>NC_141012.1:51759703-52959703 GCF_052327205.1 Somniosus microcephalus | reverse complement strand
TTGCGATATGTGTTGTAATCTCATTGGTAGTTGATGATCACATGACGTGTTGTGGCTACCTTAAATTCAGTCCTTTTCTAGCTTTAGTTGGGACTGGATGTAGAAAGATAGGCTGCCGATTTTAAAGTTAATAAAGCCTAACTTTGGAAGGCAAATCTATTCTTTATTTCAATACTCCATCCCCCTTGCAATAAAAGCCAAGATTCCATTGGCCTTCCTGATCACCTGCTGCACCTGCATACTAACTTTTTGTGTTTCATGCACCAGGACCCCCAGATCCCTTTGTACTGTAGCACTTTGTAGTTTCTCTCCACTTAGATAATAACTTGCTCTTTGATTTTTTCTGCCAAAGTGCATAACCTCACACTTTCCAATATTATATTCCATCTGCCAAATCTCTGCCCACTCACTTAGCCTGTCTATGTCCTTTTGCAGGTTTTTTATGTCCTCCTCACTCACTACTTTCCCTCCCATCTTTGTATCGTCGGCAAACTTGGATATGTTGCACTCGGTCCCTTCCTCCAAATCATTAATATAGATTGTAAAGAGTTGGGGTCCCAGCACTGACCCCTGCGGAACACCACTAGTTACTGATTGCCAGCCCGAGAACGAACCATTTATCCCAACTCTTTGTTTTCTGTTAGATAGCCAATCTTCCACCCATGCCAGTATATTACCCCCAATCCTGTGATTTTTTTATCTTGATCAGTAATCTTTTGTGTGGCACCTTGTCAAATGCCTTTTGGAAGTCCAAATACACTACATCCACTGGTTCCCCTTTATCCACCCTGTTTGTTACGTCCTCAAAGAATTTGAGCAAATTTGTCAAACATGACTTCCCCTTCATAAAACCATGCTGACTCTGTCCTATTAAATTATGTTTATCCAAATGCTTTGTTACTGTTTCCTTAATAATGGACTCCAACATTTTACCAACCACAGATGTTAGGCTAACTGGTCTATAGTTTCCAGCTTTTTGTCTACTTCCCTCCTTAAATAAGGGTGTTACATTAGCAGTTTTCCAATCTGCCGGGACCTTTCCTGAATCCAGGGAGTTTTGGAAAATAATCATCAATGCATCCACAATCCCTACCGCTACTTCTCTCAAGACCCTAGGATGTAGGCCATCAGGTCCGGGGGATATATTCGCTTTAAGTCCCATTATTTTACCGAGTACCACCTCCTTAGTGATTTTAATCGTGTTTCGCCCCCCCCCCCATTGCCCCCTGTTTGTCCAGTGTTGGGATATTTTTAGTGTCCTCTACTGTAAAGACTGATACAAAATATTTGTTCAGCGTCTTTGCCATCTCCATGTTCCCCACCACTAGTTCCCAGGTTTGTTCTTAATGGGTCTGTAGTTCCTAGGTGTGTCTCTACTGGGACTGTAGTGACCAGGCGAGTCTCCCTAATGGGTCTGTGGTTCCCAGGTGTGTCTCTCCAATGAGTCAGTAGTTGCCAGGTGTGCCTCTCTAATGGGTCTGAGTTCCCAGGTGTGTCTCTCTAATGGGTCTGAGTTCCCAGGTGTGTCTCTCTAATGAGTCTGTGTTCCCAGGTGTGTCTCTCTAATGGGTGTGTAGTTCCCAGGTGTGTCTCTCTAATGGGTGTGTAGTTCCCAGGTGTGTCTCTCTAATGGGTGTGTAGTTCCCAGGTGAGTCTAGGACTGAGATGAGGAGGTCCCGCATAAGAGATTAGCATGTAAATTTAAAGCACATGGGATTGGGGGTAAGGTACTGTCTTGGATAGAGAACTGGTTGGCAGACAGGAAGCAAAGAGTTGGAATAAACGGGTCTTTTTCCAAGTGGCAGGCAATGACTAGTGGGGTACTGCAGGGATTGGTGCTAGGACCCCAGCTATTCACAATATATATAAATGATCTAGATGAGGAAATTAGATGTAATATCTCCAAGTTTGCAGACGATACAAAGCTGGGTGGGCGTGTGTGCTGTGAGGAGGATGCCGAGAAACTCCAGTATGATTTTGACAGGTTGGGTGATTGGGCAGATGCATGGCAAATGTAAGATAATGTGGATAAATGCGAGGTTATCCACTTTGGTGGCAAAAACAGGAAGACAGATTATTATCTGAACGTCAATAGATTGGGAAAAGGGGAAGTGCAACGAGACCTGGGTGTCCTTGTGCACCAATCGCTGAAGGTAATTATGCAGGTGCAGCAGGCGGTTAAGAAGGCAAATGGTATGTTGGCCTTCATAGCGAGAGGATTTGAGTACAGGAGCAAGGGTGTCTTGCTGCAGTTGTACAGGGCCTTGGTGAGACCACACCTTGAGTATTGTGTGCAGTTTTGGTTGCCTTATTTGAGGAAGTATGTTCTTGCCATGGAGAGAGTGCAGCGAAGATTCACCAGACTGATACCTGGGATGGCAGGAATGACGTATGAGGAGAGATTGGGTCGATTAGGCTTATATTCACTAGAGTTTAGAAGAATGAGAGGGGATCTCATTGAAACTTATAAAATTCTAACAGGACTAGACAGACCAGATGCAGGAAGGAGCAGGGGGAGTCCAGAACCAGGGGTCACAGTCTAAAGATAAGGGGTAAGCCATTTAGGACTGAGATGATGAGGAATTTCTTCACCCAGAGAGTGGTGAACCTGTGGAATTCTCTGCCACACAGGGCAGTTGAGGCCAATTCATTAAATATATTCAAGAAGGAGTTGGATATATTTCTTGAGGCTAAAGGGATCTACGGATACGGGAGAAAGCAGGGACAGGGTACTGAATTTGGATGACCAGCCATGATCTCATTAAATGGCGGAATGGGCCTGAGGGGCCGAATGGCCTACTCCTGCTCCTATCTTCTATGTTTTCGATGTTTCTATGTCTCTCTAATGGGTGTGTAGTTCCCAGGTGTGTCTCTATGCGTCTGTAGTTAGAACATAAGAAATAGGAGCAGGAATAGGCCACTTGGCCCCTCGAGTCTGCTCCGACATTCAATAAGATCATGGCTGATCTTGGGCTCAAAGCCACTTCCCTGCCCACTCCCCATAACCCTTCACTCCCTTATCTTGTAAAAATCTCTCTATCTCCACCTTAAATATATTTAATGACCCAGCCTCCATGGCTCTCTGGGGCAGAGAATTCCACAGATTTATGACCCTCTGAGAGAAGAAATTCCGCCTCATCTCAGCTCTAAAAGGGCGACCCTTTATTCTGAAACTATGCCCCCGAATTCTAGTATTCCCCACGTGGGGAAACATCCTCTCTGAATCTACCTTGTTGAGCCCCCTCGCACTTTCCCACATTATACTCCATCTGCCAAACATTTGGCCACTCACTTAGCCTGTCTATATCCCTTTGCAGGTTCTTTGAGTCCTCTGCACAACTTGCTTTCCCAACCATCTTTGTATCATCCGCAAACTTAGCTACATTACACTCGGTCCCTTCATCCAAGTCATTAATGTAGATTGTAAATAGTTGAGGCCCCAACACCGATCCCTGTGGCACTCAACTGGGAAATTATCCATTTATCCTGACTCTCTGCTTTCTGTTAGTTAGCCAATTCTCTATCCATGCTAATATATTGCCCCCAACTCCGTGAGCTCTTATCTTATGCAGTAACCTTTTATGTGGCACCTTATCGAATGCCTTCCGGAAATCCAAACACACCACATCCACTGGCTCACCCTTATCCACGCTGCTTGTTAGCTCCTCAAAGAACTCCAGCAAATTTGTTAAACATGATTTCTCTTTCATAAAACCATGCTGAATCTGCTTGCCTTCATTATGGTTTTCCAAATGCCCTGCTACTGCTTCCTTAATGAAGGACTCCAGCATTTTCCCAACAACAGATGTTAGGCTAACTGGTCTATAGTTTCCTGCTTTCTGTCTCCCTCTTTTCTTAAACAGGGGTGTTACATTTGCGGTTTTCCAATCCGCTGGGACCTCTCCAGAGTCCAGGCATGTCTCTCTCTAATGGGTCTGTAGTTCCCAGGTGTGACTCTCTAATGTGCCTGTAGTTCCCAGGTGTGTCTCTTTAATGTGCCTGTAGTTCCCAGGTGTGTCTCTCTAATGGGTCTGTAGTTCCCAGGTGTGTCTCTCTAATGGGTCTGTAGTTCCCAGGTGTGTCTCTCTAATGTGCCTGTAGTTCCCAGGTGTGTCTCTTTAATGGGTCTGTAGTTTTCAGGTGTGTCTCTCTAATAGGACTGTGGTTAGCAACATTATACGGTTTCAATTGGCTTGTAGAACTAAAGGTACTAAGAATCTACAACTTGTAGCAGATTTCAGAAGAGCAAACTTTACTAAAATGGCAGTGGATTTGGAATGGGTAAATTGGCCAACCCTACTGGGTGGTCATGAGATCAACGTAGAATATAAATGGAAATTTTTTAAGAACAAGATAAAAAATGTGGAAGACAAATATGAAGACAAAGTCAAAAGAAGGAAGTGTGTTAAGAAAAAGCTAAGGTGGCTGATTGGTTATGTACAAAGACAGATAAGTTGTAAACAAAAATGTTTCTGTAAATTAAAGGCATCGAATATTCAACTAAACAGAGTTGAGTATGAGGAACAGGTAAAGAAAATGAAGGCTGCTATTAGATCAGCAAAAAGGCTAATGGAAAAGAGGATTGTAGACAACTGTGGAAGTAATGGGAAAATCTTTTCAGTTACGTGAAGAGTCAGAGAACTGTCAAAGACTATTGGGCCATTGAAGGATGTTCAAGGTCAGGTTACAAAGGACTAACTGGGTTTGGCGGAAATATTAAATGAATACTTTACATCGGTCTTCAATCTTGAAGGCGATACTTGACAATTAGAATTGAATGATTTTAGTAATGAAACTAGTAATATTAAAATAGATGAACATATTGTTTTAGATAGAATTAAGAACTTGAAAATAGATAGAACAGCCGGGCCAGATGATAGCCACTCGAGGGTCCTCAGGGAAATGGGACACTTACTGTGTGAGTCCTTAACTCGTATTTTTAATAGCTCACTGCACTCTGGGATGGTTTCCATTCACTGGAAGGGGGCTAATGTAGTCCCCATCTTTAAAAAAAGTGACAAGACAGACCTGGGTAATTATGGGCCCATTAGTTTGACATCAGTAATTAGGGATGCAACATATGATTGCTTGGATAGAGAGGGACTTATTAAGGGCACCCAATATGGCTTCATAAAATGGAGGTCATGTCTTACAAATCTGTTTGTATTTTTTGAAGAAGTCATCAAGGTGATGGGTGAGGGAAGTCTAGTAGACATTGTCTACTTAGACTTCCAAAAAGATTTTGATAAGGTACCGCCCAAGAGGTTTCTCGACAAGATCAAAGCCTCTGGTATTAGTGGTAATATATTGAATTGGAGTGAGAACTGGCTGGAAGGACGTAGGCAAAAAGAAGTTATAGATGGATTTGGATCTGTTTGAAGACAAGTCACCAGTGGTGCCCTGCAGGGATCGTTGTTGGGGCCGTTGCTCTTTACTATTCTTATTAATGATCTGGATGTATGTGTAGGGGGCACGACCTGAAAAGTTGCAGATGATATGAAGATCTGTGTGAGTGTCAGGACTGTAGACGATGCTCGTCTGTTTCAGGCGGATCTTAATGTGTTGGGAGATTGGGCTCAAGACTGGCAAATGATGTATAACTTGGATAAGTGCAGTGTTATGCATGTGGGCGGGGCAAATGCTCAACATACATACACCTTTCAGGGAGAAGCATTAAAGAAGGTGGAGAAAGAAAGCGATTTGGGCATTCGAGTGCATACATCTTTAAAGGTACACGAGCAATGCCTTGAAGCGATAGCTAGAACGAATAGGATGTTAGGCTGCATTTCTATGACAACTGAGTGTAAGACGAGGCCAACTGTTTAGTTCTTGTACAAGACCTTAATCAGGCCTCACTTGGAATACTGTGTCCAGTTTTGGTCTCCTCGCATGGTGGGTGATATTGAGGCTTTGGAAAGGGTGCAGAGGGGGAGCCACTCGACTAATTCCCAGTATAAAGCCTCTTAGTTATCAAGATAAGCTGAAAGAGTTGGGACTCTACACTTTAGAGAACTGTAGACGTTGGAGTGAGCTGATTGAAGTTTATAAAATGATGAAGGGAATAGATTGTTTTCGAGTAGACAGTTTGTTCCAATTAAATAGGTTACAATTTTAAGTTGCGTAAGGCCAGATCGAGGTTAGATGTCAGGTGGTTCTTTTCCCAGAGAATAGTGGCTCTCGGGGACAGGCTGCCGGCTCGTGCGGTGGATGCTGATTCGCTGAATTCCTTCGTGCGGTGGATGCTGATTCGCTGAATTCCTTCGAGCGAGAGCTGGCCCTATTTCTGGCCGGGGCGGAGATCACCTCGTACTGCAGGGGATTCAGGACCAGAGTGATCTCCTGGACTAGTTTCAATTGCCTAGGGTGGTCGGAGAGGAATTTCCCAGATTTTATTCCCCCCAAGCTGGCCTGGGTTTTAACTGTTTTTTCTCCTCTCCCAGGAGATGACATGGTTTCGAGTGGGGTGGAGTGTATATATTGTGAGACACAAAGTACCACAATTGGTGTGGGACAGGCTGGATGGACCAGAGGGTCTTTACCTGTCCCTCATTGTTCGTATGTTGACAGGTGGGTGCCTCTAATTTGTCTGTAGTTCCCGGCTGTGACTCTCTCCAATGGGTCTGCAGTTCCCAGGTATATCTCTACTTCCCTTCAATATAGGAACTATGTTTTCCTGCTTGCAGTCTATTGGAAGCTCCCCCGTGTTCAGTAACTCTCTCAAGGTGACCATCGGAGCTTCACAAATCTCCTCCCTTGCTTTGCTGTGTATCCTGGGGTGTAGTTCATCGAACCATGGAGGATTATTGTGTTTCAGCCCCTTTAACTAATCTAGAATTGCTGGTTTATTAAGGTCCTGAAGTGCCTGTCTGATGTCTGTCTGACGTCTGTCTGATGTGTTATTGATGTGGGACAGTAAACCTTTGCTGTTTTTTTGGTAAAGATCTCCAAGAAGTGGTTGTGCAGTCAGTGGGGTAGACTTTCCTCCCGGTTGCACTTTTTTTTGGCATAATTTGTCCGAATTTGGCGTAACAGGTGCAAAAGATGGCGGAATTTTAAGCACAAATTGCATTCAGCACAAATCGAGTTTCCACGATCCTTTGCACTGGTTTAAAATACATTGTGCTAGAAGCAGGCCCCGCCCATAAAACTGGCCATGCCCCCAGGCTGAATTAATCAGCATTGGGAGTTTCCGCTAATTGCAATCATTTGCAGGCCTTCGAGGAGGCTATAAAAATTAAGCTGGATCTTTTAAACAACATCGAAACATAGAAGATAGGAGCAGGAGTAGGCCATTCGGCCCCTCGAGCCTGCTCCACCATTCAATGAGATCATGGCTGATCATCCAAATTCAGTACCCTGTCCCTGCCTTCTCCCCATATCCCTTGATCCCTTTAGCCTTAAGAAATATAGCTAACTCCTTCTTGAATATATTTAATGAATTGGCCTCCGCTGCCTTCTGTGGTAGAGAATTCCACAGGTTCACCACTCTTTGGGTGAAGAAATTCCTCCTCATCTCTGTCCTAAATGGCTTACCCCTTATCTTAATAATAATAATAATAATCAACTTTTATTGTCATTGTTAGTGCACAAGTGCAGTACAACGAAATGTAGGCTTGCGGCTCCCGAGAGTGTACATTTAGATTAAGACATTTAAACATTCAACATACATTTGGCTTGTAATTCATTAACATAAACATAACCATAATAAAGTGCATTGGCAGATGTGCAGGCTTTAGAGTTTATTTGTGGAGTTCAGTAGGATGACAGCCCTGGGAAAGAAGCTGTTCCTAAATCTGGTCGTTCGGGTGCGAATGCATCTGTAGCGTCTCCCAGATGGCAGGGGGGCGAACAGACTGTGGCTGGGGTGGGTAGGGTCTTTGATGATGGACCGTGACCTCCGTAAACAGCGTTTCTGGTATATGAGCTCTATGGTCGGTAGCCGGGTGCCGGTAATGCGTTAGGCAGTTTTGACTACCCGCTGCGATCCCTGGTTCTGGATTCCCCCGCCATCGGGAACATCCTTCCTGCATCTAGTCTGTCTAGTCCTGTTAGAATTTTATAAGTTTCAATGAGATCCCCTCTCATTCTTCTAAACTCCAGCGAGTACAAGCCCAATCGACCCAATTTCTCCTCATACGTCATTCCTGCCATCCCAGGTATCAGTCTGGTGAATCTTCGCTGCACTCCCTCCATGGCAAGAACATCCTTCCTCAGATAAGGCGACCAAAACTGCACACAATACTCAAGGTGCGGTCTCACCAAGGCCCTGTACAACTGCAGCAAGACATCCTTGTTCCTGTACTCGAATCCTCTCGCTACAAAGGCCAACATACCATTTGCCTTCTTAACCGCCTGCTGCACCTGCATGCTTACCTTCAGCGACTGGTGCACAAGGACACCCAGGTCTCGTTGCACTTCCCCTTCTCCCAATCTATTGCCGTTCAGATAATAATCTGCGTTCCTGTTTTTGACACCAAAGTGGATAACCTCGCATTTATCCACATTATACTGCATCTGCCATGCATCTGCCCAATCACCCAACCTGTCCAAATCATTCTGGAGTTTCTCGGCATCCTCCTCACAGCACACACGCCCACCCAGCTTTGTGTCGTCTGCAAACTTGGAGATATTACATCTAGTTCCCTCATCTAGATCATTAATATATATTGTGAATAGCTGGGGTCCTAGCACCGATCCCTGCGGTACCTCACTAGTCACTGCCTGCCACTCAGAAAAAGACCCGTTTATTCCAACTCTTTGCTTCCTGTCTGCCAGCCAGTTCTCGATCCAAGTCAGTACCTTACCCCAATCCCATGTGCTTTAACTTTACACGCTAATCTCTTATGCGGGACCTTATCGAAAGCCTTCTGAAAGTCCAAATACACCACATTCACTGGTTCTCCCTTATCTATTCTACCAGTTACATCCTCAAAAATTCCAGTAGATTAGTCAAGCACGATTTACCTTTTGTAAATCCATGTTGACTTTGTCCGATCCTGTCACTGTTTTCCAAGTGCTCTGCTATTACATCTTTTAGAATGGACTGTAGCATTTTCCCCACTACCGAAATCGCGGGGGGGGCGGGGGGGAGAGCCTCGGGAAATCGCGGGGGGAGAGCCTCGGGAAATCGGGCGGGGGCGAGCCTCGGGAAATCGCGGGGGGGCTCGCGCTGACCGCGCATGCGCCGCCCGCACTGACCGCGCATGCGCCGCCCGCACTGACCGCGCATGCGCCGCCCGCACTGACCGCGCATGCGCCGCCCGCACTGACCGCGCATGCGCCGCCCGTCCGCCCACAGCGGCCGTCCATCAGCCGCGCGATACGCGGGGACCTTAGCTCTGGACCTCAGGCGCTAGGCAGGGGGAGGGGCTGGAGAGAGGGACAGAGGGGAGTGGGGGAGTGGGGGAGGGGAGGGGTGGGGGTGGGGGTGGGTGAGGGGAGGGAGACAGGGGGAGGGAGGGAGGGAGACAGGGGGGAGGGAGGGAGGGAGACAGGGGGGAGGGAGGGAGGGAGACAGGGGGGAGGGAGGGAGGGAGACAGGGGGAAGGGAGGGAGGGAGACAGGGGGAAGGGAGGGAGGGAGACAGGGGAGGGGAGGGAGGGAGGGGAGGGGAGGGAGGGAGGGGAGGGGAGGGAGGGAGACAGGGGAGGGGAGGGAGGGAGACAGGGGAGGGGAGGGAGGGAGACAGGGGAGGGGAGAGAGGGAGACAGGGAAGGGGAGGGAGGGGAGGGAGAGGAGGGGAGGGAGAGGAGGGGAGGGGAGGGAGAGGAGGGGAGGGGAGGGAGGGATAGGACAGGGAGAGGACATGACAGGGAGAGGGGGGACACACAAGGGCAGGGAGACCAAGCGCCCCAAAATTGCCCTCGCAACGCGGGGCTCCCCAGCTAGTCTTTTATAATGGACTGTAGCATTTTCCCCACTACCGATGTCAGGCTTACCAGTCTATAATTCCCCGTTTTCTCTCTACCACCTTTTTTGAATAGTGGGGTAACATTAGCTACCCTCCAATCCATGGGAACTGTTCCTGAATCTGTAGAATTTTGGAAGATGACCAGCAATGCATCTACTATTTCTAGGGCCACTTCCTTAAGTGCCCTAGGATGTAGATTATCAGGCCCTGGGGATTTATCGGCCTTCAATCCCGTCAATTTCCTTAACACCATTTCCCTACAAATACTGATTTCATTCAGTTCGTCCCTCTCATTAGACCCTATGTTCCCCGACATCTCTGGGAGGTTATTTGTGTAAGATTTGCAATATTTCTACATTTCCCCAAAGGTTGTTATTGATAAATGGGACCCTGCGTGGACATTTTAAATCAAAAAGGGTATCCAAGATGGCGTCCGTGCCTCGTGGCAGAAAGCCTGTGAGATTTTAAAACTTGGACTCTGCAACGCAGGCAGCTTGTGGAGGAATCAAAACCAAAGCTACAGTTTCTGTGAAGAGAGACTTTGTATTTTGAAAGCAGACAGGACTGTGAATTATGTATTAGATCAAATTGGAGACAAATCTAAACCCAGTTAGGCCTATAGTTAAGGCCATCAAGCAGTTTACATATATAATCGGCAACAGATTAAGGAAGCCATCGAGGTTGGACAGACCCATCAAGGAACACTCATGACAAAACAAATCAATTATCGGGCCGGTAGATGCGATTACCGGCCATCTAAAAACAATTAGTATAGATTGCTACCATTATTTAAAATAGCCCACCAAGGTTAAGACAAAGAACTAACCTTATTTGGCGCGCAGATAAGGGTTTTCGAAAAGAGTATAATTGAAGGCCCCGGGTAGCAATCTCTCTCACTCTCTGCTCGGCTCTTCTGCCCCTCGCCCTCGTAGCTGTTGCTCTTTCCCCGTCCCGCGCTTACCCCTTGGCCTTTGCCCATGCCTTTCCCCACTCCATCTGGAATCGCCCAGGCACTGCATCGGGCGGACACGGACAATTCAGGCCAGGCGAGGCGGGACGCGGTGGGGGGAGGAGGAAGGCCAACTGAGGAAGACCAACTGAGGAAGACGAACTGAGGAGACAAACTGAGGGTAGGCTTCGAATCATCGGGCTTTCAGTCTCAGCCAACCTGCAACTATCTTTATGCAAACTCAAACTGTCGGCCGAAGAAGAGGAATCATCCCTGCAAGGTAAAGTACCCAAACAGAGACTTTAACTTTGGGGTACTCGAACCTGGACAACACCCTTGCAGCACCTGGAGACCACGTGACGACGGCAGGCTCCAGAGAGCACCAAGAGTGAACCCCAAACCCCACCGCTGTTTTGAGTCCAGCAGACCCTTTTGATTGGTGAGCATAAATTCTGGCCCCTCATAGCTTAATCTAGTCAGGTATAGGGGGTGGGATAAGGATAAGGGGATTGTTAAGATAGTTGTTTTCCCTCGATGTGCCGTGTGTTCCCCATTCCCTGTATAAGTATAGTTATTTGTATTTGCCTGTAATTTTATATACTGGTAACTTCTCATAAGACTGTGTTAATTTTCTGTTTAATAAAAATCTTGAGTTTTGCTTACATCCAAACCACCTGTCTACTCGAGTCTTTTCTGTATCGCTACCGGTACCTAAGTCCGGTGTCGAGAATCTGAGGGGCGTGGGAGCGATTCGAACCGCTCACGGGCAGTCAGAGGCATAACTGACTGGGCTCACGTGCCACCCCTACATAATGGCGACCGCGGCAGGACACCTGCAACAGGGTTGCGATACAGTAGACAATGGTTCGGATGAGCAAACCATGATGGAGGAAAGGATTTCTGATTATGTGTTTAGCAAGGTGAATATCACTAAGAAGTGGATCACCACTCTGTTAAAGGCTGGGCGTCCGTTAGTTGCAGCAGCTAAGTGGACAGAGGGAAAGGAACACAAGAAGTCCTTAGAGAAGGCAGTTTGGCTGATGTGCTTTAAAAGGCAGATCCAGCTTTTGGACAGGCTCATTGCAGCACAGGCAGTCGAGTTAAGGGAGTCAGCCCTGGAGATCCAGGGTAAGGCTCTCGCAGGGGAGAAGTTATTAGTAGCTTTGCAGGCTTTGAACCAAGAGAGAGTGCATTTAGTGGGAGAACACAAGGCCCAGTTGGAATACCTACGGTGCCAAGTCACCGAGGCCAAGGGTAATGAGTTAAGGTTGCGGGAGAAGAACGCCTGCTTGGCAAGGCAGACTAGGGAACAGGAAGAGAAACTGCAGGAGGCAAAAGCTGCTTACAAGCTAGCGAGTGAACAGGGGTTTGAGGAGGAAGACCACGGCCCCTGTAGAGAGAGGATAGAAAATCTGAGCCGGGCCCTCCGGAAGGCAAAAGGCATGGTATGCCTCATAAGCCCAAAGGCAGGCCAGGCAGATTTTATCGGGAATGAGGGGAGGACAGTTCCAACATCACCGATAGTGCTTAGGGATGACCCGGTTGAGAGAGAAGAGACCTCATGGCCACCACCCGTAGCGCCAAGTTTCAGCGAGGTTTGGCAGCAAGGCGGGGTGGAACCGAGGGGTGGAACCCGAAGTGGAGCCAGAGGTGGAGGCGGAGGTAGAGCAAACCCCGCCTGAGAGGTCGGAGCTGGGACCAATGTGCCCAGCACGGCATCGGAGGTTCGGCCCACCCGCCAATGGCGAAGATGAGGGACCCCTCCAAAACCAGTTCGTGTTACTCTTTAACACCCAACAGCTCAGGGTTATGGTCAACCATATCCCGAAGCTTTCCGCAAAGGGAGACCCCTCGATCCACTTCAGGGAACTAGAGCAGACCGCCAGCGTCAACGACTGCGATGATGCTGAGAAGGCCAAGATGCTGCTATTCTCCCTGGAGAGTAGTCTCCTCCAATCCCTCTCTGACGAGTGTAAAAGGGGGCAGAGCGGGTATGAGGAGCTTAGAGATGCGGTTCTGGAGGCCACGGGGATGGATGAGGGGATGAGGGAAGTCCTTTGTCCCGCGTGGAGAAGATGATCCAGCTCTCTGGGGAAACCCCGCAGGCTTTTGCGGACCGGCAGTGGCCGGTGTACCAGAAGGCTTGCCCGGGGATGCCAGGCCAGACGTTCCTGAATGGGGATTCCCTGACGCATTGGCTCTGTTGTCTGGTGGCGAACAGCTTGCCACAGGTCCGGGCCAAGGCAGATGCCTGGTTCGACCCCAAAGATCCCCAGACCACCGAACTCACGGTAATTAGGCAGCTCACTCTGGCTTACAAAACCGGTAGGGGAGCCGATGCTCACCCACCCAAGGGGAAGGTGCATGAGGTAAAACCCAGACCGGGTAGGAAAGAGAGGCATCAGGAAGGGAGTAATCCCCCCAACACAAAGACCAATTGTTACGGGTGAGGGAAGGAGTGCAAAAACCCTTGGAAGGATAACAAGGGAAAGCATCCCACAGCCCCAGCCCAAAAGGCGGGGGTGGGGACCCCTTCCGCAGAGGTCGAGTCACTTTTGGATGCCATGAGGTCCTTACTGACTGGCCAGGGGAGAGTAGCAGCTGCCACCGGTGCTCTCACCCCATCAGCCCCGTCCAACCCACAGCCGTGACTAGAGCCAGCTTGCCACAGGTCCGGGCCAAGGCAGAACCCTGATGAATGGAAAAGACCCCTTTTGGAGATGGAGGTGGAGAAGGTGACGAGGACTTATCTGTTAGACACGGGGGCATCATGCATCGTGGTCTACTCAGCTAACCCCACCACCTCACCTCTCTCCAGCGGGGTCCCATCCAGTCTATCGGGGTTCACGGGTAGGGAACAGGCCGGCTCGTTTTCCATCCCGCTCGCCATTCGGATAGGACCGCTCCGCTCCAAGTGGACGTGTGTCCTGATGAAATGGGACGTGGAGGGTGGAAGAGGGGTCCTGGGGGCCGACTTTATCGTGGGTCACAGGATCCTAGTGGATTTGAGGAATCACTGCCTTTGGGGGGCAGGTAGAGTAAAGAACGGAGAAGTCGTAGTAATCCCGGGAAAGGAAGGGAAGGGGACCCTCTGTACCATGAAGCCCAAAGAGGATTATAACCTTGGGCTCATGGTCAGCAACACCCCACCGGAGTTCCAGGCGTTTGTGCAGGCCCACCTAACCACATTTGCCACACACAAGCACGACTGCTGGAGGGTCACAGGGTTTGAGGTCAGCGTAGACGGGGATCCCATGGCCCGACCACAGAAACAGTATAACTTCCCCAGGGAAGCAGAACCGGACATGGAAGCAGCCATGTCCTCGTTAGTGCAGCAGGGAGTTCTGAGACCGATAGCTACCCACGTGAATTCTCCGTTATGGCCGGTCAGAAAGCCAGACAATTCCTGGAGGGCCACGGTGGACTATCGAGTGCTCAATAGTAACATCCCAGCCTGCGCACCCACAGTAGCAGCAGTTGCCGACCTCATCGGGAGTATTCCAGCATCCGCGACCACTTTCACGGTGCTGGATATTTCCAATGGGTTTTGGTCCCTCCCTGTAAGGAGGGAGGATCAGTACAAGTTTGCCTTTACGTTTAAAGGGCAACAGTACACGTGGAACTGTTTGCCACAGGGCTTCCACAACAGCCCCAACATTTTCCATCAGTGCATGGCCGACAGATTGAAGGATTTTAGCCAGCCCAGACAGTTGGTTCAATATGTGGATGACCTGCTCCTGTTCACTGATTAGAAAGAGGAGCATGGCCCGCTATTGGCCAAACTGCTGGAGCTGTTAGGGCAGAAGGGTTTCAAAGTAAACCCCAAGAAAGCGCAGATCGGCCAGCAGGAGGTGAAATTCCTCGGCCTGACCGTGCGTGCTGGAGAAAGGCTAGGAGGGAGGCGCTACAATAACTACCAGTCCCTAACACAGTAACGGGTGTGAGGTCGTTTCTAGGGCTAACCGGGTACTGTAGAGACTTTATTGAGGACTATGCAGCCATCGCAGCCCCTCTGCTCCGACTCCTACACAAGGGAGTGGAGTGGCTTTGGGATGAGGGTTGCCAGGCAGCATTTGTCAGGCTCAAGAAAGACTTGCAGACCGTGCCAGCTTTCGGGGCCATAGATGGGGGGAAAGAGTTTTTCCTGGAGGTAGCAGCCAGCGGGGACAGCCTGAGTGCTCTGCTGCTCCAAGAGCGGCACGGCTGGCTGCGGCCGATGGTTTACCCCTCCAGGATACTCACAGATGTGGAAAGGAGCTATTCCAATTGTGAGCGGCATCTTTTGGCCACACATTGGGCTGTGAAAAGATCATTGATCTTCACAGGCACCTCTCCCATCACCCTCCTCACCCATCGCACACCCACCCAGATGCTTCTGGACGGGAGGATCAAGGATGGAACAGTGAGCCGTGCCCGCATTGCCTGCTGGACCTTGCTCCTCTCACAGATGGATCTGAAGGTGAAGGGTCTCTGTGAGCCAAAGCTCGCAGCCAACCTGGTATATCCTGGAACAGCCCACTGGTGTTCCATTGAAGGGGTTTGGGAAGTGAACATAGGTTTACGGGCCGGGATACATCCCACAGGCCGCGAAATCTATGTAGACGGTTCCAGCACGGTATCTGCTGGCGAGCGTCTCACGGGGTGTGGAGTTTACGACCCAGCGGCAAACATTGCCCTGGTGATTAAGCGCCCCAACGCCATGAGCGCCCAGTGGGCTGAACTGTCCGTGGTGGTGTACGTTGTTACACACCCCGAAATCTTCCCCACCCCCTACATGATTTGCTCGGACAGCATGTTCACGTGCAATTCGTGTACGGAGTACCTGGCCATCTGGTCCCGCCGCGGATACACCTCCGCCGACGGGAGACCCCTCACAGTAAAGCCCCTGCTGGAAAAGATCCTGGCAGCAGTGGGGGAGGAAAGGGAGGTTTTCATCCACAAGGTGAAGGCCCATTCCTCCACAGAACCCCGCGGCCAAGGCAACCAGCAGGCTGACTTGCTCGCCAAGGAGGGTGCCCTTGCAGGCACTTTCTGGGACCCATTTGGGTCCAGACCCATGGCGGCGGTCAGAGGTAGGGACGGGACCCAAGGGAGTGTAGGGGTAGCGTTAGCCCCGGACCTTAAGACGGTCCAAGCCCAAGACCCCGTCCTCAAAGCAGTCCTCAGCGCTGTAGCTGAGGGAAAGGGAGTAGAAGGTCCGTACGGCACAGCGACCCTCTCCGTTAAAGAGGGCATGATGTTCCGGGGTGAACAGTGGGTTGTGCCGCAGCAGCACTGGAGGGAATTCCTTCAACTGGCCCATGAGGGTCCAGGAGCGGGACACCCCGGGCCTGAGACCACCTGGCAACGGGTGGAACAGGCGGGATGGTGGCCGGGACTCAGGGATGATGTCCGCGAGTTCTGTGCAAGGCTGTCTTGTGTGCGCTGCGAACAACCCTGACCCCCACAAAAGGAAGGTCCCTATGGGACACGTCAGGAGGGTAGAGGGATCATGGCAGTCGGTACAAGTCGACTACATCGGGCCCCTGCCCACCATCCAGGGAGGCTATAATACTGCCTATTCCTGGTGGACGTGTTTACCAAGTGGGTAGATGCCTTTCCCTGCAGAACAGCCACAGCTCTGGGTACTGCCAGGATCCTGGTCCGGGAAGTGTTCTCGAGGTGGGGACTGCCACAGTTTGTGGAGTCCGACCAAGGGAGTCACTTCACCGGACAGGTGATGCAGAACGCCCTGAAGCTGCTAGGCATCGAAGGGAAATGGCACGTGGCCCACAACCCCCAGTCATCGGGGATTGTAGAATGCATGAATCGGACCCTCAAAGAAAGGTTAAGAAAGGAAACGGTGGACTCGCCCCGTAAATGGGCCAAAGTCCTACCGTTGGTTTTGATGGGATCCGGGCCAGCCAGTCTAAAATCACGGGGTATTCCCCGTACGAGCTAATGACTGGCAGGGTTATGCGGACCCCCACCCATGTACTAGCCCCGGTGCTCACGGATGGTCAGCTCAGGGAGGTAAACCGGGACAGGTTTGGCCGAAACCTCTTTGAGCACCTAAAGCAGGTCCACGAGCAGGCGGCTGGGAACATGGGAAGGCAGCATCGGAGCAACCAATTGCTGCTCGAACCGAGAAAGCACCACGAGTGGGAGGTAGGAGATCAGGTTATGGTAAGAAACTATGCCCGAGTAGGGAGTTTGGAACCATTGTACATGGGGCCCTACAGCATTGTAGATAAAGCCAGTCCCATGGTATACGCCGTGAAGATGCCCCGGCGTACAAAATGGTTCCGTATCAACCAGTGTAAGCTGTTTACACCTGAGAGGGGAAAACAGCCAGTTGGGGTAAGGTCTGAGGATAAAGATCCTCAGCCTGCAGCAGGAGCGAGTTCACAGACTGCACAGGCAGGCGCTGTGGCTTGCTTAAAGGGAGGGACCATCCCGCCCATCGATTGGGACACTCCCCCACTCTTCTGGGATCCAGATGAGGGGGAAGAGACCTGAGGACGAAAACCCCGCCCCTAACCCAAGTGTAGAGAGGGGCTGACCTGAGGTCGAAAACCCCGCCTCAGACCCAGCCATGGGACCTGGGGGCGGAGACTCTCAGCTCGCAGCAGCAGGCTGTGAAAAGTTGCCTGCCCCCAGCCCAGGTTCGGGAGGGGTCAAGCCTGGGGGAGCAGCGGTTCGGGTTAAAGGGCCAGCGGCCAAGGAAGGCCCACCCGTCAAAGTCCCTAGAAGGTCCCCATGGACGCCCCAGCCGAGAAAGCCATGGTCACCAGCTCTCCAGTTACCAAGGGCTGCCCCTCAAGTCAGGGAGAGGTCCAAGGACACAGGTCCTTAGCCAGTGATGTGCCTCAATAATTCCGAGACTCGAAGTTAGCAGAACAAAAACAAGGCTTTTATTAACTTAGAAAGTAACACGTAAGAGAGAGAGATGTCTTCCTTCTGGAGACTGAGGCCAGACTGAAGCTAGCTTACAAACGGGGCCAGGTATGGGCGGAGCCCTACACACAGCACATTCCAGTATACAATACAGCACATTCCAGTACACAATACAATGAGGTCTGGGGGAAGGGAAATGACACTGAAACCGATCTCGGTCACAGGCAGTGGTGAATGGAATATTTCATCACATTCACCCCTTCTATAGATTTAGTCTGTTCGGGGGTTTGATAGTCCTCTGCGACCGACGTGGCTGTTGCGGTGCCGCGGGTGTCGGCTGGGTGTCCCCGGTAGCCTCCTGGGTCTCTGCCGGGGGTGCCGCCAGGGTTGTTGGAGGGGTAGTTGGTGGGGTGCCGTTGGTCGGTGTTCATCCGGGGGTGATGAAAGAGTAGTGGGTGGGTAAGAGTTGCTGTGATCGTCGTTGCCGCTATTGCCGTGGTTGTTGTCGATGCCGGCTGGGGCGATGTCTTTTATGGACACGGTGTCCTCCCTTCCGTCGGCGTGCCGGACATATGCGTATTGGGGGTTGGCGTGGAGTAGGTGTACTGGCTCCACGAGAGGGTCCGTCTTGTGGCCCCTCACATGCCTTCGCACGAGTACCGGACCTGGGGTGGAGAGCCATGACGGCATGGATACGCCTGAGGTGGATTTCTGGGGAAAGACAAACATTCGTTCATGAGGCGTGGTATTAGTGGCCGTACACAATAGCGACCGTATCGAATGGAGCACATCCGAGAGGACTTCCTGCCAGCGGGAGATAGGGAGGCCCTTGGTCCTTAGAGCTAGAGTGACTGCTTTCCATACTGTCCCGTTCTCTCGCTCCACTTGGCCGTTACCCCGGGGGTTGTAGCTGGTGGTACGGCTCGTGGCGATCCCCTTGGACAGCATGTACTGGCGTAGCTCTTCACTCATGAAGGACGCCCCCCCTATCCGTATGGATGTAGCTCGGCATACCGAACAGGCAGAACAGGCTGTTGAGGCATTTAATGACCGTGGCGCTGGTCATGTCTGGGCAGGGGAAGGCGAACGGGAACCGGGAGTATTCGTCCACAATGTTCAGGAAGTAAACATTGCGGTCGACGGATGGGAGGGGGACCTTGAAATCTAAGCTGAGCCGCTCAAAGGGCCGTGTAGCTTTGATTAAGTGGGCTCTATCTGGGCGGTAGAACCGAGGCTTGCACTCAGCGCAAGTGCGGCAGTTCCTGGTCAGGGACCGAACTTCCTCAATCGAGTAGGGTAAGTTACGGGACTTTATGAAGTGGAACAGCTGCGTGACCCCTGGGTGGCAGAGGTCGTTGTGGAGGGTCTGTAGCCGATCCCCGGTGGCGCTGGCACACATCCCTCGTGAGAGGGCGTCAGGGGATTCGTTAAGGGCCCCTGGCCGGTAGATGATGTCGTACTCGAAGGTGGAGAGCTCGATCCGCCACCTAAGAATCTTATCATTTTTAATCTTCCCCCCTCTGTTTATTATTGAACATAAACGCTACCGACCGCTGGTCGGTAAGTAGGGTGAAGCGTTTGCCGGCTAGGTAGTGGCGCCAGTGGCGCACTGCCTCCACGATGGCTTGGGCCTCCTTTTCCACGGAGGAGTGTCTGATCTCGGGCCCTTGGAGGGTCCTCGAGAAGAAAGCTACGGGCCGCCCCGCCTGGTTGAGGGTGGCCGCCAAGGCGAAGTCAGACGCATCACTTTCCACTTGAAATGGAGTGTTCTCGTCCACTGCCTGTAGCGTGGCCCGCTCAATATCCTGCTTAATGCTTTTGAAGGCGGCGTGGGCCTCAGCAGAGAGCGGGAAAGAGGATGCTTTCAAGAGGGGGCGGGCTTTGTCGGAGTAGTTGGGGACCCATTGGGAATAATAAGAAAATAACCCCAGGCACCTTTTCAGGGCTTTGGGAGTGTTGGGCAGGGGCAGCTCCCGTAGGGGGCGCAATCGGTCGGGGTCTGGCCTGATTTCCCCATTCTCCACCACGCTGCCTAGTATGCAGAGGCGCGTGGTGTTGTAAACGCACTTGTCCTCGTTATAGGTGAGGTTGAGTTTTTGTGCGGTTTTCAGGAACCTCTCGAGGTTCGAGTCGTGATCCTGCTGGTTGTGACCGCAGATGGTGACGTTGTCGAGGTAGGGGAAGGTTGCCTGCAAGTGGTGGTCATCGACCATGCGGTCCATCTCCCTCTGGAAGACCGAGACCCCATTCGGCACCCCAAAGGGGACTCTGAGGAATTGGTAGAGGCGTCCGTTCGCCTCGAAGGCGGTGTACGGGCGGTCCTCTGGTCTGATAGGGAGCTGGTGGTACGCTGACTTGAGGTCGATGGTGGAGAACACCCGGTATTGGGCGATTTGGTTCACCATTTCTGATATGCGGGGTAGCGGGTAGGCGTCTAGTAGGGTGTACCTGTTGATCGTTTGACTATAGTCGATCACCATCCGTTTCTTCTCGCTACCCCTTACCACTACCACTTGGGCGCGCCACGGGCTGTTGCTGCGTTCAATAATGCGCTCTTTCAGGAGCCTGTCTACCTCGGTCGCGATAAACCGCCTGTCCTCCCAGCTGTACCTCCTGCTTTTGGTCGCTATTGGCCGGCAGTTAGGGGTAAGGTTCGCGAATAGTGAAGGCGGCTTTACCTTCAGGGTAGCCAGACCGCACACTGTGAGGGGCGGCTGGGACCCACCGTACTTGAGCGTGATGCTTTGGTGGTTGCACTGGAAATCCAGGCCCAAGATCACGCTCGCACATAGGTTCTTCATGATTAATACTTTAAAATTATCATATACAGTTCCGTTAACGCACAATTGTACCGTGCAGTAACCCATAATGGTCGATGTCTGGGTTTTATCAGCCATAGAGATGGTACCCTGAGTAGGGACCACCTTTAGGGAGAGTTGTTGTGCCAGTTCTGGGTGGATAAAGCTCTCCGTGCTTCCACTGTCAATTAAGCATTTAACCCAGCACCCGTTTACCTCGATGTCCACCATTGATCTGGATAGCGGGTGCGGCCTGGTCTGGTCCACTGTGACCGATGCCACTGTAGGGCCCTGATCGATACAAGATGGCGTCCACGCTGTCTGCTCACAAGATGGCGGACCCCACGAGGTCGGGCAAGATGGCGTCCAAGATGGCCGCTCCCGCGGCGCACACGCGGCGGTGGCGGGTTTTCCGGCGGTTGGTTTCCCGGCGGGGTTCCCTCTGCACACCTTCCCAAAGTGCCCCTTCTTACCGCACTTAAAGCAGGTGGTGCCTTTCACCGGGCACAGGTTTCTGGTGTGCTTTGGCTGCCCGCAGAAGTAGCAGTTGGGTCCCTGACGCGTCGCGGCTGTCGTAGGGCTTCTGGGGGGAGAGCGGGGCCCAGCCGGTGTCGGGCTGTCGGGCGGGGAAGATGCCTTCCAAGATGGCGGCGCCCTCGGTGCACATGTGGCGGCGTGGACGGCGCGGGCTGAAGAGTAGGCGTCCGAGTTTCTCTGGGCCACATCCAGGGATCGCGCGGTGTCCGCAGCCTGTTTCAGGTCCAACCCCGTTTTTTCCAGCAGTCTTTGCCGGATGTAAGTGGAGCTGAGGCCTGTGATGAAGGCATCGTGAACAAGCTCGTCAGTGTACACTGCGGCTTTTACATCTCGGCACTTGCAGTCTTTGCCAAGCATTTTCAGGGTGCTTAGGAACTCCTCCACCGATTCCCCAGGTCGCTGTGCGCGGGTAGCGAACAGGTGCCTAGCATACACCTCATTCGTAGGCTGCTGGTAATGCGCCTTTAAGATGTCGCAGGCGGCCAGGTACGTCTCGGCGTCTTCGATGAGGGGGTAAACCCGGTGGCTTACCCAATTCCGCAGAATTCCGAGTCTCATCCTCGCAGCGTCCGTAGCGTCTTTGACGGCTGCGGAATTGTCCAGGAAGAATTCCATACACTCAAACCAGTGTCCGAAGCGTGCTGATGCGTCCGGAGCATGTTGATCCAAATCCAAACGTTCGGGTTTCAGGAGTTGATCCATAGTGTTGAAAAATAAGTTAATAAAATTGATGTGCCTCAATAATTCCGAGACTCGAAGTTAGCAGAACAAAAACAAGGCTTTTATTAACTTAGAAAGTAACACGTAAGAGAGAGAGATGTCTTCCTTCTGGAGACTGAGGCCAGACTGAAGCTAGCTTACAAACGGGGCCAGGTATGGGCGGAGCCCTACACACAGCACATTCCAGCACATTCCAGTATACAATACAGCACATTCCAGTACACAATACAATGAGGTCTGGGGGAAGGGAAATGACACTGAAACCGATCTCAGTCACAGGCAGTGGTGAATGGAATATTTCATCACAGCCAGCAGCCATGGGCTGCGAGGGACCAACAGTGAAGGATGGTGCGGTCACGCCGGGGGTAGCGGCGAGCCGCAGTCCGACCAGGGATTAGCCTGGCTGCCCGGAGACGGGCGGTGGATGTATATAGTTTTAGTTTAAGTTTTAGTTTAAGTAAAGTGTAATTATTTAGCTTAAGTTTGGGTGTTTTTGATTTAAGTTAAATAAGGTGATGGGTAGTTTTATGTAAGTAATCTGTTAAGAGTGTATATTTGGGTCGAGGTTGCGGGACCCGACCATGCTTCACCAAGCCAGAGAATCTCTTGGGGACCTGGCACGTTTTTACATCTTTTTGCAGAAAGACTTCCGGGATGGAATGGATCGTGATCCTATTCGCCCTGATTGGGATGAGTGCAGGGAGATGGGGCGATGTCCAGGACTCCCACATCTACGGGTGTTTGGGAGACAAGACGCCCCTGGCGATCAATGGGAGCGGTGAACGGGATGCGGAGGAGACCGCCGTTTACGTCCACGAGGGAAGGTGGCCAGGATGGCTGGGGTCCAATTCGTCTCAGTACTCCAGCCAAACCGGATTCACGTACGGGGAGACCTCCCTCCTGTGCCCCAGGGTACGGGTCGTTACCACGAGGGTCAGCATCACCGTTGGAAAGCGAATATGTTTGACGTGTGAAGGACACATTCCATTGGATAGGTGGTGGTGGCTCAGAAAGCTGAGCAAGGATATGAGGAACCCCGAAGTCGAGTGGGAACGGTTGGGGAACAACACCCACTGGACGATTACAGAGACTCATGGAGGATTAAGTGTATGTTGGAACAAGTGGTGGGAACCGGACCAAGGGATTTATATCTGTATGTGGGGGTCAGAGAAGGTCTGCCCTGCAGGCATATCCATCATTTTCCACCGGCAGTGGCACGACACCGGGAAGGGGATGAGGTGGGATGCCAGCCAGAAGGTGTGCGCAGTCCCATTCTCCCCGATCCCCGATCCCCGATCCCAGTCAATGCCACTGAGCTGGTAACCCGCCCCCGTAGGCAGTGAGGTTATCCAGGGAAGGTTCCCCCACCACCACCAAGGGACCAGGGAATGGGTTGGTACTAGTCCCCACCGATCAGATGCTGTACCAGGGGGTACACTACACGGTCGCCTCCGTGATTTTAAATCTCACCGAGGTACATTTACCGGAGTGGTGCCCCAAAGAGGCAGAGCAGTTATACCAGGCCCTATTAAAGGACATGTTCAAGAAGTTTTATGAGTTTGATTTCGCCCATGTAGACAAAACCGAACTCTACACCACACACCGAGAGTTTTTGGGTAATGCAGGGAGGCAAAGAAGGGGTGTTTGGAATGATGTTTTTACTGCGTTTAATACTGGGCCCTCTGTCATCAACAGCTTGGATGACATAGAACTGCAGACCCAGATAAACGGTTTAAAAACAGTTAAAGAAAATATTACTGGATGAGAACAAGGTAGTGGGCTTGGAGTTACATGAGGACCAGGCCATGACGGTCCATTTAAAAGAGATCATAGCCGAGTTGGAAAAGCACGCAAAGACGGTAAATGCTCTCATAAGGGAGGACAGAAATGCTTCTGACCAGGCTGCGCAGAATGAGGTGTGCATGCTATACGGGGCGTGGTTACTGAGCGAGGGCCGCAGTAATCTGAAGGATTTAAAACAGGGTTTGGTCCCCTCCTGGATTAGCAACAAGCACCTCGCAGCCCTCCACCCTTTTGAGAATGCATTGAGCCCGTGCCAACTCCGGCTAGCCTCCGAAGCCTATCCAGTTCCCGTGGATTGTGGGCGGTCCAACCACACAATCATGGGAGTAGTAGTTAGAATGCCGGTCATGGGTAGGACAGCCTGACCCGCACCGGTGTACAGGGTGGAGAACATTGGAGTCATTCAAGGAGGTGCACACATAATTCTATGTCCCCAGCACTTGAATGCCTATTCTAAGCCGCAGTGTGGGTTCAGAGCTGCTGGCGCGAAGCCTATAAATTGTACCATGGAGGCAATGGCACAAGGCCATGTTCCCCCGCAGGTAGCATATATAGGAGGTGATGAAACCTGGCGTGAAGCTTGCCGGCTTGCTTACTGTCAGATGCAGGTCATTCGGGAAAGCTGCGATTTAAAGGGACAGCATTTGTTTGGTGAAGGACCTTGTTGCTGCAGGCTTGGGGCTACTTCTTCAAGGCTTAGGCACAGCTGTGGAAGGTTGGAGCCTCACACACTTCTCCAATGTGATCTCCTGGGAAGCCCCTCTCGCCACCCTCACTCAGCGCTTCCTCAGCGGAGGCATCTACGAGAAGCATGGGACGCCTTTTTTCCCTTCCCTTCTTGCCATTAGAGGATCTCCAGCAGCAGAGGCGGCAGCAGCAGAACCAGGAACAGCAGGATGAGCACCAGGGGCACCAGGCTGCTGCTCACTCACCTGAAGCTGCACAGGCCAGAAGGGGCCAGCGCTTGGAAGTGGCTTGAGAGCACCTTGCTGCGCTTTAGGGGGCCATGGGGACCCGTTTCTGCACTGGCAGTCCTACTCAGAAGGACTTCCATGAAGGTTTGGTTTCTCTGTTCAATAGATGGCCAACGCTGCTCAAGAGATGTCATTCTCTTCTGAGCACTCACCATGTATTCCGTACCCTGGCGCGTTACCTCCTCCATGGAGGTTGCCAACCTTTCCATGGTGATGCGTTCATGCATCAATGACTCCACAAAGGCTCTGCTCATGGTCGCTATGGACACCTCCATTCGCTCCACACTCGCAGCGACCCTGGAGACAAAACCTGCCAGAGACTCCTGCATCTGTGCAGGGAGATCCATCACCTCTTCTCTTGCGGATGGACCCAGAGGCAAAGGGTCGACATGCAGCGCAGCTGAGCTGAGCTGGCAGAGTCCTGCGCCCTCCGACGAGGACTCTCCACTGCTGTGCCTGTCTCCAGAATCTGCTGAGGCTCACTTGTGAGCTGTGATACACCAGGTGACAACACTACTCTATGTCTCGAAGGTCCCCCCGAAGAGTGTCTGCGCTGGTGCTGGGTGCGCTTACTTCTCTGAGGAGTCTGGCTGCACAGCCTCTTCCTCCTCCACAGTGGGGATGGGGGCTCTGGATGGTCCTGTGGGGGAGTAGAGGAAGGAGTTAGAGATGTGATGCCAAGGTTACATGCACATTCGAGTTGACATCTGCTGACACCTGCATCCATGCAGCCTTGGTCTCAGTGGGAGGCCTCTTCCTGCCTGACCTAGGGAAGAGGACCTCCCTGTGGGCCCTAACCCCATCCAATAATGCCTGCAGTGAAGCTTCGTCAAATTTGGAGGCAGCTCAGGGTCTGACACTGACCACAGCTGCTGCAGGCTCCTCTGCCATCCTGTATGGTTCGTTTGGAAGCCAACAGAGGAAGCAATGCTTGCTGTGGACCTTGAAAGCACCACAAATGATGACATTATACTGTGGGGCTTTCTGACTAGAAATGGACAATTAGCAAGGCTGCCCACATGCTGGAAATTAATTGGCCACTTGAGGGAAAATTTGCGTGGAGCTGGCTGACACATTTTTTTGTGTGTCAGAACTCCACATTCGGGGGAATCCGACCATTTCCCACTCAAGCCACAAAATCGGGCCCATTGTGTCACCACCGGCGCATCCCACTACCAGCACGGACAGCATAGCTGGTGTCTAGTTAGTGACAGCAGTTTCTGTTTTAAACCCGAGGCAGAAGTTCAAGTGGCTCAGGAGCAAATTGTCCCCATTCCTGAACCCTCCACTGTTCACCTCACTGTGAAGGAGAATTTTATGAATTTGCAGAAGTACGTAGCACACTTTGGTATGAAATTCCCCCTCTCCCTGAACACCTTACCAAAATACTCAAAGCCGTTATAGTTTCGCAGAAACATTTTTACACTCTCGAACAGAAAACAGTAGAGATAGGGATTAAGATATTGGATATTGTGACTCCACCCTGGTGGAACATTTTCAATAACATAGAGGTCCCTTCGTGGGTCAGACTGGCTTCCCACATTCTCGTGGTTTGTCAGTTAGGGATAGTGTTGTATTTAGTTTGTATTCAGTGTAAGGGGAAAGGTCGGTGGTCAGAATTCCAAAACCAGAGGATCTGGAAGGAACATTATATAAAGGTGGAGGGAGATACGCCGGTTTAAGTCTTTTTCCCTGTATTTTGATTAAAGATTGTTGTTTCTTTTGTGTTTGTTATTTTTAATAAAGGTTTTTCTTCTGTTTTTTTTGCGACGCGGTTTAATAAAGATATGTGTACCAAGTGGTGCAGGGGTGTTGGTCCCCCTCCATGCTTGGGTGTGTGTAAAGTCTGTAATTTTATCCTATGTATGCTTATGTGCACTACATTTTCGCAGAATGGGAAGTGCATGTGTCGTGGGTATATTAGATAGGTAATTACAGGGGAAGGTTGACTATGGAAGGTCAGAAAAATTTTGCTCACCATAAAAGCCTACATTTCGTTGTACTGCACTTGTGCACTAACAATGACAATAAAAGTTGATTTGATTTTGATTTGAAGTATGATACTTCAAGCAAGTTTTAGTATCACAGGGGGGAGTGTAAGATTTGCAAAATTTCTACATTTCCCCAAAGGTTGTTATGAATAAACGGGACCCTGCGTGGACATTTTAAACCAAAAAGTGTATCCAAGATGGCATCCGTGCCTCATGGCAGAAAGCCTGTGAGATTTTAAAACTTGGACTCTGCAATGCAGGCAGCTTGTTGAGGAATCGAAACCAAAGCTGCAGTTTCTGTGAAGAGAGACTTTGTATTTTGAAAGCAGACAGGACTGTGAATTATGTATTAGATCAAATTGGAGACAAATCTAAACCCAGTTAGGCCTATAGTTAAGGCCATCAAGCAGTTTACATATATAATCGGCAACAGATTAAGGAAGCCATCGAGGCTGGACAGACCCATCAAGGAACATTCATGACAAAACAAATCAATTATCGGGCCGGTAGATGTGATTACCGGCCATCTAAAAACAGTTAGTATAAATTGCTACCATTATTTAAAATAGCCCGCCAAGATTAAGACAAAGAACTAACCTGATTTGGCGCGCAGATAAGGGTTTTCGAAAAGAGTATAATAGGTGGGGGAGAGCCAGTAGATGTGGTGTACCTGGACTTCCAAAAGGCCTTCGATAAGGTCCCACATAAAAGATTAGCATGGAAAATTGAGGCTCATGGGATAAAGGGGAAAGTTTTGGCGTGGATAGGGAACTGGCTGTCAGATAGAAAACAGAGAGTTGGAATAAACGGCTCATTTTCTGAATGGCAGGCAGTAACAAGTGGGGTACCACAGGGATCTGTCCTGGGCCCCCAGCTGTTCACAATTTACATTAATGACCTGGATCAGGGAGTCGGATGCAGCATTTCCAAATTTGCAGACGACACTAAACTAGGAGGTGGGGTGGGCTCAGAGGAAGAGACCAGGAAGCTCCAGAGCGATTTGGACAGACTGGGCGATTGGGCGGATAAATGGCAGATGCACTATAATGTGGACAAGTGCGAAGTTATCCACCTTGGGTGCAGGAACGGGAGGGCAAATTATTATTTAAATGGCAATAGATTGGGAGAGGGGGAAGTACAGAGAGACCTGGGTGTTCTTGTACACCAGTCACTGAAGGCGAGCATGCAGGTGCAACAGGCGGTCAAGAAGGCAAACGGTATGCTGGCCTTCATAGCAAAAGGGTTAGAATACAGGAACAGGGATACCTTGCTGCAGCTGTACAGGGCACTGGTGAGACCACACCTCGAGTACTGTGTACAGTTTTGGTCGCCTCATCTGAGGAAGGATGTTCTTGCCATGGAGGGGGTGCAGCGGCGATTCACCAGGCTGATACCAGGAATGGCGGGAATGACCTATGAGGAGAGACTATGTAGTTTAGGGATGTACACACTGGAGTTTAGAAGATTGAGAGGGGACCTCATAGAAGTGTATAAAATTCTGACAGGTCTAGACAGACTGGATGCAGAAGGAATGTTTCCCTTGGCGGGTGAGAACAGAACTAGAGGACATAATTTAAGGATAAGGGCTAAACCATTTAGGACAGAGATGAGGGGGAATTTCTTCACTCAGAGAGTGGTGAACCTGTGGAACTCATTGCCACAGAGGGCAGTGTACGCCAGCTCATTAAATATATTTAAGAGGGAATTAGATATATTTCTACGGGCAAAAGGGGTTAAGGGTTACGGAGAGAAGGCGGGGACGGGATACTGAATTAAAGGATCAGCCATGATCTCATTAAATGGCGGAGCAGGCACGAAGGGCCGAATGGCCTACTCCTGCTCCTATCTTCTATGTATCTATGTATATGAAGGCCCCGGGTAGAAATCTCTCTCACTCTCTGCTCAGCTCTTCTGCCCCTCGCCCTCGTAGCTGTTGCTCTTTCCCCGTCCTGCGCTTACCCCCTGGCCTTTGCCCGTGCCTTTTCCCACCCCATCTGGAAATCCCCCAGGCACTGCATCGGGCGGATACGGACAATTCAGGCCAGGCGAGGTGGGACGTGACGAGGGGAGGAGGAAGACCAACTGAGGAAGACCAACTGAGGAAGAACAACTGAGGAGACGAACTGAGGGTAGGCTTCGAATCATCGGGCCTTCAGTCTCAGCCAACCTGCGACTATCTTTATGCAAACTCAAACTGTCGGCCGAAGAAGAGGAATCATCCCTGCAAGGTAAAGTAGCCAAACAGAGACTTTAACTTTGGGGTACTCAAACCTGGACAACGCCCTTGCAGCACCCGGAGACCACGTGATGACGGCAGGCTCCAGAGAGCACCAAGAGCGAACCCCGAACCCCACCGCTGTTTTGAGTCCAGCAGACCCTTTTGATTGGTGAGCATAAATTCTGGCCCCTCATAGCTTAATCTAGTTAGGTATAGGGGGTGGGATAAGGATAAGGGGACTGTTAAGATAGTTGTTTTCCCTCGATGTGCCATGTGCTCCCCATTCCCTGTTTCAGTATCGTTATTTGTATTTGCCTGTAATTTTATATACTGGTAACTTCTCATAAGGCTGTGTTAATTTTCTGTTTAATAAAAATCTTGAGTTTTGCTTACATCCAAACCACCTCTCTACTCGAGTCTTTTCTGTATCACTACCTGTACCTAAGCCCGGTGTCGAGAATCTCAGGGGCATGGGAGCGATTCGAACCGCTCATGGGCAGTCAGATGCATAACTGACTGGGCTCACGCGCCACCCCCTACATTTGTGTCCTCCTTTGTGAAGACAGAACCAAAGTGTGTATTTACAGGAAACTTTCGATTTACCGGCACCTAAATAACCAGAAATCTCGGTTAACTGGCAAAATTCAGGAGTAGGTTCAGGTAAGTTTTAATTCATATTGTACTTGCCTTCCTCGATCTGTTGCTGTGCAAGGGTGTGGCTGCAGCTGTTGCTAAGCTACAGAGACGCTTGGAACTTCTGGCCATTGTTCTGCACTTATTGCTAAGCAACAGGGTTTGTTGCTTTATACGGAGCTGTCAGCTCTCCGTATCTTTTGCTATAGCTTTCGGTTATCTGGAATTTTTGATGAATCGGCACCACGTCGGTCCTGTCGGTGCCGGATAAAAAAAAGTTTCCTGTAATTGGTCTGCCATTTCTTTGTTCCCCAGTATAAATTCCCCTGATTCAGACTGCAAGGGACCTACACTTGACTTCACCAATCTTTTTCTCTTCACTTATCTATAGAAGCTTTTACAGTCAGTTTTTACTTTCCCTGAAAGCTTACTCTCATACTCTATTTTCCCCCTCTTAATTAATCCCTTTGTCCTCCTTTGCTGAATCCTAAACTGCTCCCAATCCTCAGGTTTGCTGCTTTTTCTGGCCAATTTATATGTACTCTTCTTGGATCTTATGCTATCCCTAATTTCCCTTGTTAGCCACGGTTGAGTCACCTTTTTTGTTTTATTTTTATGCCAAACAGGGATGAACAAATTCTGTAGTTCATCCATGCGATCATTAAATGCTTGCCATTGCCTATCCACCGTCAACCCTTTAAGTAACATTCCTCAATCCATCCTACCCAACTCGCGCCTCATACCATCATAATTTCCTTTATTTAAATTCAGGACCCTAGTCTCTGAATCAACTACTTCACTCTCCATCTTAATGAAGAATTCTATCATATTATGATCGCTCCGCCCCAAGGAGCCTCGCACAACATTACATAATCCCCAGTCTAAGATGGCCCAATCTCTAGTTGGTTCCTCGACATATTGGTCCAGGAAACCATCCCGTATACACTCAAGGAATTCCTCCTCCACAGTATTGTTACTAATTTGGTTAGCCCAATCTATATGTAGATTAAAGTCACTCATGATAACTGCTGTGCCCTTATTGCACGTGTCTCTAATTTCCCGTTTAATGCCATCCCCAACCTCTGCATTACTATTTGGGGGTCTGTATACAACTCCCACTAACGTTTTCTGCCCCATGGTATTTCTCAGCTCTACCCATACAGATTCCATATCATCAGAGCTAATATCCTTCCTTACTATTGTGTTAATCTCCTCTTTAACCAGCAATGCTACCCCACCTCCTTTTCCTTTTTGCCTGTCTTTCCTGAATATTGAGTACCCCTGGATGTTGAGTTCCCAGCCTTGGTCACCCTGGAGCCATGTTTCCGTAATCCCAATCATATCATATCCATTTACAACTATTTGCGCAGCTAATTCATCCACCTTATTACGAATGCTCCTCACATTAAGACACAAAGCCTTCAGGCTTTTTTTAACACTCTTAGACCTTTTAGAACTTTTATTTACTGTGGCCATGTTTGATTTAAACCCTTGACTTCTCTGCCTGCCCCTTTGCTTTTCTCCTTCCTGTCTTTTGCTTCTATCCTTGTTTCCCATTCCTCTGTCTCCCTACACAGGTTCCCAACTCCCTGCCATTTTAGTTTAAACCCTCCCCAACAGCACTAGCAAACACTCCCCCTAGGACATCGGTCCCGATCCTGCCCAGGTGCGAACCGTCCAGTTTGTACTGGTCCCACCTCCCCCAGAACCGGTTCCAATGTCCCAGGAATTTGAATCCCTCCCCCTTGCACCATTCCTCTAGTCACGTATTCATCTGAAATATCCTTCTATTTCTACTCTGACTAGCATGTGGCACTGGTAGCAATCCTGAGATTACTACCTTTGAGGTCCTATTTTTTAATTTACCTCCTAACTCCCTATATTCAGCTTTTAGGACCTCGTCCCAGTTTTTACCTATATCATTGCTACCTATATGCACCACGGCAACTGGCTGCTCACCCTCCCCCTCCAGAATGCTCTGCAGCCGCTCCGAGACATCCTTGACCCTTGCACCAGGGAGGCAACATACCATCCTGGAGTCTCGTTTGCGGTCGCAGAAACGTCTATCTATTCTCCTTACAATAGAATCCCCTATTACTATAGCTCTACCATTCTTTTTCCTCCTGTCCTGTGCAGCAGAACCACCCACGGTGCCAGGAAGTTGGCTGTTGCTGTCTTCCCCCAATAAGCCATCCCCCCAACATTATCCAAAGTGGTATATCTGTTTGAGAGGGGGATGGCCACAGGGGACCCCTGCAATACCTGCCTGCTCCTACTACTCTGCCTGGCGGTCACCCATTCCCTTCTTGCCTGTGCAGCCTTTACCTGCGGTGTGACCAGCTCCCTAAACATGCTTTCCACGATGTCCTCAGCATCGCAAATGCTCCAGTATGTATCCATTCGCAGCTCCAGTGCCGCAATGCAGTCTGCCAGTAGCTGCAGCTGGATACACTTCCCGCACACATGGTCGTCAGGGACACAGTAAGTGTCCCTGATTTCCCACATAGTGCAGGAGGATCATACCATGGCACCGAGCTGTCCTGTCATGGCTTACCCTTCAATTAATTTAAATTAACTTAAATCAAATCAATTCCACCAATTAAATGATATACACAAGGGCCCTTGGTTACTAGCACTAGAAACTATAACCACAAAAAAATTAAGACCTTCTAAACTTTATAAACTATGAACCTTAACTGTCAAACTATAGAGTAGTATAAATACTCACTGGCCGTACTCACCCAATCAGCTACTCCCTCCTGCCCGCATCACGTTTTGAATCATGATGTGGCTCTGGAACACCGCCGGCGGTCTGAGATTGGTCTCACTGCTCCCGACACCAGCCTCTGCAAAGAAAGCCCACGAAAGTGAGTTTAAATACTCACTGGTCTCCGGTCTCACTGCTCCCGACACCAGCCTGTGAAAGAAAGCCCGCGAAAGTGAGTTTAAGTACTCACTGGTCTCCGGTCTCACTGCTCCCAACACCAGCCTCTGTAAAGAAAGCCCGCGAAAGTGAGTTTAAATACTCACTGGGTCTCTGGTCTCACTGCTCCCGACACCAGCCTGTGAAAGAAAGCCCGCGAAAGTGAGTTTAAGTACTCACTGGGTCTCCGGTCTCACTGTTCCCGACACCAGCCTCTGTAAAGAAAGCCCGCGAAAGTGAGTTTAAGTACTCACTGGTCTCCGGTCTCACTGCTCCCGACACCAGCCTCTGTAAAGAAAGCCCGCGAAAGTGAGTTTAAATACTCACTGGGTCTCCGGTCTCACTGCTCCCGACACCAGCCTCTGCAAAGAAAGCCCACGAAACAACAACAACGCATTTATATAGCGCCTTTAACGTAGTAAAATGCCCCAAAACGCTTCACAGGAGTGTTATCAAACAAAATTTGACACCGAGCCACATAAGGAGGTATTGGGGTAGGTGACCAAAAGCTTGGTCAAAGAGGTAGGTTTTAAGGATCGTCTTAAAGGAGGAAAGAGAGGTAGAGAGGCGGAGAGGTTTAGGGAGGGAATTTCAGAGCTTAGGGCCCAGACAGCTGAAGGCGCGGCCACCAATGGTGGAGCGATAACAATTGGGGCTGTGCAAGAGGCCAGAATTGAAGGAGTGCAGAGATCTCGGAGGGTTGTGGGGCTGAAGGAGATTACAGAGATAGGGAGCGGCGAGGCCATGGAGGGATTTGAAAGCAAGGATGATAATTTTAAAATGACAACGGCTTCCCAATATTTAGTTGGAGGAAATTTCTGCTCATCCAGAACTGGATGTTGGACCAGCAGTCGAACCATTTAGAGACCATGGTGGGGTGGAGAGAAGTGGGGGTGAGGTAGAGCTGGGTGTCGTCAGCGCACATGTGGAAACTGACGCTGTATTTTCGGATGATGTCACCGAGGGGTAACATGTAGATGAGAAATAGGAGGGGGCCAAGGATAGATCCTTGGGGGACACCAGAGGTAATGATGCGGGAGCGGATAGGGACATTTTAAAGTTTTTTAATTTAAAAAAAATTGCTAACAACTGACTGCTGTACCCCAATTTAACTAGTAAATGGCTCTGTATAGTTTTCAAAAGTCATTCTCAGTCATTTAAAATCGGTTACTCACAGGTGGAAAATTGACAATGTGATTAAAAATGCTTATTTGTGATAAACCCATTTTCAGCTGTATTAATCAAACTGCATCAAGTTACTACTCTTAAACATATCAAGGAATATTTTTTGAAGCAAAATTTAAAAACCATTACATTTAGAAACGCTGCCCAATTGCGCTGGTTCATGGCAGATTTTGCCTTTGGCGATATGGAAATGAGTTTGAGCGGAAACTAGAGGAAGAAACACTTTTCAGTTTTGGGGACCATTTGCGCCTGGATCACTGATTGCGCCCGAAGCAGAAACTCTTGGCCACCTGCTGCTCACCTTCAGCCTCGGCTCGATTTGTGTCCCTCACGAGTTTTCCTCCCTCACTGGATCCTTTTTGCTGTTATAGCTGTAGCTCAGTGGGTAGCACTCTTACCTCCACATCAGAAAGTCATGGGTTCATAGTCCCACTCCATAAACTTACAGCACAAAATCCAGGCTGACACTTTAGTGTAGTACTGAGGGACTGCTGCACTGTTGGAGGTGCTGTCTTTCAGATGAAATGTTAAACCGAGGGTCTGTCTGCTCTCTCAGGTGGACGTAAAAGATCCCATGGCACTATTTCAAAGAAGAGCAGGGGGAGTTCTCCCCGGTGTCCTGGCTAATATTTATCCCTGAGCCAGCATCACTAAAACAGATCACATTGCTGTTCGTGGGATCTTGCTGTGCATAAATTGGCTGCCGCGTTTCCTACATTACAACAGTGACTACACTAAAAAAATACTTCATTGGCTGTAAAGCGCTTTGGGATGTCTCAAGGTCATAAAAGGTGCTATAGCAATGCAAGTCATTCTATCTTTCATTACATTATTGGAAGGATTTCTTGGTGTTCTGTTTTGCATTTACTGCTCTGTTCCTCTTAGTCCCCTGTCTCCTTTTCCCTTCTTCTGTATAATCTTGTCCTTGGTCCATGGTTCTCCTCTTGCTTTGCAAATCTTATTTTGTTGCTCTCCTTTTGAATTTTCCGATCCATCTGTCGTAACCTGGGAGGTTATGAGTAACCTGATCCACCAGGTGGTGCTGTGGCAATTGGTCTCCTGAGTTAAGTCTGGTCTGTACTGGTTGTACTCTTTGTTTTTGCTGCCTCATGGCAGAAGCTTTTATGTGCAAGTGTTGATTAAACCATGTTACGGAGTTAACCTGTGTCCGTCTCCATCTATGTACACCTCAAGATACCACACCATCCGTGTCTGCAGATTTGACAAACCTTGCCTTGACGCACTGGGGTAGGTGCTCATCCTGTACATCCCATATGTTTCTGTCGGAGTTTCATTCATCTTCAACAGACTCAAAGCACTGACCCCAAGTCCACGTCCCTCCTACCCCTGCAGCTGTGTCCTGTGGTTTGGTGATCGGCCTTCCCAAAATTCCCATTTCAGATTGAAACCTCTCCAGCCATTGCCACTATTGCCTGGTGGTTTAGTGAAATCTCCTCCTTCAGTAGTGTTTGGATCACTTACCGCCCACCCTCAGCTGATGAAATCAGCACTCCTCCATGTTGAACAGCATTTGGAAGAAGTACTGAGAGTAGCAAGGGCACAGAATGTACTCTGGGTGGGGGACTTGAATGTCCATCAGCAAGAGTGGCTCGCTACTTTGCTCAAACACATTCAGACTGGACAGGTCTCTGATAAAATGGCGGAGAGAGCAATGTGCAACATTTGTCTTTGATTGCTGGCACTCATTTTCAGCAGTTGTGTTTCATTATATGTACCAGTGGAGGGAGCCACTGCCCCGTGCAAGGTGTGACTGAGGAGAGCTGGAGATTGTTTTGCTGCTCCCACTTATTAAACTCAAAGGCCTAGAAATTCAGTTGCGTTCGCCAGCCGTTAGCGCCTTAGGAGGGGTAGATCTCGAGCGCTAGGCACTTAGCGCCCGGGCGCAGGACGATCTGCGCCTACGCCCAACTTCAGTAGACATTTAGCGCCGGCGCAAAGTGTTTGCGCGCGCTCAGCTGCGCGCGCAACTTATGACGTCATTTCGTCGTGCAACGCCCTTTGTGCGCCCCAAACCGGAACTTCAGTCGCGCCCGTCCAATGTGGGCGTGGCGGTGTTAAGAACTGTGAAGTGGAACGCAGCAGAGGCCCTGCGGGCCTCGGGGAGCGCTAATTAAAGGGCACTTACACTGAACTATAAAGGCCAGCCATTTTGCTGCAATGACTTTTCTGCAACGGATTTCTGGACAGAGACCAAGGAAGAGACCTTACTGATTTGGCCCAACATAGGAGAGGTATTTTTGGCTTCTGGCCAGAGCTTGGAAATTTGCCTCATTGTGATTTCATTGTTTGCAAGTATATTATGGGGGCTGCATGGGGTTCCAACCCTCAGTTCCAGCATTATGTGCGAAGGGCTCGCAGACGCTGTGTGAGAGGGGCAGCCATGCCTAGACGCAGAGGGGGCATCAGGCGTCGGCAACGTAGGCCTTACCCACTCAGGGAATACCGCCAGCAGGTGTCCTATCTCACCATGACTGCCGCGCAGTGTGTTAAGAGGCTGCGCTTCAGAAGGGAGGTGGTTGCAGAGACCTGCCAGCTGCTTCACAGAGATCTGCGTCCACAGCTGATGTGCAGGACGTCTCTGTCGGTGGAAGTGAAGGTCACGGTGGCTCTGAACTTTTATGCAAGCGGCTCCTTCCAAGCCGCTGCTGGGGACATAGCTAACATCTCCCAGTTCGCCGTGCATCGCTGCATCCGGCAGGTCACCGATGCCCTTTTCACAAGGAGACACCAATTCATCTCCTTCCCCATGACCCTAGAGAGGCAGGAGCAGCGTGCAGTCGGATTTGCGAGGATCGCCGACTTCCCCATGGTGCAGGGCGCCATTGACTGCACGCATGTGGCTTTGCGGGCACCTATCGACAATGCCGAGGATTACCGCAACCGGAAGGGCTACCATTCCCTCAATGTACAGCTGGTGTGTGACCACAGGCAGCGCATCCTAGCTGTCAATGCCCGCTTTCCAGGCAGCAGCCACGATGCATTTATCCTGCGCCAGACTACTGTGGCTGACATGTTCCAGGCACAGCCTCCCCCAAGAGGATAGCTTATCGGGGACAAAGGCTATCCTTTGTGTACATGGCTCATGACCCCGCTCCGCGCGCCCAGGACCCCTGCTGAGGAGGCATACAACGAAAGCCATCAAGCCACAAGGAACATCATAGAGCAAACGATTGGCGTCCTCAAGCAACGGTTCCACTGCCTGGATCGCTCCGGCGGATCTCTGCAGTATTCGCCGGATAGAGTCTCCCAGTTCGTCGTCGTTTGCTGCATGCTGCACAACCTGGCTATCCGCAGGACTCAGGCACTGCCACCTCACGTTGGACCACCACCTCAGGAGGAGGAGCAGGAGGACCATGAGGAGGAGGAGGAGGAGGAGGAGGAGTACCAGCCCAGGAGGGAGCCACAAGGTCCAAGGGCCGTCCGTCGGCGGCTTATTGAACGACACTTCTAGGCCCCCTGTCAGGGAATGGCTTGTGGCAATGAAGGCACATGAATGCAGCCGCTCTGCAAGCCCTCAGCCGGTTAACGCAACAACCACTTGAAACATCACACATGGACAAGCTGAATAAAGAAAAAGCTTTATTGAACAAACTCAGGGCCCTTCCCACATGAAACCCAAAAACAGACAACACCCCCAAAAAACAGTCAAAAACATATCTCACTCCCACAACCTGGGGAGGAATAACAAAACTTGTCCATCCAAATGGCCTTCATCCTCGGCCTTACCAAAAGAACCCCCCCCATAGACAACACAACCACCCCCATATAAAAAAACATTTGCCAACACACTCTACTTTGTGTGCCGAGAGGGCGAGTCCTTGTCCAGGCTTTTCCGGCCCCTGGCCGACCTGCTGCTCCGCCTCAACCTGGGCCCTGTGGGTGCTGCAAGGCTGGGGGAAGGCTCCTGAGGGGCACATTGCGTGACGGCAGATGCCCTTGGGGGTCGGCCTAGACGAGCTCTGGCCCTCGAGGGGCCGGCTGCTGACTGCTGCAGCTGTGGCTGGGCAGCATCAATCCCTCCAGCAGCTCGTCGCAGCTTCGCTGGGGGAGTGGCAGTGGCGGCTGCAGCAATGGGGGCAAGCTGGCTGATGCCAGGCGCTCGCTGCTCACCTGAGACACTGGCACTCGGCCGGGCTGGCACTGCAGCAAGCGCAGCAATCTGGTGAAGGCCAGACCGCTGTGCTGCTGCAGCGCGGCGGGTGCCCTGGCGATGCCTGCCTGACACAGCGAGTGTGGCAGCAGTGAGTGCCCGTACTGCCCTGGTCTGTGCCCGCATCAGACCAGCCAGTGACTGCACGGCACCACTGATCAACTGTCCACTCGCTGCCTGTGCTGCCCTGAATTCGTCCCGACTCGCATCCTGTGCTGCCCTGAATTCGGCCCGACTCGCGTCCTGTGCTGCCCTCAATTCGGCCCGACTCGCGTCCTGTGATGCCCCGAATTCGGCCCGACTCACGTCCTGTGATGCCCCGAATTGTTCGAGACCCCTGGCCTGTGCTGCCGCGAGTTGTTCGAAACCCCTGGCCTGTGAGGCCCCGAAATCGGACACACTATGAGCCAGGGACTCAATGGCCTCAGGCAACCGTGCCACAACCCCCATGAACTCGGTGTGCCGACGATCCGAGTCCGCGGACATTTGATCAAGGAGGCGCACCTCCTGGGTGAGGACCGTCTCCGGACTGGAGGCCGGACTCTCCCTCTGGGGAGAAGGCCGCCGAGCTGCCCGACTCTTCCCGCGTGGCTGCACTCCACTGGGCCCAGCAACTACACTCCCCTGCAACACTTCCCCCCTCTGGGGAGAAGGCAGCCGAGCTGCCTGACCCTTCCCGCGTGGCTGGACGCCACTGGGCACAGGAGCTACACTCCCCTGCAACACTTCCCCCCTCTGGGGAGAAGGCAGCCGTGCTGCCCAACCCTTCCCGCATGGCTGGACGCCACTGGGCACAGGAGCTACACCCCCCTGCAACACTTCCCCCTGGCTCTCCTCCAGGGGAGACGTGTCCCCTCCATTGCCATCCCCTGGCGCGGATGAGGGTTCCCCCGATGGGCCGCCTTCCTCTTGCTCCTCCTCGTCCTCCTCTTCCGAGGGACTGACACTCGCAGCTTCAGGGATCTCCTCCTCACCAGCTGAAAGCAGGAAGGCACAAGAGTAGCTTTAGAGTGAGGACAGGGCGTCAGCGAGGGAGGCATGAGTGGTGGCATTCTGCGCATTGGTCGGACAGTGGCAAAGGATGTAGATCTGAAGCGCAAGGGGAACGAGAGAGGTCCAAAAGGTCATGTCCTTACCATTGGGGCCCAGCACAGGGTCGGCATCTCCAATTGCAACGGGGCCAATCACCCGGGCACCCATGAGTCGACCCACGCGCTCCTCCAGGTCACTGAGCTGCTGGAACTGGGGACGGCCTCCCCCGGTGACAGTCCGGCTCTTCAGATTCTGGGCCAGCTTGGCCTGCAAGAGAAAGGACGGCCTCTAAGTACAGTGTGGTGCCCTGTTGTTGTGTGCACTGCCTCCCATGGTCGAATAGCTTGGCCAGTGTGTAAAGTGCAGAAAGTGCAATTGATGTTCATGCCAGTGCCATAGCTGCTGGATGAGGGCTGGCCATTAGGCCTTTGAGGTCCCTTTGCCCATAATGTGAGGTGCACATGCAAGGATGAGGAGGACACTGGAAAGGGTACTCACCCTGACAATCCGAGTGAGGTCGTTAAACTTTTTCCGGCATTGGACAACAGTCCGGGGGACATCGCAGGTGGCTGTGACCCTCTGGGCGATATCCCTCCAGGCTCTCCTGTACACCCTGGTGGCAGGCTTCTTGCCACTGTCCGAGAACAAGATATGGCTTCTCTTCTCCAAAGCCCTAACCAGCACCTTTAAATCATGGCCAGAGAAGCGCTGCGCTCGCTCACGGGCCCTCTGCATCCTTCCTGGCGCTATTTCTCTCCAGCAGCAGTGTTTAGGCCTAGCTGGAGGGCTGCAGTATCCAGGGCGTGGCAGCAGACCAAGTCGACCCTTCCCCCTTTAAGAGCTGGCCGGCGCCAGGGTGTCTGCTGTCAATCAAAACATGACCGCACCTGCGCTGCGCCCGGCCTCGGCGGTATCAGTCTGCACCGCCAGCTTAGCGCCTAAGGATAGCCGTGCATCGGCAGTTTTAGCGCTCGAGCAAACTCCTTGGCCAAAGCTGCTGAATTTCGGCGAACTGCCCTCCACTTTCCGGCGGGCGCAAACTTTAGTGGCCGCCCGACTTTACCGCCCCAAAAGTGGCTATACTGAATTTCTAGGCCAAAGTGTTCTGTTTACATTGGCGATTATTTGATTTTAGTAAAGCTGGACAAACAGAACTAAAAATCAGCTAATAAATGTTCAGCCTAGATTCCAGTCCATTGAAAGCTAAAAGTATCAATTCTAATGTTCAACAATTCGGGTTCCAGATGGATCAGCTGCTAAAGCCCCAGGTTTGATATCTGGTCTGCCCTTCATACCAGATCTCAGCTGGGCAGTGGTAGATGTTATATCCGTGTATCTTAATGTTGTGTCCTTCAATAATCTGAAACAGGCTGCAGGGAACAATTCAACAGGTGTTTACTGAATGAGGGTTACTCTAGAACTAATTGTACAGATCACTACTCAGGGTTTATATACAGGTGTGGTCACTGCCGGTACTACAGGATACAGGAGCTGTAAAAAGTAGTTCTCTCCCTTAAAGGTACATACATTACAATTCCTCCCCTTTTAGATTAACAGTACCATACACACTCATTTAACAATTAAATATCAAACTAATTACAATTAACACTTTTAACATGCAACATTAGCTGAAAATAGTCTATTTATAAATTCAGTCTTTGGGGAGGCTTCCTGTTTCTTTCTGGATAACGCCTTTCCTGAGTGTCTCGCTCTTGGTGCGGAGGCGATTCTAGCACCCTGTCGTCAGTTGATTCATCAGCTTCCAATGCTATTGTTTCTGAGGTAGATGCGACCTGTACGTCGGGTTCCTCACCAGGTACGTATGGCCGAGACATGGGGTTGACTCGTTCCTGTGAGGGAAGTCCTTTCTCCCGTGTGGAGAAGACGATCCAGCTCCCAGGGGAAACCCCGCAGGCTTTTGCGGACCGGCTGTGGCCGGTGTACCGGAGGGCCTGTCTGGGGACGCCGGGCCGGACGTTCCTGAACGGAGATCTCCTGGCCCATTGGCTCTGTTGCCTGGTGGCGAACAGCTTGCCACAGGTCCGGGCCAAGGCAGACGCCTGGTTCGACCCCAAAAATCCCCAGACCACCGAACTCACGGTAATTAGGCAGCTCACTCTGGCTTACAAAACCGGTAGGGGAGCCGGTGCACACCCACCCAAGGGGAAGGTGCATGAGGTAAAACCCAGACCGGGTAGGAGAGAGTGGCACCAGGAAGGGAGTAACCCCCCCCAACACAAAGACCAATTGTTACGGGTGCGGGAAGGATGGTCACTGGCGGAAGGAGTGCAAAAACCCTTGGAAAGATAACAAGGGAAAAATTCCACAGCCCCAGCCCAAAAGGCGGGGGCAGGGATCCCTTCCACAGAGGTCGAGTCAGTTTTGGACACCATGAGGTCCTTATTGACTGGCCAGGGGAGAGTAGCAGCCACTACCAGTGCTCTCAGCCCGTCAGCCCTGTCCAGCCCACAGCCGTGACTAGAGCCAGTGCAGCCTGTTTATCTGTGTTCTCTCCAGTATGATGAGTGGAAAAGACCCCTTTTGGAGATGGAGGTGGAGAAGGTGACGAGGACTTATCTGTTAGACACGGGGGCATCATGCATCGTGGTCTACTCAGCTAACCCCACCACCTCACCCCTCTCCAGCGGGGTCCCATACAGTCTATCGGGGTTCACGGGTAGGGAACAGGCTGGCTCGTTTTCCATCCCGCTCGCCATTCGGTTAGGACCACTCTGCTCCAAGTGGACCTGTGTCCTGATGAAATGGGAAGTGGAGGGTGGAAGAGGTGTCCTGGGGGCCGACTTTATTGTAGGCCACGGGATCCTAGTGGATTTAAGGAATCACTGCCTGTGGGGGGCAGGTAAAGTAAAGAACGGTGAGATCGTAGTAATCCCAGGAAAGGGGACCCTCTGCACCATGAAGCCCAGAGGATTATAACCTCGAGCTTATGGTCAGCAACACCCATCCAGAGTTCCAGGCGTTTGTGCAGGCCCACCTAGTCACATTTGCCACACACAAGCACGACTGCGGGAGGGTCAACGGGTTTGAGGTCAGCGTAGACGGGGACCCCATGACCACAGAAACAGTATAACTTCCCCAGGGAAGCAGAGCCAGACATGGAAGCAGCCATGTCCTCGTTAGTACAGCAGGGAGTTCTGAGACCGATAGCCACCCACGTGAACTCTCCATTGTGGCCGGTTAGAAAGCCGGACAATTCCTGGGGGGCCACGGTGGACTATCGGGTGCTCAACAGCAACATCCCAGCCTGTGCACCCGCAGTAGCAGCAGTTGCTGACCTCATCGGGAGTATTCCAGCATCCGCGACCACTTTCACAGTGCTGGATATTTCCAACGGGTTTTGGTCCCTCCCTGTAAGGAGGGAGGATCAGTACAAGTTTGCCTTTACGTTTAAAAGGCAACAGTACACGTGGAACTGCTTGCCTCAGGGCTTCCACAACAGCCCCAGCATTTTCCATCAGTGCACGGCAAACAGTTTAAAGGATTTTAGTCAGCCCAGACAGTTGGTCCAATATGTGGCTGACCTGCTCCTGTTCACAGATTCGAAAGAGGAGCATGGCCCGCTATTGGCCGAACTACTGGAGCTGTTAGGGCAGAAGGGTTTCAAAGTAAATCCCAAGAAAGCGCAGATCGGCCAGCAGGAGGTAAAATTCCTAGGTCTGACCATCCGCGCTGGAGAAAGGGCCTTAGATAAGGCTAGGAGGGAGGCGGTACAAGAACTACCGATCCCTAACACAGTAACGGGTGTGAGGTCGTTTCTAGGGCTAACCGGGTACTGTAGAGACTTTATTGAGGACTATGCTGCCACCGCAGCCCCTCTGTTCCGACTCCTACACAAGGGAATGGAGTGGGTTTGGGATGAGGGTTGCCAGGCAGCATTTGTCAGGCTCAAGGAGGATCTGCAGACCGCACCAGCTCTAGGGGCCATAGATGGGGGAAAAGAGTTTTTCCTGGAGGTAGCAGCCAGCGGGGATAGCCTGAGTGCTGTGCTGCTCCAAGAGCGGCACGGCAGGCTGAGGCCGGTGGTCTACTCCTCCAGGATACTCACGGATGTGGAGAGGAGCTACTCCAACTGTGAGCGGCACCTCTTGGCCACACATTGGGCTGTGAAAAGATCACTGATCTTCACAGGCACCTCTCCCATCACCCTCCTCACCCATCACACACCCACCCAGATGCTTCTGGACGGGGGGATCAAGGATGGAACAGTGAGCAGTGCCCGCATTGTCCGCTGGACCTTGCTCCTCTCACAGATGGACCTCAGAGTGAAGGGTCTCTGTGAGCCAAAGCTCGCAGCCAACCTGGTATATCCTGGAACAGCCCACCGGTGTTCCATTGAAGGGGTTTGGGAAGTAAACATAGGTTTATGGGCCGGGATACATCCCACAGACTGCGAGATCTATGTAGAAGGTTCCAGCACGGTATCTGCTGGCAAGCGTCTCACGGGGTGTGGAGTTTATGACCCAGCGGCAAACATTGCCCTGGCGATTAAGCTCCCCAGCACCATGAGCGCCCAGCAGGCTGAACTGTCCATGGTGGTGTACGTTGTTACGCACCCCGAAATCTTCCCCACCCCCTACACGATTTGCTCTGACAGTATGTTCACGTGCAATTCGTGTACGGAGTACCTGGCCATCTGGTCCTGCTGCGGATACACCTCCGCCGACGGGAGACTCCTCACAGTGAAACCCCTGCTGGAGAAGATCCTAACAGCAGTGGGGGAGGAAGGGGAGGTTTTCATTCACAAGGTGAAGGCCCATTCCTCCACAGAACCCCGCGGCCAAGGCAACCAGCAGGCTGACTTGCTCCCCAAGGAGGGTGCCCACACAGGCACTTTCTGGGTCCCATTTGAGTCCAGACCCATGGCGGCGGTCAGAGGTAGGGACGGGACCCAAGGGAGTGCAGGGGTAGTGTTAGCCCCGGACCTTAAGACGGTCCAAGCCCAAGACCCCGTCCTCAAGGCAGTCCTCAGTGCAGTAACTGAGGGAAAAGGGGTAGAGGGTCCGTACTGCACTGCAACCCTCTCCGTAAAAGAGGGCATGCTGTTCCGGGGGGAACAGTGGATTGTGCTGCAGCAGCACCGGAGGGAGTTCCTTCAACTGGCCCATGAGGGTCCAGGAGCGGGACATCCCGGGCCTGAGACCACCTGGCAGCAGGTGGAACAGGCGGGATGGTGGCCGGGACTCAGGACGATGTCCGCGAGTTCTGTGCAGGCTGTCTTGTGTGCGCTGCAAATAACCCCAACCCCCACAAAAGGAAGGTACCTTTGGAACACGTCAGGAGGGTAGAGGGACCATGGCAGTTGATACAAGACGACTACACCACCCACCGCCCAGGGAGGCTATAATTACTGCCTAGTCCTGGTGGATGTGTTTACCAAATGGGTAGAGGCCTTCCCCTGCAGGACAGCCACAGCTCTGGGTACTGCCAGGATCCTAGTCTGGGAAGTGTTCTCGAGGTGGGGACTACCACAGTATGTGGAGTCCGACCAAGGGAGTCACTTCACCGGACAGGTGATGCAGAACACCCTTATGCTGTTAGGCATTCAGGGGAAATGGCACGTGGCCCACAACCCGCAGTCATCGGGGATTGTGGAACATATGAATCGGACCCTAAAGGAAAAGTTGAGGAAGGAGACGGTGGACTCGCCCCATAAATGGTCCGAGGTCCTACCGTTGGTTTTGATGGGGATCCGGGCCAGCCAGTCTAAAAGCACGGGGTACTCCCCGTACGAGCTAATGACCGACAGGGTTATGCGGACCCCCACCCATGTACCAGCCCCGGTGTTCACGGAGGATCAGCTCAGGGAGGTAAACCAGGACAGGTTCACCTGAAACCTCTTTGAGCACCTGAAGCAGGTCCACGAGCAGACGGCTGGGAACATGGGAAGGCAGCATCGGAGCAACCAATTGCTGCTCGAGCCGAGAAAGCACCATGAGTGGGAGGTAGGAGATCAGGTTATGGTAAGAAACTATGCCCGAGTAGGGAGTTTGGAACCATTATACATGGGGCCCTACAGCATTGTAGATAAAGCCAGCCCCATGGTATATGCCGTTAAGATGCCCCGGCGTACCAAATGGTTCCATATCAACCAGTGTAAGCTGTTTCAGCCTGAGAGGGGAAAACAGCCAGTTGGGGTAAGGCCTGAGGATAAAGATCCTCAGCCTGCAGCACGAGCGAGTTCACAGACTGCACAGGCAGGCGCTGTGGCTTGTTTAAAGGGAGGGGCCATCCCGCCATCGATTGGGACACTCCCCCACTCTTCTGGGATCCAGACGAGGGGGAGGAACCTGAGAGCGAAAACCCCGCCCCTAACCCAGGTGTAGAGGGGGAGGGACCTGAGGGTGAAGACCCCGCCCCGGACCCAGTTTTGGGTCCTGGGGGCGGAGGCTCTCAGCTCGCAGCAGCAAGCTGCGAAGAGTTGCCTGCCCCTAGCCCAGGTTCGGGAGAGGTCAAGCCTGAGGGAGCAGTGGTTCAGGTTAAAGGCCCATCGGCCAGGAAAGCCCCACCCGCCAAAGTCCCTAGAAGGTCCCCACGGACACCCCAGCCGAGAAAGCCATGGTCACCAGCTCCCCAGTTTAAAGGGACAGCCTCCCGAGTCAGGGGGAAGTCCAAGGACAGAGGTCCCCAGCTAGTCGCCATGGGCGGCGAGGGACCAACAGTGCAGGATGGTGCGGCCACGCCGGGGGAAGCGGTGTGTAGAATTCGCAAAATTAATATTGTATTATAAGGGTCCTCTGGCAGAAGAGGCCGTGATTTTTTTAAAAGACTGTTTTAAAAGAAGCCCAGAGAAGGGACACACAAAATGGCCACCAGACCCCGTGACTGACTTATTGGGACACTTTAAAATGGTCCCTGCAGTCCCCAGACAGCCTTTGTGGATTCAACCCAGAGTAAGTTCTGGAAGCCGTTTCTGAGAGAACGAAACCAGACACATACACATACATAAAGATTGGATGCAGATCCAGTCAGATCGGCCTGTAGATAATAGCCATCTAAATGTTTACCCAGACAAAGGGGAATAGTTCCATATTCATAAAGAATGCATCAAGGACCCGTTAAAGACATCAAGAAGACATTAAAACATTACCAGGTCATTCCAGACCAGAGATGGCCATCACCGGCCATCCCGAAAGCAGTTTAAATATAATAACTACCCCGCTGTGCCATATGCCCACCAAAAGTTAAACAAAGACTAACCTTGATTTGGCAGGAGATAGAGGCTTCTTCTGAGAAGTATAATTGGAGACACCAGGGGTAGCGAGAGAAGAAGCTCCATCTTAGATATTGGGAAGAGAGAGGTTCTTTTTCTTCATCATTTTCATGGGACCTCCGGTAATAGCCGTTACCTTCGATAGCAGCTGGAGTTCAGAGAAGAAGTCGGTTCGAGCCGGCGTCCCACCCCGGGGTAAAACATCAGGAGATCATTGACCAACCCCGGGCCGTTGACGAAACGGGAGGGTAGAAAAACTACTGAAGAAACCTATATGAAAGCCGGCTAGAGGCTTCCAACCATGGTCAAGCAGATGATCTCCGCCGACATCCAGGCCCGTCAGTGTCCAGCCTGTCCGTGACCTTCACCTCGAGAGAGAGAGAGAGAGAGAGGTGTGGCGTAGCCCGCTGTGGCTCCACTGACCACGAGGAAACAGGATGCCTGAGGGGATCAAAACGCAGACCTGTTTCAAAACTTTATACTTTTCCAACTGGATTGGTGAGCATGTTTCTGGCCCTTCATAATCGGATCTAGATAGGGTAAAGGGGGTGGTCATTTTGGGTATAATTAACATGAGTTGTTGTCCCTCGATGTTCCGTGTGTTTCCCCATTTCATGATGACTTTTGTAAAGTATAATATGCCTGTATCTATTTTAGCCAGTAATGTATGGTTATGATTTGTTTTTCCCTCCCATGTACCCTCTCATTTGCTTGCATTTGATTTGTTTTTCCATATGCAATAAAATTCCATTTTGTTTCATTAAACCTGGTCTATCAGAGTCTTCTCTGCATTGTAGTTCCTGCGCCTAAGGCCAGTGTCTAGAATCTAAGGGGCGAGTGGGTCGAACCATTCAAGGTTTTACTGTGCAAAAGAGAGAGAGAGGCCTCTGGCGAGAGAAACCTCTGCGATCTCAGAGAGGAAAACCCCTTACAGGTGTGCCGCATTCCAACCAGGAATTAGCCCGGCCGCCCGGAGACGGGCGGCGGATGTACATAGTTTAGGTAATGTAGGTTTATATTGTTAAGTTTAAGTATTTAGCTTAAGTTTGGGTGTTTTAGCTTAAGTTAAATAAGGTGATGGGTAGTTTAGATTAAGTAAGTAATCTGCTAAGAGTGTATGTGTTTGGGTCGAGGTCGCGAGACCCGACCATGCTTCACCCAAGCCAGAGAATCTCTTGGGGACCTGGTTGCATGTTTTTTATCTGTTACAGAAAGACTGTCGGGATGAAGGGGATCGTAATCCTACTCGCCCTGATGGGACTGAGCCTGGGAAGGCAGGGCGATGTACAAGATTCCCACATCTACGGGTGCTCGGGAGACAGGGCGCCCATAGCAACCGACGGAAGCAGTGAACGGGATGCGGAGGAGACCGCCGTCTATGTCCACGAGGGAAGGTGGCCAGGATGGCTGGGGTCCAATTCGTCTCAGTACTCCAGCCAAACCAGATTCACGTACGGGGAGGCCTCCCTCCTGTGCCCCAGGGTACGGGTCGTTACCACGAGGGTCAGCGTCACCGTAGGAAAGCGTATATGTTTAACGTGCAAGGGACACATTCTTCTGGATAGGTGGTGGTGGCTCAGGAAGCTGAGCAAGGATATGAGGAACCCCGCAGTCGAGTGGGAATGGTTGGGGAACAATACCCACCAGACGATTACAGGGACTCATGGAGGATTAAGTGTGTGTTGGGACAAGTGGTGGGAGCCGGACCAAGAGATTTATATCTGTGTGTGGGGGTCAGAGAGGATCTGCCGCGCAGGCATATCCATTGTTTTCCACCGGCAGTGGCACGACACTGGGAAGGGGATGAGGTGGGATGCCAGCCTGAAGGTGTGCGCAGTCCCATTCTCCCCGATCCCAGTCAATGCCACTGAGCTTGTAACCCGCCCCCGTAAGCCCCCGCCCATGGCACAGGCAGTGAGGTTACACAGGCAAGGGTGCCCCACCACCACCAAGGGACCAGGGAATGGGTTGGTACTAGTGCCTACCGATCAGGTGCTGTACCAGGGGATACACTATGCGGTAGCCTCCGTGATTTTAAATCTCACCGAGGTACATTTACCGGCGTGGTGCCCCAAAGAAACAGAGCAGCTATACCAGGCCCTATTAAAGGACATGTTCAGGAAGTTTTATGAGTTCGATTTCGCCAATGTGGACAAAACCGAACTGTACACCACACACCGAGAGTTTTTGGGTAATGCAGGGAGGCAAAGAAGGGGTGTATGGAATGATGTTTTTACTGCGTTTAATACTGGACCCTCTGTCATCAACAGTCTGGATGACATAGAGCTGCAGACCCAGATAAACGGTTTAAAAACACAGTTAAAGAAGATATTAATGGATGAGAATAAAGTAGTGGGCTCGGAGTTATGAGGACCAGGCTACGATGGTCCATTTAAGGGAGATCATAGCGGAATTGGAGAAGCACGCAAAGACGGTAAATGCTCACATAAGGGATGACAGAAATGCTTCTGACCAGGCCGCGCAGAATGAGGTGTGCGTGCTATACAGGGCGTGGTTACTGGGCGAGGGCCGCAGTAATCTGGAGGATTTAAAACAGGGTTTAGTCCCCTCCTGGATCAACAACAAGCACCTCGCAGCCCTCCAACCATTTGAGAATGCATTAAGCCCGTGCCAACTCCGGCTAGCCTCCGAGGCCTACCCAGTCCCAGTAGATTGTGGGTGCTCCAACCAAACAATCATGGGAGTAGTAGTTAGGATGCCGGTCATGGGTAGGACAGCCCGACCCGCACTGGTATACAGGGTGGAGAACATTGGAGTCATTCAAGGGGGTGCACACATTCGTTTCACAGCGGTCCCACCTTACGTCATAAAGTGGGAGCATGCTATGACAGGTACTGACCTCTCAGGGTGCCAGAGCCAGGGAGCACACATAATCCTGTGTCCCCAGCACTTGAATGCCTATTCAAAACCGCAGTGTGGGTTCAGAGCTGCTGGCGCGAAGCCTATAAATTGTACCATGGAGGCAATGGCACAGGCCATGTTCACCCGCAGGTAGCATATATAGGAGGTGGGACATATTGTGTCACCACCTTCACGTCCCACTACCAGCATGGACAGCATGGCTGGTGTCCGGTTAGTGACAGCAATTTCTGTTTTAAACCCGAGGCAGAAGTTCAAGTGGCCCAGGAGCGAATTGTCCCAATTCCTGAACCCTCCACTGTTCACCTCACTGTGAAGGAGAATTTTACGAATTTGCAAAAGTACGTAGTGCATTTTGGCTATGAAATTCCCCCTCTCCCGGAACACCTTATCAAAATACTCAAAGCTGTCATAGTTTCGCAGAAACATTTTTACACTCTAGAGCAGAAAACAGTAGAGCTAGGGACTAAGATATTGGATATTGTGATTCCACCCTGGTGGGACATTTTCAATGACATAGAGGTCCCTTCGTGGATTAGACTGGCTTCCCACATTCTCATGGTTTGCCAGTTAGGGATAGTGTTGTATCTAGTTTGTATTCAATGTAAGGGAAAAGGTCAGTTGTTAGAATTCCGAAACCAGAAGTTCTGGAAGGAACATTATGCGAAGGTGGAGGGAGATACAGCTGTTTGAGTTTTTCCTTGTATTTCTGATTAAAGATTGTTGTTTTTTTTGTGTGTTTGTTGTTTTTAATAAAGTTTTTTCTTTTTGCGATGCATTTAATAAAGATGTATATGTATCAAGTGGTGCAGGGGTGTTGGACCCCCTCCATGCTTGGATGTGTGTAAAGTCTGTAATAATGCTTATGTACACTACATTTTCGCGGAATGGGAAGTGCATGTATCGTGGGTATATTAGATAGGTAATTACAGGGGAAGGTTGACTATGGAGGGTCAGAAAATTTTGCTCACCTTGTAAGGATGATACTTCAAGCAAGTTTTAGTATCACAGGGGGGAGTGTAAGATTCGCAAAATTCCCACATTCCCCCAAGGTTATTAATAAAAGGGACCCTACATGGACATTAAAAAAAAAGTTGTACCCAAAGATGGCGTCCGCATCTTGTGACCAAAAGCCTGCAAGATTTTAAAAGCTTGGACTCTGTGGCAGCACAGGCAGCTTTTGGGGAAATCGAAACCTAAAATGCAGTTTCTGTGAAATAGCACTTTGTGTTTTGTAAAACAGACAGCAAACATTGAATATGCATTGAGCCAGATCGTAGACAGATCAAAACCAGTTAGGCCTATACTTGAGGCCATCAATTTGTCAGCATAAACAATCGGAAACAGCTTATGGAAGCCATCAAGGCTGGCCAGGCCGATTAGAATGCATTAATAACAATACAGTCCGGACATCAGGCCATTAGGTGCGATAAACGGCCATCTAAAAACAGTTAGGTTAGATTGCTATAATTATTTAAAACAGCCCGCCAAAATTGGAACAATGAACTAACCTGATTTGGCGCGCAGATAAGGGCCATTCGAAAGGAGTATAACTGCAGGCCCCGGGTAGCAGTCACTCTCTGGACTCTTGGCTCTGGTCTCTTGACTCTTGTCGGGCTTGGGGCTGCCGCCGCTCGCACTCGGGCCTGTAGTGTATGTGCCTTTTATTCAGAACTACTATTACAGCTGCTGTATACTGTAGTACCGGCAGTGACCACACCTGTATATATAAGCTTTGCGCATGCATCTGTACCCCCAGTCTTGAGACTACCCTCCTCCAGTAAAGGCCTGTTTATTGTTAATTTACAGCATCTGTGTGATTATTGAATAACAGCATACCCTCAGAATCACGGATCTAACAGTGGCGACGAGTGTCGATTCGAATCTACCTGCAACAAAAAAAAAAAGTTGAGGCCAGGAACACGGGCGTCGACCACGAGCAACCGCCCAGTCGTCAGGCAGAGAGTGAAAATCGCAGGGGAGGCTGTGGAGAGCCGGGCTTGGTTCCCCAGCCACGACGATCAGCAAGAGACTGATGACAGGTCCAGCGCAGACCCTTCCCGAGCAACGGCGGCTGGAGCCGACCGACGGCGGAGAGAAAGCCGAGCAGCGTCGACCGGGTAAGACAGAGGGTGAAGCGCGCAGGGCACAGCCGGGGGTTGAACACCGAGCGGCGTCGAGAAAAAGAAAACAAACCGGAGAGAGAGAGGGTAAAGAAACAGTCGGGTTCAAGACTGAGCGGCGTCGAAAAAAAAAAAAGAAAAGAAGAACACGCAGAGCACAGCCAGGGCTCACGGGCTGAACAGGGTCCACGGGGAGAAGAAGGGAGAGCGCGGGAGATGCCATTGAGCCGCGGAGAAGAAGGAAGAGCACGGGAGACGCCATTTTTAGAAGCCGCAGCGGAGAAGAAGGGTGAGCGTGGGAAGGAAGGAAAGCGCGGGAAATGCCATTTCGTGCCAGCGGAGAAGAAGGGGAAGTGCGGGAGATGCCATTTTTGACAGTTAACTCACACCCAGGGATGCCGAAGAGTGGCAGTATCTCTACGTTCGACAATGAAGTTGAAGATTGGGCGGCATATGTGGAACATATTGAGGTGTACTACAGGGCGAATGAAGTGCCAGATGCTAATAAAGCATTGGTTTTGTTAAAATCCATGGGTACAAAAACTTATGGGTTACTGCAAAATCTAATAACCCCAGAGAAGCCGGTGAACAAGGATTTCAAAAGCATAGTAGAAATCCTACAGGACCACTTAAACCCCACACCGCTGCTGATAGCAGAACGATTTAAGTTCCATAAAAGGAACCAACACAAAGACGAAAGCAATGCTGAGTACCTAACGGAACTGCGCAAGCTATCGAAACACTGCCAGTTTGGAGCGGGACTAGCAGATACGTTAAGGGACAAGTTTGTGTGTGGGCTACAAAGTGAAGGAACCCAGAAACGGCTCCTATCAGAAAAGGATCTTAAGGTGGACAAAGCTTTCAGTATGGCAGTATCACACGAAGCAGCCGCAAGGGGTGTGCAGAGATACAATGGAGGCCGCAAGAATATGGCACCAATGAAATGTCCTATGGAACAGGGAAGTGCTATCGCTGCGGCAGAACAACACATGACCAGAAAGATTGTTGGTTCAAGGACCAAGTGTGCAGACAGTGTGGGAAAGCAGGACACATAGCAAGAGTCTGCAGGTCTGGGAAGAAAACCAACAGTAAGAAATCTCCACAGGAGAAGTACAAAAAGGTACACCAGGTGATGGACAGTGGTTCAGACGAACAGAAAAGTGACACAGACTCCGGAAGCAAGGAGCTGGGTTGTCTGAAACTACATAAGGTAACCGAAATGGAGGATCACCAGACTATGTGGGTTACACTCAAGATAGACGGAGTCCAAGTGGAAATGGAATTGGACACAGGATCAGCCCTAACAGTCATAAACCAAAGGGACTACAAGCGGCTATTTTCACATATACCCTTGAAAGCTACAGAGATTGTCTTGAAGACGTATATGGGGCAAAAAGTCTACCCCAAAGGAAAAATAAGGGTGAAGGTGATATATAAAGGCCAGGAAATACCTAAAATGGATATATATGTATTGCCAGATGGAGGACCACCACTGCTAGGACGTGAATGGATCCGGAAGATACAATTAGATTGGCATTCCATACAGGCACTGAAGGTTGAGGCCAAAAAGGATGACGACGTCACACCTGGACGACTGTCAAAAATGCTAACTGACGCAAAAGAAGTGTCCCAGGAGGGACTAGGAACACTAAAAGGCATAACAGCAACGATTAAAATAGAGGAAAATGCAAGCCCAAAGTTTCTTAAGGCCAGACCAGTGCTTTATGCGATCAGACCAGCTGTTGAAGCAGAGCTGGAAGGGTTGGAACGTTCAGTACTGTCCAAAGTGGACTGGAGCGAGTGGGCTACACCCATCGTTCCTGTAATGAAGAGGTCGTTGAGTAATACGCCTGGGGAACCAAAGAAGGTCCGCATCTGTGGGGATTTTAAGGTGACAGTGAACCCATTACTTCACACGGTACAATATCCGCTTCCACGAATTGAGGATATTTTCGCCTCGCTATCTGGAGGTAAACGCTTCACCAAAATTGATCTAGCCCAGGCGTACTTGCAAATGGAGGTAGAAGAAGCTTCGAAACAATACCTTGCGATTAACACTCATAAAGGTCTCTATCAATACAACCGGCTGGTGTTCGGAGTAGCCTTGGCTCCGGCTATCTGGCAAAGGGCGATGGATCAGGTCCTGCAAGGGATTCCAGGGACTCAGCGTTATTTGGACGACATCTTGGTCACGGGCGAAAATGACAGTGATCACCTCGCCAACTTGGAGAAGGTGCTCACCAGATTAAAGGAGTATGGGCTACGAGCTAATCGCCACAAGTGTGAGTTTTTCCAGAAACAGATCTCGTATTGTGGCCACGTCATCGATGAAGAGGGGTTACATAAGTCCCCTGACAAGATTGAGGCAGTAGTCAAGGCTCCAGCACCGGAAAATGTGTCACAACTGAGGTCGTTCCTTGGGCTGGTAAACTACTACCACAAGTTCTTACCAAATTTGTCCACGGTATTACACCCACTGAACACCCTACTGCAAACAGGGGTACCATGGAAGTGGGATGACGAACGTAGATGAGCTTTCCAGAAGTGTAAAGAATTGATCACATCAAAAGAGGTGTTGGCCCATTTCAACCCAGCACTACCAATTCGTTTGGCATGTGATGCATCACCCTATGGTATTGGAGCGGTGCTGTCGCACAAATTCCCAGACGGGTTGGAGAGGCCAGTAGCCTTTGCGTCTCGGTCACTAACCTCAGCCGAGCGCAACTGCACCCAGATTGACAAGGAGGCACTCAGCCTAGTATGGGGAGTAAAAAAATTCAACCACGATCTGCATGGGCAGAAGTTCACCTTGCTGACTGACCACCAACCACTTGTCTCCATCTTTAATCCTAAGAAGAGCGTTCCAGTGATGACTGCACAGCGGTTACAAAGATAGTCCCTGTTTCTAGGGGCGAATCAATATGAAATAGAATATAAAGGCACGAAACAGCATGGGAACGCTGGTGGGCTATCGCGCCTGCCACTGCCTACTGTGGAGGAAGCACCAGCAGTGGACCCTATCGAGATATTTTATTCGTCAATAATTGAACGATTGCCTGTAACGAACGCGGATATAGAGAAGGAGACCCGCAATGATCTGACGCTGTCTCGGGTATATGATTTGACGGTGAGGGGATGGCCAACACATGGCGACTCACTGTTGCCAGCATTCTCATCCAGAAGAGAACAGCTGTCAGTATGCCAGGGGACAGTGATGTGTGGATCCAGAGTGGTGATTCCACCCAAGTTAAGGGAGAGAGTGCTAAATGAGCTACATGAAGGTCATCTGGGGGGAGTGAAAATGAAAAGCCTTGCTAGGGCCTATGTGTGGTGGCCGGGAATCGATCAACAAATCGAAGACCTAACTAAGAGCTGCTTAGGATGCCAGAAGGTCCAAAATGCACCACCACATGCCCCTCTACACCCATGGGAATGGCCCTCCTCTCCATGGCAACGGGTGCATATTGATTTCGCTGGTCCATTCATGGACTCAATGTTCTTAATAGCAGTGGATGCTCATTCAAAGTGGCCTGAGGTGATAAAAATGTCTTCAGCCACTACAGAGAAAACGATTGCAGTCCTACGGACCATATTTGCCAGAAACGGTTTGCCAGAGCAGATTTGCTCTGATAATGGACCACAGTTTGTGTCCGACGAGTTTCAAAAATTTATGAGAAGGAATGGAGTAAGGCATTACACATCCGCCCTGTATCATCCAGCCACCAATGGATTGGCTGAGAGGTTCGTACAAACCTTTAAGAAGGCGATAAAGGCCATGTGCGATGATGAAATTCCACTACAGCATAAGATGGACAATTTCTTATTAGCCTACCGAAACGCGACACATGCAGTTACCAACCAGACCCCGGTCATGATGTTCTTTAACCGAAGGTTGAGATCTCGTCTGGACTTGCTCAGACCAAATGTGCGAAGAAATGTTGAGGACAAACAATTCCAGCACATCAATGAGAAGCCGACAAGGAGCTTCAATGTAAGGCAACCAGTCTTGGCCCGTGACTATCGAACAGAGAAATGGCAACCCGGAACGATATGCACAAGGCAGGGGCCATTAATGTACACAGTGGATGTCGGGGAGAACATTGTGAGACGCCACTTCGATCAGATCTTAGCGTCACAGGAACGCGTCAACCCCATGTCTCGAGTACCTGGGGATGAACCCGACATACCGGTAGCATCTACCTCAGAACCAGTAGCAGTGGAACCCGATGAACTACCCGATGAAAAGGGGTCAGAATCGCCTCTGCACCAAGAACAAGAACCTCCGGAAAGGCGCTATCCCGAAAGGGTCAGGAAGCCGCCCCAAAGACTGAATCTATAAATGGACTATTGTTGTTTAATGTACATGTTAAAGTGTTAATTGTTATTTGAATATTAGGGGTACTACTAATCTAAAAGGGGAGGAATTGTAGTGTATGTGCCTTTATGTCAGAACTACTTTTACAGCTCCTGTATACTGTAGTACCGGCAGTGACCACACCTGTATATAAGCTTTGCGCATACCTCTGCACCCCCAGTCTTGAGACTACCCTCCTCCAGTAAAGACCTGTTTATTGTTAATTTACAGCATCCGTGTGATTATTGAATAACAGCATATCCTCAGAATCACGGATCTAACAGGGCCCTGGCCTCGTGGTGGGTTCTCTCCTCGCTTCCCGTAGCAGAGTTTCAACAACTAAGGACATCCATACCAATTGCAGGGGAGGGGAATGAGACCTGAGTCCCTAGTCATCCATGGCACCCAGGCCGCAAAGATGGGCGAGACGAAACTGAGTGGGCAGCCCAGGGCTTGTATGGTAACCGAACGAGATGAGACGAATCGAGACGAAGAGTAAGGTAGACCCGACAAAGAGCAGAGAAGGGCAGCAGAAGACGTATTAATTAAAAACCCGAGCGTCGAGTTATAAGCTGACGCTCGGGGAAGAAAGTATCTGAGGGCAGTGAGACGAAGTTGGTTGGGCGAACCCTGCAACTAAGTTAGCGCTTGGGGGCAAGCCTCTCGCTGAACATTCTGAATAAACACAGGTGTCCACGCTATGACGAATATGCTGGCATTCTAAGTTTGGGTAGTAAAATCTAAGCAGTAAAAACTGCTAATCGTCTCATTGACGTAACGTTACCGCCGACGACTGCCCGAGGGAGAAGAAGAGGAGAACCCATCGCGACGAGTCGACGACGGCAGCGGAGGAGAAGAAGGTGTGTTGCAGCAGCAGCTCCAGCACCGCGCCCCTGAAGACCACATGGCGACGGGGTACCGAAGGGGACAGAAAACCAAACCTCAAAATCTGCATTCGTCAAACAGTTGGCTTTGTTTTGGATTGGTGAGCATGAATTCTGGCCCCTCATAGTTTAATCTAGTTAGATATAGGGGGTGGGATAAGAATAAGGGGATTGTTAAAGTAATTGTTTTTCCCTCGATGTGCCGTGTGTTCCCCATTCCCTGTATAAGTATAGTTATTTTGTAATTTGGCTGTATTTTTATACTAGTGACTTCTCATAAGACTGTTTTATTTTCTGTTTAAAAAATCTTGGTTTTCTTACATCCAAACCACCTGTCTACTCGAGTCTTTCTGTATCGCCGCCTGTACCTAAGTCCGGTGTCTAGATCCCTGGGGCGTGGGAGCGATTTGAACCGCTCACCAACAGTCAGTGGCATAACTGACAGGGCGCACGCGCCACACCCGCCACCCCCTACATGAGAGTCAGTGTCTGTGGAACCTTTACCCCAGTGAGAGTCAGTGTCTGTGGAACTCATGCCCCGGTGAGAGTCAATGTCTGTGGAACCCGTACCCCAGTGAGAGTCAGTGTCTGTGGAAACTGTACCCCATTGAGAGTCAGTGTCTGTGGAACCTGTACCCCAGTGAGAGTCAGTGTCTGTGGAAACTGTACCCCATTGAGAGTCAGTGTCTGTGGAACCTGTACCCCAGTGAGAGTCAGTGTCTGTGGAAACTGTACCCCATTGAGAGTCAGTGTCTGTGGAACCTGTACCCCAGTGAGAGTCAGTGTCTGTGGAAACTGTACCCCATTGAGAGTCAGTGTCTGTGGAACCTGTACCCCAGTGAGGGTCAGTGACTGTGGAACTGTACCCCAGTGAGAGTCAGTGTGTGTGGAACTCGTGCCCCAGTAAGAGTCGGTGTCTGTGGAACCTTTACCCCGGTGAGAGTCAATGTCTGTGGAACCCGTACCCCAGTGAGAGTCAGTGTCTGTGGAACCCGTACCCCAGTGAGAGTCAGTGTCTGTGGAAACTGTACCCCATTGAGAGTCAGTGTCTGTGGAACCTGTACCCCAGTGAGAGTCAGTGACTGTGGAAACTGTACCCCATTGAGAGTCAGTGTCTGTGGAACCCGTACCCCAGTGAGAGTCAGTGTCTGTGGAAACTGTACCCCATTGAGAGTCAGTGTCTGTGGAACCTGTACCCCAGTGAGGGTCAGTGACTGTGGAACTGTACCCCAGTGAGAGTCAGTGTGTGTGGAACTCGTGCCCCAGTAAGAGTCGGTGTCTGTGGAAACCATAGCCCAGTGAGAGACAGTGTCTATGAAACCCATGCCCTAGTGAGAGTCAGTGTCTGTGGAACCCGTACCCCAGTGAGAGCCCGTGTCCGAGGAAGCTGCACCCCAGTGAGAGTAAGTGTCTGTGGAACCCGTACCCCAGTGAGAGTCAGTGTCCGTGGAACCCGTACCCCAGTGAGAGTCAGTGTCTGTGGAAACCGTAACCCAGTGAAAGTCAGTGTCTGTGGAACCCATACCCCAGTGAGAGTCAATGCCTGTGGAAACTGTACCCCAGTGAGAGTCAACGTCTGTGGAAACTGTACCCCAATGAGGGTCAGTGTCAGTGGAACCCGTACCCCAGTGAGAGTCAGTGTCTGTGGAACCCGTACCCCAGTGAGAGTCAGTGACTGTGGAAACTCTACCCCAGTGAGAGTCAGTGTCTGTGGAAACTCCATACTTAAGAAAGGACATACTTGCTCTCGAGTCAGTACAAAGAAGGTTCACTCGGTTAATCCGGGGATGAGGGGATGGACACATGAGGAGAGGTTGAGTAGATTGGGACTCTACTCATTGGAGTTCAGAAGAATGAGAGGCGATCTTATTGAAACATATAAGATTGTGAAGGGGTTGGATCGGGTGGATGCGGGGAAGATGTTCCCAATGATGGGTGAAACTAGAACTAGGGGGCATAGTCTTAGAATAAGGGGCTGCTCTTTCAAAACTGAGATGAGGAGGAACTACTTCATTCAGAGGGTGGTAGGTCCATGGAATATGCTGCCCCAAAAAGCTGTAGAAGCTACATCATTACATAAATTTAAAACAGAAATAGACAGTTTCCTAGAAGTAAAGGGAATTAAGGGTTACGGGGAGCGGGCAGGAATTTGGACATGAGTCTAGGTTCGGATCGGTCATGGCCCTGTGGGTAGCGGAGCGGGCCCAGGGGCCGTGTAGCCTGATCCTGCTCCTATTTCGTGTGTCTAATTCTGTTAGATTCAGGAGATGGTTCTGTGATAGTGGATTGGCGGTTAGGATCAGATCAGCCATGATCTTATTGAATGGCGGAGCAGGCTCGAGGGGCCGATTGGCCTACTCCTGCTCCTATTTCTTATGTTCTTATGTTCTTATGAAACTGTACCCCAGTTAGAGTACTGTCTGTGGAACCCGTGCCCCAGTGAGAGTCAGTGTCTGTGGAACCTGTGCCCCAGTGAGAATCAGTGTCTGTGGAACCCGTACCCCAGTGAGAGTCAGTGTCTGTGGAACTGTACCCCAGTGAGTGTCAGTGTTTGTGGAACTGTACCCCAGTGAGTGTCAGTGTTTGTGGAACCCGTACCCCAGTGAGAGTCAGTGTCTGTGGAACCCGTAGCCCAGTGAGGGTCAGTGTCTGTGGAACCCGTACCCCAATGAGAGTCAGTGTCTGTGGAACCCGTACCCCAATGAGAGTCAGTGTCTGTGGAACTCGTGCCCCAGTGAGAGTCAGTGTCTGTGGAACCTGTACCTCAGTTCGAGTGAGTTTCTGTGGAACTGTACCCCAGTGAGAGTCAGTGGCAGTGGAAGCTGTACCCCAGTGAGAGTCGGTGTCTGTGGAAACTGTACCCCAGTGAGAGTCAGTGTCCGTGGAACCTGAACACCAGTGAGAGTCAGTGTCTGTAGAACCCGTGTCCCAGTGAGAGTCAGTGTCTGCGGAAATCATACCCCAGTGAGAGTCAGTGTCCGTGGAACATGAACACCAGTGAGAGTCAGTGTCTCTAGAACCCGTGTCCCAGTGAGAGTCAGTGTCTGTGGAACCCGTACCCCAATGAGATTCAGTGTCTGTGGAACTCGTGCCCCAGTGAGAGTCAGTGTCTGTGGAACCTGTACCTCAGTTCGAGTGAGTTTCTGTGGAACTGTGCCCCAGTGAGAGTCAGTGGCAGTGGAAGCTGTACCCCAGTGAGAGTCGGTGTCTGTGGAAACTGTACCCCAGTGAGAGTCAGTGTCCGTGGAACCTGAACACCAGTGAGAGTCAGTGTCTGTAGAACCCGTGTCCCAGTGAGAGTCAGTGTCTGCGGAAATCATACCCCATTGAGAGTCATGTCTGGGGAAACCATAGCCCAGTGAGAACCTGTGTCTGTGAAACCCGTACCCCAGTGAGAGTAAGTGTCTGTGGAGTCCATGCCGCAGTGAGAATCAGTGTCCGTGGAAACTGTACCCCAGTGAGAGTCAGTGTCTGTGGAACCTGTACCCCAGTGAGAGTCAGTGTCTGTGGAACCCGTATCCCAGTGAGAGTCAGTGTCTGTGGAACTGTACCCCAGTGAGAGTCAGTGTCTGTGGAACTGTACCCCAGTGAGAGTCAGTGTCTGTGGAACTGTACCCCAGTGAGAGTCAGTGTCTGTAGAACTGTACCCCAGTAAGAGTCAGTGTCTGTGAATCTGTACCCAATGAGATTCAGTGTCTGTGGAACTGTACCCCAGTGAGATTCAGTGTCTGTGGAAGTGTACCCCAGTGAGAGTCAGTGTCTGTGGAACCTCTAACCCAGTGAGAGTCAGTGTCTGTGTAACCCGTACCCCAGTGAGTGTCAGTGTCTGTGGGACCTGTACCCCAGTGAGAGTCAGTGTCTTTGTAACCAGTACACCAAGAACAGTCAGTGTCTGGAACCCGTACCCCTGTGAGAGTTAGTGTCTGTGGGACCAGTATCCCAGTGAGAGTCAGTGCCCGTGGAACCCGTACCCCAGTGAGAGTCTGTGTGTGTGTAACCCGTACCCCAGTGAGAGTCATTGTCTGTGGGACCAGTATCCCAGTGAGAGTCAGTGCCCGTGGAACCGTACCCCAGTGTAAGATTTGCAAAATTTCTACATTTCCCCGAAGGTTATTATTAATAAAAAGGGACCCTGCATGGACATTTTAAATCAAAAGGGGTACCCAAGATGACATCCGCGCCTCATGGCAGAAAGCGTGTGAGATTTTAAAACTTGGACTCTGCAACGCAGGCAGCTTGTGGAGAAATCGATACCAAAGCAGCAGTTTCTGTGAAGAGAGCCTTTGTATTTTGAAACCAGACAGGACTTTGAATTATGTATCAGATCAAATTGGAGACAAATCTAAATCCAGTTAGGCCTATAGTTAAGGTCATCGAGCAGTTTACATAAATAATCGGCAACGGATTAAGGAAGCCATCGAGGTTGGACAGGCCCATCAAGGAACAGTCATAACAAAACAAGTCAATTATCGGGCTGGTAGATGTGATTACTGGCCATCTAAAAACAGTTAGTATAGATTGCTACCATTATTTAAAATAGCCCACTAAGATTAAGACAAAGAACTAACCTGATTTGGCGTGCAGATAAGTGTTTTCGAAAAGAGTATAATTGAAGGCCCCGGGTAGCAATCACTCTCTCTCTCTCTGCTCTGCTCGCTTACCCCCTGGCCTTTGCCCGTGCCTTTCCCCACTCCATCTGGAATCGCCCCGGCACTGCATCGGGCGGACACGGACAATTCAGGCCAGACGAGGCGGGACGCGACGAGGGGAGGAGGGAAGACCAACTGAGGAAGAACAACTGAGGAAGACCAACTGAGGAGACGAACTGAGGATAGGCTTTGAATCATCGGGCCTTTAGTCTCAGCCAACCTGTGACTATCTTTATGCAAACTCAAACTGTCGGCTGAGGAAGAGGAACCATCATTCCTGCAAGGTAAAGTACCCAAACAGAGACTTTAACTTTTGGGTACTCAAAGTGATTGGGTGGCAAGTATTTCTCTCTTTTTAAAATTAAACTCGGTGGTTTATAGTTTGTTTGTAAGCCAGAGCCCTTAAATATATCATTTAGCTGTAAGGTAACTTCAATTCTGCGGTTTATATTTTCTAGGGTCTCTGGTGTAGCAGGGACTTCTGCCATACAAGCGCCCTAGAGTATATCTTTAATTCGTGGTATTGAATTAATTTAAATTAATTAAAGGGTAAGTCATGTCAGGACAGCCCAGCCCCGTGTTATGCTCCACCTGCGCTATGTGGGAATTCAGGGACGCTGCCGGTCTCCCTGACAACCATGTGTGCCGGAAATGTATCCAGCTGCAGCTACTAGCAGACCGCATTGAGGCACTGGAGCTGCGGATGGATGAGCTTTGGAGCATTCGCGATGCTGAGAAGGTCGTGGATAGCACGTTTATTGAGTTAGTCACACCGCAGGTAAGGGCTGCACAGGCAGAAGGGAAATGGGTGACCATCAGGCAGAGCAGTAGAAGCAGGCAGGTAGTGCAGGGGACCCCTGTGGCCATCCCCCTCTCAAACAGGTATACCGATTTGGATACTGTTGAGGGGGAAGACTTACCAGGGGAAGGCAGAAGCAGCCAAATTCCTGGCACCAGGGGTGCTTCTGCTGCTCAGGAAGGGAGGAAAAAGAGTGGGAGAGCAATAGTGGTAGGGGATTCTATCGTAAGGGGAAGAGATAGGCGTTTCTGTGGCCGTAGACGTGACTCCAGGATGGTTTGTTGCCTCCCTGGCGCCAGGGGCAAGGATGTCAATAAACGGCTGCAGGGCATTCTGAAGGGGGAGGGTGAACAGTCAGAGGTCATGGTTCACATTGGGACCAACGACATGGGTAGGAAGAGGGATGAGGTCCTGCAGCAAGAATTTAGGGAGCTAGGTAGCAGATTAAAGAGCAGGACCTCAAAGATTGTAATCTCTGGATTACTCCCGGTGCCACTTGCTAGTGAGTATAGGAATAGGAGGATAGAGCAGATGAATGCGTGGCTAAAGAGTTGGTGCAGGAGGGAGGGCTTTAGTTTCCTGGATCACTGGGTCTGCTTCTGGGGAAGGTGGGACTTGTACAAGTCGGACGGGTTGCACCTGAACCAGAACGGGACAAATATCCTTGCGGGGAGGTTTGCTAGCACTGTTGGGGGGGGGTTTAAACTAACTTGGCAGGGGGATGGGATGCAGAGTGGAGCTATAACAGGGGGTGATGTACAGCCAAATATAGAGGAAAAAACAAGTCAGCCTGGAAGGCAGAGCAAACATGTAATGGCACAAGGGAGTAGGGCAAGGCTGGATGGCATTTATTTTCATGCAAGGAGTCTTGTGAATAAGGTGGATGAACTGAAGGTGTTGATGAACACATGGGAGTATGATATTGTTGCTATCACGGAGACATGGTTGAGGGAGGGGCAAGACTGGCAGCTCAATATTACGGGGTATAGAATCTTCAGGCGAGACAGAGGGGGGAGGGGGGGGAAAGAGGAGGGGGTGTCGCAATATTAATTAAGGAGTCAATTACTGCTGTAAGGAGGGATGATATATTAACAGGTTCCTCTAATGAGGCCATATGGGTAGAACTTAAAAACAAAAAGGGGGCAAGCACTTTGCTGGGAGTGTACTATAGGCCCCCAAACAGTCAGGGGGAGATAGAGGAACAGATATGTAGGCAAATCTCAGAGAAATGTGCAAATAATAGGGTAATAATAGTGGGGGATTTCAACTTCCCCAATATTAACTGGGATAGTCAGAGTGTGAAAGGCTTAGAGGGTGCAGAATTCTTAAAGTGCATCCAGGAGAGCTTTTTGAGCCAGCATGTAGAAAGTCCTACAAGAGAGGGGGCGGTACTGGACCGGGCAAGTGGTAGAAGTGTTAGTAGGTGAGCACTTTGGTGACAGTGACCATAATTCGGTGAGATTTAAGGTAGTCATGGAAAAGGACAGAGATGGATCGGAAATAAAGATTCTAAATTGGGGGAAGGCCGATTTTAATATGATAAGGCAGGATCTGGCCAAAGTGGACTGGGATCAGCTACTTGTAGGAAAATCCACATCGGAGCAATGGGAGTCTTTCAGAAAGGAAATTGAGAGAGTACAATGGCAACATGTTCCCGTAAAGGTCAAGGGTGGGACCAACAAGCCCAGGGAACCTTGGATGTCAAGGGATATACGAGAATGTATTTGGAAAAAAAGGGGGGCTTTTGGCAGATACAAAGGACTAAAGACAGAGGAAGCCCTAGAGGAGTATAAAAAGTGCAGGGGGATACTTAAAAAAGAAATTAGGAGAGCGAGGAGGGGCCATGAAATAACACTGGCGAGCAAAATAAGGGAAAATCCTAAGGTGTTTTATAAGTATATTAAGGGCAAGAGGATAACTAGGGAAAGAGTAGGGCCCATTAGGGACCAAAGTGGCAATCTATGTGTGGAGCCAAAAGATGTAGGTGTGGTTTTAAATGAATTTTTTGCATCTGTGTTCACTATGGAGAAGGACGATGTAGACATAGAAATCGGGCAGGGGGACTGTGATATACTTGAACATATTAGCATCGAGAGGGAGGAAGTACTAACGGTTTTAGCAGGCTTAAAAGTGGATAAATCCCCAGGACCGGACGAGATGTATCCCAGGCTACTATGTGAGGCAAAGGAGGAGATTGCAGGAGCGCTGACACAAATTTTCAGAACCTCTCTGGCCACAGGGATGTGCCAGAGGACTGGAGAACAGCTAATGTAGTACCATTATACAAGAAGGGTAGCAGGGATAAACCAGGGAATTACAGGCCAGTGAGCCTAACATCAGTGGTAGGGAAATTATTGGAAAAAACTCTGAGGGACAGAATTAGTCTCCACTTGGAGAGGCAAGGATTAATCAGGGATAGTCAGCATGGCTTTGTCAAGGGAAGATCATGTCTGACTAATTTGATTGAATTTTTCGAGGGGGTGACTAGGTGTGTGGATGAGGGTAGTGCAGTGGATGTGGTATACATGGATTTCAGTAAGGCTTTCGATAAAGTACCGCATAGGAGACTGGTCAAGAAGGTAAGAGACCATGGGATCCAGGGTGACTTGGCACATTGGATCCAAAACTGGCTTAGTGGCAGAAGGCAGAGGGTGATGGTCGAAGGTTGTTTTTGTGACTGGAAGCCTGTGTCCAGTGGGGTACCGCAGGGATCGGTGCTGGGTCCCTTTCTGTTTGTGGTCTACATTAATGATTTGGATGTGAATGTAAAAGGTTTGATCAGTAAGTTCGCAGATGACACGAAAATTGGTGGGGTGGTAAATAGCGAGGAGGGTAGCCTCAGTCTGCAGGACGATATAGATGGGTTGGTCAGATGGGCGGAACAGTGGTAAATGGAATTTAACCCTGAAAAGTGTGAGGTGATGCATTTTGGAGGGACTAACAAGGCAAGGGAATACACAATGAATGGTAAGACCCTAGGAAAGACAGAGGATCAGAGGGACCTTGGTGTGCATGTACATAGATCCCTGAAGGCAGCAGAACAGGTGGATAAGGTGGTTAAAAAGGCATATGGGATACTTGCCTTCATTAGCTGAGGCATAGAATATAAGAGCAGGGAGGTTATGATGGAGCTGTACAAAATGCTGGTTAGGCCACAGCTGTGTGCAGTTCTGGTCGCCACACTATAGGAAGGATGTGATTGCTTTGGAGAGGGTGCAGAGGAGATTCACCAGGATGTTAGATGGGCTGGAGTGCTTCAGCTATGAGGAAAGACTGGACAGGCTGGGGTTGTTTTCCTTGGAGCAGAGAAGGCTGAGGGGGGACCTGATTGAGGTGTACAAAATTATGAGGGGCATAGATAGGGTAGATAGAAAGGAACTTTTTCCCTTCGTAGAGGGGTCAATAACAAGGGGGCATAGATTCAAAGTAAGGGGCAGGAGGTTTGGAGGAGATTTGAGGAAGAACTTTTTCACCCAGAGGGTGGTTTTAATCTGGAACTCACTGCCTGAAAGGGTGGTAGAGGCAGGAAATCTCACAACATTCAAGAAGCATTTGGATGAGCACTTGAAATGCCATAGCATACAAGGCTACGGACCAAATGCTGGAAAATGGGATTAGATTAGACAGGGCCTGATGGCCGGCGCGGACGCAATGGGAAGAAGGGCCTCTTTCTGTGCTGTATAACTCTATTAATGACTCTATGACTCGAACCTGGACAACGCCCTTGCAGCACCTGGAGACCACGTGATGACGGCAGGCTCCAGAGAGCACCAAGAGCGAACCCCGAACCCAACCGCTGTTTTGAGTCCAGCAGACCCTTTTGCTTGGTGAGCATAAATTCTGGCCCCTCATAGCTTAATCTAGTTAGGTATAGGGGGTGGGATAACGATAAGGGGATTGTTAAGATAGTTGCTTTCCCGCGATGTGCTGTCTGTTCCCCATTCCCTGTATAAGTATATAGTTATTTGTATTTGCATGTAATTTTATACACTGGTAAATTCTCATAAGACTGTGTTATTTTCTGTTTAATAAAATCTTGAGTTTTGCTTACATCCAAACCACCTGTCTACTAGAATCTTTTCTGTATCGCCGCCTGTACCTAAGTCCGGTGTCTAGAACCCAGGGTCGTGGGAGCGATTCGAACCGCTCATAAACAGTCAGCGGCATAACTGACTGGGCGTACGCACCAAACACCACCACAAGCCACCCCCTACACCAGTGAGAGTCAGTGTCTGTGGAACTTTACCCCAGTGAGAGTCAGTGTCTATGGCAACCGTACCCCAGTAAGAGTCAGTGATTGTGGAACTGTACCCCAGTGAGAGTCAGTGACTGTGGAACTGTACCCCAGTGAGAGTCAGAGTCTGTGGAAATGTACCCCAGTGAGAGTCAGTGTCTGTGGAACTGTACCCCAGTGAGAGTCAGTGGCCTAGAAATTGAGTTGCCTTAGCGCCGCTTTTGCGGCGCTAGAGGGCCTAGCGCTGCAATTGGCGCCGGCGCCGAAATTGCCTGGGGCCCTTCCGCCGCGCTAGACCGGTAGCGCTGCGCCGGCACCGATGACGTCATTGGTGTGCGCAGCGTCCCGGTTGCCATGGCGACGGGCCCCAGCGCCGAAATTCAGTTGCGGCCGCCTCGCCCGTGGCAGCCGCAACTAAGACTCTGGCAACAGAGTCTTACCTGACTTTGCGCCGGCGCATTAAAGGCCCCGCGGCGGCCGGCCGCTTTCCCGCCGGCCGCCTGGCCGCAGCTCCCTCCCCGGACTTCCCCCCCCCCCCCGGAACAGAAGCAAGCCCGGCACTTGTCCGAGGTGCCGGGCTCATTTTTAGAACGATTTTCGCGGGCCGCGGCCGGGTGCAGGCAGCTCCTCCTTAAGGGAAGGAGGAGGCCTGCACTTCCCGAACCTGCCGCACCGCAGCGGGCGCCGCAGCGCCGGAATAGCGCCGATATTCAGCACGTAGCGCCAGTTTTCAGGCGCAAACATCTCTCAGCAGCGCCGGCAGCCGTTTGGGCGCAGAACTATTGAATTTTGGGCCCGACCAGCGCGACTTAGCTCCGGCACTAACTTCCGGCGCTAAAGCCCTGGCTGCGCCAAAACTCAATTTCTAGGCCAGTGTCTGTGGAGCCTGTATCCTGTTATGTTCATAAATAAATCGACATTTTCATTATGAACAGCTAGCTTGAGCTAGTCATTTATTTAGCCATGTGGACTAGTGTGCAGGCATCCATCTTGACTAGTGCCTTCTGGGTAGCCCACCACTAAACATACAGCTCCACCTAGTGTACCATTCTAGAATGACATGTTACTGATCATTACATCCCCCCTTCCTTAGAGGTTAAACAAAATCAATATCAATCAATATCAATCAATCATAACGACATAAACATCTTCACAACAGTCAACACATTTTCAAAGCTTTACTTTATGAACTCTAAGCTTTTCATTCTTTTATTATAGTTTTCTTTGTACTCAAAGATTAAGTCTATCAGGCTTTTTTACTTCACGTGTGGATCTTCTCAGCACAGGTAAGTCTGATGTGTTTTCATGAGAGTCTTTATGTGTGTTTGTGTTAGATTGTTCTGGTGGTGAGTGACAAGATTCAGTTGCGGCATTGTCATCGATTTGCTCTTGGATAGTTTCTTGTGTTTTCAGGAGGGAACGGCGGTTCCTCCTGAGAATCTGTCCTTCCTCAGTTCTAACGGTGTATGACCTTGGTCCTACTTCCTCAAGAACTGCAGCTTTCCTGTTCCATGCATTTGGATCCTCAATCCTGACAACATCATCCCTTGTCAATGGTTTCAGAGTTTTGGATGACTTGTCATAATGTGATTTCTGTTTCAGCTTTAACAGTTGAAGTCTCTGTCTTACTTCCTTACTCTGCTTTTCTTTTGCACAGCAGGGTAGCGTGGTGTGCAACTTGCGACCCATTAGGAGTTCAGCAGGTGAAGAACCACAGTCTAAAGGGGAGGCTCGGTAGCTCAGCAGGGCGAGATAAGGATGAGACTTGCTTTCTGTTGCTTTCTTCAGTAGCTGTTTGAGAACTTGAACACCTTTCTCTGCCTTACCATTCGACTGAGCATACAGAGGACTGGATGTGATGTGTTGAAAGTCATAATGTTCTGCAAACTGTTGCCACTCCTTACAGTTGAAGCATGGACCATTGTCACTAACGGCAATCCTGGGAATTCCATGTCTGGCGAAGATGGATTTAACATGCATTATGACACTGCTTGCTGATGTGCTTGAGAGCAGCGCCATCTCAGGATAGTTAGAATGGTAGTCAATCACTATTAGATAGTCTTTACCATTCAAATGAAAGAGGTCCATACCCACCTTTTGCCATGGTGCTGTTGGTAAGTCAGCTACTATCATTGGTTCCTTTGCTTGTTTGTTTTGGTGTTTCTGACATGTCTCACATATGCCTATCATGTTCTCAATGTCCTTATTTATGCCAGGCCAATAAACAGTGTCTCTTGCTCTCCTTTTGCATTTTTCAATTCTGAGGTGTCCCTCATGAATCCTTTTGAGCATGTCTCGACGTAAAGCCTGTGGAATGACTATTCTGTTCTGTTTTAGTAATAGTCCACTTGCGACACTCAACTCTGACCTGATGTGAAAGTACTTTGGACAGGAACCTTTTGGCCAACCATGATGAATGTTCTCTATTACTGTTTGTAACACTGTATCTTCTACTGTTTCTTCTGCTATTTGCTTTGATTTTGTGTCTGACACGGGCAGCGCAGCAGTGACCATACTCACATGAACATCCACGTCTTCCTCAGTAGAGCTCACATGACTCATTGTGGGTGCTCGGGATAGTGCATCTGCTAACACCATGTGTTTGCCTGGTGTGTAGATCAGTTCAAAGTCATATCTTTGCAGCTTCATCATAAGTCGTTGAATCCTTGGAGACATCTCATTCAGGTTCTTTTTAATGATGGCAACTAGTGGGCAGTGGTCTGTCTGAACTGTGAAGGTGGGAAGTCCATATATGTAGCCATGGAACTTTTCTAGTCCAACTACCAAGCCTAGACATTCCTTTTCAATTTGGGCGTATCGACACTCAGAATCAGTCATAGACCTGGAGGCATAGGCAACAGGCTTTCAATCTTCACCCTCTGCTTGTAGCAAGACCGCGCCTAGGCCATCTTTTGATGCATCTGTTGACACTTTGATTCTCTTTGTTGGGTCAAAGAAGGTAAGTACAGGTGTGGTTGTCAGCACTGTTTTGAGGTTCATCCACTCTTGTTCATGTCTTTCTGTCCATGCGAACTCATTTGTTTTATGTAGCAGGTCTCGCAGACAGGCTGTCTTGGCTGACAAGTTAGGAATGAACTTTCCAATGAAGTTTATCATCCCCATGATGCCTAGCACTCCTTTTTTGTCAGTGGGTCGGGGCATTTTGAGTATGGCGTTTACTTTTTCCATATCTGGCTCTATTCCTTTACCAGATAGATTATCTCCTAGGAAAGTGACTTCCTGGACGCCAAACTGACACTTGGCTTTGTTGAGCTTCAGTCCATTCTGGCGTATGCTCTGTAGCACTTTAGTCAGTCTCTCATTGTGTTCTTTCAGTGTGGAGCCCCAGATGATGATGTCATCAACATAGACCCGAACTCCTTCCAGACCTTCAATTATGTGTTCCATCGCTCTATGAAAGATTTCAGATGCAGATATTATCCCGAAAGGCATTCTGAGGAAACAATACCTGTCAAATGGTGTGTTGAAGGTACAGTATTTGGTGCTCTCTTCATCCAGTTTTAGTTGCCAAAATCCTTGAGGCATCGAGCTTTGTGAAATATCTGGCACCTGACATTTCACTGGTGATTTCTTCTCACTTGGGAATCTGGTAGTGTTCACGTTTTATGTTTGCATTTAAGTCCTTTGGATCCATGCATACTCTTAGATCATTGTTCTTTTTCTTTACACATACCATGGAGTTAACCCAGTCTGTTGGCTCTCCGACTTTCCTGATGACTCCTAGTGTGGTCATTCTGTCCAGTTCTTTCTTGAGCCAGTCGCGCAGGGGTGCTGGAACTCTCCGTGGAGCATGTACCACTGGCTGAGCATCCTCCTTTAGCTGGATCTTGTAAGTGAATCGTAGAACTCCAAATCCTTTGAACACATCCTGGAAATTACTCACTACAGAATCCACGGAGTCATCTGGTCTGCTTATGGCACAGTTTATACGGTAGACTCTCTTGACCAGTTCTAAGTCCTCACAAGCTTCGTCACCTAGTAGTGAATCAAGTCCTTCAGCCACAACAGAAAACATGAGATGATGCACTTTGTATTTGACTGTCACTTTAAGTGTGCATACACCTAAGCTATCTATTTTCTGTCCATTATAGTTCTTTAGTACTGACTTTTTCTGTATTTTTGGCTTTTCTTTCATATTTTTAATGTCACTCATACTGATTAAGTTTGCTTTTGCCCCAGTGTCTAGTTTCAATGTAAGTAATGCTCCATTTACCTGCAGTGGCATCGTCCATTTGTCCTCTTTTACTGCATTAACTTTATGTGCAGCATTGTCCATTCCTGAGGGCTGCACATTTTCTGTATCCTTTTTGATATTGTCACATGACACCATTCCTACAAAAAATGTCTCACTTAAATCAGTGTCCTCAATCACATTGACTTGTTGCCCTTTCTTTGTTTTTACTTTTGAAAAGCATTGTTTGGCAAAGTGATTCTTTCCATTACATTTTGTGCACATTTTTCCAAACGCTGGGCATTGTCTTGGCTGGTGCTGGTAGCCACAGCGTTTACAATTAAAAATTCCATCCTCCGATTGCTTTGCATTTCTGTTCTGCCCATGTTTCTTCCCCTTGTAGGACACAGCATCGATAGCAGCACAGTCACCCATTACAGTTGCATTATTATTAATTTCACTGAAAGTCTTTGTGTGCTGTTGAGCTAGCTCACTGGCATGGCATATTTTCACAGCATCCTGCAATGTTAGTTCAGTTTCTCTCAACAAACGTTCCCTGACTTTTTTATCATGAATACCAAACACAATCTGGTCACGAATCATGGATGATTTCAGTTCAGAGAAATTACATGTCTGTGCTTTCAATTTCAGATCGGTCACAAAGCTATCAAAAGTCTCATTTTGCTGCTGTGTCCGTGAACAGAACACGTACCTCTCATAGGTCTCGTTCTTTGTTGGAGAACAATGTGTATCAAACTTCTTTAGCACATCGTCCATTTTTTCTCTGTCCTCCTCTTGATCAAATACAAACGTATTAAATACCTCTATCGCCTGCGGGCCTGCAACCGTGAGCAGTAACGCTATTTTCCTTGCATCTGGCATCGTATCGAACCCGATGGCGGCAATGTAGAGTTCAAATTGTTGTTTGAAAGTCCGCCAATTGCAGTCGACATTCCCCGTGAGTTTCAAACCCTCCGGTGGCTTCAAATTCTCCATGTCGTGTTTCACAATATTCAACAGATATTACCAATCCAGGTACCATGTTAGGTTCATAAATAAATAGATGTTTTCATTATGAACAGCTAGCTTGAGCTAGTCAATTATTCAGCCATGTGGACTAGTGTACAGGCATCCATCTTGACTAGTGCCTTCTGGGTAGCCCACCACTAAACATACAGCTCCACCTAGTGTACCATTCTAGAGTGACATGTTACTGATCATTACATATCCCAGTGAGAGTCAGTGTGTGTGGGACCCGTACCCCAGTGACAGTCAGTGTCTGTGGAACTGTACCCCAGTGAGAGGCAGTGTCTGTGGAAATGTTCCCCAGTAAGAGTCAGTGTCTGTGAATCTGTACCCAATGAAATTCAGTGTCTGTGGAACTGTACGCCAGTGCGAGTCAGTGTCTGTGAAACCCTTGCCCCAGTGACAGTCAGTGTCTGTGGAACCTCTAACCCAGTGAGAGTCAGTGACTGTGTAACCCGTACCCCACTAAGAATCAGTGACTGTGGAACTGTACTCCAGTGAGAGTCAGTGTCTGTGGAACAGTACCCTAGTGAGAGTCAGTGTCTGTAGAACAGTACCCTAGTGAGAGTCAGTGTCTGTGGAACCCGTACCCCAGTGAGAGTCAGTGTCTGTGGAACCCGTATCCCAGTGAGAGTCAGCACCTGTGGAACTGTACCCAGTGAGAATCAGTGTCTGTGCAATTGTACTCCAGTGAGAGTCAGTGTCTGTGGAACAGTACCCTAGTGAGAGTCAGTGTCTGTAGAACCCGTACCCCAGTGAGAGTCAGTGTCTGTGGAACCCGTACCCCAGTGAGAGTCAGCATCTCTGGAACTGTGCCCAGTGAGAATCAGTGTCTGTGGAACTGTACCTAAGTAAGAGTCAGTGTCTGTGGAGCTGTACCTCAGTAAGAGCCACTGTCTGTGAAAGCAGTGCCCCAATGAGAGTCAGTGTCTGTGGAACCTATGTCCCAGTGAGAGTCAGTGACTGTGGAACCCGTACGCCAGAGAGAGTCAGTGCCCTGGGAACTTGTACCCCAGTGAGAGTCAGTGTCTGTGGAACCCATACCCCAGTGAGAGACAGTGTCTGTGGAACCCATGTCCCAGTGAGAGTCAGTTTCTGTGGAAGCTGTTCCCCAGTGAGAATCAGTGTCTGTGGAACTGTACCTCAGTAAGTGTCAGTGTCTGCGAAAGCCGTGCCCCAATGAGGGTCAGTTTCTGTGGAACCCGTACCCCAGTGAGAGTCAGTGTCTGTGGAACCCGTACCCCAGTGAGAGTCAGCATCTCTGGAAATGTACCCAGTGAGAATCAGTGTCTGTGGAACTGTACCTCAGTAAGAGTCAGTGTCTGTGGAACCTGTACCCCAGTGAGAGTCAGTGCCCTGGGAACCTGTACCACAATGAGAGTCAGTCTCTGTGGAACCCATGTCCCAGTGAGAGTCAGTGTCTGTGGAACCCATACCCCAGTGAGAGTCAGTGCCCTGGGAACCTGTACCCCAGTGAGTGTCAGTGTCTGTGGAACCCGTACCCCAGTGAGAGTCAGTGTCTGAGGAACTGTATCCCAGTGAGAGTCAGTGTCCTGGGAACCTGTACCCAAGTGAGAGTCAGTGTCTGTGGAACCCGTACCCCAGTGACAGTCAGTGTCTGTGGAACCCGTACCCCAGTGAGAGTCAGTGTCTGTGGAACTGTACCCCAGTGAGAGTCAGTGTCTGTGGAACTGTACCCCAGTGAGAGTCAGTGTCTGTGGAACTGTACCCCAGTGAGAGTCAGTGTCTGTGGAAATGTACCCCACGTTGTCCTTTTACCGAAACCGTCCGTCTTTAAAAAGACGAAAACGTTTTCATCGATCTGCCGAAGTGGAAGAGGCGCCGATCCGGGCACCGTCCGCCCTTCGTTCGTTCCTCGTAGAAGAAAGTTCTTGAAGAAATGGAAGCCTGAAGTCGCCCAACAAGAAGCCGTAGCAGTGAAGAAGTAACTTAGATGGACTTTCAATCCATAGTTATACTCTTTGGGACAGTCTTATCTCCCGTCAAATCATAGTCCTGTCTTTGTATTAATTTTGGCGGGCAGAGATCTCTGCAGGGGCGCTTTGTCTTGTAACGGAGCCGGTGATAACTTGAACTGGCCTTCCTGGCCGATAATGTCTGTTAATGTCCTTTGCATTGTCACCGCGGCTCGGTTCGCATATTGATCGGTCCGGACATTTTCCTTGATGGCTGCTAAACGGTTTTTCCTTTGTACAATAAATGGGTATAAGTGTTTTTACATTGTCCGCCCATATCTTGATGGGCCCCATCCTGTACTTATAATCCATTGAATATGTATGCTGTTGCTCTGAGTTTCGGTTCCCAGATACTGGCTTTCGCGGGTTTACTGTCTTCAATCCACAAGTCTGTCCAGCTTGCAGTAACAGAAATAAACTGGTTCAGAAATTGATCACGGGGCCTGGCGGGCATTTTGTATGCCCTTTTATCAAAGGTTTTTCTGTGCAAGCTTACTTTGGTCAATAAAACAGTCTTATTTTATCCAGTTTTCTTGCGTGATTTTTGCTGAAAATTGCGAATCTTACATGACCCCCGGGTGGCAGAGGTCATTGTGGAGGGCCCGCAGTCTGTCGATCTGCGCGCTGGCGCAGGTGCCACGCGATAGAGCATCCGGGGGTTCATTGAGCTTCCCGGGCCGGTACAAGATCTCGTAATTGTAGGTGGAAAGTTCGATTCTCCACCTCAAGATCTTGTCGTTTTTGATTTTGCCCCTCTGCTTGTTGTTAAACATAAAAGCAACTGAACGCTGGTCAGTGAGCAGGGTAAATCGTTTTCTGGCCAGGTAGTGCCTCCAATGACGCACAGCCTCCACAATAGCCTGGGCCTCCTTCTCAACAGCGGAGTGTCTGGTCTCCGGGCCCTGGAGGGTTCGTGAAAAGAAGGCCACGGGTCTCCCCGCCTGATTAAGGGTAGCGGCCAGGGCAAAGTCGGACGCGTCGCTTTCCACCTGGAAGGGGATGGATTCGTCCACTGCGTGCATGGTGGCTTTGGCAATGTCTTCCTTGATACGGTGGAAGGCTAAGCAGGCCTCTGCCGTCAAGGGAAAAGAGGTGGACTTGATCAGCGGACGGGCCTTGTCCGCATAGTAGGGGACCCACTGGGCGTAATAGGAGAAAAACCCTAGGCACCTCTTCAGGGCCTTGAGGCAGTGGGAGTTCCATAAGGGGACGCATCCCGTCGGGGTCGGGACCGATGACTCCGTGTTCCACAACACAGCCAAGGATGGCGAGGCGGGTTGTGCGGAATATGCACTTCTCCTTGTTATACGTCAGGTTCAGGAGTTGGGCGGTGCAGAGGAATTTTTCGAGGTTTGCGTCATGGTCCTGCAAGTCATGGCCGCAGATGGTCACATTGTCCAGATATGGGAAAGTGGCCTGCAACGCATTTTGATCGACCATCCAGTCCATCTCCCTTTGGAAGACGGAGACCCCGTTGGTGACGCCAAAGGGAACCCTAAGGAAGTGATAGAGGCGGCCGTTTGCCTCAAAGGCAGTATACTGGCGGTCCTCAGGGCGGATAGGGAGCTGGTGGTACGCTGATTTCAGGTCAATGGTCGAGAAGACGCGGTACTGCGCGATCTGGTTGACCATATCAGCTATGCGGGGGAGTGGGTAAGCGTCCAGCAGGGTGTAGCGATTTATTGTCTGGCTGTAGTCGATGACCAGGCGTTGCTTCTCGCCGGTCTTAACGACCACAACCTGGGCTCGCCAGGGGCTGGTGCTGCCCTCGATAATCCCCTCCTTCAGGAGCCGCTGCACTTCGGTTTTAATGAAAACCCTGTCCCCGGCACTGTATCGCCTGCTCTTTGTGGCGATGGGCTTACAGTTGGGGGTGAGGTTAGCAAACAGTGGGGGGGGGGGGGTGACTCTGAGTGTGGAGAGGTTGCACCTGGTGCGCGGCGGGCAATTTGGAAGCTGCTGGCTGCGGACTGTGAGTGGGGGGAGGGGTCCACCGTACGCCATCGTAACACTTTTAAGGTGGCACTGAAAATCTAACCCCAGTAGAACGGCAGCGCAGAGGTGGGGCAGGACCAGAAGTTTAAGATTATCGTACACAGTCCCGTCTACTAAGAGTGTCACCACGCAGTAGCCACCAATGTCCGCCGACTGGGACTCGGAGGCCATAGAAATCTGCTGGTGCGCAGGCAGGACTGGGAGAGAGCAACGCCGCACCATGTCGGGGTGGATGAAGCTCTCCGTGCTCCCAGAGTCAAAAAGGCAGGTTGTTTCATGACCATTTACCTTAATGTCCATTGTGGACCGGGCCAGTTGGTGTGGTCTCGCTTGGTCCAGCGTAACGGAGGCCAGCGTAGGGGTCGGTGTGTCGCTGCGGGTATCAGATGAGGCGGTGTTGGGGGCCTGCTGCGTCCCGGCTGGTGTCCAAGATGGCGGCGTCCATGATCCCCATGTGGCTGGAGGCGTCCAAAATGGCTGCTGTTCCGGTGGTTCGCACATTGCTGGTGAGGCCCAAGATGGCGGCCCGCACGGCCCACACGCGGCGCTGCTGGGGTTCGGGGTGGCTTTGGCCCTGCAGATGCTGGCGTAGTGTCCCTTCTTCCCGCAGCCCGAGCAGATCGCATTTTTCGCTGGGCAACGCGCTCTGGGGTGTTTGGCCTGGCCACAGAAGTAGCATTTCTGGCCTTGAGACACTGCTGCGGTAGTTGGGCCGTTGCTGGGATGTGGCTGGGGTGGCACGGCGCTATGAGACGGTCCTACCGTGTCCCAGTCTGTCGTTCCCCGCGGCGTCCACGGTGCAGAGGAGTAGGCATCCATGCCCCGGTAGGCTGCGTCCAATGATAGTGCGAGTTCAGAGGCCTTGTTGAGGTCGAGGTCACTCTGCTCCAACAGTCGCTGTCGGGTGTAATTGGACCTGTGGCCCGCTACAAAAGCGTCCCGGATAAGTTCCTCTGTGTACACGGCGGCCTTTACATCCTTACAACCACAGGCCCGGCCAAACACAGACAGTGCCTGAAGGTATTCCTCGGTCGATTCCCCAGGTTGTTGTTTACGACTCCCCAGGAGGTGCCTGGCATACACCTCGTTCACTGGGCGCGTGTACTGGTCCTTGAGGAGCTTGAGAGCAGCCGTGTACGAGGTCGTGTCCTGGATGACCGAGTACGCTCAGTGGTTCACTTTGGAGGTCAGGACATCCAGTTTGTCCTCATCCGATTTGACCGTTGCAGCGGAGGCGATCAGGAATCTTTCAAAGCACCTAAGCCAGTGAGCAAACTTGGTGGATGCGTCCGCCTCCCGATGGTCTAAGTCCAGGCATGCTGGTGTGAGGATCTTCTCCATTATAAAAAAATCTTGTTAATAAAATTGATGCGCTATCAATTACTCAAAAGACTGAGGTTAAGCGAGTAACTAACAGGCTTTTATTAACAAGAGAATGAAGGTGTGCCTCGAGTGGTCGACCAGTCCAGAATACAAAGGGACTGTGGAGCAGTCACCTTTATACCTGGACTCATGGGAGGAGTCAGCCGAGGCATGTACAGACATGTACACAGTGGAATACAAACACCCACACAGGCAGGTATAACAGTGGTTTACCACAATTATACATCTGTCCCTTCCTGACACGCTCTGGTTTTTAATTCCCCCACTGCTACCTTGCTCTATTGCCTTCTCCTCTGTCATTTTTATTTTTCGCTCTCTTAAAACCTCCCCCCCAACTAATTAGTTTAAAGCCCTTTCTACTGTGAGGATTGGAACTTGGTGAATCCAACTGCAGGAAGGTAAACTGAGGCAGAGGTTAGGTTGCAAAAACAAAGATCGACTTTACTTGAAATAAACAAAATAACAACAGCACAGATACAGGCTAGCAGGCCGGCAAGAGTATCACAAGGCAGTGAAACTCAAGACTGAGCAATGAACATAAACTAAGCACCACTTAAATAGTAGGCATATAACCATGCACAGGTGAGTACAATTAGGAGTAAAGAAGGAAACAATTAAGAGTTCATGATCTCCTCTGGTGGCGAGGCGAGGCAGAACCTGGGTCATTCCTGACAGGAACCCCCCCCCCCCCCCCCCCAGGAATGGCCCTGATGTTCCCCCAGAAGGTCCATGGCGACGACGAAGAAAGTTCTGCACTAAATCGCGATCCAGGATGTTCCGGTCCGGGACCCAGGAGCGTTCCTCCGGACCATATCCCTCCCAGTCCACCAGGAACTGGAGGCCCCCGCGAACCCGGCGAGAGTCCATTAGGCGACGGACCGTGTAGGCAGACTGGCCTTCGATGATGCGGGGAGCAGGAGGAGGCCTCGTGGCGGGCGCCAGGGAACTGATGGCCACAGGCCGGAGCTGGGAGACATGGAAGGTAGGATGAATCCGCATGGAGCGGGGCAGCTGTAGACGGTAGGACACCGGGTTGACCTTCCTCAACACCGTGAAGGGACCGATGAAACGAGGCGCCAGCTTGCGGGACTCCACTCGCAGCGGGAGATCCTGCGTAGAAAGCCAGACCCTCTGACCAGGATGGAATGAAGGAGCCGGTCTGCGCCGCTTGTTGGCCTGGACCTGTCGTTGCCGAGAAGCTCGTTGTAAGGCCAGCCGCGCTCTCCTCCAGGTCCGTCGACAGCGCTGAACAAATTTCTCCGCGGAGGGAACCCCCACCTCGAGCTCCTGCTCCTGGAACAGTGGAGGCTGAAACCCGAACTGGCACTCGAAAGGCGACATTCCTGTGGGGGAGCAGCGCAAGGTGTTGTGCGCGTACTCAGCCCAGACGATGTGACGACTCCAGGTCACAGGGTTAGTGGACACGAGACACCTCAGGGTCGTCTCCAGGTCTTGGTTGATCCGTTCTGTTTGACCGTTAGCCTTTCCTCGGGTTTCCACCCTCAGTCTGACAGTAGCTCCAATGAGCTTATAGAAAGCTCTCCAAAACCGGGAGGCGAATTGTGGACCACGGTCAGAGACGATGTCAAGAGGCAATCCGAACAACCTGAAAACATGCTGGACCATGAGCTCGGCTGTCTCTTGGGCTGAGGGAAGCTTGGGCAAGGGCAGAAAGCGACAGGCTTTGGAGAAGCGATCTACGATGACCAGAATGACAGTGTTGCCTTGAGATGGTGGAAGACCTGTGATGAAATCCACAGCGAGGTGTGACTAGGGGCGGGTGGGAATGGGGAGAGGATGCAGCAAACCCTGGGGGCGCGATCGAGGGTTCTTGTTTCGTGCACAAATAGCACAAGCTGCCACGAACGCCTTTACGTCCTTCTCCATGGTGGGCCACCAGAACCTTCTGCGAAGGAACTCCAGCATCCTGGATGTGCCTGGATGACCGGTGAGTCGCGATGAATGCCCCCACTGCAGGACTTGTGAGCGTGCCATGTTGGGAACAAAAAGGCGACCTGGTGGGCCGTTGCCAGGGTCTGCCTCCCTCTGTTGCGCCTTTCTGACCAGCGTCTCGAACCCCCAGCGAACCGGTGCTACAATTCGAGAAGTTGGAAGAATAGGTTCTGGTTGTCTCTCCCGCTCGGGTGGATCAAATTGCCTGGAGAGAGCATCAGGCTTGAGATTCTTGGATCCTGGACGATATGACAGGACAATGTCGAAACGATTGAAAAACAGTGCCCAGCGAGCTTGACGAGAGTTAAGCCGTTTGGCCTCCTGGATATAGGCCAGATTCTTATGGTCTGTCCAGACAATGAACGGGTGTTTAGACCCCTCCAACCAATGTCTCCACTCCTCCAATGCCAACTTAATTGCTGTTGTGTATGTAATATGTGTGCTACTTTGAACCTATGGACAGGACTGCACTACTTGTTGGGCGTAGTGATACGCAGTACCACTCCTGGCCATAGGGGTATAAATAGTACTGTGGGTACTGATTCCCCTCAGTTCCCGCCTGTGGGCATGAAGTAAAGACCTATGTGCAGTCCCTACCTCCAACCAGTAAAGGCCTGTTTGAGTTATACGTTTAAGTCTTTGTGTTAATTGTTCAATACAATACACATACTTAACACTGGCGACGAGTCGGTTCGAACCCTGCGGCAGTTATTCCACAGCGGCTTCGTCCAAAGACAGGACGTTGAAGAGAGGTTTCAATCCTCAACACCCCACTCAAAACTGAAGGGCAGCAGAAATCCTGACAGCTTCCAGCGACTGGAAGAACAGGCATTAGGACCCTGAAGCCTCCATCAGCTTGTGAACCGGAGTAAAGACAGGACTGGGGAAGAGAGAGAGGTAGGGCGATAGCGATCGGCAGATAAGGGCCGGGCCGCTTTGAAGTGAGGGGCGCAGCCGGGCCAGCGATCGGGACCAAAGATAAGAGCCGCACTCGGACTGAAAGGCGCGGCGGCTGCAGAAGCTCAAGGTGCGAGAGTCGCGGTGCACAGCGCGGGCTATCGATCGCGGCGAAGATAAGGGCCGCACTCGAGGGCTGAAGGGAGACGGCGTCGGGGGACGGGTGAAGACCGCCAAGCGCGGGAAAACCGCCATTTTGTGGGCGGAGGACGACGGCAAGAGCGGGAAGCCGCCATCTTTGATAACAAGTAAAGAAAATAAAATCTGAGAAATTGCAAATCTACAATGCCTAAACACGGGAATATTAGCACCTTTGATAGTGACCTCGAAGATTGGGCCATATATGTTGAAAGAGTAAAAAATGATTGTAAGGCCAATAAAATTCGTGACCAAGATAAAGCTCTAACATTATTAAATTTAATGGGTGCGAAGACGTACGGGCAATTGAAACACCTGTTATCACCAGATGAACCGGCGGATAAGACGTTCGATGAGATTGTTACTGTCCTGAAAGATCATCTAAACCCCACGCCGCTGATGCTAGCGGAACGATTTAAATTTTACGACAGAAGGCAGCTACAGCATGAAAGCAATGCTGAATATTTGCTGGAATTGCGTAAATTAGCGAAATATTGCCAGTTTGGAACGGGATTGACAGATGCACTACGAGACAAATTTGTGTGTGGTTTATTTAAACAGGATACACAAAAGCGACTGCTCGAGGAGAATGAGCTGACGCTTGAGAAGGCGGTCACTATGGCAGCAGCACACGAAGCCGCAGCGAGAGGCACGGCAGTAATGCAGCTACGGTCACCGGAGCTCAGTGCACACAAATTGGGTGTGAGTTCTGGCAAATGTTATCGTTGTGGAAAGACAACGCATGATCAGAACCAGTGTTGGTTTAAAAACCAAGAGTGTAGAACTTGTGGTAGGCTTGGACATATAGCTAGAGTATGCAGGTCAGGGAAGAAGACCAGCAACAAGAAGTCACCGCAAGGAAAATACGCAAAGGTACACAAGGTGACCGAACAGGAGTCCGATTCAGACGCTAGCAGTAATGAACTGGCTAGCTTAAGCTGTAATGAACTGGCTAGCTTAAGAGTACTCAACGCTGGTAAGGGTGCAGACCTCCAGACAATTTGGGTCACTCTTCAGATAGAAGGAGTCCAAGTAAAACTGGAATTGGACACTGGATCGGCATTGACGGTCATAAATAAGAAAGATTACGGAAAGTTATTCCAACATATTCCCCTACAGGATACGGGGATTATATTGAAAACATACACGGGGCAAAGAGTGTACCCCATCGGGAAAATAGAGGTTGCAGTGGCCCACAAGGGCGAAGACAGTCAAATAATGGACTTATATGTGATATCTGAAGGAGGTCCTCCACTACTAGGACGGGAGTGGATTAGGAAAATGAATATGGACTGGCATTTCCTACAAACAATAACGAGTGAGAACTCGGTGAAGATAGTCGGCCCAGACTCTGGAACGGATGATGGTAAGCCCAACTCAGGTGCAAAAGACAAAGTTTCAGCACAGAATTCCACTGAGCAACAACAACATAGTTTAACTGTGGATTCTGAGTCTGGCAAGTCTACTGATGTGCCCATTTCTGAGGGACACCGGGCTCGAACTCAACTCCATTTCAAACTACAACAGCAATTAGAACAAATGCTTCGCCGTTTTGAGCAAGAGTTGAATGCAACGAAAGAGTTCTTTGATATAGAGTTGGAGAATCTGGAAAGACAACAGAAGCAGCTGATGGAGAAAATGGAGCAGGAGCACACAAAACGTCTGATGTCAGAGGAGTTAACGGTCAGCCAACTCCTGCATATGCTGAAGGACAGGACTCTGAAATGGGAAAAACTTGAACATGAACTTCAATATTCAAACGAAAGGGGTTCGGAGCTCTCAAAGGTTATTGGAAGAGCTGAGGTGGCAACACAGACTGAGATGACTGCAACAGAGCAGCCCTTGGATGCCAAAAGTACGCTGACTCACGTCAACGTAGAACAACAGACCGCTGAAACAGCTGCTCCGGTAGAGGGATTGCATAGTCCGATCAATCAATCTCCAAAGGAAGTTGAAGTATTAAAATCACAAATGAGGTCACTAGTAAACGACTTGCTGAAAGCCCAGAAAAAGCTGGATGCAGAGGTACACATGAAGAAGTCTCTTCAGGAAAGATGTCTGGATTTGGAACAAGAGCTGGCTAACGTCCAGCTAGGTATGGAGGAAATAGACGACCCTCTCACTGGTCTAGCTCAGGACGACACCGAATATTACGATGTCCTGTCCTGCCCAGCTTGTAACTTCGACTCCCAAAGTGCAGAAATCATGGAGGAGCACCAAAAGTCTACGGAACATCGGGAGAAGCTGGCTCTACGACGGAAACAGGAGGAAGAGAAGGAGGAACTGCGCATGCAGCTGGCAGCTGTGGCAGCTGACAATGGAGCCCAGAGAGTCTCCAAGAAGCAGAAAAGGAAAAGTAAAAACAGAAGATGACCCATCTGAACCATTATCACCTCTACCAGATCACACACGTGGTCCCTCCGAACGGAGCCAATTCAGTTCGGAAGTTCAAACTGTTAAATCCATGGAAGGACTATTGAATGAGTCACTCTAGCAACGTGAACCGACTACACCACAGAGATTGAATCTGAACTGTTTTCCGCAGAGACTGAATCTGTGATCTGTTTTTGACATGAAGTTATCTATGTATCTATGTTATTCTGTTATGTAAACCTGAAGTTATATATGTATATATGTTATTACGTTATGTTAAATGGGGAGATGACTGTAAAGCTAGGAAGGGAGGAATGTTGTGTATGTAATATGTGTGCTACTTTGAACCTATGGACAGGACTGCACTACTTGTTGGGCGTAGTGATACGCAGTACCACTCCTGGCCATAGGGGTATAAATAGTACTGTGGGTACTGATTCCCCTCAGTTCCCGCCTGTGGGCATGAAGTAAAGACCTATGTGCAGTCCCTACCTCCAACCAGTAAAGGCCTGTTTGAGTTATACGTTTAAGTCTTTGTGTTAATTGTTCAATACAATACACATACTTAACAATTGCTAGTAGTTCCCTGTTTCCAATATCGTAGTTTCGCTCTGCAGGAGTGAGTCGGCGAGAAAAGAAGGCGCAAGGGTGCAGTTTGTTGTCGTTAGACCACTGGGACAAAATGGCACCTACTCCAATATCAGAGACATCCACCTCGACAATGAATGGGAGTGAAGGATCTGGAATCACGAGGACAGGAGCAGACGTGAAGTGCCGCTTGAGATCCTCGAAAGCCTGCGCAGCCTCAGCGGACCAACTGAACCGGGTGGAAGCGGTTTTGGTGAGGGCGTTGAGAGGGGCAGCAATGGTGCCGAAGTTCCTGATGAATCTCCGATAGAAATGAGCAAACCCCAAGAAACGTTGCACCTGTTTGAGAGAGGTGGGTGGTGGCCAATCTCGGGCAGCTTGGGTCTTGCCAGGGTCCATTTGGATGTTGCCGCTGGAGATGATGAAGCCCAGGAATGAAACCGTGGAAACGTGAAACTCACACTTCTCAGCCTTGACAAACAAGAGGTTGTTAAGCAGACGTTGCAGGACTTGCCTTACATGCTGGACATGATCGTGAAGAGTAGGAGAAAATGAGAATGTCATCCAGGTAGACAAAGACAAAGCGATTCAGCATGTCTCGGAGGACGTCGTTGATGAGCGCCTGGAACACAGCAGGGGCGTTGGTCAATCCCAAAGGCATGACCAGGTTCTCAGTGCCCGGTAGGTGTGTTGAATGCCGTTTTCCACTCGTCCCCTTCGCGGACGCGGATGAGGTTGTAGGCGTTGCGGAGATCCAATTTTGTGAAGACTGTGGCTCCCTGTAGTAGCTCGAAGGCCGTCGACATGAGCGGAAGAGGATAACGGTTTTTTATAGTAATCTTGTTAAGGCCACGGTAGTCGATGCAGGGGCGGAGACCTCCATCTTTCTTACTCACGAAGAAAAAACCAGCACCAGCAGGAGAGGTGGACGGACGGATGAAGCCAGCGGCGAGGGCGTCACGGATGTAATCCTCCATGGCGGCGGTCTCTGGAGCAGAAAGGGAGAAGATCCTACCCCTAGGTGGGCATGTCCCAGGCAGGAGGTCAATGGCACAGTCATATGGCCTATGAGGGGGAAGTGATGTGGCTCGAACCTTACTGAAGACCTCTTTTAAATCCTCATACTCGGAACAATTCAGAGTGCGATGGGGGCTCCTGGGGCTGGGAAGGAGACTTGGAGTGAAGACAGGTGGTATGGCAGGCGGAGCCCCATTCCGTAAGCCGGCCGGCGGCCCAATCCATGCGTGGATTATGGCAGGCCAACCAAGGGTAACCCAGAACTAATGGAAACTCGGGAGAGTGGATAAGGGAGAATTGGATGGTCTCGAAATGTTTTCCTTCCGCGCCCAAACACAGGGGGGCAGTAAGATGGTGAATAGTTCCGGAGCGCAGGGGTCTTCCATCCAGGGCGACAACAGTGAGGGGGTGATCTGGATGGGTCAGGGGAATCTTGAGCTGTTTAGCTAAACCCAGATCCATGAAGTTACCATCGGCCCCAGAATCCACCAGGGCCTTAAGATCATGTTGTTGATTGCCCCAGAAAAGGGAGGATGCCAGCAGGACCCTAGAAACAGTGGGACCGGGAGGGATGGCTACGCTCATCTCAGGTCCCTCCGTCCTGGATGAGCCCTGGCTTTTCCCACCAACTTTGGGCAAGAAGAGCAAAAGTGGCCCGGTTCCCCACAATAGAGGCAAGATCCCTCTCTCATTCGGCGATCACGTTCAGGCTGCGAGAGACAAGTTACTCCCAACTGCATGGGCTCCTCTGGATCAGTCAGTCAAAGATGGACTCGGGATGGCTCGGAGGCTCTCGGATGGCTTCGAAGCAGGGAAGCCCCTTGTCTCCAGAAGTGGGGTGAAAAAGGAGTGGCGTTCTCTTCACCTCTCACGGAGACGATTATCCACTCGAATGGCGATATCAAAGAGAGACTCCAAATCACTCACCGGATCTCTGGAAGCCAGTTCGTCCTTGATTTCATTCGTGAGACCATGGCGAAAAGTGGCGATGAGCACCTCCGAATTCCATTGGCTCTCTGCAGCGAGAGTGCGAAACTCAATAGCGTAGTCCGCAACGCTACGAGCCCCCTGGCGAAGATGCGTTAGATGCCTCTCTCCCACTGACAGGATGATCAAAGGCCCTTCTCATTTCCTCAGAGAAAAGTTGGTAGTTTGAACATGCCAGAGTTTGCTGTTCCCAGACAGCCGTAGCCCAGGTAAGTGCTTTGCTGGTGAGTAGCGAAATGATGTAGGCTACTCGGGAACGGTCACTGGGAAATAATGAACCTTTGGAAAGCCAGGGAACACTGGGTTAGAAAGCCTCGACATCCTCCTGAGTTACCATCGTAGCGCTCGGGTGCAGGTAATCGGGGTTCTTTCAGAGGGGGAGGCGAAACCGGAGGAGCGGGTAACGGTGCTGGAGTAGCTTGGGTCACCTGACTCTGGCTCTGATGGAAAGCAATGACGAGGGCCTCCAGCTGTTTCTGGCTTCGGGAGAATGACGTGGCGAGGCGCCGCAGTTCGTCCAAGACCAGTTGTAGCTGTTCAAAGACTTGTCGTAGCCATTGGTCCTTCTCTGCTGGGTCCATGTTTGGCTCAGTCTTGCTGTGAGGATTGGAACTTGGTGAACCCAACTGCAGGAAGGCAAACTGAGGCAGAGGTTAGGTTGCAAAAACAAAGATAGACTTTACTTGAAATAAACAAAATAACAACAGCACAGATACAGGCTAGCAGGCCGGCAAGAGTATCACAAGGCAGTGAAACTCAAGACTGAGCAATGAACATAAACTAAGCACCACTTAAATAGTAGGCATATAACCATGCACAGGTGAGTACAATTAGGAGTAAAGAAGGAAACAATTAAGAGTTCATGGTGCCCTCTGGTGGTGAGGCGAGGCAGAACCTGGGTCATTCCTGACATCTACAGCCCTAGTTATTCGATTCGCCAGGATTCTAGACCCAGCACTGGCCAAGTGAAGTCCGTCCCAACGGAACAGCTCTCTCCTGCCCCAGTACTGGTGCCAGTGTCCCAAGAAGCAAAACCCATTTCTCCCACACCAGTCTTTGAGCCACGCATTTAACTCTCTAATTTTATTTACCCGAGCCAAATTTGCACGTTGCTCAGGTAGTAATCCAGAGATTATTACCCTTGTGGTTCTGCTTTTTAATTTGGCCCCTAGCTGCTCAAACTCCCTCAGCAGAACCTCTTTCCTTGTCCTATCTATGTCGTTTGTACCAACATGGACCACGACAACTGGATCCTCCCCCTCCCACTCCAAGTTTCTCTCCAGCCCAGAGGAGATGTCCTTAACCCTGGCACCGGGCAGGCAACACAGCCTTCGGGACTCTCGCTCTCGGCTGCAAAGAACCATATCTATCCCCCTAACGATACTATCCCCTACCACTACAACATTTCTTTTAAGTCCCCCCACTTGAATGGCACCCTGCTCCACGGTGCTGTGGCCAGGTTGCTCATCCTCCCTGCAGTCCCCGTTCCCATCCTCACAGGGAGTAAGAGCCTCAAACCTGTTGGACAAGAGCAAGGGCTGCGGCTCCTCCAACACTACCTCCTGGATCCCCATACCTGCCTCACTTCTAGTCACACCATCCTGTCCCTGGCCACGGACTACATCTGAATTAATTAATCTAATTGGTGTGACTACCTCCTGAAACACAGAGTCCAGGTAACTCTCCCCCTCCCTGATGTGTCTCAGTGTTTGAAGCTCGGATTCCAGCTCATCAACACGGAGCTGGAATTCCTCGAGCAGCCAGCACTTACTGCAAATATGATCACCGTGAGAATCACTGGTGTCCACCAGCTCCCACATATTGCAGCAGCAACACATCACCTGCTCTCCCATTCTATGTAATTAATTAAATTTATTAATATTATTTTTAAATACCCTCTGCCCCGATTTTAGATGATGAATATCACACCTTAGAAACTATAACCCACAGAGTTTAAGTTTATACTCACCAACCAATCACTTACCTGCTTTCTGGTGATGTCACACTTCGATTATTTTTTACCTCTCTCCTTCCCTCTGAGTTCCGAGTTCAGAGATTAGTAAGTCTGGCCTGGGTCTCTGGGGCCTTTTATAGCCCCGCTCTGCCGCTTGTGTTTCCCGCCGACGCTCTGAGGCCTTACCTGGGTCTCTGGGGCCTTTTATAGCCCCGCTCTGCCGCTCGAGTGTCCCGCCGACGCTCTGAGGCCTTACCTGGGTCTCTGGGGCCTTTTATAGCCCCGCTCTGCCGTTCGAGTGTCCCGCCGACGCTTTGAGGCCTTACCTGGGTCTCTGGGGCCTTTTATAGCCCCGCTCTGCCGCTCGAGTGTCCCGCCGACGCTCTGAGGTCTTACCTGGGTTTCTGGGGCCTTTTATAGCCCCGCTCTGCCGCTCAAGTTTCCCGCCGACGCTCTGAGGCCTTAACTGGGTCTCTGGAGCCTTTTATAGCCCCGCTCTGCCGCTCGAGTTTCCTGTCAACGCTCTGAGGCCTTACCTGGGTCTCTGGGGACTTTTATAGCCAGGCTCTGCCGCTCGAGTTTCCCGCCGAGTGAGAGTCAGGGTCTGTGGAACCTGTATCCCAGTGAGAGTCAGTGTGTGTGGGACCTGTACCCCAGTGAGAGTCAATGTCTGTGGAACTGTACCCCAGTGAGAGTCAGTGTCTCTGGAACTGTACCCCAGTGAGAGTCAGTGTCTGTGGAACTGTACCCCAGTGAGAGTCAGTGTCTGTGGAACTGTTCCCCAGTAAGAGTCAGTGTCTGTGAATCTGTACCCAATGAGATTCAGTGTCTGTGGAACTGTACCCCAGTGAGAGTCAATGCCTGTGGAACTGTACCCCAGTGAGAGTCAGTGTCTGTGGAACCTCTAACCCAGTGAGAGACAGTGACTGTGTAACCCGTACCCCAGTGAGAGTCAGTGACTGTGGAACTGTACTCCAGTGAGAGTCAGTGTCTGTGGAACAGTACCCTAGTGAGAGTCAGTGTCTGTGGAACCCGTACCCCAGTGAGTGTCAGTGTCTGTGGGACCTGTACCCGAGTAAGAGTCAGTGACTGTGGAACTGTACTCCAGTGAGAGTCAGTGTCTGTGGAACTGTACTCCAGTGAGAGTCAGTGTCTGTGGAACAGTACCTAAGTGAGAGTCAGTGTCTGTGGAACCCGTACCCCAGTGAGAGTCAGTGTCTGTGGAACCCATACCCCAGTGAGATTCAGTGTCTATGGAACCCGTACCCAAGTAAGAGTCAGTGACTGTGGACCTGTACTCCAGTGAGAGTCAGTGTCTGTGGAACAGTACCCTAGTGAGAGTCAGTGTCTGTGGAATCCATACCCCAGTGAGAGTCAGTGTCTGTGGAATCCGTACCCCAGTGAGAGTCAGTGTCTGTGGAACCCTTACCCCAGGGAGATTCAGTGTCTGTGGAACCCGTACACCACTGCGAGTCAGTGTCTGTAGAAACCGTAACCCAGTGAGAGTCAGTGTCTGTGGAACCTGTACCCCAGTGAGAATCAGTGTCTGTGGAACTGTACCTCAGTAAGAGTCAGTGTCTGTGGAACTGTACCTCAGTAAGAGTCAGTGTCTGAGAAACCCGTGTCCCAGTAAGATTCTATGCCAGTGAAACCCATGCTTCAGTGAGAGTCGATGTCTGTGGAGCATGTGCCCCAGTGAGATTCAGTGTCTGTGGAACCCTTACCCCAGTGAGAGTCAGTATCTGTAGAAACCGTAACCCAGTGAAAGTCAGTGTCTGAGGAACCCGTACCCCAGTGAGAGTCAGTGTCTGAGGAAATGTATCACAGTGAGAGTCAGTGTCTGTGGAACCCGTACCCCAGTGAGAGTCAGTGTCCTGGGAACCTGTACCCAAGTGAGAGTCAGTGTGTGTGGAACCCGTACCTCAGTGAGAGGCAGTGTCTGTGGAACCCGTACCCCAGTGAGAGTCAGTGTCTGTGGAACCCGTACCACAGTGAGAGTCAGTGTCTGTGGAAGCCATGTCCCAGTGAGAGTCAGTGTCTGTGGAACCCATACCCCAGTGAGAGTCAGTGTCTGTGGAACCCGTACCCCAGTGAGAGTCAGTGTCTGTGGAACCCATACCCCAGTGAGAGTCAGCGTCTGTGGAACTATACCCCGTGAGGGTCAGTGACTGTGGAACCCGTGCCGCAGTGATACTGAGTGTCTGTAGAACCCATGCCCCAGTGAGTGTCAGTGTCTGTGGAATTGTACCCCAGTGAGAGTCAGTGTGTGTGGAACCTGTACCCCAGTGAGAGTCAGTGTCTGTGGAATCCGTACCCCAGTGAGAGTCCGTGTCTGTGGAATCTGTACCCCAGTGAGAGTCAGTGTCTGTGGAATCTGTACCCCAGTGAGAGTCAGTGTGTGTGGAACCCGTACCCCAGTGAGAGTCAGTGTCTGTGGCATCTGTACCCCAGTGAGAGTCAGTGTGTGTGGAACCCGTACCCCAGTGAGAGTCAGTGTCTGTGGAACCTGTATCCCAGTGAGAATCAGTGTCTATGGAACCAGTACACCAGTGAGAGTCAGTGTGTGTGGAAACTGTATCCCAGTGAGAGTCAGTGTCTGTGGAACTGTACCCCAGTGAGAGTCAGTGTCTGTGGAATCTGTACCCCAGTGAGAGTCAGTGTCTGTGGAACCCGTACCCCAGTGAGAGTCAGTGTCTCTGGAACTGTACCCCAGTGAGAGTCAGTGTCTGTGAAACCCATACCCCAGTGAGAGTCAGTGTCCTGGGAACCTGTACCCAAGTGAGAGTCAGTGTCTGTGGAACCCATACCCCAGTGACAGTCAGTGTCTGTGGAACCCGTACCCCAGTGAGAGTCAGTGTCTGTGGAACTCGTACCACAGTGAGAGTCAGTGTCTGTGGAACCCATGTCCCAGTGAGAGTCAGTGTCTGTGGAAGCTGTACCCCAGTGAGAGTCAGTGTCTGTGGAACCCATACCTCAGTGAGAGTCAGGGTCTGAGGAACTGTACCCCAGTGAGAGTCAGTGTCTGTGGAAGCTGTACCCCAGTGAGAGTCAGTGTCTGTGGAACCCGTACCCCAGTGAGAGTCAGTGTCTGTGGAACCCATACCCCAGTGAGAGTCAGCGTCTGTGGAACTGTACCCCAGTGAGAGTCAGTGTCTGTGGAACTGTACCCCAGTGAGGGTCAGTGACTGTGGAACCCGTGCCGCAGTGATACTCAGTGTCTGTAGAACACATGCCCCAGTGAGTGTCAGTGTCTGTGGAATTGTACCCCAGTGAGAGTCAGTGTGTGTGGAACCCGTACCTCAGTGAGAGGCAGTGTCTGTGGAACCCGTACCCCAGTGAGAGTCAGTGTCTGTGGAACCCGTACCACAGTGAGAGTCAGTGTCTGTGGAAGCCATGTCCCAGTGAGAGTCAGTGTCTGTGGAACCCATACCCCAGTGAGAGTCAGTGTCTGTGGAACCCGTACCCCAGTGAGAGTCAGTGTCTGTGGAACCCATACCCCAGTGAGAGTCAGCGTCTGTGGAACTATACCCCGTGAGGGTCAGTGACTGTGGAACCCGTGCCGCAGTGATACTCAGTGTCTGTAGAACCCATGCCCCAGTGAGTGTCAGTGTCTGTGGAATTTTACCCCAGTGAGAGTCAGTGTGTGTGGAATTTTACCCCAGTGAGAGTCAGTGTCTGTGGAACCCGTACCCCAGTGAGAGTCAGTGTCTGTGGAATCTGTACCCCAGTGAGAGTCAGTGTGTGTGGAACCCGTACCCCAGTGAGAGTCAGTGTCTGTGGAACCTGTATCCCAGTGAGAGTCAGTGTCTATGGAACCAGTACCCCAGTGAGAGTCAGTGTGTGTGGAAACTGTATCCCAGTGAGAGTCAGTGTCTGTGGAACTGTACCCCAGTGAGAGTCAGTGTCTGTGGAATCTGTACCCCAGTGAGAGTCAGTGTCTGTGGAACCCGTACCCCAGTGAGAGTCAGTGTCTGTGGAACTGTACCCCAGTGAGAGTCAGTGTCTGTGGAACCCATACCCCAGTGAGAGTCAGTGTCCTGGGAACCTGTACCCAAGTGAGAGTCAGTGTCTGTGGAACCCGTACCCCAGTGAGAGTCAGTGTCTGTGGAACTCGTACCACAGTGAGAGTCAGTGTCTGTGGAACCCATGTCCCAGTGAGAGTCAGTGTCTGTGGAAGCTGTACCCCAGTGAGAGTCAGTGTGTGTGGAACCTGTACCCCAGTGAGAGTCAGTGTCTGTGGAACCCGTACCCCAGTGAGAGTCAGTGTCTGTGGAACCTGTATCCCAGTGAGAGTCAGTGTCTATGGAACCTGTACCCCAGTGAGAGTCAGTGTCTGTGGAACCTGTACCCCAGTGAGAGTCAGTGTCTGTGGAACCTGTACCCCAGTGAGAGTCAGTGTCTGTGGAACTGTACCCCAGTGAGAGTCAGTGCCTGTGCAACTGTACCCCAGTGAGAGTCAGTGTCTGTGGAACCTATACCCCAGTGAGAGTCAGTGTCTGTGGAACCCGTACCCCAGTGAGAGTCAGTGTCTGTGGAACCGGTACCCCAGTGAGAGTCAGTGCCTGTGCAACTGTACCCCAGTGAGAGTCAGTGTCTGTGGAACTGTACCCCAGTGAGAGTCAGTGCCTGTGGAACCCATACCCCAGTGAGAGTCAGTGTCTGTGGAATCCATACCCCAGTGAGAGTCAGCGTCTGTGCAACTATACCCTGTGAGGGTCAGTGACTGTGGAACCCGTGCCGCAGTGATACTCAGTATCTGTAGAACCCATGTCCCAGTGAGTGTCAGTGTCTGTGGAATTGTACCCCAGTGAGAGTCAGTGTGTGTGGAACCTGTACCCCAGTGAGAGTCAGTGTCTGTGGAACTCATGCCCCAGTGAGAGTGAGTGTCTGTGGAACCCATACCCCAATGAGAGTCAGTGTCTGTGGAACCCTTACCCCAGGGAGAATCAGTGCCTGTGGAACTGTACCTCAGTAAGACTCAGTGTCTGTGGAACTGTACCTCAGTAAGAGTCAGTGTCTGAGAAACCCGTGTCCCAGTAAGATTCTCTGCCAGTGAAACCCATGCTTCAGTGAGAGTCGATGTCTGTGGAGCATGTGCCCCAGTGAGATTCAGTGTCTGTGGAACCCTTACCCCAGTGAGAGTCAGTATCTGTAGAAACCGTAACCCAGTGAAAGTCAGTGTCTGTGGAACCCATACCCCAGTGAGAGTCAGTGTCCTGGGAACCTGTACCCAAGTGAGAGTCAGTGTCTGTGGAACCCGTACCTCAGTGAGAGGCAGTGTCTGTGGAACCCGTACCCCAGTGAGAGTCAGTGTCTGTGGAACCCGTACCACAGTGAGAGTCAGTGTCTGTGGAACCCATGTCCCAGTGAGAGTCAGTGTCTGTGGAACCCATACCCCAGTGAGAGTCAGTGCCTGTGGAACCCGTACCCCAGTGAGAGTCAGTGCCTGTGGAACCCGTACCCCAGTGAGAGTCAGTGTCTGTGGAACCCCTACCCCAGTGAGGTTCAGTGTCTGTGGAACCTGTATCCCAGTGAGAGTCAGTGTCTGTGGAACCCATACCCCAGTGAGAGACAGTGTCTGTGGAACCCCTACCCCAGTGAGAGTCAGTGTCTGTGGAACCCCTACCCCAGTGAGATTCAGTGTCTGTGGAACCTGTATCCCAGTGAGAGTCAGTGTCTGTGGAACTGTACCCCAGTGAGAGTCAGTGCCTGTGGAACCCGTACCCCAGTGAGAGTCAGTGTCCTGGGAACCTGTACCCAAGTGAGAGTCAGTGTCTGTGGAAGCCGTACCCCAGTGACAGTCAGTGTCTGTGGAACCCGTACCCCAGTGAGAGTCAGTGTCTGTGGAACTCGTACCACAGTGAGAGTCAGTGTCTGTGGAAGCTGTACCCCAGTGAGAGTCAGTGTCTGTGGAACCCATACCCCAGTGAGAGTCAGGGTCTGAGGAACTGTACCCCAGTGAGAGTCAGTGTCTGTGGAAGCTGTACCCCAGTGAGAGTCAGTGTCTGTGGAACCCATACCCCAGTGAGAGTCAGCGTCTGTGGAACTATACCCCATGAGGGTCAGTGACTGTGGAACCCGTGCCGCAGTGATACTCAGTGTCTGTAGAACACATGCCCCAGTGAGTGTCAGTGTCTGTGGAATTGTACCCCAGTGAGAGTCAGTGTGTGTGGAACCTGTACCCCAGTGAGAGTCAGTGTCTGTGGAACCTGTACCCCAGTGAGAGTCAGTGTCTGTGGAACCTGTATCCCAGTGAGAGTCAGTGTCTATGGAACCTGTACCCCAGTGAGAGTCAGTGTCTGTGGAACCCGTACCCCAGTGAGAGCCAGTGTCTGTGGAACTGTACCCCAGTGAGAGTCAGTGCCTGTGCAACTGTACCCCAGTGAGAGTCAGTGTCTGTGGAACCTATACCCCAGTGAGGGTCAGTGTCTGTGGAACCCGTACCCCAGTGAGAGTCAGTGTCTGTGGAACTGTACCCCAGTGAGAGTCAGTGTCTGTGTAACCCATACCCCAGTGAGAGTCAGTGCCTGTGCAACTGTACCCCAGTGAGAGTCAGTGTCTGTGGAACTGTACCCCAGTGAGAGTCAGTGTCTGTGGAACCCATACCCCAGTGAGAGTCAGTGTCTGTGGAATCCATACCCCAGTGAGAGTCAGCGTCTGTGCAACTATACCCTGTGAGGGTCAGTGACTGTGGAACCCATGCCGCAGTGATACTCAGTATCTGTAGAATCCATGTCCCAGTGAGTGTCAGTGTCTGTGGAATTGTACCCCACTGAGAGTCAGTCTGTGTGGAACCTGTACCCCAGTGAGAGTCAGTGTCTGTGGAACTCATGCCCCAGTGAGAGTGAGTGTCTGTGGAACCCATACCCCAATGAGAGTCAGTGTCTGTGGAACTTGTACCCCAGTGAGAGTAGTGTCCGTGGAAACTGCACCCCAGTGAGAGTCAGTGTCTGTGGAACCCGTACCCCAGTGAGAGTGAGTGTCTGTGCAACTCGTGTCCCGGTGAAAGTCATCTTCTGTGGAACCCATACCCCAGTGAGAGTCAGTGTCTGTGGAAATCCAACCCCATTGAGAGTCAGTGTCTGTGGAACCCATACCCCAGTGAGAGACAGTGTCTGTGGAACCCCTACCCCAGTGAGAGTCAGTGTCTGTGGAACCCCTACCCCAGTGAGATTCAGTGTCTGTGGAACCTGTATCCCAGTGAGGGTCAGTGTCTGTGGAACCTGTACCCGAGTGAGAGTCAGTGTCTGTGGAACCCATACCCCAGTGAGAGTCAGTGTCTGTGGAACTGTACCCCAGTGAGAGTCAGTGTGTGTGGAACCTGTACCCCAGTGAGAGTCAGTTTCCGAGGAACCTGCAGCCCAGTGAGAGTCAGTGTCTGTGGAACTCGTACCCGAGTGAGAGTCAGTGTCCGTGGAAATTGTACCCCAGTGAGAATCAGTGACTGTGGAACTGTACCCCAATGAGAGTCAGTGTCTGTGGAACCCGTACCCCAGGGAGAGTCAGTGTCCGTGGAACCCGTACCCCAGTGAGAGTCAGTGTCTGTGGAACTGTACCCCAGTGAGAGTCAGCATCTGTGGAACTGTACCCCAGTAAGAGACAGTGCCTGAGAAACCCGTGTCCCAGTAAGAGTCCATGTCTGTGGAACCCAGGCTACAGTGAGTGTCTGTGGAACCCATACCCCAGTGAGAGTCACTGTCTGTGGAAGCCGTAACCCAGTGAGAGTCAGTGTCTGTGGAACTGTACCCGAGTGAGAGTAAGTGTCTGTGGAACTGTACCCCAGTGAGAGCCATTGTCTGTGGAACTGCACCCCAGTGAGAGTAAGTGTCTGTGGAACCCGTACCCCAGTGAGAGTCAGTTTCTGTGGAACCCGTACCCCAGTGAGAGTGAGTGCCTGTGGAACCCGTACCCCAGTGAGAGTCAGTGTCTGTGGAACCTGTAATGATATCAGCAAATAGTGATGTTATTTGCCTGTTTGATTATGATGCCTTACCAGCATAGTTGCATGTATTGATTACTTATGCCTGACCAGCAGAGGTCATGTGAGAGACAAGCAGTTGAGTTTAGTTTCAGTTTCGCTTTAGATGGATTTCAAACATGATGTCTCCTGTAAATGCTGTTGAACTGAGTTGAACAAACTTTAGATTAAAAGGCATTCTCTTTCATAAATGTCTCGTCATTGAACCCACAAAGAAATCAATACATGGTGTCAGAAGTGACTGAAAGAGATGAAGAGGAAAAATCTGAAGTTAACTCAGCTCTCCACAGATTAGCAAGCCAAAAGAGGACATCGTTACTAACCATTAGAGAATAGCTAACGAAGTGAAAAAATGGAAGGTTTACACCCACCGGCGACACTTCAGTTGACAGGTAATGTGGCTGAAAATTGGAGGAGATTCAAACAACGTGTAGGGTTGTATTTATCAGCAATCGGAGCTGACGAGAAAAGTGATAAAAAGAAATCGTCACTGTTCTTATATGTCGTGGGTGATGAAGCGCTGGATGTGTATAATAACTTCACATTCACTGCTGATGGAGACAAAATGAAGCTAGATAAAATAATGGAACAGTTTGAGGCCTACTGCATACCTAAACGTAACGTGATGTTTGAGAGGCACAGATTTTTCACATGTGTACAGAAAACGGGAGAGACTATTGATCAGTATGTGACTGAACTGAGAAACCAAAGCAAAACATGTGAATTTGGGGGACTGACAGACTCGCTGATAAAAGACAGACTGGTGTGTGGTATTCCAGATAATGGTCGAAGGGAAAGACTGCTAAGAGAGCAAGATCTAGACCTGGGAAAAGCCATAGCACTGTGCAGGGCTACAGAGACTGTGAAGTTGCAGGCAAAGGAGCTGTTCAGTGACAGTAGCTGCAATGTGGATGCAGTGAGAATGAACGGACACAAACCGTTTAACAAAAAGAGCGCCAATGTGAAAAAAGAGGCATGGCCAGCAAACAAAAATGAAAGGGACAAACGAAAGTCATGTAGTCGATGCGGTACACAGCATCCACCAAGAAAGTGTCCAGCATATGGTAAAAAATGCAATAGTTGCAACAAAAACAACCATTATGCCCGTTGCTGCAAGAACCAAGCACAACAAAGCAAGGTCCATGCAGTAGATGAAAGCGAGATAGAGGAGTTCAATGTGGATGTTGTGTCTGAAAACAAAAAAGAAGAAAGAGACTGGATGTTGACACTAAAAGTGAATGACATACATATTCCATTTAAATTGGATACTGGAGCACAAGTTAATGTGATATCAGAGACTGATTTTAAGAAAATTAGACCCAGACCAAAGATACATGGAATCAAAGTGAAAGTGACAGGATACTCAGGTACTGATATACCAGTGAAAGGAAGATGCATTGTCAAAGTGACGCACAAGGACAGAGAGCACACGCTAGCATTAATCGTGGTGCCAAAGGATGTGCAGGCCATACTAGGTTTAAAAGCCTGTGAGAGACTGAATCTGGTGTGATGAAATATGCCATTCCTCAGGCACTGTATTCCCTGTGTTTAGTTTAGTTTCAGTTTCATTTCCTTACCTGTATTGTATTGTGTGTAGGTCTCCGCCCATACCTGGCCCCTACTTAAGCAAGCCCCAGCGTGTCACACAGCAGTACAGCAGATCTCTGGATGAGAGACACTTCTCCACTGTGTATTACTTTCTGAGTTAATAAAAGCCTTGCTTTGCTCCGTTAACATCGAGTCTCGGATTCATTGAGGCACATCAATTTTATTAACTCAATTTTCAACGCAATGGACCAACTCTTGAAACCCGAACGTTTGGATTTGGACCCGCATGCTTCGGACGCATCGGCATGATTCGGACACTGGCTTAAGTGTATGGAATTCTTCCTGGACAATTCCGCAGCCATCACAGGTACTACGGACGCTGAGAGTATGAAACTCAGAATCCTGCGGAATTGGGTAAGCCACCGGGTTTACCCCCTCATCCAAGACGCCGACACATACCCGGCCGCCTGCGACATCCTAAAGGCGCATTACCAGCAGCCTACGAACGAGGTGTACGCTAGGCATCTGCTCGCTACTCGCACACAGCGACCTGGGGAATTGTTGGATGAGTTCCTAGTCACCCTGAAAACGCTTGGCAAAGACTGCAAGTGCCAAGATGTAAAAGCCGCAGTGTACACTGACGAGCTTGTTCGTGATGCCTTTATCGCAGGCCTCAGCTCCACTTACATCCGGCAGAGACTACTGGAAAAAATGGGATTGGACCTGAAACAGGCTGTGGACACAGCGCGATCCCTGGATGTGGCCCAGAGAAACTCGGACGCCTACTCTTCGGCCCGCGCTGCCCACGCCGCCACATGTGCACCAAGGGCGCCGCCATCTTGGAAGGCATCTTCCCCGCCCGGCAGCCCGACACCGTCGGGGCCCCGCTCTCCCCCCAGAAGCCCTACGACAGCCGCGACGCATCGGGGCCCCAACTGCTACTTCTGCGGGCAGCCGAAGCACATCAGAAACCTGTGCCCGGCGAAAGGCACCACCTGCTTTAAGTGCGGTAAGAAGGGGCACTTCGGGAAGGTGTGCAGAGGGAACCCCGCTGGAAAACCCGCCACCGCCGCATGTGCGCCATGGGGGCGGCCATCTTGGATGCTAATTCTAAGTAGAATTCAATAATTAAGCTAAATCGTAGTAAATAAAAGGGTATTGTAAGGGTTAAGTCATGGAAGGGCAGCTCGGACCCGTGTCATGCTTCTCCTGTGCCATGTGGGAAATCAGGGACACTGTCCCTGACAACTATGTGTGCAGGAAGTGTGTCCAGCTGCAGCTCCTAGCAGACCGCATGGCGGCGCTGGAGCTGCGAATGGACTCACTCTGGAGCATACGCGATGCTGAGGATGTTGTGGATAGCACATTCAGTGAGTTGGTCACACCGCAGGTAAAGGCTAGCTCAGACAGTAAATGGGTGACCAAAAGGCAGGGTAAAGGCAGGAAGGTAGTGCAGGAGTCACCTGCGGTCATCTCCCTCCAAAACAGGTTTACCGTTTTGGGTACTGTTGGGGGAGATGACTTATCAGGGGAAGGCACCAGCAGCCAGGTTCAGGGCACCATGACTGGCTCTGCTGCACAGAAGGGCGGGAAAAAGAGGGATAGGGCTATAGTGATAGGGGATTCAATTGTAAGGGGGATAGATAGGAGTTTCTGTGGCCGAGACCGAGACTCCAAGATGGTATGTTGCCTCCCTGGTGCAAGGGTCAAGGATGTCTCGGAGCGGGTGCAGAGCATTCTGAAGGGGGAGGGGGATCAGCCAGTTGTCGTGGTACATGTAGGTACCAACGATGTAGGTAAAAAGAGGGAGGAGGTCCTACAAGCTGAATTTAGGGAGTTAGGAGCTAAATTGAAAAGTAGGACCTCAAAGGTAGTAATCTCTGGATTGCTACCAGTGCCACGAGCTAATAAGTTTAGAGAGAGTAAGATAGATAAGCTAAATACGTGGCTTGAGCAGTGGTGCAAGGGAGAGGGATTTAAATTCTTGAGGCATTGGAACCAGTTCTTGGGGAGGAGTGACCTGTACCAAGGGGACGGTCTACACCTGAACTGTGAGGGAGCCGATGTCCTCGGGGTAATATTTTCTAGGGCGGTTCGGGAGGATTTAAACTAATTTGGCAGGGGGATGGGAACCTAGATAGTGGAAAAGAGGGAAGTCATATGAAGTCAGAAATAGATGGTAGAAAGGTGAGAAGCAATAAGCAAAGGAGAGAAACACAAAGGGCCAAACTAATTCATAATGAGAGTGTGAAAAAAGCAAGCCTGAAGGCTTTGTATCTTAATGCTAGAAGCATTAGGAACAAGGTGGATGAATTAGTTGTGGAAATAGAGGTAAACAAGTATGATTTGATTGGGATTACAGAAACGTGGCTGCAGGGTGGGCAAGGCTGGGAACTTAACATCCAGGGATATACAATATTTAGGAAGGATCGGCAAAAAGGTAGGGGAGGTGGGGTAGCATTGCTGGTAAAGGAGGGGATTAATGCAATGGAAAGGAAGGATATCAACTCGGATGAAACGGAATCTGTATGGGTAGAAATGAGAAATAGCAAGGGGAGGAAAACGTTAGTGGGTGTGATATATAGGCCTCCAAATAGTAATATGGAGGTGAGGGAAGGCATAAAAAGGGAAATTAGAGAAGCGTGCGATAAGAGCACAGCTGTCATCATGGGTGACTTTAATTTACATATTGATTGGACTACCCAAATTAGTAAAAATTCTGAGGAGGAGGAATTCCTGGAATGTTTTCGGGATGGTTATCTGGACCAATATGTCGAGGAGCCGACTCGAGATCAGGCCATTTTAGACTGGGTATTGTGCAATGAGAAGGGACTTATCAACAATCTTCTTGTACGAGGCCCCTTGGGTCAGAGCGATCATAATATGATCGAGCTCTCAGTCGAGATGGAGAGTGAGGAAATTGAATCAGAGACTAAGGTCCAGAACTTAAATAAAGGGAATTACGAGGGTATGAGACGGGAATTGGGTAAGATTGATTGGGTGGTGTTTCTGGGGGGATTGACAGTGGATAGACAATGGCAAGCATTCAAAGATAGAATGGAAGAATTCCAGAACATGTTTATACCGGTTTGGCATAAAAATAAACCTAAAAAGGTGGCTCAACCGTGGATAACGAGGGAAATTAGGGACAGCATAAAATCAAAAAAAAGGGCATATCAACTGGCAAAAAAAAGCACCAGACCGGAAGATTGGGGGCAGTACAGGATACAGCAAAAGAGGACAAAGGGATTAATCAGGAAGGGGAAAATAGAATACGAAAGTAAACTTGCAGCAAACATAAAGACAGACTGCAAAAGCTTTTATCGGTATATCAGGAGGAAAAGACTGGTAAAATCCCAAGTCGGTCCCTTGCAGTCCGATTCGGGAGAATATATGATGGAGAATAAGGAAATGGCAGACCAATTAAACTCATACTTTGGTTCTGTATTCACAAAGGAGGACACAAATAACCTCCCAGGAATATCGGCAAACATAGGGACTAATGAGAGGGAGGAGCTGACAGAAATTAGTATCTCTAGGGATATGGTGTTGGGTAAGTTGAGGGGACTGAAGGCCGACAAATCCCCGGGGCCTGATAAACTACATCCTAGGGTACTTAAGGAGGTGGCCCTGGAGATAGCAGATGCTCTAAGGATCATCTTCCGGAACTCCATTGACTCGGGAACAGTACCCGTGGATTGGAGGGTAGCTAATGTTACCCCAATATTTAAAAAGGGGGGTAGAGAGAAAGCAGGGAATTATAGACCAGTAAGCCTTACATCGGTTGTGGGCAAAATGCTAGAGTCCATTATTAAGGATAAAATAGCGGAGCACTTGACAAATGGGGAAAGGATCGGACAGAGTCAACATGGATTTACAAAGGGTAAATCGTGTTTGACTAATCTGCTGGAATTTTTTGAGGAAGTAACTGGTAAAATAGATGGGGGAGAGCCAGTGGATGTGGTGTACCTTGACTTCCAGAAAGCCTTCGATAAGGTTCCACACAAAAGATTATCATGCAAAATTAAGGCTCATGGGATTGGGGGCAAAGTATTAACGTGGATAGAGAACTGGCTGGCGGATAGAAAACAGAGAGTTGGAATAAACGGCTCATTTTCGGAGTGGCAGGCAGTGACCAGCGGGGTGCCGCAAGGATCTGTCCTGGGACCCCAGCTGTTCACAATATATATAAATGATCTGGATCAGGGAATTGGATGCAATATTTCCAAATTCGCTGACGACACTAAACTAGGAGGAGGGGTGGGCTCTGATGAGGATGTCAGGAGGCTACAGTGCGATTTGGACAGGTTGGGGGAATGGGCGGATACGTGGCAGATGCACTATAATGTGGATAAATGCGAGGTTATCCACTTTGGGGGTAAAAACAGGAGGGTAGATTATTATCTAAATGGCAATAGATTGGGAGATGGGGAAGTGCAGAGGGACCTGGGTGTTCTTGTGCACCAGTCACTGAAGGAGAGCATGCAGGTGCAACAGGCGATTAAGAAGGCAAATGGTATGTTGGCCTTCATATCAAGGGGGTTCGAGTATAGGAATAGGGATACCTTACTACAGCTGTACAAGGTGCTGGTGAGACCGCATCTGGAGTATTGTGTACAGTTTTGGTCGCCCCATCTGCGGAAGGATGTTCTTGCCATGGAAAGAGTGCAGCGGCGATTCACCAGGCTGATACCTGGAATGGCGGGAATGACCTACGAGGAGAGATTGAATAGTTTGGGCTTGTACTCACTGGAGTTTAGAAGATTGAGAGGGGATCTCATCGAAACATATAAAATTATGGCAGGCCTGGACAGGCTGAATTCAGAGAGAATGTTTCCAATGGCAGGGGAGCACAGAACCAGGGGCCACAGTCTAAAAATAGCGGGCAAATCATTTAAAACAGAGATGAGGAAGAATTTCTTCACTCAAAGAGTGGTGAGCCTGTGGAATTCCCTGCCACAGAGGGCTGTGAAGGCTAATTCAATAAATATTTTCAAGAGAGAATTGGATATATTTCTGAAGGCTAAGGGGATTAAGGGTTACGGAGAAAAGGCGGGGACGGGGTACTGAACTGGTAAGATCAGCTAAGATCTCAGACGAAGATCAGCCATGATCTCATTGAATGGCGGAGCAGGCTCGAAGGGCCGAATGGCCTACTCCTGTTCCTATCTCTATGCCATCTTGCCCGACCTCGTGGGGTCCGCCATCTTGTGAGCAGACAGCGTGGACGCCATCTTGTCTCGATCAGGGCCCTACAGTGGCATCGGTCACAGTGGACCAGACCAGACCGCACCCGCTATCCAAATCAATGGTGGACATCGAGGTAAACGGGTGCGGGGTTAAATGTTTAATTGACAGTGGAAGCACGGAGAGTTTTATCCACCCTGAACTAGCACAACCACTCTCTCTTACGGTGGTCCCTGCTCGGGGCACCATTTCTATGGCTGATAAAACCCAGACATCAACCATTATGGGTTACTGCGCGGTACAATTGTCCGTTAACGGAACTGTATACGATAATTTTAAATTACTAATCATGGAGAATCTATGTGCGAGCATGATCTTGGGCCTGGATTTCCAGTGCCACCAGCAAAGCATCACGCTCAATTACGGTGGGTCCCAGCCGCCCCTCACAGTGTGCGGTCTGGCTACCCTGAAAGTAAAGCCGCCTTCGCTATTCGCGAACCTTACTCCCAACTGCCGGCCAATAGCGACCAAAAGCAGGAGGTACAGCTGGGAGGACAGGCGGTCTATCGCGACCGAGGTAGACAGGCTCCTGAAGGAGCGCATTATCGAACGCAGCAACAGCCCGTGGCGCGCCCAAGTGGTGGTGGTGAGGGGTAGCGAGAAGAAGCGGATGGTGATAGATTATAGCCAGACGGTTAATCTATACACCCAGCTAGACGCCTACCCGCTACCCCGCATATCCGAGATGGTGAACCAAATCGCCCAATACCGGGTGTTCTCCACCATCGACCTCAAGTCAGCGTGCCACCAGCTCCCTATCAGACCAGAGGACTGCCCGTACACCGCCTTCGAGGCAAACGGACGCCTCTACCAATTCCTCAGAGTCCCCTTTGGGGTGACGAATGGGGTCTCGGTCTTCCAGAGGGAGATGGACCGCATGGTCGATGACCACCACTTGCAGGCAACCTTCCCCTACCTCGACAACGTTACCATTTGCGGTCACAACCAGCAGGATCACGACTCGAACTTCGAGTGGTTCCTGAAAACCGCACAAAAACTCAACCTCACTTACAACGAGGACAAGTGCGTTTTCAACACCATGCGCCTCTGCATACTAGGCAGCGTGGTGGAGAATGGGGAAATCGGACCAGACCCCGACCGATTGCGCCCCCTACGGGAGCTCCCCCTGCCCAACACTCCGAAAGCCCTGAAAAGGTGCCTGGGGTTATTTTCTTATTATGCCCAATGGGTCCCCAACTACTCCGACAAAGCCCGCCCCCTCTTGAAAGCATCCTCTTTTCCGCTCTCTGCTGAGGCCCACGCCGCCTTCAAAAGCATTAAGCGGGATATTGAGCGGGCCACGCTACAGGCAGTGGACGAGAACACTCCCTTTCAAGTGGAAAGTGATGCGTCTGACTTTGCCTTGGCGGCCACCCTCAACCAGGCGGGGCGGCCCGTAGCTTTCTTCTCGAGGACCCTCCAAAGGGCCCGAGATCAGACACTCCTCCGTGGAAAAGGAGGCCCAAGCCATCGTGGAGGCAGTGCGCCACTGGCGGCACTACCTAGCCGGCAAACGCTTCACCCTACTTACCGACCAGCGGTCGGTAGCATTTATGTTCAATAATAAACAGAGGGGGAAGATTAAAAATGATATGATTCTTAGGTGGCGGATCGAGCTCTCCACCTTCGAGTATGACATCATTTACCAGCCAGGGGCCCTTAACGAATCCCCCGACGCCCTCTCACGAGGGATGTGTGCCAGCGCCACCGGGGATCGGCTACAGAGCCTCCACAACGACCTCTGCCACCCAGGGGTCACACGGCTGTTCCACTTCATAAAGTCCTGCAACTTACCCTACTCGATTGAGGAAGTTCGGTCTCTGACCAGGAACTGCCGCACTTGCGCTGAGTGCAAGCCTCGGTTCTACCGCCCAGATAGAGCCCACTTAATCAAAGCTACACGGCCCTTTGAGCGGCTCAGCTTAGATTTTAAGGGCCCCCTCCCATCAGTCGACCACAATGTTTACTTCCTGAACATTGTGGACGAATACTCCCGTTTCCCATTCGCCTTCCCCTGCCCAGACATGACCAGCGCCACGGTCATTAAATGCCTCAACAGCCTGTTCTGCCTGTTCGGTATGCCGAGCTACATCCATACGGATAGGGGGGGCGTCCTTCATGAGTGAAGAGCTACGCCAGTACATGCTGTCCAGGGGGATCGCCACGAGCCGTACCACCAGCTACAACCCCCAGGGTAACGGCCAGGTGGAGCGAGAGAACGGGACAGTATGGAAAGCAGTCACTCTAGCTCTAAGGACCAAGGGCCTCCCTATCTCCCGCTGGCAGGAAGTCCTCCCAGATGTGCTCCATTCGATACGGTCGCTATTGTGTACTGCCACTAATGCCACGCCTCATGAACGAATGTTTGTCTTTCCCCGGAAATCCACCTCAGGCGTATCCATGCCATCATGGCTCTCCACCCCAGGTCCGGTATTTGTACGAAGGCATGTGAGGGGCCACAAGATGGACCCCCTCGTGGAGTCAGTGCACCTACTCCACGCCAACCCCCAATACACGTATGTCCGGCACGCCGACGGAAGGGAGGACACCGTGTCCATAAAAGACGTCGCCCCAGCCGGTAACGACAACAACCACGACAACAACAGCAACAACGATCACAGCAATTCTTACCCACCCACTATCCTTTCACCACCCCCGGAAGAACATCAACCAACGGTGCCCCTACCAACTACCCCTTCAACAACCCTGGCGGCGCCCCCGGCAGAGACCCAGGAGGCCACCGGGGACACCCAGCCGACACCCGCAGCACCACAACAGCTACGTCGGTCACAGAGGACTATCAAACCCCCGAACAGACTAAATCTGTAGAAGGGGTGAATGTGATGAAATATGGCATTCATCAGGCACTGTATTCCCTGTGTTTAGTTTAGTTTCAGTTTCATTTCCTTACCTGTATTGTATTGTGTGTAGGGCTCTGCCCATACCTGGCCCCTACTTAAGCAAGCCCCAGCGTGTCTCACAGCAGTACAGCAGATCTCTGGATGAGAGACACTTCTCCAATGTGTATTACTTTCTGAGTTAATAAAAGCCTTGCTTTGCTCCGTTAACGTCGCGTCTCAGATTCATTGCGGCACATCACCTGGTAAAGAGAGTCCTCGTTGTGGAAAGCGAAGGAGAGACAGTCTATGATGTACTCATGAAAGAGCACAACGACCTATTTAAGGGTCTAGGCTGCATTCCAGGAGAACACACGATCAGAGTAGATAAAAGTATGCCAACGGTCATACATCCATGCAGAAAAGTTCCGTTTGCTCTTCAAAAGCAACTAAAGGCAGAGTTGGACAGGATGGAAAGCCTGAACGTGATTCAGAAGATAGATGAGCCAACTGAGTGGGTGAGTTCCCTCGTTCTTGTGGACAAAAAGAATGGAAAGCTCAGAATTTGCCTGGATCTGAGAGATCTAAACAGAGCAATAAAGAGAGAGCACTTCAAGCTTCCTACACGTGAGGAAATCATGTCACAGTTTGCAAATGCAAAGTATTTCAGCAAGTTAGATGCATCATCAGGATTTTGGCAGATGAAATTGGACGAAGCAAGTTCAAGACTGTGCATGTTCAACAGTCCATTTGGCAGATACAGATTCCTAAGGTTACCATTTGGCATTGCCTCAGCTCCTGAACTGTATCACAAAACTATCCATATGATCTATGAGCACCTGAAGGGAGTTGATACATCAATGGATGACATCATAGTATGGGGAACCACGAGAACTGAGCATGACGAGAGACTGAAAAAAGTGCTGGAAGCAACAAGGAAAACAAACCTGCAGCTGAATAGAGAGAAATGCCAGCTCGGGGTGACAGAACTGACATTCGTGGGAGATATCCTTAGCAGTGAGGGCATCAGACCAGATCCCAGAAAGGTGTCCACCATTGAGAATATGCCAAAGCCACAATGCAAAAAGGACGTGCAGAAGTTTAATGGAATGATCAACTACATGGGTAAATTCATATCCAACCTCTCAGAAAAGATGGCGCCACTGAGAAGACTAACTGAAAAGAACATGGAATGGGAATGGAATCATGAGCATGAGAAGTCATGGAGCGATCTAAAGAAACTGCTCACAGAGGAACCAGTTCTGAGGTTTTATGACCCAGCGAGACCCATCAAGATATCATCAGATGCATCACAGAGTGGGCTCGGTGCCGTTCTTCTGCAACAATATGACTACTGGCAAGCTATTGCATATGCATCGCGCTCAATGACAGACGCAGAGACGCGATATGCTCAAATAGAAAAGGAGCTGCTCAGCATCACATACGCCTGTGAAAGATTTCACCAGTTTGTGGCAGGACAAGCAATCAGTGTAGAGACTGACCATAAGCCCTTGATTGCATTGTTCCAAAAGCCACTAAATAGCTGTCCACTTAGAATACAAAGAATGATGATCAGGCTGCAATGCTATACACTGAATGTTGCGTACACACCGGGTAAACTGATGTATACAGCAGACACGTTGTCCAGAGCTGTTGACCCAAGTGAGCCCGCAAACACCACAATGGATGAAAAAGTGAACGCCTACGTGGACATGATCACAAGTGCACTGCCCATAGCAGATGCAAAAATGGAGCTCATAAAGACTGAGACAAACAAAGATGAAACAATGAGACGACTGAGGAAAAGCATCTTGGATGGATGGCCCAACATGAAGCAAGACTGCTCACCTGACATGGCAGAGTACTGGAACTACAAGGCAGAACTATCAGTGGTCGAAGACATCATCTACAAAGGAAGTAAAATAGTTATCCCAAAGAGTCTGAGAAAAGAGATGTTAAAAAAGATCCATGGAGGACATCTGGGAATCGAAAAGTGTAAGAAAAGAGCACGAGAGGTGATGTACTGGCCACGAATCAACCAAGATGTGACAAATGAGGTGTCAAACTGCACAATATGCCTGAAATATCGAGCAAGCAATCCGGTAGAACCACTAAAGCCACACCCAGCACCAGACAGACCTTACCAGAAGGTAGGCGCTGACCTATTCGTATGTCAAGGGAAGGACTATCTTGTAGTCACAGACTATTACTCCCTGTATCCAGAGGTTTGTAGACTGTACACCACCACTGCAGATGCTGTGATAACATGTATGAAAGCCATATTCTCCAGACACGGCGTGGCAAGCGAGGTCTTCACAGACAACGGACCTCAGTTTTACAATGCAAGTTTCCGACACTTTGCCAAAGAGTGGGACTTTGGCCACACAACGTCAAGTCCTCACTATCCACAGTCCAATGGACTAGTGGAAAAATCGGTCCAGACAGTGAAAAGGCTGATGTACAAGGCAAAAGACAGTGGAACTGACTTCTGCCAAAGCATGCTTGTATACCGCACAACGCCGCTTGAGTGTGGTATGTCACCAGCCCAACTCCTTATGGGACGTCGGCTAAGGTCAAACCTACCCATCCTGGAGAACCTCCTGAAAACAAAAGAGGGGGAGAAAGTGAGGAAGTTCAAAGAGCAACAGAAAGAAAAGCAAAAGTACTACGATGACAGAGGAACACAAAACCTACCTGAACTCCACACTGGTGACCAAGTAAGGTTCAAAGACAAAACAAACACATGCTCAGAAGGGAACTGTCCTGAGTGAAGTTCAACCAAGATCAAATACCATTCAGACAGATGAGGGTGCTGTTCTGAGAAGAAATCGTTGAGATCTTCTCATGGGACCAGCCACAGCAGGTCAAGAGACTGATACTGTGGAACAACCTGATCACACAGCTGAGAACCAATCATCTGAGGCAACAACTCAGATTCAAGGACAATCAATCAGAAAATCCTCAAGACACGTGAAGCCGCCTGAGAGACTCATTGAGCAAATTTAAGGACTATTGTTATAGAAGGAAGTAATGTTATCTTATTCTTTCTTCAAGTTCTAGTGCATTTACATATTTCATGTGAACACACAAAGCAAGGTTAAAAAACCTTGATCACGATAATGATAATGTAAGTTCATTAAGTGTTACAGTTAAAATGCAGATTAATACAAAGAAAACATGTTGTTAGTTAAAAGTAAAATATTTCTGTTTTAAGAAAGGGAGATGTAATGATATCAGCAAATAGTGATGTTATTTGCCTGTTTGATTATGAAGCCTTACCAGCATAGTTGCATGTATTGATTACTTATGCCTGACCAGCAGAGGTCATGTGAGAGACAAGCAGTTGAGTTTAGTTTCAGTTTCGCTTTTGATGGATTTCAAACATGATGTCTCCTGTAAATGCTGTTGAACTGAGTTGAACAAACTTTAGATTAAAAGACATTCTCTTTCATAAATGTCTCGTCATTCAACCCACAAAGAAATCAATACAGAACCCGTACCCCAGTGAGAGTCAGTGTCTGTGGAACTCGTACCCGAGTGAGAGTCAACGTCTGTGGAAATTGTACCCCAGGGAGAGTCAGTGTCTGTAGAACTTGTGCCCCAGTGAGAGTCAGTGTCTGTGGAACCCGTACCCCAGTGAGAGTCAGTGTCTGTGGAACCTGTATCCCAGTGAGAGTCAGTGTCTATGGAACCTGTACCCCAGTGAGAGTCAGTGTGTGTGGAGCCTGTATCCCAGTAAGAGTCAGTGTCTGTGGAACCTGTACCCCAGTGAGAGTCAGTGTCTGTGGAACTGTACCCCAGTGAGAGTCAGTGTCTGTGGAACTGTACCCCAGTGAGAGTCAGTGTCTGTGGAACTGTACCCCTGTGAGAGTCAGTGTCTGTGGAACCCATACCCCAGTGAGAGTCAGCTTCTGTGGAACTATACCCTGAGAGGGTCAGTGACTGTGGAACCCATGCCGCAGTGATACGCAGTATCTGTAGAACCCATGCCCCAGTGAGTGTCAGTGTCTGTGGAATTGTACCCCAGTGAGAGTCAGTGTGTGTGGAACCTGTACCCCAGTGAGAGTCAGTGTCTGTGGAACTCATGCCCCAGTGAGAGTGAGTGTCTGTGGAACCCATACCCCAATGAGAGTCAGTGTCTGTGGAACTTGTACCCCAGTGAGAGTCAGTGTCCGTGGAAACTGTACCCCAGTGAGAGTCAGTGTCTGTGGAACCTGTACCCCAGTGGGAGTCAGTGTCTGTGGAACCTGTACCCCAGTGAGAGTGAGCGTCTGTGGAACTCGTGACCCGGTGAGAGTCAACGTCTGTGGAACCCATACCCCAGTGAGAGTCTGTGTCTGTGGAACTCATGCCCCATTGAGAGTGAGTGTCTGTGGAACCCGTACCCCAGTGAGAGACAGTGTCTGTGGAACCCCTACCCCAGTGAGAGTCAGTGTCTGTGGAACCTGTATCCCAGTGAGAGTCAGTGTCTGTGGAACTGTACACCAGTGAGAGTCAGTGTCTGTGGAACCTGTACCCCAGTGAGAGTCAGTGTCTGTGGAACCCATACCCCAGTGAGAGTCAGTGTCTGTGGAACTGTACCCCAGTGAGAGTCAGTGTCTGTGGAACCTGTACCCCAGTGAGAGTCAGTTTCTGTGAAACCCGTACCCCAGTGAGAGTCAGCGCCTGTGGAACTGTACCCTGTGAGGGTCAGTGACTATGGAACTGTACCCCAGTGAGAGTCAGTGTGTGTGGAACCTGTACCCCAGTGAGAGTCAGTGTCCGAGGAACCTGCAGCCCAGTGAGAGTCAGTGTCTGCGGAACTCGTACCCGAGTGAGAGTCAGTGTCCGTGGAAATTGTACCCCAGTGAGAATCAGTGACTGTGGAACTGTACCCCAATGAGAGTCAGTGTCTGTGGAACCTGTACTCCAGTGAGTGTCAGTGTCTGTGGAACTCGTGCCCCAGTGAGAGTCAGTGTCTGTGGAACTCGTGCCCCAGTGAGAGTCAGTGTCTGTGGAACCTGTGCCTCAGTAAGAGTCAGTGTCTGTGGAACCACTACCCCAGTGAGAGTCAGTGTCTGTGGAACCCGTACCCCAGTGAGAGTCAGTGTCTGTGGAACTGTACCCCAGTGACAGACAGTGCTCTTATGTTCATTAATAACTAGACATTCTTATTATGAACACAGCTAGCTTTTGCTGGACACTTTATTGAGCACATGTGGTCTAGGTACAGTATCTGTAGAGGCTTCCATCTTGACTGCTGCCTTGTGGGTAGCCTAGTGCCTCATGGGTAATGTAGTCTTAATATACATATAGCTGGGTAGTGTAGTCTTATACATACAGCTATATACAGCTATATACAGCTCTACGGCTCCACCTAGTCTCCACTATAGAATGACATGTTATTGATCATTACATCCCCCTTTCTTTGAGGTTTAACAAAATCAATATCAATCAACTTTCAAGAAAAGAATAAAGACAATATCAGTAACACTTTTGTTAGTGCTCTATAAACATAAACATTTTCAAAACAGTCAACACATTTTCAAAGCTTTACATTGTACTCAAAGATTAAGTCTATCAGGCTCTTCTACTTCACGTGTGGATCTTCTCAACACGGGTAAGTCTGATGTGTCTTCATGAGATTGTTCTGGCGGTGAATGACAAGATGCAGTTGCAGCATTGTCATCAATCTGCTCTTGTATAGATCGAGGTCTCCTTGCGATCTTTGCTTGGAGAGGGTTTCAGTGTTTCCTTCACTCTGCATGCCATAACTCTCAATGTAGTCAATGCACTCTCGAAAAACTGCTGGCAGCTGGATCCCATCATACAGCATAGTCCTCTCAGCAGCCTCGGCTAATGGAACACCAAAGATTGGCCTGAGGGAAGAAGGAGTATCCACCGGAACTGCTTCCTGCTCTGGTGCAGGCTTCTTCTTTTTCTTTTTCTCTTTCCACTGCTTAACAACATCTGCTGCGGTTATATCTTTTGACTTTTTCTCCTTGTGTTTTTCCTCTTTGTGCATTTCTTCCTTTGGCTTCTCTTTGACCTTAAATTCTTTTTCTTTCTTCTTGGAGAAACTAGGCTTTTTGAAGACATGGATACCCTTTGGCCTTTTCATCCTTGATGGGCTCTCTGCTTCATCACCTGAGTCATCTGGTCTGCTTATGGCACAGTTTATACGGTAGACTCTCTTGACCAGTTCTAAGTCTTCACAAGCTTTGTCACCTAGTATCGAATCAAGTCTTTCAGCCACAACAGAAAACATGAGATGATGCACTTTGTCTTTGACTGTCACTTTAAGTCTGCATACACCTAAGCTATCTATTTTCTGTCCATTATAGCTCTTCAGTAGTACTGACTTTTTCTGTATTTTGGGCTTTTCTTTCATATTTTTTATGTCACTTATACTGATTAAGTTTGCTTTTGCCCCAGTGTCCAGTTTCAATGTAACTAATGCTCCATTTATCTGCAGTGGGATCATCCATTTGTCCACTTTTACTGCATTGACTTTATGTTCAGCATTGTCCATTTCTGAGGGCTGCACATTTTCTGTATCTTTTTTGATATCGTCACATGACACCATTCCTACAAAAAATGTCTCACTTCAATCAGTGTCCTCAATCACATTAACTTGTTGACCTTTCGTTGTTTTTACTTCTGAAAAGCATTGTTTGGCAAAGTGATTCTTTCCATTACACTTTGTGCACATTTTTCCAAACGCTGGGCATTGTCTTAACTGGTGCTTGTAACCACAGCGTTTACAATTAAAAATTTCATCCTCCGATTGCTTTTCAATTCTGTTCTGCCCACGTTTCTTCCTCTTGTAGGACACAGCACTGACAGCAGCATTATCACTCATTACAATCGCATCATTATTGATTTCACTGAAAGTCTTCGCGTGCTTTCGAGCTAGCTCGCTGGCTTGGCGTATTTTCACCGCATTTGCCAAATTTAGCCCGGTTTCTCTCAACAGACGTTCCCTGACTTTTTTATCATGAATACCAAACACAATCTGGTCACGAATCATGGATGCTTTGAGCTCAGAGAAATTACATGTCTGTGCTTTCAGTTTCAGATCATCAGTTATAAAGCTATCAAAGTCTCATTTTGCTGCTGTGTCCGAGAACAGAAGATGTATCTTTCATAGGTCTCATTTTTTTGGGAGAGCAATGTGCATCAAATTTTTTTAGCACATCTTCTAATTTTTCTCTGTTCTCCCCTGGATTAAATACAAATGTATTAAATACCTCTATCGCCTGTGGGCCTGCAACCGTAAGCAGCAATGCTATCTTCCTTGCGTCTGGCTTTGTACCGAATCCGATGGCTGCAATGTAGAGTTCGAATTGTTGTTTAAAAGTCTGCCAAATGTAGTCTATGTTTCCTGTGAGTTTCAAACGCTCTGGTGGCTTCAAATTCTCCATGTCGCTTTTCACAATTTCCAGCAGATCTTCACCATCCTGGTACCATCTTATGTTCATTAATAAATAGACATTCTTATGAACACAGCTAGCTTTTGCTAGGCACTTTTATTGAGCACATGTGGACTAGGTACAGTATCTGTAGAGGCTTCCATCTTGACTGCTGCCTTGTGGGTAGCCTAGTGCCTTATGGGTAATGTAGTCTTAATATACATACAACTGGGTAGTGTAGTCTTATACATACAGCTATAAACAGCTCTACACAGCTCTACAGCTCCACCTAGTGCCCACTATAGAATGACATGTTATTGATCATTACAAGTGTCTGTGGAACCCATACACCAGTGAGAGTCAGTGTCTGTGGAACCTGTATCCCAATGAGAGTCAGTGTCTGTGGAACTGTACCCCAGTGAGAGTCAGTTTCTGTGGAACTGTACCCCAGTGAGAGTCAGTGTCTGTGGAACTATACCCCAGTGAGAGTCAGTGTCTGTGGACTGTACCCCAGTGACAGTCAGTGTCTGTGGAACTGTACCCCAGTGAGAGTCAGTGTCTGTGGAACTGTACCCCAGTGAGAGCCAGTGTCTGTAGAAATGTACCCCAGTAAGAGTGAGTGTCTGTGAATCTGTACCCAATGAGATTCAGTGTCTGTGGAACTGTACCCCAGTGAGAGTCAGTATCTGTGGAACCCGTACCCCAGTGAGAGTCAGCGTCTGTGGAACCCGTACCCCAGTGAGAGTCAGTGTCTGTGGAACCCGTACCCCAGTGAGTGTCAGTGTCCGTGGAAACTGTACCCAAGTGAGGGTCAGTGAATGTGGAACCCGTACCCCAGTGAGAGTCAGCGTCTGTTGAACCCGTACCCCAGTGAGAGTCAGTGTCTGTGGAACCCGTACCCCAGTGAGAGTCTGTGTCTGTGGAACTGTAGCCCAGCGAGAGTCCCGAAGGCTGTGTTGCCTACCTGGTGCCAGGGTTAAGGACATCTCCTCTGGGCTGGAAAGAAACTTGCAGTGGGAGGGGGTGGATCCAGTTGTCATGGTCCATGTTGGTACAAACGACATAGATAGGACTAGGAAGCCGGTTCTGTTAAAGGAGTATGAGCAGCTAGGGGTCAAATTAAAAAACAGAACCTCAAGGGTAATAATCTCTGGATTATTACCTGAGCCACGAGCGAATTTGGCTAGGACAAATAAAATTAGAGAGTTAAATGCATGGCTTAAAGACTGGTGTGGGAGAAATGGTTTTTGATTCCTGGGACACTGGCACCAGTACTGGGGCAGGAGGGAGCTGTTCCGTTGGGACGGGCTTCACTTGGCCAGTGCTGGGACTAGAGTCCTGGCAGATCATATAACTAGGGTTGTAGCGAAGGCTTTAAACTAGCTAGTGGGGGGGAGGTTCCTAGAGAGCAAATAATAAAAATGACAACAGAGAAGGTCATAGACTTAGGTAGCAGTGGGGAAATTAAAAACCAGAGCCTGTCAGGAAGGGGCAGAAGGTATGGAGTAAAAGGTAAAGTAATAAAAAGGGCAAAAGCAGGAACTAAGTGTCACAAAACATATTTGAAAGTTCTCTATCTGAATGCACGTAGCATTCGTAACAAAATAGACGAGGTAATGGCACAAATAACTACATATGGGTATGATCTTGTGGCCATTACAGAAACATGGCTGCAGGGTGACAATGCCTGGGAATTAAACATACCAGGTTATTTAACGATCAGGAAGGACAGGCAGGAAGGAAGGGGAGGTGGGGTGGCTATGTTAATAAAGGAAGGAATCACTGTAATACAGAGAAATGATATTGGGTCAAAAGATCAGGATAATGAAACAGTTTGGGTGGAGGTAAGGAATAATAAGGGGAAAAAAACACCAGTGGGCGGAGTCTATAGGCCTCTGAACAGTTGCAACTCTGTTGGGCGGAGTATCAATCAGGAAATTGTTGAGGCTTGTAATAAGGGAACATCTATAATTATGGGGGATTTTAACTATCATATTAATTGGACAAATCAAATTGGGCAGGGCTGCCTTGAGGATGAGTTCATTGAGTGTATTAGGGATGGGTTTCTTGAGCAGTATGTAACTGAACCGACCAGGGGGCAAGCAACCTTAGATCTGGTCCTGTGTAACGAGACAGGATTAATTAAAAATGTCCTAGTAAAGGATCCCCTTGGAATGAGTGACCATAACATGGTTGAATTCCATATTCAATTAGAGGGTGAGAAGGTTGGATCTCAAACAAGCGTGCTAAGCTTGAATAAAGGAGACTATGAAGGTATGAGAGCAGAATTGAGTAGAGTGGATTGGGAAAATAGATTAAAGGGTAAGACGATACATGATCAGTGGTGTACATTTAAGGAGTTATTTTACAACTTCCAAAAAATATATATTCCACTGAGAAGAAAAGGGTGTAAAAGAAAAGACAGCCATCCGTGGCTAAGTAAAGAAATTAAGGATGGTATTCGACTAAAAACAAGGGCATATAAGGTAGCCAAATCTAGTGGGAGGATAGAGGATTGGGAAAACTTTAAAAGACAGCAAAAAATAACAAAAATATTGATTAAGAAAGGGAAGATAGATTATGAAAGTAAATTAGCAAAAAATATAAAAACAGATAGTAAGAGTTTTTATAGTTATATAAAAAGAAAAAGGGTGGCTAAAGTAAATGTTGGTCCCTTAGAGGAAGAGACCGGGAAATTAATGGTGGGAAATATGGAGATGGCAAAAACACTGAATGAATATTTTGTATCAGTCTTTACAGTAGAGGACACTAAGAATATCCCAACACTGGACAAACAGGGGGCTATGGGGGGGAGGAGCTAAACACGATCAAAATCACTAAGGAAGTGGTACTCGGTAAAATAATGGGACTCAAGGCGGATAAATCACCTGGACCTGATGGCTTACATCCTAGGGTCTTGAGGGAAGTGACGGTAGGGATTGTGGATGCATTGGTAATAATTTTCCAAAACTCCCTGGACTCAGCAAAGGTCCCGGCAGACTGGAAAACTGCTAATGTAATGCCCTTATTTAAAAAGGGCCGCAGACAGAAGGCTGGAAACTATAGACCGGTTAGCCTAACATCTGTGGTAGGTAAAATTTTGGAGTCCATTATTAAGGAGACAGTAACAGGACATTTGGATAATCATAATTTAATAGGACAAAGTCAGCATGGTTTTATGAAGGGGAAGTCATGTTTGACAAATCTGCTGGAGTTCTTTGAGGAAGTAACATATAGGGTGGATAAAGGGGAACCAGTGGACGTAGTGTATTTAGACTTCCAAAAGGCATTTGACAAGGTGCCACACAAAAGATTATTGCTTAAGATAAAAAATCACGGGATTGGGGGTAATATTCTGGCATGGATAGAGGATTGGCTATCTAACAGAAGGCAGAGAGTTGGGATAAATGGTTCATTCTCGGACTGGCAATCAGTAACTAGTGGTGATCCACAGGGGTCAGTGCTGGGTCCCCAACTCTTTACAATCTATATTAACGATTTGGAGGAGGGGACCGAGTGTAACATATCAAAGTTTGCAGATGATACTAAGATAGGAGGGAAAGTAGTGAGTGAGGCGGACATAAAAAACCTGCAAGGGGACATAGACAGGCTAAGTAAGTGGGCAGAGATTTGGCAGATGGAATACAATACTGGAAAGTGTGAGGTTATGCACTTTGGCAGGAAAAATCGTAGAGCAAGTTATTATCTTAATGGCAAGAAACTGGAAAGTACTGAAGTACAAAGGGATCTGGGGGTCCTGGTGCACGAAACTCAAAAGGTTAGTATGCAGGTGCAGCAAGTGATTAAGAAGGCCAATGGAATTTTGGCTTTCATTGCTAGGGGGATAGAATATAAAAATAGGGAGGTATTGCTTCAGTTGTACAAGGTATTGGTGAGACCGCACCTGGAATACTGCATACAGTTTTGGTGTCCATACTTAAGAAAAGACATACTTGCTCTCGAGTCAGTACAAAGAAGGTTCACTCGGTTAATCCCGGGGATGAGGGGATGGACATATGAGTAGATTGGGACTCTACTCATTGGAGTTCAGAAGTATGAGAGTCGATCTTATTGAAACATATAAGATTGTGAAGGGGTTGGATCGGGTGGATGCGGGGAGGATGTTCCCGGTGATGGGTGAAACTAGAACTAGGGGGCATAGTCTTAGAATAAGGGGCTGCTCTTTCAAAACTGAGATGAGGAGGAACTACTTCACTCAGAGGGTGGTAGGTCCATGGAATATGCTGCCCCAAAAAGCTGTAGAAGCTACATCATTACATAAATTTAAAACAGAAATAGACAGTTTCCTAGAAGTAAAGGGAATAAAGGGTTACGGGGAGCAGGCAGGAATTTGGACATGAGTCTAGGTTCGGATCGGTCATGGCCCTGTGGGTAGCGGAGCGGGCCCAGGAGCCGTATAGCCTGATCCTGCTCCTATTTTGTGTGTCTAATTCTGTTAGATTCAGGAGATGGTTCTGTGATAGTAGATTGGCGGTTAGGATCAGATCAGCCATGATCTTATTGAATGGCGGAGCAGGCTCGAGGGGCCGATTGGTCTACTCCTGCTCCTATTTCTTATGTTCTTATGTCTGTGGAACTGTACCCCAGTGAGAGTCAGTGTCTGTGAAACCCGTACCCCAGTGAGAGTCAGTGTGTGTGAAACCAATGCCTCAGTGAGTGTCAGTGTCTGTGGAAACCGTAACCCGGTGAGAGTCATTGTCTATGGCAACTGTACCCCAGTAAGAGTCAGTGTCTGTTCAACAGTACCCTAGTGAGTGTCAGTGTCTGTGGAACTGTATCCCAGTGAGAGTCAGTGTCTGTGTAACCCGTACCCCAGTGAGAGTCAGTGTCTGTGTAACCCGTACCCCAGTGAGAGTCAGTGTCTGTGGAACTGTACCCCAGTGAGAGTCAGTACCTGTGGAACTTGTACCCCAGTGAGAGTCAGTGTCTGTGAAACCCGTACCCCAGTGAGAGTCAGTGTCTGTGTAACCCGTACCCCAGTGAGAGTCAGTGTCTGTGGAAACCGTAACCCGGTGAGAGTCATTGTCTATGGCAACTGTACCCCAGTAAGAGTCAGTGTCTGTTCAACAGTACCCTAGTGAGTGTCAGTGTCTGTGGAACTGTATCCCAGTGAGAGTCAGTGTCTGTGGAACTGTACCCCAGTGAGAGTCAGTACCTGTGGAACTTGTACCCCAGTAAGAGTCAGTGTCTGTGGAACTGTACCACAGTGAGAATCAGTGCCTGTTGAACAGTACCCTAGTGAGTGTGAGTGTCTGTGGAACTGTATCCCAGTGAGAGTCAGTGTCTGTGGAACCCATACACTAGTGAGAGACAGTGTCTGTGGAACCTGTACCCCAGTGAGAGTCAGTGTCTGTGGAACCTGTACCCTAGTGAGAGACAGTGTCTGTGGAACCTGTACCCCAGTGAGAGTCACCGTCTCTGTAACCGGTACCACAGTGAAACATAGAAACAGAAACAGAGACGACATGAGCAGGAGTAAGCCATTCAGCCCCTCGAGCCTGTTCCACCATTTAATGAGGTCATGACTGATCATCCAAATTCAGTACCCTGTCCCTGCTTTCTCCTCATATCCCTTGATCCCTTTAGCTTTAAGAAATTTATTTAACTCCTTGTTGAATATATTTAATGATTTGGCCTCTACTGCCTTCTGTGGTAGAGAATTCCACAGGTTCACCACTCTCTGGGTGAAGAAATTCCTCCTCGTCTCTGTCCTAAATGGCTTACCCCTTATCCATAGACTGTGATCCGTGGTTCTGGACTCCCCCGCCATCGGGAACATCCTTCCTGCATCTAGTCTGTCTAGTCCTGTTAGAATTTTATAAGTTTCAATGAGATCCCCTCTTATTCTTCTAAACTCTAGTGAATATAAGCCTAATCGACCCAATCTCTCTTCAGAGTCAGTGTGTGTGGAACCGGTACCCCAGTGAGAGTCAGTGTCTGTGGAACACGTGCTCCAGTGAGAGTCAGTGTCTGTGGAAATGTACCCCAGTGAGAGTCAGTGTCTGTGGAACTGTACCCCAGTGAGAGTCAGTATCTGTGGAACTGTACCCCAGTGAATGTCAATGTCTGTGGAAATGTACCCCAGTGAGAGTCAGTGTCTGTGGAACTGTACCCCAGTGACAGTCAGTGTCTGTGGAACTGTACCCCAGTGAGTGTCAGTGCCTGTGGAACTGTACCCCAGTGAGAGTCAGTGTCTGTGGAACTGTACCCCAGTGAGAGTCAGTGTCTGTGGAACACGTGCTCCAGTGAGAGTCAGTGTCTGTGGAAATGTACCCCAGTAAGAGTCAGTGTCTGTGGAACTGTATCCCAGTGAGAGTCAGTATCTGTGGAACTGTACCCCAGTGAGAGTCAATGTCTGTGGAAATGTGCCCCAGTGAGAGTCAGTGTCTGTGGAACTGTACCCCAGTGAGAGTCAGTGTCTGTGGAACACGTGCTCCAGTGAGTCAGTGTCTGTGGAAATGTACCCCAGTAAGAGTCAGTGTCTGTGGAACTGTATCCCAGTGAGAGTCAGTATCTGTGGAACTGTACCCCAGTGAGAGTCAATGTCTGTGGAACTGTATCCCAGTGAGAGTCAGTATCTGTGGAACTGTACCCCAGTGAGAGTCAATGTCTGTGGAAATGTGCCCCAGTGAGAGTCAGTGTCTGTGGAACTGTACCCCAGTGACAGTCAGTGTCTGTGGAAATGTACCCCAGTGAGTGTCAGTGTCTATGGAACTGTACCCAGTGAGAGTCAGTGTCTGTGGAGCTGTACCCCAGTGAGTGTCAGTGTCTGTGGAACTGTACCCCAGTGAGTGTCAGTGTCTGTGACACCCGTGACCCAGTGGGAGTCAGTGTCTGTGGAACTTTACCGCAGTGAGTGTCAGTATTTGTAGAACTGTACCCCAGTGAGAGTCAGTGTCTTTGGAGCTGTACCCCAGTGAGAGTCAGTGGCCTAGAAATTCAGTTGGTTGCGCCAGCCGTTAGCGCCTTAGGAGGAGTAGATTTCGGGCGCTAGGCAGGTAGCGCCCGGGCGCAGCGCGAACTGCACCTCGCCCCAACTTCACTAGAGATTTAGCGCCGGCGCAAAGTCTTTGCTCGCGCTCAGCTGCGCGCGCAGATCATGATGTCATTTCCTCGTGCAACGCCCTTTGTGCGCCCCCAACCGGAACTTCAGTCACGCCGCCCCATTGTGCGCCTGGCGCCCCTAGCGACTGTTAAGTGGAACGGTGCTCAGCCGATGCGGGGCGCGGGGGGCGCAAATTAAAGGGCACTCCTCCTGCAATATAAAAGGCTGCCATTTTGCAGCACACCTTCTTGCGAAACGGATCTTTGGAGAGAGACCAAGGTAGATAGCTTTCTGCTTTGGCCCAGCACTCGGACAGGTACTTCTGGCTTCAGGCCACAGCTTTCAAAAAGTTTTTGCCTTCATTGACATCTCATTGTTTGCCAGCATATTATGGGGGCTGCAATGGGTGTCAACGCTGGCTTTCTCAATTACATCCAAAGGGCTCACAGATGCCGTGAGAGAGTGGCAGTCCTGGTTAGACGGAGAGGGGGCAACAGGTGTCAGCAAAGGAGACCTTACCCACCCAGGGTATACCGCCAGCAGTTCTCCTATCTCAACATGTCTGAGGAGCAGTGTGTTCGGAGGCTGCGATTCAGAAGGGAGGTGGTCACAGAGATCTGCCAGCTGCTTGCCGTTGATCTGCAGCCACAGCTGAGGAGCAGGACGTCTCTGTCGGTGGCAGTGAAGGTGACGGTGGCTCTCAACTTTTATGCCACCGGCTCCTTCCAATCCGCTACTGGGGACATTGCCAACATCTCCCAGTTCGCCGTGCATTGCTGCATCCGCCAGGTGACCAATGCCCTTTTCAAAAGGAGACGTCAGTTCATCTCCTTCTCCATGGCCCTTGACAAGCAGCAACAGCGTGCAATGGGCTTTACAGCATTCGCAGGCTTCCCCATGGTGCAGGGCGCCATTGACTGCACGCATGTGGCTTTGCGGGCACCTCTGGAGAATGCCGAGGATTACCGCAACCGGAAGGGCTACCATTCGCTGAACGTACAGCTGGTGTGTGACCACAGGCAGCTCATCCTAGCTGTCAATGCCCGCTTTCCAGGCAGCAGCCACGATGCCTTCATCCTGCGACAGACTTCTGTGGCAGACATGTTCCAGGCACAGCCTCGCCCACGAGGATGGCTTATCGGGGACAAAGGCTATCCTTTGTGTACCTGGCTGATGACCCCGCTCCGTGCGCCCAGCACCCCTGCTGAAGAGCGATACAACGAGAGCCATCAAGCGACCAGGAACATCATCGAACAAACAATCGGCGTCCTGAAGCAACGGTTCCGCTGTCTCGATCGTTCCGGTGGAGCCCTGCAGTATTCTCCGGAGCGAGTCTCCCATTTCGTGGTCGTTTGCTGCATGCTGCACAACCTGGCTGTGGTAAACCACTGTATTGTATATTGCCACCTCTGGGTGGCACTGTGTATGGAGGCATGCCTCAGCTGACTCCACCCACCACTGTGTGGGTTTCGTTCAGACTTGTTCAGTCACTCACGAAGAAGCATGGTCTCTTCTTAGCTAATAAAAGCCTTATTCATCTCTTCTTTCGACTCATCATCTCTTCTTCGACTCATCACCTTTTATGAAGTAATTGATAAGCGTATCAATTTTATTAGCTAAAAGTTAAATGGCGACACCTGAGGAGCAACAACAGCAACGGATACAGCAGACATTGCTGAGAGCCCTCAGACCACCACGCCTGGACCTCGACCCTCAAGATGTGGGTGCATCAGCCAAGTTTGAACACTGGCTGAGCTGCTTTGAATCCTTCCTCGCAATCTCACAGGTTACAGAGGAGGATCACAAACTGAAAATTTTGACTGCCCAGGTGAGCCATCAAGTATATATGCTAATCCGGGACTCTAATATGTACGTGGCGGCCCTCGAGCTACTAAAAGGGCAATATACGCGCCCAGTGAACACAATTTACGCCCGACACCTCTTGGGATCCCGCAGGCAGCAACCGGGAGAATCGGTAGGGGCATTTGCACGGGCGCTACTGGCACTCTGCAGAGACTGCGATTGTAAAGCGGTAACGGCTGTGGAGCACGCGCAGGGACTCGCCTGTGATGCCTTCGTCAGGGGCCTCCAGTCAGACCACACCCGGCAGAGACTGCTAGAAAGCAAGGAACCCGATCTGAAGACGGCCATTGCCCTTGCGCTCTCGTTAGAGGAGGCCCACCGAAACCTCGAGGCATACCCCCGTAACGGCGCCGAGACATGGCAATCGAAACCGTGGGACACGGGACCGCCGCCCCCGGCACCAACCGCTGCAGCGACCCAACCGAGACAGCAGCCTCCGGTAAGAACTGCTTCGATGCCCAGTAACCAGGCCCAAAAATGCTATTTCTGTGGCCAGTTAAAACATCCCAGAGCGCACTGCCCAGCTAAGACAGCTACCTGCTCGGGCTGCGGGAAGAAAGGCCATTACGCTAACGCCTGCAAGGGGAAGCCAGCCAGCAGCGCAGCGTGCGGGCCGTGGGAGCAGCCATCTTATCCGCCATTTTGTGTACCCCCGGCCGCATGGCATCCGCCGCCATCGTATCCAACGCACTCAACCGCCATTTCGTCACCGGAACCGACCACCGTCTCGGCGGATGACTATAGTGACTCACTAAGCCACATACTGGCCTCCGTGACGCTGGATCAAGGCCACCCTCACCATCTATCCAGCTCCATGATGGATATCGCGGTAAACGGCCGCGCCACCAGTTGCCTGATCGACAGCGGGAGCACAGAGAGTTTCGTCCACCCCGACACGGTACGTAGCCACTCCCTCACGATTCTGCCAACGCACCATCGCATTTCTATGGCGTCCAAGTCCCAGTCAATGGACATCAGCGGCTACTGTGTGGTGACCCTGTCAGTAGGGGGCACTGAATATCAAAAATTTAAACTGCTAGTCCTGCCCCGTCTTTGCGCTGCCGTCCTGCTAGGGTTGGATTTTCAGTGCCACCTTAAGAGTGTCACACTAGCATACGGTGGACCCCTCCCCCCACTCACAGTCTGCAACCAACAACTTTTAAATCGCCCGCTGCAAACCACCTGCAGCCTTTCCACATTAAAAGTCCCCCCCCCTCCCCTGTTCGCTAACCTCACCCGCGACTGTAAACCCATCGCTACCAAAAGCAGGCGGTACAGTGCCGGGGACAGAGCTTTTATCAGCTCTGAGGTGGAGCGGCTCTTGAAGGAGGGCATTATCGAAGGTAGCACTAGCCCCTGGCGAGCCCAGGTTGTAGTCGTTAAAACCACTGCAAAACGCCGCATGGTAATCGACTACAGCCAAACCATAAACCGGTACACCCAGCTGGACGCGTACCCCCTCCCTCGCATATCTGATATGGTCAATCAGATTGCGCAATACAAAGTATTCTCCACCATCGACCTTAAGTCAGCATACCACCAGCTGCCCATCCGCCATGAGGACCGCCAGTATACTGCCTTCGAGGCAAACGGCCGCCTCTACCACTTCCTTAGGGTCCCCTTCGGCGTCACCAACGGGGTTTCGGTCTTCCAAAGGGAGATGGACCGAATGGTTGACCAGAACGCGCTGCGGGCAACCTTCCCCTATTTGGATAACGTCACCATCTGCGGCCACGACCAGCAGGACCACGACGTTAATCTAGCAAATTTCCTCCGTACGGCCCAACGGCTGAACCTAACGTACAATAAGGAAAAATGTATGTTTCACACCAAGCGCCTGGCCATCCTCGGCTGCGTGGTGGAGAACGGAGTCATCGGGCCCGACCCCGACAGAATGCGCCCCCTAATGGAGCTACCCCTTCCCCACTGCCAAAAAGCACTGAAGAGATGCCTGGGGTTTTTCTCCTACTACGCCCAGTGGGTGCCCCTCTATGCAGACAAAGCCAGACCCCTCATCAAAGCCACCTCCTTCCCCCTGACACCAGAGGCGTGTGCAGCCTTCACTCTTATCAAGAACGATATCGCGAAGGCCGCAATGCACGCGGTGGATGAGTCCATCCCCTTCCAAGTGGAGAGCGATGCCTCCGACTTCGCCCTAGCCGCGACCCTTAACCAGGCGGGCAGACCCGTGGCCTTTTTCTCAAGGACCCTCCAGGGCCCCGAGACGAGACACTCCTCCGTCGAAAAGGAGGCCCAGGCTATTGTAGAAGCGGTGCGTCACTGGAGGCATTACCTGGCCGGGAAACGATTTACCCTGCTCACTGACCAGCGTTCAGTAGCTTTTATGTTTAATAATAAGCAGAGGGGTAAAATCAAGAACGACAAGATCTTGAGGTGGAGAATCGAACTCTCCACCTACAATTATGATATCTTGTATCGGCCAGGGAAACTCAATGAGCCCCCAGATGCCCTATCACGTGGTACATGCGCCAACGCGCAGAGTGATAGGCTGCAGTCCCTCCACAATGACCTCTGCCACCCGGGGGTCACCAGGTTTTTCCATTTTATCAAATCCCGTAACCTGCCCTACTCCATCGAGGAGGTCAGGACCATGACCAAGAGCTGCCAAATCTGCGCCGAGTGCAAACCGCACTTCTATAGGCCGGACAGAGCAAGCCTGATCAAGGCCACCCGCCCCTTCGAACACCTGAGCGTCGATTTTAAAGGGCCCCTCCCCTCCGCTGACCGCAATGTGTACTTCCTCAACATAGTTGATGAGTACTCCCATTTCCCCTTTGCCATCCCTTGCCCAGACATGACCAGTACCACGGTCATCAAGTGTCTGAATGACATCTTCGCTCTGTTCGGGTTCCCCAGCTATATACATAGCGACAGGGGCTCATCGTTCATGAGCGACGAACTTCGGCAGTACCTGCTAACAAGAGGTATCGCCACGAGCAGGACCACCAGTTACAACCCCCGGGGGAACGGCCAGGTGGAAAGGGAGAACGCGACGGTTTGGAAGGCAGTCCTCTTAGCACTAAAATCTAAGGGCCTTCCGACCTCCCGCTGGCAGGAGGTCCTCCCTGCAGCGCTTCACTCCATTCGGTCACTGCTTTGTACTGCCACTAATGCGACCCCTCATGAGAAAATGTTCGTTTTCCCCCGGAAGTCTACATCGGGAACCTCGCTACCGGCATGGTTGACTTCTCCTGGGCCCGTCCTACTGCGGAGGCACGTGAGGACGCATAAAATGGACCCCCTGGTCGAGCGGGTGCACCTCCTACACGCCAACCCCCAGTATGCCTGGGTGACATACCCAGACGGGCGGGAGGACACGGTCTCCATACGAGATCTCGCACCCTCGGGTACCCCTGAATTACCACCGTTATCCCCCTTACCACCGTTATCCCCCTTACCACTGTTATCCCCCACCACCCCTCCCAACCCAACCCCTGCAGACGGCATGCCAAAGCCCCAGGAATCTTCGCCAACCACCCAGACACCAGACCCGACGTCGGATGCTGCAACACCACCGCCGCCACCACGACGATCAGGACGTCAGACAAGGCCTCCTGATAGACTTAACTTGTAGTACCCTTCACCCCGCCGGACTTCACATTAAACAAGGGGTGAATGTGGTAAACCACTGTATTGTATATTGCCACCTCTGGGTGGCGCTGTGTATGGAGGCATGCCTCAGCTGACTCCACCCACCACTGTGTGGGTTTCGTTCAGACTTGTTCAGTCACTCACGAAGAAGCATGGTCTCTTCTTAGCTAATAAAAGCCTTATTCATCTCTTCTTTCGACTCATCATCTCTTCTTCGACTCATCACCTTTTATGAAGTAATTGATAAGCGTATCACTGGCTATCCGCAGGACTCAGCCACTGCCACCACAGATTGGAGGACCACCTCAGGAGGAGGAGCAGGAGGAGGAGGAGGAGGACCAGCACAGGAGGGAGGCACAAAGTGCAAGGGCCGCCCGTCGCTGGCTTATTGAACGTCGGTTCTAGGCCCCCTCTCAGGGACTGGCTTGTGCCAATGTCAGCAGATGAATGTAGCCGCTCCACAAGCCCTCAGCCGAGCAGGGCAACCAGGACTTAACCAAAAAACCATGGACACTGCAATTTAACAACAAAAATTTATTGAAAACCTCTGCCCTTCCCACATTACATGCTCATGTGGAGAAGCCCCCTCCAAAAACACAAAACTACCAGTCTCGGCCTTACAAAAAGAAAGAAAGACACCAGTCTTGGCCTTACACAAATAAAGATAGACACCAGTCTCGGCCTTACACAAAAAAAGATAGACACCAGTCTCGGCCTTACACAAAAACAACTGCACCAGTGTTGGCCTTCCAACAAGCACCAGGCATTTGTGCATACCTCTACTTTTTGCCCTGCGAGGGCGATGCCTTGCGCATCCTTGCCTGGCCCCTGCCCGCCCTGCTGCTCCTCCTCAATGGGAGCCCAGTGGCTGCAGCAAGGCTGGGGGAAGGCTGCTGAGGGGCAGATGGCGAGACGGCAGATGCCCTTGGGGGTCGGCCTGCACCAGCTCTGGCCTTGGAGTGGCCGGCTGCTGACTGCTCCAACTCTGGCTGGGCGGCAGCAGTGTATCCAGCAGCTAGTGGCAGCTGCAATGGCGGAGTGGCAGTGTCGGCTGCAGGAATGGTGGCAACCTGGCACTCGCACGGGCCAGCACTGCAGCATGCGCAGCAAACAGCTGAAGGACAGACTGCTGGGCAGCTGCTGCACGGCGAGTGCCCTGGCGATGCCTGGTTGATCCAGCGAGGGTGGCAGCAGTTAGTGCTCGTGTGGCCCTGGTCTGTGTCTGCATCACACCAGCCAGTGAATGGACGGCACGACTGAGCACTTGGCTAGAAGCCGACTGTGCTGCCGCGAAGTCCTGCAGACTCCTGGCCTGTGCTGCCGCGATGTCCTGCAGACTCCTGGCCTGTGCTGCATTGATGTCCTGCAGACTCCTGGCCTGTGCTGCATTGAACTGTTCCAGACTCCTGGCCTGTGCTGCACTGAATTGTTGCAGACTCCTGGCCTGTGCTGCCCTGAATTCCTGCATACTCCTTGCCAGTGACTCTATGGAGTCAGGCATCCTTCCCACTGCAGCCATGAGCTCAGTGTGCCTGCGCTCAGCCTGGATGGCCATTTCCTCTAGGAGGCGCACCTCCTCTGCGCTGACCGTCGCAGGACTGGAGGCCGCACTCACCCTCTGGGGAGAAGTCCGCCGAGCTTCCCCACCCCTCCCGCGTTGCTGCAGGCCGCTGGGCCCCGGAGCTTCACTCTCCTCCGACCCTTCCCCCCGGCTCCCCTCCAGGGAAGACGTGTCCCCTACATCGCCATGGGCTGGCACGGCTGAGGGTGGCACTGATGGGCCGGCTTCCTCTTCCTCCTCCTCGTCTTCCGAAGGGCTGACAGTGGCAGCTTGAGGGCCCGCCTCCTCACCTGGCGATTCACCATCTGAAAGCAGGAAGGCACAAGAGTAGCTTTAGAGTGAGGACAGGGCGGCAGCGAGGGAGGCATGAGTGGTGCCATTCACCGCATTGGTCGGACAGTGGCAAAGGATGCTGATCTGATGCGCAAGTGGAACGAGAGAGGTCCAAAAGGTGATGCCTTTACCATTGGTGCCCAGAACAGGGTCGGCATCTCCAGTGGCGACGGGGCCAATCATCCGGCCTCCCATAATGCGCTCCACACGCTGGTCGAGGTCGGAGAGCTCTTTGAGGTCAGGACGGCCTCCCCCGGTCTCAGTTTGGTTGCGCCGGTTGTGCGCAACCTTGGCCTGCAAGAGAAATGACGGCCTCTAAGTACAGTGTGTAGCCCTGATCTTGTCTGCACTGCCTCCCATGGTCGAATAGCTAGTACAGTGTGTAGCCCTGATCTTGTCTGCAATGCCTCCCATGGTCGAATAGCTTGGACAGTGTGTAAAGTGCTGAATGTGCAATTGATTTTCATGCCAGTCCCATAGCTGCTGGATGAGGGCTGGCCATTAGGGCTTTCAGGTCCCTTTGCCCATAATGTGAGGTGCACATGCAAGGATCAGGAGGACACTGGAAAGGGTACTCACCCTGACAACCCGAGTGAGGTCGTTGAACTTCTTCCAGCATTGCACAGGAGTCCTGGCGACCACGCTGTTGGAAGACACCCTGTTGGACACCTCCCTCCAGGCTTTCCGGTAGGCACTGGGCAGCGGCCTCTTGCCACCTTCTGGGAACAATACATGGCGCCTGCACTCCACTCCGCCAACCAGCAGCCTCAGGTCCCCGTCGCTGAAGCGCTGCGCTCTCTCCCTGGCCTTCTCCATAGTCCTGGGCGTTGTACAGGTGAAGCTGAAGTGGTCAGGCCTAGGTTGAGGACTTCAGTGTGCAGGGCGTGGCAGGCAAACATATCCACCCTCCCCCTTTAAGAGATGACCGGCGCCAGAGTGTCTGCCGTCAATCAAGAACTCGCCGCACCTGCGCTGCGCACGGCCTCGGGGGTATCGCTCAGCACCGCCGGCTTAGCGCCTAAAGATAGTCGTGCATCGCCTGTTTTTGCGCAGCAGCAACCTGTTGGGGCGATGCGACTGAATATCGGCGAAGGGGGCGCAACTTTGCGCCGGGCGCAAACTTTAGCGGCCGCCCGACTTTACCACCCCAAATGTGGCTATACTGAATTTCTAGGCCAGTGTCTGTAGAACCTGTACCCCATTGAGTGTCAGTGTCTGTGGAACTGTACCCCAGTGAGAGTCAGTACCTGTGGAACATGTACCCCAGTGAGAGTCAGTGTCTGTGGAACTGTACCCCAGTGAGAGTCAGTGTCTGTGGAAATGTACCCCAGTGAGAGTCAGTGTCTGTGGAACTGTACCCCAGTGAGAGTCAGTATCTGTGGACCTGTACTCAAGTGAGAGTCAGTATCTGTGGAATTGTACCCCAGTGAGAGTCAGTGTCTGTGGAACTGTACGCCAGTGAGAGTCAGTGTCTGTGGAATCCATACCCCAGTGAGAGTCAGCGTCTGTGGAACCCATACCCCAGTGAGAGTCAGTGTCTGTGGAACTGTACCCCAGTGAGTGTCAGTGTCTGTGGAACCCGTACCCCAGTGAGAGTCAGTGTCTGTGGAACTGTACGCCAGTGAGCGTCAGTGTCTGTGGAATCCATACCCCAGTGAGAGTCAGTGTCTGTGGAACCCGTACCCCAGTGAGAGTCAGTGTCTGTGGAACTGTACCCCAGTGAGTGTCAGTGCCTGTGGGACCCGTACCCCAGGGAGAGTCAGTGTCTGTGGAACTGTACCCCAGTGAGAATCAGTGTCTGTGGAACCCGTACCCCAGTGAGAGACAGTGTCTGTGGAACCTGTACCCCAGTGAGAGTCAGTGTCTGTGGAACCTGTACCCCAGTGAGAGTCACCGTCTCTGTAACCGGTACCACAGTGAAACATAGAAACAGAAACAGAGAAGACATGAGCAGGAGTAGGCCATTCGGCCCCTCGAGCCTGCTCCACCATTTAATGAGATCATGGCTGATCATCCAAATTCAGTACCCTGTCCCTGCTTTCTCCTCATATCCCTTGATCCCTTTAGCCTTAAGAAATTTATTTAACTCCTTGTTGAATATATTTAATGAATTGGCCTCAACTGCCTTCTGTGGTAGAGAATTCCACAGGTTCACCACTCTCTGGGTGAAGAAATTCCTCCTCGTCTCTGTCCTAAATGGCTTACCCCTTATCCATAGGCTGTGATCCCTGGTTCTGGACTCCCCCGCTATCGGGAACATCCTTCCTGCATCTAGTCTGTCTAGTCCTGTTAGAATTTTATAAGTTTCAATGAGATCCCCTCTTATTCTTCTAAACTCTAGCGAATATAAGCCTAATCGACCCAATCTCTCTTCAGAGTCAGTGTGTGTGGAACCGGTACCCCAGTGAGAGTCAGTGTCTGTGGAAATGTACCCCAGTGAGAGTCAGTACCTGTGGAACTTGTACCCCAGTGAGAGTCAGTGTCTGTAGAACTGTACCCCAGTGAGAGTCAGTGTCTGTGGAACTGTACGCCAGTGAGAGTCAGTGTCTGTGGAACCCATACCCCAGTGAGAGTCAGTGTCTATGGAACCCGCGCCCCAGTGAGAGTCAGTGTCTGTGGAACCGGTACCCCAGTGAGAGTCAGTGTCTGTGGAACACGTGCTCCAGTGAGAGTCAGTGTCTGTGGAACTGTACCCCAGTGAGAGTCAGTATCTGTGGAACTGTACCCCAGTGAGAGTTAGTGTCTGTGGAACAGTACCCCAGTGACAGTCAGTGTCTGTGGAACTGTACCCCACTGAGAGTCAGTGTCTTTGGAACTGTACCCCAGTGAGAGTCAGTGTCTGTGGAACTGTACCCCAGTAAGAGTCAGTGTCTGTGAATCTGTACCGAATGAGATTCAGTGTCTGTGGAACTGTACCCCAGTGAGAGTCAGTGTCTGTGACACCCCTGACCCAGTGAGTGTCAGTGTCTGTGGAACTTTACCCTAGTGTGAGTCAGTGTTTGTAGAACTGTACCCCAGTGAGAGTCAGTGTCTTTGGAACTGTCCCCCAGTGAGAGTCAGTGTCTGTAGAACCTGTACCCCATTGAGAGTCAGTGTCTGTGGAACTGTACCCCAGTGTGAGTCAGTTTCTTTTGTACTGTACCCCAGTGAGAGTCAGTACCTGTGGAACTTATACCCCAGTGAGCGTCAGTGTCTGTGGAACTGTAGTCCAGTGAGAGTCAGTGTCTGTGGAACTGTACCCCAGTGAGAGTCAGTGTCTGTGGAACTGTACCCCAGTGAGAGTCAGTATCTGTTGAACTGTACCCCAGTGAGAGTCAGTATCTGTTGAACTGTACGCCAGTGAGAGTCAGTGTCTGTGGAACTGTACCCCAGCGAGTGTCAGTGCCTTAAATGGAGGAGGGGAATAGCTTGCAGGAACAGTAAAAATGTTCGAGTACTTTAATAACAAACTCTGACTCCAATGGGAAGAAGTTTGACAGCGAGATTGAACCAGTATCCGAAAGCGGGAAAGGGGTTTGCTCCATTGATGTGTTTGAAGTTGAATGGGATCATTCTGATGTGATTGACTTCTATTCACAAGAAATAATGGTTTTACTGGAGATTGAGCAGTGCAAGCAGCCTGTGCTGTGTGCGATCCTCCAACATGTTATGTGTGGCTATCCGTGCTGTAAATGTGACTTTCCTAATCTCCAACCATAGGTGTTTTGAAGCTGTGTGTGTGCCATTGGGTAATGCCCTGAGCAAGGCCGCAGCATGTCAGGCTGACTGAATGATGCGATTGTGTAGCTTGCCTGTTCTCAATGAATGACTGCTCAAGGGTGAGTCGCTGATGCAGTTCAGACTATATTGTGCACTTAAGTGGTTTATGATATGTAATACTTTGGAAGCAGCCTGACACATGAATGCCCACGGCACTTTCTGAATGAAATATTTCATTGTTTTGGATTGATTTTTGGTGACTAATTGTGTTTTTTTTTTCCTTTCTAAAACAAGCAGCAACGACATTGGCGTTTCAACTGGATGACCTCGATTCCCTCAGCTCTGTGCCTCAGTGCCATGTGTGAAAGCCTCTCTCCCACCGCACTGCTCCCTCTGTCAGCTGCACTTCTGTATAATCTGGTAAGAGCTTTGCACATTTCCTGCAGAGATCTGGGCTCCAGAAACAGCAACTGCAGATTAAATCATTCGTTTGTTTAAGGCCGTTCACAAGGAAGGAATGAGCTGAGCACAGGTTTGTGTTGTGAACAGAGGCTATTGGCAACAGACTCTGCAGAGGGAGAATGAGCCAGAATAAATCTGAGATGCAGCAATGATCTATTTGGCTAATCTTCAACAGACATAAAGCAATCCGATCATTTGCAGCGCTGTGGGTTCAGCCCCAGTTTGAGAGAGGTCATTGGATGAACCCTGGTGTTGAAAGGTCAGCAGGTGAACCCTGGTGTTGAGAGGTCATTGGGTGAACCCTGGTGTTGAGAGGTCATTGGATGAACCCTGGTGTTGAAAGGTCAGTGGGTGAACCCTGGTGTTGAGAGGTCAGCGGGTGAACCCTGGTGTTGAAAGGACAGCAGGTGAACCCTGGTGTTGAGAGGTCAGCGGGTGAACCCTGGTGTTGAGAGGTCATTGGGTGAACCCTGGTGTTGAGAGGTCAGCGGGTGAACCCTGGTGTTGAGAGGTCATTGGGTGAATCCTGGTGTTGAGAGGTCAGTGGGTGAACCCTGGTGTTGAAAGGTCATTGGGTGAACCCTGGTGTTGAAAGGTCATTGGGTGAACCCTGGTGTTGAAAGGTCAGCAGGTGAACCCTGGTGTTGAAAGGTCAGCGGGTGAACCCTGGTGTTGAAAGGTCAGCGGGTGAACCCTGGTGTTGAAAGATCAGCTGGTGAACCCTGGTGTTGAAAGGTCAGCGGGTGAACTCTGGTGCTGAAAGGTCAGCGGGTCAACCCTGGTGTTGAACAGCTCCAAGGAGCTGCGGAATGGTACTGTATGTGTCCTCTTCACAATTTCTACCTGTGTGTGTATCAGTGTGTGTGAGTGTGTCTGTGTCTGTGTGTCGGCCCCGATGTTTATGTGGAGGAAGCGGAGGTGACCTTTAGCGGCCGGGAAACCATGAAAATTGGGGAATGCGGAGGTCCTGTCGAATTTAACTGCTGACCTCATTTGAATTTTCTTTCTCCATTTCCCTAACCGGCTGTCAATGCTCCAAGCTGACTCCACCCTACCTACCTCAACTTTATCGCACCACGGGACCTCTGACTTTAACTCTGGACTCCCTCCTATTGTCTCCTCTCTATTCCCCGCTTACTACCAGGATATATCTATCCTAATCTTGCTATGTAACCAGGCCTAAGTAACTTGAGTTTCCCTGTGTCCATTCACGTGCGTGACTTGGCTGCCGCTCTGGACCCGAGCCCATCACTATATTTCCCCCTTTTTCTCCCCTTTTTTCATCTTTTCTCGTTACCTCTCTTACGCCCCTCTCTCCTGTCGTCACGCCTCCTTTCATTTCTCCCCCCTGGGTACTGTGCTGCCCCAAATCCCTGCCCCAACCCTTCATTACTCCTCGACCTTCCTACACTCCTGCCGCCGTCCTAGGCTTGACTCCCTCTTAGATAAGCCTACAGCTTCCCTCCGAATGGCCCATCGAGGCACTCGTCGCTGCCTCCTTACAAGCAGCAACACCAACTGCCGCATCCTACTCTCTCACCGCCCTTCCCGTCCAACGCACCCGCTGGGGGCTAATCTTGCCAATCTGCTCCCTGACCAACTCACCCCTCCCAGCGCTGACCCTGTGGACTCTGCCAGCGGATGAGCTATCACTGCCCCACTCTGCATCTCCCTCCAGAAAGTCCCATTACTTGTGAACAAGGCCATTGCCATCCATGAGCTTATTATGGAAGATTGCAGCAACATCATGGCCTTGACGGAAACCAGGCTGAGGGCTGATGACACCTTCCTCTTTAATGAAGCCTCCCCGCCTGGCTAATCCTTCCACCACTTGCCCCGCCCAAACCACGTGGTGGCGATGCGGTCCCTACTCACATCTTGGTCAGTTCCCCTACTCCTCTGGCACCTTCTCCTATTTGAACATCTCACTTATTTTCTCAACAGCCTTTTCACCTCGTTCTCTACTGCCCACTCAAGTACCATGCCAAGTTTCTCACTGAGATTTCCTCACTGCTTTCCTCCCTCAGCCTCTGCACCAAGTGACTTCACGTCCTCGGTGATTTTAACCTCCATTTCAACTCATCATGCTGTCTCTCCTGTGAGTTCACTGCCCTCCCATCCTCTCTTAATCTTTCCCTCCATATAAACTCTCCTACCTATATTCACGGCCATCCCCTTGACCTCGCCATCTCACGTGTCCTCGCTACTCCCATCGCATCAATCACAGATAAGGCCATCTCTGATCACTTGCTTGTATCGCTCTGCACCCATATCCCCCTTCCCTCGCCAACCCCACTTCCTGCTGTGTCCACCCCTGGCAAAACTCTCTCCCAACTCTCTTACAACTGCACTTATGAAATCCCAACTGTCCAACCTTTGGCCCTCCAGTCACCACAACATTTCTGCTGCTCCCGATCTGCTCAATCAAACCCTCACCTCCACCTTTGATGCCCTAGCCCCCATTAAAACCATTACTCTCTCTCACCCTGGTTGTTTCCCCTGGCACGGCCCTCATCTCCTCTCCCTGAAGTCCAAGGGGGGCGCAGCCTTGAACATTTATAGCGGACAACTGGTTTAGCCATTCATTGCCAGATCTGGCTGGACCACATAAAGCACTATCGGGTCCTGCTCTCGTCTGCCAAAACGGTTCACTGTTCCAGGATCATTCTGGAATGCAAAGATAACCTCCGGCTTCTCTTCTCCACTACAAGTGTCTTCTTACACCCCTCTCCACTGCCCCCTCCACCCTCCACCTCCAGCATTAAGTGTGAGGAGCTCATGGACTTCTTTGTTTCTCAGATTGAGACCATCCATTCAGCTGCCTCTGTCACTTCCCTCCCTTCCCCTAGCCCATTGGGCCAAACTTCCCCTAAGGTTCCTCTCTGCCCTAGCCCTGAGCTCGGGGGGAGAGAGGGAGACTGGGGAATGGGGGCTCGGGGAGGGAGGGATGGAGACTGGGGAATGGGGGCTCAGGGAGAGTGGGATGGAGACTGGGGAATGGGGGCTTGGGGAGGGAGGGATGGAGACTGGGGAATGGGGGCTCGGGGAGGGAGGGATGGAGACTGGGGAATGGGGGCTCGGGGAGGGAGGGATGGAGACTGGGGAATGGGGGCTCAGGGAGAGTGGGATGGAGACTGGGGAATGGGGGCTTGGGGAGAGAGGGTGACTTGGGAATGCGGTGGGCCTTTCTCTAGTTTCTCTCCTATCTCCGCTCATGCCCTCTCCGAGCACATCTTGTCCTTGAGACCCACCTCCTGCTCCCTCGACCCTATTCCCACCAAACTGCTGACCACCTAATTTCTCTTCCTGGCCTCCATGTTAGCTGATATTGTTAACGGTTCATTCTCCTCAGGTGCTGTCCCCCTCTCCTTCAAATCTGCCTTCATCACCCATCTCCTCAAAGAACCCACTCTTGACCCTTCTGTTGTTGCAAACTACCATCTCATCTCCAACCTTCCTTTCCTCTCCAAACTCCTTGGACATGCTGTTGCCTCCCAAATTCATGCCCATCTTTCCCGGAACTCCATGTTTGAATCCTTCCAATCAGGTTTCCGCCCTTGCCACTGTACCGAAACGGCTCTCATCAAAGTCATAAATGACATCCTTTGTGACTGTGACAGTGGTAAACTACCCCTCCTCATCCTCCTCGACGTGTCTCCAGCCTCTGACACAGTTGACCACACCATCCTCATCCAATGCCTCTCCTCCGTCGTCCAGCTGGGAGGGACTGCCCTCGCCTGGTTCAATTATTATGTATCCAGTCGTAGCCAGAGAGTCACCTGCAATGGCTTCTCTTCCCGCATCGTTACCTCTGGTGTCCCCCAAGGATTTATCCTTCGCACCCTCCTATTCCTCATCTGCATGCTGCCCCTCGGCGACATCCAGTTCCGTGTGAAGGCGATAACTCTGAACTAGGAGCCTCAGTCAGAGCCAATCTGTACTTGGACTTTACACGTCAAAACCGGGCGGCACAGACCGACCTGAACCAAACGGAGAGATCGCATAAAGGGCAGCAGGCTCGGTCTTTGTGGCACTTTTCACAGGGCATGTCTTCCTCAACTCAGCTCAGCATCAACATTTCACTCCCTGAGCTTGGACTCAATAAAGGAGAGTTTTCATAGAGTTATAGAAATTACAGCAGAGTAGGAGGTCATTCGACCCCTGGTGCTGGCTCTCTCTCTCCTGTAACCCCAGTCCCCCTCTGTTCCTATTATATTCCTCCTTTTCAAATATTTATCGCATTCCCTTCGAAATGAAGTTTTGGTCTCCTCCTCTGGTGAAGTATCCCACAGTCCAATAGCCTTCAGTTCAAGAACCTTCTCCCTCCCTTTCCCCCCTTTGCTTCATCTGGTGAGATTCCTCAGTCCCCGCCCCCTTGTTCCCCAGTCGCTCACCAGTGGAAACAATCTTTCCCTGTTTGCCCACCGTGAGCTCCCCAGTTTTCACTCGTCCCTTTACTAGATGCTCCTCCCTCAGGGCCGCTCCCACTCACCACCTTGCTGCTGCTCCCGGCTCTGCAGGAAATGCTGTTCCCCAGACCCACCGCATTCCCGAGTCACCCTCTCTCCCCGAGCCCCCATTCCCCAGTCTCCATCCCACTCTCCCCGAGCCCCCATTCCCCAGTCTCCATCCACTCTCCCTGAGCCCCCATTCCCCAGTCTCCATCCCTCCCTCCCCGAGCCCCCATTCCCCAGTCTCCCTCTCCCCCCCCGAGCCCCCATTCCCTAGTCTCCATCTCTCTCCCCCCCGAGCCCCCATTCACAGAATCACAGAAACCCCACAGTGCAGATAGAGGCCATTTCGGCCCATCAAGCCTGCACCGACACATATCCCACCCGATCCCCGTAACCCCTACACCAACACATATCCCACCCATGGTCAATTTATCATAGCCAATCAACCTAACCCGCACACCTTTGGACTGTGGGAGGAAACCGGAGCCCCCGGAGAAAACCCACGCAAACACGGGGAGAATGTGCAAACTCCACACAGGCCGTCACCCGAGGCCGGATTCGAACCCGGGTCCCTGGCTCTGTGAGGCAACAGTGCTAACCACTATGCCACCGTGCTGCCCTCAGATTCCCTCTCCCCCCGAGCCCCTATTCCCCCGTCTCTATCTCTCTTCCCCGCTGAACTCCCATTCCCGTCTCCCTCTCCCCCGAGCCCCTATTCCCCAGTCTCCATCTCTCTCCCCCCAAGCCCCTATTCCCCAGTCTCCATCTCTCTCCCCCCGAGCCCCCATTCCCCAGTCTCCATCTCTCACCCCCCGAGCCCCCATTTCCCAGTCTCCATCCCTCTCTCATCGAGGCCCCATTCCCCAGTCCCCATCCCTCTCCCCCCAAACCCCCTATTCCCCCGTCTCTATCTCTCTCCCCCGCTGAGCTCCCATTCCCGTCTCCCTCTCCCCCGAAGCCCCCATTCCCCAGTCTCTATCTCTCCCCCCGAGCCCCCATTCCTCAGTCTTCCTCTGTCCCCAAGCCCCCATTCCCCATCTCTCTCCCCCGAGCTCCCATTCCCCAGTCGCCATCTCTCTCCCCGAGCCCCCATTCCTCAGTCTCCCTCTGTCCGCGAGCCCCCATTCCCCAGTCTCCCTCTCCCCCACGAGCCCCCATTCCCCAGTCTCCATCTCTCCCCCGAGCCCCCATTCCTCAGTCTTCCTCTGTCCCCGAGCCCCCCATTCCTGTCTCTCTCCCCCCCCCGAGCCCCCATTCCCCAGCCTCCATCTCCCCCCGAGCCCCCATGGTGATCGCGGGAGGAGAGAAATGGAGATCGCCGGGGAGAGAAATGGAGATCGTGGGGGGAGAGAAATGGAGATCACGGGGGGAGAGAAATGGAGATTGCGGTGGGAGTGAAATGGAGATCACTGGGGAGAGAAATGAAGATCACTGGGGGAGTGAAATGGAGATCGCTGGGGGAGTGAAATGGAGATCGCTGGGGGAGTGAAATGGAGATCGCGGGGGGAGAGAAATGGAGATCGCTGCCTCTGCGACACCCTGGCCCACTCCTCAGTCACCCCAGCACCCCCTCCCCTTCCCACGGCACCTTCCCGTGCAAGGGCAGGAGATGCAACACCTGCCCTTTGACCTCCTCCATCCCACCGTCCAGAGCCTTAAACACTCCTTCCAGGTGAAACAGCGATTTACTTGTACTTCTTGCAATTTGGAATACTGTATTCGCTGCTCACGATGCCGTCTCCTTCCCATTCCCCAGTCTCCATCTCTCCCCGAGCCCCCATTCCCCAGTCTCCATCTCTCTCACCCCGAGCCCCCCATTCCCCAGTCTCCATCTCTCCCCCCCGAGCCCCCATTCCCCAGTCTCCATCTCTCTCACCCTGAGCCCCCATTTCCCAGTCTCCCTCTCTCTCCTCGAGCTCCCATTCCCCAGTCTCCATCTCTCCCTGAGCCCCCATTCCCCAGTCTCCCTCTCTCTCCCCCCGAGCCCCCATTCCCCAGTCTCCATCTCTCCCCGAGCCCCCATTCCCCAGTCTCCCTCTCTCTCCCCCCGAGCCCCCATTCCCCAGTCTCCCTCTCTCCCCGAGCCCCCATTCCCCAGTCTCCCTCCCTCTCCCCCCGAGACCCCATTCCCCAGTCTCCCTCTCTCTCCCCCCAAGCCCTCATTCCCCAGTCTCCATCTCTCTCCCCCGAGCCCCCATTCCCCAGTCTCCATCTCCCTCTCCATGAGCCCCATTCCCCAGTCTCCATCCCTCTCTCCCCGAGCCCCTATTTCCCAGTCTCCATCCCTCCCCCGAGCCACCATTCCCCAGTCTTCCTCTCCCCCCCGAGCCCCCATTCCCCAGTCTCCATCTCCCCCCCGAGCCCCCATTCCCCAGTCTTCCTCTCCCCCCAAGCCCCCATTCCCCAGTCTCCATCTCCCCCCCGAGCCCCCATTTCCCAGTCTCCATCTCTCTCCCTCGAGCCCCCATTCCCCAGTCTCCATCTCTCTCCATCGAGCCCCATTCCCCAGTCTCCATCTCTCTCCCCCGAGCCCCCATTCCCCAGTCTCGCTCTCCCCCTGAGCCCCCATTTCCCAGTCTCCATCTCTCCCCCTGAGTCCCCATTTCCCAGTCTCCATCTCTCTCCCTGAGCCCCCATTCCCATCTCCCTCACCCCCTGAGCCCCCATGGTAATTGCTGGGGAGAGAAATGGAGATCGCGGGGGGAGAGAAATGGAGATGGGGGGGGGGAGAGAAATGGAGATCACTGGGGGAGAGAAATGGAGATTGCCGGGGGGAGAGAAATGGAGATCGCTGGGGGAGAGAAATGGAGATCACCGGGGGAGAGAAATGGAGGTCGCTGGGGGAGAGAAATGGAGATCGCTGCCTCTGCGACACCCCGGTCCAGTCCTCAGTCACCCCTAACACCCCCTCCCCTTCCCAACTGGAGATGCGACACCTGCCCTTTGACCTCCTCCCATCCCACCGTCCAGAGCCTTAAACACCCCTTCCAGGTGAAACAGTGCTTCTTGCAATCTAGTATACTGTATTCGCTGCTCACGATATGGTCTCCTCTACATTGGGGAGACCAAACGCAGATTGGGTGACCGCTTTGCGGAACACCTCCGTTCAGTCCGTAAGGGTGACCCCGAGCTTCCGGTCGCCTGTCACTTGAATTCACTGCTCCATTCCCACTCTGACCTCTCCGTCCTCAGCCTTCTACACTGTTACAATGAAGCTCAACATAAGCTTCTCATCTTTCGATTAGGCACTTTACAGCCTTCCGGACTCGACATCGAGTTCAACAATTTCAGACCATAACCACTGCCCTTTTTTTTCACATGGCAGCTGTTGATGATTCTGCTCTTCTAGACTCGTCTTTTGTTTCTTTACTTGTCCCATTATCATCTCCTTTTGCTTTGTACAATCATCCCTTTTGTCATTTAACTGCCTTGCACCCTATCACAGACCTTCCCTTTTGTCCTTTCCTCCCCTCCCCTCTTTCCCAGCCCCTGCACTTGCTTAAAACCTGTTACATCTCTAACTTTTTCCAGTTCTGAAACAAGGTTATCGACCTTTCAATGTTAACTCAGTTTCTCTCTCCACAGAGGCTGCCTGACCTGCTGAGTATTTCCAGCATTTTCTGTTTTTATGACACAATAATTTCTCTTGGAAAAAAGAAGGCTGAGGGGCGGCCTAATAGAGGTCTTTAAAATTATGAATGGTTTTGATAGAGTGGATACTGAGAGAATGTTTCCACTTGTGGGGAAGAGCATAACTAGAGGCCGTCAATATAAGATAGTCACCAAGAAATCAAATAGGGAATTCAGGAGAAACTTCTTTACCCAGAGAGTGGTGAGAATGTGGAACTCGCTACCACAGGGAGTGGTTGAAGCGAATAGTATCGATACATTTAAGGGGAGGCTGGACAAGCATATGAGGGAGAAGGGAATAGAGGGTTACGCTGATAGAGTTAGATGAGGAAAGACGGGAGGAGGTTCGAGTGGAACATAAACGCCGGCATGGACTGGTTGGGCCGAATGGCCTGTTTCTGTGCCGTATATCCTATGTAATCCTATGTATGTACTATCACACTAACCTCACTAACACACTAATCACACTATCACACTAACCTCACTAACACACTAATCACACTATCACACTAACCTCACTAACACACTAATCACACTATCACACTAACCTCACTAACACACTAATCACACTATCACACTAACCTCACTAACACACTAATCACACTATCACACTAACCTCACTAACACACTAATCACACTATCACACTAACCTCACTAACACACTAATCACACTATCACACTAACCTCACTAACACACTAATCACACTATCACACTAACCTCACTAACACACTAATCACACTATCACACTAACCTCACTAACACACTAATCACACTATCACACTAACCTCACTAACACACTAATCACACTGATCTGACTAACACACTAATCACAAAGATTGGATAGGCTGGGATATACCTCTTAATGTCTCTTCTTCTCTTTTGTTCTCTCCCAGCCTGGCCTCTTAATCCATTTCATTTCCTGCGCTTCTTTAGTCTTGACAAAGGGGTTTCACCCGAACCGTTGACTCTATTTTCTCTCCACGGATGTTGCCTGGCCTGCTGAGTTTTTCCAGCATTTTCTGTTGTGATTTCGGATTTCCAGCATCTGCAGTATTTTGCTATTGTACTAGTGTTTGGTTCACTGCCACACCTCTTCTAGGAATGCCTACCTTGAAGAAGTTCTGCTCTTCTCTTCGACGGGAGTTCCGTTTGGCTCTTCAACCTTATTCATCTTCATTACTTTCAGTTTCCCTTCTCGTATTTAATCAGGTATCTGCCAAGACTCGGTTTCACAGCCACATCATTTTCCTCAGCAACTGTCTCAGGTTCCGACTTATTCCACGTGGATTCCAACTAAACTTCCACCCTTCGTGTTTCGGATCCACCCAGGATTACAAATATCTCCAAGATATTCATCGTTCCTCGAACTACTGCTCTCGCCGCATCTTGAGATCCACGCTCAACGCCATGCGGCGCCACATGAACACTCTCGACCTCTCTCTTCAGCAGCACCGACGCACTCTATCTCAAAGCTGTCCGGGTCCACAGTTCCATTTCATCCTTCGACTCATCCGACGCTTCAACAAAAAACTTTTTTTCTTCCTTTCCGATGTCAAGGATCGTAAGCTTCATCAACTCGTGGACACCAACGCCCCTCCGGAACCTTCTTCCCCTTCACTTTCCTCTGACCCCTCTTCTCCCAATCTCACCCCCTGCCGCATTTTCACTATCCCCTCTGACCTTCCCCTCTCTGACCCCGAACAATCAGTTCTCAGCACAGGCCTGAGCTTCATCCCCTTACACCCCCACCTCAATGAATTTCAAGCTCGGCACAATGTTGAGCTCTTTTTCCGCCGCCTTCGGCTCCGTGCCCACTTCTCTGGCCAGGAGTCTTCCCCCCGCACGGCTGACCCTTTCTCCCGCTTTCAGAATTCTCGTTCTACCTGGACCCCTCCCCCTGGCCTTTTACCCTCTCTAGATCTTTTCATCGCTAACTGCCGCCGTGACATCGGCTGTCTTCATTTCTCTGCTCCCCTCACTCACTCCAACCTACCTCCCTGTGAACTTGCAGCACTCCATTCTCTTAGATCCATCCCTGACATTATCATTAAACCTGCTGACAAGGGTGGTGCTGTTGTTGTTTGGCGAACTGACCTCTACCTAGTGGAAGCTGAACGCCAACTCTCCGACACCTCTGTAATGATCAATAACATGTCATTCTATAGTGGACACTAGGTGGAGCCGTAGAGCTGTGTAGAGCTGTATGTATATAAGACTACACTACCCAGCTGTATGTATATTAAGACTACATTACCCATGAGGCACTAGGCTACCCACAAGGCAGCAGTCAAGATGGATGCCTCTACAGATACTGTACCTAGTCCACATGTGCTCAATAAAAATGTCTAGCAAAAGCTAGCTGTGTTCATAATAAGAATGTCTATTTATTAATGAACATAAGATGGTACCAGGATGGTGAAGATCTGCTGAAAATTGTGAAAAGCGACATGGAGAATTTGAAGCCACCAGAGCGTTTGAAACTCACAGGAAATATCGACTACAATTGGCAGACTCTTAAACAACAATTCGAACTCTACATTGCAGCCATCAGATTCGGTATGAAGCCAGATGCAAGGAAGATAGCGTTGCTGCTTATGGTTGCAGGCCCACAGGCGATAGAGGTATTTAATACATTTGTATTTAATCCAGAGGAGAACAGAGAAAAATTAGAAGATGTGCTAAAAAAATTTGATGCACATTGCTCTCCCAAAAAGAATGAGACCTATGAAAGATATATCTTCTGTTCTCGGACACAGCAGCAAAATGAGACTTTGATAGCTTTATAACTGATCTGAAACTGAAAGCACAGACATGTAATTTCTCTGAGCTCAAATCATCCATGATTCGTGACCAGATTGTGTTTGGTATTCATGATAAAAAAGTCAGGGAACGTCTGTTGAGAGAAACCGAACTAAATTTGGAAAATGCAGTGAAAATATGCCAAGCCAGCGAGCTAGCTCGAAAGCACACGAAGACTTTCAGTGAAATCAATAATGATGCGATTGTAATGAGTGATAATGCTGCTGTCAGTGCTGTGTCCTACAAGGGGAAGAAACGTGGGCAGAACAGAAATGAAAAGCAATCGGAGGATGAAATTTTTAATTGTAAATGCTGTGGTTACAAACACCAGTTAAGACAATGCCCAGCGTTTGGAAAAATGTGCACAAAGTGTAATGGAAAGAATCACTTTGCCAAACAATGCTTTTCAAAAGTAAAAACTAAGAAAGGGCAACGAGTTAATGTAATTGAGGACACTGATTTAAGTGAGACATTTTTTGTAGGAATGGTGTCATGTGACGATATCAAAAAGGATACAGAAAATGTGCAGCCCTCAGAAATGGACAATGCTGAACATAAAGTTAATGCAGTAAAAGAGGACAAATGGATGACCCCACTGCAGGTAAATGGAGCATTAGTTACCTTGAAACTAGACACTGGGGCAAAAGCAAACTTAATCAGTATGAGTGACATTAACAATATGAAAGAAAAGCCCAAAATACAGAAAAAGTCAGTACTACTGAAGGACTATAATGGATAGAAAATAGATAGCTTTGGTGTATGCAGACTCAAAGTGACAGTCAAAGACAAAGTGCATCATCTCATGTTTTCTGTTGTGGCTGAAAGACTTGATTCACTACTGGGTGACAAAGCTGGTGAGGACTTAGAACTGGTCAAGAGAGTCTACCGTATAAACTGTGCCATAAGCAGACCAGATGACTCGATGGATTCTGTAGTGAATAATTTCCAGGATGTGTTCAAAGGATTTGGGGTTCTACCATTCACTTACAAGATCCAGCTAAAGGAGAATGCTCAGCCAGTGGTACATGCTCCACGAAGAGTTCCAGCACCCCTGCGTGACCGGCTCAAGAATGAACCGGACAGAATGAACCCACTAGGAGTCACCAGGAAAGTCAAAGAGCCAACAGACTGGGTTAACTCCATGGTATGTGTAAAGAAAAAGAACAATGATCTAAGAATATGCATGGATCCAAAGGACTTAAATGCAAACATAAAACGTGAACACTACCAGATTCCCAAGCGAGAAGAAATCACCAGTGAAATGTCAGGTGCCAGATACTTTAAAAAGCTCGATGCCTCACAAGGATTTTGGCAACTAAAACTGGATGAAGAGAGCACCAAATACTGTACCTTCAACACACCATTTGGCAGGTATTGTTTCCTCAGAATGCCTTTCGGGATAATATCTGCATCCGAAATCTTTCATAGAGCGATGGAACACATAATTGAAGGTTTGGAAGGAGTTCGGGTCTATGTTGATGACATCATCATCTGGGGCTCCACACTGAAAGAACACAATGAGAGACTGACTAAAGTGCTACAGAGCATACGCCGGAATGGACTGAAGCTCAACAAAGCCAAGTGTCAGTTTCGCATCTAGGAAGTCACTTTCCTAGGAGATAATCTATCTGGTAAAGGAATAGAGCCAGATATGGAAAAAGTAAACGCCATACTCAAAATGCCCCGACCCACTGACAAAAAAGGAGTGCTACGCATCATGGGGATGATAAACTTCATTGGAAAGTTCATTCCTAACTTGTCAGCCAAGACAGCCTGTCTGCGAGACCTGCTACATAAAACAAATGAGTTCGCATGGACAGAATGACATGAACAAGAGTGGATAAACCTCAAAATAGTGCTGACAACCACACCTGTACTCACCTTCTTTGACCCAACAAAAAGAATCAAAGTGTCAACGGATGCATCAAAAGATGGCCTAGGTGCGGTCTTGCTACAAGCAGAGGGTGAAGATTGGAAGCTTGTTGCCTATGCCTCCAGGTCTATGACTGATTCTGAGGCCTAGAAATTCGGTAGGCTTAGCGCCGCTTTTGAGGCACTAGAGGGCCTAGCGCCGGAGTTATGGCCAGTTTGGAAATTGAGTGGGTCCCTAAATCAGCGTTAGGCCGTTAGCGCTGCGCTGGCACCGATGATGTCATCAGTGTGCGCAGCGTCCCGGTTGCCATGGTAACCCGCCCGAACTCCGAAATTGACTTGCGGCCGCCTCGCCCGTGGCAGCCGCAAGCAACGTTCTGGCAGAGGTGCCTTACTGGACTTTGCGCCGGCGCATTAAAGGCCCCGCGGCGGCCGGCCGCTTTCCCGCCGGCCGCCTGGCTGCAGCTCCCTCCCCGGACTTCTCCCCCCCCCCCCCGGGACAGATGCAAGCCCGGCACTTGTCCGAGGTGCCGGGCTCATTTTTACAATGATTTTCGCGGGCCGCGGCCGGGTGCAGGCAGCTCCTCCTTAAGGGAAGGAGGAGGCCTGCACTTCCCGAACCTGCCGCACTGCAGCGGGCGCCGCAGCGCCGGAATAGCGCCGCAATTCAGCGCGTAGCGCCAGTTTTCAGGCGCAAACAGCTTTCAGCAGCGCCGGCAGCCGTTTGGGCGCAGAACTAGTGAATTTTTGGCCCGCCCAGCGCGACTTAGCTCCGGCACTAACTTCCGGCGCTAAAGCCGTCGCTGCGCCAAAACCCAATTTCTAGGCCTGAGTGTCGATACGCCCAGATTGAAAAGGAATGTCTAGGCTTGGTAGTTGGACTAGAAAAGTTTCATGGCTACATATATGGACTTCCCACCTTCACAGTTGAGACAGACCACAGCCCACTGGTTGGCATCATAAAAAAGAACCTGAATGAGATGTCTCCAAGGATTCAACGACTCATGATGAAGCTGCAAAGATATGACTTTGAACTGATCTACACACCAGGCAAATACATAATGTTAGCAGATGCACTATCCCGAGCACCCACAATGAGTCATGTGAGCTCTACTGAAGAAGACGTGGATGTTCATGTGAGTCTGATCACTGCTGCGCTGCCTGTGTCAGACACAAAATCTAAGCAAATAGCAGAAGAAACAGTAAAAGATACAGTATTACAAACAGTAATAGAGAACATTCATCATGGTTGGCCAAAAGGTTCCTGTCCAAAATATTTTCACATGAGGTCAGAATTGAGTGTCGCAAGTGGACTATTACTAAAACAGGACAGAATAGTCATTCCACAGGCTCTACGTCAAGACATGCTCAAAAGGATTTATGAGGGACACCGCGGAATTGAAAAATGCAAAAGGAGAGCAAGAGACACTGTTTATTGGCCTGGCATAAATAAGGACATTGAGAACATGATAGGCAAATGTGAGATATGTCAGGAACACCAAAACAAACAAGCAAAGGAACCAATGATAGTAGCTGACATACCAACAGCACCATGGCAAAAGGTTGGTATGGACCTTTTTCATTTAAATGGTAAAGACTATCAAATAGTGATTGACTACTATTCTACCTATCCTGAGATGGCACTGCTCTCAAGCACCACAGCAAGCAGTGTCATAATGCATGTGAAATCCATATTCGCCAGACATGGAATTCCCAGGATTGCCGTTAGCGACAATGGTCCGTGCTTCAACTGTAAGGAGTGGCAACAGTTTGCAGCACATTATGACTTTCAGCACATCACATCCAGTCCTTTGTATGCTCAGTCAAATGGTAAGGCAGAGAAAGGTGTTCAAGTTCTCAAGCAGCTACTGAAGAAGGCGACAGAAAGCAAATCTGATCCTTATCTCGCCCTGCTGAGCTACCGAGCCTCACCTTTAGACTGTGGTTCTTCACCTGCTGAACTACTAATGGGTCGCAAGTTGCGCACCACGCTACCCTGCTGTGCAAAAGAACAGCAAAGTGAGGAACTGAGACAGAGACTTCAACTGTTAAAGCTGAAACAGAAATCATACTATGACAAGTCATCCAAAACTCTAAAACCATTGACAAGGGATGATGTTGTCAGGATTGAGGATCCAGATGCATGGAACAGGAAAGCTACAGTTCTTGAGGAAGTAGGACCAAGGTCATACACTGTTAGAACTGAGGAAGGACAGATTCTCAGGAGGAACCGCCGTTCCCTCCTAAAAACACAAGAGACTATTCAAGACCAGATTGATGACAATGCCGCAACTGCATCTTGTCATTCACCGCCAGAACAATCTCATGAAGACACATCAGACTTACCCGTGTTGAGAAGATCCCCACGTGAAGTAAAAAAGCCTGATAGGCTTAATCTTTGAGTACAATGTAAAGCTTTGAAAATGTGTTGACTGTTTTGAAAATGTCTATGTTTATAGAGCACTAACAAAAGTGTTACTGATATTATCTTTATTGTTTTCTTGAAAGTTGATTGATATTGATTTTGTTAAACCTCAAAGAAAGGGGGATGTAATGATCAATAACATGTCATTCTATAGTGGACACTAGGTGGAGCCGTAGAGCTGTGTAGAGCTGTATATATATATAAGACTACACTACCCAGCTGTATGTATATTAAGACTACATTACCCATGAGGCACTAGGTTACCCACAAGGCAGCAGTCAAGATGGATGCCTCTACAGATACTGTACCTAGTCCACATGTGCTCAATAAAAGTGTCTAGCAAAAGCTAGCTGTGTTCATAATAAGAATGTCTATTTATTAATGAACATAAGAACCTCCTCCTACCTCCACCTGGACCATGACCCCAATACCGAACATCAAACCACCATTTCCAAGACTGTCACTGACCTCATCTCCTCTGGAGATCTTCCCCCCGCGGCCACCAACCTCATAGTTCCCCAACCCCGCACAGCCCGCTCCTACCTCCATCCCAAGATCCACAAACAGGACTGCCCTGGTTGACCCATCGTTTTAGCCTGTTCTTGCCCCACGGGACTTATCTCTTCCTATCTCAACTCCAATTTTTCTCCCCTTGTCCAGTCTCTTCCCAACTACATCTGCGACTCTTCGGATGCCCTCCGCCACTTTAACATTTTCCAGTTTCCTGGCCCCAACCGCCTCCTTTTCACCATGGACGTACAATCCCTCTACACCTCCATCCCCCACCAGGATGGCCTGAGGGCGCTCCGCTTCTTCCTTGAACAGAGGCCCGACCAGTCCCCATCCACCACCACCCTCCTCTGCCTGGCTGAACTTGTTCTCACATTGAACAACTTCTCCTTTGACTCCACGCATTTCCTCCAAATTAAAGGTGTTGCTATGGGTACCCGCATGGGTCCTAGCTATGCCTGCCTTTTCGTGGGATATGTGGAACACTCTTTGTTCCAGTCCTACTCGGGTCCCCTCCCTCACCTCTTTTTCCGATACATTGATGACTGTATCGGTGCCATTTCCAGCTCTCGCCCTGAACTAGACAATTTCATTCACTTTGCCTCCAATTTCCGCCCTTCCCTCACCTTCACATGGTCCATCTCTGACTCTTCCCTTCCCTTCCTCGACTTCTCCGTCTCCATCTCTGGGGATAGGTTATTGACCAACATTCACTACAAGCCCACTGACTCCCACAGCTGCCTGGACTACACTTCCTCCCACCCCGCCTCCTGTAAGGACTCTATTCCATTCTCCCAGTTTCTCCTTCTCCGCCGCATCTGCTCCGACGATGCCACCTTCCAGACCAGTGCTTCCGACATGTCTTCCTTTTTCCTCAACCGAGGATTCCCCTCTACCGTGGTTGACACGGCCCTCGACCGTGTCCGTTCTATCTCCCGCACCTCTGCCCTCACCCCTGCCCCTCCCTCCCGGAACCACGATAGGGTTCCCCTTACCCTCACCTTTCACCCCACCAGCCTCCACATTCAACGGATTATCTTCCGCCATTTCCGCCACCTCCAAAGTGATCCCACCACCAAACGCATCTTCCCCTCCCCTCCCGTTTCAGCATTCCGTAGGGACTGCTCCCTCCGAGACACCCTAGTCCACTCCTCTATCACCCCCAGCACCCCTTCCCCTTCACCTGGCACCTTCACGTGCAAGCGCAGGAGATGTAACACCTGCCCTTATACCTCCCCTCTTCCCACTGTCCAGGGCCCCAAACACCCCTTCCAGGTGAAACAGCGATTTACTTGTACTTCTTGCAATCTAGTATACAGTATTCGCTGCTCACGAGGTGGTCTCCTCTATACTGCGGAGACCAAACGCAGATTGGGTGACCGCTTTGCGGAACACCCCCGTTCAGTCCGTAAGGGTGACCCCGAGCTTCCGGTCGCCTGTCATTTTAATTCACCGCCCCATTCCCACTCGGACCTCACCGTCCTCGGCCTCTTGCATTGTTCTACGGAAGCTCAGCGTAAACTCGAGGAACAGCACCTCATCTTCCGATTAGGCACTTTACAGCCTCCTGGACTCAATATCGAGTTCAACAATTTCAGATCATAACCTCAGCCCCTATTACATTTTTACTCATATTTTTTATCCACACCTTTGTTTTGGCCTTTCCCCCCACCCCCCCTTTCCTGTTTTTTTTCCCTCTCTCCCACATGGCAGCTGTCTCCCATTCTGCCAGTGCATTTCACACCTAATCTAGAGCCGTCTTTTGTCTCCACTAGTCCTATCACCATCTCGTCTCATTTTTAATACCTCTTAATGTCTCTTCTCTTTTGTTCTCTCCCAGCCTGGCCTCTTAATCCATTTCATTTCCTGTGCTTCCTTAGTCTTGACAAAGGGGTTTGACCCAAAATGTTGACTCTATTTCTCTCTCCACGGATGTTGCCTGGCCTGCTGAGTTTTTCCAGCATTTTCTGTTGTTATTTTGGATAGGCTGGGGTTGTTTTCTTTGGAACAGAGGAGGCTGAGGGGAGATTTAATTGATGTGTATATAATTATGAGGGGCCTAGATTGAATGGATTGGAAGAATAAGGGGTTGATAACCAGGGGCATAGATTTAGAGTAATTGGTGGAAAGATTTGAGGGGAGTTGAGGAGAAATGTTTTCACCCAGGGGTCTGGAACTCACTGCCTGAAAGGGTGGTAGAGGCAGAAACCCTCATCACACTTAAAAAGTACTTGGATATGCACTTGAAGTGCCGTAACCTATAGGGCTACGGACCAAGAGCTGGACAGTGGGATTAGGCTGGATAGCTCTTTGTCAGCCGGCACGGACACGATGGGCCGAATGGCCTCCTTATTGTGCCGTAAACTTTTATAATTCTCACTAATCACACTAACCTCACTAACACACTTATCACCCTAACCCCTGCTCCCTCTGCCCCTCGCTCCCTCTGCTCCTCACTCCCTCTGCTCCCTCTGCCCCTCGCTCCCTCTGCTCCCTCGCTCCCTCTGCTCCTCGCTCCCTCTGCCCCTCGCTCCCTCTGCTCCCTCTGCCCCTCGCTCCCTCTGCTCCCTCTGCCCCTCGCTCCCTCTGCTCCTCACTCCCTCTGCTCCCTCTGCCCCTCGCTCCCTCTGCTCCCTCTGCCCCTCGCTCCCTCTGCTCCTCACTCCCTCTGCCCCTCTGCTCCTCACTCCCTCTGCTCCCCCTGCCCCTTGCTCCCTCTGCCTCTCGCTCCCTCCACTCCCTCTGCCCCTCGCTCCCTCTGCTCCTCGCTCCCTCTGCTCCTCACTCCCTCTGCTCCCTCTGCCCCTCGCTCCCTCTGCTCCTCACTCCCTCTGCTCCTCGCTCCCTCTGCCCCTCGCTCCCTCTGCCCCTCGCTCCCTCTGCTCCCTCTGCTCCTCGCTCCCTCTGCTCCTCACTCCCTCTGCCCCTCTGCTCCTCGCTCCCTCTGCTCCCTCTGCCCCTCGATCCCTCCACTCCCTCTGCCCCTCGCTCCCTCCGCTCCCTCTGCCCCTCGCTCCCTTTGTCCCTCTGCTCCCTCTGCCACTCGCTCCCTCTGCCCCTCGCTCCCTTTGTCCCTCTGCTCCCTCTGCCCCTCGCTCCCTCTGCCCCTCGCTCCCCCTTGCCCCTTTGCCTCTCCCCCCACCACGATTTTGTTGGGGATTTGAGAAAAATGGCCATGCAGTTCGTGATTTAAAATTCAGATTAAAGAAAACAATGGCCCAGAAATTCGGGTCTCCACGGGTGAGTACGCACGGGGTACTCACCCGTAGGCCCAATGGAAGTGCCGATTTCCTGCATGCACTGCGCATGTGCGGGAAACCGGCACTTCCGTTCCCCTGAACGAAGGGGTTCAGAGGTCGAATGCGCGCGCAGTAGAGGCTGCGCGTGCGCATCGAACGTACGTTTTTTTTTACAGGTTTTCCCGCGAGGGTAAGCCTGCAGAATTTACACATTTAAAAAGCAGGCGTAAGGCCTGCTTTTTACAAGGTAAGTGGTTAATTAATTAAAATTAAAACATTTTTTCCACAGGTTTATTATTTTTAAATACTTTAAAGCAAGGTAAGTTTAATTTTAGCCCCATTAGAATATAAAATAATTTTTTCCAAAAATTTAAATTATTGTTTAAAATAGTTATTTCATGTAATTTATAGTTTATTTAAAAAATGTGATGTTTTTAAAAAATTTATTTGAAGGTTTAGTGCTATTTTGGGGCCGTAGTATTTATAAGTCTTGACAGCACTTCCTGTCAAGTCTTATGAAAGGAGCATTCCCTGCTCCGATTGGCTCCCCATGGCCCATGTGATCCCAGGGATACGCAAGCACTGCGCGCTGGAGCTGGGCCAGGCCCCGGATCGGAATTCCACGGGGCCCTACAGCTCAACGGCCGGCGCGCAAGGTAAGTGCAGGTCGGGGGCTTGCATCCGCGGGAAGCCCCCGACCCGAATTTCTGGGCCATTGCAATAAAGCTGGAATCAGTAAAAGTGACCATAAGGCTGTCAGATTGTTGTAAAAACCCATCTGGTTCACTGATGTCCTTTAGGGAAGGAAATTTGCCGTCCTTACCTGGTCTGGCCTATATGTGACTCCAAACCCACAGCAATGTGGTTAACTCTTAACTGCCCTCTGAAATGGCCTAGACAACCCACTCAGTTGTAACAAACTGCTACAACACACCACACGGACTGCAGCTGTTCAAGAAGGCGGCTCTTAGCTATGAGTAAAGACTGGATAGACTGGGTCTGTTTTCCTTGGAACAGAGGAGGCTGAGGGGAGACCTTATTGAGGTGTATAAAATTATGAGGGGCATAGATAAAGTGGATAGAAAGGACCTATTTCCCTTAGCAGAGGGGTCAAAAAACAAGGGGCACAGATTTAAAGTAATTCGTGGTGTGGTAAAACCACCAATGAACTCCTGTACAAATGAATAACTGTCTTTAAAGCAATGTTACAGCACCTATGTCCGTTTGCTGAGTGCAAACAAGCTTTCTGTAAAAACCCTGAAACAACGCGATGACGTCATCACGTTGGTCACGTGGTGCCCCGAGTGGCGGGAAACGTGATGACGTCATGACGTCAGAGGTGGGAGGTTCTGAGTTCAGACCGCGTGGAACAAGCTACTGTATAGACCTGTTTGCTGTTGCTCCTGCATGTTTTTGTTTTGTTCACCAGTTTAATTAAATTCGTTTAATTTACTGAACTGACTCGACCTCAGTGATTTAGATAGGAATCCGTTGATTCCTACATTGGTGACCCCGAAGCTTCGTGGACGATTTTCGCGGAGACAAGCTCGAGAACAAGATGGATGTAAATACAGCGAGTTTGAAGCTCCCTCAATTTCGGGAACAACAGGCAGCCTCCTGGTTCGTTCAAGCGGAGGCTCAGTTCCAACTGCGAAACATAGTGCTGGATCAGACCCGTTACCTTTATGTGGTCTCCGCACTGGACAGCTCGACGGCTTCCCGCATTATCAGCCTGCTGGAGACCCCGCCCGCGGAGAACAAGTACAAAACGCTCAAGGCGCGCCTCATGCAAGTATTCGGTCTCACAAAGGCGGAGCGCACACGGCGCTTGCTCGCACTCCCCGGGTTAGGCGATGCTAAGCCTTCCGAGTTGATGAGCCACATGCTCACCCTCCTCGGGTCTGAGCCGCAGTGTTTTATATTTCGTGACCTGTTCCTGAGCCAGTTCCCTGAGCAGGTACAAGCAGCCCTGGCCAGGTCGATGGCTACGGACGGTGTGGCGCTCGCGGCCGAAGCCGACACCATTTACGCGGTGATGCAACAGTATTGTGCCACCTCGACGCGCCCCGCCTCCAAGAACCCCGCCTCGGCACCTCCACAGACCGGCCTTTGCTACTACCACGCCCGTTTCGGTCAGAAAGCCAGATGTTGCCGACCCCCGTGTAAATTCGTGCCGCCAGCACCGAGAAAGCAGCAACACCGATTGCGCGACCGGAAGGGAAGCCCCGAGGTCGGTTTCGCCTCCACAATGACAGTTGGTGATTCCGGGAATATCGGAGTCGCTCCGACAGGGTTGTCCGACCTCCTCTGCGATTGACTTTGATGATTAAAGACACTTCTGGGGGGGCGCATGTGGTAAAACCACCAATGAACTCCTGTACAAATTAATAACTGTCTTTAAAGCAATGTTACAGCACCTATGTCCGTTTGCTGAGTGTAAACAAGCTTTCTGTAAAAACCCTGAAACAACGCGATGACATCATCACGTTGGTCACGTGGTGCCCCGAGTGGTGGGAAAGGTGATGACGTCAGAGGTGGGAGGTTCTGAGTTCAGACCTCGTGGAACTAGTTACTGTATAGACCTGTTTGCTGTTGCTCCTGCATGTTTTTGTTTTGTTCACCAGTTTAATTAAATTCGGTTAATTTACTGAACTGACTCGACCTCAGTGATTTAGATAGGAATCCGTTGATTCCTACAGTGGAAGGTTTAGAGGGGATTTGAGGGGAAATCTCTTCACACAGAGGGTTGTGGAGGTCTGGAACTCACTGCCTGACAGAATGGTAGAGGCAGGATCTCAAACTGCACACTCACACTGCACATTGCACACCCACACTCACACTGCACACTCGCACTGCACACTCACACTCGCACTGCACACTCACACTCGCACTGCACACTCACACTCACACTGCACACTCACACTGCACACTCACACTCACTCTGCACACTCACACTCACATTGCACACTCACACTGCACACTCACACTCACACTGCACACTCGCACTGCACACTCACACTCGCACTGCACACTCACACTCACACTGCACACTCACACTCACTCTGCACACTCACACTCACACTGCACACTCACACTCGCACTGCACACTCACACTCACACTGCACACTCACACTGCACACTCACACTCACTCTGCACACTCACACTCACATTGCACACTCACACTGCACACTCACACTCACACTGCACACTCGCACTGCACACTCACACTCACACTGCACACTCGCACTGCACACTCACACTCGCACTGCACACTCACACTCACACTGCACACTCACACTGCACACTCACACTCACTCTGCACACTCACACTCACACTGCACACTCACACTGCACACTCACACTCACTGCACACTCACTGCACACTCACACTCGCACTGCACACTCACACTCGCACTGCACACTCACACTGCACACTCACACTGCACACTCACACTCACACTGCACACTGCACACTCACACTCACACTCACACTGCACACTCACACTACACACTCACTCTGCACACTCATACTCACACTGCACACTCACACTGCACACTCACACTGCACACTCACACTCACACTGCACACTCACACTCACTGCACACTCGCACTCACTGCACACTCACACTCACACTCACTCTGCACACTCACACTGCACACTCGCACTCACACTCACTGCACAATCACACTCACACTGCAAAATCACACTCGCACTCACTGCACACTCCCACTGCACACTCGCACTGCACACTTGCACTCACACTCACACTGCACACTCATACTGCACACTCACACTGCACACACACACTCACACTGCACACTCACACTGCACACTCACACTCACACTGCACACTCGCACTCACACTCGCACTGCACACTCGCACTCGCACTGCACACTTGCACTGCACACTCGCACTCACACTGCACACTCACACTGCACACTTGCACTCACACTGCACACTCGCACTCACACTCACACTACACACTCACACTGCACACTGCACACTCACACTGCACACTGCACACTCACACTCACACTGCACGCCCACACTGCACACTCACACTGCACACTGCACACTCACACTGCACACTCACACTCACACTCACAATACACCCTCACACTCACAACGCACACTCACATTGCACACTGCACACTCACACTGCACACTCACACTGCACACTCGCACTCACACTGCACACTCACATTTACACTCGCACTGCACACTCGCACTCACTGCACACTCACACTGTACACTCACACTCACACTGCACACTCGCACTCACACTCACTGCACACTCACAATGTACACTCACACTCACCGCATACTTGCACTCACACTGCACATTCACAATCACACTGCACACTTACACTCACATTGCACACTCACACTGCGCACTTGCGCTTACACTGCACACTCACACTGCACACTCACACTGCACACTTGCACTCACGCTGCACACTCACATTGCACACTCACACTGCACACTCACACTCACAACACACTTGCACTCCCTGCACACTCACATTGCACACTCACACTCACACTGCACACTCACACTGCACACTGCACACTCACACTCACACTCACACTTGCACTCACACTGCACACTTGCACTCACACTGCACAGTCATACTCACACCACACACTGCACACTCACACTGCACACTCGCACTCACACTGCCCACTTGCACAGCACACTCACACTCACACTCACACTGCACACTCACACTCACCTTTCACATCCACACTGCACACTCAAACTGTGCACTCACACACACACTCACACTGTACATGCGCACTCACACTGCACACTTGCACTGCACACTCACACTCACACTGCACACTCACACTCAGTGCACACTCACACTGCACACTCACACTGCACACTCACACTCACACTGCACACTCACACTCACCTTTCACATCCACACTGCACACTCAAACTGTGCACTCACACACACACTCGCACTGTACATGCGCACTCACACTGCACACTCACACTCACACTGCGCACTCACACTGCGCACTCACACTCACACTGCACACTCACACTCACACTCACACTGCACACTCACACGCACACTGCACACTTGCACTCACACTTCACACTGCATAGTCACACTGTACACTCACACACACACTCACACTGTACACTTGCACTCACATTGCACACTCACATTCACTCACACTGCACACTCACTCTGCACACTCACACTGCATACTCATACTCACACTGCACACTCACACTTGCACTCACACTCACACTCACACTGCACACTCACACTGCACACTTGCACTCACACTTCACACTGCACTGTCACACTGTATACTCACACACACACTCACACTGTACACTCGCACTCACATTGCACACGCACTCACACTCACTCACACTGCACACTCACACTGCACACTCACACTGCACACTGCACACTCACACTGCACACTCACACTGAGCACTGTACTCTCACACTGCACACTCACATTCACACTTGCACTCACACTTCACACTGCACTGTCACACTGTACACTCACACACACACTCACACTGTACACTCGCACTCACATTGCACATGCACTCACACTCACTCACACTGCACACTCACACTCACACTGCACGCTCACACTGAGCACTGCACTCTCACACTGCACACTCACATTCACACTTGCACTCACACTGCACACTGACACTTACACTGCACACTCACACTCACATGGCACACTCACACTGCACACTCACACTTACACTGTACACTCAGACTGTACACTCATGCATACTTGCACTCACACTGCACACTCACACTGCACACTTACACTGCACACTCACACTCACATGGCACACTCACACTGCACACTCACACTTACACTGCACACTCAGACTGTACACTCATGCATACTTGCACTCACACTGCACACTCACACTGCACACTTACACTGCACACTCACACTGCCGACTTGCACTCACACTCACACTGCACATTCACACTGCACACTCACACTGCACACTCACACTCACACTGCACACTCACACTGTACACTCGCACTCACACTGCCCTCTCACACTCACACTCGCACTCACACTCACACTACATTCTCGCACTCACACTTGCACTGAACACTCACACTATACACTCACACTCGCACTCACACTGCACACTCACACTGCACACTCACACTGCACACTCACACTGCATATCGTGCTCATGAAGGGATAATTACTAGACCTAGCCCTTTTTGGGCTACCCCAGATCAGGCGTATTCCCCAGATGTACACCATCAACTAAAGTCAGAGATAGCCGAATTCTATAAGACGCTTAATTGGGCCTAAAGGTCCAGGCTATCTCTCTGTAAAGGAAAGGAACAACTTGAAGATGTTACCATCTTCCAGATAGCACTTTTAATAAGTTTAACTAGACTGTAACCTTCCGGATATTATGAGGGTCCGGAACCCCCCCGCCCCCCCAGAATTCTGCAACTCCTCACCAAAGAGTGTACAGAGATTGAGTTTGCGAGTTTGATACAGAAATACTATTTGAGACAATTCTAAAAATATATAGATTTATTAAAGAACTGACTTGCAGTTAACAGCTGGTGAGTCAATCGCGACTTTAACAGTTCAAAATACAAATAGCTTACATTTCTTATTCTCAGAGATCCTTATTCTCAAATCTTAACTTTGTTCCATTTATACATTTCTTATATTATTTATAATCCAGAATATCCACCAAAATCAAATAAGAGTACCTTTTTGATCCCCGAGACTCAAAGGGGGAGAAATTCAGTATCGCCACGTTTGGGGTGTTATACTCAAGCGGGTGCGAAATTTAGCGCCCGCTGCAAATTGTCGCCACCTACTGCTAAATTGGCCTGCTTTGCCCCAGGAGGTGCTTGGAGCGCTAAAACAGGCGCTGCACGACTGTCTTAAGGCGCTAAGCCAGAGAAGCGAGGCGCTACCACCGAGGGCGGGCGCAGCGCAGGTGCGACCAGTTAGCGATTGCACGCAGACACGCTGGCGCTGGTCAGCTCTTAAAGGGGAGGTTCGATCTTGGATTGCAGCCACACCCTGTGCATCGGAGCCCTGATTCTCGGCCTGGACAGACCTGCTGCCACATTCTAACGCCTAGGACCATGGAGAGGACCAGGGAGCGAGCGCAGCGGTTCAGTGAGGGGGCCTTGCAGGTTCTGGTTGGTGCAGTGGAGCGCAGGTGATCTATCTTGTTTCCGGACTGTGGCAGGAGGCCGCTGCCCAACGACTATTGCAACGCTTGGAGGGAGGTGGCTCACAGAGTGACCTCCAGTAGCATGGTGCCTAGGACCCCTGTGCAATGCAGGAAGAAGTTCAACGACCTCACTCGGGTCATCAGGGTGAGTACCCTTTTCAGTATCCTCTTCATCCCTGCATGTCCACCTCACTTTATGGCCAAAGGGTCCTGAAAGCCCCAATGCCCAGCCCTCATCCAACACCTATGGGCCTTTCATGAAACTCACATGCACATTCAGCACTTTACACACTGTAAGGGCTAATCGACCATGGGAGGCAGTGCAGCAAAGATCAGGGCTTCACACTGTAAGGGCTATTTGACCATGGGAGGCAGTGCAGCCAAGATCAGGGCTTCACACTGTAAGGGCTATTCGACCATGGGAGGCAGTGCAGCCAAGATCAGGGCTTCACACTGTAAGGGCTATTCGACCATGGGAGGCAGTGCAGCCAAGATCAGGGCTTCACACTGTACTCAGAGCCCGTCCTTTCTCTTGCAGGGCAAGCTGGCCCATAACAGGAGGCAGCAGCAACGGACCGGGGGAGGCCGGCCTCACCTTCAAGACCTCAGCGATCTGGAACAGCGAGTCCAGCGGATTATGGCAGGCCGGATGATTGGCCCTGTCGCCACTGGAGATGCCGACCCCGTTCTGGACAGCAATGGTAAGGTCATCACCTTTTTGACCTCTCTCCTTCCACTTGTGCCTCACACCAGCATCCTTTGCCACTATCGAACCAATACAGTGCATTGCAGCACTCATGCCTCCCTCGCTGCCGCCCTGTCCTCATGCTAAAGCAACTCTTGTACCTCCCTGCTTTCAGATGCTGATTCGCCAGGTGAGGAGGCGGGCCCTCAAGCTGCCACTGTGAGTGATTCTGAAGGCGAGGAGGAAGGGGAAGCCGGACCATAAGTGCCAGCCTCAGCCAAGGCAGCCCATGGCCATAATGAGGACACGTCTTCCCTGGAGGGGAGCAGGGGGGAAGGGTCTGAGGAGGGTGAAGCTCCGGGGCCCAGCGGGCTGCAGCAATGTGGGGGGCGTAGGGAAGCTCGGCGGCCTTCTCCCCGGAGGGAGAGTCTGGCCTCGAGTCCTGCTACAGTGAGCGCAGAAGAGGTGCGGCTCCTCACTGAAATGGGCGCCCAGGCGGAGCACAGGCACACTGAGCTCATGGCTGCAGTGGCAAGGATGCCCGAATCCATTGAGTCACTGGCAAGGAGTCTCCAGGACTTCGGCGCAGCACTGGCAAGGAGTCTGCAGGACTTCGGTGCAGCACAGGCGGCTTCTACGCAAGTGCTTAGTGGTGCAATGCAGTCAGTGGCTGGTCTGATGCAGACGCAGATTGAGGCCACACATAGAAACATAGAAACATAGAAGATAGGAGCAGGAGTAGGCCATTCGGCCCTTCGAGCCTGTTCCGCCATTCAATGAGATCATGGCTGATCATCCAAATTCAGTACCCTGTCCCTGCCTTCTCCCCATATCCCTTGATCCCTTTAGCCTTAAGAAATATATCCAACTCTTTCTTGAATATATTTAATGAACTGGCCTCCACCGCCCTCTGTGGCAGAGAATTCCACAGGTTCACCACTCTCTGGGTGAAGAAATTCCTCCTCATTTCAGTCCTAAATGGCTTACCCCTTATCCTTAGACTATGACCCCTGGTTCTGGACTCCCCGGCCATCAGAAACATCCTTCCTGCATCTAGTCTGTCCAGGCCTGACAGAATTTTATAGGTTTCGATGAGATCCCCTCTCAATCTTCTAAACTCCAGTGAGTATAAGCCCAATCGACACAATCTCTCCTCATATGTCATTCCTGCCATCCCAGGTATCAGCCTAGTGAATCTTCGTTGCACTCCTTCCATGGCAAGAACGTCTTTCCTCAGGTAAGGCGACCAAAACTGCACACAATACTCAAGGTGTGGTCTCACCAAGGCCCTGTACAACTGTAGCAAGACATCCTTGTTTCTGTACTCGAACCCTCTTGCTACGAAGGCCAACATACCATTTGCCTTCTTAACTGCCTGCTGCACCTGCATGCTTACCTTCAGTGACTGGTGCACAAGAACACCCAGGTCTCTTTGCACTTCCCCTTCTCCCAATCTATTGCCATTCAAATAATAATCTGTCTTCCTGTTTTTGCCACCAAAGTGGATAACCTCACATTTATCCACATTATAGTGCATTTGCCATGTTTCTGCCCAATCACCCAACCTGTCCAAATCGTACTGGAGTTTCACGACATCCTCCTCACAGCTTACCCTCCCACCCAGCTTTGTGTCATCTGCAAATTTGGAGATATTACATCCAATTCCCTCGTCCAGATCATTAATATATATTGTGAACAGCTGGGGTCCTAGGACCGATCCTTGCGGTACCCCACTAGTCACTGCCTGCCACTCGGAAAACGACCCATTTATTCCAACTCTTTGCTTGACTGCTGCCACCCTCGCTGGATCAGGCACGAATCGCTGGGGCCCTCGCCATGCCGCAGCAGGCCAGCAGTCTGTGCTTCAGCAGATTGCTCCACATGCTGCAGTGCCTCCCCGTGGGAGTGCCAGTGTGCCGTCCGACCAGGGAGTGGCTGTCCTCTGTCAGGATGGCAGCATTCCTGCTGCCAACACTGTCACTTCTCCACTGCAGCTGCCACCACCTGTAGGACAGACTGCTGCCACCCATGCAGAGTTGGAGCAGTCAGCAGCCGGGCCCTCCAGGCCCAGAGCTGGCCCAGGCCGTACCTCAAGGGCATCTGCCGACTCAGTTTCTGACACTCAGCAGCCTTCCCCCAGCCTTGCTGCAGCCACTGTGGTCCCATTGCGGAGGAGCTGCAGGGTGGGAAGGGGCCAATCTCGCAAGCGAAGCAGATCACCCTCGAAGGGCAAAAAGTAGGAGGTGTGGCAAAATGCTGTAAATTTTTTTACTGAAGGCCGAGGATCATGGTCATTTTTTGGTTACTCTTTTGTTCATTGTCTCCAGGTTGTGAGAGCCAGTTATGTGTCTGACTGCTTTTTTGGGGGTTTCTCTCTGTTACTTTGTCATGCGGGAAGGGCACACAGTTTGTTAAATAAAGAAGTGTCTTTATTCAGATTGTGCATGTTTGCTCTTTGAACTATTTGTTGCCTTGACCGGCACAGGGGTTGCGGAACGGTTCCATTCATGTTCTTTCAATGGCACAAGCTATTCCCTCAGAGGGGGCCTAGAACCGATTTGCAATGAGCTGCTGATGGACGGCCCTTGCACTTTATGCCTCCCTCCCGTCCTGGTGCTCCTCCTCCTCCTCCTCCTCTGTTGGTGCTCCAATGTCTGGTGGCAGTGGCTGGGTCCTGAGGATTGCCAGGTTATGCAGCATGCAGCACACTACAACGAAATGGGAGACTCGCTCAGGTGAGTACTGAAGGGCTCCCCCGGAATGGTCCAGACAGCGGAACCGTTGCTTTAGCACACCGATTGTGTGCTCAATGATGTTCCTGGTTGCTTGATGGCTCTCATTGTATCGTTCTTCAGCAGGGGTGCTCTGCGCACAGAGCGGGGTCATCAGCCAGGTGCACAGAGGATAGCCCTTGTCCCCGAGAAGCCAGCCTCCTGGGTGAGCCGGGGCTTCGAAAAGGTCTGCCACAGAAGTCTGGCACAGGATGAAGGCATCATGGCTGCTGCCTGGAAAGCGGGCATTGACAGCGAGTATCAGCTGTCTGTGGTCACACACCAACTGGACGTTCAAAGAATGAAACCCCTTCCGGTTGCGGTAATCCTCGGCATTCTCTTGCGGCGCCCGCAAAGCCACATGCATGCAGTCAGTGGTGCCTTGGACCATGGGGAAGCCCGCTATTCTTGCAAATCCCATTGCGTGCTCTTGCTGCTTGTCCAGGGTCATGGGGAAGGAAATGTACTGACGTCTCCTTTTAAAGAAGGCATTCGTGACTTGACGGATGCAGCAGTGCACGGCAAACTGGGAGATATTGGCAATGTCCCCAGTAGCGGATTGGAAGGAGCTGGTGGCATAGAAGTTGAGAGCCACTGTGACCTTCACTGCCACCGACAGAGACGTCCTGCTCCTCAGTTGAGGCTGCAGATCTGGCTGAAGCAGGTGGCAGAGCTCAGTGACCACCTCCCTTCTGAATCGAAGCCTCCGAAAACACTGCTCCTCAGACATGTTGAGGTATGAGAACTGTTGGCGGAATACCCTGGGAGGGTAAGGTCTCCTGTGCCGACACCTGTTGGCCCTCCTCTGTCTGGCCATGGTTGGCACTCTCTCCTCGGCGTCTCTGAGCCCTCTCAATGTAATGGAGAAACCCAATGTTTCCACCCATTGCAGCCCCCATAGTATGTGGCCACTCAAGGTTGTGCCAGTGAAAAAGCAAACCAACTACAAAGTTCTGGGCCCAAGCCAGAAGTACCTGTGCGAGCGCTGACTCAATGCAGAAAGCTCTCTCCCTTTGTCTCTCTGCAAATCTCTCTCTCTCTCTCAGAAGGAGTGGTCCAAAAATGGCTACCACAAAGAAGCCAGGAAGAGCCCCCTTTAAATAGCGGCCCCCCAGCCCCACAGCGACTGGGAACCGTTCCAGTCAACCAGCCGCTGGGAGCGCCAGGCGGAAAGGAGGGGGGTGCCACTGAAGTTCCGGTTCGGGGCGCCCCAAGGGCGTTGCACCATGAAATGACGTCAGGATCTGCGCGCGCAGCTGAGCGGGCATTGCAGTTTTGCGCCGCCGCTAAATGTCCGCTTAGTTTCACGAGAGGCGCAGGTCTCGCCGCGCCCGGGCGCTAGCCACCTCGCATCCCACTTATTGCCCTCTTAAGGCGCTAATGGGTGGCACTAACAACTGAATTTCTCCCCCAAAGAGTTAAAAACTTACAGAGCCTGCCTCTGAAGTTGAGAATCGCTTGCCACTTCCAGCAACTTCTGACTTTCTATTTGAAAGCTCTATTTTTATACTCTTTTTAAGTGGTTTATTCTTTGAAGTTTTCTGCTGATGTAAGCTAATTATCTTTAGTCATTCTTTCTATTGACTTCTTTCTAATCTTACTGTCAATTCAGCTGCTGCATGCATAATTATGTCTCTACCTTTAGGTGTTCAAATTTTATCATAAAAAATGGTTATGACCGATGTATCTCTTTGATGCCATTCTTACGAAGTTCTTTCATTCAATTTCTAAGTCACCTCTGCTGTTTGAAAGCAGACATCGTGGCTATTAATGTTCCATTTTCAACACAAACACAATGTGATTGCTTGGTGTATCTATTGAAGTCATATCTACAAAGTCTTCTGTTGTGTACCTTTTACAACATGTAAATCAAAACCACTTCAACTAGGGTGTTCCATGCATTTCTTAACTACTTCAATTGGTTGTATTACAAACTTATGTTTCCTGTCATTCATTTGATGTTACTTTTATCAAAGGCACATGGCTTTTTAATGTTCTGTGTTTCTGTTCGAAGTGTTATTTTTTAACACTTTACTTGGGCATTGTTATTGTGTTTCTTCCAATGTTCAGGCATAGAGGAACCTCCAACTCTTTGCTTCAATAGGGCCATTGTCTCAGCATTTACAACCAATTCCCATTTTAAAAGCTTGTGTGGTGTTTACAACTTTTGTGTTAACACTTCATCTTATCTCAGAAGCCTGTATTGACAGCTTGGGTCATTGAGGCTTTTTAGATTTTTAAATCCAGTATGTTATGTATTAATAAAGTCAGAATTCTGTTCATAGGATGGTGTATCTTTCTGAAATATGGCTTTTCCTTTACATTCACACTGCACATTCAAACTGCACACACGCACTCACACTGCACACTCACACTGCACACATGCACTCACACTGCACATTGCACAATCACACTGCACACTCGCACTCACACTGCACACTCACACTCAAACTCACACTCACACTAACACTCACACTAACACTGCACACTCACAATCACACTGCACACTCACACTCACTCACACTGCCCACTCACACTCACACTGTACACTCACACTCACACTCACAGTCACACTGCATGCTGCACGCTCGCACTCACTGCACACTCACACTTGCATTCACACTCACACTGCCCTCTCGCACTCCCACTCCCACTCCCACTCACAATGCACACTCACACTCACATTGTACACTCATACTGCACACTCACACTGCACACCCACACTGCACACTCACACTGCACAGTTGCACTCACACTCACACTCACACTGCACACTCGCACTCACACTGCACACTCACACTGCATATTGCACACTCACACTGCACACTCACACTCACACTGCACACTCAAACTGCACACTCACACTCATACTGTACACTCACACAAACTCTGGACACTTGCACTCACACTGCACGCTTGCACTCACACTCACACGGCCCACTCACACTGCACACTCACTCTAATGCTGCACACTCACACTAACACTAACACTGCACACTCACACCCACACTGCACACTCACACTCAGACTGCACACTCGCACTGCACACTCACACTGCACATTCACATTCACACTCACATCGTACACTCACACTCACACTGCACACTTGCACTCACACTGCACATTCACAATCACAGTGCACACTTGCAATCACACTGCAAACTCACACTGCACACTTACACTTGCACACTCACATGGCTCAACTCACACTCACACTGCACACTTGCACTCACACTGCACACTCACATTGCACACTCACACTGCACACTTGCACTCATGATCACACTCACATTCACATTCACACTGCACACTCACACTGCACACTCACACTCACTTGCACTCATACTGCACAATTGCACTCACACTGCACACTCACTCACACTCACACTGCACACTCACACTCACACTACCCACTTACACTCAAACTCACACTGTGCACTCACACTCACACTGCACACTTGCACTCACACTGCACATTCACACTCACACTGCACACTCACACTGCACACTCACACTCACACTGCACACTTGCACTGCACACTCACACACCCACTGTACACTCACACTCACCACACACTTGCACTCACACTGCACATTCACACTCACACTGCACACTCACACAGCACACTCACACCCAAACTGCACATTCGCACTGCACACTCACACTGCAAACTGCAGTTGCACTCACGCTTCACACTGCACACTCACACTGTACACTCACACACACACTTGCACTGTACACTCGCACTCACACTGCACACTCGCACTCACACGCACTCACACTGCACACTGCACACTCACACAGCACACTTGCACTCACACTGCAGACTCACGCTGCACACTCACACTGCACACTCACACTCACACTTGCACTCACTCTGCACACTCACATTGCACACTCACTGCACACTTGCACTCACACTCACTGCACACTCACACTCACACTGCACGCTCATATTCACACTGCACACTCACACTGCACACTCACACTGCACACTCACACACACAGTGCACACTCATACTCACAATGCACACTGCACACTCACACTCATAATGCACACTCACACTCGCACTCACACTGCACACTCATACAATGCACACTGCACACTCACACTCGTAATGCACACTCACACTCACACCCAAACTGCACACTCACACTGTACACTCACACACACACTCGCACTGTACACTCGCACTGCACACTCACATTGCACACTCACACTGCACACTGTACACTCACACTGCACACTCACACTCACACTTGCACACTCACACTGCACACTCACATTGCACACTCACACTCACACTGCACACTCACACTGTACACTCACACTGCACACTCACACTCACACTTGCACACTCACACTGCACACTCACATTGCACACTCACACTGCACACTCACACTGCACACTCACACTCGCACTCACACTGCACACTCACATTGCACACCCACACTGCGCACTTGCACTCACACTGCACACTCACACTCACACCGCACACTCGCACTGCACACTGCACACTCGCACTCACACTGCACACTTGCACTGCACACTCACACTCACACTGCACACTGCACACTCACCTTGCACATCCACACTGCACACTCAAACTGTACACTCACACACACACTCACACTGTACACTCACACTCACACTGCACACTTGCACTGCACACTCACTCACACTGCACACTCACAGTGCACACTCACACTCACACTGCACACTTGCACTTATATTGCACACTCACAATCACACTCGCACTCATACTGCACTCTCACACTGCACACTCACACTGCACACTCACACCCATACAGCACATTCACAATGCACACTCACACTGCAAACTGCACACTTGCACTCACACTTCACACTCACAATCACACTGCACACTCACTTTCACACTGCACACTCGCACCCACTCACATTCACACTGCACACTCACACTGCACACTCACAATCACACTGCACACTCACACTGCAGACTTTCACGGCACACTCACACTTGCACTCATACTGCACACTCATACTCACACTGCACACTCACACTCACACTGCACACTCACACACACTGCACACTCATGCTCACAATGCACACTGCACACTCACACTCAGACTGCACACTCGTACTGCACACTCACACTGCACACTTACACTAACATGCACAGTCACACTCACCTTGTACATCCACACTGCACACTCACACTGCAAACTGCTCACTTGCACTCACACTTCACACTCACACTGTACACTCACACACACACTCGCACTGTACACTCGCACTCACACTGCACACTCACAATCACACTGCACACTCACTTTCACACTACACACTCACACCCACTGCACACTGCACACTCACACTGCACACTCACACTCACATTTGCACTCACACTCACATTGCACACTCACACTGGACACTTGCACTCACACTGCACACTCACACTGCACACTCGTACTCACACTGCATACTTACACTGCACACTCACACTCACACTGCACACTCACACACACACTGCACACTCATGCTCACAATGCACACTGCACACTCGCACACACACTGCACACTCATGCTCACAATGCACACTGCACACTCACACTCACACTGCACACTCATACTGCACACTCATACTGCACACTCACACTAACATGCACAGTCACACTCACCTTGTACATCCACACTGCACACTCACACTGCAAACTGCTCACTTGCATTCACACTTCACACTCACACTCACACTGTACACTCACACACACACTCGCATGGTACACTCACACTGCACACTCACAATCATACTGCACACTCACTTTCACACTGCACACTCGCACCCACTGCACACTCACACTGCACACTCATACTGCACACTCACACTCACATTTGCACTCACACTCACATTGCGCACTCACACTGGACACTTGCACTCACACTCACACTGCACACACACACTGCACACTCGTACTCACACTGCACACTTACACTGCACACTCACACTCACTGCACACTCATACTGCACACTCACACTCACACTTGCACTGCACACTCACACTCACACTGCACACTCACTCTGCAGACTCACACTTGCACACTCACTGCACACTCACATTGCACACTCACACTGCACACTCACACTGCACACTCACATTGCACACTCACACTGCGCACTTGCACTCACACTCACACTGCACACTCACACTGCACACTGCACATTCACACTCAAACTGCACAATCGCACTCACACTGCACACTTGCACTCACACTGCACAGTCATACTCACACCGCACACTCGCACTCACACTGCACACTCGCACTCACACTGCACACTCGCACTGCACACTCATACTCACACTGCACACTGCACACTCACATTCACCTTGCACATCCACACTGCACACTCACACTGTACGCTCACACACACACTCAAACTGTACACTCACACTCACACTGCAGACTCTCACTCACTCTCACTCACACTGCACACTTGCACTGCACACTCACAATCACACTGCACACTCACTTTCATGCTGCACACTCGAAACCACTCACACTCACACTGCACACTCACACTGCACACTCACACTGCACACTGGCACTCACACTTGCACTGCACACTCACACACCCACTACACTCACACTCACCGCACGCTCACACTGCACACTCACACTGCACACTCACACTGCACACACACTGCACACTCACACTCACACTGCACACTCACACTGCACACTCACACTGCACACTCACACTCACACCCACACTGCACATTCACACTGCACACTCACACTGCAAACTGCACACTTGCACTCACACTTCACACTCACACTCACACTGTACAGTCACACACACACTCGCACTGTTCACTCGCACTCACACTGCACACTCACAATCACAGTGCACACTTGCTGTCACACTGCACACACACTCACACTTGCACACTCACACTGCTCAACTCACACTCACACTGCACACTCACATTGCACACTCACACTGCACACTTGCACTCATGCTCACACTCACACCACACTGCACATTCACACTGCACACTCACCCTCACACTTGCACTTGCACTGCACAATCACACTCACACTGCACACTCACTCACACTCACACTGCACACTCACATTCACACTACCCACTTACACTCACACTCACACTACACATTGCACACTCAAACTCAAACTGCACAATCGCACTCACACTGCACATTCACAATCACACTGCAAACCTGCACACTCACTCACACTCACACTGCACACTCACATTCACACTACCCACTTACACTCACACTCACACTACACATTGCACACTCAAACTCAAACTGCACAATCACACTCACACTGCACATTCACATTCACACTCACATCGTACACTCACACTCACACTGCACACTTGCACTCACACTGCACATTCACAATCACAGTGCACACTTGCAATCACACTGCAAACTCACACTGCACACTTACACTTGCACACTCACATGGCTCAACTCACACTCACACTGCACACTTGCACTCACACTGCACACTCACATTGCACACTCACACTGCACACTTGCACTCATGATCACACTCACATTCACATTCACACTGCACACTCACACTGCACACTCACACTCACTTGCACTCATACTGCACAATTGCACTCACACTGCACACTCACTCACACTCACACTGCACACTCACACTCACACTACCCACTTACACTCAAACTCACACTGTGCACTCACACTCACACTGCACACTTGCACTCACACTGCACATTCACACTCACACTGCACACTCACACTGCACACTCACACTCACACTGCACACTTGCACTGCACACTCACACACCCACTGTACACTCACACTCACCACACACTTGCACTCACACTGCACATTCACACTCACACTGCACACTCACACAGCACACTCACACCCAAACTGCACATTCGCACTGCACACTCACACTGCAAACTGCAGTTGCACTCACGCTTCACACTGCACACTCACACTGTACACTCACACACACACTTGCACTGTACACTCGCACTCACACTGCACACTCGCACTCACACGCACTCACACTGCACACTGCACACTCACACAGCACACTTGCACTCACACTGCAGACTCACGCTGCACACTCACACTGCACACTCACACTCACACTTGCACTCACTCTGCACACTCACATTGCACACTCACTGCACACTTGCACTCACACTCACTGCACACTCACACTCACACTGCACGCTCATATTCACACTGCACACTCACACTGCACACTCACACTGCACACTCACACACACAGTGCACACTCATACTCACAATGCACACTGCACACTCACACTCATAATGCACACTCACACTCGCACTCACACTGCACACTCATACAATGCACACTGCACACTCACACTCGTAATGCACACTCACACTCACACCCAAACTGCACACTCACACTGTACACTCACACACACACTCGCACTGTACACTCGCACTGCACACTCACATTGCACACTCACACTGCACACTGTACACTCACACTGCACACTCACACTCACACTTGCGCACTCACACTGCACACTCACATTGCACACTCACACTCACACTGCACACTCACACTGTACACTCACACTGCACACTCACACTCACACTTGCACACTCACACTGCACACTCACATTGCACACTCACACTGCACACTCACACTGCACACTCACACTCGCACTCACACTGCACACTCACATTGCACACCCACACTGCGCACTTGCACTCACACTGCACACTCACACTCACACCGCACACTCGCACTGCACACTGCACACTCGCACTCACACTGCACACTTGCACTGCACACTCACACTCACACTGCACACTGCACACTCACCTTGCACATCCACACTGCACACTCAAACTGTACACTCACACACACACTCACACTGTACACTCACACTCACACTGCACACTTGCACTGCACACTCACTCACACTGCACACTCACAGTGCACACTCACACTCACACTGCACACTTGCACTTATATTGCACACTCACAATCACACTCGCACTCATACTGCACTCTCACACTGCACACTCACACTGCACACTCACACCCATACAGCACATTCACAATGCACACTCACACTGCAAACTGCACACTTGCACTCACACTTCACACTCACAATCACACTGCACACTCACTTTCACACTGCACACTCGCACCCACTCACATTCACACTGCACACTCACACTGCACACTCACAATCACACTGCACACTCACACTGCAGACTTTCACGGCACACTCACACTTGCACTCATACTGCACACTCATACTCACACTGCACACTCACACTCACACTGCACACTCACACACACTGCACACTCATGCTCACAATGCACACTGCACACTCACACTCAGACTGCACACTCGTACTGCACACTCACACTGCACACTTACACTAACATGCACAGTCACACTCACCTTGTACATCCACACTGCACACTCACACTGCAAACTGCTCACTTGCACTCACACTTCACACTCACACTGTACACTCACACACACACTCGCACTGTACACTCGCACTCACACTGCACACTCACAATCACACTGCACACTCACTTTCACACTACACACTCACACCCACTGCACACTGCACACTCACACTGCACACTCACACTCACATTTGCACTCACACTCACATTGCACACTCACACTGGACACTTGCACTCACACTGCACACTCACACTGCACACTCGTACTCACACTGCATACTTACACTGCACACTCACACTCACACTGCACACTCACACACACACTGCACACTCATGCTCACAATGCACACTGCACACTCGCACACACACTGCACACTCATGCTCACAATGCACACTGCACACTCACACTCACACTGCACACTCATACTGCACACTCATACTGCACACTCACACTAACATGCACAGTCACACTCACCTTGTACATCCACACTGCACACTCACACTGCAAACTGCTCACTTGCATTCACACTTCACACTCACACTCACACTGTACACTCACACACACACTCGCATGGTACACTCACACTGCACACTCACAATCATACTGCACACTCACTTTCACACTGCACACTCGCACCCACTGCACACTCACACTGCACACTCATACTGCACACTCACACTCACATTTGCACTCACACTCACATTGCGCACTCACACTGGACACTTGCACTCACACTCACACTGCACACACACACTGCACACTCGTACTCACACTGCACACTTACACTGCACACTCACACTCACTGCACACTCATACTGCACACTCACACTCACACTTGCACTGCACACTCACACTCACACTGCACACTCACTCTGCAGACTCACACTTGCACACTCACTGCACACTCACATTGCACACTCACACTGCACACTCACACTGCACACTCACATTGCACACTCACACTGCGCACTTGCACTCACACTCACACTGCACACTCACACTGCACACTGCACATTCACACTCAAACTGCACAATCGCACTCACACTGCACACTCACACTGCACACTCACACTCACACCCACACTGCACATTCACACTGCACACTCACACTGCAAACTGCACACTTGCACTCACACTTCACACTCACACTCACACTGTACAGTCACACACACACTCGCACTGTTCACTCGCACTCACACTGCACACTCACAATCACAGTGCACACTTGCTGTCACACTGCACACACACTCACACTTGCACACTCACACTGCTCAACTCACACTCACACTGCACACTCACATTGCACACTCACACTGCACACTTGCACTCATGCTCACACTCACACCACACTGCACATTCACACTGCACACTCACCCTCACACTTGCACTTGCACTGCACAATCACACTCACACTGCACACTCACTCACACTCACACTGCACACTCACATTCACACTACCCACTTACACTCACACTCACACTACACATTGCACACTCAAACTCAAACTGCACAATCGCACTCACACTGCACATTCACAATCACACTGCAAACCTGCACACTCACTCACACTCACACTGCACACTCACATTCACACTACCCACTTACACTCACACTCACACTACACATTGCACACTCAAACTCAAACTGCACAATCACACTCACACTGCACATTCACATTCACACTCACATCGTACACTCACACTCACACTGCACACTTGCACTCACACTGCACATTCACAATCACAGTGCACACTTGCAATCACACTGCAAACTCACACTGCACACTTACACTTGCACACTCACATGGCTCAACTCACACTCACACTGCACACTTGCACTCACACTGCACACTCACATTGCACACTCACACTGCACACTTGCACTCATGATCACACTCACATTCACATTCACACTGCACACTCACACTGCACACTCACACTCACTTGCACTCATACTGCACAATTGCACTCACACTGCACACTCACTCACACTCACACTGCACACTCACACTCACACTACCCACTTACACTCAAACTCACACTGTGCACTCACACTCACACTGCACACTTGCACTCACACTGCACATTCACACTCACACTGCACACTCACACTGCACACTCACACTCACACTGCACACTTGCACTGCACACTCACACACCCACTGTACACTCACACTCACCACACACTTGCACTCACACTGCACATTCACACTCACACTGCACACTCACACAGCACACTCACACCCAAACTGCACATTCGCACTGCACACTCACACTGCAAACTGCAGTTGCACTCACGCTTCACACTGCACACTCACACTGTACACTCACACACACACTTGCACTGTACACTCGCACTCACACTGCACACTCGCACTCACACGCACTCACACTGCACACTGCACACTCACACAGCACACTTGCACTCACACTGCAGACTCACGCTGCACACTCACACTGCACACTCACACTCACACTTGCACTCACTCTGCACACTCACATTGCACACTCACTGCACACTTGCACTCACACTCACTGCACACTCACACTCACACTGCACGCTCATATTCACACTGCACACTCACACTGCACACTCACACTGCACACTCACACACACAGTGCACACTCATACTCACAATGCACACTGCACACTCACACTCATAATGCACACTCACACTCGCACTCACACTGCACACTCATACAATGCACACTGCACACTCACACTCGTAATGCACACTCACACTCACACCCAAACTGCACACTCACACTGTACACTCACACACACACTCGCACTGTACACTCGCACTGCACACTCACATTGCACACTCACACTGCACACTGTACACTCACACTGCACACTCACACTCACACTTGCACACTCACACTGCACACTCACATTGCACACTCACACTCACACTGCACACTCACACTGTACACTCACACTGCACACTCACACTCACACTTGCACACTCACACTGCACACTCACATTGCACACTCACACTGCACACTCACACTGCACACTCACACTCGCACTCACACTGCACACTCACATTGCACACCCACACTGCGCACTTGCACTCACACTGCACACTCACACTCACACCGCACACTCGCACTGCACACTGCACACTCGCACTCACACTGCACACTTGCACTGCACACTCACACTCACACTGCACACTGCACACTCACCTTGCACATCCACACTGCACACTCAAACTGTACACTCACACACACACTCACACTGTACACTCACACTCACACTGCACACTTGCACTGCACACTCACTCACACTGCACACTCACAGTGCACACTCACACTCACACTGCACACTTGCACTTATATTGCACACTCACAATCACACTCGCACTCATACTGCACTCTCACACTGCACACTCACACTGCACACTCACACCCATACAGCACATTCACAATGCACACTCACACTGCAAACTGCACACTTGCACTCACACTTCACACTCACAATCACACTGCACACTCACTTTCACACTGCACACTCGCACCCACTCACATTCACACTGCACACTCACACTGCACACTCACAATCACACTGCACACTCACACTGCAGACTTTCACGGCACACTCACACTTGCACTCATACTGCACACTCATACTCACACTGCACACTCACACTCACACTGCACACTCACACACACTGCACACTCATGCTCACAATGCACACTGCACACTCACACTCAGACTGCACACTCGTACTGCACACTCACACTGCACACTTACACTAACATGCACAGTCACACTCACCTTGTACATCCACACTGCACACTCACACTGCAAACTGCTCACTTGCACTCACACTTCACACTCACACTGTACACTCACACACACACTCGCACTGTACACTCGCACTCACACTGCACACTCACAATCACACTGCACACTCACTTTCACACTACACACTCACACCCACTGCACACTGCACACTCACACTGCACACTCACACTCACATTTGCACTCACACTCACATTGCACACTCACACTGGACACTTGCACTCACACTGCACACTCACACTGCACACTCGTACTCACACTGCATACTTACACTGCACACTCACACTCACACTGCACACTCGCACACACACTGCACACTCATGCTCACAATGCACACTGCACACTCACACTCACACTGCACACTCATACTGCACACTCATACTGCACACTCACACTAACATGCACAGTCACACTCACCTTGTACATCCACACTGCACACTCACACTGCAAACTGCTCACTTGCATTCACACTTCACACTCACACTCACACTGTACACTCACACACACACTCGCATGGTACACTCACACTGCACACTCACAATCATACTGCACACTCACTTTCACACTGCACACTCGCACCCACTGCACACTCACACTGCACACTCATACTGCACACTCACACTCACATTTGCACTCACACTCACATTGCGCACTCACACTGGACACTTGCACTCACACTCACACTGCACACACACACTGCACACTCGTACTCACACTGCACACTTACACTGCACACTCACACTCACTGCACACTCATACTGCACACTCACACTCACACTTGCACTGCACACTCACACTCACACTGCACACTCACTCTGCAGACTCACACTTGCACACTCACTGCACACTCACATTGCACACTCACACTGCACACTCACACTGCACACTCACATTGCACACTCACACTGCGCACTTGCACTCACACTCACACTGCACACTCACACTGCACACTGCACATTCACACTCAAACTGCACAATCGCACTCACACTGCACACTTGCACTCACACTGCACAGTCATACTCACACCGCACACTCGCACTCACACTGCACACTCGCACTCACACTGCACACTCGCACTGCACACTCATACTCACACTGCACACTGCACACTCACATTCACCTTGCACATCCACACTGCACACTCACACTGTACGCTCACACACACACTCAAACTGTACACTCACACTCACACTGCAGACTCTCACTCACTCTCACTCACACTGCACACTTGCACTGCACACTCACAATCACACTGCACACTCACTTTCATGCTGCACACTCGAAACCACTCACACTCACACTGCACACTCACACTGCACACTCACACTGCACACTGGCACTCACACTTGCACTGCACACTCACACACCCACTACACTCACACTCACCGCACGCTCACACTGCACACTCACACTGCACACTCACACTGCACACACACTGCACACTCACACTCACACTGCACACTCACACTGCACACTCACACTGCACACTCACACTCACACCCACACTGCACATTCACACTGCACACTCACACTGCAAACTGCACACTTGCACTCACACTTCACACTCACACTCACACTGTACAGTCACACACACACTCGCACTGTTCACTCGCACTCACACTGCACACTCACAATCACAGTGCACACTTGCTGTCACACTGCACACACACTCACACTTGCACACTCACACTGCTCAACTCACACTCACACTGCACACTCACATTGCACACTCACACTGCACACTTGCACTCATGCTCACACTCACACCACACTGCACATTCACACTGCACACTCACCCTCACACTTGCACTTGCACTGCACAATCACACTCACACTGCACACTCACTCACACTCACACTGCACACTCACATTCACACTACCCACTTACACTCACACTCACACTACACATTGCACACTCAAACTCAAACTGCACAATCGCACTCACACTGCACATTCACAATCACACTGCAAACTTGCACTCACACTGCACACTCACACACACACTGTACACTCACACTCACTGCACACTCACACTTGCACGCACACTGCACACTCACATTGCACACTCGCACCCGCACAATCGCACTCACATTGCACACTCACATTGCACACTCGCACTCAAACTGCACAATCGCACTCACACTGAACAGTCATACGCACACTGCACACTCACACTCAGTGCACACTCGCACTCACACTGCACACTCATACTCACAATGCACACTGCACACTGTACGCACACACACACTCACACTGTACACTCGCACTCACTCTGCACACTCGCACTCACACTCACTCACACTGCACACTCACACTGCACACTCACAATCGCACTGCACACTCACTTTCACACTGCACACTCACACCCACTCACACTCACACTGCACACTCACACTCACTCTGTACACTCGTACTCATGCTGCTCACTCACACTCCCACTGCACGCTGCACACTCACACTCACTGCACACTCACACTCGCACTCACACTCACACTGCTCACTTGCACTGCCCACTCGTACTCACATTCACACTCACACTGTACACTCGCACTGCACACTCAAACTGCACACTCGTACCCACACGGCGCACTCACACTGTACACTCACACTGCTCACTCACACTGCACACTCGCACTCACATTGCACACTCGCAATCACACTCACACTCACACTGCACTCTCACACTGCACACTCACATTGCACACTCACACTGCTCACTGACACACAAACTGCACAATCGCACTCATACTGCACACTCACACTGAACAGTCATACTCACACTGCACTGCACACTCGCACTGTACACTCACAGACACACTGTACACTGAAACTCTGCACACTGCACACTCACACTCACACTGCACACTCACTGCACACACACACTGCACACTCACACTGCACACTTGCACTCACTCTGCATGCTCACACTGCACGCTCACACTCACACTGTACACTCACAGACACACTGTACACTCACACTCTGCACAATGCACACTCACACTCACACTGCACACTCACTGTACACACACACTGCACACTTACACTACACACTTGCACTCACATTGCACACTCACATTGCACACTCACACTGCACACTTGCATTCACGCTCACACTGCACACTGCATATTGCACACTCACCTCAAACTGCACACTCGCACTCACACTGCACACTCACACTCAGACTGCACACTCACATTCACACTCAGACTGCACACTCACATTCACACACACTGCACACTCACACTCACACTTCACACTCACATTCACACACTGCACATTCACACTCACACTGTACACACACACTCACACTGTACACTCACACACACACTCTGCACACTCGCGCACACACTCACTCACACTGCACACGCACACTGCACACTCGCACTCACATTGCACATTTACACTCACACTGCACACTCACACTCACACTACACACTTGCACTCACACTGCAAACTCACACTCACACTCGCGCTCAGACTGCCCAATTAAACACACTCACACTGCACACTCACACCCACACTCACACCGCACACTCACTCACCCTCACAGTGCACACACTCACTCACACTGCACACTTGCACTTGCACCCACACTGCACACTCACACACCCACTGTACACTCACTGCACACTCACACTGCACACTAATGCTGCACACTCACATTCACACTGCACACTCACACTGCACACTCACACTCACATTGCACACTTGCACTCACACTGCACACTCATATTGCACACTCACACTGCACACTTGCACTCACGCTCACACTCACACTGCACACTCACACTGCACACTCACACTTGCACTCGCACTGCACAATTGCACTCTCATTGCACACTGCACATTGCGCACTCACACTCAAATTGCAGAATCACAGTAATACTGCACACTCGCACTCACACTGAACAGTCATACTCACACTGCACACTCATACCCACACTTCACTCTCACACTCACACTGCACACTCATACTCACAATGCACACTGCACACTTACACTCACACTGCACACTCACACTCAAGCTGCATACTTGCTCTGCACACTCACACTCACACTGCACACTCACACTGCACACTCACACTCACACTTGCACTCACACTGCACACTCACACTGCACACTGCGCACTCACACTGCACACTGCACACTGCACACTGCACACTCACACTCGCACTAACACTGCACACTCGCACTCACACTGCACACTCACACACACTGCACACTTGCACTCACACTGCGCACTCACACTCACACTGCACACTCACACTGCACACTTGCACTCACACTGCACACTCATACTCACAATGCACACTGCACAAGCACACTCACACTGCACACTCAGACTCAAACTGCACACTTGTGCTCTCATTGCACACTCGCACTGCACACTCACACTCGCACTGCACACTTGCACTGCACACTCACACTTACACTGCACAACCACACTGCACACGGTACACTCACACTGCACACTCACATTGCACACTCACACTGCACACTTGCACTCACACTCACACTCACACTGCACACTGCGCACTCACACCATGCACTCGCACTCACACTGCACACTCACACTCACACTGCACCCTAGAACTGCACACTCACATTGCACACTGCACAATCGCACTCATACCGCACACTCACACTCACACTGCACACTCACACTCACACTGCACCCTAGAACTGCACACTCACTTTGCACACTCACACTCACATTCACACTCACACTCACACTGCACACTTGCACTCACATGGCACACTCACACTGCACACTCACACTACAGACACACACTCACACTGCACACTCACACTGACTCACACTGCACACTCACAGTCACACTACACACTCAAACTGCACACTCACACTCACACAGCACACTCGCACTCACACTTTACTCTCACACTCACACTGGCACTCACACTGCACACACACACTCATACTGCACACACACACTCACACTGCACACTCCCACTCGCACTGTAAACTCGCACTCACATTGACACTCACACTTTACACTCTCACTCACACTGCACACTCGCACTAACACTCGCACTAACACTCGCACACAGACTCACTGCATACTCACAATCACACTGTAGAGTCACACTGTACACTCACACTGCACACTCACACTGCACACTCACACTCACACAGCACACTCGCACTGCACAATTGCACTCACACTCACACTGCACACTAACACTCGCACTGCACACTGCAATTCCAATCACACTGCACACTCACACTGCAGACTCACAATGCACACTCAGAATCACACTGCACACTTGCACTCACACTGCACCCTAGAACTGCACACTCACACTGCACACTGCACACTCACACTCACCCACACTGCACACTCACACTCACACTGCACACTCACACTGACACTCACACACTCACACTGCACACTCACACTCACACTGCATTTCACACTCACACTGCACATTGCACATTCATACTCACACTCACACTGCACACTCACACTGCACACTCTGCACACTCACACTGCACACTGGCACTCACACTGCACACTCACAATGTACACTCACACACGCATCCACACTGCACACTCCCACCCACACTGCAGACACACACTCACACTGCACACTCACACTGCAAACTGCACACTCCAACTCACACTGCACACTCACACTGCACACTCGCACTCACTGCACACTGCACTCTCACACTGTATGCTCACAGTCACACTGCACACTCGTACTCAGACTGCACACTCACACTCACACTGCACACTCACACTGTACACTCACACTGCACACTCACACTCACACTCACACTGCACTCTCACACTGTATGCTCACAGTCACACTGCACATTCATACTCACACTGCACACTCACACTCACACTGCACACTCACACTGTACACTCACACTCACACTGCACACTTACACTGCACACTCACACTGCACACTCACACTGTACACTCGCACTCACACTGCACACTGCACACTGCACACTCGCACTTACACTGCACACCCGCAGCCACACTGTACACTCGCGCTCACACTGCACACTGCATACTGCACACTCACACTCACACTGCACACTCACACTGCCCACTCACACTCAGACTGCACACTCCCACTGCCCAATCACACTCACACGGCACACTGCACACTCGCACTCACACTGTACACTCACGCTCACACTGCACACTGCACACTCACACTCACACTGCACACTCACACTGCACACTCACACTCACACTGCACACTCACACTCACACTGCATTTCACAATCACACTGCACACTCATACTCACACTGCACATTGCACATTCACTGGCACTCACACTGCACACTCACACTCACACTGCACCCAGCACACTGCACGCTGCACACTCTAACTCACACTGCACACCCACACTGCAGACTCGCGCTCACACTCACTCACACTGCACACTCACACTCACACTGCACACTCACACTGCACACTGCACACTCCCACCCATACTGCAGACACACACTCACACTGCACACTCACACTGCACACTCGTACTCACACTGCACACTCACACTCACACTGCACACTCACACTGTACACTCACACTCACACTGCACACTCACACTCACATTGCACACTCACACTGTACACTCGCACTCACACTGCACACTCACACTGCCCACTCACACTCAGACTGCACACTCCTACTGCCCAATCACACTCACACTGCACACTCACACTCACATGGCACACTCACACTCACACTCACACTGCACACTGTAAACTCGCATTCACACTGCACACTGCACACTTGCACTCACACTGCACACTCACACTCATAATGCACACTAACACTGCACACTCACACTGCACACTCACACTCACACTGCAGACTGCACACTTGCACTCACACTGCACACTCACCCTCACACTGCACACTCACACTGCACACTCAGAATCACACTGCACACTCACACTCACTCTCACACTCACACTCACACTGCACACTCACACTGCACACTTGCACTCACACTGCATCCTAGAACTGCACACTCACACTGCACACTCGCCCTCACACTGCACACTCACACTCACACTCACATTGCACACTCACACTGTACATGCACTCACACTGCACACTCACTGCACACTTGCACTCACACTGCATCCTAGAACTGCACACTCAAACTGTACACTCGCACTCACACTGCACACTCACACTCACACTCACATTGCACACTCACACTGTACATGCACTCACACTGCACACTCACACTGCACACTTGCACTCACACTGCATCCTAGAACTGCACACTCAAACTGTACACGCACTCACGCTGCACACTCACAATGTACACTCACACGCACACACTCACAGTGCACACTCACACTGCACACTCACACTGCACACTCCCACCCACACTGCAGACTCACACTCACACTCACACTGCACACTCACACTCACACTCACCCACAAAATGCACACTCACACTCACACTGCACACTCACACTGCACATTGCACACTCACACTGCACACTCACACTCACACTGCTCACTCCCACTCACACTACACACTCACACTGCACACTCACACTCGCACTCACACTACACACTCGCACTCACACTGCACACTCACATTCACACTGCACACTGGCACTCACACTGCTCACTCACACTGCACACTCACACTCACACTACACACTCGCACTCACACTGCACACTCACACTCACACTGCACTCTGGCACTCACACTGCACACTCCCACCCACACTGCACACTCGCACTCACACTGCATACTCATAATCACACTCACACTCGCACTGCACACTCACACTGCACACTCACACTGCACACTCACACTCGCACTCACACTGCACACTCACACTGCACACTCACACTCACACTGCACACTCGCACTCACACTGCCCACTCATACTCATCGCACACTGCACACCCACACTGCACACTCACACTCACACTGCACACTCACATTGCACACTCACACTGTACACTCACATACACAGCACACGTGCACTCGCACTGCACACTCACACTGCACACGCACTCACACTGCCCACTTGCACTCACACTCACATTACACACTCAAACTCGCACTCAAACGCACACTCACACTGCACACGCACTCACACTGCCCACTTGCACTCACACTCACATTACACACTCAAACTCGCACTCAAACTCACACTCACACTGCACACTCACACTGCACACTTGCACTCAAACTGCACACTCGCACTCAAACTGCACACTCGCACCCACACTGCACACTCACACTGCGCACTGCGCACTCACACTGCACACTGCACACTCGCACTCACACTGCACACTCGCACTCACACTGCACACTCACACTGCACACTTCCACTCACACTGCACATTGCACGCTCACTGCACACTCACTGTGCATTCACACTGCAAACTTGCACTCACACTCACTGCACACTCACACTGCACACTCACACACACACTGCACAGTCACACTCACACTGTACACTCACACACACAGCACACGTGCACTCACCCTGCACACTCACACTGCACACTCACACTGCACACTCACACACACACTGCACAGTCGCACTCACACTGTACACTCACACACACAGCACACGTGCACTCACCCTGCACACTCACACTGCACACTCACACTGCACATGCACACTCACACTGCACACTCACACTGACTCACACTGCACACACACACTCACACTGCCCACTTGCACTCACACTCACACTTGCACGCACACTCACACTGCACACTCACACTCACGCTCGTACTCAAGCTCACACTCACTGCACACTCACACTGCACACTTGCACTCACACTGCACACTCACACTGCACACTGCACACTCACACTTGTTAGATCCGGGTATCTTAATGTGGTGTCCTTCAACAATCAGACAAAGACTGCAGGGAACGATCAACAGGTGTTTGCTGAATGAGGGTTCAAACTGCAACTGACTGTACAGGTCACTACTCAGTACTATATACAGGTGTGGTCACTGCCGGTACTACAGGATACAGGAGCTGTAAAAAGTAGTTCTCTTCCTTAAAGGTACATACATTACAATTCCTCCCCTTTTAGATTAACAGTACCATAACACTCATTTAACAATTAAATATCAAACTAATTACAATTAACACTTTTAACATGCAACATTAACTGGAAATAGTCTATTTATAAATTCAGTCTTTGGGGAGGCTTCCTGGTTCTTTCTGGATAACGCCTTTCCCGAGTGTCTCGCTCTTGGTGCGGAGGCGATTCTAACACCCTGTCGTCAGTTGATTCATCAGCTTCCAATGCTATTGTTTCTGAGGTAGATGCGACCTGTACGTCGGGTTCCTCACCAGGTACGTATGGCCGAGACATGGGGTTGACTCGTTCCTGTGACTCTAGGATCTGGTCAGCATGGCATCTCACAATGTTCTCCCCAACATCCACTGTGTACATTAGTGGCCTCTGCCGTGTGCATATCGTTCCTGGTTGCCATTTCTCTGTTCGGTAGTCGCGGGCCAAGAGTGGTTGCCCTACATTGAAGCTCCTTGTCGGCTTCTCATTGATGTGCTGGAATTGCTTATTCTCAACATCTCTTCGTACATTCGGTCTGAGCAAATCCAGACGAGATCTCAACCTTCGGTTAAAGAACATCATGGCCGGGGCCTGGTTGGTGACTGCATGTGTCGCATTTCTGTAGGCTAACAGGAAATTGTCCACCTTATGCTGCAGTGGAATGTCGTCATCACACATGGCCTTTACTGCTTTTTTAAAGGTTTGTACGAACCTCTCAGCCAATCCATTTGTGGCTGGATGATACGGGGCGGATGTGTAATGCCTTATCCCATTCCTTTTCATAAATCTTCAAAACTCTTCGGACACAAACTGTGGTCCGTTATCAGAGCAAATCTGCTCTGGCAAGCCGTTCCTGGCAAAAATGGTCCATAGGACTGCAATAGTTTTCTCCGTGGTGGTGGAGGACATTTTGATCACCTCAGGCCATTTCGAGTGCGCATCCACGGCTATTAAAAACATTGAGTCCATGAATGGACCAGCAAAATCAATATGCACCCGTTGCCATGGAGATGGCATGAGTGTGAGTGTGAGTTGTCATGGAGATTGCCCTGTTCCTGGGACTAGGGACAGGGTCACTGGCAAGGCTTGGAAGCTAAGCAGAGCCAGTGCCTGGTTAGTACCTGAAGGGGTAACCATCAGGGAAGACCAGGTGCAGAAGGTCACGGAAGGAGCCCCGAGGAGGGGCGGTTGGTGAGAAGGTCACGGAAGGAGCCACGGGAGGAGCGGCTGGTGAGCAGGCCCGGGCGTTGGGCTGAAGATTGTCGGACAGGAGGAATGGTGGAAATGGAATGGCGGCGCGCACCGACGCAGCGGCTTTGCTTCTTCCAGTCATGGGAGCTTGCAAGATCACATTTCGTTGTTCATGTACTTGTGCAATGACAATAAAGTTGAATTATTATTATTATTATTATTATGAGGGCCACTCCCATGGGTGTAGAGGGGCATGTGGTGGTGCATTTTGGATCTACTGGCATCCTGAGCAGCTCTTTGTCAGGTTCTCGATTTGCTGATCGATCCCCGGCCGCCACACATAAGCCCTAGCAAGGCTTTTCATTTTCACCCCTCACAGATGACCTTCGTGAAGCTCTTTGAGCACTCTCTCCCTTAATTTGGGTGGAATTACCACTCGGGATCCACACATCAAGTTTCCCTGGCATACTGACAGCTGTTCTCTTCTGGATGAGAATGCTGGCAACAGTGAGTTGCCATGTGCTGGCCATCCCTTCACCGTCAAATCATATACCCGAGACAGTGTCGGGTCATTTCAGGTCTCCTTCTCTATACCAGCGTTAGTTACTGGCAAGCATTCAATTATAGTCGAATGAAATATTTCGACAGGATCCACTGCTGGTGCTTCCTCCGCAGTAGGCAGTGGCAGGCGTGATAGTCCATCAGCGTTTCCATGCTGTTTCGTGCCCTTATACTCGATTTCATATTGGTGCGCCCCTAGAAAAAGGGACCATCTTTGTAGCCGTTGCGCAGTCATCACCGGAACGCCCTTCTTTGGATTAAAGATGGAGACAAGTGGTTGGTGGTCAGTCAGCAAGGTGAACTTCTGCCCGTGCAGATACTGATTGAACTTTTTCACTCGCCACACTAGGCTGAGGGCCTCCCTGTCAATCTGGGCGTAGTTACGCTCGGCTGAGGTTAGTGACCGAGACGCAAAGGCTACTGGCCTCTCTGAGCCGTCCGGGAATTTGTGCGACAGCACCGCTCCAATGCCATAGGGTGATGCATCACACGCCAACCGAATTGGTAGCGCTGGGTTGAAATGAGCCAACACCTCTTTTGATGTGATCAATGCTTTGCTCTTCTGGAAAGCTCGTTTACATTCGTCACTCCACTTCCATGGTACCCCCGTTTGCAGTAGGGTGTTCAGTGGGTGTAGTACGGTAGACAAATTCGGTAAAAACTTATGGTAGTAGTTCACCAGCCCGAGGAACGACCTCAGTTGTGACACATTTTCTGGTGCTGGAGCCTTGACTGCTGCCTCTATCTTTTCAGGGGACTTATGTAACCCCTCTTTACCAATAACGTGGCCACAATACGAGATCTGCTCCTGGAAAAACTCGCATTTGTGGCGATTAGCTCGGAGCCCATATTCCTTCAATCTAGTGAGCACCTGCTCCAGGTTGGCGAGGTGATCACTGTCATTTTTGCCCGTGACCAGGATGTCGTCCAAATAACACTGGGTCCCTGGAATCCCTTGCAGGACTTGTTCCATTGCCCTTTGCCAAATAGCCGGAGCTGATGCTTCCCCGAACACCAGCCGGTTGTATTGGTAGAGACCTTTATGAGTGTTGATCGTGAGGTACTGTTTCGAGGCTTCTTCTACCTCCATTTGCAGGTACGCCTGGGCCAGATCAATCTTAGTGAAGTGTTTCCCTCCAGATAGCGAGGCGAAAATATCTTCAATCTGCGGAAGTGGATATTGTACAGTGTGAAGGATTGGGTTCACTGTCACCTTAAAGTCCCCACAGATGTGAACCTTCTTTGGTTCCCCAGGCGTATTACTCAACGACCTCTTCATTACAGGAACGATGGGTGTAGCCCACTCGCTCCAGTCCACTTTGGACAGTACTCCTGAACATTCCAAACCTTCCAGCTCTGCTTCGACGGCTGGGCGGATCGCATAAGGTACTGGCCTTAAAAAACTTTGGGCTTGCATTTTCCTCTATTTTGATCGTCGCTGTTATGCCTTTTAGTGTTCCGAGTCCCTCCTGGAACACTTCTTGTGCGTCAGTTAGCATTTTTGACAGTCGTCCAGGTGTGACGTCGTCATCCTTTTTGGCATCTACAGTCAATGCTTGTATGGAATGCCAATCTAGCTGTATCTTCCAGATCCATTCACGTCCTAGTAGTGGTGGTCCTCCATCTGGCAATACATATAGGTCCATTTTTGGTGTTTCCTTGCCGTTATATATAATGTTCACCCTTATTTTTCCTTTGGGGTAGACTTTTTGCCCCGTGTACGTCTTCAAGACAATCTTTGTATCTCTCAAGGGTATATGTGAGAATAGCCGCTTGTAGTCCCTTCGGTTTATGACTGTTAGGGCTGATCCTGTGTCCAATTCCATTTTCACTTGGACTCCTGCTATCTTGAGCGTGACCCAGATAGTTTGGTGATCCTCTGTTTTGATCACATTATGTAGTTTCAGACAACCCAGCTCCTTGCTTCCGGAGTCTGTATCACTCTTCTGTTCATCTGAACTACTCTCCGTCACCTTATGTACCTTCTTGTACTTCTCCTGTGGAGATTTCTTGCTGCTGGTTTTCTTTCCCGACCTGCAGACTCTTGCTATGTGTCCTACTTTTCCACACTGTCTGCACACTTTGTCCTTGAACCAGTGATCATTATGGTCGTGTGTTGTTCTGCCGCAGCGATAACACTTCACTGTTCCGTATGACATTTCATTTGTGCCATATTCTTGCGGTCTCCGTTGTATCTCAGCAGCGCCCCGTGCGGCTGCTTCGTGTGATACTGCAATGCTGAAAGCCTTGTCCAGCGTAAGATCCTTTTCTGATAGAAGCCGTTTCTGGGTTCCTTCACTTTGAAGCCCACACACAAACTTGTCCCTTAAAGTATCTGCTAGTCCTGTTCCAAACTGGCAGTGTTTCGATAGCTTGCGCAGTTCCGTTAAATACTCAGCATTACTTTCATCTTTATGCTGGTTCCTTTTGTGAAACTTAAATCTTTCTGCTATCAGCAGCGGTGTGGGGTTTAAGTGGTCCTGTAGGATTGACACTATGGGGCAGTAATTCCTCCCCAAATGCGTGAGTACGGAAGGGGTACTCACGCGTCTGGCCGGAGGAAATGCCGGTTTTCAGCATGCACAGCGCATGCGCTGAAAACCGGCATTTCCTCTCCTCTAGCCCAAGAGGTGAAGAGGCTAGCACGTGTGCTGTAGGGGGCAGCGCGTGCATCTTGGATTTCCTCTGTTTTGGGGGATTTGCGCATGTGTAAAGGCCTCCGGTCTTTATGCTTGTAAAAAGCACACGTAAGTATTTATTTTTACAGGTAAGTGGTGTTTTAGTGCAATTTAGAATTTTTTTTCCCACAGGTTTATTATTTTAAAGAATCTACAATAAGGTAAGTTTAGTTTTAGACCCTTTTTATTAAAAATTTAATTAAAAAAAAAATTATTGTTTAAATTATTTTTTTAAACTTATTTATGCTTAATTTAATGATTGGGATGTTTTTAAATTTTTATTTAAAGTTTAAATAGTGTTTTGGGCCCCCGTAGTTTTCATGAGTTTGACAGCTATTACTCTCAAACTCATGAATGAACCTTCCCCTCCCCTGATTGGTTGTACAGTGCTCACCTGATCCCAGCCGGCACATCGCACTAACTACGCCGCTGGATCAGGTAAGCACTGCGCGCTGACATCTGAACCGGGCCTGTGACAGGAAATGCAAGCAGGCCCGGGCTTCAGATGTCAGCGCGCAGGGTGAGTGCAGATCGGGGGCTTGCATGCGCTGCAAGCCCCCGATTCTAATTTCAGGGCCTATGTTTTCAAAATCCTTTTCTACTGGCTTCTCTGGGGTTACTAGGTTTCGTAGTAAGCCATACGTTTTTGCACCCATTGAATTCAACAATACCAGCGCTTTCTTGTCATCTGGCACTTCATTCGCCTTGCAGTATACTTCTATGCGTTCGACATATGTCGTCCAATCTTCGACTTCATTGTCAAACGCTGTGATACTGCCACTCTTCGGCATTTTTGGGTGTGGTTAGACTGGCTTAAAATGGCGTCTCCCGCGCTTTCCTTTCTTCCCCGCTGCCGCTTAAAATGGCGTCTCCCGCGCTTTCCTTTCTTCCCCGCTGCGGCTTAAAATGGCGTCTCCCGCGCTGCTGCCAACGCCGCTCTCGGCTGTCCTCCTGGCAAATGGCAACGCCCTGTGGGTTTCGTGCGCTGCTCCTGCGCTGCTGCCAATGCCGCTCTCTGCGGTCCTCGTGGCAATGGCAGCGCTTTGCGTTTTCCTGCGCGCCTCTCTCCCCCGTTGACGCTGCTCGGCCCTTGAACACCGGCTGCGCTCTGCTCTCTCTCGCCTCTCTCCCCCGTTGACGCCGCTCAGTCCTGAACACCGGCTGTGCTCTGCTCTCTCTCGTTGACGCTGCTCGGCCCTTGAACACCGGCTGCGCCCCGTGCGCTCTGCCCTCTCTCTCTCCCCCATTGACGCTGCTCGGCCTTATTCTGTGCCGCTCGGTCGGCTCTAGCCACCGCTGTCCGGGAAGGGTCTGCGCAGTACCTGTTGCCAGCCCGGTTCGCTGGACCACCGTGGCTGGAAAGCCAAGCCTGGCTCTCGACAGTCTCCCCTGCGATGCCCGTGCTTCTGGACTCGACCTCCTTCCACTGTTCTCCAGGAGCGAATCCCTGGGAGGTGATGCAGAGTTGCAGGTAGGTTCGAATCTTTCTCATCGCCAATGTTAGATCCGGGTATCTTAATGTGGTGTCCTTCAATAATCAGACAAAGACTGCAGGGAACAATCAACAGGTGTTTACTGAATGAGGGTTAAAACTGCAACTGACTGTACAGAGCACTACTCAGGGTTTATATACAGGTGTGGTCACTGCCGGTACTACAGGATACAGGAGCTGTAAAAAGTAGTTCTCTCCCTTAAAGGTACATACATTACACCACTCACACTGCACACTCACACTGCGCACTCACACTGCACACTAGCACTCACACTGCACACTCACACTCACACTCAGACTTGCACTCACACTGCACACTCACACTGCACACTTGCACGCTCACTGCACACTCACTGTGCATTCACACTGCACAATTGCACTCACACTCACACTCACTGCTCACTCACACTGCTCACTCACACTGCATACTCACACTGCACACTCACACTGCACATACACACTCACACTGCCCACTTGCACTCACACTCCCACTCACACTCACACTGCACACTTACACTGCACATTGCACATTCACACTGCACGCGCACACTCACACTGCACACACACACTCACACTGCCCACTTGCACTCACACTCACACTCACACTGCACACTCACACTCACACTCGCACTCAAACTCACGCTGCATACTCACACTGCACACTTACACTGCACATTGCACATTCACACTGCACACTCACACTCACACTCACTGCACACTCACACTGCACACTTGCACTCACACTGCACACTCACACTGCGCACTCACACTCACACTGCACACTCACACTCACACTGTACACTCGCACTCACACTGCACACTCGCACTCACACTGTACACTCGCACTGCACATTGCACACTCACACTGCACACTCGCACTCACAGATCACACTCACACTGCACACTTGCACTCACACTGCACACTCACACTGCACACTCACACTGCACACTCACTGCACACTCATCCTGCACACTCACATTGCACACTCACACTACACACTCATACTGCACACTCACACTCACACTGCAAACTCACACTCACACTGTACACTCACACTGCACACTCACACTCACACTGCACACTCACACTGCACACTCACACTCACACTGCACACTCACACTGCACATTCACACTGTACACTCACACTGCACACTCACACTCACACTGCACACTCACACTCACACTGCACACTCACACTGCACACTCACACTCACACTGCACACTCGCACTGCACACTCGCACTCACACTGCACACTCATACTCACACTCACACTCACACTGCACACTCACATTCACACTGCACACTCACACTCACACTCAAACTGCACACTCACACTGCACACTCACACTGCACATTGCACACTCACACTGCACACTCACACTCGCACTGCACACTCACAGTCACACTCACACGCACACTCACACTCGCACTGCACACTCACAGTCACATGCACACTCACACTCACACTCGCACTGCACACTCATACTCACACTGCACATTCACACTTAATACCACTTTGATTTGAATCTGATTATTACAATGGAATGAAATTACAAAAGGGTCATTGTGAGTGAACAGAGCCCCTGATAAAAAGTTTACTGAATAAAAAAAACAAGGATGGAATGTTTGATGTGACTGCTTTGGGGAAAATCAAAACCAGCGAACACAAGATGTGTGAAACTCTGACACAGAGCCACCTGTCAGTGGGGAATATATGAATATATTTTTAATCTGGACAACATTCACCATGATTGCCAAGTTCCCACTGGCTGAACACCAGCAGTGTGAATTCCTGACAGTGTTCGCAGTACAAGACAATGGCAAACTGTTCCTGCACTACTTGAAATTGAGATTTGTACAGTGGCACTTTAAGATTTAAAATTGAATGATTCATTGAACAATTAGAATGACAGAGCTATAAAAACAGTGATCCACAAAGACAGAATTGTGCCTTGACTGGAAGCCTCCCAGATTATCGCCTTAAGAAAAAATGTTAACCATCTATAATTATAGGTTAGTGATAGTTAATGTGGAGTCAACCTCTGCTCTGAAACATCGTCCACTTGTTGTGGAGACCTGAGGTTAACCGATTCCATATCACAAGCCAATCATCCGACCCCAGCACTCTCCCCACACACTTACACACACTGACACACTCACACAATCACACACAGAAACTCACACTCACACACACTCAAACACACTCACACAAACTCACACACAAAGACTCACACACACTCACACACTGACAAGATGTAAAGGCGGAGACAGAGTGAAGATGGACACGGAGTGAAGGTGGACACGGAGTGAAGGTGGACACAGAGTGAAGGTGGACACGGAGTGAAGGTGGACACGGAGTGAAGGTGGACACGGAGTGAAGGTGGACACGGAGTGAAGGTGGACACAGAGTGAAGGTGGACACGGAGTGAAGATGGACACGGAGTGAAGGTGGACACAGAGTGAAGGTGGACACGGAGTGAAGGTGGACACGGAGTGAAGGTGGACACGGAGTGAAGGTGGAAGCGGAGTGAAGGTGGACTCAGAGTGAGGGTGGACACGGAGTGAAGGTGGACACGGAGTGAAGGTGGACACGGAGTGAAGGTGGACACGGAGTGAAGCAGGAAACAGAGTGAAGATGGACACGGAGTGAAGGTGGACACGGAGTGAAGGTGGACACGGAGTGAAGGTGGACACGGAGTAAAGCAGGAAACAAAGTGAAGATGGACACAGTGAAGATGGACACAGAGTGAAGATGGACACGGAGTGAAGGTGGACACGGAGTGAAGGTGGACACGGAGTGAAGGTGGACACAGAGTGAAGGTGGACACGGAGTGAAGCTGGACACAGAGTGAAGGTGGACACGGAGTGAAGGTGGACACGGAGTGAAGGTGGACACGGAGTGAAGGTGGACACGGAGTGAAGGTGGACACGGAGTGAAGGTGGACACGGAGTGAAGGTGGACACGGAGTGAAGGTGGACACGGAGTGAAGGTGGACACAGAGTGAAGGTGGACACAGAGTGAAGGTGGACACGGAGTGAAGGTGGACACAGAGTGAAGGTGGACACGGAGTGAAGGTGGACACGGAGTGATGGTGGACACAGAGTGAAGGTGGACACAGAGTGAAGATGGACACGGAGTGAAGGTGGACACAGAGTGAAGGTGGACACAGAGTGAAGATGGACACGGAGTGAAGGTGGACACAGAGTGAAGGTGGACACAGAGTGAAGATGGACACGGAGTGAAGGTAGACACGGAGTGAAGGTGGACACAGAGTGAAGGTGGACACAGAGTGAAGGTGGACACAGAGTGAAGGTGGACACAGAGTGAAGGTGGAGACGGAGTGAAGGTGGACACAGAGTGAAGGTGGACACAGAGTGAAGGTGGACAGAGAGTGAAGGTGGAGACGGAGTGAAGGTGGACACAGAGTGAAGGTGGACACGGAGTGAAGGTGGACACGGAGTGAAGGCGGACACAGAGTGAAGGTGGACACAGAGAGAAGGTGGACACAGAGTGAAGGTGGACACAGAGTGAAGGTGGACACGGAGTGAAGGTGGACACAGAGTGCAGGTGGACACGGAGTGAAGGTGGACACAGAGTGAAGGTGGACACAGAGTGAAGGTGGAGACGGAGTGAAGGTGGACACAGAGTGAAGGTGGACACAGAGTGAAGGTGGACAGAGAGTGAAGGTGGACACAGAGTGAAGCTGGACAGAGAGTGAAGGTGGACATGGAATGAAGGTGGACACAGAGTGAAGGTGGACACGGAGTGAAGGTGGACACAGAGAGAAGGTGGACACAAAGTGAAGGTGGACAGAGAGTGAAGGTGGACAGGGAGTGAAGGTGGACACGGAGTGAAGGTGGACACAGAGTGAAGGTGGACACAGAGTGAAGGTGGACACAGTGTCAAGGTGGACAGAGAGTGAAGGTGGACACGGAGTGATGTGGACACAGAGTGAAGGTTGACACGAAGTGTAGGTGGACACAGAGTGAAGGTGGACACAGAGTGAAGGTGGACATAGAGTGAAGGTGGAGACGGAGTGGAGGTGGACACGGAGTGAAGGTGGACACGGAGTGAAGGTGGGCACAGAGTGAAGGTGGACACGGAGTGAAGGTGGACACAGAGTGAAGTTGGACATGGAGTGAAGGTGGACATGGAGTGAAGGTGGCCACAGAGTGAAGGTGGACACGGAGGGAAGGTGGACACGGAGTGAAGGTGGACACTGAGTGAAGGTGGACACGGGATGAAGGTGGACACAGAGTGAAGGTGGACACGGGGTGAAGGTGGACACGGAGTGAAGGTGGACACAGAGTGAAGGTGGACACGGAGTGAAGGTGGACATGGAGTGAAGGTGGACACGGAGTGAAGGTGGACACGGAGCGAAGGTGGACACAGAGTGAAGGTGGACACAGAGTGAAGGTGGACACGGAGTGAAGGTGGACGCGGAGTGAAGGTGGACACGGAGTGAAGGTGGACACAGAGTGAAGGTGGACACAGAGTGAAGGTGGACACGGAGTGAAGGTGGACACGGAGTGAAGTTGGACACGGAGTGAAGGTGGACACGGAGTGAAGGTGGACACGGAGTGAAGGTGGACACGGAGTGAAGGTGGACACGGAGTGAAGGTGGACACGGAGTGAAGGTGGACACGGAGTGAAGGTGGACACGGAGTGAAGGTGGACACGGAGTGAAGATGGACACGGAGTGAAGGTGGACACGGAGTGAAGGTGGACACGGAGTGAAGGTGGACACGGAGTGAAGGTGGACACGGAGTGAAGGTGGACACGGAGTGAAGGTGGACACGGAGTGAAGGTGGACACGGAGTGATGGTGGAGACAGAGTGAAGGTGGACACAGAGTGAAGGTGGACACGGAGTGAAGGTGGACACAGAGTGATGGTGGACACAGAGTGAAGGTGGACACAGAGTGAAGATGGACACGGAGTGAAGGTGGACACAGAGTGATGGTGGACACAGAGTGAAGGTGGACATAGAGTGAAGATGGACACGGAGTGAAGGTGGACACAGAGTGAAGGTGGACACAGAGTGAAGATGGACACGGAGTGAAGGTAGACACGGAGTGAAGGTGGACACAGAGTGAAGGTGGACACAGAGTGAAGGTGGACACAGAGTGAAGGTGGACACAGAGTGAAGGTGGAGACGGAGTGAAGGTGGACACAGAGTGAAGGTGGACACAGAGTGAAGGTGGACAGAGAGTGAAGGTGGACACGGAGTGCAGGTGGACACAGAGTGAAGGTGGACACGGAGTGAAGGTGGACACGGAGTGAAGGCGGACACAGAGTGAAGGTGGACACAGAGAGAAGGTGGACACAGAGTGAAGGTGGACACAGAGTGAAGGTGGACACGGAGTGAAGGTGGACACAGAGTGAAGGTGGACACGGAGTGAAGGTGGACACAGAGTGAAGGTGGACACAGAGTGAAGGTGGAGACGGAGTGAAGGTGGACACAGAGTGAAGGTGGACACAGAGTGAAGGTGGACAGAGAGTGAAGGTGGACACAGAGTGAAGCTGGACAGAGAGTGAAGGTGGACATGGAATGAAGGTGGACACAGAGTGAAGGTGGACACGGAGTGAAGGTGGACACAGAGAGAAGGTGGACACAAAGTGAAGGTGGACAGAGAGTGAAGGTGGACAGGGAGTGAAGGTGGACACGGAGTGAAGGTGGACACAGAGTGAAGGTGGACAAAGTGTCAAGGTGGACAGAGAGTGAAGGTGGACACGGAGTGATGTGGACACAGAGTGAAGGTTGACACGAAGTGTAGGTGGACACAGAGTGAAGGTGGACACAGAGTGAAGGTGGACATAGAGTGAAGGTGGAGACGGAGTGGAGGTGGATATGGAGTGAAGGTGGCCACAGAGTGAAGGTGGACGCAGAGTGAAGGTGGACACGGAGTGAAGGTGGACACGGAGTGAAGGTGGACACGGAGTGAAGATGGACACAGAGTGAAGGTGGACACAGAGTGAAGGTGGACGCAGAGTGAAGGTGGACACGGAGTGAAGGTGGACACAGAGTGAAGGTGGACACGCTGTGAAGGTGGACACGGAGTGAAGGTGGACACGGAGTGAAGGTGGTCACGGAGTGAAGGTGGACACGGAGTGAAGGTGGACACGGAGTGAAGGTGGACACAGAGTGAAGATGGACACAGAGTGAAGGTGGACACGGAATGAAGGTGGACACGGAGCGAAGGTGGACACGGAGCGAAGGTGGACACGGAGTGAAGGTGGACACGGAGTGAAGGTGGACACAGAGTGAAGGTGGACACAGAGTGAAAGTGGACAGAGAGTGAAGGTGGACACAGAGTGAAGGTGGACACGGAGTGAAGGTGGACACGGAGTGAAGGTGGACACGGAGTGAAGGTGGAAGCGGAGTGAAGGTGGACTCAGAGTGAGGGTGGACACGGAGTGAAGGTGGACACGGAGTGAAGGTGGACACGGAGTGAAGGTGGACACGGAGTGAAGCAGGAAACAGAGTGAAGATGGACACGGAGTGAAGGTGGACACGGAGTGAAGGTGGACACGGAGTGAAGGTGGACACGGAGTAAAGCAGGAAACAAAGTGAAGATGGACACAGTGAAGATGGACACAGAGTGAAGATGGACACGGAGTGAAGGTGGACACGGAGTGAAGGTGGACACGGAGTGAAGGTGGACACAGAGTGAAGGTGGACACGGAGTGAAGCTGGACACAGAGTGAAGGTGGACACGGAGTGAAGGTGGACACGGAGTGAAGGTGGACACGGAGTGAAGGTGGACACGGAGTGAAGGTGGACACGGAGTGAAGGTGGACACGGAGTGAAGGTGGACACGGAGTGAAGGTGGACACAGAGTGAAGGTGGACACGGAGTGAAGGTGGACACAGAGTGAAGGTGGACACGGAGTGAAGGTGGACACTGAGTGAAGGTGGACACGGAGTGAAGGTGGACACAGAGTGAAGGTGGACACGGAGTGAAGATGGACACGGAGTGAAGGTGGACACGAAGTGAAGGTGGACACGGAGTGAAGGTGGACACGGAGTGAAGGTGGACACGGAGTGAAGGTGGACACGGAGTGAAGGTGGACACGGAGTGAAGGTGGACACAGAGTGAAGGTGGACACGGAGTGAAGGTGGACACAGAGTGAAGGTGGACACGGAGTGAAGGTGGACACGGAGTGATGGTGGAGACAGAGTGAAGGTGGACACAGAGTGAAGGTGGACACAGAGTGAAGGTGGACACGGAGTGAAGGTGGACACAGAGTGATGGTGGACACAGAGTGAAGGTGGACACAGAGTGAAGATGGACACGGAGTGAAGGTGGACACAGAGTGATGGTGGACACAGAGTGAAGGTGGACACAGAGTGAAGATGGACACGGAGTGAAGGTGGACACAGAGTGAAGGTGGACACAGAGTGAAGATGGACACGGAGTGAAGGTAGACACGGAGTGAAGGTGGACACAGAGTGAAGGTGGACACAGAGTGAAGGTGGACACAGAGTGAAGGTGGACACAGAGTGAAGGTGGACACAGAGTGAAGGTGGAGACGGAGTGAAGGTGGACACAGAGTGAAGGTGGACACAGAGTGAAGGTGGACAGAGAGTGAAGGTGGACACGGAGTGCAGGTGGACACGGAGTGAAGGTGGACACGGAGTGAAGGCGGACACAGAGTGAAGGTGGACACAGAGAGAAGGTGGACACAGAGTGAAGGTGGACACAGAGTGAAGGTGGACACGGAGTGAAGGTGGACACAGAGTGAAGGTGGACACGGAGTGAAGGTGGACACAGAGTGAAGGTGGACACAGAGTGAAGGTGGAGACGGAGTGAAGGTGGACACAGAGTGAAGGTGGACACAGAGTGAAGGTGGACAGAGAGTGAAGGTGGACACAGAGTGAAGCTGGACAGAGAGTGAAGGTGGACAGGGAATGAAGGTGGACACGGAGTGAAGGTGGACACGGAGTGAAGGTGGACACGGAGTGAAGGTGGACACAGAGTGAAGGTGGACACGGAGTGAAGGTGGACACAGAGTGAAGATGGACACGGAGTGAAGGTGGACACAGAGTGAAGGTGGACACGGAGTGAAGGTGGACACGGAGTGAAGGTGGACACGGAGTGAAGGTGGACACGGAGTGAAGGTGGAAACGGAGTGAAGGTGGACACAGAGTGAGGGTGGACACGGAGTGAAGGTGGACATGGAGTGAAGGTGGACACGGAGTGAAGGTGGACACGGAGTGAAGGTGGACACAGAGTGAAGCAGGAAACAGAGTGAAGATGGACACGGAGTGAAGGTGGACAGAGAGTGAAGGTGGACACGGAGTGAAGGTGGACACGGAGTGAAGGTGGACACGGAGTGAAGCAGGAAACAAAGTGAAGATGGACACAGTGAAGATGGACACAGAGTGAAGATGGACACGGAGTGAAGGTGGACACGGAGTGAAGGTGGACACGGAGTGAAGGTGGACACAGAGTGAAGGTGGACACGGAGTGAAGATGGACACAGTGAAGATGGACACAGAGTGAAGGTGGACACGGAGTGAAGGTGGACACGGAGTGAAGGTGGACACGGAGTGAAGGTGGACACGGAGTGAAGGAGGACACAGAGTGAAGGTGGACACAGAGTGAAGGTGGACACGGAGTGAAGGTGGACACAGAGTGAAGGTGGACACAGAGTGAAGGTGGACACGGAGTGAAGGCGGACACAGAGTGAAGGTGGACACAGAGAGAAGGTGGACACAGAGTGAAGGTGGACACAGAGTGAAGGTGGACACGGAGTGAAGGTGGACACAGAGTGAAGGTGGACACGGAGTGAAGGTGGACACAGAGTGAAGGTGGACACGGAGTGAAGGTGGAGACGGAGTGAAGGTGGACACAGAGTGAAGGTGGACACAGAGTGAAGGTGGACAGAGAGTGAAGGTGGACACAGAGTGAAGCTGGACAGAGAGTGAAGGTGGACATGGAATGAAGGTGGACACAGAGTGAAGGTGGACACGGAGTGAAGGTGGACACAGAGAGAAGGTGGACACAAAGTGAAGGTGGACAGAGAGTGAAGGTGGACAGGGAGTGAAGGTGGACACGGAGTGAAGGTGGACACAGAGTGAAGGTGGACACAGTGTCAAGGTGGACAGAGAGTGAAGGTGGACACGGAGTGATGTGGACACAGAGTGAAGGTTGACACGAAGTGTAGGTGGACACAGAGTGAAGGTGGACACAGAGTGAAGGTGGACATAGAGTGAAGGTGGAGACGGAGTGGAGGTGGACACGGAGTGAAGGTGGACACGGAGTGAAGGTGGGCACAGAGTGAAGGTGGACACGGAGTGAAGGTGGACACAGAGTGAAGTTGGACATGGAGTGAAGGTGGACATGGAGTGAAGGTGGCCACAGAGTGAAGGTGGACACGGAGGGAAGGTGGACACGGAGTGAAGGTGGACACTGAGTGAAGGTGGACACGGGATGAAGGTGGACACAGAGTGAAGGTGGACACGGGGTGAAGGTGGACACGGAGTGAAGGTGGACACAGAGTGAAGGTGGACACGGAGTGAAGGTGGACACGGAGTGAAGGTGGACACGGAGTGAAGGTGGACACGGAGCGAAGATGGACACAGAGTGAAGGTGGACACAGAGTGAAGGTGGACACAGAGTGAAGGTGGACACAGAGTGAAGGTGGACGCAGAGTGAAGGTGGACACGGAGTGAAGGTGGACACAGAGTGAAGGTGGACACAGAGTGAAGGTGGACACGGAGTGAAGGTGGACACAGAGTGAAGTTGGACACAGAGTGAAGGTGGACACGGAGTGAAGGTGGACACGGAGTGAAGGTGGACACGGAGTGAAGGTGGACACGGAGTGAAGGTGGACACGGAGTGAAGGTGGACACGGAGTGAAGGTGGACACGGAGTGAAGGTGGACACGGAGTGAAGATGGACACGGAGTGAAGGTGGACACGGAGTGAAGGTGGACACGGAGTGAAGGTGGACACGGAGTGAAGGTGGACACGGAGTGAAGGTGGACACAGAGTGAAGGTGGACACGGAGTGAAGGTGGACACGGAGTGATGGTGGAGACAGAGTGAAGGTGGACACAGAGTGAAGGTGGACACGGAGTGAAGGTGGACACAGAGTGATGGTGGACACAGAGTGAAGGTGGACACAGAGTGAAGATGGACACGGAGTGAAGGTGGACACAGAGTGATGGTGGACACAGAGTGAAGGTGGACATAGAGTGAAGATGGACACGGAGTGAAGGTGGACACAGAGTGAAGGTGGACACAGAGTGAAGATGGACACGGAGTGAAGGTAGACACGGAGTGAAGGTGGACACAGAGTGAAGGTGGACACAGAGTGAAGGTGGACACAGAGTGAAGGTGGACACAGAGTGAAGGTGGAGACGGAGTGAAGGTGGACACAGAGTGAAGGTGGACACAGAGTGAAGGTGGACAGAGAGTGAAGGTGGACACGGAGTGCAGGTGGACACAGAGTGAAGGTGGACACGGAGTGAAGGTGGACACGGAGTGAAGGCGGACACAGAGTGAAGGTGGACACAGAGTGAAGGTGGACACGGAGTGAAGGTGGACACAGAGTGAAGGTGGACACGGAGTGAAGGTGGACACAGAGTGAAGGTGGACACAGAGTGAAGGTGGAGACGGAGTGAAGGTGGACACAGAGTGAAGGTGGACACAGAGTGAAGGTGGACAGAGAGTGAAGGTGGACACAGAGTGAAGCTGGACAGAGAGTGAAGGTGGACATGGAATGAAGGTGGACACAGAGTGAAGGTGGACACGGAGTGAAGGTGGACACAGAGAGAAGGTGGACACAAAGTGAAGGTGGACAGAGAGTGAAGGTGGACAGGGAGTGAAGGTGGACACGGAGTGAAGGTGGACACAGAGTGAAGGTGGACAAAGTGTCAAGGTGGACAGAGAGTGAAGGTGGACACGGAGTGATGTGGACACAGAGTGAAGGTTGACACGAAGTGTAGGTGGACACAGAGTGAAGGTGGACACAGAGTGAAGGTGGACATAGAGTGAAGGTGGAGACGGAGTGGAGGTGGACATGGAGTGAAGGTGGCCACAGAGTGAAGGTGGCCACAGAGTGAAGGTGGACACGGAGTGAAGGTGGACACGGAGTGAAGGTGGACACTGAGTGAAGGTGGACACGGGATGAAGGTGGACACAGAGTGAAGGTGGACACGGGGTGAAGGTGGACACGGAGTGAAGGTGGACACAGAGTGAAGGTGGACACGGAGTGAAGGTGGACACGGAGTGAAGGTGGACACGGAGTGAAGATGGACACAGAGTGAAGGTGGACACAGAGTGAAGGTGGACACAGAGTGAAGGTGGACACAGAGTGAAGGTGGACGCAGAGTGAAGGTGGACACGGAGTGAAGGTGGACACAGAGTGAAGGTGGACACGCTGTGAAGGTGGACACGGAGTGAAGGTGGACACGGAGTGAAGGTGGTCACGGAGTGAAGGTGGACACGGAGTGAAGGTGGACACGGAGTGAAGGTGGACACAGAGTGAAGATGGACACAGAGTGAAGGTGGACACGGAATGAAGGTGGACACGGAGCGAAGGTGGACACGGAGCGAAGGTGGACACGGAGCGAAGGTGGACACGGAGTGAAGGTGGACACAGAGTGAAGGTGGACACAGAGTGAAAGTGGACAGAGAGTGAAGGTGGACACAGAGTGAAGGTGGACACGGAGTGAAGGTGGACACGGAGTGAAGGTGGACACAGAGTGAAGGTGGACACAGAGTGAAAGTGGACAGAGAGTGAAGGTGGACACGGAGTGAAGGTGGACACGGAGTGAAGGTGGACACGGAGTGTACGTGGACACGGAGTGAAGGTGGACACGGAGTGAAGGTGGACACGGGGTGAAGGTGGACACGGGGTGAAGGTGGACACGGGGTGAAGGTGGACACGGAGTGAAGGTGGACACGGAGTGAAGGTGGACACGGAGTGAAGGTGGACACGGAGTGAAGCTGGACACGGAGTGAAGGTGGACACAGAGTGAAGATGGACACAGAGTGAAAGTGGACACGGAGTGAAGGTGGACACGGAGTGAAGGTGGACACAGAGTGAAGGTGGACACAGAGTGAAGGTGGACACAGAGTGAAGGTGGACACGGAGTGAAAGTGGACACAGAGTGAAGGTGGACACGGAGTGAAGGTGGACACGGAGTGAAGGTGGACACGGAGTGAAGGTGGACACGGAGTGAAGGTGGACACTGAGTGAAGGTGGACACGGAGTGAAGGTGGACACGGAGTGAAGGTGGACACGGAGTGAAGATGAACACGGAGTGAAGGTGGACACGGAGTGAAGATGGACACGGAGTGAAGGTGGACACAGAGTGAAGGTGGACACAGAGTGAAGGTGGACACGGAGTGAAGGTGGACACGGAGTGAAGGTGAACACGGAGTGAAGATGGACACAGAGTGAAGGTGGACACAGAGTGAAGGTGGACACGGAGTGAAGGTGGACACGGAGTGAAGGTGGACACGGAGTGAAGGTGGACACGGAGTGAAGGTGGACACGGAGTGAAGGTGGACACAGAGTGAAGGTGGACACAGAGTGAAGGTGGACACGGAGTGAAGGTGGACACAGAGTGAAGGTGGACACGGAGTGAAAGTGGACACGGAATGAAGGTGGACACGGAGTGAAGGTGGACACAGAGTGAAGGTGGACACGGAGTGAAAGTGGACACGGAGTGAAGGTGGACACGGAGTGAAGGTGGACACAGAGTGAAGGTGGACACGGAGTGAAAGTGGACACAGAGTGAAGGTAGACACGGAGTGAAGGTGGACACGGAGTGAAGCTGGACACGGAGTGAAGGTGGACATGGAGTGAAAGTGGACACAGAGTGTAGGTGGAGATGGATTGAAGGTGGACACAGAGTGAAGGTGGAATAGCTTAGCGAGCATCTTGAAAGGGAACCCAAAAGTCTTTAATAAACATATCAATCTAAAAGGATAGTCAAAGGAATGGAGGGGTCAATTAACAACCTAAAACGATATCTTGTTGAGTTAGAGGGCCTAAATGATTACGTTGCACCAGTCATCACTAAAGAAGAGGATTCTGCCAATGTAGCAGTAAAGGAGGAGGTAGGAGAGAAATTAAATAGCATATAAATCGATAAAGAGGAGGTACTTAAATGATTGGCAGTGCTCAAAATAGAAAAGTTCCCCAGTCCAGTTGGGATGCATCCTAGGTTACTGGGGGAAGAAAGGGTGGAAATGGGTGGTTTTGGCCACAATCTTCCAATCCTCCTTTGATACGCGAGCGGTGCCAGAGGACTGGAGAGTTGCAACCATTGCAGCCCTGTTCAAAAAAAGGGGAAATGAATAAACCCGGACACTACAGGCCAGCCAGCCGAACGTCAGTGGAGGCGAAACTTCTACAGACGAGAATCTGGGACAAAATTAATTGTCATTTGGAAGAATATGGGCTAATAAATGACAAACAACAAAAGGCAAATCGTGTCTGGCTAACTTGACTGAGTTCTTCAACGAAATAAAAGAAAAGGTTGAAAAATTGAAGCCCGTGTGATTGAAGGAGCAAAATGGATACACAATTGGCTAAGGGACCGAAAGCAGAGATTAGGGTGAACGCTTGGTTTTTGGACTGGAGGGAAGTAAACAGTGGTGTCCTCCAGGGGCCAGAATTTTTGATATATATTAATGACCTGGACTTGGGGATACAGGGCATCATTTGCAGATGACACAAAACTCAGAAATGTAGTAAACAGTGAGGAGGATAGTAACAGACTTCAGGAGGACACAGACAGACTGGGGAAATGGGCAGACACATGGCAGATAAAATTTAACGGGGGAGAAATTGAGTATAGCCCCATTTGGGGCGCCAGCCTTGCCAGGGCACTAAAAGTAGCGCCCCGGAAACATTCGCGCCCCTGCACCAGAAATTGAGTGGTTGCGCCCCAAAGGGAAGTGCGGCGCTACTGGAGGCCTCCCTCTTGGGGCGCTGCGAGTGAATATTGTGGCGCAACGTGCCACAGCGCCACACGCTGCTGCAAGTCGCGCTGTGGTATTGCAGGCCTTCCTCCCCTTCTTAAAGAGGAGGGGCCTTGTGCAGCGCGATCTGGGGCCCAGCTGGACCCCCGAGGATCGGGAGTGCAGGCAAAAGAGCCCGGCACCGAGGAGAAGTGCTGGGCTCTTGGAACGCAGCCGGCACTCCGCGGCGGGGGGGTGGGGGGGGGTTCAGGAGGCCGGGGACAGGAGCGCAGGCAGGTGCTGGCAGGCGGCCAACAACAAAAATGGCCGCCCCGCACCTCGCCTTTAATTTGCGCCTCTCCGGCCGTAGTTAGGCCCCCCTGAACCGGTCGGACATAGCGTCTGGCGGTAAATCGGGGGCACTGCCGAATATCGCGGCCGGGGCATCAGCGGGGCGCTGTGCACACCGATGACGTCATCGGCAGCGGCGCAGCGCTAACGGTTAGCGCCACCACTAACGTCCCACGAAATTTAGCAGGAGGCGTGGACGGTGCCGCGCCCGGGCGCCAGTTGGCTTGCGACCCACTTAGCGCCCTCTTAAGGCGCTAACGGGTGGCGCAACCGACTGAATTTCTCCCCCAACGTGTTTAAGTGCGAAGTGATACATTTTGGAAGGACATTGAGGAAAGACAAAATAAGCTAAATGGCACAATTTTGAAGGGTTGCAGGAACAGAGAGAGCTGGGGTGTAGGTACACAAATCTTTGAAGGTGGCAGCACAAGTTGAGAAGGCTGTTAAAAAGCATACAGAATCCTTGGCTTTGTAAACAGAAGAATCGAGCACAAAATCAAGGAAGTTGTGCTAAACCTTTATAAAATACTGGTTAGGCCCCAGCTGGAGTATTGTGTCCAATTCTGGGCACCGCAATTTAGGAAGGATGTCCCGGCCGTAGAGACGGTGTAGAAGAGATTTACTGGAATGGTACCGGGGATGAGGGACTTCAGTTACATGGAGAGACTGGAGAAGCTGGTGTTGTTCTCCTTAGAGCAGAGAAGGTTAAGGGGAGATTTAATAGAGGTGTTCAAAATTATGGGAGGTTTTGATCGAGTAGATAGGGAGAAATATGTTTCCAGTGGCAGGAGGGTCAGTAACCAAAGGACACAGAATTAAAATAATTGGCAAAAGAGCCAGAGGGGAGATCAGGAAAAATGTTGTTACTAAGTGGCTTGTCATGATCTGGAATGCATTGCCTGAAAGGGCGGTGGAAGGAGATACAATAGTGTCTTTGAAGAGGGAATTGAACAAATATTTCAGAAGGAAATTGTTGCAGGGCTGTGGGGAAAGAGTGGGACTAATTGGAGAGCTCAATCAAAGAGGCTCGATGGGCCGAATGAGCTTCTGTGCTGTATCATTCTATGATTCTATGATTAGACTCACTCCAGGGTCCCCACCATCAAACATACACCTGTTTGCTTTTTATTAATCTTAGCCCGCAAAGTGAGAAGCCTTAATTGTTGCTTAAAGGAAACTGTGCCAAGTGTGAGAGATACCAACTCCCAGAAACTACTACACTGGCAAATACCAACGTAAACTGATTCTGTGTTTATAGCAACCGTCGCCACACAGCCCCAGGTGGCAATTAATGAAGGTGGGCAGAGTCTCCGTGAAACCACTTCAGCTATGAACATTGAGAAAAATAAATAAAGTATTATCCATGGTATTTAACTTTTGATAGAAAGGGATTAGCCTTGCAGGTAAGATGAACTCAGTCAGAATGTCTTCCTTAAAGCATGATGTTGAGTCTGTGTTTCCAAGTGTAGTTATGCTGAATAACTGGACACAGGCTACAGAAATAATTAAACAGGTCTTTAGTAATTGAGGGTCAGGGCTGAACTGGAATACACTTTGCTCCACAGGGTTTATATACCGGTGTGGTCACCACCGGTACTACAATGTACAGGAGCCATCAAAAAGTAATCCATCACCTTAAGGTATCCTCTTAAGGTGGTACAGGTTACATACACTACAATTCCTCCCCTTTTAGCTTAACAGTGTACACCCCAATTTAAACATTACATGGATAACATATATACAACTTTCACACAAAACTGTTCAAAGATTCAGTCTCTGAGGGGGCCTCCTGATCCGGGCCGGATAACGCCTTTCAGGGGTCTCTGGTTCTCGTTGCTGGGGTGACTCATCCATTTGATCTCCTATGGATTGAACATCATCATGTACGTTCGAGTCTGAGGTAGATGCTACAGGCTCAATAACTTCTTCAACTGGTGTCTCTGCCGTAGACATGGGGTCGTCCCTTGGTCTCGATTCTACAAGTTGGTCAGCATGACGTCGTATTACGTTCTCTCCAACGTCTACCGTGTACATCAAGGGTCCTTGTCGGGCACGAATTGTTCCGGATTGCCATTTATCATTCCTATAGTCCCTGGCCAACACTGGTTGTCCTATTTCGAAACTCCGAATTGCTTGTTTTCGACTTCCCTACGCACATTGGGTTTTAACAAATCCAACTGGGACCGCAACCTCCTGTTATAGAACATTATGGCAGGGCTTTGATTTGTCACTGCATGCGTGGCGTTTCGATATGCCATCAGGAAATTGTCCACCTTGTGTTGTAGTGGAATATGGTCTTCGCTCATGGCCTTTATCGCCTTTTTGAATGTTTGTACAAATCTCTCGGCCAACCCATTTGTAGCCGGATGATATGGGGCAGATGTATAGTGTTTCACCCCATACTTTTTCATGAATTTCTGGAATTCTTCTGACACGAACTGTGGTCCGTTGTCTGAACATATTTGTTCCGGCAACCCATTCCTTGCAAATATGGTTCTTAGAACTGCGATCGTCTTTTCAGAGGTAGTGGTCGACATCTTAATCACTTCTGGCCATTTAGAATGTGCGTCTACTGCTATCAAAAACATGGAATCCATGAATGGACCTGCAAAGTCGATATGCACACGTTGCCACGGGGTTGAAGGCCATTCCCACGGATGCAGCGGTGCAATTGGAGGTGCGTTTTGAACTTTTTGGCACCCTGAGCAGCTTTTAGTCAGATCCTCTATTTGTTTGTCGATACCTGGCCACCACACATAAGCCCTAGCAAGGCTTTTCATCTTGACTCCCCCCAGATGACCTTCATGCAATTCCTTCAGAACTCTCTCCCTTAATTTAGGAGGAATAATCACCCTTGTTCCATACATCAATGTTCCTTGACAGGCGGACAGCTGTTCTCGTCTGGCTGAGAATGCTGGTAACAGTGGGTCGCCATGTGCTGGCCATCCCTTCACTGTCAAATCGTAGACCCGAGACAGTGTTGGGTCATTTCGGGTCTCTCTCTCAATACCCGCATTGGTGACTGGTAAGCATTCGATGATGGTCGAGTGAAATATCTCGACAGGGTCAACTGCCGGTGCCTCTTCCGCTGTAGGTACTGGCAGGCGCAACAGCCCATCAGCATTACCATGTTGCTTTGTACCTTTGAATTCGATATCATATTGATGTGCCCCTAGGAAAAGGGACCATCTCTGAAGCCTCTGCGCCATCATAACCGGAACACCCTTCTTAGGGTTAAAAATGGAAACCAACGGCTGGTGATCTGTCAGCAGCATAAACTTTTGGCCTTGCAGGTAATGGTTAAATTTCTTAACTCCCCACACGAGGCTGAGAGCCTCCCTATCTATCTGAGCATAGTTGCGCTCTGCGGAGGTCAATGATCTGGATGTGAACGCGACTGGCCTTTCCAAGCCATTTGGCAACTTATGTGAGAGCACTGCCCCGATACCATATGGAGAAGCATCACAAGCTAAGCGAATAGGCAGCGTTGGGTTAAAGTGAGCCAACACTTCCTTAGAGGTGATCAGTGCCTTGCTTTTTTGAAAAGCCCGCTTACAATCATCGCTCCACTTCCATGGTATTCCCATTTGCAGAAGAGTGTTCAGCGGGTGTAACACCGTGGATAAATTTGGAAGAAACTTGTGGTAATAGTTAACCAACCCAAGGAACGACCTCAACTGGGATACATTTTCCGGAGCGGGAGCTTTCACAACAGCTTCGATCTTGTCAGGTGACTTATGGAGCCCCTCCTGGTCAATGACGTGGCCGCAGTACGAGATTCGCTTTTGAAAGAACTCACATTTCTGGCGATTAACTCTGAGCCCATATTCTTTCAATCTGGTGAGCACCTGCTCCAAATTCGCGAGGTGATCCTTATCATCATCTCCTGTAATCAGAATGTCGTCCAGGTAGCATTGTGTGCCTGGAATTCCCTGCAATACCTGCTCCATGGCCCTTTGCCAAATCGCTGGAGCCAATGCCACTCCAAAAACCAGTCTATTATACCGATATAAGCCCTTATGTGTGTTGATCGTGAGATACTGGCGTGACGCTTCATCAACTTCCATCTGTAGGTACGCCTGCGCCAGGTCTATCTTGGTGAAGTGTTTCCCGCCAGACAGCGAAGCGAAGATATCTTCAATCCGCGGAAGTGGATATTGCACCGTGTGAAGAACCGGATTAACAGTGATCTTGAAATCGCCACAGATGCGAACCTTCCCAGGTTCCCCCGGCTTGTTGCTCAACGAACGCTTCATGATAGGAACAATGGGTGTGGCCCATTCGCTCCAGTCCACCTTTGACAGTACTCCTGAACGTTCTAGCCCTTCCAGCTCTGCTTCCACAGCAGGTCGTATCGCATAAGGTACCAGTCTGGCTTTGAAAAATTTTGGGTTTGCATGTTCTTCAACCTTGATGTTTGCCGTAATTCCTTTCAGTGTTCCCAGTCCCTGTTGGAACACCTCCTTAGCATCGTCCAATATTTTGGACAGTCGTTTAGGTTTGACGTCGTCCTCTTTACAGGAATCTACAGTTAGTGCTTGTATGGAATGCCAGTCCACATTTATTCTCCGGATCCATTCCCATCCCAGTAGTGGCGGACCTCCCTCAGGTAACACATACAAGTCCATTTCCTGACTTTCTTTACCATTGTAGACCACATTTACCTTTATCTTTCCGATGGGGTATACTCTTTGCCCCGTGTATGTTTTCAATACAATCTCCGTATCCCTCAGGGGAATGTGCGAGAATAACCTTTTGTAATCTTGCTTATTCATGACCGTCAATGCCGATCCAGTGTCCAATTCCATCTTCACTTGGACTCCTGCTATCCGAAGCATGACCCAGATAGTTTGGTGGTCTGCTGTGTTACCCACATTATATATTTTTAGACAACCCAGTTCCTTACTGCTGGAGTCTGAATTCATCTTCTGTTCATCCGAACTGTTCTCTGTCACCTTGTGTACTTTTTTGCACTTCTCCTGTGGCGACTTTTTGCTGCTGGTCTTCTTTCCTGACCGGCATACTCTCGCTATGTGACCAAGTTTGCCACATTGCCTGCATTCTTTATCTTTGAACCAGCACTGGTTCTGGTCATGCGTTGTCCTTCCGCAATGATAGCACTTTACTGCGCCCAATGCCATTTCATTGGTGCTGAATTCCAATGGCCTTTGCTGTATCTCTGCAGTGCCTCGTGCTGCTGCCTCGTGCGATGCTGCAATGCTGAAAGCTTTGTCCAGCGTAAGATCCTTTTCCTCTAGCAGTCGCTTCTGGGTTCCTTCCCTTAGGAGCCTGCACACAAACTTATCTCTCAGTGCGTCTGCTAGTCCTGTACCGAACTGACAGTACTTTGATAACTTGCGCAGTTTGATTAAGAATTCAGCGTTGCTTTCCTCTTTAAGTTGAATTCTTTTGTAGAATTTAAATCGTTCCGCTATCAGCAGCGGCGTGGGGTTTAAATGTTCTTGCAGGATAGTAACAATATCCGCGAAACTCTTTCCTACCGGTTTATCTGGTGTTACAAGGTTCCTTAATAACCCGTACGTCTTCGCACCCATCGAGTTTAATAGGGTTAGTGCTTTCTTATCCTCCGGTACCTCATTCGTTGTACAGTAAACTTCGACGCGTTCCACATAAGTGGCCCAATCTTCCACATCGCTATCAAAAGCAGTGATGTTACCCGTTTTGGCATCCTTGTTGAGTTTCCTTTCCTTCGGATATGATTATTATTTTTTTTATTTTTTTTCAAAATGGCGGCTTCCCGCGCTTGGCGGCTTTTCCTGCGCTTGTCTTCTTCCCCCGCCGACTCAAAATGGCGATTACCGTGCTGTTGCCGTTCTCGCCTCCCAGCGGTCCTTTATTTTCCCCTACGCTGCTGCTCTTGTTCCCCGCCGCTCCCGCGGTCCTTGTGGACATAAATGCTTTTCTGGCTGCTGCGCGTCTCTGCCCCGATTGCAGTCCGGCCGCTGACACCGGCTGCGGTCGTGTTCTCCGCCCTTTTTGTCGTTTCCCTCCCCTTCTCTTACTGACAACTCGGCCGACTTCCCCCCCGTGCCGCTCGATCGGGCTTACCCGCCGCTGTCGTCAAAGGGATGTTCACTGATGTTTGACTTCGTGGCCAGAAACCAACCCGGGTTCCCGATTGCCTCCCGTGCTATGCAGTGCCCAGCAGGATGTTGAGGGTGAATGTCCTTGATCGACGCCCATTTCAGAGGCGAAGCTTCCTTTGATGCAACTGCCGCTAGGTAAGATCAGACTCGTCGCCACTGTTGAGTCTGTGTTTCCAAGTGTAGTTATGCTGAATAACTGGACACAGGCTACAGAAATAATTAAACAGGTCTTTAGTAATTGAGGGTCAGGGCTGAACTGGAATACACTTTGCTCCACAGGGTTTATATACCGGTGTGGTCACCACCGGTACTACAATGTACAGGAGCCATCAAAAAGTAGTCCATCACCTTAAGGTATCCTCTTAAGGTGGTACAGGTTACATACACTACACATGAGAGTTGCAGCTTGATGAGAAGGCAGATGTCAAATCAATCTTAGAGAAAAGCGAACAGTAAGAGAAAGCTTTTGGTTCATCAAGGCTTCTCTGTCCAGCTCGCTAAACCCCCGATCATACCCCATCCCCCAGCTCTCTAACCCCCCCGATCGAGGCACCTCCCCCAGCTCTCTAACCCTCCGATCATACCCCGTCCCCCAGCTCGCTAACCCCCCCGATCGAGGCACCTCCCCCAGCTCTCTAATCCCCCGATCGAAGCCCCTCCCCCAGCAATCTAACCCCCCGATTGAAGCCCCTCCCCCAGCTCTCTAACCCCCGTCGAGGCCCCTCCCCCAGCTCTCTAACCCCCCGATCGAAGCCCCTCCCCAGCTCTCTAACCCCCCCGATCGAGGCACCTCCCCCAGCTCTCTAACCCCCTGATCGAAGCCCCTCCCCCAGCTCTCTAACCCCCCGATCGAAGGCCCTCCCCCAGCTCTCTAAACCCCCCGATCGAGGCCCCTCCCCCAGTTCTCTAACCCCCTGATCAAAGCCCCTCCCCCAGCTCTCCCCCCCGATCGGCCCCCCTCCCCCAGCTCTCCCCCCCGATCGAAGCCCCTCCCCCAGCTCTCCCCCCGATCAACCCCCCTGCCCCAGCTCTCTAACCCCCCGATCAAAGCCCATCCCCCAGCTCTCTAACCCCCGATCGAAGCCCCTCCCACAGCCCCCCCGATCGAAGCCCCTCCCCCAGCTCGCTAAACCCCGATCGAAGCCCCTCCACAGCTCTCCCCCCCGATTGCGGCCCCTCCCCCAGCCCCCCCCGATCAAAGCCCATCCCCCAGCTCTCTAACCCCCGATCGAAGCCCCTCCCCCAGTCCCCCCGATCGAGGCCCCTCCCCCAGCTCCCTAACCCCCGATCGAAGCACCTCCCCAGCTCTCCCCCCCCGATTGAGGCCCCTCCCCCAGCTCTCCAACCCCCCGATCGAGACTCCTCCCCAGCTCTCTAACCCCCGATTGAAGCCCCTCCCCCAGCCTCCCCGATCGAGGCCCCTACCCCAGCTCTCTAACCCACCGATCGAGGCCCCTCCCGCAGCCCCCCTGATCGAGGCCCCTCCCCCAGCTCTCTAACCCCCGATCGAGGCCCCTCCCCTAGCCCCCCCGATCGAAGCCCCTCCCCCAGCTCTCTAACCCCACAATCGAGGCCCCTCCCCCAGCTCTCTAACCCCCCGATTGAAGCCACTCCCCCAGCCCCCCGATCGAGGCCCCTCCCCAGCTCTCTAACCCACCGATCGAGCCCCCTCCCCCAGCCCCCCCGATCGAGGCCCCTCCCCCAGCTCTCGAACACCCCGATCGAGGCCCCTCCCCCAGCTCTCTAACCCACCGATCGAGGCCCCTCCCCTAGCCCCCCTGATCGAAGCCCCTCCCCCAGCTCTCTAACCCCCTGATCGAAGCCCCTCCCCAAGCTCTCTAAACCCCCGATCGAAGCCCCTCCCCCAGCTCTCTAACCCCCCCGATCGAGGCCCCTCCCCCAGCTCTCTAACCCCCCGATCGAGGCCCCTCCCCCAGCTCTCTAACCCCCGATCGAGGCCCCTCCCCCAGCTCTCTAACCCCCGATCGAGGCCCCTCCCCCAGCTCTCCCCCCCGATCGAGGCCCCTCCCCCAGCTCTCTAACCCCCGATCGAAGCCCCTCCCCCAGCTCTCTAACCCCCGATTGAAGCACCTCCCCAGCTCTCTAACCCCCGATCGAAGCCCCTCCCCCAGCTCTCCCCCCCGATCGAAGCCCCTCCCCCAGCTCTCCCCCCCGATCGAGGCCCCTCCCCCAGCCCCCCCGATCGAAGCCCCTCCCCCAGCTCTCTAACCCCCGATCGAAGCCCCCCCCCAGCTCTCCCCCCGATCGAAGCCCCTCCCCCAGCTCTCCCCCCTGATCGAGGCGCCTCCCCCAGCTCTCCCCCCCAATCGAGGCCTCTCCCCCAGCTCTCTAACCCCCCGATCGAGGCCCCTCCCCCAGCTCTCCCCCCGATCGAGGCCCCTCCCCCAGCTCGCCCCCCCAATCGAGGCCCCTCCCCCAGCTCTCTAACCCCCCGATCGAAGCCCCTCCCCCAGTTCTCCCCCCCCGATCGAGGCCCCTCCCCCAGCTCTCTAACCCCCCGATCGAGGCCCCTCCCCCAGCTCTCTAACCCCCCGATCGAAGCCCCGCCCCAGCTCTCCCCCCCGATCGAAGCCCCTCCCCCAGCTCTCCCCCCGATCGAAGCCCCTCCCCAGCTCTCTAACCCCCCGATCGAAGCCCCTCCCCCAGCTCTCTAACCCCTCGATCGAAGCCCCTCCCCCAGCTCTCCCCCCCGATCGAGGCCCCTGCCCCAGCTCTCTAACCCCCCGATCGAAGCCCCTCCCCCAGCTCTCTAACCCCCCGATCGAGGCCCCTCCCCCAGCTCTCCCCCCCCGATCGAGGCCCCTCTCCCAGCTCTCCCCCCCAATCGAGGCCCCTCCCCCAGCTCTCCCACCCTGATCGAGGCCCCTCCCCCAGCTCTCTAACCTCCCCCCCTGTAGGGGGTGGCGTGTGGTGGTGGGGTTGGCGTGTGCGCCCAGTCAGTTATGCCTCTGACTGTGAGCGGTTTGAATCGCTCCCACGCCCCTGGGTTCTAGACGCCGGACTTAGGTACAAGGTGGCGATACAGAGAAGACTCGAGTAGACAGGTGGTTGGATGTAAACAAAAACCAAGATTTTATTGAAGAGGAAAAACTTACTTAATACAATCTCATGGAAAAGAATTACTAGTGTACACTTCTACAGGCAAAAATTACAAGAGAATCATAACTATATACTTATACAGGGAATGGGGAAAACGAGGGAAAACAATTATCTTAACAATCCCCTTATCCTTATCCCACCCACTATACCTAACTAGATTAAGCTATGAGGGGCCAGAATTTATGCTCACCAATCAAAAGGGTCTGCTGGACTCAAAACAGCGGTTGGGTTCGGGGTTCGCTCTTGGTGCTCTCTGGAGCCTGCCGTCGTCATGTGGTCTCCGGGTGCTGCAAGGGCGTTGTCCAGGTTCGAGTAGCCCAAAGTTAAAGTCTCTGTTTGGGTACTTTACCTTGCAGGGATGGTTCTTCGTCGACAGCCGCCAGATTGAGTTGGCGTGCAGTTATTTGAAGGTCGGCTGAAGCTGAAGGCCTGATGATCCGAAGCCTCCCCTCGTTTGGTCTTCTTCCACCGGTCTGCCCCTCGGCGGTTTTCCCTTCTCCCCTCGTCTCGTCTGCCTCGCCTGGCCTGAATTTGTCTGTGTCTGCCCGACCCGGTGCCGGGGCAGTTCCAAATGGAGTGGGAAAAGGGCACGGGCAAAGGCCAGAGGGTAAGCACTGTAATGTATGTACCTTTAAGAGAGGAACTATCTTTTACAGCCCCTGTATACTGCAGTACCAGTAGTGACCACACCTGTATATAACACCGTGTAGTAATTTGTACAGTTAGTTGCAGCATACCCTCTGTTCAGTAAACACCTGTTATTACCGTTCTCCTGCAGCCCGTGTGTTATTGATACGCGGACACTACAGTGGCGACGAGCAGGTTCAAACTCACCTGCAGTACTGCATCACCTCACGGGGATCCATCACTGAAAAGAAGCTTCTTGGAGGTCGAAGCCAGAGCAACGGGCGTCGACCGCGGGCAACCGCCCAGTGATCCATCGGAGTTCAGAGAATCGCAGGGGAGGCTGTGGAGAGCTGGGCTTGGCTCTCCAGTCAAGGTGTTCCAGAAAATCGAGCTGGTAGCAGGTAGTGTGCTGACCCTTCCCGGACTGCGGCGGGCTAGAGCTCGATCGAGCAGCTCTGCAAGGGGGCCGAGCAGCGTCGTCGGGAAGAAAAAGAGAGAGAGAGGGTGGAGCGCACAGGGCGCGGCCGGTGCTTAAGAGCCGGGCAGCGTTAAAGATAAAAAAAGGGGGAAGGAAAAGAGACGTGCAGTGGACAGCGTTGACGAAGAACAAAACGAAGAAAATTAATTAACAAAAGAGAGACGCGCAGAAAGCCGCGGGGCGCCGCCATTACTATTTAGAATGCTAGGAGCAGCATTGGCAGCAGCGGGGGAAGAAGGAAAAGCGCGGGAGGTGCCATTTTAATCCATTGGGGAAGAAGGAAAAGCATGGGAGGCGCCATTTTAATCCATTGGGGAAGAAGGAAAAGCGCGGGAGGCGCCATTTTAAACCACCCAAGATGCCGAAGAGTGGCAGCATCACTGCTTTCGACAACGAAAAAGAAGACTGGACCACGTATGTGGAAAGAATTGAAGTGTACTGCAAGGCAAATGAGGTGGCCGATGAAAAGAAGGCGTCGGTATTATTGAATTTGATGGGCGCGAGAATGTACGGCCTATTGCGGAATTTAATTACCCCAGCTAAACCAATGGAGAAAAGCTTTGAAGAGATTGTCAATCTCTTACAGGAACATCTAAACCCTACACCACTGCTGATAGCAGAAAGATTCAAGTTCCATAAAAGAAACCAGCACAAAGACGAAAGTGATGCTGACTATCTTACGGAACTACGCAAGTTATCGAAACACTGCCAGTTCGGAGCAGGACTGGCAGATACCTTAAGGGATAAGTTTGTCTGCGGGCTCCAGAGTGAAGGAACCCAGAAACGACTACTTTTGGAAAAGGACCTTACGCTAGAAAAGGCTTTCAGCGTTGCAGTATCCTACGAAGCAGCAGCACGGGGAGCTGCGGAAATACAACAGAAGCCGCAAGAATATAGCACCAATGAAATGGCATATGGAGCAGAAAAGTGCTATCGCTGCGGCAGAACAACCCATGACCAGAAGGATTGCTGGTTTAAGGACAAAGTATGCAGGCAATATGGAAAAATGGGACACATAGCACGAGTCTGCTGGTCGGGAAAGAAAACCAACACTAAAAGAACTACTAAGGAAAAGTACAAGAAAGTACAAAAGATGACGGACAGTAGTTCAGAAGATCAGAACGAGTGATAATGACTCCGGGAGCAGGAGATTAAGTTGTCTAAAGTTACACAACGTGATCGCAAAGGAGGATTACCAAACCATTTGGGTCACCCTCATGATAACAGAGTCCCAAGTAAAGATGGAATTGGACACAGGATCAGCCCTAACAGTCATGAATCGACAAGGCTACGAGCGGCTATTCTCACACATACCCTTGAAGGACACGTCCATTGTCTTGAAGACATACACGGGGCAAAAAGTCTACCCCAGCGGAACAATAAGGGTGCCCGTTAAATACAACGGCAAGGAAACACAGAAACTGTATCTATATATACTACAAGATGGAGGACCACCATTATTGGGACGTGAATGGATCCGAAAAATACAATTGGATTGGCATTCCATTCAGGCGCTAACTGTGACTGACAAAAAGGATGACGACATCACACCTGGACGACTGTCAAAAATTCTAACTGACGCGAAAGAGGTGTTCCAGCAAGGACTTGGGACTCTAAAAGGTGTAACGACAATGATAAAAATTGAAGATAATGCAAACCCAAATTTTTTTAAGGCCAGACCGGTACCGTATGCGATCCGCCCAGCCGTCAAAGCAGAGCTGGAGAGTCTGGAGCGTTTGGGTGTGCTGTCCAAGGTGGACTGGAGCAAGTGGGCCACACCCATCGTTCCTGTAATGAAGAAATCATTGAGCAGCACGCCTGGGGAGCTGAAGAAGTTTCGCATCTGTGGGGACTTTAAGGTAACTGTGAACCTAATCCTTCACACAGTACAATAGTCCACTTCCGCGGATACAAGATATTTTCGCCTCACTACCTGGAGGGAAATGCTTTACGAAGATTGATCTGGCCCAAGCGTATCTACAAATGGAGGTAGAAGAAGCATCTAGAAAATACCTCACGATAAACACTCACAAAGGTCTTTACCAGTACAACCGACTGGTATTCGGGGTAGCATCAGCTCCGGCTATTTGGCAGAGGGCGATGGAACAAGTCCTGCAAGGGATCCCGGGGACCCAGTGTTATTTGGACGACATCCTGGTTACGGGCGAAAATGACAGTGAACACCTTGCCAACCTGGAGCAGGTGCTCACTAGATTACAAGAATATGGGCTACGAGTCAACCACCACAAATGCGAGTTTTTCAGGAAACAAATCTCATATTGTGGCCACGTGATTGATGAAGAGGGGTTACATAAGTCCCCAGACAAGATTGAGGCAGTAGTCAAGGCCCCAGCACCGGAAAATGTGTCGCAACTGAGGTCGTTCCTCGGGTTGGTGAACTACTATCATAAGTTCTTGCCAAATTTGTCTATAATTCTGCACCCACTGAACGCCCTGCTGCAAACTGGAGTAGCATGGAAATGGAGTGATGAGTGTAAGCGTGCCTTTTAGAAATGTAAATGCCTAATCACTTCAAAAGAAGTATTGGCCCACTGCAATCCAACACTACCGATTCGGTTGGCATGTGATGCGTCTCCCTACAGCATTGGAGCGGTGCTGTCGCACAAATTCCTTGACGGTTCAGAGAGGCCAATAGCCTTTGCGTCACGCTCGTTAACCTCAGCCGAGCGTAACTACGCCCAGATTGACAGGGAGGCCCTCAGCCTGGTGTGGGGGGTGAAGAAGTTCAATCACTATCTGCACGGGCAGAAATTCACCTTACTGACTGATCACCAGCCTCTTGTCTCCATTTTTAACCCAAAGAAGGGCGTTCCGGTGATGACGGCGCAACGGCTGCAAAGATGGTCCCTTTTTCTAGGGGCACAGCAATACGAAATAGAGTATAAGGGCACGAAACAGCATGGAAATGCTGATGGGCTGTCGTGCCTGCCGCTGCCTACGGTGGAGGAAGCACCAGCAGTGGACCCTGTTGAGATATTCCATTCGACCATAGTCGAATGTCTACCTGTTACAAACTCAAGTATAGAGAAGGAAACCCGAAATGACCCGACACTCTCTCTGGTCTGTGATTTGACGGTGAAGGGATGGCCAGCACATGGCGACGCACTGTTGCCAGCATTCTCGCCAAGGAGAGAACAGCTGTCAGTGTGCCGGGGGACCTTGATGTGTGGATCCCGAGTGGTAATTCCACCCAAGTTGAGAGATAGAGTGCTCAATGAGCTTCATGAGGGTCATCTGGGAGGGGTAAAAATGAAAAGCCTAGCCAGGGCGTTTGTGTGGTGGCCGGGAATCGATAAAGAAATTGAGGAAATGACCAAGAGCTGCACAGGATGCCAGAAAGTCCAAAACGCTCCACCACAGGCCCCGCTACACCCATGGGAGTGGCCCTCATCTCCATGGCAACGGGTACACATTGATTTTGCTGGTCCATTTATGGACTCAATGTTTTTAATCGCCGTGGATGCACATTCGAAATGGCCAGACGTCATCAAAATGTCCTCCACCACCACGGAGAAAACTATTGCAGTCCTACGGACCATCTTCGCCAGGAATGGCTTGCCAGAACAGATTTGCTCCGACAATGGACCACAGTTTGTGTCCGAGGATTTCCGGAGGTTTTTGATGAATAATGGGGTAAAGCATTACACATCCGCCCCATATCATCCAGCCACAAATGGATTGGCTGAGAGGTTTGTTCAAGCCTTTAAAAAAGTAATAAAGGTGATGTATAACGACAACATACCACTGCAACACAAGGTAGATAATTTCTTGTTTGCTTACCGGAATGCGACACATGCAGTCACCAACCAAGCTCCAGCCATGATGTTCTTTAACCGAAGGTTAAGATGTTGCCTGGATTTGCTCAAACCAAACATAAGACGAGATGTTGAGAATAAGCAATTCCAGCACATCAATGAGAAGCCAACCAGGAGCTTCAAGATAGGGCAACCAGTCTTGGCCCGCGACTACCGAACAGAAAAATGGCAGCCAGGAACGATATGCACACGGCAGGGACCACTAATGTACATGGTGGACGTTGGAGAGAGCATCGTGAGACGCCATGCTGACCAGATTCTAGAGTCACAGGAACAAGTCAAACCCATGCCACGATCATACGCACCTGGTGATGAACCCGAAGTACAGATTGCGTCTACCTCAGAATCAGTGGTATTGGAAGCTGACGAACCAACCAATGACAATGAGCCAGAATCGACTCCGCCGCAAGAACAAGATACTCAAGAAAGGCACTATCCAGACAGGATCAGGAAGCCTCCTCAAAGACTGAACTTATAAATGATTACTTTCAGCTGATGTATATAGTACAAAGAAAATTGTAATTGTAATTAGTTATTATTTAATTGTTAAATGAATGTTATGTACTGGTTATCTAAAAGGGGAGGAATTGTAATGTATGTACCTTTAAGAGAGGAACTATCTTTTACAGCCCCTGTATACTGCAGTACCAGTAGTGACCACACCTGTATCTAACACCGTGTAGTAATTTGTACAGTTAGTTCCAGCATACCCTCTGTTCAGTAAACACCTGTTATTACCGTTCTCCTGCAGTCCGTGTGTTATTTATACGTGGACACTACAAGCACGGGACGGGGAAAGAGCAGCAGCCACGAGGGCGAGGGGCCGAGGAGCAGCACCAGCACACCAACCAACGAGCGCACCTGACGATCTTGGACACCAACTCACGAACTCTCCGTCTTCATGAACCTAATCAATGCTGCCCGGGGCCTTCAATTATACCTTCATTGAAAACCCTTATCTGCCCACCAAATCAGGTTAGTTCTTTGTTTAATCTTGGCGGGCTAGTTTAAACTAATGGCAGCAATATATATTAACTGGTTTTAGATGGCCGGTAATCGCATCTACCGGCCCGATAATTGACTTGTATTGTCTCAAAAGTTCCTTGATGGGCCTTGTCCGGCCTCGATGGCTCGGTTAATCTGTTTACGATAATGTATGCAGACTGTTTGATGGCCTTAACTATAGGCCTAAACTGAATTTGTGTTTTGTCTCCAATTCGGTCTAATGCATAATTCAGAGACCTGTCTGGTTCCAAAATACAAAGTTTCTCTTCACAGAAAGCCTGCAGCCTTAGTTTCTATTTCTCCCAAGCTGTCTGCGTTGCAGAGTCCATTTTGGAATCCCACAGGCTTTCTGCCATGAGGCACGGACGCCATCTTGGGTACCCTTTTTAACTTTAAAATGTCCACGCAGGGTCCCTTTTATTAATAACAGCCTTCGGAAAAATGCAGAAATTTTGTGAATCTTACACCCCCGATCGAGGCCCATCCCCCAGCTCTCTGACCCCCCGATCGAGGCCCATCCCCCAGCTCTCTGACCCCCCGATCGAGGCCCCTCCCCCAGCTCTCTAACCCCCCGATCGAGGCCCCTCCCCCAGCTGTCTAACCCCCGATCGAAGCCCATCCCCCAGCCCCCCCCGATTGAGGCCCCTCCCCCAGCCCCCCCGATCGAGGCCCATCCCCCAGCCCCCCCGATTGAAGCCCATCCCCCAGCCCCCCGATCGAGGCCCCTCCCCCAGCCCCCCCGATCGAGGCCCATCCCCCAGCTCTCTAACCCCCCGATCGAAGCCCATCCCCCAGCCCCCCCGATCGAGGCCCCTCCCCCAGCTCTCTAACACCCGATCGAGGCCCCTCCCCCAGCCCCCCCGATCGAGGCCCCTCCCCCAGCTCTCTAACCCCCGATCGAGGCCCATCCCCAAGCTGAAACACCACCCTGATCCTGTTGGACATATCGTCCGGCGGTAGGTCACAGGGCGCAAGTCAAGTTTGTGGCCGGGGAGCGAGCGGGACGCTGTGCACTGTGATGACATCATCGCTGGAGATGCAGCGCTGCGGGGCACTACCGCCTACCACCGTCGCTAACCTACCGCTGAATTTCGCAGGAGGCGTTAGCGGCGCCGCGCCCAGGCGCTAGTTACTTTGCACCCCATTAGCGCCCCCTGAGGGTAGCTAACGGGAGGTGCAAAGCAACCGAATTTTTCTCCCTTTGATTCTAGTTCTCTGACTCTCCCACTGAATCCCATTCAAAATTAATGTCGATATGGATTACTACATAATGAATACTGTAAAATCAGATTATTGTATAATAACTACTATGAGATGTGGGAAATTATATAAATACTGTGAGATGTGGATTATTATATATTAAATATATATTCTGGTGGCTTTTACTTTTGTGTTGACAGAAAGCGGACGATGTGATGATCAGTGATCGAGGAAAGGTAAGGAGCGTGGGACTGTTTGTGACTGGGGAGGTGTGGTTGAGGTTACTGGTATCGTTCAAGAATTATATGATCACATAGAGCCCGGGCAGAAAGCTGGCTGTTTATTTTGTAGCCTCCTTTCCTCTTCCTGTTCCTTCAGTCCTGTTGCACTTCTTCCTCCTCCACTTCCTCCTCCACTTCCTCCTCCTCTTGCTCCTGCTCCTCAACTTCTCACCTGATAGGTGGAGGTAAGGGCTGTTCCCTCATAATGGCCGGGTTGTGTGACATGCTCACCGATCCCAAAACCTGTTGCTTAAACGGTTATGAGTTTTGAGGTCCGCTCCCACTGTCCTTTGGGGTACCCCGTTGCCACGTGGTCTCAGGGCGCGGCGCTGAAGTTGTTGATGCGAAGCAGCCTCCCTTTTCCTCAGCTACCGTCGTCGTCTCGTCGCGATGGGTTTTCTTCTTCTTCTCCCTCGGGCGGTCGTCGGCGGTAATGTTACGATCAGAGTCGATTGGCGGTCTTTATCGTCTAAAAGATTTTACTACCTATGCTTCAAACGCTAGTATATTCGTCACGGGCGCTGCCGCCCACTCTTCGGACGCCTGCTTATTCGCAATGTTCATGCATGCAACGCCAACTTATTCACCAAACGCCAGCTTATAACTAGGCGTTTGGGTTTTCCCAATGCATCTTTCGCTGCCCCTCTCTGCTTTTATCGGTTTACCTTCTTCCTCGTCTCGTCTCGTCTGCCCGTTTGTGGCCTATGTGTCCTGTGTGGCTTTGAACTCGGGTCTCGTTCTCCTCCTGCATTTGGCCCCAGTGTAATGGGCGTCCTTGGTTGTTAATTGGTGCGGGGAGCGAGAAGAGAACCCACCACGAGGCCAGGGCGCGAGTACGAGCGGCAGCAGGCCAAAGGACAAACGATGAGAGCAGGAGCAAGCGCCAAGCAAGCAGACGAGTGATTACCACTGATGGGCCTACAATTACACCCGTTCTTCAACTCCTTATCTGCGCACCAAATCAGGTCAGTCCATTGTCTTACTTTTGGCGGGCTTGTTTAAATGATTATAACCATTTACTTTAACAACTTTTGGAGTGGTTGTCTCCGGGTCTAATGGCCCCGATGTCCTGGTTGTTTGTCATGGATAAGACGTAATTGTCCCCATCCTAACTTGATGGCTACTGTGAGCTGTTACCGATTAAAAATGCAGAAACCTAATGGCCTCGATTCTAGGCCCATTCTAGCTTGATTTGTTTCAAGTCGAATGAATACGTATTCTGTGTTTACTTTGTCTGGCTGGCTCCAGAGAGTCCCTTTTCACAGATTCCTGCATTTTAAATTTCGTCTCCGGGCCTGCTTGGCTGCAGGACCTTGCTTTAAAAATCCTGTCGGTTTGGTCACGAGGCTGCGGAAGCCATTTTGGGTACCCTGGTTTTAATAACTTGTCCAAACAGGGCCCCTTGATCCATAATTACGGGGAGTGCGGGAATTTTGAGAACCCTGCACTTACACTCCCCCCTGTTGATACTAAACTTGCTTTAAGTATCATCCTGATGAGGTGAGCAAAATTTCCGACCCTCCATAGTCCACCTTCCCCTGTAATTATCTATCTAATATACCCACGACACATGCATTTCCCATTCTGTAAAAATGTAGTGTACATAAGCATACATAGAATAATATTAGTCATTTACACACATCCAAGCACGGAGGGGTCCAACACCCCTGCACCACTTGGTACACATTACCTTTATTACAAACACGTTTGAACATCTTTATTAAAACAATAAAAGAACATAAAAAATACACAATCTTTAAGCAAAGATACAAACAGCAAATTCAAACACATGTATCTCCCTCCATCTTAACATAATGTTCCTTCCAGGTCCCTTGGTTTTGGAATTCTAGCATCTGACCCTTTCCCTTGCACTGCGTGCATACTAGGTACAGTACAATCCCCCACTGGCAAACCACGAGAATGTGGGAAGCCAGTCTGATCCACGAAGGGACCTCTATATTAGTGAAAATGTCCCACCAGGGTGGAACTACAATGTCCAATATCTTAGCCCCTATCTCTACTGTTTTCTGCTCCAGAGTGTAAAAATGTTTCTGTGAAGCTATAACTGCTTTGAGTATTTTGGTAAGATGTTCAGGGAGAGGGGGAATTTCATAGCCGAAATGCACTACATACTTCTGCAAGTTGGTAAAATTCTCTTTTACAGTGAGGTGAACAGTGGAGGGTTCAGGAATGGGGACAATTTGTTCCTGGGCCACTTGAACTTCTGCCTCGGGTTTAAAGCAGAAACTGCTGTCACTAACCGGACACCAGCTATGCTGTCCATGCTGGTAGTGGGGCGCTCCTGTGGTGACACAATATGTCCCACCTCCTATATATGCTACCTGCGGGGGGACATGGCCTTGTGCCATTGCCTCCATGGTACAGTTTATAGGTTTTGCGCCAGCAGCTCTGAACCTGTACTGTGGTTTTGAATAGGCGTTCAAGTGCTGGGGACACAGGATTATGTGTGCTCCCCGGCTCCAGCACCCCGAGAGGTCAGTACCTGTCATAGCGTGCTCCCACTTTATGACGTAAGGTGGGACCGCTGTGAAACGAATGTGCGCACCCCCTTGAATGACTCCAATGTTCTTAACCCTGTACACCGGCGCGGGTTGGACTGTCCTACCCATGACCGGCATCCTAATTACTGTACCCATAATGTTGTGGTTGGACCGTCCACAATCCACTGGGATTGGGTAGGCTTCGGAACCTAGCCGGAGTTGGCACGGGCTTAATGCATTCTCAAATGGATGGAGGGCTGCGAGGTGCTTGTTGCTGATCCAGGAGGGGACTAAACCCTGTTTTAAATCCTCCAGGTTACTGCGGCCCTTGCCCAGCAACCACGCCCCATACAGCACGCACACCTCGTTCTGCACAGCCTGGTCAGAAGCATTTCTGTCCTCCCTTATGAGGGCATTTACAGTCTTTGCGTGCTTCTCCAACTTCGCTATAATCTCCTTTAAATGGACCGTCATGGCCTGGTCCTCATGTAACTCCGAGCCCACTACCTTGTTCTCATCCAGTAATATCTTCCTCAACTGTGTTTTTAAACTGTTTATCTGGGTCTGCAGCTCTATGTCATCCAAACTGTTGATGACAGAGGACCCAGTGTTAAATGCAGTAAAAACATCATTCCACATCATTCTTTGTCCCCCTGCATTACCCAAAAACTCATGGGGTGTGGTGTACAGTTCGGTTTTGTCGACATTGGCGAAATCGAACTCATAAAATTTTCTGAACATCTCCTTTAATAGGGCCTGGTATAACTGCTCTGTTTCTTTGGGGCACCACTCTGGTAAATGTACCTCGGTGAGATTTAAAATCACGGAGGCTACCGCGTAGTGTACCCCTGGTATAGTACCTGATCCGTAGGCACTAGTACCAGCCCATTCCCTGGTCCCTTGGTGGTGGTGGGGCACCCTTCCCTGTGTTCCTTGCTGCCTGGGTCATGGGCAGGGGCTTTCGGGGGCGGGTTACAAGCTCAGTGGCATTGACTGGGATCGGGCTGGTATCCCACTTCATCCCCTCCCCGGCGTCTTGCCACTGCCGGTGGAAAATGATGGATATGCCTGCGGGGCAGACCTTTTCTGACCCCCACATACAGATATAAATCCCTTGGTCCGGTTCCCACCACTTGTCCCAACATACACTTAATCCCCGGTGAGTCCCTGTAATCGTCCGGTGGGTATTGTTCCCCAACCGTTCCCACTCGACTGCGGGGTCTCTCATATCTTTGCTCAGCTTTCTGAGCCACCACCCCCTATCCAAAGGAATGTGTCCCTTGCATGTTTCCCTACAGTGACGCTAACCCTTGTGGTAACGACCTGTACCCTGGGGCAGAGGAGGGAGGCCTCCCCATACGTGAACCCGGTCTGGCTGGAGTACTGAGACGAATTGGACCCCAGCCACCCTGGCCACCTTCCCTCGTGGAAGTAGACGGCGGTCTCCTCCACATCTCGTTCGCCGCTTCCGTCGGTTGCTACAGGTGTTCTCTCTCCTGAGCACACCTAGATGTGGGATTCCTCCACGTCACCCCTCTTTCCAATGCTCAGTCCTATCTGGGTGAGTAGGATCACGCCCCCCTTCATCCTGAAATTCCTTCTGCAAAAGATACAAAACATACAGCCAGGCCCCCAAGAGATTCACTGGCTTGGGTGAAGTATAGTCGGGTCTCGCGACCTCGACTCAAATACACACACTCTTAGCAGAATACTACTTAATTAAAACTACCCATCACCTTACTTAACTTGAGCTAAACACCCAAACTTAAATTACCTATTATATACATCCGCTGCCCGTCTCCAGGTGGCCAGCCTAATTCCTGTTAGGGCTGCGGCACACCGCTCCCTTCGGTGTGGCCTCACTGTCCTGCACTTCCGGTCCCTCGTAGCCTGCGGATGCCGACTGGGGACCTCTGTCCTTGGACTTCCCCCTGGCTCAGGAGGCTGTCCCTTTAAAATGGGGAGCCGATGACCAGGGTTTCCTTGGCTGGGGCATCTGTGGGGACCTTCTAGGGACTTTGGCGGGTGGGGTTTTCTTGGCTGGTGGGCCTTTAACCCGAACCACTGTCCCCTCCGGTGCGGTCTGTGGGCTTACCACCACCGCTGGCCGGGGATCTTCTTCCTCGGGCTTTACCTATCCCGAACCTGGGCTAGGGGCAGGTAACTCTTCGCAGCCTGTTGCTGCAGGCTGAGAGTCTCCGCCCCCAGGTCCCAAATCTGGGTCCGGGGCGGGGTCTTCGCCCTCGGGTCCCTCCTCATCTGGAGCCCAGAAGAGTGGGGGAGTGTCCCAGTCAGTGGGCGGGATGGCCCCTCCCCTTAAACAAGCCACAGCGCCTGCCTGTGCAGTCTGTGAACTCGCTCCCGCTGCAGGCTGAGGATTTCTATCCTCAGACTCTACCCCAACTGGCTGTCTTCTCCTTTTGGGTCTAAACCGTTTACACTGGTTGATGTGAAACCATTTGGTACGCCGAGGCATCTTAACAGCATATACCATGGGGCTGGCTTTGTCTACAATGCTGTAGGGCCCCATGTACAATGGTTCCAAACTCCCTACTCGGGCATAGTTCCTCACCATGACCTGATCTCCTACCTCCCACTCGTGGTGCTTATGGGGTTCGAAAAGCAATCGGTTGCTCCGATGCTGCTTTCCCATGTTCCCAGCCGTCTGCTCGTGGACCTGTTTAAGGTGCTCGAAGAGGTTTCGGGTGAACCTGTCCCGGTTTACCTCTCTGAGCTGACCTTCTGTGAGCACCAGGGCTAGTACATGGGTGGGGGTCCGCATAACCCTGCCAGTCATCAGCTCGTACGGGGAGTACCCCGTGCTTTTTACTGGCTGGCCCGGATCCCCATCAGAACCAACGGTAGGACCTCGGCCCATTTACGGGGCGAGTCCACCGCCTCCTTCCTCAACCTTTCTTTTAAGGTCCTACTCATTCTCTCCACAATCCCTGATGACTGCGGGTTGTGGGCCACGTGCCACTTCCCCTCGATGCCTAGCAGCATAAGGGTATTCTGCATCACCTGTCCGGTGAAGTGACTCCCTTGGTCGGACTCCACATACTGTGGTAGCCCCCACCGCGAGAACACCTCCCGGACCAGAATCCTGGCAGTACCCAGAGCTGTGGCTGTTCTGCAGGGGAAGGCCTCTACCCATTTGGTGAACACATCCACCAGGACTAGGCAGTACTTATAGCCTCCCTGGGCGGTGGGTAGGGGCCCGATGTAGTCGACCTGTATCGACTGCCATGGTCCCTCTCCCCTCCTGATGTGTCCCATGGGTACCTTCCTTTTGTGGGGGTCAGGGCTATTAGCAGCGCACACCAGACAGCCGGCGCAGAACTCGCGGACATCTTCCCTGAGTCCTGGCCACCATCCCGCCTGTTCCACCCACTGCCAGGTGGTCTCAGGCCCGGGGTGTCCCGCTCCTGGACCCTCATGGGCCAGTTGAAGGAATTCCCTCTGGTGTTGCTGTGGCACAACCCACTGCTCCCCCCGGAACAGCATACCCTCTTTGACGGAGAGGGTTACTGTGCCGTAAGGACCCTCTACCCTTTTTCCCTCAGTCACTGCACTGAGGACTGCTTTGAGGACGGGGTCTTGGGCTTGGACAGTCTTAAGGTCCGGGGCTAAAGTTACCCCTGCACTCCCTTGGGTCCCGTTCCTACCTCTGACTGCTGCCATGGGCCTGGACCCATATGGGTCCCAGAAAGTGCCTGCGCCGGCACCCTCCTTGGCTTGCATGTCAGCCTGCTGGTTGCCTTGACTGCGGGGTTCTGTGGAGGAATGGGCTTTCACCTTGTGAATGAAAACCTCCCCTTCCTCCCCCACTGCTGCCAGGATAGGAGGAGGAAGTAGAGAAATTGGACAGGATTAAAATAGATAAAGAGGAGGCTCTTAAACGATTGGCAGTATTCAAAGTAGAACAAGGATTCAAAGATTCCAAAGGGAAACCCCCCTGCACCAATGTAAAGTACTAGGGAGAAAAAGAATACCACTAGAGGGATACCAAACTGGAGATACGGGAAGACAGTTAGTGAGGCAGAGCACCAACTTGCTAGGCAGGTTGTGACAGCAGGCCCGATGGCACAGGTATGGGTGAAGGACTGGCTAAATCTTGACCTGCTACTTTATTTGGTACATCACGAAGGAATGCTGCCCAGGTGGTCATCAGCCGGCAAAGCCTGGTTGGCCATACTCCCCAGGATGCCATCATCCAATGTGGCATTGTTGCACCTACCCGGCACCAGCTACACAGGGTCTAGGTCAGGGAGAGCCAGGCACCATCTGCTGTGGGGCTTGAGGCTGAGAGTGTGCTGTACTGAAGGGCTCCAGGACTGAGGTGACACTTGTTTCAGTGACGATGATGTCCTTGCACTGGTACTGGAGTCATATTATTTGTGTGTCCAATGCCTGATAGACCCAGACCAGAAGCTCCGCCCTGTGCTGACATTGGACGGGGCTGCATTGGTGCCAATGCACTGTCACTACCATGAACAGCAGTGGCTTCTGCACCCAATACCCTGTAGCCCACGAGAGTTAGGTACATGCTCATTTGGGCTAATGATCTGTGTGAGAGCAGGAAGACAGTCCCAATAAAGTCCTAAGGGCTAGATTTTCAGTTGCTTGCGCCAGCAGTTAGCGCCTTAAGAGAAGTGATTTCCGGGCGCTATGCGTGTAGCGCCCGGGCGCAGCGCAGTTTGCGCCCCGCCCCAAATTAAGTTGCCCGTTAGCGCCGGCGCAAAGTTTAGCGCCCGCCCGGATGCGCGCGCAGAAAATGACGTCACATCCTCGTGCAACGCCCTTTGGCCGCCCCGATTGCAAACTTCAGTCGGACCGCCCCATTGTGCGGCGGGCGGCCGGAGCGTTTGGAAAAAGGAACGCAACACAACCAGCGCGGGCCCCGGGGGGCGCTAATTAAAGGGACCGTCCTCTCCAGTATAAAGGCCATCCATTATTTCAGAAAACAGTCTTGTGCAACGCATTTCTGGAGACACAACAAGGAGGATAGCTAACTGGTTTCAAGCAGCAAGAGCCAGGTATTTTTGGACTCAGGCAACAGCGCTGCAAGTGGCCATTTGGAAATTAGAGTGTTTGCCAGGATTTGATGGGGGTTGCATGGGGTGCCAACGCGGAGCTGCAGCTCCATGTCCGTAGGGCTCGCAGACGCATTGTGAGAGGGGCAGCCCTGGCTAGAGGCAGAGGGGGCTACAGGCGTCGGCCACGTAGGCCTTACCCAGTCAGGCTATACCGCCAGCAGCGCTCCTACCTAAACATGAGTGCCGCGCGATGTGTTAAAAGGCTCCGATTCCGGAAGGGGGTGATTGCAGAGATCTGCCACCTGCTTCGCCGAGATCTGCGGCCAAAGCTCAGGTGCAGGACGTCTCTGTCGGTGGAAGTGAAGGTGACAGTGGCATTGAACTTCTATGCCACCGGCTCCTTCCAATACGCTGCTGGGGACATAGCAAACATCTCCCAGTACGGCGCGCATCGCTGCATCCGCCAGGTGACCGAAGCACTGTTCAGAAGGAGAAGCCAATTCATCTCCTTCCCCATGGCCCTGGAGAGCCAGCATCAGTGCGCATTGGGATTTTCCAGACTCGGGGAATTCCCCTTGGTGCAGGGCGCCATTGACTGTACGCATGTGGCTTTGCGGGCCCCTCTGGAGCATGGCGAGCAGTATCGCAACAGGAAGGGCTACCATTCTCTGAATGTGCAGCTGGTCTGTGACCACAAGCAGCGCATCATGGCAGTCAATGCCAGCTTCCCAGGCAGCAGCCACGATGCCTTTATCCTGCGGCAGAGTACTGTGCATAACATGTTCCAGGCACAGCCTCCCCCAAGAGGATGGCTACTCGGGGACAAAGGCTATCCTTTGTGCACCTGGCTCATGACCCCGCTCCGCGCGCCCAGGACCGCTGCTGAAGAGGCCTACAACGAGAGCCATCAAACCACCCGCAACATCATCGAGCTAACTATTGGGGTCCTCAAGCAGCGGTTCCGCTGCCTTGATCGCTCCGGAGGAGCTCTCCAGTATTCGCCGGACCGGGTCTCCCAATTTGTGGTGGTTTGCTGCATGCTACACAACCTGGCTATCCGCAGGACTCAGGCACTGCCACCTGACGTTGGACCAGCACCTCAGGAGGAGGAGCAGGAGGAGCATGAGGAGGAGGAGGAGGAGGAGGAGGAGGAGCAGGAGTACGTTCCCAGGAGGGAGTGACCAGGGCCAAGGGCCGCACGACGCCACCTTATTACACGGTACTTCTAAGCCCCCTGTCAGGGAATGGCCAGGGGCCATGAAGGAAGATGAATGCAGCCGCTCCGCAAGCCCTCAGCCGGCGAAGCCAACAAACACTAAGAAGAACAACCATGGAGACTGCATGAATAAAGATAATTTTTTATTAAACAAAAATGAAAAGCCCTTCCCACATGAATCCCCAAAAACAATAAACGGGCCCCACAAAAAGCCCAACAAACGACTCACTCCCACAAACTGGGGAGGAGCCACTCCACCTTTATTGAAACCGGGCCTCAACGTCGGCCTAACGCAAAAAAAAAGCCCTCCAAAAGCACAACCATGGGCAAAATAAAGATGGCCACCGCCATATTAAAGGAAAGCTGGCCACACCCTCTACTGAGTGGCCCGCGAGGGCGAGACCTTGGCCAGCATTTTGCCTCCCCTGCCCTGCCTGCTGCTCCTTCGCAAGCTCTGCCCAGTGGCTGCTGCGAGGCTGGGGGAAGGCGCCTGAGGCTCAGATGCCCTTCCGCCAGATGCCGCTGGGGGGCGGCCTACACGGCGTTTGGGCCTCGAGGGGCCGTCTCCTGAGTGGCGCACCTGAGCCTGGCCACCATCAGCTGCAGCCGCTTGCCCTTGACGGCCCAGAGGGGGAATGGCGGCGACGGATGGCGCAATGTGGGCCAGCAGGCGTCTGGGATGCGCTGGCTGGTGCTGTGGCGCGGTGGCACTCGGCCGGGCCCGCACTGCAGGATCCGCAGCAATCAGCCGACGGCCGGCTTGCTGGGATGGTCCAGCGCGGCGCCTGCCCTGGCGATGCCTGCCTGAGACAGCGCGTGTGGCAGCAGTGAGTGGCCCTGTGGTCCTGGTGTGCGCGCGCATCACATCCGCCAGGGTCTTGACGGCATCAGTTAGCATGCGGCCAGTCGCGGCAGTTGCTGCCCCGAACTCGCGCACACTGGTCGCCAGCGACTCGATGGCCTCAGGCATGCGCCCCACCACGCTCATGAGCTCCGTGTGGCGCCGGTCCGAGTCGTCGGCCATCTGATCGAGCTTCCGCACCTCCTCCGAAGTGAAGGTGTCCGGACTGGAGTCGCGACTCTCCCGCTGGGGAGGAGGGGGCCGAACTAGGGGACCCTTGCCGCGTTGGTGACGGCGAGTGTGCCGAGCAGCAGCACTCCCCTCTGATCCTTCCCCCCTTTGGGGGGAAGGCCGCGGGCCACGCGCACGGCTGCTGGGTGGCTGGACGCCACTGGTCCCAGAAGCTGCATTGCCCTGCGACAGTTCCTCCAGGCACTCGTCCAGTGAGGAGGTGTCGAGCATTTCCTCCTCTCCTGCGGGACGTGACTGTTCCCCCGAAGGTCCGGCTTGCTCCTCCTCCTCCTCCTGGTTGGAGGTGCTGTCACTGGCAGCCTCAGGGTCCTGGTCGTCACCAGCTGAAAGCAGGAATGCACAAGAGTAGCTTCAGAGTGAGGAGACGCCGTCAGCGAGGGAGTTAGGACTGGTGGGATTCAGCGCATTGTTGGGACAGTGGCAAAGGAGGTAGCTCGGATGGGCCAGTGCGACGCGAGAGGGCCAAAAGGCGAGGTCCTTACCATTGCCGGGCAGTGGAGGGTCGGATACACCGCACGCTGTGGGGACAATCACACGTGCTCCCATGAGCACACACACGCGCTCCTCCAGCTGAGTGAGCTTCTGCAGCTTGGCGCGGCCACCCCTGGCACGGGCCTGGCGATTAAACGCTACTTTAGCCTGCAAGAGAAAGGACGGGCTGTAAGTGCGCAGTGAAGCCCTGATGTAGTGTGCACTGCCTCCCATGGTGGAATAGCTTGGACAGAGTGAAGCTCTGATGTACTGTCCACTGCCTCCCATGGTGGAATAGCTTGGACAGAGTGAAGCCCTGATGTACTGTCCACTGCCTCCCATGGTGGAATAGCTTGGCCAAAGTGTAGAGTGCCGAATGGCCATTTGATGCTCATGACTGTCCCAATGCTGCTGGCTGAGGGCTGGCCAAAAGGACTTTCAGGTCCCTTTGCCCATCATGTCAGGTGTACATGCAAGAATGAGGAGGAGACTGGAAAGGCTACTCACCCTCACAATCCTGGTCAGATCGTTGTATTTCTTACGGCATTGTGTGTGGGTCCTGGGGGCCTCGCCGGTGAACGTCACCCTCTGGGCGATCTGCTTCCAGGCTTTGGTGTAGTCGTGGTGGGTTGGATTCCTCCCACTGTCTGGAAACAAGATCTTGCGCCTCACCTCCAGAGCTGTGACCATGATGTCCAGATCACCCTCTGAGAAGCGCAGGGCACGCTGACGGGCCTTCTCTGGCGTTGCCATGACTCCCTGGGGCTGAGCAGTAGTGTTGAGGCCTCTTTGCAAGGCTGCAGTGTGCAGGGCGTGGCAGCAGACCAATTCGTCCCTTCCCCCTTTAAGAGCTGGTCGGCACCACGGGGTCTGCTGTCAGTGCAAAAATGACCGCACCCGTGCTGCGCCCCGCCTGGGCGCTATCCCTCTGGACCGCCGGCTTAGCGCCTAAAGAGAGTAGTGGAACGCCTCTTTTAGCGCTCCACCAACCTCTTAGGGCGAAGCCACTGAATTCCCGGCAACGGGGCGCTACTTTGGGGCGGGCGCTAACTTCGGGCGGGCGCTAAGGTTAGCGCCCCAAAACTGCCTATACTGAAAATCTAGCCCTAAATGTCCTGAGCTAGGGTGCTCCTCAGGCCATCTGTGGAAGCAGTCATTTACTGCAGACAGCCCCTCTTCAAATCAAATCAAATCAACTTTTATTGTCATTGTTAGTGCACAAGTGCAGCGCAACGAAATGTAGGCTTGCGGCTCCCGAGAGTGTACAGCCTCTTGTCTTGAGGCTGCATGGATCTCCTGGACTGCCACAGTCACATCAGGCCATTACCTTGCAGTGGAGATGTGGGTATTGGAGTCCTCCAACTAATCCACCATCTGCAACCTGATAGCAGACTGTCTTCTCTGCCTCCACATGAGATCTATGCTCCTGAATCAGACCTTTTAAAGACTGGTGGAAGAGGTGTTCCACGGATTGGTGCTGGCACCACTGGCGTTAATGATAATAAATGATTTAGACTCGGGAATCGGAAGTACAATATTAAAATTTGCGGATGACACCAAATTGTCATAGTTAGTTAATATAGTTAGTACTGAGGAAGACTGCGACAAAATACAAGAAGACATTAACAAACTTGTAGAATGGACATGTAAATGGCAAATGAATTTCAATATAGAAAAGTGTGAGGTGGTGTATTTCAGTTACAGGTATAAGGAGGCCACACACTCCTCGGAAAATAAGACTCTAAATGGGGTAGAGGAGCAAAGGGATCCAGGGGTACAGAGTCACAAATCATTAAAATCACAGAATCACAGAATCACAAAAGTAGAGAAACAGATTAATAAGGCCATAAAAAAGCAAACAAAGCACTGGGGTTCATTTCCAGAGGGATAGAATTGAACAGCAGCGAAGTTATTGATGTGCCTCAATGAATCCGAGACTCAACGTTAACGGAGCAAAGCAAGGCTTTTATTAACTCAGAAAGTAATACACAGTGGAGAAGTGTCTCTCATCCAGAGATCTGCTGTACTGCCCGTGAGACACGCTGGGGCCTGCTTAAGTAGGGGCCAGGTATGGACGGAGCCCTACACACAATACAATAGAGGTAAGGAAATGAAACTGAAACTAAACTCCCCTGCTTGTCACAGTCACAGGCACAATCAAACACAGAGAATACAGAGTGCCTGATGAATGGCATATTTCATCACATTCACCCCTTCTACAGATTTAGTCTGTTCGGGGGTTTGATAGTCCTCTGTGACCAACGTAGCTGTTGTGGTGCCGCGGGTGTCGGCTGGGTGTCCCCGGTGGCCTCCTGGGTCTCTGCCGGGGGCGCCGCCAGGGTTGTTGAAGGGGTAGTTGGTGGGGGCACCGTTGGTCGATGTTCTTCCTGGGGTGATGAAAGGATAGTGGGTGGGTAAGAGTTGCTGTGATCGTTGTTGCTGTTGTTGTCGTGGTTGTTGTCGTTACCGGCTGGGGCGACGTCTTTTATGGACACGGTGTCCTCCCTTCCGTCAGCGTGCCGGACATACGCGTATTGGGGGTTGGCGTGGAGTAGGTGCACTGACTCCACGAGAGGGCCCGTCTTGTGGCCCCTCACATGCCTTCGTACAAATACCGGACCTGGGGTGGAGAGCCATGACGGCATGGATACGCCTGAGGTGGATTTCCGGGGAAAGACAAACATTCGTTCATGAGGCGTGGCATTAGTGGCAGTACACAATAGCGACCGTATCGAATGGAGCACATCTGGGAGGACTGAGGAAATCTACATGATATAAGGGGTTAATTTCAAGTGCTTGCTGGGTAAAAGTTTTCAGACTTGACACTGGGCAAGTGTCGATGTGTAACTAGAGCTATTGCACGTACTCGAACTACAGCCAAGAACAGATGTCTGCCCACCTAATGAGAATGTAGAAGTGAAATAATGAGTTCCTTTGATGTACCAATGACCTGATAACTTGTGACCGTAAGCAAAGCTAGCCTCCCAATATATGATTAAAGAGGACCTCCGGTTACACGATTCATGCCCTGTTATAGATTAACGGTTGACTTATGTGTCCAGGATCCTTCTGTCAATATGTTATTTCTACCTGATGATTAATCTAAAATGTATCCTGATAGAGGAACAAAGGAATGTCAATCAAACTTGTTTGTTACACTGTATAAATATGGAACGCTTACGCTGTATCATTGGAATAGTAGCCTCACCCCTTGAGTAGAGGTGCTGATTCCCCTTGCAAGAAGTGAAATAAAAGGCCTGTCCGTCTGACGAATCCAAGTGTGTATTGAGTCATTACCCAGAGCTAAGAAGTAAGGCACTTCTACAGGACTTCCTGCCAGCGGGAGATAGGGAGGCCCTTGGTCCTTAGAGCTAGAGTGACTGCTTCCCATACTGTCCCGTTCTCTCGCTCCACCTGGCCGTTACCCTGGGGGTTGTAGCTGGTGGCACGGCTCGTGGCGATCCCCCTGGACAGCATGTACTGGCGTAGCTCTTCACTCATGAAGGACGCCCCCCTATCCGTATGGATGTAGCTCGGCATACCGAACAGGCAGAACAGGCTGTTGAGGCATTTAATGACCGTGGCGCTGGTCATGTCTGGGCAGGGGAAGGCGAATGGGAAACGGGAGTATTCGTCCACAATGTTCAGGAAGTAAACATTGCGGTCGACTGACGGGAGGGGGCCCTTGAAATCTAAGCTGAGCCGCTCAAAGGGCCGTGTAGCTTTGATTAAGTGGGCTCTATCTGGGCAGTAGAACCGAGGCTTGCACTCAGCGCAAGTACGGCAGTTCCTGGTCAGAGACCGAACTTCCTCAATCGAGTAGGGTAAGTTGCGGGACTTTATGAAGTGGAACAGCCGTGTGACCCCTGGGTGGTAGAGGTCGTTGTGGAGGGTCTGTAGCCGATCCCCGGTGGCGCTGGCACACATCCCTCGTGAGAGGGCGTCGGGGGATTCGTTAAGGGCCCCTGGCCGGTAAATGATGTCATACTCGAAGGTGGAGAGCTCGATCCGCCACCTGAGAATCTTATCATTTTTAATCTTCCCCTTCTGTTTATTATTAAACATAAACGCTACCGACCACTGGTCGGTAAGTAGGGTGAAGCGTTTGCCGGCTAGGTAGTGGCACCAGTGGCGCACTGCCTCCACGATGGCTTGGACCTCCTTTTCCACGGAGGAGTGTCTGATCTCGGGCCCTTGGAGGGTCCTCGAGAAGAAAGCTACGGGCCGCCCCGCCTGGTTGAGGGTGGCCGCCAAGGCAAAGTCAGATGCATCACTTTCTACTTGAAAGGGAGTGTTCTCGTCCACTGCCTGTAGCGTGGCCCGTTCAATATCCCGCTTAATGCTTTTGAAGGCGGCGTGGGCCTCAGCAGAGAGCGGAAAAGAGGATGCTTTCAAGAGGGGGCGGGCTTTGTCGGAGTAGTTGGGGACCCATTGGGCATAATAAGAAAATAACCCCAGGCACCTTTTCAGGGCTTTGGGAGTGTTGGGCAGGGGCAGCTCCCGTAGGGGGCGCAATCGGTCAGGGTCTGGTCCGATTTCCCCATTCTCCACCACGCTGCCTAGTATGCAGAGGTGCGGGGTGTTGAAAATGCACTTGTCCTCGTTGTAAGTGAGGTTGAGTTTTTGTGCGGTTTTCAGGAACCTCTCGAGGTTCGAGTCGTGATCCTGCTGGTTGTGACCGCAGATGGTGACGTTGTCGAGGTAGGGGAAGGTTGCCTGCAAGTGGTGGTCATCGACCATGCGGTCCATCTCCCTTTGGAAGACCGAGACCCCATTCGTCACCCCAAAGGGGACTCTGAGGAATTGGTAGAAGCATCCGTTCGCCTCGAAGGCGGTGTACGGGCGGTCCTCTGGTCTGATAGGGAGCTGGTGGTATGCTGACTTGAGGTCGATGGTGGAGAACACCCGGTATTGGGCAATTTGGTTCACCATTTCTGATATGCGGGGTAGCGGGTAGGCGTCTAGTTGGGTGTACATGTTGATCGTTTGGCTATAGTCGATCACCATCCGTTTCTTCTCGCTACCCCTCACCACCACCACTTGGGCGCGCCACGGGCTGTTGCTGCGTTCAATAACGCGCTCCCTCAGCAGCCTGTCCACCTCGGTCGCGATAAACCGCCTGTCCTCCCAGCTGTACCTCCTGCTTTTGGTCGCTATTGGCCGGCAGTTGGGAGTAAGGTTCGCAAATAGCGAAGGCGGCTTTACCTTCAGGGTAGCCAGACCGCACACTGTGAGGGGCGGCTGGGACCCACCGTAATTGAGCATGATGCTTTGGTGGTGGCACTGGAAATCCAGGCCCAAGATCACGCTCGCACATAGACTCTTCATGATTAGCAATTTAAAATGATCGTATACAGTTCCGTTAACGGACAATTGTACCGCGCAGTAACCCATAATGGTCGATGTCTGGGTTTTATCAGCCATAGAGATGGTGCCCCGAGCATGGACCACCGTTAGAGAGAGTTGTTGTGCTAGTTCAGGGTGGATAAAACTCTCCGTGCTTCCACTGTCAATTAAACATTTAACCCCGCACCCGTTTACCTCGATGTCCACCATTGATTTGGATAGCGGGTGCGGTCTGGTCTGGTCCACTGTGACTGATGCCACTGTAGGGCCCTGATCAAGACAAGATGGCGTCCATGCTGTCTGCTCACAAGATGGCGGACCCCACGAGGTCAGGCAAGATGGCGTCCAAGATGGCCGCTCCCACAGCGCACACACGGCGGTGGCGGGTTTTCCAGCGGGGTTCCCTCTGCAGACCTTCCCGAAGTGTCCCTTCTTACCGCACTTAAAGCAGGTGGTGCCTTTCGCCGGGCACAGGTTTCTGGTGTGCTTCGGCTGCCCGCAGAAGTAGCAGTTGGGGCCCCGACGCGTCGTGGCTGTCGTAGGGCTTCTGGGGGAAGAGCGGGGCCCCGACGGTGTCGGGCTGCCGGGCGGGGAAGATGCCTTCCAAGATGGCGGCGCCCTTGGTGCACACGTGGCGGCGTGGGCGGCGCGGGCTGAAGAGTAGGCGTCCGAGTTTCTCTGGGCCACATCCAGGGATCGCGCTGTGTCCACAGCCTGTTTCAGGCCCAATCCCGTTTTTTCCAGTAGTCTCTGCCGGATGTAAGTGGAGCTGAGGCCTGTGATAAAGGCATCACGAACAAGCTCGTCAGTGTACACTGCGGCTTTTACATCTTGGCACTTGCAGTCTTTGCCAAGCGTTTTCAGGGTGACTAGGAACTCATCCAGCGATTCCCCAGGTCGCTGTGTGTGAGTAGCGAGCAGATGCCTAGCGTACACCTCGTTCGTAGGCTGCTGGTAATGCGCCTTTAGGATGTCGCAGGTGGCCGGGTACGTGTCGGCGTCTTGGATGAGGGGGTAAACCCGGTGGCTTACCCAATTCCGCAGGATTCCGAGTTTCATACTTTCAGCGTCCGTAGTGTCTGTGATGGCTGCGGAATTGTCCAGGGAGAATTCCATACACTTAAACCAGTGTCCGAATCGTGCCGATGCGTCCGAAGCATGCGGGTCCAAATCCAAACGTTCGGGTTTCAAGAGTTGATCCATTGCGTTGAAAATTGAGTTAATAAAATTGATGTGCCTCAATGAATCCGAGACTCAACGTTAATGGAGCAAAGCAAGGCTTTTATTAACTCAGAAAGTAATACACAGTGGAGAAGTGTCTCTCATCCAGAGATCTGCTGTACTGCCTGTGAGACATGCTGGGGCCTGCTTAAGTAGGGGCCAGGTATGGGCGGAGCCCTACACACAATACAATACAGGTAAGGAAATGAAACTGAAACTAAACTCCACTGCTTGTCACAGTCACAGGCACAATCAAACACAGAGAATACAGAGTGCCTGATGAATGGCATATTTCATCACAGTTATGTTAAACTTGTATAGAACCACTATGTACTGTGAACATTTCTGATCTCCATATTATCAACTCTTTTCCCTAGGAAAGGAAAGGCTGAGGTGACCTGATAGGGGTGTTTAAGATTATGAAAGGGTTTGATAGGGTAGACGTAGAGAAGATGATTCCACTTATGGGCATGTCCAAAACTAGGGGCCAGAATTATACAACAGTCACTAATAAATCCAATCAGGGATTTAGGAGAAACTTCTGTACCCAGAGAGTGGTGAGAATGTGGAACTCGCTACCACAGGGAGTGGTTGAGATGAATAGGTGCAAATGGCATCAAGGAGTATGGGGAGAGAGTGGGAATATGGTATCGAGATAGAGGATCAGCCATGATCATATTGAATGGCGGAGCAGGCTCAAAGGGCCGAATGGCCGACTCCTGCCCCTATTTTTCTATGTTTCTATAACAGATGTATTTAAGAGGAAGCTCGATAAGTACATAAGGGAGAAAGGAATATAGGGTTCTGCTGATAGGGTTAGTTGAAGAGGGGTGGGAGGAGCCTCGTGTGCAGCATAAACACTGGCACAGAACTATTGGGCCGAATGGCCTGTTACTGTGCTGTACATTATATATTTGTAATTGTCTATATAACATGGTAAAGCAATTAAAAAAGAAAATAGTGTCTTGTGCTCTATAGCCAGTACCGTGATGTATGAGGCCAGTAATGCAGTCTCGGTCTGCTGGTGTTGGGCCCGTTGCTCTTCCAGCTCCGTGTGCACCCGTGCTCCTGGGAGCTGGCTTGTAGTATGATACAAGTTAGCTCATTCAGCACTCCCAGCACTCAGCAAGGGTCACTTTAACTTTGTGCGACAGTGTAAAATGGACGATATTGGACTGGCCACACCTCGCGCGATTTTCCTTTTCATTAAAGTCTAGAAAGGAGATCGGGCTTTGGGCGTATCATGGGCCCAAAGCACAATGCGTATAATGGGCGGCTGATCCGATAAAGCTCATTTTACACTGTACCCAAAAGTTCAAATAGCCCCCAATGTGTGACATACTGAGGTCAAGGCATCAGCGGGGCTGATTTTTGTCTCTCGCGCACTCTGTTTAAAGGTGAAGTGGTAGTGAGACCATAGCATCACGCTCAATGGAAATGCCAATGGATTACTGTGTTTCCACCACTGCCGATTTTTGGGCAGACCTTGACACAGGCAGGAGCTCTCATGGGAAACCGGCGGGAGATTCATTAATATCTGTTCATCGGGGCCAAATGATGTTGTTATCACCCCCAACACCATTTCCGTCTCGGCCCAGGTTGCTACCGTCAGCGCCTCACCCTGCTCACGAACCTAGGGCGGTGCAGCTCAGGACCTGGCCATTCCCAGCGGCATCTTCAGCCGCTCTCAGCTCAAACTGTAGAAAGTTTTGGGAGACACAATGTTTTGAATTTAGTGTTTTTTTGTACTTAGATGATCTAAAAATGCTTGTAGTTGCTGTGCAACATTCTGAACTTTTAAGGGGTTTCTGGCAGTGCCCTTGTACCTTCATGGCGGGTCAGTCAACAGCAGCAGGAGAAAAGAGCAAATAAAGCTGCAGCTGTAGGGAGCCCAGATAGAAGGAGGCGAGCTCGCAGGAATCCTCGCCCTCCCAACAGAGTGTACAGGCCCAGGACAACATACCTGCAGTTCTCTGAGGAGCAGAAGGAGGATGCCCTTCTCTAGGGAGTCTAGCACGGAGTTGTGTCGCTTTCTGTACAAGAACTACAACCTGCAGGTGGCACTGCATTGCCTCTTGCAGCCATGGTCACTGCAGCCCTCAACTTCTTTGCCTCCAGCTCCTTCTAGGTTGCCACAGTGGACATCAACAACATCATTCAATCTGCAGTTCATGCATTAAGCAGTTAACTGATGCCTTGTTTGCTAAAACAAAGACTTTCATCACTTTCCCCACAGACAACTGCAAGCAGCAGAATTGGGCTCAGGTTGCAGGGTTGCCCCCAGTCCAGGGCCGCACTAACTGCCCCACATCACCCTGTGGGTTCCTTCACACCATCCCACTGCTATCATGAATCGTGAGTGCTTCAACTCCATTAATGTGCGACTGGTGTGTGATCACCAGCAGTGCATCGGGCAGGTTTGTGCCCACCTTCCTGCCAGCCACCATGATGCTTCTATCTTGGGGCAATTGCTCATCCCCCCCCAATCTTTACCCCTTCAGGGCAAGTGAAAGGCTGGTTAATTGAGGACAAGGGCAACCCTCTGCTCACCTGGCTCTTAACTCCTCTCAGGAACCCACGCAGGGCTTCGGAACTCCACCACAATCAGATCCATGGGTCAAATACAGCGTCATTGAGCAGATCATTAGATCCTCCAGCATCAATTCCACTGCCGGGACAGGTATGGTGGCTTCCTGTCAGAAAGCACAGAGAGAGTGTCCTGCATGATGGAGGTTTGCTGTTTGCTGCATAACTTTGCTCGTAACAGGGACAACACATGGAGCCACCACTGGACAAAGACTTTAAGCATGGTGAGGAGAGGACACTGATGATGTAGAGGATAGTGAGGGAGCGGGAGGGTCCAACACCAGTCTGTAGCCAGAGCTCCTCGTCACCAGCTCATTGAAGAGCAGTTTAGCTGAACAATCCCTGCTCCCCTGCATTAACAGTCGTATCCACCATCTGTCCCAGTCCTTCCACCCTCCAATAAACTGCATCCACCCAAAGACCAATGTTAGATCCGTGGTTCAGTGGCTAAATAATTACACGGATGCTGTACATAAACAAATAACAGGTCTTTACTGGAGGAGGGCAATCTCTAGACTGGGGTACAGAGGCATGCGCACAGCTTATATACCGGTGTGGTCACTGCCGGTACTACAGTATACAGGAGCTGTAAAAAGTAGTTCTGACTTAAAGCACATACACTACAATTCCTCCCTTTTTAGATTAATAATACCCCCTTAATATTCAAATAGCAATTACATTTTTACATGTACATTCCATAACAAAAGTCCATTTATAGATTCAGTCTTTGGGGCGGCTTCCTGACCCTTTCGGGATAGCGCCTTTCCAGAGGTTCTTGTTCTTGGTGCAGAGGCGATTCTGACCCCCTTTCATCGGGTAGTTCATCGGGTTCCACTGCTACTGGGTCTGAAGTAGATACTACCGGTATGTCGGGTTCATCCCCAGGTACTCGAGACATGGGGTTGATGCATTCTTGTGATGCTAAGATCTGATCGACGTGGCGTCTCACAATGTTCTCCCCGACATCCACTGTGTACATTAATGGCCCCTGCCTTGTACATATTGTTCCGGGTTGCCACTTCTCTGTTCGATAGTCCCGGGCCAAGACTGGTTGCCCTACATTGAAGCCCCTTGTCGGCTTCTCGTTGATGTGCTGGAATTGTTTGTCCTCAACATTTCTTCGCACATTTGGTCTGAGCAAGTCCAGACGAGATCTCAACCTTCGGTTAAAGAACATTATGGCCGGGGCCTGGTTGGTAACTGCATGTGTTGCGTTTCGGTAGGCTAATAAGAAATTGTCCATCTTATGCTGTAGTGGAATTTCCTCGTCGCACATGGCCTTTACTGCTTTTTTAAAGGTCTGTACGAACCTCTCAGCCAATCCATTGGTGGCTGGATGATACGGGGCGGATGTGTAATGCCTTACCCCATTCCTTTTCATGAATTTTTGGAACTCATCGGACACAAACTGTGGTCCATTATCAGAGCAGATCTGCTCTGGCAAGCCGTTCCTGGAAAAATGGTCCGTAGGACTGCAATAGTTTTCTCTGTAGTGGTTGAAGACATCTTTATCACCTCAGGCCATTTCGAGTGCGCATCCACGGCTATTAAAAATATTGAGTCCATGAATGGACCAGCAAAATCAATATGCACCCATTGCCATGGAGATGAGGGCCACTCCCATGGGTGTAGAGGGGCATGTGGTGGTGCATTTTGGACCTTCTGGCATCCTGAGCAGCTCTTTGTCAGGTCCTCGATTTGCTGATCGATCCCCGGCCACCACACATAAGCCCTAGCAAGGCTTTTCATTTTCACCCCTCCCAGATGACCTTCGTGAAGCTCATTGAGCACTCTCTCCCTTAACTTGGGTGGAATTACCACTCGGGATCCACACATCAAGGTCCCCTGGCATACTGACAGCTGTTCTCTTCTGGATGAGAATGCTGGCAACAGTGAGTCGCCATGTGCTGGCCATCCCTTCACCATCAAATCATATACCCGAGACAGTGTCGGGTCATTTCGGGTCTCCTTCTCTATACCAGCGTTAGTTACTGGCAAGCATTCAATTATAGTCGAATGAAATATTTCGACAGGATCCACTGCTGGTGCTTCCTCCGCAATAGGCAGTGGCAGGCGTGATAGCCCATCAGCGTTTCCATGCTGTTTTGTGCCCTTATACTCGATTTCATATTGGTGCGCCCCTAGAAAAAGGGACCATCTTTGTAGCCGTTGCGCAGTCATCACCGGAACGCCCTTCTTTGGATTAAAGATGGAGACAAGTGGTTGGTGGTCAGTCAGCAAGGTGAACTTCTGCCCGTGCAGATAGTGATTGAACTTTTTCACTCCCCACACTAGGCTGAGGGCCTCCCTGTCAATCTGGGCGTAGTTACACACAGCTGAGGTTAGTGACCGAGACGCAAAGGCAACTGGCCTCTCCGAGCCGTCCGGGAATTTGTGCGACAGCATCGCTCCAATGCCATAGGGTGATGCATCACACGCCAACCAAATTGGTAGTGCTGGGTTGAAATGAGCCAACACCTCTTTTGATGTGACCAATGCTTTGCTCTTCTGGAAAGCTCGTTTACATTCGTCACTCCACTTCCATGGTACCCCCGTTTGCAGTAGGGTGTTCAGTGGGTGTAGTACGGTAGACAAATTCGGCAAGAACTTATGGTAGCAGTTCACCAGCCCGAGGAACGACCTCAGTTGTGACACATTTTTCGGTGCTGGAGCCTTGACTACTGCCTCAATCTTTTCACGGGACTTATGTAACCCCTCTTTATCGATAACATGGCCACAATACGAGATCTGCTTCTGGAAAAACTCGCATTTGTGGCGATTAGCTCGGAGCCCATATTCCTTCAATCTAGTGAGCACCTGCTCCAGGTTGGCGAGGTGATCACTGTCATTTTCGCCCGTGACCAGGATGTCATCCAAATAACACTGGGTCCCTGGAATCCCTTGCAGGACTTGTTCCATTGCCCTTTGCCAAATAGCCGGAGCTGATGCTACCCCGAACACCAGCCGATTGTATTGGTAGAGACCTTTATGAGTGTTGATCGTGAGGTACTGTTTCGAGGCTTCTTCTACCTCCATTTGAAGGTACGCCTGAGCCAGATCATTCTTAGTGAAGCATTTCCCTCCAGATAGCGAGGCGAAAATATCTTCAATCCGCGGAAGCGGATATTGTACAGTGTGAAGGACTGGGTTCACTGTCGCCTTAAATCCCCACAGATGCGAACCTTCTTTGGTTCCCCAGGCGTGTTACTCAACGACCTCTTCATTACAGGAATGATGGGTGTAGCCCACTCACTCCAGTCCACTTTGGACAGTACTCCTGAACGTTCCAAACCTTCCAGCCCTGCTTCGACGGCTGGGCGGATCGCATAAGGTACCGGTCTGGCCTTAAAAACTTTGGGCTTGCATTTTCCTCTATTTTGATCATCGCTGTTATGCCTTTTAGTGTTCCAAGTCCCTGCTGGAACACTTCTTTTGCGTCAGTTAGCATTTTTGACAGTCGTCCAGGTGTGACGTCGTCATCCTTTTTGGCATCTACAGTCAGTGCTTGTATGGAATGCCAATCTAGCTGTATCTTCCGGATCCATTCACTTCCTAGTAGTGGTGGTCCTCCATCTGGCAATACATATAGGTCCATTTTTGGTGTTTCCTTGCCGTTATATATAACGTTCACCCTTATTTTTCCTTTGGGGTAGACTTTTTGCCCCGTGTACGTCTTCAAGACAATCTTTGTATCTCTCAAGGGTATGTGTGAGAATAGCCGCTTGTAGTCCCTTCGGTTTATGACTGTTAGGGCTGATCCTGTGTCCAATTCCATTTTCACTTGGACTCCTGCTATCTTGAGCGTGACCCAGATAGTTTGGTGATCCTCCGTTTTGATCACATTTTGTAGTTTCAGACAACCCAGCTCCTTGCTTCCGGAGTCCGGAGTATTTTAGGGCAGCACGGTGGCATAGTGGTTAGCACTGTTGCCTCACAGCGCCAGGGACCCGGGTTCGAATCCGGCCTCGGGTGACTGTCTGTGTGGAGTTTGCACATTCTCCCCGTGTTTGCGTGGGTTTCCTCCGGGTGCTCCGGTTTCCTCCCACAGTCCAAAGATGTGCGGGTTAGGTTGATTGGCTATGATAAATTGACCCTTAGTGTTAGGGGGATTAAATACGTGGGGTTACGGGGATAGGGTGGGATATGTGTTGGTGTCGGGGTTATGGGGATCGGGTGGGATATGTGTCGGTGCAGGCTCGATGGGCCGAAATGGCCTCTATCTGCACTGTGGGGTTTCTGTGATTTCTGTGATTCTGTATCACTCTTCTGTTCGTCTGAACTACTCTCCTGTACCTTCTTGTACTTCTCCTGTGGAGATTTCTTGCTGCTGGTTTTCTTTCCCGACCTGCAGACTCTTGCTATGTGTCCTACTTTTCCACACTGTCTGCACACTTTGTCCTTGAACCAGCAATCATTATGGTCGTGTGCTGTTCTGCCGCAGCGATAGCACTTCACTGTTCCGTATGACATTTCATTTGTGCCATATTCTTGCGGTCTCCGTTGTATCTCTGCAGCGCCCCGTGCTGCTGCTTCATGTGATACTGCGATGCTGAAAGCCTTGTCCAGCGTAAGATCCTTTTCAGATAAAAGCCGTTTCTGGGTTCCTTCACTTTGAAGCCCACACACTAACTTGTCCCTTAAAGTATCTGCTAGTCCCGTTCCAAACTGGCAGTGTTTCGATAGTTTGCGCAGTTCCGTTAAATACTCAGCATTACTTTCATCTTTATGCTGGTTCCTTTTGTGAAACTTAAATCTTTCTGCTATCAGCAGCGGTGTGGGGTTTAAGTGGCCCTGTAGGATTGACACTATGTTTTCAAAATCCTTTTCTACTGGCTTCTCTGGGGTTACTAGGTTTCGTAGTAAGCCATACGTTTTTGCACCCATTGAATTCAACAATACCAGCGCTTTCTTGTCATCTGGCACTTCATTCGCCTTGCAGTATACTTCTATGCGTTCGACATATGTCGTCCAATCTTCAACTTCATTGTCGAACGCTGTGATACTGCCACTCTTCGGCATTTTTGGGTGTGGTTAGACTGGCTTAAAATGGCGTCTCCCGCGCTTTCCTTTCTTCCCCGCTGCGGCTTAAAATGGCGTCTCCCGTGCTTTCCTTTCTTCCCTGCTGCGGCTTAAAATGGCGTCTCCCGCGCTGCTGCCAACGCCGCTCTCGGCTGTCCTCGTGGCAAATGGCGATGCCCTGTGGGTTTCGTGCACTGCTCCTGCGCTGCTGCCAATGCCGCTCTCTGCGGTCCTCGTGGCAATGGCAGCGCCTCGCGTTTTCCTGCGCGCCTCTCTCCCCCGTTGACACTGCTCGGCCCTTGAACACCGGCTGCGCTCTGCTCTCTCTCGTCTCTCTCCCCGTTGATGCCGCTCGGTCCTGAACATCGGCTGCGCCCTGTGCGCTCTGCCCTCTCTCTCTCCCCCGTTGACGCTGCTCGGCCTTTTTCTGTGTCGCTCGGTCGGCTCTAGCCGCCGCTGTCTGGGAAGGGTCTGCGCAGTACCTGTTGCCAGCCCGTTTCGCTGGACCACCGTGACTGGAAAGCCAAGCCTGGCTCTCGACAGCCTCCCCTGCGATGCTCAAATCTCCGCTGGATGACTGGGCGGTTGCCCGTGGTCGACGCCCGTGCTTCTGGACTCAACCTCCTTCCACTGTTCTCCAGGAGCGAATCCCTGGGAGGTGATGCAGAGTTGCAGGTAGGTTCAAATCTGCGTCGTCGCCAATGTTATATCCGTGTATCTTAATGTTGTGTCCTTCAATAATCAGACAACAGACTGCAGGGAACGATCAACAGGTGTTTACTGAATGAGGGTTCAAACTGCAACTGACTGTACAGATCACTACTCAGGGTTTATATACAGGTGTGGTCACTGCCGGTACTACAGGATACAGGAGCTGTAAAAAGTAGTTCTCCCCCTTAAAGGTACATACATTACATCACCTACTCTACGAGGTTCTCCCCCAGTAACCAGCATGGGAGGTGGAAGGCTGCTGTGGTCAGTCAAGGGATTTTGAGATGCTTCAGATCAGCAACCTCTAAGAGTTCAGACCTGAGAGGGTCTGACTACAGACTGCAGCAACACCGTGGTTGCCAGGGCAGTCTGGGCCAGTGGCTGCCTGGCACCAGTGGTTCAGGGGGTTCTGCGGGCCAGGATGTGTTGTCATCCCAAGATAGGGCAACATGTTCCCTTTCCATTGCACGACTGCCCTGTATCGGGCCGTGGTTCAGTAATCCCACAATGCAGCACAACAGACTGTAGCAGATCCGAGAACTGATTCATCGCTTTGTCCGTTCAGTCTCCCAGCCTGTGTCCATTCGATCTCCCAGCCTCTGTCCATTCGATCTCCCGGCCTGTGTCCATTCGATCTCCCAGCCTCTGTCCATTAGTCTCCCGGCCTGTGTCCATTCGATCTCCCAGCCTGTGTCCATTCGATCGCCCAGACTCTGTCCATTCGATCTCCCAGCCTGTGTTCATTCGATCTCCCAGCCTCTGTCCATTAGTCTCCCGGCCTGTGTCCATTCAATCTCCCAGCCTGTGTCCATTTGATCTCCCAGCCTCTGTCCATTCGATCTCCCAGCCTGTGTCCATTCGATCTTCCAGCCTCTGTCCATTAGTCTCCCGGCCTGTGTCCATTCGATCTCCCGGTCTGTGTCCATTTGATCTCCCAGCCTCTGTCCATTCAATCTCCCAGCCTGTGTCCATTCGATCTCCCAGCCTGTGTCCATTCAATCTCCCAGCCTCTGTCCAATCGATCTCCCGGCCTGTGTCCATTCGATCTCCCAGCCTGTGCCCATTTGATCTCCCGGCCTGTGTCCATTCGATCTCCCAGCCTCTGTCCATTCAATTTCCCAGCCTCTGTCCATTAGTCTCCCGGCCTATGTCCATTCGATCTCCCGGCCTGTGTTCATTTGATCTCCCAGCCTGTGTCCATTCGATCTCCCAGCCTGTGTCCAGTCGGTCTCCCAGCCTCTGTCCATTCGATCTCCCAGCCTGTGTCCATTCGATCTCCCGGTCTGTGTCCATTCGATCTCCCAGCCTGTGTCCAGTCGGTCTCCCAGCCTCTGTCCATTCGATCTCCCAGCCTGTGTCCATTAGATCTCCCAGACTGTGTCCATTCGATCTCCCAGCCTGTGTCCATTCGATCTCCCGGCCTGTGTCCATTCGGTCTCCCAGCCTCTGTCCATTAGTCTCCCGGCCTGTGTCCATTCGCTCTCCCGGCCTCTGTCCATTCGATCTCCCAGCCTGTGTCCATTCGATCTCCCAGCCTGTGTCCATTCGATCTCCCGGCCTCGGTCCATTCGATCTCCCAGCCTGTGTCCATTCGATCTCCCAGCCTGTGTCCATTCGATCTCCCGGCCTCTGTCCATTCGATCTCCCAGCCTGTGTCCATTCGATCTCCCAGCCTGTGTCCATTCGATCTCCCAGACTCTGTCCATTCGATCTCCCGGCCTGTGTCCATTCGATCTCCCAGCCTCTGTCCATTCGCTCTCCCAGCCTGTGTCCATTCGATCTCCCGGCCTGTGCCCATTAGATCTCCCGGCCTCTGTCCATTCGATCTCCCAGCCTCTGTCCATTCGATCTCCCGGCCTGTGTCCATTCGATCTCCCAGCCTGTGTCCATTCGATCGCCCAGCCTGTGTCCATTCGATCTCCCGGCCTGTGTCCATTCGATCTCCCGGCCTCTGTCCATTCGATCTCCCAGCCTGTGTCCATTCGATCTCCCAGCCTCTGACCATTCGATCTCCCGGCCTGTGTCCATTCGATCTCCCAGCCTGTGTCCATTCGATCTGCCAGCCTGTGTACATTCGATCTCCCAGCCTGTGTCCATACGATCTCCCGGCCTGTGTCCATTCGATCTCCCAGCCTGTGTCCATTCGATCTCCCAGCCTGTGTCCATTAGATCTCCCAGCCTGTGTCCATGCGATCTCCCAGCCTGTGTCCATTCGATCTCCCAGCCTCTGTCCATTCGATCTCCCAGCCTGTGTACATTCGATCTCCCTGCCTGTGTCCATTAGATCTCCCAGCCTCTGTCCATTCGATCTCCCAGCCTCTGTCCATTCGATCTCCCAGCCTGTGTCCATTCGATCTCCCAGCCTGTGTCCATTCGATCTCCCAGCCTCTGTCCATTCGGTCTCCCGGCCTGTGTCCATTCGATCTCCTGGCCTCTGTCCATTCGGTCTCCCAGCCTGTGTCCATTCGCTCTCCCAGCCTGTGTCCATTCGATCTCTCAGCCTGTGTCCATTCGATCTCCCGGCCTGTGTCCATTCGATCTCCCAGCCTCTGTCCATTCGATCTCCCAGCCTCTGACCATACGATCTCCCAGCCTGTGTCCATTCGATCTCCCAGCCTGTGTCCTTTCGGTTTCCCAGCCTGTGTCCATTCCATCTCCCAGCTTGTGTCCATTCGGTCTCCCAGCCTGTGTCCATTCCATCTCCCAGCCTGTGTCCATTCGATCTCCCAGCCTGTGTCCATTCGATCTCCCAGCCTGTGTCCATTCGATCTCCCAGCCTCTGTCCATTCGATCTCCCAGCCTCTGTCCATTCGATCTCCCAGCCTCTGTCCATTCGATCTCCCGGCCTGTGTCCATTCGATCTCCCAGCCTGTGTCCATTCGATCTCCCAGCCTGTGTCCATTCGATCTCCCGGCCTCTGTCCATTCGATCTCCCAGGCTGCGTCCATTCGATCGCCCAGCCTGTGTCCATTCGATCTCGCAGCCTGTGTCCATTCGATCTCCCGGCCTCTGTCCATTCGCTCTCCCAGCCTGTGTCCATTCGATCTCCCAGCCTGTGTCCATTCGATCTCCCAGCCTGTGTCCATTCGATCTCCCAGCCTGTGTCCATTCCATCTCCCAGCCTGTGTCCATTTGATCTCCCGGCCTGTGCCCATTCGATCTCCCGGCCTGTGTCCATTCGATCTCCCAGCCTGTGTCCATTCGATATCCCAGCCTGTGTCCATTTGATCTCCCAGCCTCTGTCCATTCGATCTCCCGGCCTGTGTCCATTCGATCTCCCAGCCTGTGTCCATTCGATATCCCAGCCTGTGTCCATTCGATCTCCCAGCCTCTGTCCATTCGATCTCCCAGCCTCTGTCCATTCGATCTCCCGGCCTGTGTCCATTCGATCTCCCGGCCTCTTTCCATACAGTCTCCCAGCCTGTGTCCATTCGCTCTCCCAGCCTGTGTCCATTCGATATCCCAGCCTGTGTCCATTCGATCTCCCAGCCTCTGTCCATTCGATCTCCCAGCCTCTGTCCATTCGATCTCCCGGCCTGTGTCCATTCGATCTCCCGGCCTCTTTCCATACAGTCTCCCAGCCTGTGTCCATTCGCTCTCCCAGCCTGTGTCCATTCGATCTCCCAGCCTGTGTCCATTCGCTCTCCCGGCCTCTGTCCATTCGATCTCCCAGCCTGAGTCCATTCGATCTCCCAGCCTGTGTCCATTCGATCTCCCGGCCTCGGTCCATTCGATCTCCCAGCCTGTGTCCATTCGATCTCCCAGCCTGTGTCCATTCGATCTCCCGGCCTGTGTCCATTCGATCTCCCAGCCTCTGTCCATTCGCTCTCCCAGCCTGTGTCCATTCGATCTCCCGGCCTGTGCCCATTAGATCTCCCGGCCTCTGTCCATTCGATCTCCCAGCCTGTGTCCATTCGATCTCCCAGCCTCTGTCCATTCGATCTCCCGGCCTGTGTCCATTCGATCTCCCAGCCTGTGTCCATTCGATCTCCCAGCCTGTGTCCATTCGATCTCCCGGCCTGTGTCCATTCGATCTCCCGGCCTCTGTCCATTCGATCTCCCAGCCTGTGTCCATTCGATCTCCCAGCCTCTGACCATTCGATCTCCCGGCCTGTGTCCATTCGATCTCCCAGCCTGTGTCCATTCGATCTGCCAGCCTGTGTACATTCGATCTCCCAGCCTCTGTCCATTCGATCTCCCAGCCTGTGTCCATACGATCTCCCGGCCTGTGTCCATTCGATCTCCCAGCCTGTGTCCATTCGATCTCCCAGCCTGTGTCCATTAGATCTCCCAGCCTGTGTCCATTCGATCTCCCAGCCTGTGTCCATTCGATCTCCCAGCCTCTGTCCATTCGATCTCCCAGCCTGTGTACATTCGATCTCCCTGCCTGTGTCCATTAGATCTCCCAGCCTCTGTCCATTCGATCTCCCAGCCTCTGTCCATTCGATCTCCCAGCCTGTGTCCATTCGATCTCCCAGCCTCTGTCCATTCGGTCTCCCGGCCTGTGTCCATTCGATCTCCTGGCCTCTGTCCATTCGGTCTCCCAGCCTGTGTCCATTCGCTCTCCCAGCCTGTGTCCATTCGATCTCTCAGCCTGTGTCCATTCGATCTCCCGGCCTGTGTCCATTCGATCTCCCAGCCTCTGTCCATTCGATCTCCCAGCCTCTGACCATACGATCTCCCAGCCTGTGTCCATTCGATCTCCCAGCCTGTGTCCTTTCGGTTTCCCAGCCTGTGTCCATTCCATCTCCCAGCTTGTGTCCATTCGGTCTCCCAGCCTGTGTCCATTCCATCTCCCAGCCTGTGTCCATTCGATCTCCCAGCCTGTGTCCATTCGATCTCCCAGCCTGTGTCCATTCGATCTCCCAGCCTCTGTCCATTCGATCTCCCAGCCTCTGTCCATTCGATCTCCCAGCCTCTGTCCATTCGATCTCCCGGCCTGTGTCCATTCGATCTCCCAGCCTGTGTCCATTCGATCTCCCAGCCTGTGTCCATTCGATCTCCCGGCCTCTGTCCATTCGATCTCCCAGGCTGCGTCCATTCGATCGCCCAGCCTGTGTCCATTCGATCTCGCAGCCTGTGTCCATTCGATCTCCCGGCCTCTGTCCATTCGCTCTCCCAGCCTGTGTCCATTCGATCTCCCAGCCTGTGTCCATTCGATCTCCCAGCCTGTGTCCATTCGATCTCCCAGCCTGTGTCCATTCCATCTCCCAGCCTGTGTCCATTTGATCTCCCGGCCTGTGCCCATTCGATCTCCCGGCCTGTGTCCATTCGATCTCCCAGCCTGTGTCCATTCGATATCCCAGCCTGTGTCCATTTGATCTCCCAGCCTCTGTCCATTCGATCTCCCGGCCTGTGTCCATTCGATCTCCCAGCCTGTGTCCATTCGATATCCCAGCCTGTGTCCATTCGATCTCCCAGCCTCTGTCCATTCGATCTCCCAGCCTCTGTCCATTCGATCTCCCGGCCTGTGTCCATTCGATCTCCCGGCCTCTTTCCATACAGTCTCCCAGCCTGTGTCCATTCGCTCTCCCAGCCTGTGTCCATTCGATATCCCAGCCTGTGTCCATTCGATCTCCCAGCCTCTGTCCATTCGATCTCCCAGCCTCTGTCCATTCGATCTCCCGGCCTGTGTCCATTCGATCTCCCGGCCTCTTTCCATACAGTCTCCCAGCCTGTGTCCATTCGCTCTCCCAGCCTGTGTCCATTCGATCTCCCAGCCTGTGTCCATTCGCTCTCCCGGCCTCTGTCCATTCGATCTCCCAGCCTGAGTCCATTCGATCTCCCAGCCTGTGTCCATTCGATCTCCCGGCCTCGGTCCATTCGATCTCCCAGCCTGTGTCCATTCGATCTCCCAGCCTGTGTCCATTCGATCTCCCGGCCTGTGTCCATTCGATCTCCCAGCCTCTGTCCATTCGCTCTCCCAGCCTGTGTCCATTCGATCTCCCGGCCTGTGCCCATTAGATCTCCCGGCCTCTGTCCATTCGATCTCCCAGCCTGTGTCCATTCGATCTCCCAGCCTCTGTCCATTCGATCTCCCGGCCTGTGTCCATTCGATCTCCCAGCCTGTGTCCATTCGATCTCCCAGCCTGTGTCCATTCGATCTCCCGGCCTGTGTCCATTCGATCTCCCGGCCTCTGTCCATTCGATCTCCCAGCCTGTGTCCATTCGATCTCCCAGCCTCTGACCATTCGATCTCCCGGCCTGTGTCCATTCGATCTCCCAGCCTGTGTCCATTCGATCTGCCAGCCTGTGTACATTCGATCTCCCAGCCTCTGTCCATTCGATCTCCCAGCCTGTGTCCATACGATCTCCCGGCCTGTGTCCATTCGATCTCCCAGCCTGTGTCCATTCGATCTCCCAGCCTGTGTCCATTAGATCTCCCAGCCTGTGTCCATTCGATCTCCCAGCCTGTGTCCATTCGATCTCCCAGCCTCTGTCCATTCGATCTCCCAGCCTGTGTACATTCGATCTCCCTGCCTGTGTCCATTAGATCTCCCAGCCTCTGTCCATTCGATCTCCCAGCCTCTGTCCATTCGATCTCCCAGCCTGTGTCCATTCGATCTCCCAGCCTGTGTCCATTCGATCTCCCAGCCTCTGTCCATTCGGTCTCCCGGCCTGTGTCCATTCGATCTCCTGGCCTCTGTCCATTCGGTCTCCCAGCCTGTGTCCATTCGCTCTCCCAGCCTGTGTCCATTCGATCTCTCAGCCTGTGTCCATTCGATCTCCCGGCCTGTGTCCATTCGATCTCCCAGCCTCTGTCCATTCGATCTCCCAGCCTCTGACCATACGATCTCCCAGCCTGTGTCCATTCGATCTCCCAGCCTGTGTCCTTTCGGTTTCCCAGCCTGTGTCCATTCGATCTCCCAGCTTGTGTCCATTCGGTCTCCCAGCCTGTGTCCATTCCATCTCCCAGCCTGTGTCCATTCGATCTCCCAGCCTGTGTCCATTCGATCTCCCAGCCTCTGTCCATTCGATCTCCCGGCCTGTGTCCATTCGATCTCCCGGCCTGTGTCCATTCGATCTCCCAGGCTGTGTCCATTCGATCGCCCAGCCTGTGTCCATTCGATCTCGCAGCCTGTGTCCATTCGATCTCCCGGCCTCTGTCCATTCGCTCTCCCAGCCTGTGTCCATTCGATCTCCCAGCCTGTGTCCATTCGATCTCCCAGCCTGTGTCCATTCGATCTCCGAGCCTGTGTCCATTCCATCTCCCAGCCTGTGTCCATTTGATCTCCCGGCCTGTGCCCATTCGATCTCCCGGCCTGTGTCCATTCGATCTCCCAGCCTGTGTCCATTCGATATCCCAGCCTGTGTCCATTCGATCTCCCAGCCTCTGTCCATTCGATCTCCCAGCCTCTGTCCATTCGATCTCCCGGCCTGTGTCCATTCGATCTCCCGGCCTCTTTCCATACAGTCTCCCAGCCTGTGTCCATTCGCTCTCCCAGCCTGTGTCCATTCGATCTCCCAGCCTGTGTCCATTCGATCTCCCAGCCTGTGTCCATTCGATCTCCCAGCCTGTGTCCATTCGATCTCCCGGCCTGTGTCCATTCGATCTCCCAGCCTCTGTCCATTCGATCTCCCAGCCTCTGACCATTCGATCTCCCGGCCTGTGTCCATTCGATCTCCGAGCCTGTGTCCAGCCGATCTCCCAGCCTGTGTCCATTCGATCTCACAGCCAGTGTCCTTTCGGTCTCCCAGCCTGTGTCCATTTGATGTCCCAGCCTGTGTCCATTCGGTCTCCCAGATGTGTCCATTCCATCTCCCAGCCTGTGTCCATTCAATCTCCCAGCCTGTGTCCATTTGATCTCCCAGCCTGTGTCCATTCGATCTCCCGGCCTCTGTCAATTCGATCTGCCAGCCTGTGTCCATTCGATCTCCCAGCCTGTGTCCATTCGATCTCCCAGCCTGTGTCCATTCGATCTCCCGGCCTGTGTCCATTCGATCTCGCTGCGTGTTTCCATTCGATCTCCCGGCCTGTGTCCATTCGATCTCCCGGCCTGTGTCCATTCGATCTCCCAGCCTGTGTCCATTCGATCCCCCGGCCTGTGTCCATTCGATCTCCCAGCCTCTGTCCATTCGATCTCCCAGCCTGTGTCCATTCGATCTCCCGGCCTGTGTCCTTTCGATCTCCCAGCCTGTGTCCATTCGCTCTCCCAGCCTGTGTCCATTCAATCTCCCAGCCTGTGTCCATTCGATCTCCCAGCCTGTGTCCATTCGCTCTCCCAGCCTGTGTCCATTCAATCTCCCAGCCTGTGTCCATTCAATCTCCCGGCCTGTGTCCATTCGATCTCCGAGCCTGTGTCCATTCGATCTCCCAGCCTCTGTCCATTCGATCTCCCAGCCTCTGTCCATTCGATCTCCCAGCCTGGGTCCATTCGATCTCCCAGCCTCTGTCAATTCGACCTCCCAGCCTCTGTCCATTCGATCGCCCAGCCTGTGTCCATTCGGTCTCCCAGCCTGTGCCCATTCGATCTCCCAGCCTCTGTCCATTCGATCTCCCAGCCTGTGTCCATTCGATCTCCCAGCCTGTGTCCATTCGATCTCCAAGCCTGTGTCCATTCGATCTCCCAGCCTGTGTCCATTCGATCTCCCAGCCTGTGTCCATTCGATCTCCCAGCCTCTGTCCATTCGATCTCCCGTCCTGTGTCCATTCGATCTCCCGGCCTCTGTCCATTCGGTCTCCCGGCCTGTGTCCATTCGCTCTCCCGGCCTGTTTCCATTCGATCTCCCAGCCTGTGTCCATTCGATCTCCCAGCCTGTGTCCATTCGATCTCCCAGCCTGTGTCCATTCGATCTCCCGGCCTGTGTCCATTCGATCTCCCAGCCTCTGTCCATTCGATCTCCCAGCCTCTGACCATTCGATCTCCCGGCCAGTGTCCATTCGATCTCCGAGCCTGTGTCCATTCGATCCCCCAGCCTGTGTCCATTTGATCTCCCAGCCTGTGCCCATTCGGTCTCCCAGCCTGTGTCCATTCGATCTCCCAGCCTGTGTCCATTCGGTCTCCCAGCCTGTGTCCATTCGATCTCCCAGACTGTGTCCATTCGATCCCCCGGCCTGTGTCCATTCGATCTCCCAGCCTCTGTCCATTCGATCTCCCAGCCTGTGTCCATTCGATCTCCCGGCCTGTGTCCATTCGATCTCCCAGCCTGTGTCCATTCGCTCTACCAGCCTGTGTCCATTCAATCTCCCAGACTGTGTCCATTCGATCTCCCAGCCTGTGTCCATTCGATCTCCCAGCCTCTGTCCATTCGATCTCCCAGCCTCTGTCCATTCGATCTCCCAGCCTGTGTCCATTAGATCTCCCATCCTCTGTCCATTCGATCTCCCAGCCTGCGTCCATTCGATCTCCCAGCCTGCGTCCATTCGATCTCCCAGCCTGTGTTCATTCGATCTCCCAGCCTGTGTCAATTCGACCTCCCAGCCACTGTCCATTCGATCTCCCAGCCTGTGTCCATTCGGTCTCCCAGCCTGTGTCCATTCGATCTCCCAGCCTCCGTCCATTCGATCTCCCAGCCTGTGTCCAGTCGATCTCCCAGCCTGTGTCCATTCGATCTCCCAGCCTGTGTCCATTCGATCTCCCAGCCTGTGTCCATTCGCTCTCCCAGCCTGTGTCCATTCGATCTCCCAGCCTGTGCCCATTCGATCTCCCAGCCTGTGTCCATTCGATCTCCCAGCCTGTGTCCATTCGATCTCCCAGCCTCTGTCCATTCGATCTCCCGGCCCCTGTCCATTCGGTCTCCCGGCCTGTGTCCATTCGATCTCCCAGCCTGTGTCCATTCGATCTCCCAGCCTGTGTCCATTCGATCTCCCAGCCTCTGTCCATTCGATCTCCCAGCCTCTGACCATTCGATCTTCCGGTCTGTGTCCATTTGATCTCCGAGCCTGTGTCCATTCGATCTCCCAGCCTCTGTCCATTCGATCTCCCGGCCTGTGTCCATTCGATCTTCCGGCCTGTGTCCATTCGATCTCCCAGCCTCTGTCCATTCGATCTCCCAGCCTGTGTCCATTCGATCTCCCAGCCTGTGTCCATTCGATCTCCCAGCCTCTGTCCATTCCATCTCCCAGCCTGTGTCCATTCGATCTCCCAGGCTGTGTCCATTCGATCTCCCAGCCTGTGTCCATTCGATCTCCCAGCCTGTGTCCATTCGATCTCCCGGCCTCTGTCCAATCGCTCTCCCAGCCTGTGTCCATTCGATCTCCCAGCCTGTGTCCATTCGATCTCCCGGCCTCTGTCCATTCGCTCGCCCAGCCTGTGTCCATTCGACCTCCCAGCCTGTGTCCATTCGATCTCCCAGCCTGTGTCCATTCGATCTCCCAGCCTGTTTCCATTCGATCTCCCGGCCTGTGTCCATTCGATCTCCCGGCCTGTGTCCATTCGATCTCCCAGCCTGTGTCCATTCGATCCCCCAGCCTGTGTGCATTCGATCTCCCAGCCTCTGTCCATTCGATCTCCCAGCCTGTGTCCATTCGATCTCCCGGCTTGTGTCCATTCGATCTCCCAGCCTGTGTCCATTCGTTCTCCCAGCCTGCGTCCATTCAATCCCAGCCTGTGTCCATTCAATCTCCCGGCCTGTGTCCATTCGATCTCCGAGCCTGTGTCCATTCGATCTCCCAGCCTCTGTCCATTCGATCTCCCAGCCTCTGTCCATTCGATCTCCCAGCTTGGGTCCATTCGATCTCCCAGCCTGCGTCCATTCGATCTCCCAGCCTGCGTCCATTCGATCTCCCAGCCTGTGTCCATTCGATCTCCCTGCCTGTGTCAATTCGACCTCCCAGCCTCTGTCCATTCGATCTCCCAGCCTGTGTCCATTCGGTCTCCCAGCCTGTGTCCATTCGATCTCCCAGCCTCTGTCCATTCGATCTCCCAGCCTGTGTCCATTCGATCTCCCAGCCTGTGTCCATTCGATCTCCCAGCCTGTGTCCATTCGATCTCCCAGCCTGTGTCCATTCGATCTCCCAGCCTGTGCCCATTCGATCTCCCAGCCTGTGTCCATTCAATCTCCCAGCCTCTGTCCATTTGATCTCCCAGCCTCTGTCCATTCGATCTTCCGGCCTGTGTCCATTCGATCTCCCGGCCTCTGTCCATTCGGACTCCCGGTCTGTGTCCATTCGCTCTCCCAGCCTGTGTCCATTCGATCTCCCAGCCTGTGTCCATTCGATCTCGCAGCCTGTGTCCATTCGATCTCCCAGCCTGTGTCCATTCGATCTCCCGGCCTGTGTCCATTCGCTCTCCCAGCCTCTGTCCATTCGATCTCCCAGCCTCTGACCATTCGATCTCCCGGCCCGTGTCCATTCGATCTCCGAGCCTGTGTCCATTCGATCCCCCAGCCTGTGTCTATTCGATCTCCCAGCCTGTGTCCATTCGGTCTCCCAGCCTGTGTCCATTCGATCTCCCAGCCTGTGTCCATTCGATCCCCCAGCCTGTGTCTATTCGATCTCCCAGCCTGTGTCCATTCGGTCTCCCAGCCTGTGTCCATTCGATCTCCCAGCCTGTGTCCTTTCGGTCTCCCAGCCTGTGTCCATTCGATCTCCCGGCCTGTGTCCATTCGATCTCCCAGCCTGTGTCCATTCGATCTCCCGGCCTGTGTCCATTCGATCTCCCAGCCTATGTCCATTCGCTCTCCCAGCCTGTGTCCATTCAATCTCCCAGCCTGTGTCCATTCGATCTCCCAGCCTGTGTCCATTCGCTCTCCCAGCCTGTGTCCATTCAATCTCCCAGCCTGTGTCCATTCAATCTCCCGGCCTGTGTCCATTCGATCTCCGAGCCTGTGTCCATTCGATCTCCCAGCCTCTGTCCATTCGATCTCCCAGCCTGTGTCCATTCGATCTCCCAGCCTGTGTCCATTCGATCTCCCAGCCTGGGTCCATTCGATCTCCCAGCCTGCGTCCATTCGATCTCCCAGCCTGCGTCCATTCGATCTCCCAGCCTGTGTCCATTCGATCTCCCAGCCTGTGTCAATTCGACCTCCCAGCCTCTGTCCATTCGATCTCCCAGCCTGTGTCCATTCGGTCTCCCAGCCTGTGCCCATTCGGTCTCCCAGCCTGTGTCCATTCAATCTCCCAGCGTGTGTCCATTGAATCTCCCGGCCTTTGTCCATTCGATCTCCGAGCCTGTGTCCATTCGATCTCCCAGCCTCTGTCCATTCGATCTCCCAGCCTCTGTCCATTCAATCTCCCAGCCTGGGTCCATTCGATCTCCCAGCCTGCGTCCATTCGATTTCCCAGCCTCTGTCCATTCGATCTCCCAGCCTGTGTCCATTCGATCTCCCAACCTGTGCCCATTCGGTCTCCCAGCCTCTGTCCATTCGATCTCCCAGCCTGTGTCCATTCGATCTCCCAGCCTGTGTCCATTCGATCTCCAAGCCTGTGTCCATTCGATCTCCCAGCCAGTGTCCATTCGATCTCCCAGCCTGTGTCCATTCGATCTCCCAGCCTGTGTCCATTCGATCTCCCAGCCTCTGTCCATTCGATCTCCCGTCCTGTGTCCATTCGATCTCCCGGCCTCTGTCCATTCGGTCTCCCGGTCTGTGTCCATTCGCTCTCCCGGCCTGTGTCCATTCGATCCCCCAGCCTGTGTCCATTCGATCTCCCAGCCTGTGTCCATTCGATCTCCCGGCCTGTGTCCATTCGATCTCCGAGCCTGTGTCCAGCCGATCTCCCAGCCTGTGTCAATTCGATCTCCCAGCCAGTGTCCTTTCGGTCTCCCAGCCTGTGTCCATTTGATGTCCCAGCCTGTGTCCATTCGGTCTCCCAGCCTGTGTCCATTCCATCTCCCAGCCTGTGTCCATTCAATCTCCCAGCCTGTGTCCATTCGATCTCCCAGCCTGTGTCCATTCGATCTCCCAGCCTGTGTCCATTCGATCTCCCAGCCTGTGTCCATTTGATCTCCCAGCCTGTGTCCATTCAATCTCCCAGCCTCTGTCAATTCGATCTGCCAGCCTGTGTCCATTCGATCTCCCAGCCTGTGTCCATTCGATCTCCCAGCCTGTGTCCATTCGATCTCCCGGCCTGTGTCCATTCGATCTCCCTGCGTGTTTCCATTCGATCTCCCGGCCTGTGTCCATTCGATCTCCCGGCCTGTGTCCATTCGATCTCCCGGCCTGTGTCCATTCGATCTCCCAGCCTGTGTCCATTCGCTCTCCCAGCCTGTGTCCATTCAATCTCCCAGCCTGTGTCCATTCGATCTCCCAGCCTCCGTCCATTCGATCTCCCAGCCTGTGTCCAGTCGATCTCCCAGCCTGTGTCCATTCGATCTCCCAGCCTGTGTCCATTCGATCTCCCAGCCTGTGTCCATTCGCTCTCCCAGCCTGTGTCCATTCGATCTCCCAGCCTGTGCCCATTCGATCTCCCAGCCTGTGTCCATTCGATCTCCCAGCCTGTGTCCATTCGATCTCCCAGCCTCTGTCCATTCGATCTCCCGGCCCCTGTCCATTCGGTCTCCCGGCCTGTGTCCATTCGATCTCCCAGCCTGTGTCCATTCGATCTCCCAGCCTGTGTCCATTCGATCTCCCAGCCTCTGTACATTCGATCTCCCAGCCTCTGACCATTCGATCTTCCGGTCTGTGTCCATTTGATCTCCGAGCCTGTGTCCATTCGATCTCCCAGCCTCTGTCCATTCGATCTCCCGGCCTGTGTCCATTCGATCTTCCGGCCTGTGTCCATTCGATCTCCCAGCCTCTGTCCATTCGATCTCCCAGCCTGTGTCCATTCGATCTCCCAGCCTGCGTCCATTCGATTTCCCAGCCTCTGTCCATTCGATCTCCCAGCCTGTGTCCATTCGATCTCCCAACCTGTGCCCATTCGGTCTCCCAGCCTCTGTCCATTCGATCTCCCAGCCTGTGTCCATTCGATCTCCCAGCCTGTGTCCATTCGATCTCCAAGCCTGTGTCCATTCGATCTCCCAGCCAGTGTCCATTCGATCTCCCAGCCTGTGTCCATTCGATCTCCCAGCCTGTGTCCATTCGATCTCCCAGCCTCTGTCCATTCGATCTCCCGTCCTGTGTCCATTCGATCTCCCGGCCTCTGTCCATTCGGTCTCCCGGTCTGTGTCCATTCGCTCTCCCGGCCTGTGTCCATTCGATCCCCCAGCCTGTGTCCATTCGATCTCCCAGCCTGTGTCCATTCGATCTCCCGGCCTGTGTCCATTCGATCTCCGAGCCTGTGTCCAGCCGATCTCCCAGCCTGTGTCAATTCGATCTCCCAGCCAGTGTCCTTTCGGTCTCCCAGCCTGTGTCCATTTGATGTCCCAGCCTGTGTCCATTCGGTCTCCCAGCCTGTGTCCATTCCATCTCCCAGCCTGTGTCCATTCAATCTCCCAGCCTGTGTCCATTCGATCTCCCAGCCTGTGTCCATTCGATCTCCCAGCCTGTGTCCATTCGATCTCCCAGCCTGTGTCCATTTGATCTCCCAGCCTGTGTCCATTCAATCTCCCAGCCTCTGTCAATTCGATCTGCCAGCCTGTGTCCATTCGATCTCCCAGCCTGTGTCCATTCGATCTCCCAGCCTGTGTCCATTCGATCTCCCGGCCTGTGTCCATTCGATCTCCCTGCGTGTTTCCATTCGATCTCCCGGCCTGTGTCCATTCGATCTCCCGGCCTGTGTCCATTCGATCTCCCGGCCTGTGTCCATTCGATCTCCCAGCCTGTGTCCATTCGCTCTCCCAGCCTGTGTCCATTCAATCTCCCAGCCTGTGTCCATTCGATCTCCCAGCCTCCGTCCATTCGATCTCCCAGCCTGTGTCCAGTCGATCTCCCAGCCTGTGTCCATTCGATCTCCCAGCCTGTGTCCATTCGATCTCCCAGCCTGTGTCCATTCGCTCTCCCAGCCTGTGTCCATTCGATCTCCCAGCCTGTGCCCATTCGATCTCCCAGCCTGTGTCCATTCGATCTCCCAGCCTGTGTCCATTCGATCTCCCAGCCTCTGTCCATTCGATCTCCCGGCCCCTGTCCATTCGGTCTCCCGGCCTGTGTCCATTCGATCTCCCAGCCTGTGTCCATTCGATCTCCCAGCCTGTGTCCATTCGATCTCCCAGCCTCTGTACATTCGATCTCCCAGCCTCTGACCATTCGATCTTCCGGTCTGTGTCCATTTGATCTCCGAGCCTGTGTCCATTCGATCTCCCAGCCTCTGTCCATTCGATCTCCCGGCCTGTGTCCATTCGATCTTCCGGCCTGTGTCCATTCGATCTCCCAGCCTCTGTCCATTCGATCTCCCAGCCTGTGTCCATTCGATCTCCCAGCCTGTGTCCATTCGATCTCCCAGCCTCTGTCCATTCGATCTCCCAGCCTGTGTCCATTCGATCTCCCAGCCTGTGTCCATTCGATCTCCCGGCCTGTGTCCATTCGCTCTCCCAGCCTCTGTCCATTCGATCTCCCAGCCTCTGACCATTCGATCTCCCGGCCCGTGTCCATTCGATCTCCGAGCCTGTGTCCATTCGATCCCCCAGCCTGTGTCTATTCGATCTCCCAGCCTGTGTCCATTCGGTCTCCCAGCCTGTGTCCATTCGATCTCCCAGCCTGTGTCCATTCGATCCCCCAGCCTGTGTCTATTCGATCTCCCAGCCTGTGTCCATTCGGTCTCCCAGCCTGTGTCCATTCGATCTCCCAGCCTGTGTCCTTTCGGTCTCCCAGCCTGTGTCCATTCGATCTCCCGGCCTGTGTCCATTCGATCTCCCAGCCTGTGTCCATTCGATCTCCCGGCCTGTGTCCATTCGATCTCCCAGCCTATGTCCATTCGCTCTCCCAGCCTGTGTCCATTCAATCTCCCAGCCTGTGTCCATTCGATCTCCCAGCCTGTGTCCATTCGCTCTCCCAGCCTGTGTCCATTCAATCTCCCAGCCTGTGTCCATTCAATCTCCCGGCCTGTGTCCATTCGATCTCCGAGCCTGTGTCCATTCGATCTCCCAGCCTCTGTCCATTCGATCTCCCAGCCTGTGTCCATTCGATCTCCCAGCCTGTGTCCATTCGATCTCCCAGCCTGGGTCCATTCGATCTCCCAGCCTGCGTCCATTCGATCTCCCAGCCTGCGTCCATTCGATCTCCCAGCCTGTGTCCATTCGATCTCCCAGCCTGTGTCAATTCGACCTCCCAGCCTCTGTCCATTCGATCTCCCAGCCTGTGTCCATTCGGTCTCCCAGCCTGTGCCCATTCGGTCTCCCAGCCTGTGTCCATTCAATCTCCCAGCGTGTGTCCATTGAATCTCCCGGCCTTTGTCCATTCGATCTCCGAGCCTGTGTCCATTCGATCTCCCAGCCTCTGTCCATTCGATCTCCCAGCCTCTGTCCATTCAATCTCCCAGCCTGGGTCCATTCGATCTCCCAGCCTGCGTCCATTCGATTTCCCAGCCTCTGTCCATTCGATCTCCCAGCCTGTGTCCATTCGATCTCCCAACCTGTGCCCATTCGGTCTCCCAGCCTCTGTCCATTCGATCTCCCAGCCTGTGTCCATTCGATCTCCCAGCCTGTGTCCATTCGATCTCCAAGCCTGTGTCCATTCGATCTCCCAGCCAGTGTCCATTCGATCTCCCAGCCTGTGTCCATTCGATCTCCCAGCCTGTGTCCATTCGATCTCCCAGCCTCTGTCCATTCGATCTCCCGTCCTGTGTCCATTCGATCTCCCGGCCTCTGTCCATTCGGTCTCCCGGTCTGTGTCCATTCGCTCTCCCGGCCTGTGTCCATTCGATCCCCCAGCCTGTGTCCATTCGATCTCCCAGCCTGTGTCCATTCGATCTCCCGGCCTGTGTCCATTCGATCTCCGAGCCTGTGTCCAGCCGATCTCCCAGCCTGTGTCAATTCGATCTCCCAGCCAGTGTCCTTTCGGTCTCCCAGCCTGTGTCCATTTGATGTCCCAGCCTGTGTCCATTCGGTCTCCCAGCCTGTGTCCATTCCATCTCCCAGCCTGTGTCCATTCAATCTCCCAGCCTGTGTCCATTCGATCTCCCAGCCTGTGTCCATTCGATCTCCCAGCCTGTGTCCATTCGATCTCCCAGCCTGTGTCCATTTGATCTCCCAGCCTGTGTCCATTCAATCTCCCAGCCTCTGTCAATTCGATCTGCCAGCCTGTGTCCATTCGATCTCCCAGCCTGTGTCCATTCGATCTCCCAGCCTGTGTCCATTCGATCTCCCGGCCTGTGTCCATTCGATCTCCCTGCGTGTTTCCATTCGATCTCCCGGCCTGTGTCCATTCGATCTCCCGGCCTGTGTCCATTCGATCTCCCGGCCTGTGTCCATTCGATCTCCCAGCCTGTGTCCATTCGCTCTCCCAGCCTGTGTCCATTCAATCTCCCAGCCTGTGTCCATTCGATCTCCCAGCCTGTGTCCATTCGCTCTCCCAGCCTGTGTCCATTCAATCTCCCAGCCTGTGTCCATTCAATCTCCCGGCCTGTGTCCATTCGATCTCCGAGCCTGTGTCCATTCGATCTCCCAGCCTCTGTCCATTCGATCTCCCAGCCTCTGTCCATTCGATCTCCCAGCCTGGGTCCATTCGATCTCCCAGCCTGCGTCCATTCGATCTCCCAGCCTGCGTCCATTCGATCTCCCAGCCTGTGTCCATTCGATCTCCCAGCCTGTGTCAATTCGACCTCCCAGCCTCTGTCCATTCGATCTCCCAGCCTGTGTCCATTCGGTCTCCCAGCCTGTGCCCATTCGATCTCCCAGCCTCTGTCCGTTCGATCTCCAAGCCTGTGTCCATTCGATCTCCCAGCCTGTGTCCATTCGATCTCCCAGCCTCTGTCCATTCGATCTCCCAGCCTCTGTCCATTCGATCTCCCGTCCTGTGTCCATTCGATCTCCCGGCCTCTGTCCATTCGGTCTCCCGGTCTGTGTCCATTCGCTCTCCCGGCCTGTTTCCATTCGATCTCCCAGCCTGTGTCCATTCGATCTCCCAGCCTGTGTCCATTCGATCTCCCAGCCTGTGTCCATTCGATCTCCCGGCCTGTGTCCATTCGATCTCCCAGCCTCTGTCCATTCGATCTCCCAGCCTCTGACCATTCGATCTCCCGGCCTGTGTCCATTCGATCTCCGAGGCTGTGTCCATTCGATCCCCCAGCCTGTGTCCATTCGATCTCCCAGCCTGTGCCCATTCGGTCTCCCAGCCTGTGTCCATTCGATCTCCCAGCCTGTGTCCATTCGGTCTCCCAGCCTGTGTCCATTCGATCTCCCAGACTGTGTCCATTCGATCCCCCGGCCTGTGTCCATTCGATCTCCCAGCCTCTGTCCATTCGATCTCCCAGCCTGTGTCCATTCGATCTCCCGGCCTGTGTCCATTCGATCTCCCAGCCTGTGTCCATTCGCTCTGCCAGCCTGTGTCCATTCAATCTCCCAGCCTGTGTCCATTCGATCTCCCAGCCTGTGTCCATTCGATCTCCCAGCCTCTGTCCATTCGATCTCCCAGCCTCTGTCCATTCGATCTCCCAGCCTGTGTCCATTAGATCTCCCAGCCTCTGTCCATTCGATCTCCCAGCCTGCGTGCATTCGATTTCCCAGCCTGCGTCCATTCGATCTCCCAGCCTGTGTCCATTCGATCTCCCAGCCTGTGTCAATTCGACCTCCCAGCCACTGTCCATTCGATCTCCCAGCCTGTGTCCATTCGGTCTCCCAGCCTGTGTCCATTCGATCTCCCAGCCTCCGTCCATTCGATCTCCCAGCCTGTGTCCATTCGATCTCCCAGCCTGTGTCCATTCGATCTCCCAGCCTGTGTCCATTCGATCTCCCAGCCTGTGTCCATTCGCTCTCCCAGCCTGTGTCCATTCGATCTCCCAGCCTGTGCCCATTCGATCTCCCAGCCTGTGTCCATTCGATCTCCCAGCCTGTGTCCATTCGATCTCCCAGCCTCTGTCCATTCGATCTCCCGGCCCCTGTCCATTCGGTCTCCCGGCCTGTGTCCATTCGATCTCCCAGCCTGTGTCCATTCGATCTCCCAGCCTGTGTCCATTCGATCTCCCACCCTCTGTCCATTCCATCTCCCAGCCTCTGACCATTCGATCTTCCGGTCTGTGTCCATTTGATCTCCGAGCCTGTGTCCATTCGATCTCCCAGCCTCTGTCCATTCGATCTCCCGGCCTGTGTCCATTTGATCTCCCGGCCTCTGTCCATTCGATCTTCCGGCCTGTGTCCATTCGATCTCCCAGCCTCTGTCCATTCGATCTCCCAGCCTGTGTCCATTCGATCTCCCAGCCTGTGTCCATTCGATCTCCCAGCCTCTGTCCATTCCATCTCCCAGCCTGTGTCCATTCGATCTCCCAGGCTGTGTCCATTCGATCTCCCGGCCTCTGTCCAATCGCTCTCCCAGCCTGTGTCCATTCGATCTCCCAGCCTGTGTCCATTCGATCTCCCGGCCTCTGTCCATTCGCTCGCCCAGCCTGTGTCCATTCGACCTCCCAGCCTGTGTCCATTCGATCTCCCAGCCTGTGTCCATTCGATCTCCCAGCCTGTTTCCATTCGATCTCCCGGCCTGTGTCCATTCGATCTCCCGGCCTGTGTCCATTCGATCTCCCAGCCTGTGTCCATTCGATCCCCCGGCCTGTGTGCATTCGATCTCCCAGCCTCTGTCCATTCGATCTCCCAGCCTGTGTCCATTCGATCTCCCGGCTTGTGTCCATTCGATCTCCCAGCCTGTGTCCATTCGTTCTCCCAGCCTGCGTCCATTCAATCCCAGCCTGTGTCCATTCAATCTCCCGGCCTGTGTCCATTCGATCTCCGAGCCTGTGTCCATTCGATCTCCCAGCCTCTGTCCATTCGATCTCCCAGCCTCTGTCCATTCGATCTCCCAGCCTGGGTACATTCGATCTCCCAGCCTGCGTCCATTCGATCTCCCAGCCTGCGTCCATTCGATCTCCCAGCCTGTGTCCATTCGATCTCCCAGCCTGTGTCAATTCGACCTCCCAGCCTCTGTCCATTCGATCTCCCAGCCTGTGTCCATTCGGTCTCCCAGCCTGTGTCCATTCGATCTCCCAGCCTCTGTCCATTCGATCTCCCAGCCTGTGTCCATTCGATCTCCCAGCCTGTGTCCATTCGATCTCCCAGCCTGTGTCCATTCGATCTCCCAGCCTGTGTCCATTCGATCTCCCAGACTGTGCCCATTCGATCTCCCAGCCTGTGTCCATTCAATCTCCCAGCCTCTGTCCATTTGATCTCCCAGCCTCTGTCCATTCGATCTTCCGGCCTGTGTCCATTCGATCTCCCGGCCTCTGTCCATTCGGACTCCCGGTCTGTGTCCATTCGCTCTCCCAGCCGGTGTCCATTCGATCTCCCAGCCTGTGTCCATTCGATCTCGCAGCCTCTGTCCATTCGATCTCCCAGCCTGTGTCCATTCGATCTCCCGGCCTGTGTCCATTCGCTCTCCCAGCCTCTGTCCATTCGATCTCCCAGCCTCTGACCATTCGATCTCCCGGCCCGTGTCCATTCGATCTCCGAGCCTGTGTCCATTCGATCCCCCAGCCTGTGTCTATTCGATCTCCCAGCCTGTGTCCATTCGGTCTCCCAGCCTGTGTCCATTCGATCTCCCAGCCTGTGTCCATTCGGTCTCCCAGCCTGTGTCCATTCGATCTCCCGGCCTGTGTCCATTCGATCCCCCGGCCTGTGTCCATTCGATCCCCCGGCCTGTGTCCATTCGATCTCCCAGCCTCTGTCCATTCGATCTCCCAGCCTGTGTCCATTCGATCTCCCGGCCTGTGTCCATTCGATCTCCCAGCCTGTGTCCATTCGCCCTCCCAGCCTGTGTCCATTCAATCTCCCAGCCTGTGTCCATTCGATCTCCCAGCCTGTGCCCATTCGATCTCCCAGCCTGTGTCCATTCGATCTCCCAGCCTCTGTCCATTCGACCTCCCAGCCTGGGTCCATTCGATCTCCCAGCCTGCGTCCATTCGATCTTCCAGGCTGCGTCCATTCGATCTCCCAGCCTGTGTCCATTCGATCTCCCAGCCTGTGTCAATTCGACCTCCCAGCCTCTGTCCATTCGATCTCCCAGCCTGTGTCCATTCGGTCTCCCAGCCTGTGTCCATTCGATCTCCCAGCCTCTGTCCATTCGATCTCCCAGCCTGTGTCCATTCGATCTCCCACCCTCTGTCCATTCGATCTCCCAGCCTCTGACCATTCGATCTTCCGGTCTGTGTCCATTTGATCTCCGAGCCTGTGTCCATTCGATCTCCCAGCCTCTGTCCATTCGATCTCCCGGCCTGTGTCCATTTGATCTCCCGGCCTCTGTCCATTCGATCTTCCGGCCTGTGTCCATTCGATCTCCCAGCCTCTGTCCATTCGATCTCCCAGCCTGTGTCCATTCGATCTCCCAGCCTGTGTCCATTCGATCTCCCAGCCTCTGTCCATTCCATCTCCCAGCCTGTGTCCATTCGATCTCCCAGGCTGTGTCCATTCGATCTCCCAGCCTGTGTCCATTCGATCTCCCAGCCTGTGTCCATTCGATCTCCCGGCCTCTGTCCAATCGCTCTCCCGGCCTGTGTCCATTCGATCTCCCAGCCTGTGTCCATTCGATCTCCCGGCCTCTGTCCATTCGCTCGCCCAGCCTGTGTCCATTCGACCTCCCAGCCTGTGTCCATTCGATCTCCCAGCCTGTGTCCATTCGATCTCCCAGCCTGTTTCCATTCGATCTCCCGGCCTGTGTCCATTCGATCTCCCGGCCTGTGTCCATTCGATCTCCCAGCCTGTGTCCATTCGATCCCCCGGCCTGTGTGCATTCGATCTCCCAGCCTCTGTCCATTCGATCTCCCAGCCTGTGTCCATTCGATCTCCCGGCTTGTGTCCATTCGATCTCCCAGCCTGTGTCCATTCGTTCTCCCAGCCTGCGTCCATTCAATCCCAGCCTGTGTCCATTCAATCTCCCGGCCTGTGTCCATTCGATCTCCGAGCCTGTGTCCATTCGATCTCCCAGCCTCTGTCCATTCGATCTCCCAGCCTCTGTCCATTCGATCTCCCAGCCTGGGTCCATTCGATCTCCCAGCCTGCGTCCATTCGATCTCCCAGCCTGCGTCCATTCGATCTCCCAGCCTGTGTCCATTCGATCTCCCAGCCTGTGTCAATTCGACCTCCCAGCCTCTGTCCATTCGATCTCCCAGCCTGTGTCCATTCGGTCTCCCAGCCTGTGTCCATTCGATCTCCCAGCCTCTGTCCATTCGATCTCCCAGCCTGTGTCCATTCGATCTCCCAGCCTGTGTCCATTCGATCTCCCAGCCTGTGTCCATTCGATCTCCCAGCCTGTGTCCATTCGATCTCCCAGCCTGTGCCCATTCGATCTCCCAGCCTGTGTCCATTCAATCTCCCAGCCTCTGTCCATTTGATCTCCCAGCCTCTGTCCATTCGATCTTCCGGCCTGTGTCCATTCGATCTCCCGGCCTCTGTCCATTCGGACTCCCGGTCTGTGTCCATTCGCTCTCCCAGCCGGTGTCCATTCGATCTCCCAGCCTGTGTCCATTCGATCTCGCAGCCTCTGTCCATTCGATCTCCCAGCCTGTGTCCATTCGATCCCCCGGCCTGTGTCCATTCGATCTCCCAGCCTCTGTCCATTCGATCTCCCAGCCTGTGTCCATTCGATCTCCCGGCCTGTGTCCATTCGATCTCCCAGCCTATGTCCATTCGCTCTCCCAGCCTGTGTCCATTCAATCTCCCAGCCTGTGTCCATTCGATCTCCCAGCCTGTGTCCATTCGCTCTCCCAGCCTGTGTCCATTCAATCTCCCAGCCTGTGTCCATTCAATCTCCCGGCCTGTGTCCATTCGATCTCCGAGCCTGTGTCCATTCGATCTCCCAGCCTCTGTCCATTCGATCTCCCAGCCTCTGTCCATTCGATCTCCCAGCCTGGGTCCATTCGATCTCCCAGCCTGCGTCCATTCGATCTCCCAGCCTGCGTCCATTCGATCTCCCAGCCTGTGTCCATTCGATCTCCCAGCCTGTGTCAATTCGACCTCCCAGCCTCTGTCCATTCGATCTCCCAGCCTGTGTCCATTCGGTCTCCCAGCCTGTGCCCATTCGGTCTCCCAGCCTGTGTCCATTCAATCTCCCAGCCTGTGTCCATTCAATCTCCCGGCCTGTGTCCATTCGATCTCCGAGCCTGTGTCCATTCGATCTCCCAGCCTCTCTCCATTCGATCTCCCAGCCTCTGTCCATTCGATCTCCCAGCCTGGGTCCATTCGATCTCCCAGCCTGCGTCCATTCGATCTCCCAGCCTGCGTCCATTCGATCTCCCAGCCTGTGTCCATTCGATCTCCCAGCCTGTGTCAATTCGACCTCCCAGCCTCTGTCCATTCGATCTCCCAGCCTGTGTCCATTCGGTGTCCCAGCCTGTGCCCATTCGGTCTCCCAGCCTCTGTCCATTCGATCTCCCAGCCTGTGTCCATTCGATCTCCCAGCCTGTGTCCATTCGATCTCCAAGCCTGTGTCCATTCGATCTCCCAGCCTGTGTCCATTCGATCTGCCAGCCTGTGCCCATTCGATCTCCCAGCCTCTGTCCATTCGATCACCCGTCCTGTGTCCATTCGATCTTCCGGCCTCTGTCCATTCGGTCTCCCGGTCTGTGTCCATTCTCTCTCCCGGCCTGTGTCCATTCGATCCCCCAGCCTGTGTCCATTCGATCTCCCAGCCTGTGTCCATTCGATCTCCCAGCCTGTGTCCATTCGATCTCCCGGCCTGTGTCAATTCGACCTCCCAGCCTCTGTCCATTCGATCTCCCAGCCTGTGTCCATTCGGTCTCCCAGCCTGTGCCCATTCGGTCTCCCAGCCTCTGTCCATTCGATCTCCCAGCCTGTGTCCATTCGATCTCCCAGCCTGTGTCCATTCGATCTCCAAGCCTGTGTCCATTCGATCTCCCAGCCTGTGTCCATTCGATCTCCCAGCCTGTGTCCATTCGATCTCCCAGCCTGTGTCCATTCGATCTCCCAGCCTCTGTCCATTCGATCTCCCGTCCTGTGTCCATTCGATCTCCCGGCCTCTGTCCATTCGGTCTCCCGGTCTGTGTCCATTCGCTCTCCCGGCCTGTGTCCATTCGATCCCCCAGCCTGTGTCCATTCGATCTCCCAGCCTGTGTCCATTCGATCTCCCGGCCTGTGTCCATTCGATCTCCGAGCCTGTGTCCAGCCGATCTCCCATCCTGTGTCCATTCGATCTCCCAGCCTGTGTCCTTTCGGTCTCCCAGCCTGTGTCCATTTGATGTCCCAGCCTGTGTCCATTCGGTCTCCCAGCCTGTGTCCATTCCATCTCCCAGCCTGTGTCCATTCAATCTCCCAGCCTGTGTCCATTCGATCTCCCAGCCTGTGTCCATTTGATCTCCCAGCCTGTGTCCATTCAATCTCCCAGCCTCTGTCAATTCGATCTGCCAGCCTGTGTCCATTCGATCTCCCAGCCTGTGTCCATTCGATCTCCCAGCCTGTGTCCATTCGATCTCCCAGCCTGTGTCAATTCGACCTCCCAGCCTCTGTCCATTCGATCTCCCAGCCTGTGTCCATTCGATCTCCCAGCCTGTGTCCATTCGATCTCCCGGCCTGTGTCCATTCGATCTCCCTGCGTGTTTCCATTCGATCTCCCGGCCTGTGTCCATTCGATCTCCCGGCCTGTGTCCATTCGATCTCCTGGCCTGTGTCCATTCGATCCCCCGGCCTGTGTCCTTTCGATCTCCCAGCCTCTGTCCATTCGATCTCCCAGCCTGTGTCCATTCGATCTCCCGGCCTGTGTCCATTCGATCTCCCAGCCTGTGTCCATTCGCTCTCCCAGCCTGTGTCCATTCAATCTCCCAGCCTGTCTCCATTCGATCTCCCAGCCTGTGTCCATTCGCTCTCCCAGCCTGTGTCCATTCAATCTCCCAGCCTGTGTCCATTCAATCTCCCGGCCTGTGTCCATTCGATCTCCGAGCCTGTGTCCATTCGATCTCCCAGCCTCTGTCCATTCGATCTCCCACCCTCTGTCCATTCGATCTCCCAGCCTGCGTCCATTCGATCTCCCAGCCTGTGTCCATTCGATCTCCCAGCCTGTGTCAATTCGACCTCCCAGCCTCTGTCCATTCGATCTCCCAGCCTGTGTCCATTCGGTCTCCCAGCCTGTGCCCATTCGATCTCCCAGCCTCTGTCCATTCGATCTCCCAGCCTGTGTCCATTCGATCTCCCAGCCTGTGTCCATTCGATCTCCCAGCCTGTGTCCATTCGATCTCCCAGCCTGTGTCCATTCGATCTCCCAGCCTCTGTCCATTCGATCTCCCGTCCTGTGTCCATTCGATCTCCCGGCCTCTGTCCATTCGGTCTCCCAGCCTGTGTCCATTCGATCTCCCAGCCTCTGTCCATTCGATCTCCCAGCCTGTGCCCATTCGATCTCCCAGCCTCTGTCCATTCGATCTCCCAGCCTGTGTCCATTCGATCTCCCAGCCTGTGTCCATTCGATCTCCCAGCCTGTGTCCATTCGATCTCCCAGCCTCTGTCCATTCGATCTCCCAGCATGTGCCCATTCGGTCTCCCAGCCTGTGTCCATTCGATCTCCCAGCCTGTGTCCATTCGATCTCCCAGACTGTGTCCATTCGATCCCCCGGCCTGTGTCCATTCGATCTCCCAGCCTCTGTCCATTCGATCTCCCAGCCTGTGTCCATTCGATCTCCCGGCCTGTGTCCATTCGATCTCCCAGCCTGTGTCCATTCGCTCTGCCAGCCTGTGTCCATTCAATCTCCCAGCCTGTGTCCATTCGATCTCCCAGCCTGTGTCCATTCGATCTCCCAGCCTCTGTCCATTCGATCTCCCAGCCTCTGTCCATTCGATCTCCCAGCCTGTGTCCATTAGATCTCCCAGCCTCTGTCCATTCGATCTCCCAGCCTGCATCCATTCGATCTCCCAGCCTGCGTCCATTTGATCTCCCAGCCTGTGTCCATTCGATCTCCCAGCCTGTGTCAATTCGACCTCCCAGCCACTGTCCATTCGATCTCCCAGTCTGTGTCCATTCGGTCTCCCAGCCTGTGTCCATTCGATCTCCCAGCCTCCGTCCATTCGATCTCCCAGCCTGTGTCCATTCGATCTCCCAGCCTGTGTCCATTCGATCTCCCAGCCTGTGTCCATTCGATCTCCCAGCCTGTGTCCATTCGCTCTCCCAGCCTGTGTCCATTCGATCTCCCAGCCTGTGCCCATTCGATCTCCCAGCCTGTGTCCATTCGATCTCCCAGCCTGTGTCCATTCGATCTCCCAGCCTCTGTCCATTCGATCTCCCGGCCCCTGTCCATTCGGTCTCCCGACCTGTGTCCATTCGATCTCCCGGCCTGTGTCCATTCGATCTCCCAGCCTGTGTCCATTCGATCTCCCAGCCTCTGTCCATTCGATCTCCCAGCCTCTGACCATTCGATCTTCCGGTCTGTGTCCATTTGATCTCCGAGCCTGTGTCCATTCGATCTCCCGGCCTCTGTCCATTCGATCTCCCGGCCTGTGTCCATTTGATCTCCCGGCCTCTGTCCATTCGATCTTCCGGCCTCTGTCCATTCGATCTCCCAGCCTGTGTCCATTCGGTCTCCCAGCCTGTGTCCATTCGATCTCCCAGCCTCTGTCCATTCGATCTCCCAGCCTGTGTCCATTCGATCTCCCAGCCTGTGTCCATTCGATCTCCCAGCCTGTGTCCATTCGATCTCCCAGCCTGTGTCCATTCGATCTCCCAGCCTGTGCCCATTCGATCTCCCAGCCTGTGTCCATTCAATCTCCCAGCCTCTGTCCATTTGATCTCCCAGCCTCTGTCCATTCGATCTTCCGGCCTGTGTCCATTCGATCTCCCGGCCTCTGTCCATTCGGACTCCCGGTCTGTGTCCATTCGCTCTCCCAGCCTGTGTCCATTTGATCTCCCAGCCTGTGTCCATTCTAACTCGCAGCCTGTGTCCATTCGATCTCCCAGCCTGTGTCCATTCGATCTCCCGGCCTGTGTCCATTCGCTCTCCCAGCCTCTGTCCATTCGATCTCCCAGCCTCTGACCATTCGATCTCCCGGCCCGTGTCCATTCGATCTCCGAGCCTGTGTCCATTCGATCCCCCAGCCTGTGTCTATTCGATCTCCCAGCCTGTGTCCATTCGATCTCCCAGCCTCTGTCCATTCGATCTCCCAGCCTGTGTCCATTCGATCTCCCGGCCTGTGTCCATTCGATCTCCCAGCCTGTGTCCATTCGCCCTCCCAGCCTGTGTCCATTCAATCTCCCAGCCTGTGTCCATTCGATCTCCCAGCCTGTGCCCATTCGGTCTCCCAGCCTGTGTCCATTCGATCTCCCAGCCTCTGTCCATTCGATCTCCCAGCCTGGGTCCATTCGATCTCCCAGCCTGCGTCCATTCGATCTCCCAGGCTGCGTCCATTCGATCTCCCAGCCTGTGTCCATTCGATCTCCCAGCCTGTGTCAATTCGACCTCCCAGCCTCTGTCCATTCGATCTCCCAGCCTGTGTCCATTCGGTATCCCAGCCTGTGTCCATTCGATCTCCCAGCCTCTGTCCATTCGATCTCCCAGCCTGTGTCCATTCGATCTCCCAGCCTGTGTCCATTCGATCTCCCAGCCTGTGTCCATTCGATCTCCCAGCCTGTGTCCATTCGATCTCCCAGCCTGTGCCCATTCGATCTCCCAGCCTGTGTCCATTCGATCTCCCAGCCTCTGTCCATTTGATCTCCCAGCCTCTGTCCATTCGATCTCCCGGCCTGTGTCCATTCGATCTCCAGGTCTCTGTCCATTCGATCTCCCGGCCTCTGTCCATTCGATCTCCCAGCCTCTGACCATTCGATCTCCCGGCCTGTGTCCGTTCGATCTCCGAGCCTGTGTCCATTCGATCTCCCAGCCTCTGTCCATTCGATCTCCCAGCCTGTGTCCATTCTATCTCCCAGCCTGTGTCCATTCGATCTCCCAGCCTCTGTCCATTCCATCTCCCAGCCTATGTCCATTCGATCTCCCAGGCTGTGTCCATTCGATCTCCCAGCCTGTGTCCATTCGATCTCCCAGCCTCTGTCCATTCCATCTCCCAGCCTATGTCCATTCGATCTCCCAGGCTGTGTCCATTCGATCTCCCAGCCTGTGTCCATTCGATCTCCCAACCTGTGTCCATTCGATCTCCCGGCCTCTGTCCATTCGCTCTCCCAGCCTGTGTCCATTCGATCTCCCAGACTGTGTCCATTCGATCTCCCAGCCTGTGTCCATTCGATCTCCCAGCCTGTGTCCATTCGATCTCCCGGCCTGTGCCCATTCGATCTCCCAGCCTGTGTCCATTCAATCTCCCAGCCTGTGTCCATTCGATCTCCCAGCCTCTGTCCATTCGATCGCCCAGCCTGTGTCCATTCGATCTTCCAGCCTGTGTCCATTCGATCTGCCAGCGTCTGTCCATTCGATCTCCCGGCCTGTGTCCATTCGATCTCCCAGCCTCTGACCATTCGATCTCCCGGCCTGTGTCCATTCGATCTCCCGGCCTGTGTCCATTCGATCTCCCAGCCTGTGTCCATTCGATCCCCCGGCCTGTGTCCATTCGATCTCCCAGCCTCTGTCCATTCGATCTCCCAGCCTGTGTCCATTCGATCTCCCGGCCTGTGTCCATTCGATCTCCCAGCCTATGTCCATTCGCTCTCCCAGCCTGTGTCCATTCAATCTCCCAGCCTGTGTCCATTCGATCTCCCAGCCTGTGTCCATTCGCTCTCCCAGCCTGTGTCCATTCAATCTCCCAGCCTCTGTCCATTCAATCTCCCGGCCTGTGTCCATTCGATCTCCGAGCCTGTGTCCATTCGATCTCCCAGCCTCTGTCCATTCGATCTCCCAGCCTCTGTCCATTCGATCTCCCAGCCTGGGTCCATTCGATCTCCCAGCCTGCGTCCATTCGATCTCCCAGCCTGCGTCCATTCGATCTCCCAGCCTGTGTCCATTCGATCTCCCAGCCTGTGTCAATTCGACCTCCCAGCCTCTGTCCATTCGATCTCCCAGCCTGTGTCCATTCGGTCTCCCAGCCTGTGCCCATTCGGTCTCCCAGCCTGTGTCCATTCAATCTCCCAGCCTGTGTCCATTCAATCTCCCGGCCTGTGTCCATTCGATCTCCGAGCCTGTGTCCATTCGATCTCCCAGCCTCTCTCCATTCGATCTCCCAGCCTCTGTCCATTCGATCTCCCAGCCTGGGTCCATTCGATCTCCCAGCCTGCGTCCATTCGATCTCCCAGCCTGCGTCCATTCGATCTCCCAGCCTGTGTCCATTCGATCTCCCAGCCTGTGTCAATTCGACCTCCCAGCCTCTGTCCATTCGATCTCCCAGCCTGTGTCCATTCGGTCTCCCAGCCTGTGCCCATTCGGTCTCGCAGCCTCTGTCCATTCGATCTCCCAGCCTGTGTCCATTCGATCTCCCAGCCTGTGTCCATTCGATCTCCAAGCCTGTGTCCATTCGATCTCCCAGCCTGTGTCCATTCGATCTGCCAGCCTGTGCCCATTCGATCTCCCAGCCTCTGTCCATTCGATCTCCCGTCCTGTGTCCATTCGATCTCCCGGCCTCTGTCCATTCGGTCTCCCGGTCTGTGTCCATTCTCTCTCCCGGCCTGTGTCCATTCGATCCCCCAGCCTGTGTCCATTCGATCTCCCAGCCTGTGTCCATTCGATCTCCCAGCCTGTGTCCATTCGATCTCCCAGCCTGTGTCAATTCGACCTCCCAGCCTCTGTCCATTCGATCTCCCAGCCTGTGTCCATTCGGTCTCCCAGCCTGTGCCCATTCGGTCTCCCAGCCTCTGTCCATTCGATCTCCCAGCCTGTGTCCATTCGATCTCCCAGCCTGTGTCCATTCGATCTCCAAGCCTGTGTCCATTCGATCTCCCAGCCTGTGTCCATTCGATCTCCCAGCCTGTGTCCATTCGATCTCCCAGCCTGTGTCCATTCGATCTCCCAGCCTCTGTCCATTCGATCTCCCGTCCTGTGTCCATTCGATCTCCCGGCCTCTGTCCATTCGGTCTCCCGGTCTGTGTCCATTCGCTCTCCCGGCCTGTGTCCATTCGATCCCCCAGCCTGTGTCCATTCGATCTCCCAGCCTGTGTCCATTCGATCTCCCGGCCTGTGTCCATTCGATCTCCGAGCCTGTGTCCAGCCGATCTCCCAGCCTGTGTCCATTCGATCTCCCAGCCTGTGTCCTTTCGGTCTCCCAGCCTGTGTCCATTCGATCTCCCGTCCTGTGTCCATTCGATCTCCCGGCCTCTGTCCATTCGGTCTCCCGGTCTGTGTCCATTCGCTCTCCCGGCCTGTTTCCATTCGATCTCCCAGCCTGTGTCCATTCGATCTCCCAGCCTGTGTCCATTCGATCTCCCAGCCTGTGTCCATTCGATCTCCCGGCCTGTGTCCATTCGATCTCCCAGCCTCTGTCCATTCGATCTCCCAGCCTCTGACCATTCGATCTCCCGGCCTGTGTCCATTCGATCTCCGAGCCTGTGTCCATTCGATCCCCCAGCCTGTGTCCATTCGATCTCCCAGCATGTGCCCATTCGGTCTCCCAGCCTGTGTCCATTCGATCTCCCAGCCTGTGTCCATTCGATCTCCCAGACTGTGTCCATTCGATCCCCCGGCCTGTGTCCATTCGATCTCCCAGCCTCTGTCCATTCGATCTCCCAGCCTGTGTCCATTCGATCTCCCGGCCTGTGTCCATTCGATCTCCCAGCCTGTGTCCATTCGCTCTGCCAGCCTGTGTCCATTCAATCTCCCAGCCTGTGTCCATTCGATCTCCCAGCCTGTGTCCATTCGATCTCCCAGCCTCTGTCCATTCGATCTCCCAGCCTCTGTCCATTCGATCTCCCAGCCTGTGTCCATTAGATCTCCCAGCCTCTGTCCATTCGATCTCCCAGCCTGCATCCATTCGATCTCCCAGCCTGCGTCCATTCGATCTCCCAGCCTGTGTCCATTCGATCTCCCGGCCTCTGTCCAATCGCTCTCCCAGCCTGTGTCCATTCGATCTCCCAGCCTGTGTCCATTCGATCTCCCGGCCTCTGTCCATTCGCTCGCCCAGCCTGTGTCCATTCGACGTCCCAGCCTGTGTCCATTCGATCTCCCAGCCTGTGTCCATTCGATCTCCCAGCCTGTTTCCATTCGATCTCCCGGCCTGTGTCCATTCGATCTCCCGGCCTGTGTCCATTCGATCTCCCAGCCTGTGTCCATTCGATCCCCCGGCCTGTGTGCATTCGATCTCCCAGCCTCTGTCCATTCGATCTCCCAGCCTGTGTCCATTCGATCTCCCGGCTTGTGTCCATTCGATCTCCCAGCCTGTGTCCATTCGTTCTCCCAGCCTGCGTCCATTCAATCCCAGCCTGTGTCCATTCAATCTCCCGGCCTGTGTCCATTCGATCTCCGAGCCTGTGTCCATTCGATCTCCCAGCCTCTGTCCATTCGATCTCCCAGCCTCTGTCCATTCGATCTCCCAGCCTGGGTCCATTCGATCTCCCAGCCTGCGTCCATTCGATCTCCCAGCCTGCGTCCATTCGATCTCCCAGCCTGTGTCCATTCGATCTCCCAGCCTGTGTCAATTCGACCTCCCAGCCTCTGTCCATTCGATCTCCCAGCCTGTGTCCATTCGGTCTCCCAGCCTGTGTCCATTCGATCTACCAGCCTCTGTCCATTCGATCTCCCAGCCTGTGTCCATTCGATCTCCCAGCCTGTGTCCATTCGATCTCCCAGCCTGTGTCCATTCGATCTCCCAGCCTGTGTCCATTCGATCTCCCAGCCTGTGCCCATTCGATCTCCCAGCCTGTGTCCATTCCATCTCCCAGCCTCTGTCCATTTGATCTCCCAGCCTCTGTCCAATCGATCTTCCGGCCTGTGTCCATTCGATCTCCCGGCCTCTGTCCATTCGGACTCCCGGTCTGTGTCCATTCGCTCTCCCAGCCTGTGTCCATTCGATCTCCCAGCCTGTGTCCATTCGATCTCGCAGCCTGTGTCCATTCGATCTCCCAGCCTGTGTCCATTCGATCTCCCGGCCTGTGTCCATTCGCTCTCCCAGCCTCTGTCCATTCGATCTCCCAGCCTCTGACCATTCGATCTCCCGGCCCGTGTCCATTCGATCTCCGAGCCTGTGTCCATTCGATCCCCCAGCCTGTGTCCATTCGGTCTCCCAGCCTGTGTCCATTCGATCTCCCGGCCTGTGTCCATTCGATCCCCCGGCCTGTGTCCATTCGATCCCCCGGCCTGTGTCCATTCGATCTCCCAGCCTCTGTCCATTCGATCTCCCAGCCTGTGTCCATTCGATCTCCCGGCCTGTGTCCATTCGATCTCCCAGCCTGTGGCCATTCGCCCTCCCAGCCTGTGTCCATTCAATCTCCCAGCCTGTGTCCATTCGATCTCCCAGCCTGTGCCCATTCGATCTCCCAGCCTGTGTCCATTCGATCTCCCAGCCTCTGTCCATTCGATCTCCCAGCCTGGGTCCATTCGATCTCCCAGCCTGCGTCCATTCGATCTCCCAGGCTGCGTCCATTCGATCTCCCAGCCTGTGTCCATTCGATCTCCCAGCCTGTGTCAATTCGACCTCCCAGCCTCTGTCCATTCGATCTCCCAGCCTGTGTCCATTCGGTCTCCCAGCCTGTGTCCATTCGATCTCCCAGCCTCTGTCCATTCGATCTCCCAGCCTGTGTCCATTCGATCTCCCAGCCTGTGTCCATTCGATCTCCCAGCCTGTGTCCATTCGATCTCCCAGCCTGTGTCCATTCGATCTCCCAGCCTGTGCCCATTCGATCTCCCAGCCTGTGTCCATTCGATCTCCCAGCCTCTGTCCATTTGATCTCCCAGCCTCTGTCCATTCGATCTCCCGGCCTGTGTCCATTCGATCTCCCGGTCTCTGTCCATTCGATCTCCCGGCCTCTGTCCGTTCGATCTCCCAGCCTCTGACCATTCGATCTCCCGGCCTGTGTCCATTCGATCTCCGAGCCTGTGTCCATTCGATCTCCCAGCCTCTGTCCATTCGATCTCCCAGCCTGTGTCCATTCGATCTCCCAGCCTGTGTCCATTCGATCTCCCAGCCTCTGTCCATTCCATCTCCCAGCCTGTGTCCATTCGATCTCCCGGCCTGTGTCCATTCGATCTCCCTGCGTGTTTCCATTCGATCTCCCGGCCTGTGTCCATTCGATTTCCCGGCCTGTGTCCATTCGATCTCCCAGCCTGTGTCCATTCGATCCCCCGGCCTGTGTCCTTTCGATCTCCCAGCCTCTGTCCATTCGATCTCCCAGACTGTGTCCATTCGATCTCCCGGCCTGTGTCCATTCGATCTCCCAGCCTGTGTCCATTCGCTCTCCCAGCCTGTGTCCATTCAATCTCCCAGCCTGTGTCCATTCGATCTCCCAGCCTGTGTCCATTCGCTCTCCCAGCCTGTGTCCATTCAATCTCCCAGCCTGTGTCCATTCAATCTCCCGGCCTGTGTCCATTCGATCTCCGAGCCTGTGTCCATTCGATCTCCCAGCCTCTGTGCATTCGATCTCCCAGCCTCTGTCCATTCGATCTCCCAGCCTGGGTCCATTCGATCTCCCAGCCTGCGTCCATTCGATCTCCCAGCCTGCGTCCATTCGATCTCCCAGCCTGTGTCCATTCGATCTCCCAGCCTGTGTCAATTCGACCTCCCAGCCTCTGTCCATTCGATCTCCCAGCCTGTGTCCATTCGGTCTCCCAGCCTGTGCCCATTCGATCTCCCAGCCTCTGTCCATTCGATCTCCCAGCCTGTGTCCATTCGATCTCCCAGCCTGTGTCCATTCGATCTCCAAGCCTGTGTCCATTCGATCTCCCAGCCTGTGTCCATTCGATCTCCCAGCCTGTGTCCATTCGATCTCCCAGCCTCTGTCCATTCGATCTCCCGTCCTGTGTCCATTCGATCTCCCGGCCTCTGTCCATTCGGTCTCCCGGTCTGTGTCCATTCGCTCTCCCGGCCTGTTTCCATTCGATCTCCCAGCCTGTGTCCATTCAATCTCCCAGCCTGTGTCCATTCGATCTCCCAGCCTGTGTCCATTCGATCTCCCGGCCTGTGTCCATTCGATCTCCCAGCCTCTGTCCATTCGATCTCCCAGCCTGTGTCCATTCGATCTCCCAGCCTGTGTCCATTCGATCTCCCAGCCTCTGTCCATTCGATCTCCCGTCCTGTGTCCATTCGATCTCCCGGCCTCTGTCCATTCGGTCTCCCGGTCTGTGTCCATTCGCTCTCCCGGCCTGTGTCCATTCGATCCCCCAGCCTGTGTCCATTCGATCTCCCAGCCTGTGTCCATTCGGTCTCCCAGCCTGTGCCCATTCGATCTCCCAGCCTCTGTCCATTCGATCTCCCAGCCTGTGTCCATTCGATCTCCCAGCCTGTGTCCATTCGATCTCCAAGCCTGTGTCCATTCGATCTCCCAGCCTGTGTCCATTCGATCTCCCAGCCTGTGTCCATTCGATCTCCCAGCCTGTGTCCATTCGATCTCCCAGCCTCTGTCCATTCGATCTCCCGTCCTGTGTCCATTCGATCTCCCGGCCTCTGTCCATTCGGTCTCCCGGTCTGTGTCCATTCGCTCTCCCGGCCTGTGTCCATTCGATCCCCCAGCCTGTGTCCATTCGATCTCCCAGCCTGTGTCCATTCGATCTCCCGGCCTGTGTCCATTCGATCTCCGAGCCTGTGTCCAGCCGATCTCCCAGCCTGTGTCCATTCGATCTCCCAGCCAGTGTCCTTTCGGTCTCCCAGCCTGTGTCCATTTGATGTCCCAGCCTGTGTCCATTCGGTCTCCCAGCCTGTGTCCATTCCATCTCCCAGCCTGTGTCCATTCAATCTCCCAGCCTGTGTCCATTCGATCTCCCAGCCTGTGTCCATTTGATCTCCCAGCCTGTGTCCATTCGATCTCCCAGCCTCTGTCAATTCGATCTGCCAGCCTGTGTCCATTCGATCTCCCAGCCTGTGTCCATTCGATCTCCCAGCCTGTGTCCATTCGATCTCCCGGCCTGTGTCCATTCGATCTCCCTGCGTGTTTCCATTCGATCTCCCGGCCTGTGTCCATTCGATCTCCCGGCCTGTGTCCATTCGATCTCCCAGCCTGTGTCCATTCGATCCCCCGGCCTGTGTCCTTTCGATCTCCCAGCCTCTGTCCATTCGATCTCCCAGCCTGTGTCCATTCGATCTCCCGGCCTGTGTCCATTCGATCTCCCAGCCTGTGTCCATTTGCTCTCCCAGCCTGTGTCCATTCAATCTCCCAGCCTGTGTCCAATCGATCTCCCAGCCTGTGTCCATTCGCTCTCCCAGCCTGTGTCCATTCCATCTCCCAGCCTGTGTCCATTCAATCTCCCGGCCTGTGTCCATTCGATCTCCGAGCCTGTGTCCATTCGATCTCCCAGCCTCTGTCCATTCGATCTCCCAGCCTCTGTCCATTCGATCTCCCAGCCTGGGTCCATTCGATCTCCCAGCCTGTGTCCATTCGATCTCCCAGCCTGTGTCAATTCGACCTCCCAGCCTCTGTCCATTCGATCTCCCAGCCTGTGTCCATTCGGTCTCCCAGCCTGTGCCCATTCGATCTCCCAGCCTCTGTCCATTCGATCTCCCAGCCTGTGTCCATTCGATCTCCCAGCCTGTGTCCATTCGATCTCCAAGCCTGTGTCCATTCGATCTCCCAGCCTGTGTCCATTCGATCTCCCAGCCTGTGTCCATTCGATCTCCCAGCCTCTGTCCATTCGATCTCCCGTCCTGTGTCCATTCGATCTCCCGGCCTCTGTCCATTCGATCTCCCAGCCTGTGTCCATTCGGTCTCCCAGCCTGTGCCCATTCGATCTCCCAGGCTCTGTCCATTCGATCTCCCAGCCTGTGTCCATTCGATCTCCCAGCCTGTGTCCATTCGATCTCCAAGCCTGTGTCCATTCGATCTCCCAGCCTGTGTCCATTCGATCTCCCAGCCTGTGTCCATTCGCTCTCCCAGCCTGTGTCCATTCAATCTCCCAGCCTGTGTCCATTCAATCTCCCGGCCTGTGTCCATTCGAACTCCGAGCCTGTGTCCATTCGATCTCCCAGCCTCTGTCCATTCGATCTCCCAGCCTCTGTCCATTCGATCTCCCAGCCTGGGTCCATTCGATCTCCCAGCCTGCGTCCATTCGATCTCCCAGCCTGCGTCCATTCGATCTCCCAGCCTGTGTCCATTCGATCTCCCAGCCTGTGTCAATTCGACCTCCCAGCCTCTGTCCATTCGATCTCCCAGCCTGTGTCCATTCGGTCTCCCAGCCTGTGCCCATTCGATCTCCCAGCCTCCGTCCATTCGATCTCCCAGCCTGTGTCCATTCGATCTCCCAGCCTCTGTCCATTCGATCTCCCAGCCTGTGTCCATTCGATCTCCCGGCCTGTGTCCATTCGATCTCCCAGCCTGTGTCCATTCGCTCTCCCAGCCTGTGTCCATTCAATCTCCCAGCCTGTGTCCATTCGATCTCCCAGCCTGTGTCCATTCGCTCTCCCAGCCTGTGTCCATTCAATCTCCCAGCCTGTGTCCATTCAATCTCCCGGCCTGTGTCCATTCGATCTCCGAGCCTGTGTCCATTCGATCTCCCAGCCTCTGTCCATTCGATCTCCCACCCTCTGTCCATTCGATCTCCCAGCCTGCGTCCATTCGATCTCCCAGCCTGTGCCCATTCGATCTCCCAGCCTGTGTCAATTCGACCTCCCAGCCTCTGTCCATTCGATCTCCCAGCCTGTGTCCATTCGGTCTCCCAGCCTGTACCCATTCGATCTCCCAGCCTCTGTCCATTCGATCTCCCAGCCTGTGTCCATTCGATCTCCCAGCCTGTGTCCATTCGATCTCCCAGCCTGTGTCCATTCGATCTCCCAGCCTGTGTCCATTCGATCTCCCAGCCTCTGTCCATTCGATCTCCCGTCCTGTGTCCATTCGATCTCCCGGCCTCTGTCCATTCGGTCTCCCGGTCTGTGTCCATTCGCTCTCCCGGCCTGTTTCCATTCGATCTCCCAGCCTGTGTCCATTCGATCTCCCAGCCTGTGTCCATTCGATCTCCCAGCCTGTGTCCATTCGATCTCCCGGCCTGTGTCCATTCGATCTCCCAGCCTCTGTCCATTCGATCTCCCAGCCTCTGACCATTCGATCTCCCGGCCTGTGTCCATTCGATCTCCGAGCCTGTGTCCATTCGATCCCCCAGCCTGTGTCCATTCGATCTCCCAGCATGTGCCCATTCGGTCTCCCAGCCTGTGTCCATTCGATCTCCCAGCCTGTGTCCATTCGATCTCCCAGACTGTGTCCATTCGATCCCCCGGCCTGTGTCCATTCGATCTCCCAGCCTCTGTCCATTCGATCTCCCAGCCTGTGTCCATTCGATCTCCCGGCCTGTGTCCATTCGATCTCCCAGCCTGTGTCCATTCGCTCTGCCAGCCTGTGTCCATTCAATCTCCCAGCCTGTGTCCATTCGATCTCCCAGCCTGTGTCCATTCGATCTCCCAGCCTCTGTCCATTCGATCTCCCAGCCTCTGTCCATTCGATCTCCCAGCCTGTGTCCATTAGATCTCCCAGCCTCTGTCCATTCGATCTCCCAGCCAGCATCCATTCGATCTCCCAGCCTGCGTCCATTCGATCTCCCAGCCTGTGTCCATTCGATCTCCCAGCCTGTGTCAATTCGACCTCCCAGCCACTGTCCATTCGATCTCCCAGCCTGTGTCCATTCGGTCTCCCAGCCTGTGTCCATTCGATCTCCCAGCCTCCGTCCATTCGATCTCCCAGCCTGTGTCCATTCGATCTCCCAGCCTGTGTCCATTCGATCTCCCAGCCTGTGTCCATTCGATCTCCCAGCCTGTGTCCATTCGCTCTCCCAGCCTGTGTCCATTCGATCTCCCAGCCTGTGCCCATTCGATCTCCCAGCCTGTGTCCATTCGATCTCCCAGCCTGTGTCCATTCGATCTCCCAGCCTCTGTCCATTCGATCTCCCGGCCCCTGTCCATTCGGTCTCCCGGCCTGTGTCCATTCGATCTCCCGGCCTGTGTCCATTCGATCTCCCAGCCTGTGTCCATTCGATCTCCCAGCCTCTGTCCATTCGATCTCCCAGCCTCTGACCATTCAATCTTCCGGTCTGTGTCCATTTGATATCCGAGCCTGTGTCCATTCGATCTCCCGGCCTCTGTCCATTCGATCTCCCGGCCTGTGTCCATTTGATCTCCCGGCCTCTGTCCATTCGATCTTCCGGCCTGTGTCCATTCGATCTCCCAGCCTCTGTCCATTCGATCTCCCAGCCTGTGTCCATTCGATCTCCCAGCCTGTGTCCATTCGATCTCCCAGCCTCTGTCCATTCCATCTCCCAGCCTGTGTCCATTCGATCTCCCAGGCTGTGTCCATTCGATCTCCCAGCCTGTGTCCATTCGATCTCCCAGCCTGTGTCCAATCGATCTCCCGGCCTCTGTCCAATCGCTCTCCCAGCCTGTGTCCATTCGATCTCCCAGCCTGTGTCCATTCGATCTCCCGGCCTCTGTCCATTCGCTCGCCCAGCCTGTGTCCATTCGACGTCCCAGCCTGTGTCCATTCGATCTCCCAGCCTGTGTCCATTCGATCTCCCAGCCTGTTTCCATTCGATCTCCCGGCCTGTGTCCATTCGATCTCCCGGCCTGTGTCCATTCGATCTCCCAGCCTGTGTCCATTCGATCCCCCGGCCTGAGCGCATTCGATCTCCCAGCCTCTGTCCATTCGATCTCCCAGCCTGTGTCCATTCGATCTCCCGGCTTGTGTCCATTCGATCTCCCAGCCTGTGTCCATTCGTTCTCCCAGCCTGCGTCCATTCAATCCCAGCCTGTGTCCATTCAATCTCCCGGCCTGTGTCCATTCGATCTCCCAGCCTGTGTCCATTCGATCTCCCAGCCTGTGTCCATTCGATCTCCCAGCCTGTGTGCATTCGATCTCCCAGCCTGTTTCCATTCGATCTCCCGGCCTGTGTCCATTCGATCTCCCGGCCTGTGTCCATTCGATCTCCCAGCCTGTGTCCATTCGATCCCCCGGCCTGAGCGCATTCGATCTCCCAGCCTCTGTCCATTCGATCTCCCAGCCTGTGTCCATTCGATCTCCCGGCTTGTGTCCATTCGATCTCCCAGCCTGTGTCCATTCGTTCTCCCAGCCTGCGTCCATTCAATCCCAGCCTGTGTCCATTCAATCTCCCGGCCTGTGTCCATTCGATCTCCGAGCCTGTGTCCATTCGATCCCCCAGCCTGTGTCCATTCGATCTCCCAGCATGTGCCCATTCGGTCTCCCAGCCTGTGTCCATTCGATCTCCCAGCCTGTGTCCATTCGATCTCCCAGACTGTGTCCATTCGATCCCCCGGCCTGTGTCCATTCGATCTCCCAGCCTCTGTCCATTCGATCTCCCAGCCTGTGTCCATTCGATCTCCCGGCCTGTGTCCATTCGATCTCCCAGCCTGTGTCCATTCGCTCTGCCAGCCTGTGTCCATTCAATCTCCCAGCCTGTGTCCATTCGATCTCCCAGCCTGTGTCCATTCGATCTCCCAGCCTCTGTCCATTCGATCTCCCAGCCTCTGTCCATTCGATCTCCCAGCCTGTGTCCATTAGATCTCCCAGCCTCTGTCCATTCGATCTCCCAGCCAGCATCCATTCGATCTCCCAGCCTGCGTCCATTCGATCTCCCAGCCTGTGTCCATTCGATCTCCCAGCCTGTGTCAATTCGACCTCCCAGCCACTGTCCATTCGATCTCCCAGCCTGTGTCCATTCGGTCTCCCAGCCTGTGTCCATTCGATCTCCCAGCCTCCGTCCATTCGATCTCCCAGCCTGTGTCCATTCGATCTCCCAGCCTGTGTCCATTCGATCTCCCAGCCTGTGTCCATTCGATCTCCCAGCCTGTGTCCATTCGCTCTCCCAGCCTGTGTCCATTCGATCTCCCAGCCTGTGCCCATTCGATCTCCCAGCCTGTGTCCATTCGATCTCCCAGCCTGTGTCCATTCGATCTCCCAGCCTCTGTCCATTCGATCTCCCGGCCCCTGTCCATTCGGTCTCCCGGCCTGTGTCCATTCGATCTCCCGGCCTGTGTCCATTCGATCTCCCAGCCTGTGTCCATTCGATCTCCCAGCCTCTGTCCATTCGATCTCCCAGCCTCTGACCATTCAATCTTCCGGTCTGTGTCCATTTGATATCCGAGCCTGTGTCCATTCGATCTCCCGGCCTCTGTCCATTCGATCTCCCGGCCTGTGTCCATTTGATCTCCCGGCCTCTGTCCATTCGATCTTCCGGCCTGTGTCCATTCGATCTCCCAGCCTCTGTCCATTCGATCTCCCAGCCTGTGTCCATTCGATCTCCCAGCCTGTGTCCATTCGATCTCCCAGCCTCTGTCCATTCCATCTCCCAGCCTGTGTCCATTCGATCTCCCAGGCTGTGTCCATTCGATCTCCCAGCCTGTGTCCATTCGATCTCCCAGCCTGTGTCCAATCGATCTCCCGGCCTCTGTCCAATCGCTCTCCCAGCCTGTGTCCATTCGATCTCCCAGCCTGTGTCCATTCGATCTCCCGGCCTCTGTCCATTCGCTCGCCCAGCCTGTGTCCATTCGACGTCCCAGCCTGTGTCCATTCGATCTCCCAGCCTGTGTCCATTCGATCTCCCAGCCTGTTTCCATTCGATCTCCCGGCCTGTGTCCATTCGATCTCCCGGCCTGTGTCCATTCGATCTCCCAGCCTGTGTCCATTCGATCCCCCGGCCTGAGCGCATTCGATCTCCCAGCCTCTGTCCATTCGATCTCCCAGCCTGTGTCCATTCGATCTCCCGGCTTGTGTCCATTCGATCTCCCAGCCTGTGTCCATTCGTTCTCCCAGCCTGCGTCCATTCAATCCCAGCCTGTGTCCATTCAATCTCCCGGCCTGTGTCCATTCGATCTCCGAGCCTGTGTCCATTCGATCTCCCAGCCTCTGTCCATTCGATCTCCCAGCCTCTGTCCATTCGATCTCCCAGCCTGGGTCCATTCGATCTCCCAGCCTGCGTCCATTCGATCTCCCAGCCTGCGTCCATTCGATCTCCCAGCCTGTGTCCATTCGATCTCCCAGCCTGTGTCAATTCGACCTCCCAGCCTCTGTCCATTCGATCTCCCAGCCTGTGTCCATTCGGTCTCCCAGCCTGTGTCCATTCGATCTCCCAGCCTCTGTCCATTCGATCTCCCAGCCTGTGTCCATTCGATCTCCCAGCCTGTGTCCATTCGATCTCCCAGCCTGTGTCCATTCGATCTCCCAGCCTGTGTCCATTCGATCTCCCAGCCTGTGCCCATTCGATCTCCCAGCCTGTGTCCATTCGATCTCCCAGCCTCTGTCCATTTGATCTCCCAGCCTCTGTCCATTCGATCTTCCGGCCTGTGTCCATTCGATCTCCCGGCCTCTGTCCATTCGGACTCCCGGTCTGTGTCCATTCGCTCTCCCAGCCTGTGTCCATTCGATCTCCCAGCCGGTGTCCATTCGATCTCGCAGCCTGTGTCCATTCGATCTCCCAGCCTGTGTCCATTCGATCTCCCGGCCTGTGTCCATTCGCTCTCCCAGCCTCTGTCCATTCGATCTCCCAGCCTCTGACCATTCGATCTCCCGGCCCGTGTCCATTCGATCTCCGAGCCTGTGTCCATTCGATCCCCCAGCTTGTGTCCATTCGGTCTCCCAGCCTGTGTCCATTCGATCTCCCGGCCTGTGTCCATTCGATCCCCCGGCCTGTGTCCATTCGATCCCCCGGCCTGTGTCCATTCGATCTCCCAGCCTCTGTCCATTCGATCTCCCAGCCTGTGTCCATTCGATCTCCCGGCCTGTGTCCATTCGATCTCCCAGCCTGTGGCCATTCGCCCTCCCAGCCTGTGTCCATTCAATCTCCCAGCCTGTGTCCATTCGATCTCCCAGCCTGTGCCCATTCGATCTCCCAGCCTGTGTCCATTCGATCTCCCAGCCTCTGTCCATTCGATCTCCCAGCCTGGGTCCATTCGATCTCCCAGCCTGCGTCCATTCGATCTCCCAGGCTGCGTCCATTCGATCTCCCAGCCTGTGTCCATTCGATCTCCCAGCCTGTGTCAATTCGACCTCCCAGCCTCTGTCCATTCGATCTCCCAGCCTGTGTCCATTCGGTCTCCCAGCCTGTGTCCATTCGATCTCCCAGCCTCTGTCCATTCGATCTCCCAGCCTGTGTCCATTCGATCTCCCAGCCTGTGTCCATTCGATCTCCCAGCCTGTGTCCATTCGATCTCCCAGCCTGTGTCCATTCGATCTCCCAGCCTGTGCCCATTCGATCTCCCAGCCTGTGTCCATTCGATCTCCCAGCCTCTGTCCATTTGATCTCCCAGCCTCTGTCCATTCGATCTCCCGGCCTGTGTCCATTCGATCTCCCGGTCTCTGTCCATTCGATCTCCCGGCCTCTGTCCGTTCGATCTCCCAGCCTCTGACCATTCGATCTCCCGGCCTGTGTCCATTCGATCTCCGAGCCTGTGTCCATTCGATCTCCCAGCCTCTGTCCATTCGATCTCCCAGCCTGTGTCCATTCGATCTCCCAGCCTGTGTCCATTCGATCTCCCAGCCTCTGTCCATTCCATCTCCCAGCCTGTGTCCATTCGATCTCCCGGCCTGTGTCCATTCGATCTCCCTGCGTGTTTCCATTCGATCTCCCGGCCTGTGTCCATTCGATCTCCCGGCCTGTGTCCATTCGATCTCCCAGCCTGTGTCCATTCGATCCCCCGGCCTGTGTCCTTTCGATCTCCCAGCCTCTGTCCATTCGATCTCCCAGACTGTGTCCATTCGATCTCCCGGCCTGTGTCCATTTGATCTCCCAGCCTGTGTCCATTCGCTCTCCCAGCCTGTGTCCATTCAATCTCCCAGCCTGTGTCCATTCGATCTCCCAGCCTGTGTCCATTCGCTCTCCCAGCCTGTGTCCATTCAATCTCCCAGCCTGTGTCCATTCAATCTCCCGGCCTGTTTCCATTCGATCTCCGAGCCTGTGTCCATTCGATCTCCCAGCCTCTGTGCATTCGATCTCCCAGCCTCTGTCCATTCGATCTCCCAGCCTGGGTCCATTCGATCTCCCAGCCTGCGTCCATTCGATCTCCCAGCCTGCGTCCATTCGATCTCCCAGCCTGTGTCCATTCGATCTCCCAGCCTGTGTCAATTCGACCTCCCAGCCTCTGTCCATTCGATCTCCCAGCCTGTGTCCATTCGGTCTCCCAGCCTGTGCCCATTCGATCTCCCAGCCTCTGTCCATTCGATCTCCCAGCCTGTGTCCATTCGATCTCCCAGCCTGTGTCCATTCGATCTCCAAGCCTGTGTCCATTCGATCTCCCAGCCTGTGTCCATTCGATCTCCCAGCCTGTGTCCATTCGATCTCCCAGCCTCTGTCCATTCGATCTCCCGTCCTGTGTCCATTCGATCTCCCGGCCTCTGTCCATTCGGTCTCCCGGTCTGTGTCCATTCGCTCTCCCGGCCTGTTTCCATTCGATCTCCCAGCCTGTGTCCATTCAATCTCCCAGCCTGTGTCCATTCGATCTCCCAGCCTGTGTCCATTCGATCTCCCGGCCTGTGTCCATTCGATCTCCCAGCCTCTGTCCATTCGATCTCCCAGCCTGTGTCCATTCGATCTCCCAGCCTGTGTCCATTCGATCTCCCAGCCTCTGTCCATTCGATCTCCCGTCCTGTGTCCATTCGATCTCCCGGCCTCTGTCCATTCGGTCTCCCGGTCTGTGTCCATTCGCTCTCCCGGCCTGTGTCCATTCGATCCCCCAGCCTGTGTCCATTCGATCTCCCAGCCTGTGTCCATTCGGTCTCCCAGCCTGTGCCCATTCGATCTCCCAGCCTCTGTCCATTCGATCTCCCAGCCTGTGTCCATTCGATCTCCCAGCCTGTGTCCATTCGATCTCCAAGCCTGTGTCCATTCGATCTCCCAGCCTGTGTCCATTCGATCTCCCAGCCTGTGTCCATTCGATCTCCCAGCCTGTGTCCATTCGATCTCCCAGCCTCTGTCCATTCGATCTCCCGTCCTGTGTCCATTCGATCTCCCGGCCTCTGTCCATTCGGTCTCCCGGTCTGTGTCCATTCGCTCTCCCGGCCTGTGTCCATTCGATCCCCCAGCCTGTGTCCATTCGATCTCCCAGCCTGTGTCCATTCGATCTCCCGGCCTGTGTCCATTCGATCTCCGAGCCTGTGTCCAGCCGATCTCCCAGCCTGTGTCCATTCGATCTCCCAGCCAGTGTCCTTTCGGTCTCCCAGCCTGTGTCCATTTGATGTCCCAGCCTGTGTCCATTCGGTCTCCCAGCCTGTGTCCATTCCATCTCCCAGCCTGTGTCCATTCAATCTCCCAGCCTGTGTCCATTCGATCTCCCAGCCTGTGTCCATTTGATCTCCCAGCCTGTGTCCATTCAATCTCCCAGCCTCTGTCAATTCGATCTGCCAGCCTGTGTCCATTCGATCTCCCAGCCTGTGTCCATTCGATCTCCCAGCCTGTGTCCATTCGATCTCCCGGCCTGTGTCCATTCGATCTCCCTGCGTGTTTCCATTCGATCTCCCGGCCTGTGTCCATTCGATCTCCCGGCCTGTGTCCATTCGATCTCCCAGCCTGTGTCCATTCGATCCCCCGGCCTGTGTCCTTTCGATCTCCCAGCCTCTGTCCATTCGATCTCCCAGCCTGTGTCCATTCGATCTCCCGGCCTGTGTCCATTCGATCTCCCAGCCTGTGTCCATTCGCTCTCCCAGCCTGTGTCCATTCAATCTCCCAGCCTGTGTCCATTCGATCTCCCAGCCTGTGTCCATTCGCTCTCCCAGCCTGTGTCCATTCAATCTCCCAGCCTGTGTCCATTCAATCTCCCGGCCTGTGTCCATTCGATCTCCGAGCCTGTGTCCATTCGATCTCCCAGCCTCTGTCCATTCGATCTCCCAGCCTCTGTCCATTCGATCTCCCAGCCTGGGTCCATTCGATCTCCCAGTCTGTGTCCATTCGATCTCCCAGCCTGTGTCAATTCGACCTCCCAGCCTCTGTCCATTCGATCTCCCAGCCTGTGTCCATTCGGTCTCCCAGCCTGTGCCCATTCGATCTCCCAGCCTCTGTCCATTCGATCTCCCAGCCTGTGTCCATTCGATCTCCCAGCCTGTGTCCATTCGATCTCCAAGCCTGTGTCCATTCGATCTCCCAGCCTGTGTCCATTCGATCTCCCAGCCTGTGTCCATTCGATCTCCCAGCCTCTGTCCATTCGATCTCCCGTCCTGTGTCCATTCGATCTCCCGGCCTCTGTCCATTCGATCTCCCAGCCTGTGTCCATTCGGTCTCCCAGCCTGTGCCCATTCGATCTCCCAGGCTCTGTCCATTCGATCTCCCAGCCTGTGTCCATTCGATCTCCCAGCCTGTGTCCATTCGATCTCCAAGCCTGTGTCCATTCGATCTCCCAGCCTGTGTCCATTCGATCTCCCAGCCTGTGTCCATTCGCTCTCCCAGCCTGTGTCCATTCAATCTCCCAGCCTGTGTCCATTCAATCTCCCGGCCTGTGTCCATTCGAACTCCGAGCCTGTGTCCATTCGATCTCCCAGCCTCTGTCCATTCGATCTCCCAGCCTCTGTCCATTCGATCTCCCAGCCTGGGTCCATTCGATCTCCCAGCCTGCGTCCATTCGATCTCCCAGCCTGCGTCCATTCGATCTCCCAGCCTGTGTCCATTCGATCTCCCAGCCTGTGTCAATTCGACCTCCCAGCCTCTGTCCATTCGATCTCCCAGCCTGTGTCCATTCGGTCTCCCAGCCTGTGCCCATTCGACCTCCCAGCCTCTGTCCATTCGATCTCCCAGCCTGTGTCCATTCGATCTCCCAGCCTGTGTCCATTCGATCTCTCAGCCTGTGTCCATTCGATCTCCCAGCCTGTGTCCATTCGATCTCCCAGCCTCTGTCCATTCGATCTCCCGTCCTGTGTCCATTCGATCTCCCGGCCTCTGTCCATTCGGTCTCCCGGTCTGTGTCCATTCGCTCTCCCGGCCTGTTTCCATTCGATCTCCCAGCCTGTGTCCATTCGATCTCCCAGCCTGTGTCCATTCGATCTCCCAGCCTGTGTCCATTCGATCTCCCGGCCTGTGTCCATTCGATCTCCCAGCCTCTGTCCATTCAATCTCCCAGCCTCTGACCATTCGATCTCCCGGCCTGTGTCCATTCGATCTCCGAGCCTGTGTCCATTCGATCCCCCAGCCTGTGTCCATTCGATCTCCCAGCATGTGCCCATTCGGTCTCCCAGCCTGTGTCCATTCGATCTCCCAGCCTGTGTCCATTCGGTCTCCCAGCCTGTGTCCATTCGATCTCCCAGACTGTGTCCATTCGATCCCCCGGCCTGTGTCCATTCGATCTCCCAGCCTCTGTCCATTCGATCTCCCAGCCTGTGTCCATTCGATCTCCCGGCCTGTGTCCATTCGATCTCCCAGCCTGTGTCCATTCGCTCTGCCAGCCTGTGTCCATTCAATCTCCCAGCCTGTGTCCATTCGATCTCCCAGCCTGTGTCCATTCGATCTCCCAGCCTCTGTCCATTCGATCTCCCAGCCTCTGTCCATTCGATCTCCCAGCCTGTGTCCATTAGATCTCCCAGCCTCTGTCCATTCGATCTCCCAGCCTGCATCCATTCGATCTCCCAGCCTGCGTCCATTCGATCTCCCAGCCTGTGTCCATTCGATCTCCCAGCCTGTGTCAATTCGACCTCCCAGCCACTGTCCATTCGATCTCCCAGCCTGTGTCCATTCGGTCTCCCAGCCTGTGTCCATTCGATCTCACAACCTCCGTCCATTCGATCTCCCAGCCTGTGTCCATTCGATCTCCCAGCCTGTGTCCATTCGATCTCCCAGCCTGTGTCCATTCGATCTCCCAGCCTGTGTCCATTCGCTCTCCCAGCCTGTGTCCATTCGATCTCCCAGCCTGTGCCCATTCGATCTCCCAGCCTGTGTCCATTCGATCTCCCAGCCTGTGTCCATTCGATCTCCCAGCCTCTGTCCATTCGATCTCCCGGCCCCTGTCCATTCGGTCTCCCGGCCTGTGTCCATTCGATCTCCCAGCCTGTGTCCATTCGATCTCCCAGCCTGTGTCCATTCGATCTCCCAGCCTCTGTCCATTCGATCTCCCAGCCTCTGACCATTCGATCTTCCGGTCTGTGTCCATTTGATCTCCGAGCCTGTGTCCATTCGATCTCCCAGCCTCTGTCCATTCGATCTCCCGGCCTGTGTCCATTTGATCTCCCGGCCTCTGTCCATTCGATCTTCCGGCCTGCGTCCATTCGATCTCCCAGCCTCTGTCCATTCGATCTCCCAGCCTGTGTCCATTCGATCTCCCAGCCTGTGTCCATTCGATCTCCCAGCCTCTGTCCATTCCGTCTCCCAGCCTGTGTCCATTCGATCTCCCAGGCTGTGTCCATTCGATCTCCCAGCCTGTGTCCATTCGATCTCCCAGCCTGTGTCCATTCGATCTCCCGGCCTCTGTCCAATCGCTCTCCCAGCCTGTGTCCATTCGATCTCCCAGCCTGTGTCCATTCGATCTCCCGGCCTCTGCCCATTCGCTCGCCCAGCCTGTGTCCATTCGACCTCCCAGCCTGTGTCCATTCGATCTCCCAGCCTGTGTCCATTCGATCTCCCAGCCTGTTTCCATTCGATCTCCCGGCCTGTGTCCATTCGATCTCCCGGCCTGTGTCCATTCGATCTCCCAGCCTGTGTCCATTCGATCCCCCGGCCTGTGTGCATTCGATCTCCCAGCCTCTGTCCATTCGATCTCCCGTCCTGTGTCCATTCGATCTCCCAGCCTGTGTCCATTCGATCTCTCAGCCTGTGTCCATTCGATCTCCCAGCCTGTGTCCATTCGATCTCCCAGCCTCTGTCCATTCGATCTCCCGTCCTGTGTCCATTCGATCTCCCGGCCTCTGTCCATTCGGTCTCCCGGTCTGTGTCCATTCGCTCTCCCGGCCTGTTTCCATTCGATCTCCCAGCCTGTGTCCATTCGATCTCCCAGCCTGTGTCCATTCGATCTCCCAGCCTGTGTCCATTCGATCTCCCGGCCTGTGTCCATTCGATCTCCCAGCCTCTGTCCATTCAATCTCCCAGCCTCTGACCATTCGATCTCCCGGCCTGTGTCCATTCGATCTCCGAGCCTGTGTCCATTCGATCCCCCAGCCTGTGTCCATTCGATCTCCCAGCATGTGCCCATTCGGTCTCCCAGCCTGTGTCCATTCGATCTCCCAGCCTGTGTCCATTCGGTCTCCCAGCCTGTGTCCATTCGATCTCCCAGACTGTGTCCATTCGATCCCCCGGCCTGTGTCCATTCGATCTCCCAGCCTCTGTCCATTCGATCTCCCAGCCTGTGTCCATTCGATCTCCCGGCCTGTGTCCATTCGATCTCCCAGCCTGTGTCCATTCGCTCTGCCAGCCTGTGTCCATTCAATCTCCCAGCCTGTGTCCATTCGATCTCCCAGCCTGTGTCCATTCGATCTCCCAGCCTCTGTCCATTCGATCTCCCAGCCTCTGTCCATTCGATCTCCCAGCCTGTGTCCATTAGATCTCCCAGCCTCTGTCCATTCGATCTCCCAGCCTGCATCCATTCGATCTCCCAGCCTGCGTCCATTCGATCTCCCAGCCTGTGTCCATTCGATCTCCCAGCCTGTGTCAATTCGACCTCCCAGCCACTGTCCATTCGATCTCCCAGCCTGTGTCCATTCGGTCTCCCAGCCTGTGTCCATTCGATCTCACAGCCTCCGTCCATTCGATCTCCCAGCCTGTGTCCATTCGATCTCCCAGCCTGTGTCCATTCGATCTCCCAGCCTGTGTCCATTCGATCTCCCAGCCTGTGTCCATTCGCTCTCCCAGCCTGTGTCCATTCGATCTCCCAGCCTGTGCCCATTCGATCTCCCAGCCTGTGTCCATTCGATCTCCCAGCCTGTGTCCATTCGATCTCCCAGCCTCTGTCCATTCGATCTCCCGGCCCCTGTCCATTCGGTCTCCCGGCCTGTGTCCATTCGATCTCCCAGCCTGTGTCCATTCGATCTCCCAGCCTGTGTCCATTCGATCTCCCAGCCTCTGTCCATTCGATCTCCCAGCCTCTGACCATTCGATCTTCCGGTCTGTGTCCATTTGATCTCCGAGCCTGTGTCCATTCGATCTCCCAGCCTCTGTCCATTCGATCTCCCGGCCTGTGTCCATTTGATCTCCCGGCCTCTGTCCATTCGATCTTCCGGCCTGCGTCCATTCGATCTCCCAGCCTCTGTCCATTCGATCTCCCAGCCTGTGTCCATTCGATCTCCCAGCCTGTGTCCATTCGATCTCCCAGCCTCTGTCCATTCCATCTCCCAGCCTGTGTCCATTCGATCTCCCAGGCTGTGTCCATTCGATCTCCCAGCCTGTGTCCATTCGATCTCCCAGCCTGTGTCCATTCGATCTCCCGGCCTCTGTCCAATCGCTCTCCCAGCCTGTGTCCATTCGATCTCCCAGCCTGTGTCCATTCGATCTCCCGGCCTCTGCCCATTCGCTCGCCCAGCCTGTGTCCATTCGACCTCCCAGCCTGTGTCCATTCGATCTCCCAGCCTGTGTCCATTCGATCTCCCAGCCTGTTTCCATTCGATCTCCCGGCCTGTGTCCATTCGATCTCCCGGCCTGTGTCCATTCGATCTCCCAGCCTGTGTCCATTCGATCCCCCGGCCTGTGTGCATTCGATCTCCCAGCCTCTGTCCATTCGATCTCCCAGCCTGTGTCCATTCGATCTCCCGGCTTGTGTCCATTCGATCTCCCAGCCTGTGTCCATTCGTTTTCCCAGCCTGCGTCCATTCAATCCCAGCCTGTGTCCATTCAATCTCCCGGCCTGTGTCCATTCGATCTCCGAGCCTGTGTCCATTCGATCTCCCAGCCTCTGTCCATTCGATCTCCCAGCCTCTGTCCATTCGATCTCCCAGCCTGGGTCCATTCGATCTCCCAGCCTGCGTCCATTCGATCTCCCAGCCTGCGTCCATTCGATCTCCCAGCCTGTGTCCATTCGATCTCCCAGCCTGTGTCAATTCGACCTCCCAGCCTCTGTCCATTCGACCTCCCAGCCTGTGTCCATTCGGTCTCCCAGCCTGTGTCCATTCGATCTCCCAGCCTCTGTCCATTCGATCTCCCAGCCTGTGTCCATTCGATCTCCCAGCCTGTGTCCATTCGATCTCCCAGCCTGTGTCCATTCGATCTCCCAGCCTGTGTCCATTCGATCTCCCAGCCTGTGCCCATTCGATCTCCCAGCCTGTGTCCATTCAATCTCCCAGCCTCTGTCCATTTGATCTCCCAGCCTCTGTCCATTCGATCTTCCGGCCTGTGTCCATTCGATCTCCCGGCCTCTGTCCATTCGGACTCCCGGTCTGTGCCCATTCGCTCTCCCAGCCTGTGTCCATTCGATCTCCCAGCCTGTGTCCATTCGATCTCGCAGCCTGTGTCCATTCGATCTCCCAGCCTGTGTCCATTCGATCTCCTGGCCTGTGTCCATTCGCTCTCCCAGCCTCTGTCCATTCGATCTCCCAGCCTCTGACCATTCGATCTCCCGGCCCGTGTCCATTCGATCCCCCAGCCTGTGTCTATTCGATCTCCCAGCCTGTGTCCATTCGGTCTCCCAGCCTGTGTCCATTCGATCTCCCAGCCTGTGTCCATTCGGTCTCCCAGCCTGTGTCCATTCGATCTCCCGGCCTGTGTCCATTCGATCCCCCGGCCTGTGTCCATTCGATCCCCCGGCCTGTGTCCATTCGATCTCCCAGCCTCTGTCCATTCGATCTCCCAGCCTGTGTCCATTCGATCTCCCGGCCTGTGTCCATTCGATCTCCCAGCCTGTGGCCATTCGCCCTCCCAGCCTGTGTCCATTCAATCTCCCAGCCTGTGTCCATTCGATCTCCCAGCCTGTGCCCATTCGATCTCCCAGCCTGTGTCCATTCGATCTCCCAGCCTCTGTCCATTCGATCTCCCAGCCTGGGTCCATTCGATCTCCCAGCCTGCGTCCATTCGATCTCCCAGGCTGCGTCCATTCGATCTCCCAGCCTGTGTCCATTCGATCTCCCAGCCTGTGTCAATTCGACCTCCCAGCCTCTGTCCATTCGATCTCCCAGCCTGTGTCCATTCGGTCTCCCAGCCTGTGTCCATTCGATCTCCCAGCCTCTGTCCATTCGATCTCCCAGCCTGTGTCCATTCGATCTCCCAGCCTGTGTCCATTCGATCTCCCGGCCTGTGTCCATTCGATCTCCCAGCCTCTGTCCATTTGATCTCCCAGCCTCTGTCCATTCGATCTCCCGGCCTGTGTCCATTCGATCTCCCGGTCTCTGTCCATTCGATCTCCCGGCCTCTGTCCATTCGATCTCCCAGCCTCTGAACATTCAATCTCCCGGCCTGTCTCCATTCGATCTCCCAGCCTGTGTCCATTCGATCTCCCAGCCTGTGTCCATTCGATCTCCCGGCCTGTGTCCATTCGATCTCCCAGCCTGTGTCCATTCGATCTCCCGGCCTGTGTCCATTCGATCTCCGAGCCTGTGTCCATTCGATCTCCCAGCCTCTGTCCATTCGATCTCCCAGCCTGTGTCCATTCTATCTCCCAGCCTGTGTCCATTCGATCTCCCGGCCTGTGTCCATTCGATCTCCCAGCCTGTGTCCATTCGATCCCCCGGCCTGTGTCCTTTCGATCTCCCAGCCTCTGTCCATTCGATCTCCCAGCCTGTGTCCATTCGATCTCCCGGCCTGTGTCCATTCGATCTCCCAGCCTGTGTCCATTCGCTCTACCAGCCTGTGTCCATTCAATCTCCCAGCCTGTGTCCATTCGATCTCCCAGCCTGTGTCCATTCGCTCTCCCAGCCTGTGTCCATACAATCTCCCAGCCTGTGTCCATTCAATCTCCCGGCCTGTGTCCATTCGATCTCCGAGCCTGTGTCCATTCGATCTCCCAGCCTCTGTCCATTCGATCTCCCAGCCTCTGTCCATTCGATCTCCCAGCCTGGGTCCATTCGATCTCCCAGCCTGCGTCCATTCGATCTCCCAGCCTGCGTCCATTCGATCTCCCAGCCTGTGTCCATTCGATCTCCCAGCCTGTGTCAATTCGACCTCCCAGCCTCTGTCCATTCGATCTCCCAGCCTGTGTCCATTCGGTCTCCCAGCCTGTGCCCATTCGATCTCCCAGCCTCTGTCCATTCGATCTCCCAGCCTGTGTCCATTCGATCTCCCAGCCTGTGTCCATTCGATCTCCAAGCCTGTGTCCATTCGATCTCCCAGCCTGTGTCCATTCGATCTCCCAGCCTGTGTCCATTCGATCTCCCAGCCTCTGTCCATTCGATCTCCCGTCCTGTGTCCATTCGATCTCCCAGCCTCTGTCCATTCGATCTCCCAGCCTGTGTCCATTCGATCTCCCAGCCTGTGTCCATTCGATCTCCCAGCCTGTGTCCATTCGATCTCCCAGCCTGTGTCCATTCGATCTCCCAGCCTGTGCCCATTCGATCTCCCAGCCTCTGTCCATTCAATCTCCCAGCCTCTGTCCATTTGATCTCCCAGCCTCTGTCCATTCGATCTTCCGGCCTGTGTCCATTCGATCTCCCGGCCTCTGTCCATTCGGACTCCCGGTCTGTGTCCATTCGCTCTCCCAGCCTGTGTCCATTCGATCTCCCAGCCTGTGTCCATTCGATCTCGCAGCCTGTGTCCATTCGATCTCCCAGCCTGTGTCCATTCGATCTCCCGGCCTGTGTCCATTCGCTCTCCCAGCCTCTGTCCATTCGATCTCCCAGCCTCTGACCATTCGATCTCCCGGCCCGTGTCCTTTCGATCTCCGAGCCTTTGTCCATTCGATCCCCCAGCCTGTGTCTATTCGATCTCCCAGCCTGTGTCCATTCGGTCTCCCAGCCTGTGTCCATTCGATCTCCCAGCCTGTGTCCATTCGGTCTCCCAGCCTGTGTCCATTCGATCTCCCGGCCTGTGTCCATTCGATCCCCCGGCCTGTGTCCATTCGATCCCCCGGCCTGTGTCCATTCGATCTCCCAGCCACTGTCCATTCGATCTCCCAGCCTGTGTCCATTCGATCTCCCGGCCTGTGTCCATTCGATCTCCCAGCCTGTGGCCATTCGCCCTCCCAGCCTGTGTCCATTCAATCTCCCAGCCTGTGTCCATTCGATCTCCCAGCCTGTGCCCATTCGATCTCCCAGCCTGTGTCCATTCGATCTCCCAGCCTCTGTCCATTCGATCTCCCAGCCTGGGTCCATTCGATCTCCCAGCCTGCGTCCATTCGATCTCCCAGGCTGCGTCCATTCGATCTCCCAGCCTGTGTCCATTCGATCTCCCAGCCTGTGTCAATTCGACCTCCCAGCCTCTGTCCATTCGATCTCCCAGCCTGTGTCCATTCGGTCTCCCAGCCTGTGTCCATTCGATCTCCCAGCCTCTGTCCATTCGATCTCCCAGCCTGTGTCCATTCGATCTCCCAGCCTGTGTCCATTCGATCTCCCAGCCTGTGTCCATTCGATCTCCCAGCCTGTGTCCATTCGATCTCCCAGCATGTGCCCATTCGATCTCCCAGCCTGTGTCCATTCGATCTCCCAGCCTCTGTCCATTTGATCTCCCAGCCTCTGTCCATTCGATCTCCCGGCCTGTGTCCATTCGATCTCCCGGTCTCTGTCCATTCGATCTCCCGGCCTCTGTCCATTCGATCTCCCAGCCTCTGACCAATCGATCTCCCGGCCTGTGTCCATTCGATCTCCGAGCCTGTGTCCATTCGATCTCCCAGCCTCTGTCCATTCGATCTCCCAGTCTGTGTCCATTCTATCTCCCAGCCTGTGTCCATTCTATCTCCCAGCCTGTGTCCATTCCATCTCCCAGCCTGTGTCCATTCGATCTCCCGGCCTGTGTCCATTCGATCTCCCTGCGTGTTTCCATTCGATCTCCCGGCCTGTGTCCATTCGATCTCCCGGCCTGTGTCCATTCGATCTCCCAGCCTGTGTCCATTCGATCCCCCGGCCTGTGTCCTTTCGATCTCCCAGCCTCTGTCCATTCGATCTCCCAGCCTGTGTCCATTCGATCTCCCGGCCTGTGTCCATTCGATCTCCCAGCCTGTGTCCATTCGCTCTCCCAGCCTGTGTCCATTCAATCTCCCAGCCTGTGTCCATTCGATCTCCCAGCCTGTGTCCATTCGCTCTCCCAGCCTGTGTCCATTCAATCTCCCAGCCTGTGTCCATTCAATCTCCCGGCCTGTGTCCATTCGATCTCCGAGCCTGTGTCCATTCGATCTCCCAGCCTCTGTCCATTCGATCTCCCAGCCTCTGTCCATTCGATCTCCCAGCCTGGGTCCATTCGATCTCCCAGCCTGCGTCCATTCGATCTCCCAGCCTGTGTCCATTCGATCTCCCAGCCTGTGTCAATTCGACCTCCCAGCCTCTGTCCATTCGATCTCCCAGCCTGTGTCCATTCGGTCTCCCAGCCTGTGCCCATTCGATCTCCCAGCCTCTGTCCATTCGATCTCCCAGCCTGTGTCCATTCGATCTCCCAGCCTGTGTCCATTCGATCTCCAAGCCTGTGTCCATTCGATCTCCCAGCCTGTGTCCATTCGATCTCCCAGCCTGTGTCCATTCGATCTCCCAGCCTCTGTCCATTCGATCTCCCGTCCTGTGTCCATTCGATCTCCCGGCCTCTGTCCATTCGGTCTCCCGGTCTGTGTCCATTCGCTCTCCCGGCCTGTTTCCATTCGATCTCCCAGCCTGTGTCCATTCGATCTCCCAGCCTGTGTCCATTCGATCTCCCAGCCTGTGTCCATTCGATCTCCCGGCCTGTGTCCATTCGATCTCCCAGCCTCTGTCCATTCGATCTCGTAGCCTCTGACCATTCGATCTCCCGGCCTGTGTCCATTCGATCTCCGAGCCTGTGTCCATTCGATCCCCCAGCCTGTGTCCATTCGATCTCCCAGCCTGTGCCCATTCGGTCTCCCAGCCTGTGTCCATTCGATCTCCCAGCCTGTGTCCATTCGGTCTCCCAGCCTGTGTCCATTCGATCTCCCAGACTGTGTCCATTCGATCCCCCGGCCTGTGTCCATTCGATCTCCCAGCCTCTGTCCATTCGATCTCCCAGCCTGTGTCCATTCGATCTCCCGGCCTGTGTCCATTCGATCTCCCAGCCTGTGTCCATTCGCTCTGCCAGCCTGTGTCCATTCAATCTCCCAGCCTGTGTCCATTCGATCTCCCAGCCTGTGTCCATTCGATCTCCCAGCCTCTGTCCATTCGATCTCCCAGCCTCTGTCCATTCGATCTCCCAGTCTGTGTCCATTAGATCTCCCAGCCTCTGTCCATTCGATCTCCCAGCCTGCGTCCATTCGATCTCCCAGCCTGCGTCCATTCGATCTCCCAGCCTGTGTCCATTCGATCTCCCAGCCTGTGTCAATTCGACCTCCCAGCCACTGTCCATTCGATCTCCCAGCCTGTGTCCATTCGGTCCCCAGCCTGTGTCCATTCGATCTCCCAGCCTCCGTCCATTCGATCTCCCAGCCTGTGTCCATTCGATCTCCCAGCCTGTGTCCATTCGATCTCCCAGCCTGTGTCCATTCGATCTCCCAGCCTGTGTCCATTCGCTCTCCCAGCCTGTGTCCATTCGATCTCCCAGCCGGTGCCCATTCGATCTCCCAGCCTGTGTCCATTCGATCTCCCAGCCTGTGTCCATTCGATCTCCCAGCCTCTGTCCATTCGATCTCCCGGCCCCTGTCCATTCGGTCTCCCGGCCTGTGTCCATTCGATCTCCCAGCCTGTGTCCATTCGATCTCCCAGCCTGTGTCCATTCGATCTCCCAGCCTCTGTCCATTCGATCTCCCAGCCTCTGACCATTCGATCTTCCGGTCTGTGTCCATTTGACCTCCGAGCCTGTGTCCATTCGATCTCCCAGCCTCTGTCCATTCGATCTCCCGGCCTGTGTCCATTTGATCTCCCGGCCTCTGTCCATTCGATCTTCCGGCCTGTGTCCATTCGATCTCCCAGCCTCTGTCCATTTGATCTCCCAGCCTGTGTCCATTCGATCTCCCAGCCTCTGTCCATTCCATCTCCCAGCCTGTGTCCATTCGATCTCCCAGGCTGTGTCCATTCGATCTCCCAGCCTGTGTCCATTCGATCTCCCAGCCTGTGTCCATTCGATCTCCCGGCCTCTGTCCAATCGCTCTCCCAGCCTGTGTCCATTCGATCTCCCAGCCTGTGTCCATTCGATCTCCCGGCCTCTGTCCATTCGCTCGCCCAGCCTGTGTCCATTCGACCTCCCAGCCTGTGTCCATTCGATCTCCCAGCCTGTTTCCATTCGATCTCCCAGCCTGTTTCCATTCGATCTCCCGGCCTGTGTCCATTCGATCTCCCGGCCTGTGTCCATTCGATCTCCCAGCCTGTGTCCATTCGATCCCCCGGCCTGTGTGCATTCGATCTCCCAGCCTCTGTCCATTCGATCTCCCAGCCTGCGTCCATTCAATCCCAGCCTGTGTCCATTCAATCTCCCGGCTTGTGTCCATTCGATCTCCCAGCCTGTGTCCATTCGTTCTCCCAGCCTGCGTCCATTCAATCCCAGCCTGTGTCCATTCAATCTCCCGGCCTGTGTCCATTCGATCTCCGAGCCTGTGTCCATTCGATCTCCCAGCCTCTGTCCATTCGATCTCCCAGCCTCTGTCCATTCGATCTCCCAGCCTGGGTCCATTCGATCTCCCAGCCTGCGTCCATTCGATCTCCCAGCCTGCGTCCATTCGATCGCCCAGCCTGTGTCCATTCGATCTCCCAGCCTGTGTCAATTCGACCTCCCAGCCTCTGTCCATTCGATCTCCCAGCCTGTGTCCATTCGGTCTCCCAGCCTGTGTCCATTCGATCTCCCAGCCTCTGTCCATTCGATCTCCCAGCCTGTGTCCATTCGATCTCCCAGCCTGTGTCCATTCGATCTCCCAGCCTGTGTCCATTCGATCTCCCAGCCTGTGTCCATTCGATCTCCCAGCCTGTGTCCATTCAATCTCCCAGCCTCTGTCCATTTGATCTCCCAGCCTCTGTCCATTCGATCTTCCGGCCTGTGTCCATTCAATCTCCCGGCCTCTGTCCATTCGGACTCCCGGTCTGTGTCCATTCGCTCTCCCAGCCTGTGTCCATTCGATCTCCCAGCCTGTGTCCATTCGATCTCGCAGCCTGTGTCCATTCGATCTCCCAGCCTGTGTCCATTCGATCTCCCGGCCTGTGTCCATTCGCTCTCCCAGCCTCTGTCCATTCGATCTCCCAGCCTCTGACCATTCGATCTCCCGGCCCGTGTCCATTCGATCTCCGAGCCTGTGTCCATTCGATCCCCCAGCCTGTGTCTATTCGATCTCCCAGCCTGTGTCCATTCGGTCTCCCAGCCTGTGTCCATTCGATCTCCCAGCCTGTGTCCATTCGGTCTCCCAGCCTGTGTCCATTCGATCTCCCGGCCTGTGTCCATTCGATCCCCCGGCCTGTGTCCATTCGATCCCCCGGCCTGTGTCCATTCGATCTCCCAGCCTCTGTCCATTCGATCTCCCAGCCTGTCTCCATTCGATCTCCCGGCCTGTGTCCATTCGATCTCCCAGCCTGTGGCCATTCGCCCTCCCAGCCTGTGTCCATTCAATCTCCCAGCCTGTGTCCATTCGATCTCCCAGCCTCTGTCCATTCGATCTCCCGGCCTGTGTCCATTTGATCTCCCGGCCTCTGTCCATTCGATCTTCCGGCCTGTGTCCATTCGATCTCCCAGCCTCTGTCCATTCGATCTCCCAGCCTGTGTCCATTCGATCTCCCAGCCTCTGTCCATTCCATCTCCCAGCCTGTGTCCATTCGATCTCCCAGGCTGTGTCCATTCGATCTCCCAGCCTGTGTCCATTCGATCTCCCAGCCTGTGTCCATTCGATCTCCCGGCCTCTGTCCAATCGCTCTCCCAGCCTGTGTCCATTCGATCTCCCAGCCTGTGTCCATTCGATCTCCCGGCCTCTGTCCATTCGCTCGCCCAGCCTGTGTCCATTCGACCTCCCAGCCTGTGTCCATTCGATCTCCCAGCCTGTTTCCATTCGATCTCCCAGCCTGTTTCCATTCGATCTCCCGGCCTGTGTCCATTCGATCTCCCGGCCTGTGTCCATTCGATCTCCCAGCCTGTGTCCATTCGATCCCCCGGCCTGTGTGCATTCGATCTCCCAGCCTCTGTCCATTCGATCTCCCAGCCTGTGTCCATTCGATCTCCCGGCTTGTGTCCATTCGATCTCCCAGCCTGTGTCCATTCGTTCTCCCAGCCTGCGTCCATTCAATCCCAGCCTGTGTCCATTCAATCTCCCGGCCTGTGTCCATTCGATCTCCGAGCCTGTGTCCATTCGATCTCCCAGCCTCTGTCCATTCGATCTCCCAGCCTCTGTCCATTCGATCTCCCAGCCTGGGTCCATTCGATCTCCCAGCCTGCGTCCATTCGATCTCCCAGCCTGCGTCCATTCGATCGCCCAGCCTGTGTCCATTCGATCTCCCAGCCTGTGTCAATTCGACCTCCCAGCCTCTGTCCATTCGATCTCCCAGCCTGTGTCCATTCGGTCTCCCAGCCTGTGTCCATTCGATCTCCCAGCCTCTGTCCATTCGATCTCCCAGCCTGTGTCCATTCGATCTCCCAGCCTGTGTCCATTCGATCTCCCAGCCTGTGTCCATTCGATCTCCCAGCCTGTGTCCATTCGATCTCCCAGCCTGTGTCCATTCAATCTCCCAGCCTCTGTCCATTTGATCTCCCAGCCTCTGTCCATTCGATCTTCCGGCCTGTGTCCATTCGATCTCCCGGCCTCTGTCCATTCGGACTCCCGGTCTGTGTCCATTCGCTCTCCCAGCCTGTGTCCATTCGATCTCCCAGCCTGTGTCCATTCGATCTCGCAGCCTGTGTCCATTCGATCTCCCAGCCTGTGTCCATTCGATCTCCCGGCCTGTGTCCATTCGCTCTCCCAGCCTCTGTCCATTCGATCTCCCAGCCTCTGACCATTCGATCTCCCGGCCCGTGTCCATTCGATCTCCGAGCCTGTGTCCATTCGATCCCCCAGCCTGTGTCTATTCGATCTCCCAGCCTGTGTCCATTCGGTCTCCCAGCCTGTGTCCATTCGATCTCCCAGCCTGTGTCCATTCGGTCTCCCAGCCTGTGTCCATTCGATCTCCGGGCCTGTGTCCATTCGATCCCCCGGCCTGTGTCCATTCGATCCCCAGGCCTGTGTCCATTCGATCTCCCAGCCTCTGTCCATTCGATCTCCCAGCCTGTCTCCATTCGATCTCCCGGCCTGTGTCCATTCGATCTCCCAGCCTGTGGCCATTCGCCCTCCCAGCCTGTGTCCATTCAATCTCCCAGCCTGTGTCCATTCGATCTCCCAGCCTCTGTCCATTCGATCTCCCGGCCTGTGTCCATTTGATCTCCCGGCCTCTGTCCATTCGATCTTCCGGCCTGTGTCCATTCGATCTCCCAGCCTCTGTCCATTCGATCTCCCAGCCTGTGTCCATTCGATCTCCCAGCCTCTGTCCATTCCATCTCCCAGCCTGTGTCCATTCGATCTCCCAGGCTGTGTCCATTCGATCTCCCAGCCTGTGTCCATTCGATCTCCCAGCCTGTGTCCATTCGATCTCCCGGCCTCTGTCCAATCGCTCTCCCAGCCCGTGTCCATTCGATCTCCCAGCCTGTGTCCATTCGATCTCCCGGCCTCTGTCCATTCGCTCGCCCAGCCTGTGTCCATTCGACCTCCCAGCCTGTGTCCATTCGATCTCCCAGCCTGTTTCCATTCGATCTCCCAGCCTGTTTCCATTCGATCTCCCGGCCTGTGTCCATTCGATCTCCCGGCCTGTGTCCATTCGATCTCCCAGCCTGTGTCCATTCGATCCCCCGGCCTGTGTGCATTCGATCTCCCAGCCTCTGTCCATTCGATCTCCCAGCCTGTGTCCATTCGATCTCCCGGCTTGTGTCCATTCGATCTCCCAGCCTGTGTCCATTCGTTCTCCCAGCCTGCGTCCATTCAATCCCAGCCTGTGTCCATTCAATCTCCCGGCCTGTGTCCATTCGATCTCCGAGCCTGTGTCCATTCGATCTCCCAGCCTCTGTCCATTCGATCTCCCAGCCTCTGTCCATTCGATCTCCCAGCCTGGGTCCATTCGATCTCCCAGCCTGCGTCCATTCGATCTCCCAGCCTGCGTCCATTCGATCTCCCAGCCTGTGTCCATTCGATCTCCCAGCCTGTGTCAATTCGACCTCCCAGCCTCTGTCCATTCGATCTCCCAGCCTGTGTCCATTCGGTCTCCCAGCCTGTGTCCATTCGATCTCCCAGCCTCTGTCCATTCGATCTCCCAGCCTGTGTCCATTCGATCTCCCAGCCTGTGTCCATTCGATCTCCCAGCCTGTGTCCATTCGATCTCCCAGCCTGTGTCCATTCGATCTCCCAGCCTGTGTCCATTCAATCTCCCAGCCTCTGTCCATTTGATCTCCCAGCCTCTGTCCATTCGATCTTCCGGCCTGTGTCCATTCGGTCTCCCGGCCTCTGTCCATTCGGACTCCCGGTCTGTGTCCATTCGCTCTCCCAGCCTGTGTCCATTCGATCTCCCAGCCTGTGTCCATTCGATCTCGCAGCCTGTGTCCATTCGATCTCCCAGCCTGTGTCCATTCGATCTCCCGGCCTGTGTCCATTCGCTCTCCCAGCCTCTGTCCATTCGATCTCCCAGCCTCTGACCATTCGATCTCCCGGCCCGTGTCCATTCGATCTCCGAGCCTGTGTCCATTCGATCCCCCAGCCTGTGTCTATTCGATCTCCCAGCCTGTGTCCATTCGGTCTCCCAGCCTGTGTCCATTCGATCTCCCTGCCTGTGTCCATTCGGTCCCCCAGCCTGTGTCCATTCGATCTCCCGGCCTGTGTCCATTCGATCCCCCGGCCTGTGTCCATTCAATCCCCCGGCCTGTGTCCATTCGATCTCCCAGCCTCTGTCCATTCGATCTCCCAGCCTGTGTCCATTCGATCTCCCGGCCTGTGTCCATTCGATCTCCCAGCCTGTGGCCATTCGCCCTCCCAGCCTGTGTCCATTCAATCTCCCAGCCTGTGTCCATTCGATCTCCCAGCCTGTGCCCATTCAATCTCCCAGCCTGTGTCCATTCGATCTCCCAGCCTCTGTCCATTCGATCTCCCAGCCTGTGTCAATTCGACCTCCCATCCTCTGTCCATTCGATCTCCCAGCCTGTGTCCATTCGGTCTCCCAGCCTGTGTCCATTCGATCTCCCAGCCTGTGTCCATTCGATCTCCCAGCCTGTGTCAATTCGACCTCCCATCCTCTGTCCATTCGATCTCCCAGCCTGTGTCCATTCGGTCTCCCAGCCTGTGTCCATTCGATCTCCCAGCCTCTGTCCATTCGATCTCCCAGCCTGTGTCCATTCGATCTCCCAGCCTGTGTCCATTCGATCTCCCAGCCTGTGTCCATTCGATCTCCCAGCCTGTGTCCATTCGATCTCCCAGCCTGTGCCCATTCGATCTCCCAGCCTGTGTCCATTCGATCTCCCAGCCTCTGTCCATTTGATCTCCCAGCCTCTGTCCATTCGATCTCCCGGTCTCTGTCCATTCGATCTCCCGGCCTCTGTCCATTCGATCTCCCAGCCTCTGACCATTCGATCTCCCGGCCTGTGTCCATTCGATCTCCGAGCCTGTGTCCATTCGATCTCCCAGCCTCTGTCCATTCGATCTCCCAGCCTGTGTCCATTCTATCTCCCAGCCTGTGTCCATTCGATCTCCCAGCCTCTGTCCATTCCATCTCCCAGCCTTTGTCCATTCGATCTCCCAGCCTCTGTCCATTCCATCTCCCAGCCTGTGTCCATTCGATCTCCCAGGCTGTGTCCATTCGATCTCCCAGTCTGTGTCCATTCGATCTCCTAGCCTGTGTCCATTCGATCTCCCGGCCTCTGTCCATTCGCTCTCCCAGCCTGTGTCCATTCGATCTCCCAGACTGTGTCCATTCGATCTCCCAGCCTGTGTCCATTCGATCTCCCAGCCTGTGTCCATTCGATCTCCCGGCCTGTGCGCATTCGATCTCCCAGCCTGGGTCCATTCGATCTCCCAGCCTGCGTCCATTCGATCTCCCAGCCTGCGTCCATTCGATCTCCCAGCCTGTGTCCATTCGATCTCCCAGCCTGTCAATTCGACCTCCCAGCCTCTGTCCATTCGATCTCCCAGCCTGTGTCCATTCGGTCTCCCAGCCTGTGTCCATTCGATCTCCCAGCCTCTGTCCATTCGATCTCCCAGCCTGTGTCCATTCGATCTCCCAGCCTGTGTCCATTCGATCTCCCAGCCTGTGTCCATTCGATCTCCCAGCCTGTGTCCATTCGATCTCCCAGCCTGTGCCCATTCGATCTCCCAGCCTGTGTCCATTCAATCTCCCAGCCTCTGTCCATTTGATCTCCCAGCCTCTGTCCATTCGATCTTCCGGCCTGTGTCCATTCGATCTCCCGGCCTCTCTCCATTCGGACTCCCGGTCTGTGTCCATTCCCTCTCCCAGCCTGTGTCCATTCGATCTCCCAGCCTGTGTCCATTCGATCTCGCAGCCTGTGTCCATTCGATCTCCCAGCCTGTGTCCATTCGATCTCCCGGCCTGTGTCCATTCGCTCTCCCAGCCTCTGTCCATTCGATCTCCCAGCCTCTGACCATTCGATCTCCCGGCCCGTGTCCATTCGATCTCCGAGCCTGTGTCCATTCGATCCCCCAGCCTGTGTCTATTCGATCTCCCAGCCTGTGTCCATTCGGTCTCCCAGCCTGTGTCCATTCGATCTCCCAGCCTGTGTCCATTCGGTCTCCCAGCCTGTGTCCATTCGATCTCCCGGCCTGTGTCCATTCGATCCCCCGGCCTGTGTCCAGTCGATCCCCCGGCCTGTGTCCATTCGATCTCCCAGCCTCTGTCCATTCGATCTCCCAGGCTGTGTCCATTCGATCTCCCGGCTTGTGTCCATTCGATCTCCCAGCCTGTGTCCATTCGTTCTCCCAGCCTGCGTCCATTCAATCCCAGCCTGTGTCCATTCAATCTCCCGGCCTGTGTCCATTCGATCTCCGAGCCTGTGTCCATTCGATCTCCCAGCCTCTGTCCATTCGATCTCCCAGCCTCTGTCCATTCGATCTCCCAGCCTGGGTCCATTCGATCTCCCAGCCTGCGTCCATTCGATCTCCCAGCCTGCGTCCATTCGATCTCCCAGCCTGTGTCCATTCGATCTCCCAGCCTGTGTCAATTCGACCTCCCAGCCTCTGTCCATTCGATCTCCCAGCCTGTGTCCATTCGGTCTCCCAGCCTGTGTCCATTCGATCTCCCAGCCTCTGTCCATTCGATCTCCCAGCCTGTGTCCATTCGATCTCCCAGCCTGTGTCCATTCGATCTCCCAGCCTGTGTCCATTCGATCTCCCAGCCTGTGTCCATTCGATCTCCCAGCCTGTGTCCATTCAATCTCCCAGCCTCTGTCCATTTGATCTCCCAGCCTCTGTCCATTCGATCTTCCGGCCTGTGTCCATTCGATCTCCCGGCCTCTGTCCATTCGGACTCCCGGTCTGTGTCCATTCGCTCTCCCAGCCTGTGTCCATTCGATCTCCCAGCCTGTGTCCATTCGAACTCGCAGCCTGTGTCCATTCGATCTCCCAGCCTGTGTCCATTCGATCTCCCGGCCTGTGTCCATTCGCTCTCCCAGCCTCTGTCCATTCGATCTCCCAGCCTCTGACCATTCGATCTCCCGGCCCGTGTCCATTCGATCTCCGAGCCTGTGTCCATTCGATCCCCCAGCCTGTGTCTATTCGATCTCCCAGCCTGTGTCCATTCGGTCTCCCAGCCTGTGTCCATTCGATCTCCCAGCCTGTGTCCATTCGGTCTCCCAGCCTGTGTCCATTCGATCTCCCGGCCTGTGTCCATTCGATCCCCCGGCCTGTGTCCATTCAATCCCCCGGCCTGTGTCCATTCGATCTCCCAGCCTCTGTCCATTCGATCTCCCAGCCTGTGTCCATTCGATCTCCCGGCCTGTGTCCATTCGATCTCCCAGCCTGTGGCCATTCGCCCTCCCAGCCTGTGTCCATTCAATCTCCCAGCCTGTGTCCATTCGATCTCCCAGCCTGTGCCCATTCAATCTCCCAGCCTGTGTCCATTCGATCTCCCAGCCTCTGTCCATTCGATCTCCCAGCCTGGGTCCATTCGATCTCCCAGCCTGCGTCCATTCGATCTCCCAGCCTGTGTCAATTCGACCTCCCATCCTCTGTCCATTCGATCTCCCAGCCTGTGTCCATTCGGTCTCCCAGCCTGTGTCCATTCGATCTCCCAGCCTGTGTCCATTCGATCTCCCAGCCTGTGTCAATTCGACCTCCCATCCTCTGTCCATTCGATCTCCCAGACTGTGTCCATTCGGTCTCCCAGCCTGTGTCCATTCGATCTCCCAGCCTCTGTCCATTCGATCTCCCAGCCTGTGTCCATTCGATCTCCCAGCCTGTGTCCATTCGATCTCCCAGCCTGTGTCCATTCGATCTCCCAGCCTGTGTCCATTCGATCTCCCAGCCTGTGCCCATTCGATCTCCCAGCCTGTGTCCATTCGATCTCCCAGCCTCTGTCCATTTGATCTCCCAGCCTCTGTCCATTCGATCTCCCGGTCTCTGTCCATTCGATCTCCCGGCCTCTGTCCATTCGATCTCCCAGCCTCTGACCATTCGATCTCCCGGCCTGTGTCCATTCGATCTCCGAGCCTGTGTCCATTCGATCTCCCAGCCTCTGTCCATTCGATCTCCCAGCCTGTGTCCATTCTATCTCCCAGCCTGTGTCCATTCGATCTCCCAGCCTCTGTCCATTCCATCTCCCAGCCTTTGTCCATTCGATCTCCCAGCCTCTGTCCATTCCATCTCCCAGCCTGTGTCCATTCGATCTCCCAGGCTGTGTCCATTCGATCTCCCAGTCTGTGTCCATTCGATCTCCTAGCCTGTGTCCATTCGATCTCCCGGCCTCTGTCCATTCGCTCTCCCAGCCTGTGTCCATTCGATCTCCCAGACTGTGTCCATTCGATCTCCCAGCCTGTGTCCATTCGATCTCCCAGCCTGTGTCCATTCGATCTCCCGGCCTGTGCGCATTCGATCTCCCAGCCTGGGTCCATTCGATCTCCCAGCCTGCGTCCATTCGATCTCCCAGCCTGCGTCCATTCGATCTCCCAGCCTGTGTCCATTCGATCTCCCAGCCTGTGTCAATTCGACCTCCCAGCCTCTGTCCATTCGATCTCCCAGCCTGTGTCCATTCGGTCTCCCAGCCTGTGTCCATTCGATCTCCCAGCCTCTGTCCATTCGATCTCCCAGCCTGTGTCCATTCGATCTCCCAGCCTGTGTCCATTCGATCTCCCAGCCTGTGTCCATTTGATCTCCCAGCCTGTGTCCATTCGATCTCCCAGCCTGTGCCCATTCGATCTCCCAGCCTGTGTCCATTCAATCTCCCAGCCTCTGTCCATTTGATCTCCCAGCCTCTGTCCATTCGATCTTCCGGCCTGTGTCCATTCGATCTCCCGGCCTCTCTCCATTCGGACTCCCGGTCTGTGTCCATTCCCTCTCCCAGCCTGTGTCCATTCGATCTCCCAGCCTGTGTCCATTCGATCTCGCAGCCTGTGTCCATTCGATCTCCCAGCCTGTGTCCATTCGATCTCCCGGCCTGTGTCCATTCGCTCTCCCAGCCTCTGTCCATTCGATCTCCCAGCCTCTGACCATTCGATCTCCCGGCCCGTGTCCATTCGATCTCCGAGCCTGTGTCCATTCGATCCCCCAGCCTGTGTCTATTCGATCTCCCAGCCTGTGTCCATTCGGTCTCCCAGCCTGTGTCCATTCGATCTCCCAGCCTGTGTCCATTCGGTCTCCCAGCCTGTGTCCATTCGATCTCCCGGCCTGTGTCCATTCGATCCCCCGGCCTGTGTCCAGTCGATCCCCCGGCCTGTGTCCATTCGATCTCCCAGCCTCTGTCCATTCGATCTCCCAGCCTGTGTCCATTCGATCTCCCGGCCTGTGTCCATTCGATCTCCCAGCCTGTGTCCATTCGCCCTCCCAGCCTGTGTCCATTCAATCTCCCAGCCTGTGTCCATTCGATCTCCCAGCCTGTGCACATTCGATCTCCCAGCCTGTGTCCATTCGATCTCCCAGCCTCTGTCCATTCGATCTCCCAGCCTGGGTCCATTCGATCTCCCAGCCTGCGTCCATTCGATCTCCCAGGCTGCGTCCATTCGATCTCCCAGCCTGTGTCCATTCGATCTCCCAGCCTGTGTCAATTCGACCTCCCAGCCTCTGTCCATTCGATCTCCCAGCCTGTGTCCATTCGGTCTCCCAGCCTGTGTCCATTCGATCTCCCAGCCTCTGTCCATTTGATCTCCCAGCCTCTGTCCATTCGATCTCCCGGCCTGTGTCCATTCGATCTCCCGGTCTCGGTCCATTCGATCTCCCGGCCTCTGTCCATTCGATCTCCCAGCCTCTGACCATTCGATCTCCCGGCCTGTGTCCATTCGATCTCCGAGCCTGTGTCCATTCGATCTCCCAGCCTCTGTCCATTCGATCTCCCAGCCTGTGTCCATTCTATCTCCCAGCCTGTGTCCATTCGATCTCCCAGCCTCTGTCCATTCCATCTCCCAGCCTGTGTCCATTCGATCTCCCAGGCTGTGTCCATTCGATCTCCCAGCCTGTGTCCATTCGATCTCCCAACCTGTGTCCATTCGATCTCCCGGCCTCTGCCCATTCGCTCTCCCAGCCTGTGTCCATTCGATCTCCTAGCCTGTGTCCATTCGATCTCCCGGCCTCTGTCCATTCGCTCTCCCAGCCTGTGTCCATTCGATCTCCCAGACTGTGTCCATTCGATCTCCCAGCCTGTGTCCATTCGATCTCCCAGCCTGTGTCCATTCGATCTCCCGGCCTGTGCCCATTCGATCTCCCAGCCTGTGTCCATTCAATCTCCCAGCCTGTGTCCATTCGATCTCCCAGCCTCTGTCCATTCGATCGCCCAGCCTGTGTCCATTCGATCTTCCAGCCTGTGTCCATTCGATCTCCCAGCGTCTGTCCATTCGATCTCCCGGCCTGTGTCCATTCGATCTCCCAGCCTCTGACCATTCGATCTCACCGGCCTGTGTCCATTCGATCTCCCGGCCTGTGTCCATTCGATCTCCCAGCCTGTGTCCATTCGATCCCCCGGCCTGTGTCCATTCGATCTCCCAGCCTGTGTCCATTCGATCTCCCAGCCTGTGTCCATTCGCTCTCCCAGCCTGTGTCCATTCAATCTCCCAGCCTGTGTCCATTCAATCTCCCGGCCTGTGTCCATTCGATCTCCGAGCCTGTGCCCATTCGATCTACCAGCCTCTGTCCATTCGATCTCCCAGCCTCTGTCCATTCGATCTCCCAGCCTGGGTCCATTCGATCTCCCAGCCTGCGTCCATTCGATCTCCCAGCCTGCGTCCATTCGATCTCCCAGCCTGTGTCCATTCGATCTCCCAGCCTGTGTCAATTCGACCTCCCAGCCTCTGTCCATTCGATCTTCCAGCCTGTGTCCATTCGGTCTCCCAGCCTGTGCCCATTCGGTCTCCCAGCCTGTGTCCATTCAATCTCCCAGCCTGTGTCCATTCAATCTCCCGGCCTGTGTCCATTCGATCTCCGAGCCTGTGTCCATTCGATCTCCCAGCCTCTGTCCATTCGATCTCCCAGCCTCTGTCCATTCGATCTCCCAGCCTGGGTCCATTCGATCTCCCAGCCTGCGTCCATTCGATCTCCCAGCCTGCGTCCATTCGATCTCCCAGCCTGTGTCCATTCGATTTCCCAGCCTGTGTCAATTCGACCTCCCAGCCTCTGTCCATTCGATCTCCCAGCCTGTGTCCATTCGGTCTCCCAGCCTGTGCCCATTCGGTCTCCCAGCCTCTGTCCATTCGATCTCCCAGCCTGTGTCCATTCGATCTCCCAGCCTGTGTCCATTCGATCTCCAAGCCTGTGTCCATTCGATCTCCCAGCCTGTGTCCATTCGATCTCCCAGCCTGTGTCCATTCGATCTCCCAGCCTCTGTCCATTCGATCTCCCGTCCTGTGTCCATTCGATCTCCTGGCCTCTGTCCATTCGGTCTCCCGGTCTGTGTCCATTCGCTCTCCCGGCCTGTGTCCATTCGATCCCCCAGCCTGTGTCCATTCGATCTCCCAGCCTGTGTCCATTCGATCTCCCAGCCTGTGTCCATTCGATCTCCCGGCCTGTGTCCATTCGATCTCCCAGCCTCTGTCCATTCGATCTCCCAGCCTCTGACCATTCGATCTCCCGGCCTGTGTCCATTCGATCTCCGAGCCTGTGTCCATTCGATCCCCCAGCCTGTGTCCATTCGATCTCCCAGCCTGTGTCCATTCGGTCTCCCAGCCTGTGTCCATTCAATCTCCCAGCCTGTGTCCATTCGGTCTCCCAGCCTGTGTCCATTCGATCTCCCGGCCTGTGTCCATTCGATCTCCCAGCCTCTGTCCATTCGATCTACCGGCCTGTGTCCATTCGATCTCCCAGCCTCTGTCCATTCGATCTCCCAGCCTGTGTCCATTCGATCTCCCAGTCTTTGTCCATTCGACCTCCCAGCCTGTGTGCATTCGGTCTCCCAGTCTGTGTCCATTCGATCTCCCAGCCTGTGTCCATTCGGTCTCCCAGCCTGTGTCCATTCGATCTCCCAGCCTGTGTCCATTCGATCTCCCAGCCTGTGTCCATTCGATCTCCCAGCCTGCGTCCATTCGATCTCCCAGCCTGCTTCCATTCGATCTCCCAGCCTCTGTCCATTCGATCTCCCAGCCTCTGTCCATTCAATCTCCCAGCCTCTGTCCATTCGATCTCCCAGCCTGCATCCATTCGATCTCCCAGCCTCTGTCCATTCGATCTCCCAGCCTGTCCAAGGCAGAGGACCTGGTGGAGCTCAGAACCTGAGATGCTAGAAGTGGTGCCACAGAATGGAAGAAAGAACTTGGTTTTTTGCAGCTCCTTTCATGGCCTCGGGACTTCCCATAGTGATTTACAGCCAATGAAATCCTTCTGAAGTGTAGTCTGTAGTGTATGTACCCGTCTACCTTTCAGAGATCTATTGTATGTAACCGTCCACCTTTAAGAGAACTACTTTAGGTGTTGCACTACTTTGTTGGCTTCTGTATAGTGTAATACCGACGATGACCACACCGGTATATAAGTACTGTGTCAGGATTTATTGGGCAGATTTGCCCTGACCTTCGAACAGTAAAGTCCTGTTTTAAGTTACTCTGGTAGTCTGTGTATTAATTTACTAAACAACCCACAGACTTTACAGTGGCGACGAGTCTGATCGTACCCTGTGGCAACAATACTTCCGAAGCAGTTAACGAGAATCGAGAAGAGGCAACCGCCCTCGTCATTCTGCTGGGAGAAAACTCGAGTCTGCAGAGTTGGAAAGGAGGAAGAATTCAGAGACAAAGACTTCCATCAGCAACAGGCACTGACTGTCCCTTCTGCCACGGTGAGGAGTGAGCCGATCAGCACGAGAAGCAAGCCGGCCACGGTGACTGTGAGTAAGGGAAAAGTAAAAAGAATAACCAGAGGATAAGGGCGGTGCACTCGACCACAGTCGAGGGGGAAAGGAGCCGGACAGAAGTCGGGCCCAGAGGCGCTGAGACTGGGGCAGCGTGGAGCAAGGAAGCCGCGGTACAGACAGGCTGGGGACGCAACGGCGTCGTGAGACAGCTAGACCGCGACCGGCGAAAAAGGCTGGGCAGCAACCGAAGCCACGAAGCACTGCGACCGGGAGCGTAGGCGCGGGAAGATATAAAAACTCAGCCGCAGCCGGGGAGGGACGCACCGGACTGCGAGAGGGCTGGGAGGCGCGATTGGGAGCCGAGCGAGCGGGAGAGGCAGAGCCGACCAAAGGAGACTGAGCGAGAGCCAGTCCAGCGGCTGAAACTGTTCACCGTCAACGGGGTGTACCCAGCGCCGGTAGAGCCGAGCGAGCGGGAGAGAGACAGAGCCCGAGCAAGGGGAACTGAGCGAGAGCCAGCCCAGTGGCTGAAACTGTTCGCCGTCAACGGGGTGTACCCAGCGCCGGTTGCCCTGCCGAGAAAAGGGAAAGCACTGAAGCCGACGCGCAGGCTGTGAACCTGAAAGCCAGCGGCCGTCGCCCGTGGGGAAAGTGTACCCCTCCCGCCAGGGGAAGAAACGCGGGAAGCCGCCATTAGGCGGAGAAGAAGACAGAAGCGGGGAACCGCCATTGAAGTGGGCGGGGAGAGAAGATAAGCGCGGGAAACCGCCATTTTCGCGGGAACCGCCATCTTGAAAAAAAAAAGAAAATTTAAAGAAATAATCCGTGGTGTTATCAGGAAGAGAGGAAGATGCCTAAGCGTGGTAACATCAACGATTTTAATTCCGAGGTAGAAGACTGGGCCACGTATGTGGAACGCATTGAGATCTATGGTGAGGCCAATAAAATAGAAGAAGATGACAAAGCTATAACCTTGCTAAACTCGATGGGCGCGAAGACATACGGGCTCTTGAAGCATCTACTAGCACCAGCTAAACCGGTGGATCAGACTTTCGATGATATTGTTGCTGTCCTGAAGGATCATTTTAACCCCGCACCACTGATGTTAGTGGAACGATCCAAATTTTACGCGAGAACGCAACGGAAAGAGGAAAGCAACGCGGAGTACCTGATTGAACTGCGTAGGCTAGCGAAACACTGTCAGTTTAGGGAAAATCTGGCAGAGGCACTCAGAGACAAATTCGTGTGCGGAATGTCAAAGGAAGAAACACAAAAATGACTGCTTGAAGAGAACGATCTTACACTTGATAAGGCTGTCCTTATTGCTGCATCGAACGAAGCCGCAGCGAAAGGAACGGCGGAAATGCAGCTAAAGGCAGCGGCACTCAGTGTGCAGCAAATTACTTCGGGTACAACGAAATGCTATCGTTGTGGGAAGACAACACACGACCAGAACCAATGCTGGTTTAAAAACCAGGAATGTAGGAAATGTGGCAAGCTCGGTCACATAGCTAAGGTATGCCAGTCAGGAAAGAAGACCAACAATAATGAGTCACCACAAAAGAGGTACAGAAAGGTACATGAGGTGACTAGGAAGAGTCCGGAAGAACAGAATTCGGACTCACACTCCAACTGCAAGGAACTGGATAGTCTGAGAATTCACAATGTGAGTAATGAAGCTGACCGACAAGCTATCTGGATCACACTACAGATTGCAAAAGTCCAAGTGAAAATGGAAGTGGACACCGGATCGGCGTTGACGGTCATGAATAAGCATGATTATAAAAAGTTATTCAAGCATATTCCCCTACGGGATACGGAACTAGTATTGCAGACATACACGGGGCACAAAGTATACCCCATCGGAAAGATAGAAGTCAAGGTGAGATACAAGGACAAAGATCACCAAAGGATGGACCTGTATGTATTGCCTGAGGGAGGTCCACCACTTCTGGGATGGGAGTGGATCAGGAAAATAAAGATAGACTGGCATTCACTAAACACCATGACGGTAGAAAGGAAGATGTCAAACCTGAACGGTTGTCCAGAATATTGGACGAAGCTAAAGAGGTATTCCAGCAAGGACTGGGAACACTGCGAGGAATTAAAGCAAAGGTTAAGATTGCAGAACATGCAAGCCCAAAATTTTTCAAAGCCAGATCGGTACCTTACGCGATACGACCTGCTGTGGAGGCAGAACTGGAAGAACTTGAACGATCAGGGGTACTGTCAAAAGTGGACTGGAGTGAGTGGGCCACGCCCATTGTTCCCGTCATGAAGTCTTCACCAAGTAACAAGCCAGGGGGACCGGGGAAGGTCCGCATCTGCGGAGACTTCAAGATCACAGTGAATCCGGTGCTTCACACGGTACAATACCCGCTTCCGCGGATTGAATATATCTTTGCTTCGTTGGCTGGAGGGAAACACTTCACCAAGATAGACCTGGCACAGGCATACTTACAAATGGAAGTCGAGGAAGAGTCGCGTCAGTACCTCACCATCAACACACAGAGAGGCTTGTATCGTTATAATAGACTGGTTTTTGGGGTAGCTTCGGCTCCAGCAATTTGGCAGAGGGCCATGGAGCAGGTATTACAAGGAATTCCAAGCACGCAGTGTTACTTAGATGATATCCTGATTACGGGAGAAGACGAGGAAGAACACCTCACAAATTTGAAACTGGTGCTCACTAGGTTGAAGGAATATGGCCTTCGAGTTAATCGCAAGAAATGTGAGTTCTTCCAAAAACGGATCTCGTACTGCGGTCATGTCATTGACCGAGAGGGGCTGCACAAGTCACCTGACAAGTTAGAAGCTGTCGTGAAGGCCCCCGCTCCGGAAAACGTATCACAGTTAAGATCATTCTTGGGGTTGATTAATTATTATCACAAGTTTCTGCCGAATCTATCCACGGTGCTGCATCCGCTGAATGCTCTGTTGCGGAAAGAAGTACCATGGAAGTGGAGTGAGGAATGTAAAAAGGCCTTTCGCAGAAGCAAGGCATTGATTACCTCTGAAGAAGTGTTGGCTCATTTCAACCCAACGTTACCTCTTCGTCTAGCTTGTGATGCTTCCCCCTATGGAATTGGAGCAGTACTTTCACACAAGTTACCAAATGGCTTGGAAAGGCCAGTGGCATTCGCGTCCCGATCATTGACCTCCGCGGAGCGAAATTATGCTCAAATAGATAGGGAGGCCCTCAGCCTTGTGTGGGGCGTAAAGAAATTCAATCATTACCTGCAGGGCAAGAAGTTCACATTACTGACAGACCACCAGCCGTTGGTGTCCATATTCAACCCTAACAAGGCCGTTTCCACCATGACAGCGCAAAGGTTACAGAGGTGGTCCGTGTTACTTGGGGCACACCAATATGACATCGAATACAAAAGGTCCAAACAGCATGGAAATGCTGATGGGTTATCGCGTTTGCCATTGCCGATAGTAGAAGAAGCGACTACAGTGGACCCGGTAGAGATGTTCCACTCATCCATAGTGGAATGTCTACCAGTAACAAATTCGATGATCGAAAACGAAACAAGAAATGACCCGACTCTCTCACGAGTCTATGATTTAACGGTGGAGGGATGGCCAGCACGGGGCGAACCAACGCTGCCAGCATTTTTGCAGAGACAAGAACAGCTGTCAGTGTGTCGAGGAACCCTGATGTGTGGATCTAGAGTGGTGATTCCACCCAAACTTCAACAGAAGGTGTTAAAGGAGCTGCACGAGGGACATCTGGGTGGAGTGAAAATGAAGAACCTAGCAAGAGCGTTCGTGTGGTGGCCAGGCATTGATGGGGACATCGAAGAAATCACTAAGAGCTGTCTAGGATGCCAGAAGGTCCAAAACGCGCCACCACAGGCTCCTCTGCATCCATGGGCGTGGCCCTCATCTCCTTGGCAAAGGGTACACATTGACTTTGCTGGTCCATTTATGGACTCAATGTTTCTAATAGCGGTGGATGCACACTCCAAGTGGCCGGAGGTAATAAAGATGTCCACCACCACCACGGAAAAAACCATCACAGTGTTAAGGACCATGTTTGCTAGGAATGGGCTGCCGGAACAGATCTGTTCTGATAATGGACCGCAATTTGTGTCCGAAGAATTCAAGAAATTCTTAAAGAGCAATGGGGTTAAGCACTACACGTCAGCCCCATACCATCCCGCCTCCAATGGATTGGCTGAAAGGTTTGTCCAGACCTTCAAGAAGGCCATAAAGGCCATGGGTAATGAAGCCATTAACTTACAACATAAGGTGGATAGCTTCTTGTTGGCGTACAGGGATCCAACACATGCGGTCACAAATCAAACTCCCGCCATGATGTTTTTTAATAGACGACTAAGATGCCGGCTGGATTTGCTTAAGCCAAACGTCAGAAGGGACGTAGAGAACCGGCAATTCCAGGGCATGAATGAAAGGCCAACTAGATCTTTTCAGGTAGGTCAACAAGTTTTGGCCCGGGACTACCGTACCGAGTAATGGCAGCCTGGAACTATTGGAAAAAGGCTAGGGCCGTTGATGTATACGGTGGACATTGGGGACAGTATAATAAGGCGCCATGTTGACCAGATCATAGGGCCAGCCACAAATGGCCAATCTACTCCACCACCTTACACGGTTAATGTTGAGACAGAGATACCCAGAACACCTACCTCCGATCTGGTAATACTGGAATCAGATGAACCTGACACTGTCCTTCAAGCCGAATCGACCTTGCCAGAAGCACCTGCTACCCCGCCGGGAGTTACGACACCACCGAGGCGTTATCCGGACAGAGTCCGGAAACCTCCAGAGAGACTGAATCTGTGAACTGTCTTGCATAAAGTTGTATATATGTTATAATGTATGTTTAATGGGGAATCAGTATGTTGTAAGCTAAAAAGGGAGGATTGTAGTGTATGTACCCGTCTACCTTTAAGAGAACTATTGTATGTAACCGTCCACCTTTAAGAGAACTACTTTAGGTGTTGCACTACTTTGTTGGCTTCTGTATACTGTAATACCGACGGTGACCACACCGGTATATAAGTGCTGTGTCAGGATTTATTGGGCAGATTCGCCCTGACCTTCGAATAGTAAAGTCCTGTTTTAAGTTACTCTGGTAGTCTGTGTATTAATTAACTAAACAACCCACAGACTTTACATAGTCACTGTTGTAATGTAGGACTTTTGCAAGCAGGGCCGAGTGGAGCATCCATTGAGGTGATCACACACTCCATGGTTGAGTGCAGAGTGTCGATGCCATGGCCAGAACCCCACACACGTTGCTAGTGGACTCCTCCACACTCTCTGACACATTGCAAAAGCTCCCTGGCAGGCAGTCCGATACAGTCAGCCATTTCCAGTGCACAGAAATCATTCTTCTTTTAATGGTCCGGTCCATGAAGGCTGCAGCTCTGTCCTCATCAGCAGAGCTAGGACCTGAGCTTGTCCTCTGGTGATCTCTTTCCACCTGCACCTGCCCCAGCTCACCTGTGCTCATTGAATCCCCCAGTGCAGACCCCTCTCACTATCTATACCATGATGGGAGCCAATTTCTGTACTGGCACTTGGAAGGGTTAGATCAAGTGATGGTGCATCTTCTGGAGGGTATTTTCCCTCAATCTGTGTACCTGCAGACCCCAAGTCATCTGATGGACCTAGGAAAAGGGGAATGGGACAAGTAGTGGCCAGGGTGAGCAGCAGCAGATGATGCAGTGCAATCCAGCACCGGTTGGCATGCCGAGTCTGTGGCTGAATGTTAAGTAGAAAAGGAAGAGAAGGGATGGGAAGGGAAGGGAAGGGATGGAAAGGGAAGGGAAGGGAAGGGAAGGGATGGGAAGGGAAGGGATGGGAAGGGAAGGGACGGGAAGGGAAGGGAAGGGAAGGGACGGAAAGGGAAGGGAAGGGAAGGGAAGGGAAGGTACGGGAAGGGAAGGGACGGGAAGGGAAGGGACGGGAAGGGACGGGAAGGGAAGGGACGGGAAGGGAAGGGACGGGAAGGGACGGGAAGGGAAGGGAAGCGAAAGTGTCCAAACACCGTGCCGTGTGACCTCCAGCCAGGCCAGCGATGCTGCGTGCCCTCTCTTAGCCAATGATGTACATGGTGGCCTCTTCCATTTGTGACTTTAGAGTTGCAGGAGGTCCTCCTGTGCTGGTTGTCTACCTCCTTGTGTGTGCCAGCTTCTCCTGCAGGAAGAAGGGAAGTGGGTTAATCTGTGCCCTAGGCAGGAGCATTCAACATGTGTGAGGCACCTTACCATAGCGTGCATGGAGACAGGAAGAAGTAGCAAGTGAGGCCAAGAGGGTGAAGCATTGTGAGAGCAGTCGCAGCTTTGGAGAGTCTGAGCGCCAACAGCAAAGAGGTGCAGTGAAGTGTTCCTGCTGCTGTGAGGGAGGAGAGCCATGGGAAGTGAGGAAGGGAATGATTGATGGTGCTGAGGTAAAGGTAGGGTCCTGCAATGTTGTCTGGGGTCCTCTGAGCATGTATCAGCAGTTTGGGGATATCTACGGAGGAAAAAAGAGAGAGACTTGCATTTTAAAAAGGCTCCTTTCACGACCACCGGACATCTCAAAGCGCTTTACAGCCAATGAAGTACTTTTGAAGTGGAGTCACTGTTGTAATGTGGGAAACGCGGCAGCCAATTTGCGCACAGCAAGCTCCCACACACAGCAATGTGATAATGACTAGATAATCTGTTTTTGTCATTTTGGTTGAGGGATAAATATTGGCCAGGACACCATGGATAACACTCCTGCTCTTCTTTGAAATAGTGCCATGGGATCTTTCACATCTACCTGAGAAAGTAGATGCGGCCTCGGTTTAATATTTCATCTGAATGACGACACCTCCGACAGTGCAGCACTCCCTCAGCACTGCACTGGAGAGTCAGCCTAGTGCTCAAGTCTCTGGAGTGGGACTTGAACCCACAACCTTCTGACTCAGAGGCACGTGTGCTACCCACTGAGCCACAGCTGACACCCACAACTCAAAACTCACAAACATGTAGCGCTGCATGGCGCTCTGACTAAGTGCAGGGAGTGCAGTGTTGCATGGTGTCCTGACTGAGTGCAGGGACTGCAGTGTTGCATGGTGTCCTGACTGAGTGCAGGGAGTGCAGTGTTGCATGGTGTCCTGACTGAGTGCAGGGAGTGAAGTGTTGCATGGCGCTCTGACTGAATGCAGGGAGTGCAGTGTTGCATGGTGCTCTGACTTAGTGCAGGGAGTGCAGTGTTGCATGGTGCTCTGACTGAGTGCAGGGAGTGCAGTGTTGCATGGTGCTCTGACTGAGTGCAGGGAGTGCAGTGTTGCATGGTGCTCTGACAGAGTGCAGGGAGTGCAGTGTTGCATGGTGCTCTGACTTAGTGCAGGGAGTGCAGTGTTGCATGGTGCTCTGACTGAGTGCAGGGAGTGCAGCGCTGCATGGTGCTCTGACTGTGTGCAGGGAGTGCAGTGTTGCATGGTGTCCTGACTGAGTGCAGGGAGTGCAGTGTTGCATGGCGCACTGACTGAGTGCAGGGAGTGCAGTGTTGCATGGCGCTCTGACTGAGTGCAGGGAGTGCAGTGTTGCATGGCGCTCTGACTGAGTGCAGGGAGTGCAGTGTTGCATGGTGCTCTGACTGAGTGCAGGGAGTGCAGCGCTGCATGGTGCTCTGACTGAGTGCAGGGAGTGCAGTGTTGCATGGTGCTCTGACTGAGTGCAGGGAGTGCAGCGTTGCATGGTGTCCTGACTGAGTGCAGGGAGTGCAGCGTTGCATGGTGCTCTGACTGAGTGCAGGGAGTGCAGTGTTGCATGGTGCTCTGGCTGAGTGCAGGGAGCGCAGTGTTGCATGGTGCTCTGACTTAGTGCAGGGAGTGCAGTGTTGCATGGTGCTCTGACTGAGTGCAGGGAGTGCAGCGCTGCATGGTGCTCTGACTGTGTGCAGGGAGTGCGGTGTTGCATGGTGTCCTGACTGAGTGCAGGGAGTGCAGTGTTGCATGGCGCACTGACTGAGTGCAGGGAGTGCAGTGTTGCATGGTGCTCTGACTGAGTGCAGGGAGTGCAGTGTTGCATGGCGCTCTGACTGAGTGCAGGGAGTGCAGTGTTGCATGGTGCTCTGTCTGAGTGCAGGGAGTGCAGCGCTGCATGGTGCTCTGACTGAGTGCAGGGAGTGCAGTGTTGCATGGTGCTCTGACTGAGTGCAGGGAGTGCAGCGTTGCATGGTGTCCTGACTGAGTGCAGGGAGTGCAGCGTTGCATGGTGCTCTGACTGAGTGCAGGGAGTGCAGTGTTGCATGGTGCTCTGGCTGAGTGCAGGGAGCGCAGTGTTGCATGGTGCTCTGACTGAGTGCAGGGAGTGCAGCGTTGCATGGTGACCTGACTGAGTGCAGGGAGTGCAGTGTTGCATGGTGTCCTGACTGAGTGCAGGGGTTGCAGTGTTGCATGGTGCTCTGACTGAGTACAGGGAGTGCAGTTTTGCATGGTGCTCTGACTGAGTGCAGGGAGTGCAGTGTTGCATGGTGCTCTGACTGAGTACAGGGAGTGCAGCATTGCATGGTGCTCTGGATGAGTGCAGGGAGTGCAGTGTTGCATGGTGTCCTGACTGAGTGCAGGGAGTGCAGTGTTGCATGGTGTCCTGACTGAGTGCAGGGAGTGCAGTGTTGCATGGTGCTCTGACTGAGTGCAGGGAGTGCAGTGTTGCATGGTGCTCTGATTGAGTGCAGGGAGTGCAGTGTTGCATGGTGCTCTGACTGAGTGCAGGGAGTGCAGTGTTGCATGGTGCTCTGACTAAGTGCAGGGAGTGCAGTGTTGCATGGTGTCCTGACTGAGTGCAGGGAGTGCAGCGTTGCATGGTGTCCTGACTGAGTGCAGGTAGTGCAGTGTTGCATGGTGCTCTGACTGAGTGCAGGGAGTTCAGTGTTGCATGGTGCTCTGACTGAGTGCAGGGAGTGCAGTGTTGCATGGTGTCCTGACTGAGTGCAGGGAGTGCAGTGTTGCATGGCGTTCTGACTGAGTGCAGGGAGTGCAGTGTTGCATGGTGCTCTGACTGAGTGCAGGGAGTGCAGTGTTGCATGGTGTCCTTACTGAGTGCAGGGAGTGCAGTGTTGCATGGTGCTCTGACTGAGTGCAGGGAATGCAGCGCTGCATGGTGCTCTGACTGATTACAGGGAGTGCAGTGTTGCATGGTGCTCTGACTGAGTGCAGGGAGTGCAGTGTTGCATGGTGCTCTGACTGAGTGCAGGGAGTGTAGTGTTGCATGGTGTCCTGACTGAGTGCAGGGAGTGCAGTGTTGCATGGCGCTCTGACTGAGTGCAGGGACTGCAGTGTTGCATGGTGCTCTGACTGAGTGCAGGGAGTGCAGTGTTGCATGGTGTCCTTACTGAGTGCAGGGAGTGCAGCGCTGCATGGTGCTCTGACTGATTACAGGGAGTGCAGTGTTGCATGGTGCTCTGACTGAGTGCAGGGAGTGCAGCGTTGCATGGTGTCCTGACTGAGTGCAGGCAGTGCTGCGTTGCATGGTGCTCTGACTGAGTGCAGGGAGTGCAGTGTTGCATGGTGCTCTGACTGAGTGCAGGGAGTGCAGTGTTGCATGGTGCTCTGACTGAGTGCAGGGAGTGCAGCGTTGCATGGTGACCTGACTGAGTGCAGGGAGTGCAGTGTTGCATGGTGTCCTGACTGAGTGCAGGGGGGTGCAGTGTTGCATGGTGCTCTGACTGAGTACAGGGAGTGCAGTGTTGCATGGTGCTCTGACTGAGTACAGGGAGTGCTGCGTTGCATGGTGCTCTGACTGAGTGCAGGGAGTGCAGTGTTGCATGGTGCTCTGACTTAGTGCAGGGAGTGCAGTGTTGCATGGTGCTCTGACTGAGTGCAGGGAGTGCAGCGCTGCATGGTGCTCTGACTGTGTGCAGGGAGTGCAGTGTTGCATGGTGTCCTGATTGAGTGCAGGGAGTGCAGTGTTGCATGGCGCACTGACTGAGTGCAGGGAGTGCAGTGTTGCATGGTGCTCTGACTGAGTGCAGGGAGTGCAGTGTTGCATGGTGCTCTGACTGAGTGCAGGGAGTGCAGTGTTGCATGGTGCCCTGACTGAGTGCAGGGAGTGCAGCGTTGCATGGTGTCCTGACTGAGTGCAGGGAGTGCAGCGTTGCATGGTGCTCTGACTGAGTGCAGGGAGTGCAGTGTTGCATGGTGCTCTGGCTGAGTGCAGGGAGCGCAGTGTTGCATGGTGCTCTGACTGAGTGCAGGGAGTGCTGTGTTGCATGGTGCTCTGACTGAGTACAGGGAGTGCAGCATTGCATGGTGCTCTGACTGAGTGCAGGGAGTGCAGTGTTGCATGGTGTCCTGACTGAGTGCAGGGAGTGCAGTGTTGCATGGCGCTCTGACTGAGTGCAGGGAGTGCAGTGTTGCATGGTGCTCTGACTGAGTGCAGGGAGTGCAGCGCTGCATGGTGCTCTGACTGAGTGCAGCGTTGCATGGTGCTCTGACTGAGTGCAGGGAGTGCAGCGTTGCATGGTGTCCTGACTGAGTGCAGGGAGTGCAGCGTTGCATGGTGCTCTGACTGAGTGCAGGGAGTGCAGTGTTGCATGGTGCTCTGGCTGAGTGCAGGGAGCGCAGTGTTGCATGGTGCTCTGACTGAGTGCAGGGAGAGCAGCGTTGCATGGTGACCTGACTGAGTGCAGGGAGTGCAGTGTTGCATGGTGTCCTGACTGAGTGCAGGGGTTGCAGTGTTGCATGGTGCTCTGTCTGAGTACAGGGAGTGCAGTTTTGCATGGTGCTCTGACTGAGTACAGGGAGTGCAGCATTGCATGGTGCTCTGGATGAGTGCAGGGAGTGCAGTGTTGCATGGTGTCCTGACTGAGTGCAGGGAGTGCAGTGTTGCATGGTGTCCTGACTGAGTGCAGGGAGTGCAGTGTTGCATGGTGCTCTGACTGAGTGCAGGGAGTGCAGTGTTGCATGGTGCTCTGATTGAGTGCAGGGAGTGCAGTGTTGCATGGTGCTCTGACTGAGTGCAGGGAGTGCAGTGTTGCATGGTGCTCTGACTAAGTGCAGGGAGTGCAGTGTTGCATGGTGTCCTGACTGAGTGCAGGGAGTGCAGCGTTGCATGGTGTCCTGACTGAGTGCAGGTAGTGCAGTGTTGCATGGTGCTCTGACTGAGTGCAGGGAGTTCAGTGTTGCATGGTGCTCTGACTGAGTGCAGGGAGTGCAGTGTTGCATGGTGTCCTGACTGAGTGCAGGGAGTGCAGTGTTGCATGGCGTTCTGACTGAGTGCAGGGAGTGCAGTGTTGCATGGTGCTCTGACTGAGTGCAGGGAGTGCAGTGTTGCATGGTGTCCTTACTGAGTGCAGGGAGTGCAGTGTTGCATGGTGCTCTGACTGAGTGCAGGGAATGCAGCGCTGCATGGTGCTCTGACTGATTACAGGGAGTGCAGTGTTGCATGGTGTCCTGACTGAGTGCAGGGAGTGCAGCGTTGCATGGTGCTCTGACTGAGTGCAGGGAGTGCAGTGTTGCATGGTGCTCTGACTGAGTGCAGGGAGTGCAGTGTTGCATGGTGCTCTGGCTGAGTGCAGGGAGTGCAGCGTTGCATGGTGACCTGACTGAGTGCAGGGAGTGCAGTGTTGCATGGTGTCCTGACTGAGTGCAGGGGGGTGCAGTGTTGCATGGTGCTCTGACTGAGTACAGGGAGTGCAGTGTTGCATGGTGCTCCGACTGAGCACAGGGAGTGCTGCGTTGCATGGTGCTCTGACTGAGTGCAGGGAGTGCAGTGTTGCATGGTGTCCTGACTGAGTGCAGGGAGTGCAGTGTGGCATGGTGTCCTGACTGAGTGCAGGGAGTGCAGCGTTGCATGGTGCTCTGACTGTGTGGAGGGAGTGCAGCATTGCATGGTGAACTGACTGAGTGCAGGGAGTGCAGTGTTGCATGTTGCTCTGACTGAGTACAGGTAGTGCAGCGTTGCATGGTGCTCTGACTGAATACAGGGAGTGCAGTGTTGCATGGTGCTCTGACTGAGTGCAGGTAGTGCAGTGTTGCATGGTGCTCTGACTGAATGCAGGGAGTGCAGTGTTGCGTGGTGCTCTGACTGAGTGCAGGGAGTGCAGTGTTGCATGGTGTCCTGACTGAGTGCAGGGAGTGCAGCGTTGCATGGTGTCCTGACTGAGTGCAGGGAGTGCAGTGCTGCATGGTGCTCTGACTGAGTGCAGGGTGTGCAGTGTTGCATGGTGCTCTGACTGAGTGCAGGGAGTGTAGTGTTGCATGGTGTCCTGACTGAGTGCAGGGAGTGCAGTGTTGCATGGCGCTCTGACTGAGTGCAGGGACTGCAGTGTTGCATGGTGCTCTGACTGAGTGCAGGGAGTGCAGTGTTGCATGGTGTCCTTACTGAGTGCAGGGAGTGCAGCGCTGCATGGTGCTCTGACTGATTACAGGGAGTGCAGTGTTGCATGGTGCTCTGACTGAGTGCAGGGAGTGCAGCGTTGCATGGTGTCCTGACTGAGTGCAGGCAGTGCTGCGTTGCATGGTGCTCTGACTGAGTGCAGGGAGTGCAGTGTTGCATGGTGCTCTGACTGAGTGCAGGGAGTGCAGTGTTGCATGGTGCTCTGACTGAGTGCAGGGAGTGCAGCGTTGCATGGTGACCTGACTGAGTGCAGGGAGTGCAGTGTTGCATGGTGTCCTGACTGAGTGCAGGGGGGTGCAGTGTTGCATGGTGCTCTGACTGAGTACAGGGAGTGCAGTGTTGCATGGTGCTCTGACTGAGTGCAGGGAGTGCAGCGTTGCATGGTGTCCTGACTGAGTGCAGGGAGTGCAGCGTTGCATGGTGCTCTGACTGAGTGCAGGGAGTGCAGTGTTGCATGGTGCTCTGACTGAGTGCAGGGAGCGCAGTGTTGCATGGTGCTCTGACTTAGTGCAGGGAGTGCAGTGTTGCATGGTGCTCTGACTGAGTGCAGGGAGTGCAGCGCTGCATGGTGCTCTGACTGTGTGCAGGGAGTGCAGTGTTGCATGGTGTCCTGACTGAGTGCAGGGAGTGCAGTGTTGCATGGTGCTCTGACTGAGTGCAGGGAGTGCAGTGTTGCATGGTGCTCTGACTAAGTGCAGGGAGTGCAGTGTTGCATGGTGTCCTGACTGAGTGCAGGGAGTGCAGCGTTGCATGGTGTCCTGACTGAGTGCAGGTAGTGCAGTGTTGCATGGTGCTCTGACTGAGTGCAGGGAGTTCAGTGTTGCATGGTGCTCTGACTGAGTGCAGGGAGTGCAGTGTTGCATGGTGTCCTGACTGAGTGCAGGGAGTGCAGTGTTGCATGGCGTTCTGACTGAGTGCAGGGAGTGCAGTGTTGCATGGTGCTCTGACTGAGTGCAGGGAGTGCAGTGTTGCATGGTGTCCTTACTGAGTGCAGGGAGTGCAGTGTTGCATGGTGCTCTGACTGAGTGCAGGGAATGCAGCGCTGCATGGTGCTCTGACTGATTACAGGGAGTGCAGTGTTGCATGGTGTCCTGACTGAGTGCAGGGAGTGCAGCGTTGCATGGTGCTCTGACTGAGTGCAGGGAGTGCAGTGTTGCATGGTGCTCTGACTGAGTGCAGGGAGTGCAGTGTTGCATGGTGCTCTGGCTGAGTGCAGGGAGTGCAGCGTTGCATGGTGACCTGACTGAGTGCAGGGAGTGCAGTGTTGCATGGTGTCCTGACTGAGTGCAGGGGGGTGCAGTGTTGCATGGTGCTCTGACTGAGTACAGGGAGTGCAGTGTTGCATGGTGCTCCGACTGAGCACAGGGAGTGCTGCGTTGCATGGTGCTCTGACTGAGTGCAGGGAGTGCAGTGTTGCATGGTGTCCTGACTGAGTGCAGGGAGTGCAGTGTGGCATGGTGTCCTGACTGAGTGCAGGGAGTGCAGCGTTGCATGGTGCTCTGACTGTGTGGAGGGAGTGCAGCATTGCATGGTGAACTGACTGAGTGCAGGGAGTGCAGTGTTGCATGTTGCTCTGACTGAGTACAGGTAGTGCAGCGTTGCATGGTGCTCTGACTGAGTACAGGGAGTGCAGTGTTGCATGGTGCTCTGACTGAGTGCAGGTAGTGCAGTGTTGCATGGTGCTCTGACTGAATGCAGGGAGTGCAGTGTTGCGTGGTGCTCTGACTGAGTGCAGGGAGTGCAGTGTTGCATGGTGTCCTGACTGAGTGCAGGGAGTGCAGCGTTGCATGGTGTCCTGACTGAGTGCAGGGAGTGCAGTGCTGCATGGTGCTCTGACTGAGTGCAGGGTGTGCAGTGTTGCATGGTGCTCTGACTGAGTGCAGGGAGTGTAGTGTTGCATGGTGTCCTGACTGAGTGCAGGGAGTGCAGTGTTGCATGGCGCTCTGACTGAGTGCAGGGACTGCAGTGTTGCATGGTGCTCTGACTGAGTGCAGGGAGTGCAGTGTTGCATGGTGTCCTTACTGAGTGCAGGGAGTGCAGCGCTGCATGGTGCTCTGACTGATTACAGGGAGTGCAGTGTTGCATGGTGCTCTGACTGAGTGCAGGGAGTGCAGCGTTGCATGGTGTCCTGACTGAGTGCAGGCAGTGCTGCGTTGCATGGTGCTCTGACTGAGTGCAGGGAGTGCAGTGTTGCATGGTGCTCTGACTGAGTGCAGGGAGTGCAGCGTTGCATGGTGACCTGACTGAGTGCAGGGAGTGCAGTGTTGCATGGTGTCCTGACTGAGTGCAGGGGGGTGCAGTGTTGCATGGTGCTCTGACTGAGTACAGGGAGTGCAGTGTTGCATGGTGCTCTGACTGAGTGCAGGGAGTGCAGCGTTGCATGGTGTCCTGACTGAGTGCAGGGAGTGCAGCGTTGCATGGTGCTCTGACTGAGTGCAGGGAGTGCAGTGTTGCATGGTGCTCTGACTGAGTGCAGGGAGCGCAGTGTTGCATGGTGCTCTGACTTAGTGCAGGGAGTGCAGTGTTGCATGGTGCTCTGACTGAGTGCAGGGAGTGCAGCGCTGCATGGTGCTCTGACTGTGTGCAGGGAGTGCAGTGTTGCATGGTGTCCTGACTGAGTGCAGGGAGTGCAGTGTTGCATGGCGCACTGACTGAGTGCAGGGAGTGCAGTGTTGCATGGCGCTCTGACTGAGTGCAGGGAGTGCAGTGTTGCATGGCGCTCTGACTGAGTGCAGGGAGTGCAGTGTTGCATGGTGCTCTGTCTGAATGCAGGGAGTGCAGCGCTGCATGGTGCTCTGACTGAGTGCAGGGAGTGCAGTGTTGCATGGTGCTCTGACTGAGTGCAGGGAGTGCAGCGTTGCATGGTGTCCTGACTGAGTGCAGGGAGTGCAGCGTTGCATGGTGCTCTGACTGAGTGCAGGGAGTGCAGTGTTGCATGGTGCTCTGGCTGAGTGCAGGGAGCGCAGTGTTGCATGGTGCTCTGACTGAGTGCAGGGAGTGCAGCGTTGCATGGTGACCTGACTGAGTGCAGGGAGTGCAGTGTTGCATGGTGTCCTGACTGAGTGCAGGGGTTGCAGTGTTGCATGGTGCTCTGACTGAGTACAGGGAGTGCAGTTTTGCATGGTGCTCTGACTGAGTGCATGGAGTGCAGTGTTGCATGGTGCTCTGACTGAGTACAGGGAGTGCAGCATTGCATGGTGCTCTGGATGAGTGCAGGGAGTGCAGTGTTGCATGGTGTCCTGACTGAGTGCAGGGAGTGCAGTGTTGCATGGTGTCCTGACTGAGTGCAGGGAGTGCAGTGTTGCATGGTGCTCTGACTGAGTGCAGGGAGTGCAGTGTTGCATGGTGCTCTGATTGAGTGCAGGGAGTGCAGTGTTGCATGGTGCTCTGACTGAGTGCAGGGAGTTCAGTGTTGCATGGTGCTCTGACTGAGTGCAGGGAGTGCAGTGTTGCATGGTGTCCTGACTGAGTGCAGGGAGTGCAGTGTTGCATGGCGTTCTGACTGAGTGCAGGGAGTGCAGTGTTGCATGGTGCTCTGACTGAGTGCAGTGTTGCATGGTGTCCTTACTGAGTGCAGGGAGTGCAGTGTTGCATGGTGCTCTGACTGAGTGCAGGGAATGCAGCGCTGCATGGTGCTCTGACTGATTACAGGGAGTGCAGTGTTGCATGGTGTCCTGACTGAGTGCAGGGAGTGCAGCGTTGCATGGTGCTCTGACTGAGTGCAGGGAGTGCAGTGTTGCATGGTGCTCTGACTGAGTGCAGGGAGTGCAGTGTTGCATGGTGCTCTGGCTGAGTGCAGGGAGTGCAGCGTTGCATGGTGACCTGACTGAGTGCAGGGAGTGCAGTGTTGCATGGTGTCCTGACTGAGTGCAGGGGGGTGCAGTGTTGCATGGTGCTCTGACTGAGTACAGGGAGTGCAGTGTTGCATGGTGCTCCGACTGAGCACAGGGAGTGCTGCGTTGCATGGTGCTCTGACTGAGTGCAGGGAGTGCAGTGTTGCATGGTGTCCTGACTGAGTGCAGGGAGTGCAGTGTGGCATGGTGTCCTGACTGAGTGCAGGGAGTGCAGCGTTGCATGGTGCTCTGACTGTGTGGAGGGAGTGCAGCATTGCATGGTGAACTGACTGAGTGCAGGGAGTGCAGTGTTGCATGGTGCTCTGACTGAGTACAGGTAGTGCAGCGTTGCATGGTGCTCTGACTGGGTAAAAGGAAGTGCAGTGTTGCATGGTGCTCTGACTGAGTGCAGGTAGTGCAGTGTTGCATGGTGCTCTGACTGAATGCAGGGAGTGCAGTGTTGCGTGGTGCTCTGACTGAGTGCAGGGAGTGCAGTGTTGCATGGTGTCCTGACTGAGTGCAGGGAGTGCAGCGTTGCATGGTGTCCTGACTGAGTGCAGGGAGTGCAGTGCTGCATGGTGCTCTGACTGAGTGCAGGGAGTGCAGTGTTGCATGGTGCTCTGACTGAGTGCAGGGAGTGTAGTGTTGCATGGTGTCCTGACTGAGTGCAGGGACTGCAGTGTTGCATGGTGCTCTGACTGAGTGCAGGGAGTGCAGCGTTGCATGGTGTCCTGACTGAGTGCAGGCAGTGCTGCGTTGCATGGTGCTCTGACTGAGTGCAGGGAGTGCAGTGTTGCATGGTGCTCTGACTGAGTGCAGGGAGTGCAGTGTTGCATGGTGCTCTGACTGAGTGCAGGGAGTGCAGCGTTGCATGGTGACCTGACTGAGTGCAGGGAGTGCAGTGTTGCATGGTGTCCTGACTGAGTGCAGGGGGGTGCAGTGTTGCATGGTGCTCTGACTGAGTGCAGGGAGTGCAGTGTTGCATGGTGCTCTGGCTGAGTGCAGGGAGTGCAGCGTTGCATGGTGACCTGACTGAGTGCAGGGAGTGCAGTGTTGCATGGTGTCCTGACTGAGTGCAGGGGGGTGCAGTGTTGCATGGTGCTCTGACTGAGTACAGGGAGTGCAGTGTTGCATGGTGCTCCGACTGAGCACAGGGAGTGCTGCGTTGCATGGTGCTCTGACTGAGTGCAGGGAGTGCAGTGTTGCATGGTGTCCTGACTGAGTGCAGGGAGTGCAGTGTGGCATGGTGTCCTGACTGAGTGCAGGGAGTGCAGCGTTGCATGGTGCTCTGACTGTGTGGAGGGAGTGCAGCATTGCATGGTGAACTGACTGAGTGCAGGGAGTGCAGTGTTGCATGGTGCTCTGACTGAGTACAGGTAGTGCAGCGTTGCATGGTGCTCTGACTGAGTACAGGGAGTGCAGTGTTGCATGGTGCTCTGACTGAGTGCAGGTAGTGCAGTGTTGCATGGTGCTCTGACTGAATGCAGGGAGTGCAGTGTTGCATGGTGCTCTGACTGAGTGCAGGGAGTGCAGTGTTGCATGGTGTCCTGACTGAGTGCAGGGAGTGCAGCGTTGCATGGTGTCCTGACTGAGTGCAGGGAGTGCAGTGCTGCATGGTGCTCTGACTGAGTGCAGGGAGTGCAGTGTTGCATGGTGCTCTGACTGAGTGCAGGGAGTGTAGTGTTGCATGGTGTCCTGACTGAGTGCAGGGACTGCAGTGTTGCATGGTGCTCTGACTGAGTGCAGGGAGTGCAGTGTTGCATGGTGTCCTTACTGAGTGCAGGGAGTGCAGTGTCGCATGGTGCTCTGACTGAGTGCAGGGAGTGCAGCGCTGCATGGTGCTCTGACTGATTACAGGGAGTGCAGTGTTGCATGGTGCTCTGACTGAGTGCAGGGAGTGCAGCGTTGCATGGTGTCCTGACTGAGTGCAGGCAGTGCTGCGTTGCATGGTGCTCTGACTGAGTGCAGGGAGTGCAGTGTTGCATGGTGCTCTGACTGAGTGCAGGGAGTGCAGTGTTGCATGGTGCTCTGACTGAGTGCAGGGAGTGCAGCGTTGCATGGTGACCTGACTGAGTGCAGGGAGTGCAGTGTTGCATGGTGTCCTGACTGAGTGCAGGGGGGTGCAGTGTTGCATGGTGCTCTGACTGAGTACAGGGAGTGCAGTGTTGCATGGTGCTCTGACTGAGTACAGGGAGTGCTGCGTTGCATGGTGCTCTGACTGAGTGCAGGGAGTGCAGTGTTGCATGGTGCTCTGACTTAGTGCAGGGAGTGCAGTGTTGCATGGTGCTCTGACTGAGTGCAGGGAGTGCAGCGCTGCATGGTGCTCTGACTGTGTGCAGGGAGTGCAGTGTTGCATGGTGTCCTGATTGAGTGCAGGGAGTGCAGTGTTGCATGGCGCACTGACTGAGTGCAGGGAGTGCAGTGTTGCATGGTGCTCTGACTGAGTGCAGGGAGTGCAGTGTTGCATGGTGCTCTGACTGAGTGCAGGGAGTGCAGTGTTGCATGGTGCCCTGACTGAGTGCAGGGAGTGCAGCGTTGCATGGTGTCCTGACTGAGTGCAGGGAGTGCAGCGTTGCATGGTGCTCTGACTGAGTGCAGGGAGTGCAGTGTTGCATGGTGCTCTGGCTGAGTGCAGGGAGCGCAGTGTTGCATGGTGCTCTGACTGAGTGCAGGGAGTGCAGCGCTGCATGGTGACCTGACTGAGTGCAGGGAGTGCAGTGTTGCATGGTGTCCTGACTGAGTGCAGGGGTTGCAGTGTTGCATGCTGCTCTGACTGAGTACAGGGAGTGCAGTTTTGCATGGTGCTCTGACTGAGTGCAGGGAGTGCTGTGTTGCATGGTGCTCTGACTGAGTACAGGGAGTGCAGCATTGCATGGTGCTCTGACTGAGTGCAGGGAGTGCAGTGTTGCATGGTGTCCTGACTGAGTGCAGGGAGTGCAGTGTTGCATGGTGTCCTGACTGAGTGCAGGGAGTGCAGTGTTGCATGGTGCTCTGACTGAGTGCAGGGAGTGCAGTGTTGCATGGTGCTCTGACTGAGTGCAGGGAGTGCAGTGTTGCATGGTGCTCTGACTGAGTGCAGGGAGTGCAGTGTTGCATGGTGCTCTGACTAAGTGCAGGGAGTGCAGTTTTGCATGGTGTCCTGACTGAGTGCAGGGAGTGCAGCATTGCATGGTGTCCTGACTGAGTGCAGGTAGTGCAGTGTTGCATGGTGCTCTGACTGAGTGCAGGGAGTGCAGTGTTGCATGGTGCTCTGACTGAGTGCAGGGAGTGCAGTGTTGCATGGTGTCCTGACTGAGTGCAGGGAGTGCAGTGTTGCATGGTGCTCTGACTGAGTGCAGGGAGTTCAGTGTTGCATGGTGCTCTGACTGAGTGCAGGGAGTGCAGTGTTGCATGGTGTCCTGACTGAGTGCAGGGACTGCAGTGTTGCATGGTGTCCTGACTGAGTGCAGGGAGTGCAGTGTTGCATGGTGTCCTGACTGAGTGCAGGGAGTGAAGTGTTGCATGGCGCTCTGACTGAATGCAGGGAGTGCAGTGTTGCATGGTGCTCTGACTTAGTGCAGGGAGTGCAGTGTTGCATGGTGCTCTGACTGAGTGCAGGGAGTGCAGTGTTGCATGGTGCTCTGACTGAGTGCAGGGAGTGCAGTGTTGCATGGTGCTCTGACTGAGTGCAGGGAGTGCAGTGTTGCATGGTGCTCTGACTTAGTGCAGGGAGTGCAGTGTTGCATGGTGCTCTGACTGAGTGCAGGGAGTGCAGCGCTGCATGGTGCTCTGACTGTGTGCAGGGAGTGCAGTGTTGCATGGTGTCCTGACTGAGTGCAGGGAGTGCAGTGTTGCATGGCGCACTGACTGAGTGCAGGGAGTGCAGTGTTGCATGGCGCTCTGACTGAGTGCAGGGAGTGCAGTGTTGCATGGCGCTCTGACTGAGTGCAGGGAGTGCAGTGTTGCATGGTGCTCTGACTGAGTGCAGGGAGTGCAGCGCTGCATGGTGCTCTGACTGAGTGCAGGGAGTGCAGTGTTGCATGGTGCTCTGACTGAGTGCAGGGAGTGCAGCGTTGCATGGTGTCCTGACTGAGTGCAGGGAGTGCAGCGTTGCATGGTGCTCTGACTGAGTGCAGGGAGTGCAGTGTTGCATGGTGCTCTGGCTGAGTGCAGGGAGCGCAGTGTTGCATGGTGCTCTGACTTAGTGCAGGGAGTGCAGTGTTGCATGGTGCTCTGACTGAGTGCAGGGAGTGCAGCGCTGCATGGTGCTCTGACTGTGTGCAGGGAGTGCGGTGTTGCATGGTGTCCTGACTGAGTGCAGGGAGTGCAGTGTTGCATGGCGCACTGACTGAGTGCAGGGAGTGCAGTGTTGCATGGTGCTCTGACTGAGTGCAGGGAGTGCAGCGCTGCATGGTGCTCTGACTGAGTGCAGGGAGTGCAGTGTTGCATGGTGCTCTGACTGAGTGCAGGGAGTGCAGCGTTGCATGGTGTCCTGACTGAGTGCAGGGAGTGCAGTGTTGCATGGTGCTCTGACTGAGTGCAGGGAGTGCAGTGTTGCATGGTGCTCTGACTGAGTGCAGGGAGTGCAGTGTTGCATGGTGCTCTGACTGAGTGCAGGGAGTGCAGTGTTGCATGGTGCTCTGACTAAGTGCAGGGAGTGCAGTGTTGCATGGTGTCCTGACTGAGTGCAGGGAGTGCAGCATTGCATGGTGTCCTGACTGAGTGCAGGTAGTGCAGTGTTGCATGGTGCTCTGACTGAGTGCAGGGAGTGCAGTGTTGCATGGTGCTCTGACTGAGTGCAGGGAGTGCAGTGTTGCATGGTGTCCTGACTGAGTGCAGGGAGTGCAGTGTTGCATGGTGCTCTGACTGAGTGCAGGGAGTTCAGTGTTGCATGGTGCTCTGACTGAGTGCAGGGAGTGCAGTGTTGCATGGTGTCCTGACTGAGTGCAGGGACTGCAGTGTTGCATGGTGTCCTGACTGAGTGCAGGGAGTGAAGTGTTGCATGGCGCTCTGACTGAATGCAGGGAGTGCAGTGTTGCATGGTGCTCTGACTTAGTGCAGGGAGTGCAGTGTTGCATGGTGCTCTGACTGAGTGCAGGGAGTGCAGTGTTGCATGGTGCTCTGACTGAGTGCAGGGAGTGCAGTGTTGCATGGTGCTCTGACTGAGTGCAGGGAGTGCAGTGTTGCATGGTGCTCTGACTTAGTGCAGGGAGTGCAGTGTTGCATGGTGCTCTGACTGAGTGCAGGGAGTGCAGCGCTGCATGGTGCTCTGACTGTGTGCAGGGAGTGCAGTGTTGCATGGTGTCCTGACTGAGTGCAGGGAGTGCAGTGTTGCATGGCGCACTGACTGAGTGCAGGGAGTGCAATGTTGCATGGCGCTCTGACTGAGTGCAGGGAGTGCAGTGTTGCATGGCGCTCTGACTGAGTGCAGGGAGTGCAGTGTTGCATGGTGCTCTGACTGAGTGCAGGGAGTGCAGCGCTGCATGGTGCTCTGACTGAGTGCAGGGAGTGCAGTGTTGCATGGTGCTCTGACTGAGTGCAGGGAGTGCAGCGTTGCATGGTGTCCTGACTGAGTGCAGGGAGTGCAGCGTTGCATGGTGCTCTGACTGAGTGCAGGGAGTGCAGTGTTGCATGGTGCTCTGGCTGAGTGCAGGGAGCGCAGTGTTGCATGGTGCTCTGACTTAGTGCAGGGAGTGCAGTGTTGCATGGTGCTCTGACTGAGTGCAGGGAGTGCAGCGCTGCATGGTGCTCTGACTGTGTGCAGGGAGTGCGGTGTTGCATGGTGTCCTGACTGAGTGCAGGGAGTGCAGTGTTGCATGGCGCACTGACTGAGTGCAGGGAGTGCAGTGTTGCATGGTGCTCTGACTGAGTGCAGGGAGTGCAGTGTTGCATGGCGCTCTGACTGAGTGCAGGGAGTGCAGTGTTGCATTGTGCTCTGTCTGAGTGCAGGGAGTGCAGCGCTGCATGGTGCTCTGACTGAGTGCAGGGAGTGCAGTGTTGCATGGTGCTCTGACTGAGTGCAGGGAGTGCAGCGTTGCATGGTGTCCTGACTGAGTGCAGGGAGTGCAGCGTTGCATGGTGCTCTGACTGAGTGCAGGGAGTGCAGGGTTGCATGGTGCTCTGGCTGAGTGCAGGGAGCGCAGTGTTGCATGGTGCTCTGACTGAGTGCAGGGAGTGCAGCGTTGCATGGTGACCTGACTGAGTGCAGGGAGTGCAGTGTTGCATGGTGTCCTGACTGAGTGCAGGGGTTGCAGTGTTGCATGGTGCTCTGACTGAGTACAGGGAGTGCAGTTTTGCATGGTGCTCTGACTGAGTGCAGAGAGTGCAGTGTTGCATGGTGCTCTGACTGAGTACAGGGAGTGCAGCATTGCATGGTGCTCTGGATGAGTGCAGGGAGTGCAGTGTTGCATGGTGTCCTGACTGAGTGCAGGGAGTGCAGTGTTGCATGGTGTCCTGACTGAGTGCAGGGAGTGCAGTGTTGCATGGTGCTCTGACTGAGTGCAGGGAGTGCAGTGTTGCATGGTGCTCTGATTGAGTGCAGGGAGTGCAGTGTTGCATGGTGCTCTGACTGAGTGCAGGGAGTGCAGTGTTGCATGGTGCTCTGACTAAGTGCAGGGAGTGCAGTGTTGCATGGTGTCCTGACTGAGTGCAGGGAGTGCAGTGTTGCATGGCGTTCTGACTGAGTGCAGGGAGTGCAGTGTTGCATGGTGCTCTGACTGAGTGCAGGGAGTGCAGTGTTGCATGGTGTCCTTACTGAGTGCAGGGAGTGCAGTGTTGCATGGTGCTCTGACTGAGTGCAGGGAATGCAGCGCTGCATGGTGCTCTGACTGATTACAGGGAGTGCAGTGTTGCATGGTGTCCTGACTGAGTGCAGGGAGTGCAGCGTTGCATGGTGCTCTGACTGAGTGCAGGGAGTGCAGTGTTGCATGGTGTCCTGACTGAGTGCAGGGAGTGCAGCGTTGCATGGTGTCCTGACTGAGTGCAGGGAGTGCAGTGCTGCATGGTGCTCTGACTGAGTGCAGGGAGTGCAGTGTTGCATGGTGCTCTGACTGAGTGCAGGGAGTGTAGTGTTGCATGGTGTCCTGACTGAGTGCAGGGAGTGCAGTGTTGCATGGCGCTCTGACTGAGTGCAGGGACTGCAGTGTTGCATGGTGCTCTGACTGAGTGCAGGGAGTGCAGTGTTGCATGGTGTCCTTACTGAGTGCAGGGAGTGCAGCGCTGCATGGTGCTCTGACTGATTACAGGGAGTGCAGTGTTGCATGGTGCTCTGACTGAGTGCAGGGAGTGCAGCGTTGCATGGTGTCCTGACTGAGTGCAGGCAGTGCTGCGTTGCATGGTGCTCTGACTGAGTGCAGGGAGTGCAGTGTTGCATGGTGCTCTGACTGAGTGCAGGGAGTGCAGTGTTGCATGGTGCTCTGACTGAGTGCAGGGAGTGCAGCGTTGCATGGTGACCTGACTGAGTGCAGGGAGTGCAGTGTTGCATGGTGTCCTGACTGAGTGCAGGGGGGTGCAGTGTTGCATGGTGCTCTGACTGAGTACAGGGAGTGCAGTGTTGCATGGTGCTCTGACTGAGTACAGGGAGTGCTGCGTTGCATGGTGCTCTGACTGAGTGCAGGGAGTGCAGTGTTGCATGGTGCTCTGACTTAGTGCAGGGAGTGCAGTGTTGCATGGTGCTCTGACTGAGTGCAGGGAGTGCAGCGCTGCATGGTGCTCTGACTGTGTGCAGGGAGTGCAGTGTTGCATGGTGTCCTGATTGAGTGCAGGGAGTGCAGTGTTGCATGGCGCACTGACTGAGTGCAGGGAGTGCAGTGTTGCATGGTGCTCTGACTGAGTGCAGGGAGTGCAGTGTTGCATGGTGCTCTGACTGAGTGCAGGGAGTGCAGTGTTGCATGGTGCCCTGACTGAGTGCAGGGAGTGCAGCGTTGCATGGTGTCCTGACTGAGTGCAGGGAGTGCAGCGTTGCATGGTGCTCTGACTGAGTGCAGGGAGTGCAGTGTTGCATGGTGCTCTGGCTGAGTGCAGGGAGCGCAGTGTTGCATGGTGCTCTGACTGAGTGCAGGGAGTGCAGCGCTGCATGGTGACCTGACTGAGTGCAGGGAGTGCAGTGTTGCATGGTGTCCTGACTGAGTGCAGGGGTTGCAGTGTTGCATGCTGCTCTGACTGAGTACAGGGAGTGCAGTTTTGCATGGTGCTCTGACTGAGTGCAGGGAGTGCTGTGTTGCATGGTGCTCTGACTGAGTACAGGGAGTGCAGCATTGCATGGTGCTCTGACTGAGTGCAGGGAGTGCAGTGTTGCATGGTGTCCTGACTGAGTGCAGGGAGTGCAGTGTTGCATGGTGTCCTGACTGAGTGCAGGGAGTGCAGTGTTGCATGGCGCACTGACTGAGTGCAGGGAGTGCAGTGTTGCATGGCGCTCTGACTGAGTGCAGGGAGTGCAGTGTTGCATGGTGCTCTGACTGAGTGCAGGGAGTGCAGCGCTGCATGGTGCTCTGACTGAGTGCAGCGTTGCATGGTGCTCTGACTGAGTGCAGGGAGTGCAGCGTTGCATGGTGTCCTGACTGAGTGCAGGGAGTGCAGCGTTGCATGGTGCTCTGACTGAGTGCAGGGAGTGCAGTGTTGCATGGTGCTCTGGCTGAGTGCAGGGAGCGCAGTGTTGCATGGTGCTCTGACTGAGTGCAGGGAGCGCAGCGTTGCATGGTGACCTGACTGAGTGCAGGGAGTGCAGTGTTGCATGGTGTCCTGACTGAGTGCAGGGGTTGCAGTGTTGCATGGTGCTCTGACTGAGTACAGGGAGTGCAGTTTTGCATGGTGCTCTGACTGAGTACAGGGAGTGCAGCATTGCATGGTGCTCTGGATGAGTGCAGGGAGTGCAGTGTTGCATGGTGTCCTGACTGAGTGCAGGGAGTGCAGTGTTGCATGGTGTCCTGACTGAGTGCAGGGAGTGCAGTGTTGCATGGTGCTCTGACTGAGTGCAGGGAGTGCAGTGTTGCATGGTGCTCTGATTGAGTGCAGGGAGTGCAGTGTTGCATGGTGCTCTGACTGAGTGCAGGGAGTGCAGTGTTGCATGGTGCTCTGACTAAGTGCAGGGAGTGCAGTGTTGCATGGTGTCCTGACTGAGTGCAGGGAGTGCAGCGTTGCATGGTGTCCTGACTGAGTGCAGGTAGTGCAGTGTTGCATGGTGCTCTGACTGAGTGCAGGGAGTTCAGTGTTGCATGGTGCTCTGACTGAGTGCAGGGAGTGCAGTGTTGCATGGTGTCCTGACTGAGTGCAGGGAGTGCAGTGTTGCATGGCGTTCTGACTGAGTGCAGGGAGTGCAGTGTTGCATGGTGCTCTGACTGAGTGCAGGGAGTGCAGTGTTGCATGGTGTCCTTACTGAGTGCAGGGAGTGCAGTGTTGCATGGTGCTCTGACTGAGTGCAGGGAATGCAGCGCTGCATGGTGCTCTGACTGATTACAGGGAGTGCAGTGTTGCATGGTGTCCTGACTGAGTGCAGGGAGTGCAGCGTTGCATGGTGCTCTGACTGAGTGCAGGGAGTGCAGTGTTGCATGGTGCTCTGACTGAGTGCAGGGAGTGCAGTGTTGCATGGTGCTCTGGCTGAGTGCAGGGAGTGCAGCGTTGCATGGTGACCTGACTGAGTGCAGGGAGTGCAGTGTTGCATGGTGTCCTGACTGAGTGCAGGGGGGTGCAGTGTTGCATGGTGCTCTGACTGAGTACAGGGAGTGCAGTGTTGCATGGTGCTCCGACTGAGCACAGGGAGTGCTGCGTTGCATGGTGCTCTGACTGAGTGCAGGGAGTGCAGTGTTGCATGGTGTCCTGACTGAGTGCAGGGAGTGCAGTGTGGCATGGTGTCCTGACTGAGTGCAGGGAGTGCAGTGTTGCATGTTGCTCTGACTGAGTACAGGTAGTGCAGCGTTGCATGGTGCTCTGACTGAGTACAGGGAGTGCAGTGTTGCATGGTGCTCTGACTGAGTGCAGGTAGTGCAGTGTTGCATGGTGCTCTAACTGAATGCAGGGAGTGCAGTGTTGCGTGGTGCTCTGACTGAGTGCAGGGAGTGCAGTGTTGCATGGTGTCCTGACTGAGTGCAGGGAGTGCAGCGTTGCATGGTGTCCTGACTGAGTGCAGGGAGTGCAGTGCTGCATGGTGCTCTGACTGAGTGCAGGGAGTGCAGTGTTGCATGGTGCTCTGACTGAGTGCAGGGAGTGTAGTGTTGCATGGTGTCCTGACTGAGTGCAGGGAGTGCAGTGTTGCATGGTGCTCTGACTGAGTGCAGGGAGTGCAGTGTTGCATGGTGTCCTTACTGAGTGCAGGGAGTGCAGCGCTGCATGGTGCTCTGACTGATTACAGGGAGTGCAGTGTTGCATGGTGCTCTGACTGAGTGCAGGGAGTGCAGCGTTGCATGGTGTCCTGACTGAGTGCAGGCAGTGCTGCGTTGCATGGTGCTCTGACTGAGTGCAGGGAGTGCAGTGTTGCATGGTGCTCTGACTGAGTGCAGGGAGTGCAGTGTTGCATGGTGCTCTGACTGAGTGCAGGGAGTGCAGCGTTGCATGGTGACCTGACTGAGTGCAGGGAGTGCAGTGTTGCATGGTGTCCTGACTGAGTGCAGGGGGGTGCAGTGTTGCATGGTGCTCTGACTGAGTACAGGGAGTGCAGTGTTGCATGGTGCTCTGACTGAGTACAGGGAGTGCTGCGTTGCATGGTGCTCTGACTGAGTGCAGGGAGTGCAGTGTTGCATGGTGCTCTGACTTAGTGCAGGGAGTGCAGTGTTGCATGGTGCTCTGACTGAGTGCAGGGAGTGCAGTGTTGCATGGTGCCCTGACTGAGTGCAGGGAGTGCAGCGTTGCATGGTGTCCTGACTGAGTGCAGGGAGTGCAGCATTGCATGGTGCTCTGACTGAGTGCAGGGAGTGCAGTGTTGCATGGTGCTCTGGCTGAGTGCAGGGAGCGCAGTGTTGCATGGTGCTCTGACTGAGTGCAGGGAGTGCAGCGCTGCATGGTGACCTGACTGAGTGCAGGGAGTGCAGTGTTGCATGGTGTCCTGACTGAGTGCAGGGGTTGCAGTGTTGCATGCTGCTCTGACTGAGTACAGGGAGTGCAGTTTTGCATGGTGCTCTGACTGAGTGCAGGGAGTGCTGTGTTGCATGGTGCTCTGACTGAGTACAGGGAGTGCAGCATTGCATGGTGCTCTGACTGAGTGCAGGGAGTGCAGTGTTGCATGGTGTCCTGACTGAGTGCAGGGAGTGCAGTGTTGCATGGTGTCCTGACTGAGTGCAGGGAGTGCAGTGTTGCATGGCGCACTGACTGAGTGCAGGGAGTGCAGTGTTGCATGGCGCTCTGACTGAGTGCAGGGAGTGCAGTGTTGCATGGCGCTCTGACTGAGTGCAGGGAGTGCAGTGTTGCATGGTGCTCTGACTGAGTGCAGGGAGTGCAGCGCTGCATGGTGCTCTGACTGAGTGCAGGGAGTGCAGTGTTGCATGGTGCTCTGACTGAGTGCAGGGAGTGCAGCGTTGCATGGTGTCCTGACTGAGTGCAGGGAGTGCAGCGTTGCATGGTGCTCTGACTGAGTGCAGGGAGTGCAGTGTTGCATGGTGCTCTGGCTGAGTGCAGGGAGCGCAGTGTTGCATGGTGCTCTGACTTAGTGCAGGGAGTGCAGTGTTGCATGGTGCTCTGACTGAGTGCAGGGAGTGCAGCGCTGCATGGTGCTCTGACTGTGTGCAGGGAGTGCAGTGTTGCATGGTGTCCTGACTGAGTGCAGGGAGTGCAGTGTTGCATGGCGCACTGACTGAGTGCAGGGAGTGCAGTGTTGCATGGCGCTCTGACTGAGTGCAGGGAGTGCAGTGTTGCATGGCGCTCTGACTGAGTGCAGGGAGTGCAGTGTTGCATGGTGCTCTGTCTGAATGCAGGGAGTGCAGCGCTGCATGGTGCTCTGACTGAGTGCAGGGAGTGCAGTGTTGCATGGTGCTCTGACTGAGTGCAGGGAGTGCAGCGTTGCATGGTGTCCTGACTGAGTGCAGGGAGTGCAGCGTTGCATGGTGCTCTGACTGAGTGCAGGGAGTGCAGTGTTGCATGGTGCTCTGGCTGAGTGCAGGGAGCGCAGTGTTGCATGGTGCTCTGACTGAGTGCAGGGAGTGCAGCGTTGCATGGTGACCTGACTGAGTGCAGGGAGTGCAGTGTTGCATGGTGTCCTGACTGAGTGCAGGGGTTGCAGTGTTGCATGGTGCTCTGACTGAGTACAGGGAGTGCAGTTTTGCATGGTGCTCTGACTGAGTGCAGGGAGTGCAGTGTTGCATGGTGCTCTGACTGAGTACAGGGAGTGCAGCATTGCATGGTGCTCTGGATGAGTGCAGGGAGTGCAGTGTTGCATGGTGTCCTGACTGAGTGCAGGGAGTGCAGTGTTGCATGGTGTCCTGACTGAGTGCAGGGAGTGCAGTGTTGCATGGTGCTCTGACTGAGTGCAGGGAGTGCAGTGTTGCATGGTGCTCTGATTGAGTGCAGGGAGTGCAGTGTTGCATGGTGCTCTGACTGAGTGCAGGGAGTGCAGTGTTGCATGGTGCTCTGACTAAGTGCAGGGAGTGCAGTGTTGCATGGTGTCCTGACTGAGTGCAGGGAGTGCAGCGTTGCATGGTGTCCTGACTGAGTGCAGGTAGTGCAGTGTTGCATGGTGCTCTGACTGAGTGCAGGGAGTTCAGTGTTGCATGGTGCTCTGACTGAGTGCAGGGAGTGCAGTGTTGCATGGTGTCCTGACTGAGTGCAGGGAGTGCAGTGTTGCATGGCGTTCTGACTGAGTGCAGGGAGTGCAGTGTTGCATGGTGCTCTGACTGAGTGCAGTGTTGCATGGTGTCCTTACTGAGTGCAGGGAGTGCAGTGTTGCATGGTGCTCTGACTGAGTGCAGGGAATGCAGCGCTGCATGGTGCTCTGACTGATTACAGGGAGTGCAGTGTTGCATGGTGTCCTGACTGAGTGCAGGGAGTGCAGCGTTGCATGGTGCTCTGACTGAGTGCAGGGAGTGCAGTGTTGCATGGTGCTCTGACTGAGTGCAGGGAGTGCAGTGTTGCATGGTGCTCTGGCTGAGTGCAGGGAGTGCAGCGTTGCATGGTGACCTGACTGAGTGCAGGGAGTGCAGTGTTGCATGGTGTCCTGACTGAGTGCAGGGGGGTGCAGTGTTGCATGGTGCTCTGACTGAGTACAGGGAGTGCAGTGTTGCATGGTGCTCCGACTGAGCACAGGGAGTGCTGCGTTGCATGGTGCTCTGACTGAGTGCAGGGAGTGCAGTGTTGCATGGTGTCCTGACTGAGTGCAGGGAGTGCAGTGTGGCATGGTGTCCTGACTGAGTGCAGGGAGTGCAGCGTTGCATGGTGCTCTGACTGTGTGGAGGGAGTGCAGCATTGCATGGTGAACTGACTGAGTGCAGGGAGTGCAGTGTTGCATGGTGCTCTGACTGAGTACAGGTAGTGCAGCGTTGCATGGTGCTCTGACTGGGTAAAAGGAAGTGCAGTGTTGCATGGTGCTCTGACTGAGTGCAGGTAGTGCAGTGTTGCATGGTGCTCTGACTGAATGCAGGGAGTGCAGTGTTGCGTGGTGCTCTGACTGAGTGCAGGGAGTGCAGTGTTGCATGGTGTCCTGACTGAGTGCAGGGAGTGCAGCGTTGCATGGTGTCCTGACTGAGTGCAGGGAGTGCAGTGCTGCATGGTGCTCTGACTGAGTGCAGGGAGTGCAGTGTTGCATGGTGCTCTGACTGAGTGCAGGGAGTGTAGTGTTGCATGGTGTCCTGACTGAGTGCAGGGACTGCAGTGTTGCATGGTGCTCTGACTGAGTGCAGGGAGTGCAGCGTTGCATGGTGTCCTGACTGAGTGCAGGCAGTGCTGCGTTGCATGGTGCTCTGACTGAGTGCAGGGAGTGCAGTGTTGCATGGTGCTCTGACTGAGTGCAGGGAGTGCAGTGTTGCATGGTGCTCTGACTGAGTGCAGGGAGTGCAGCGTTGCATGGTGACCTGACTGAGTGCAGGGAGTGCAGTGTTGCATGGTGTCCTGACTGAGTGCAGGGGGGTGCAGTGTTGCATGGTGCTCTGACTGAGTGCAGGGAGTGCAGTGTTGCATGGTGCTCTGGCTGAGTGCAGGGAGTGCAGCGTTGCATGGTGACCTGACTGAGTGCAGGGAGTGCAGTGTTGCATGGTGTCCTGACTGAGTGCAGGGGGGTGCAGTGTTGCATGGTGCTCTGACTGAGTACAGGGAGTGCAGTGTTGCATGGTGCTCCGACTGAGCACAGGGAGTGCTGCGTTGCATGGTGCTCTGACTGAGTGCAGGGAGTGCAGTGTTGCATGGTGTCCTGACTGAGTGCAGGGAGTGCAGTGTGGCATGGTGTCCTGACTGAGTGCAGGGAGTGCAGCGTTGCATGGTGCTCTGACTGTGTGGAGGGAGTGCAGCATTGCATGGTGAACTGACTGAGTGCAGGGAGTGCAGTGTTGCATGGTGCTCTGACTGAGTACAGGTAGTGCAGCGTTGCATGGTGCTCTGACTGAGTACAGGGAGTGCAGTGTTGCATGGTGCTCTGACTGAGTGCAGGTAGTGCAGTGTTGCATGGTGCTCTGACTGAATGCAGGGAGTGCAGTGTTGCATGGTGCTCTGACTGAGTGCAGGGAGTGCAGTGTTGCATGGTGTCCTGACTGAGTGCAGGGAGTGCAGCGTTGCATGGTGTCCTGACTGAGTGCAGGGAGTGCAGTGCTGCATGGTGCTCTGACTGAGTGCAGGGAGTGCAGTGTTGCATGGTGCTCTGACTGAGTGCAGGGAGTGTAGTGTTGCATGGTGTCCTGACTGAGTGCAGGGACTGCAGTGTTGCATGGTGCTCTGACTGAGTGCAGGGAGTGCAGTGTTGCATGGTGTCCTTACTGAGTGCAGGGAGTGCAGTGTCGCATGGTGCTCTGACTGAGTGCAGGGAGTGCAGCGCTGCATGGTGCTCTGACTGATTACAGGGAGTGCAGTGTTGCATGGTGCTCTGACTGAGTGCAGGGAGTGCAGCGTTGCATGGTGTCCTGACTGAGTGCAGGCAGTGCTGCGTTGCATGGTGCTCTGACTGAGTGCAGGGAGTGCAGTGTTGCATGGTGCTCTGACTGAGTGCAGGGAGTGCAGTGTTGCATGGTGCTCTGACTGAGTGCAGGGAGTGCAGCGTTGCATGGTGACCTGACTGAGTGCAGGGAGTGCAGTGTTGCATGGTGTCCTGACTGAGTGCAGGGGGGTGCAGTGTTGCATGGTGCTCTGACTGAGTACAGGGAGTGCAGTGTTGCATGGTGCTCTGACTGAGTACAGGGAGTGCTGCGTTGCATGGTGCTCTGACTGAGTGCAGGGAGTGTAGTGTTGCATGGTGCTCTGACTTAGTGCAGGGAGTGCAGTGTTGCATGGTGCTCTGACTGAGTGCAGGGAGTGCAGCGCTGCATGGTGCTCTGACTGTGTGCAGGGAGTGCAGTGTTGCATGGTGTCCTGATTGAGTGCAGGGAGTGCAGTGTTGCATGGCGCACTGACTGAGTGCAGGGAGTGCAGTGTTGCATGGTGCTCTGACTGAGTGCAGGGAGTGCAGTGTTGCATGGTGCTCTGACTGAGTGCAGGGAGTGCAGTGTTGCATGGTGCCCTGACTGAGTGCAGGGAGTGCAGCGTTGCATGGTGTCCTGACTGAGTGCAGGGAGTGCAGCGTTGCATGGTGCTCTGACTGAGTGCAGGGAGTGCAGTGTTGCATGGTGCTCTGGCTGAGTGCAGGGAGCGCAGTGTTGCATGGTGCTCTGACTGAGTGCAGGGAGTGCAGCGCTGCATGGTGACCTGACTGAGTGCAGGGAGTGCAGTGTTGCATGGTGTCCTGACTGAGTGCAGGGGTTGCAGTGTTGCATGCTGCTCTGACTGAGTACAGGGAGTGCGGTTTTGCATGGTGCTCTGACTGAGTGCAGGGAGTGCTGTGTTGCATGGTGCTCTGACTGAGTACAGGGAGTGCAGCATTGCATGGTGCTCTGACTGAGTGCAGGGAGTGCAGTGTTGCATGGTGTCCTGACTGAGTGCAGGGAGTGCAGTGTTGCATGGTGTCCTGACTGAGTGCAGGGAGTGCAGTGTTGCATGGTGCTCTGACTGAGTGCAGGGAGTGCAGTGTTGCATGGTGCTCTGACTGAGTGCAGGGAGTGCAGTGTTGCATGGTGCTCTGACTAAGTGCAGGGAGTGCAGTGTTGCATGGTGTCCTGACTGAGTGCAGGGAGTGCAGCATTGCATGGTGTCCTGACTGAGTGCAGGTAGTGCAGTGTTGCATGGTGCTCTGACTGAGTGCAGGGAGTGCAGTGTTGCATGGTGCTCTGACTGAGTGCAGGGAGTGCAGTGTTGCATGGTGTCCTGACTGAGTGCAGGGAGTGCAGTGTTGCATGGTGCTCTGACTGAGTGCAGGGAGTTCAGTGTTGCATGGTGCTCTGACTGAGTGCAGGGAGTTCAGTGTTGCATGGTGCTCTGACTGAGTGCAGGGAGTGCAGTGTTGCATGGTGTCCTGACTGAGTGCAGGGAGTGCAGTGTTGCATGGCGTTCTGACTGAGTGCAGGGAGTGCAGTGTTGCATGGTGCTCTGACTGAGTGCAGGGAGTGCAGTGTTGCATGGTGTCCTTACTGAGTGCAGGGAGTGCAGTGTTGCATGGTGCTCTGACTGAGTGCAGGGAATGCAGCGCTGCATGGTGCTCTGACTGATTACAGGGAGTGCAGTGTTGCATGGTGTCCTGACTGAGTGCAGGGAGTGCAGCGTTGCATGGTGCTCTGACTGAGTGCAGGGAGTGCAGTGTTGCATGGTGCTCTGACTGAGTGCAGGGAGTGCAGTGTTGCATGGTGCTCTGGCTGAGTGCAGGGAGTGCAGTGTTGCATGGTGACCTGACTGAGTGCAGGGAGTGCAGTGTTGCATGGTGTCCTGACTGAGTGCAGGGGGGTGCAGTGTTGCATGGTGCTCTGACTGAGTACAGGGAGTGCAGTGTTGCATGGTGCTCCGACTGAGCACAGGGAGTGCTGCGTTGCATGGTCCTCTGACTGAGTGCAGGGAGTGCAGTGTTGCATGGTGTCCTGACTGAGTGCAGGGAGTGCAGTGTGGCATGGTGTCCTGACTGAGTGCAGGGAGTGCAGCGTTGCATGGTGCTCTGACTGTGTGGAGGGAGTGCAGCATTGCATGGTGAACTGACTGAGTGCAGGGAGTGCAGTGTTGCATGGTGCTCTGACTGAGTACAGGTAGTGCAGCGTTGCATGGTGCTCTGACTGAGTACAGGGAGTGCAGTGTTGCATGGTGCTCTGACTGAGTGCAGGTAGTGCAGTGTTGCATTGTGCTCTGACTGAATGCAGGGAGTGCAGTGTTGCGTGGTGCTCTGACTGAGTGCAGGGAGTGCAGTGTTGCATGGTGTCCTGACTGAGTGCAGGGAGTGCAGCGTTGCATGGTGTCCTGACTGAGTGCAGGGAGTGCAGTGCTGCATGGTGCTCTGACTGAGTGCAGGGAGTGCAGTGTTGCATGGTGCTCTGACTGAGTGCAGGGAGTGTAGTGTTGCATGGTGTCCTGACTGAGTGCAGGGAGTGCAGTGTTGCATGGCGCTCTGACTGAGTGCAGGGACTGCAGTGTTGCATGGTGCTCTGACTGAGTGCAGGGAGTGCAGTGTTGCATGGTGTCCTTACTGAGTGCAGGGAGTGCAGTGTCGCATGGTGCTCTGACTGAGTGCAGGGAGTGCAGCGCTGCATGGTGCTCTGACTGATTACAGGGAGTGCAGTGTTGCATGGTGCTCTGACTGAGTGCAGGGAGTGCAGCGTTGCATGGTGTCCTGACTCAGTGCAGGCAGTGCTGCGTTGCATGGTGCTCTGACTGAGTGCAGGGAGTGCAGTGTTGCATGGTGCTCTGACTGAGTGCAGGGAGTGCAGTGTTGCATGGTGCTCTGACTGAGTGCAGGGAGTGCAGCGTTGCATGGTGACCTGACTGAGTGCAGGGAGTGCAGTGTTGCATGGTGTCCTGACTGAGTGCAGGGGGGTGCAGTGTTGCATGGTGCTCTGACTGAGTACAGGGAGTGCAGTGTTGCATGGTGCTCTGACTGAGTACAGGGAGTGCTGCGTTGCATGGTGCTCTGACTGAGTGCAGGGAGTGCAGTGTTGCATGGTGCTCTGACTTAGTGCAGGGAGTGCAGTGTTGCATGGTGCTCTGACTGAGTGCAGGGAGTGCAGCGCTGCATGGTGCTCTGACTGTGTGCAGGGAGTGCAGTGTTGCATGGTGTCCTGATTGAGTGCAGGGAGTGCAGTGTTGCATGGCGCACTGACTGAGTGCAGGGAGTGCAGTGTTGCATGGTGCTCTGACTGAGTGCAGGGAGTGCAGTGTTGCATGGTGCTCTGACTGAGTGCAGGGAGTGCAGTGTTGCATGGTGCCCTGACTGAGAGCAGGGAGTGCAGCGTTGCATGGTGTCCTGACTGAGTGCAGGGAGTGCAGCGTTGCATGGTGCTCTGACTGAGTGCAGGGAGTGCAGTGTTGCATGGTGCTCTGGCTGAGTGCAGGGAGCGCAGTGTTGCATGGTGCTCTGACTGAGTGCAGGGAGTGCAGCGCTGCATGGTGACCTGACTGAGTGCAGGGAGTGCAGTGTTGCATGGTGTCCTGACTGAGTGCAGGGGTTGCAGTGTTGCATGCTGCTCTGACTGAGTACAGGGAGTGCAGTTTTGCATGGTGCTCTGACTGAGTGCAGGGAGTGCTGTGTTGCATGGCGCTCTGACTGAGTACAGGGAGTGCAGCATTGCATGGTGCTCTGACTGAGTGCAGGGAGTGCAGTGTTGCATGGTGTCCTGACTGAGTGCAGGGAGTGCGGTGTTGCATGGTGTCCTGACTGAGTGCAGGGAGTGCAGTGTTGCATGGTGCTCTGACTGAGTGCAGGGAGTGCAGTGTTGCATGGTGCTCTGACTGAGTGCAGGGAGTGCAGTGTTGCATGGTGCTCTGACTGAGTGCAGGGAGTGCTGTGTTGCATGGTGCTCTGACTAAGTGCAGGGAGTGCAGTGTTGCATGGTGTCCTGACTGAGTGCAGGGAGTGCAGCATTGCATGGTGTCCTGACTGAGTGCAGGTAGTGCAGTGTTGCATGGTGCTCTGACTGAGTGCAGGGAGTGCAGTGTTGCATGGTGCTCTGACTGAGTGCAGGGAGTGCAGTGTTGCATGGTGTCCTGACTGAGTGCAGGGAGTGCAGTGTTGCATGGTGCTCTGACTGAGTGCAGGGAGTGCAGTGTTGCATGGTGCTCTGACTGAGTGCAGGGAGTGCAGTGTTGCATGGTGTCCTGACTGAGTGCAGGGGGGTGCAGTGTTGCATGGTGCTCTGAATGAGTGCAGGGAATGCAGCGCTGCATGGTGCTCTGACTTATTACAGGGAGTGCAGTGTTGCATGGTGTCCTGACTGAGTGCAGGGAGTGCAGCGTTGCATGGTGCTCTGACTGAGTGCAGGGTGTGCAGTGTTGCATGGTGCTCTGACTGAGTGCAGGGAGTGCAGTGTTGCATGGTGCTCTGACTGAGTGCAGGGAGTGCAGCGTTGCATGGTGACCTGACTGAGTGCAGGGAGTGCAGTGCTGCATGGTGTCCTGACTGAGTGCAGGGGGGTGCAGTGTTGCATGGTGCTCTGACTGAGTAAAGGGAGTGCAGTGTTGCATGCTGCTCCAACTGAGCACAGGGAGTGCTGCGTTGCATGGTGCTCTGACTGAGTGCAGGGAGTGCAGTGTTGCATTGTGTCCTGACTGAGTGCAGGGAGTGCAGTGTGGCATGGTGTCCTGACTGAGTGCAGGGAGTGCAGCGTTTCATGGTGCTCTGACTGAGTGGAGGGAGTGCAGCATTGCATGGTGAACTGACTGAGTGCAGGGAGTGCAGTGTTGCATGGTGAACTGACTGAGTGCAGGGAGTGCAGTGTTGCATGGTGCTCTGACTGAGTACAGGTAGTGCAGTGTTGCATGGTGCTCTGACTGAGTACAGGGAGTGCAGTGTTGCATGGTGCTCTGACTGAGTGCAGGTAGTGCAATGTTGCATGGTGCTCTGACTGAGTGCAGGGAGTGCAGTTTTGCATGGTGCTCTGACTGAGTGCAGGGTGTGCAGTGTTACATGGTGTCCTGACTGAGTGCAGGGAGTGCAGTGTTGCATGGTGCTCTGACTGAGTGCAGGGAGTGCAGTGTTGCATGGTGCTCTGACTGAGTGCAGGGAGTGTAGTGTTGCATGGTGTCCTGACTGAGTGCAGGGAGTGCAGTGTTGCATGGTGCTCTGACTGAGTGCAGGGAGTGCAGTGTTGCATGGTGTCCTTACTGAGTGCAGGGAGTGCAGTGTCGCATGGTGCTCTGACTGATTACAGGGAGTGCAGTGTTGAATGGTGCTCTGACTGAGTGCAGGGAGTGCAGCATTGCATGGTGTCCTGACTGAGTGCAGGCAGTGCTGCGTTGCATGGTGCTCTGACTGAGTGCAGGGAGTGCAGTGTTGCATGGTGCTCTGACTGAGTGCAGTGTTGCATGGTGCTCTGACTGAGTGCAGGGAGTGCAGCGTTGCATGGTGCTCTGACTGAGTGCAGGGAGTGCAGTGTTGCATGGTGTCCTGACTGAGTGCAGGGAGTGCAGTGTGGCATGGTGTCCTGACTGAGTGCAGGGAGTGCAGCGTTGCATGGTGCTCTGACTGAGTGCAGGGAGTGCAGCATTGCATGGTGAACTGACTGAGTGCAGGGAGTGCAGTGTTGCATGGTGCTCTGACTGAGTACAGGTAGTGCAGCGTTGCATGGTGCTCTGACTGAGTACAGGGAGTGCTGCGTTGCATGGTGCTCTGACTGAGTACAGGGAGTGCAGTGCTGCATGGCGCTCTGACTGAGTACAGGGAGTGCAGTGTTGCATGGTGATCTGACTGAGTGCAGGGAGTGCAGTGTTGCATGGTGCTCTGACTGAGTACAGGGAGTGCAGTGCTGCATGGTGCTCTGACTGAGTGCAGGGAGTGCCGTGTTGCATGGCGCTCATTCTGAGTGCAGGGAGTGCAATGCTGCATGGCGCTCTGACTGAGTGCAGGGAGTGCAACGCTGCATGGCGCTCTGACTGAGTGCAGGGAGTGCAGTGTTGCATGGCGCTCTGACTGAGTGCAGGGAGTGCAACGTTGCATGGTGCTCTGACTGAGTGCAGGGAGTGCAGTGCTGCATGGTGCTCTGACTGAGTGCAGGGAGTGCAGTGTTGCATGGCGCTCTGACTGAGTGCAGGGAGTGCAGCGCTGCATGGCACTCTGACTGAGTGCAGGGAGTGCAACGTTGCATGGTGCTCTGACGGAGTGCAGGGAGTGCAGCGCTGCATGGTGCTCTGACTGAGTACAGGGAGTGCAGTGTTGCATGGTGCTCTGACTGAGTGCAGGGAGTGCAGTGTAGCATGGCGCTCTGACTGAGTGCAGGGAGTGCAGTGCTCCATGGTGCTCTGACTGAGTGCAGGGAGTGCAGCGCTGCATGGTGCTCTGACTGAGTACAGGGAGTGCAGTGTTGCATGGCGCTGACTGAGTGCAGGGAGTGCAGCGCTGCATGGTGTTCTGACTGAGTACAGGGAGTGCAGTGTTGCATGGTGCTCTGACTGAGTGCAGGGAATGCAGTGTTGCATGGCGCTCTGACTGAGTGCAGGGAGTGCAGTGTTGCATGGTGCTCTGACTGAGTGCAGGGAGTGCAGTGCTGCATGGTGTCCTGACTGAGTGCAGGGAGTGCAGTGTTGCATGGCGCTCTGACTGAGTGCAGGGTGTGCAGTGTTGCATGGTGCTCTGACTGAGTGCAGGGAGTGCAGTGCTGCATGGTGCTCTGACTGAGTGCAGGGAGTGCAGCGTTGCATGGTGCTCTGACTGAGTGCAGGGAGTGCCGTGCTGCATGGTGTCCTGACTGAGTGCAGGGAGTGCAGCGCTGCATGGCACTCTGACTGAGTGCAGGGTGTGCAGCACTGCATGGTGCTCTGACTGAGTGCAGGGAGTGCAGTGCTGCATGGTGCTCTGACTGAGTGCAGGGAGTGCAGCACTGCGTGGTGCTCTGACTGAGTGCAGGGAGTGCAGCGTTGCATGGTGCTCTGACTGAGTGCAGGGAGTGGAGCGTTGCACGGCGCTCTGACTGAGTGCAGGGAGTGCAGTACTGCATGGCACTCTGACTGAGTGCAGGGAGTGCAGTGCTGCATGGCGCTCTGACTGAGTGCAGGGTGTGCAGTGTTGCATGGTGCTCTGACTGAGTGCAGGGAGTGCAGTGCTGCATGGTGCTCTGACTGAGTGCAGGGAGTGCAGCGTTGCATGGTGCTCTGACTGAGTGCAGGGAGTGCCGTGCTGCATGGTGTCCTGACTGAGTGCAGGGAGTGCAGCGCTGCATGGCACTCTGACTGAGTGCAGGGAGTGCAGCGTTGCATGGTGCTCTGACTGAGTGCAGGGAGTGCAGTGCTGCATGGTGCTCTGACTGAGTGCAGGGAGTGCAACGTTGCATGTTGTCCTGACTGAATGCAGGGAGTGCAGTGTTGCGTGGTGCTCTGACTGAGTGCAGGGAGTGCAGCGTTGCATGGTGCTCTGACTGAGTGCAGGGAGTGCAGTACAGCATGGCACTCTGACTGAGTGCAGGGAGTGCAGTGCTGCATGGCACTCTGACTGAGTGCAGGGAGTGCAACGTTGCATGTTGTCCTGACTGAATGCAGGGAGTGCAGTGTTGCGTGGTGCTCTGACTGAGTGCAGGGAGTGCAGCGTTGCATGGCGCTCTGACTGAATGCAGGGAGTGCAGTGCTGCATGGCACTCTGACTGAGTGCAGGGAGTGCAACGTTGCATGTTGTCCTGACTGAATGCAGGGAGTGCAGTGTTGCGTGGTGCTCTGACTGAGTGCAGGGAGTGCAGCGCTGCATGGTGCTCTGACTGAGTGCAGGGAGTGCAGTGTTGCATTGTGCTCTGACTGAGTGCAGGGAGTGCAGCGTTGCATGGCGCTCTGACTGAGTGCAGGGAGTGCAGTGCTGCATGGCACTCTGACTGAGTGCAGGGAGTGTAACGTTGCATGGTGCTCTGACTGAGTGCAGGGAGTGCAGCATTGCATGGCACTCTGACTGAGTGCAGGGAGTGCAGTGTTGCGTGGTGCTCTGACTGAGTGCAGGGAATGCAACGTTGCATGGCGCTCTGACTGAGTGCAGGGAGTGCAGTGCTGCATGGTGCTCTGACTGAGTGCAGGGAGTGCAGTGTTGCATGGTGCTCTGACTGAGTGCAGGGAGTGCAGTGCTGCATGGTGCTCTGACTGAGTGCAGGGAGTGCAGTGCTGCATGGTGCTCTGACTGAGTGCAGGGAGTGCAGCGTTGCATGGCGCTCTGACTGAGTGCAGGGAGTGCAGTGCTGCATGGCACTCTGACTGAGTGCAGGGAGTGTAACGTTGCATGGTGCTCTGACTGAGTGCAGGGAGTGTAACGTTGCATGGCGCTCTGACTGAGTGCAGGGAGTGTAACGTTGCATGGCGCTCTGACTGAGTGCAGGGAGTGCAGTACTGCATGGCACTCTGACTGAGTGCAGGGAGTGCAGCATTGCATGGTGCTCTGACTGAGTGCAGGGAATGCAACGTTGCATGGCGCTCTGACTGAGTGCAGGGAGTGCAACGTTGCATGGTGCTCTGACTGAGTGCAGGGAGTGCAGTGTTGCATGGTGTCCTGACTGAGTGCAGGGGTTGCAGTGTTGCATGCTGCTCTGACTGAGTACAGGGAGTGCAGTTTTGCATGGTGCTCTGACTGAGTGCAGGGAGTGCTGTGTTGCATGGCGCTCTGACTGAGTACAGGGAGTGCAGCATTGCATGGTGCTCTGACTGAGTGCAGGGAGTGCAGTGTTGCATGGTGTCCTGACTGAGTGCAGGGAGTGCAGTGTTGCATGGTGTCCTGACTGAGTGCAGGGAGTGCAGTGTTGCATGGTGCTCTGACTGAGTGCAGGGAGTGCAGTGTTGCATGGTGCTCTGACTGAGTGCAGGGAGTGCAGTGTTGCATGGTGCTCTGACTGAGTGCAGGGAGTGCTGTGTTGCATGGTGCTCTGACTAAGTGCAGGGAGTGCAGTGTTGCATGGTGTCCTGACTGAGTGCAGGGAGTGCAGCATTGCATGGTGTCCTGACTGAGTGCAGGTAGTGCAGTGTTGCATGGTGCTCTGACTGAGTGCAGGGAGTGCAGTGTTGCATGGTGCTCTGACTGAGTGCAGGGAGTGCAGTGTTGCATGGTGTCCTGACTGAGTGCAGGGAGTGCAGTGTTGCATGGTGCTCTGACTGAGTGCAGGGAGTGCAGTGTTGCATGGTGCTCTGACTGAGTGCAGGGAGTGCAGTGTTGCATGGTGTCCTGACTGAGTGCAGGGGGGTGCAGTGTTGCATGGTGCTCTGACTGAGTGCAGGGAATGCAGCGCTGCATGGTGCTCTGACTGATTACAGGGAGTGCAGTGTTGCATGGTGTCCTGACTGAGTGCAGGGAGTGCAGCGTTGCATGGTGCTCTGACTGAGTGCAGGGTGTGCAGTGTTGCATGGTGCTCTGACTGAGTGCAGGGAGTGCAGTGTTGCATGGTGCTCTGACTGAGTGCAGGGAGTGCAGCGTTGCATGGTGACCTGACTGAGTGCAGGGAGTGCAGTGCTGCATGGTGTCCTGACTGAGTGCAGGGGGGTGCAGTGTTGCATGGTGCTCTGACTGAGTAAAGGGAGTGCAGTGTTGCATGCTGCTCCAACTGAGCACAGGGAGTGCTGCGTTGCATGGTGCTCTGACTGAGTGCAGGGAGTGCAGTGTTGCATTTTGTCCTGACTGAGTGCAGGGAGTGCAGTGTGGCATGGTGTCCTGACTGAGTGCAGGGAGTGCAGCGTTTCATGGTGCTCTGACTGAGTGGAGGGAGTGCAGCATTGCATGGTGAACTGACTGAGTGCAGGGAGTGCAGTGTTGCATGGTGAACTGACTGAGTGCAGGGAGTGCAGTGTTGCATGGTGCTCTGACTGAGTACAGGTAGTGCAGTGTTGCATGGTGCTCTGACTGAGTACAGGGAGTGCAGTGTTGCATGGTGCTCTGACTGAGTGCAGGTAGTGCAATGTTGCATGGTGCTCTGACTGAGTGCAGGGAGTGCAGTTTTGCATGGTGCTCTGACTGAGTGCAGGGTGTGCAGTGTTACATGGTGTCCTGACTGAGTGCAGGGAGTGCAGTGTTGCATGGTGCTCTGACTGAGTGCAGGGTGTGCAGTGTTGCATGGTGCTCTGACTGAGTGCAGGGAGTGTAGTGTTGCATGGTGTCCTGACTGAGTGCAGGGAGTGCAGTGTTGCATGGCGCTCTGACTGAGTGCAGGGAGTGCAGTGTTGCATGGTGCTCTGACTGAGTGCAGGGAGTGCAGTGTTGCATGGTGTCCTTACTGAGTGCAGGGAGTGCAGTGTCGCATGGTGCTCTGACTGAGTGCAGGGAGTGCAGCGCTGCATGGTGCTCTGACTGATTACAGGGAGTGCAGTGTTGAATGGTGCTCTGACTGAGTGCAGGGAGTGCAGCATTGCATGGTGTCCTGACTGAGTGCAGGCAGTGCTGCGTTGCATGGTGCTCTGACTGAGTGCAGGGAGTGCAGTGTTGCATGGTGCTCTGACTGAGTGCAGTGTTGCATGGTGCTCTGACTGAGTGCAGGGAGTGCAGCGTTGCATGGTGCTCTGACTGAGTGCAGGGAGTGCAGTGTTGCATGGTGTCCTGACTGAGTGCAGGGAGTGCAGCGTTGCATGGTGCTCTGACTGAGTGCAGGGAGTGCAGCATTGCATGGTGAACTGACTGAGTGCAGGGAGTGCAGTGTTGCATGGTGCTCTGACTGAGTACAGGTAGTGCAGCGTTGCATGGTGCTCTGACTGAGTACAGGGAGTGCTGCGTTGCATGGTGCTCTGACTGAGTACAGGGAGTGCAGTGCTGCATGGCGCTCTGACTGAGTACAGGGAGTGCAGTGTTGCATGGTGATCTGACTGAGTGCAGGGAGTGCAGTGTTGCATGGTGCTCTGACTGAGTACAGGGAGTGCAGTGCTGCATGGTGCTCTGACTGAGTGCAGGGAGTGCCGTGTTGCATGGCGCTCATTCTGAGTGCAGGGAGTGCAATGCTGCATGGCGCTCTGACTGAGTGCAGGGAGTGCAACGCTGCATGGCGCTCTGACTGAGTGCAGGGAGTGCAGTGTTGCATGGCGCTCTGACTGAGTGCAGGGAGTGCAACGTTGCATGGTGCTCTGACTGAGTGCAGGGAGTGCAGTGCTGCATGGTGCTCTGACTGAGTGCAGGGAGTGCAGTGTTGCATGGCGCTCTGACTGAGTGCAGGGAGTGCAGCGCTGCATGGCACTCTGACTGAGTGCAGGGAGTGCAACGTTGCATGGTGCTCTGACGGAGTGCAGGGAGTGCAGCGCTGCATGGTGCTCTGACTGAGTACAGGGAGTGCAGTGTTGCATGGTGCTCTGACTGAGTGCAGGGAGTGCAGTGTTGCATGGCGCTCTGACTGAGTGCAGGGAGTGCAGTGCTCCATGGTGCTCTGACTGAGTGCAGGGAGTGCAGCGCTGCATGGTGCTCTGACTGAGTACAGGGAGTGCAGTGTTGCATGGCGCTGACTGAGTGCAGGGAGTGCAGCGCTGCATGGTGTTCTGACTGAGTACAGGGAGTGCAGTGTTGCATGGTGCTCTGACTGAGTGCAGGGAGTGCAGTGTTGCATGGCGCTCTGACTGAGTGCAGGGAGTGCAGTGTTGCATGGTGCTCTGACTGAGTGCAGGGAGTGCAGTGCTGCATGGTGTCCTGACTGAGTGCAGGGAGTGCAGTGTTGCATGGCGCTCTGACTGAGTGCAGGGTGTGCAGTGTTGCATGGTGCTCTGACTGAGTGCAGGGAGTGCAGTGCTGCATGGTGCTCTGACTGAGTGCAGGGAGTGCAGCGTTGCATGGTGCTCTGACTGAGTGCAGGGAGTGCCGTGCTGCATGGTGTCCTGACTGAGTGCAGGGAGTGCAGCGCTGCATGGCACTCTGACTGAGTGCAGGGTGTGCAGCACTGCATGGTGCTCTGACTGAGTGCAGGGAGTGCAGTGCTGCATGGTGCTCTGACTGAGTGCAGGGAGTGCAGCACTGCGTGGTGCTCTGACTGAGTGCAGGGAGTGCAGCGTTGCATGGTGCTCTGACTGAGTGCAGGGAGTGGAGCGTTGCATGGCGCTCTGACTGAGTGCAGGGAGTGCAGTACTGCATGGCACTCTGACTGAGTGCAGGGAGTGCAGTGCTGCATGGCGCTCTGACTGAGTGCAGGGTGTGCAGTGTTGCATGGTGCTCTGACTGAGTGCAGGGAGTGCAGTGCTGCATGGTGCTCTGACTGAGTGCAGGGAGTGCAGCGTTGCATGGTGCTCTGACTGAGTGCAGGGAGTGCCGTGCTGCATGGTGTCCTGACTGAGTGCAGGGAGTGCAGCGCTGCATGGCACTCTGACTGAGTGCAGGGAGTGCAGCGTTGCATGGTGCTCTGACTGAGTGCAGGGAGTGCAGTGCTGCATGGTGCTCTGACTGAGTGCAGGGAGTGCAACGTTGCATGTTGTCCTGACTGAATGCAGGGAGTGCAGTGTTGCGTGGTGCTCTGACTGAGTGCAGGGAGTGCAGCGTTGCATGGTGCTCTGACTGAGTGCAGGGAGTGCAGTACTGCATGGCACTCTGACTGAGTGCAGGGAGTGCAGTGCTGCATGGCACTCTGACTGAGTGCAGGGAGTGCAACGTTGCATGTTGTCCTGACTGAATGCAGGGAGTGCAGTGTTGCGTGGTGCTCTGACTGAGTGCAGGGAGTGCAGCGTTGCATGGCGCTCTGACTGAGTGCAGGGAGTGCAGTGCTGCATGGCACTCTGACTGAGTGCAGGGAGTGCAACGTTGCATGTTGTCCTGACTGAATGCAGGGAGTGCAGTGTTGCGTGGTGCTCTGACTGAGTGCAGGGAGTGCAGCGTTGCATGGTGCTCTGACTGAGTGCAGGGAGTGCAGTGTTGCATTGTGCTCTGACTGAGTGCAGGGAGTGCAGCGTTGCATGGCGCTCTGACTGAGTGCAGGGAGTGCAGTGCTGCATGGCACTCTGACTGAGTGCAGGGAGTGTAACGTTGCATGGTGCTCTGACTGAGTGCAGGGAGTGCAGCATTGCATGGCACTCTGACTGAGTGCAGGGAGTGCAGTGTTGCGTGGTGCTCTGACTGAGTGCAGGGAATGCAACGTTGCATGGCGCTCTGACTGAGTGCAGGGAGTGCAGTGCTGCATGGTGCTCTGACTGAGTGCAGGGAGTGCAGTGTTGCATGGTGCTCTGACTGAGTGCAGGGAGTGCAGTGCTGCATGGTGCTCTGACTGAGTGCAGGGAGTGCAGTGCTGCATGGTGCTCTGACTGAGTGCAGGGAGTGCAGCGTTGCATGGCGCTCTGACTGAGTGCAGGGAGTGCAGTGCTGCATGGCACTCTGACTGAGTGCAGGGAGTGTAACGTTGCATGGTGCTCTGACTGAGTGCAGGGAGTGTAACGTTGCATGGCGCTCTGACTGAGTGCAGGGAGTGTAACGTTGCATGGCGCTCTGACTGAGTGCAGGGAGTGCAGTACTGCATGGCACTCTGACTGAGTGCAGGGAGTGCAGCATTGCATGGTGCTCTGACTGAGTGCAGGGAATGCAACGTTGCATGGCGCTCTGACTGAGTGCAGGGAGTGCAACGTTGCATGGTGCTCTGACTGAGTGCAGGGAGTGCAGCCACTCCAGACCACATCGCAGAGCCTTTGGCCAAGACTGAGTGCTCTGACCGTGGGCTCCAAACCCAGCAGCCTGTCTTGTCTGAATTCACCATGTTGGGGTATCAAATTGAGACAGAACCCATTGTGGCCATCAGTCTGTTCTCACACAGATCGCCAACTATGCTGAGGGAAAGTCTCAGGATGATGCCACATAACTCCCATGTGTCCACACCATCAATGTGTCACATAGCATCCAGGCCCAGGCAGCCAGCGCCTCAATCCTGTAGTTACAGGGACATCTACTGTCCCAGGCCAAGTAACTACTGGGTGAACTCCAGCCCCAGAGACACTCAGCAGCCTCCACTCACTCCTCCTCCCACTGGCGAGAGAGTAGAGCACACAGTTAAGAAGTAGAAGACACACACCATGCACTTTCACTAAGGGACAACACATACTGAACTCACCTGCACCACGCCCCGTGTCTGGGTTAATAAGAGCTGGAGTGTGCCCTGAGAGCTCTTTTTATATTAAGCAGAGTAAGGTCATTGGGAACACACGAAGGGGTGTTCATGGATCCTGAGGTTTCAGTGGTGCTAATGGGGGTGAGGTTTGATGCAGCAAGGGATTGGGCACAAGTAGAGGTAACAACTGTACATTGGGTGATTCAGACACTTCATTAAATGGTTGGTCCATCAGAGCCAGCCTGATAGCTCTTGCTGAGTGAGGTGTTGGCTGTGTGGACAAATCTCCTGTCTCATGGTCAGGGTAGTCTCTGCCTCGCTTGCCTTTCTTCTGCTGCCTGCTCCATGGCTTCGCCCCTTTCTTTGGGAGAAGTACAGGCTACAATGGTTTTTGGACACCTTGGTCAAACTGTACTGCAAGGCTCCCCTGACCTGAATCACTGCCTTAGGAGGCCAATGGTGTGCTGGATAAAGCCCTGGTGGAAGCGTTCTCCATATTATACCTCCTCTCAGTCCTTGTACTTGAGATTCATGCTATCGCTGGTTTGCAAATCCTTGGTCCTTCAGCAGCAATCTGGCAGTCTTCATGACCCTTCAAAGTCAATGGAAATCGGGGGGAAAACTCTCCACTGGCTGGAGTCATACCTAGCACAAAGGAAGATGGTTGTGGTGGTTGGAGGTCAATCATCTCAGTCCCAAGACATTGCTGCAGGAGTTCCTCAGGGCAGTGTCCTAGGCCCAACCATCTTCAGCTGCTTCATCAATGGCCTTCCCTCCAATATAAGGTCAGAAATGGGGATGTTCACTGATGACTGCACAGTGTTCAGTTGCATTCGCAACTCCTCAGATAATGAAGCAGTCCATGCCCACATGCAACAAGACCTGGTCGACATTCAGGCTTGGGCTGATAAATGGCAGGTAACATTCGCGCCATAGAAGTACCAGGCAATGACTATCTCCAACAAGCGACAGTCTAACCACCGCCCCTTGACATTCAATGGAATTACCATCGCCGAATCCCCCATCATCAACATCCTGGGGGTTACCATTGAGCAGAAAATTAACTGGACAAGCCACATAAATACAGTGGCAACAAGAGCGGGTCAGAGGCTGGGTATTCTGTGGTGAGTGTCTCACCTCCTGACTCCCCAAAGCCTTTCTGCCATCTACAAGGCACAAGTAAGGAGTGTGATGTTAATACTCTCCACTTGCCTGGATGAGTGCGGCTCCAACACTCAAGAAGCTCGATACCACCCAGGACAAAGCAGCCCATCGACCACCTTAAACATTCACTCCCTTCACCTGTAGGGGGTTTCTCTTGCTCGTTCTGGTCTCCTACCAGGCTTCGTGCAATAATTACCCTTGAGTGGTTCGACCCACTCTCCCCTACGGTTCTAGACCTTGGACTTAGGTGCAGGGAACTGTAGTGCAGAGAAAGACTCAATAGACCAGGTTGAATAGCACGAAATGGAGGCTTTTATTATTAAACAGTTTGCAGCATTAAGAAATACATGTCATAAGCACAGATTAATGTAACTACAAGCATGCACATATCTATAAACTTAACTCTATGGAAATGGGGAACACACGGCACATCGTAAAAGGGGAAACACATTACGATTACCCTTACCCCCTCCCCTAGACCTAGACTAAGTTTCGACTTGAGGAACTCGGAATCATGCTCACCACTTTCAGATTCGCAAAAGAGGGGGTTCGCAGCCCCTTTGGCACAGCTTTCCGTCGTCACGTGGATTTGGAAACTTCTGACGCAGCTTGTTTTCTCTCTCTCAGGCGATGAGGCAGCGGACACAGCCTCGATGAGCGCTCGTCATGACTGAATCCGTTAAAAGTTGTTGAAGAACCGGATGTCCATGGGAGACTCAGTCACCGATCCCTGGTCGAATGGTATGTTGAGGCCCTGGAGGGCTAGGCCCGGAATGTCCTTTTTCTCCGGCCTGGATCGTCGGTTTTCCTGAGGGTGTCTTCTTCTTCGGCCTGGGTCATCGATGATCTCCCGACAAAAGTACCTGGGCCACCCTCGTCGTCTTCTCGTCGTGGCCGAGCCTTGCCTGGCCGAACATCGACCACGTCCCGAAACCGAAGTGCTGTCTTAACCGGAGAGTCTGTCCCGGTGCGTTGAAGAAATGAAAACCCGAGGTGAAGCTCGAATTCCAGAAGAAGCGTACCGTATAAGAACCGTTTGAGTTCCGAAGCTCCTGACGAAGTTCTGAAGCGTTAAGCGTACTGATGGACTTTTCAATCCATAGTTATACCTTTTTGGGACAGTCTTATCTCCCGCCAAATCATAGTCCAGTCTTTGTAATATTTTTGGCGGGCAGAAATCTCTGCAGGGGCGCTTTGTCTTGTAACGGGAGCCAGTGATAGCTTAACTGGCCTTCCTGGCCGATAATGTCTTTTACTTTGTCACCGTAACTCGGTTCGCATATTGATCGGTCTGGAGATTGCCCTTGATGGCTGTTAAACGGTCTTTCCTTTGTACAGTAAATGGGTTTAAGTGTCCATTCAATTGTCCGCCCATTTCTTGATGGGCCCCATCCTGTTACCTGAAACTGTCTTGTACTTAGGATCCAATTAATATGTATGCTCAGTTCCCTGAGTTTCGGTTTCCCGATACTGGCTTTCGCGGGCTTACTGTCCTCAATCCACAAGCCTGTCTGGCTTGCAGTAACAGAAATCAAATGGTCCCAGAAACTGATCACGAGGTCCGGCGGCCATTTTGTATGCCCCTTTTTATCAAAGGTTTTTCTGTACAAGCTTTCTCTTGGTCAATAAACTGTCTTATCAACCCTGTTTTGTTGCGTGATTGAATTCCTGAAAATTTTGAAACTTACACACCACCGGCGCACCGTGGCTGCAGTGTGTACCATCTACAAGATGCATTGCAGCGACTCGCCAAGGCTTCTTCGGCAGCACCTCCCAAACCCACGACCTCTTCCACCTAGAAGGACAAGGGCAGCAGGCACATGGGAACACCATCACCTCCAAGTTCCCCTCCAAGTCACACACCATCCTGACTTGGAAATATATCGCTGTTCCTTCATAGTCGCTGGGTCAAAATCCTGGAACTCCCTCCCTAACAGCACTGTGGGAGCACCTTCACCACACGGACTGCAGCAGTTCAAGAAGGCGGCTCACCACCACCTTCTCAAGGGCAATTAGGGATGGGCAATAAATGCTGGCTTTGCCAGCGACGCTCACATCCCATTAATTAATTTTAAAACAATAGCGGTGTCACTTTATACTGGTGCCAGGTGAAGGAAATCATGGCAACTGCCAGGGTCCTGACAAACAAGAGTCGGTGAGCTGCTGGATGCAAGTATACAGTGAAGCTTGGGAGATGGGATTGTCCCGAGATCTACCGATGGTGCTAGGCAAGTGTCTCTCTGAGGCAGCTCCATCACTGGACCTTGTGGAGAGTTTGCAGAGAGAGATTTTTAAAAAGTAAACCAGACCCAAAGTTGGAGATCTTTTCTCATTTATTAATTTTATTCATGTGTTTTGAAGTGCTCTGACTTTTCCAACCATCTTAATACTTGATGGATGTTCTGTTTGTATGGAAGCAATTAATGATAATTGCACACTTAAAAGAGACAAAGGTACAGGCCTCAGGGGTAAGCAGACAGATTTTAAAGTGTCAGTCACCAAGGACTGAGATGAAGAGAAGGATTCCATCTGAAAGCAGGAATTCATTAACTAATTAAACTAGCTTTTGTTGAGTGTCTGGCACTAGCTGCTGCCAACCAAGGTCCTATAGTCATGACACATTGTAGCCAAGGGGTCTGGACTTTGATCATGAAGCTATTTGGGTGGGACCTCCGACTGTAAGGTTTATATGTTTGATTGCTTAATATGTGTCAACATGACCATGCTTCTCCCTAACAGCCATTTGTTATCTAGAGCCGCTCGGTGCCACAGCATTATTCATGGCCCATCTCTCTGCTATCACATGTTGTGTCAAGTTTTGAGCTGATGCCTGGGGTCATCTACTTCCTTGCTGTTGTGTAACATCAGCTGCTACATGCTGCATATTTGAAGTTCTGCTTCTAGATCCATTGGAAGCATTTACATCACATCCCTTTCCACAGTCCTTGTTGTGTTATTTTGGAGCTTGTTTCTGCTGTCAGGACATCAAAATGTGAGTCAGGATTGGGGAAATGTTCTGACGAAAGGTCATCGACCTGAAACGTTAACTCTGTTTCTCTCTCTACGGATGCTGCCCTAGCCTGCTGAGTTTTTCCAGCGTTTTCTGTTGTTATATTGGGGAAATGTTTTATGGGTTATTTGTGTTGAATATCACATTGCTCCAGTTGAGAATACTGTGAATGAGTTGGGTCTAACAAGCTAACAAGTAGGGAAGGGTAGCCATTGCTTTCCCCTCAAGGGCACGGATACAGACTCTGGGCCAGTACAGCAATGCGAGGAGAGCTAGTGTTATGCTAAAGTGTTAGTGAGGGTGAAACATTTAATTACAAACTTAAAGCAGACTGGCCATGTGATTGAAGCTCTACAAATATAATTGGGTAGCTAGAATCTTGCTATCACAAGCTAGAGCAGTAAACGCCTCATTGAAGCGCAGGGCAGGTTTGGAGCAGGAATCTGCTGCTGGGAGGGAAGGAAATTGGGGAAAGGCGCTGCTGTTAAAATAGTGGATGAGGAGAGATTGAGAGAGAGAGAGCTAGAGCCAGTCCTCAAAATTGGCAGGAGGAGGAGGAGCATATGGAGGGTCTGCAATGGCCGAGGCCACAAGATATGCTGAATCTGTGGTGGAGGTCATGTTGGCAGAGATAAGAGCAAGAAGACAAAGGGGCAGACTTTAACTATCGGGCAGCCAACTGGCCGAGCATGCTGGATGGCCGCTAGATCCTGCCAGCGGGGTTGGAGGGGGGGAGCTCAGTCCATTTTCTGGGCAGCGGCCAGAGTGCCGGCATAAAGGAGGTGGGAAGTCATTTTCAAGCTGCTATTGCCGTTCATGCTGTGCAGCCCAAATAAAATCTATCCCAAAGACTCTTTGGCTCCCAGGGAATGATATCCCAAGGAAAGGATGCGCAGGTGGTCGGTAGGGAGGTGGCACTGGCAGTCAATGCCAACTCTGCCACCCCACGGACAGCTATTCAGTGTGGAACGTTTTATTGGCCTCACCAGGCCGGCCAATGTAAGTGAAAGCAGAAGTGCTCATGCAGGTAATGAGATACGGCTGGAGACAGGACTCACCTCAACACCACATAGTGCAACAGAAGAAATAAATGAGACCCTTAGGAGGTGGAATAGATCCTGCTCATGGGTACCCTCCTCTTTTACCATTCCACTGTCTCATATCACATTCCCTGCAGTGTTTGAGGGAGAAATGACAGCACATTCACAAGGGAATGTCTGCTGACTCCTGGGTGAAAACACATTTTGGATTAGATTATTCAGTGTCTAAATCTTTGTGTTCTTTGCATTTGTTGCAGAGCAGAAGCTTGTGCACAACCAGAGGCAAAGGATAAAGAACTTTCAGTACTGAGAGTTAGTGCTGTCCTTCGACATTCTGATTACTTGAAAGGTCTCCTGTTAATCTTCAGTCGCAGCCTCTGATTCGCAGGTCAGAGAGCACCCTCCCACAATAAATGTTCTTTGTGCCCTTCACAGGTGCTGAGCACTTACAGATAGAAACACCCAATGAGCAGTCTGGAACCTCCCTTCCTCTACACAATTCACCCACTCCAGCAGGGCACCTCACCGACTCAGGTGTCAGCCCAGATATACCCACCCAGGAGGAGGGCATTACTGGGACATGGGGATAGCGCAGGGCGATTCACAGAGCACTGGTGAGCAGGAGGAGCTGAGAGACAGCAAGAAAGAAACAGCCATCTTGCTGTGTATGAGGAGCCCAAGAACAAATGGCCAAAAATTTAGGGGCCCAAACTTTTACATAGAATTACTTGAATTTTACAGCACAGAGCCAGGCCATTCTGCACAAGTGGTCCGTGCCGGGGTTTATGCTCCACATGAGCCTCCTCCCACCTTACTTCATTTCAACATATAAGCTTCTATTCCCTTCTCCCTCATGTACTTATCTATCTTTTCCTTAAATGCATCTATACTATTTGCCTCAACCACTCCCTGTGGTAGCGAGTTCTACGGTGGCATAGTGGTTAGCACTGTTGCCTCACAGCGCCAGGGACCCGGGTTCGAATCTGGCCTCGGGTGACTGTCTGTGTGGAGTTTGCACATTCTCCCCGTGTTTTGCGTGGGTTTTCTCCGGGTGCTCCGGTTTCCTCCCACAGTCCAAAGATGTGTGGGTTAGGTTGATTGGCTATGATAAATTGACCCTTGGTGTTAGGGGGATTAAATACGTGGGGTTACGGGGATAGAGTGGGATATGTGTTGGTGTAGGGGTTACAGGGATCGGGTGGGATATGTGTCGGTGCAGGCTCGATGGGCCGAAATGGCCTCTATCTGCACTGTGGGGTTTCTGTGATTCTGTGATTCTGTGATTCTAACCACTCTCTGAGTAAAGAAGTTTCTCCTGAATTCACTATTGGATTTATTAGTGACTATCTTATATTGATGGCCCCCAGTTTTGGATTCCCCACAAGTGGAGAAACCTTCTCTAAGTCTGCCCTATCAAACACCTTCATAATTTTAAAGACCTCTATTAGGTCACTTCTCAGTTTTAGAGAAAAGAACCCCAGCCTGTTCTGTCTTTCCTGATAGTGTACCCTCTCAGTTCTGGTATCATCCTTGTAAATCTTTTTGCACTTTCTCCAGTACCTCTATATCTTTTTGTAATATGGAGATGAGACTTGTGCACAGTACTCCAAGAGTGGTCTAACCCCAATGCTTTGTTTGCACTTTTTACAGCTTTGTTAACCTGCGTTGCTACTTTTAGTGATTTGTGTATCTGTACCCTTAGATCCCTTTATTCCTCTACCCCATTTAGACTCTTATTATACAAGCAGTGTGTGGCCTCCTTATTCCCCCTAACAAAATATACCAGCTCACACTTATCTATATTGAAATTCATTTTCCATTTACAGGAAACTCTTTTTTATCCTGCACCGACGGGACCGGCGTGGTGCCGGTTTATCAAAAAGTCCAGATTACAGAGAGGTCTAGTTAAAAGGTACGAGAGCTCCGTACACAGCAACAAATTCAGGCTTCCCTGTTGCTTAGCAACAAGTGCAGGAACCCCGGCCACAGACCAAGCGTCCCTGTTGCTTAGCAACAAGTGCAGGAACCCCGATTACACAGCCACAGATCCAGGAATGGCCACTAATATGAAGTAAAACTTACCTGAACCTACTCCTGAATTTTGCCGGTTAACAGAGATTTCCGGTTATTTAGGTGCCGGTAAATCGAGAGTTTCCTGTACATTCTTCAAGTTTGTTAATGGCTTCTTGTATCTTGCTGCACTCTAAAGTGTGCTGCCCAGAATTGGACACCATACTCCAGCTGAGGCCCAACCAGTGATTTATAAAGGTTTAGCATAACTTCCTTCTTTTGTACTCTATTCCTCTGTTAATAAAGCCAAGGATCCCGTATGCTTTTTTAACAGCCTTCTCAACTTGTCCGCCACCTTCAAAGATTTGTGCCTCTCTGTTCCTACACCCCCTTTAAAATTGTGCCATTTAGCTTATAGTCTGTTACTATCCTCCTCACTGTTTACTACATTTCCGAATTTTGTGTCACCTGCAAACTTTGAAATTATGCCCTGTATACCCAAGTCCAGGTCATTAATATACATCAAACAGAGCAGAGGTCCCAATACTGACCCCGAGGGACACCAGTGTATACTTCCCTCCAATCTGAAAAGCAACCGTTCATCTCTAATACAAAAGCAAAATGCTGTGGATGCTGGAAATCTGGCATAAAAACAGAAAATGCTGGAAATACTCAGCAGGTCCGGCAGCATCTGTGGAGAGAGAAACAGAGTTAACGTTTCAGGTCGATGACCCTTCACAGGCCTGAAACGTTAACTCTGTTTCTCTCTCCACAGATGCTGCCTGACCTGCTGAGTATTTCCAGCATTTTCTGTTTTTCTGTTTACCTCTACTCTCTGCTTTCTGTCCCTCGGCCAATTTTGCATCCACACTGCCACTGACCCTTTAATCCCATGAGTTTCAATTTTACTAATAAGTCTATTATGTGGTAGTTTATTAAACTTTTTGAAAGTCTATGTGCACAGATAGATACATTTTTGGACTCTAGGGGAACCAAGGGATATGGGGATTGGGCAGGAAAGTGGAGTTGAGGTCGAAGATCAGCCATGATCTTATTGAATGGTGGAGCAGGCTCGAGGGGCCGAATGGCCAATCCTGCTCCGAATTCTTATGTTCTTACTTCAACCGAACTACCCTCATCAACCCTCTCCGTTACTGGCACTATTCCTTTTTTTATTGAATGTTTATATATATATATATACTAGTGCCTCTGCTATCTCTTCCTTAGCTTCTTTGAGTAAGCGCGGATGCACTCCATCCAGACCAGGAGTTTTATCCTCTTCGAGTTTGACCAGTTTATCAATTATCTCCCCCTTTCTATATTAAATGTCTTTATATCCTTTTTGATCTCTTCTAATGTCATGTCCACCCTGTTAGTCCCGCTGGTAAATACTGAGGCAACATAACTATTCAATATTTATGTGTCTGTAGAATATTTTACTATTTCTTTTTATATTGTTTGATAATTTCATTTTGTAGTTGCTCTTTGTTTTCCTAATTGTTTTTTGATTTCTTTCCCAACCTCTTTGTATTCCCCTTTGGTCACCCTCTCCTTTATTGTCTACTAGCAGGGGGTGCCCGGCACTGCCAGGGCAATTTTGGGGCGCGCGGTCTCCCTGCACCTGTCTGTCCCCTCTGTCTCTCCCTCTCCCTCCGTCCCACTCTCTCTGTCCCTCCCTCCCCTCTCGCTGCGTAGCGCCTCAGGGCCGGTGCGGTTGTGATACCGGCCGTGCGGGGCCTAGCGCTTGAGGCCCGGCCGGGCTGTGGGACCGAGACGGACCCCAGCTGAGCTCCCCCGCGGGTGGCATGGTTGATGGCCGGCCGCTGCCGATGACCCGCCCGCTGTGTGTAAACTCACCTGCCGCTCCCGGAGTCGCAATGTGGGGGTTTGTTTGGCTGGTGCTGTCCCTGTGGGGATGAAAAAAATGGCGGTGAAGTTTAGGGAGACTGGAGGATTAGGTCCAGCCTGTGATGCACCGATTGGTCAACCATCAGGTCACTGAACTGTAGGATTGGTCAAGCAGCACGTCACTCAATGCTAATGAGAGGTAGGATTGGTCAACCGCTAATGAGTGGTTTTTTGAGGATTTTTGAAGGTTTTTTGTATAGTGTCCGAACAATTTTTGTGTGACCAAAAAGTAAATATGCCTATTAGAGTCCCCCAATGATAAGCTTTCTTTTGATATAACATGTGTGTAGGTGCGCTCTATAACTTTTGATTGTATAGCCGGACAGACAGACGGAAAGACAGACGGACCGTTTTATATATAAGGTGTACTTAGAGTATGCCTTTTTCTTCAGATTCAATTTTCCCCTTATCTCTTTATTCATCCATGGTGTTTCATTATTGGCTAATTTGTTCTTATTTTTAGTAGAATATTTTCTCCTGAACTCCATTGATCTTTTTAAATATTTCCCACTGCCGTTTTAGCTTTCTTTCCAGTTTAACCTTGCTAGTTCCATCCTCATCCCCTCATAATTGGGTAAATTGACCAACCCTACTGGGTGGTGATGAGACCGACGTAGAATACAATTGGAAAGTTTTTAAGAACAAGATTAAATATGTGGAAGACAAATATGTACCCAAAGTCCAAAAAAGGGAGTATGGTAAGAAAAAGCCAAAGTGGCTGACTGGTTATTTACAAAGACAAATAAGATGTAAGCAAAAACGTTTCTATAAATTAAAGGCATCTAATACTCAACTAAACAGAGTTGAGTGCAAGGACAACTAAAGAAAATGAAGGCTGCTTTTAGATCAGCAAAAAGGCCAATGGAAAAGAGGATTGTAGACAATTGTGGAAGTAATGGGAAAAGTTTTTTCAGTTATGTGAAGAGTCAGAGAACTGTCAAAGACTGTATTGGGCCATTGAAGGATGTTCAAGGACAGGTTACAAAGGACTCACTGGTATGGTGGAAATATTAAATCAGTACTTTGCATCGGTCTTCACCATTGAAGATGATGCTCGACTAATAGAATTTAATAACATTACTAACAAAACTAGTAACATTAACATAGATGAACATATTGGGCTGGATTTTCATTCAGGTGCGGGTTGGTGTCGTGTAATCCGCATTTCGTGCTATCCACACAAATCTAAATGGATGTGGGAGATTGATGCAATTTTAACTTAATTGTCCAATTGATTTCCAACGTGTGGGAACCCTTGGCAAATGAGTTTCTCCTGACTGAAAGTTGCCTCCAATGACGTCATCATTGCTGCTGCATTTAAGGTCTACAGCAAGCTTTGCTTCTTCTGCAGGCTGCCAAGTGTTTCGACTGTGGAGTGAGAGGGACCTGGAGGCACCATGAGCAGCGGGAGACCCAGATCAGCTCCTCGTTTTGACGAGGTGGCCTTGCAAGTTTTACTAGATGGGGCTGCAGGCAACAGGGAGGTGCTCTTCCCTCCCAAGCAGACCAAGGCAGTGTGGATGTAGGTGGCTGAGGAGGTCAACTCCTTGGGAGTCACCCGCAGAACCTGGATACAGTGCCGCAAGAGATTTCATGACCTTCTCCGCACTGGAAAAGTGAGTATGATTTTCCCATCGCCCTCAATCTGATTCCCATTGCCTTTCCTCACCAGCACTCAGCTTCAACAATCTCTTCCTCCACATCCCACTTGACACTGACTTCCATGCACCCTTTCTCTCTATGATCACATTCACATAACTATTCGACTATGCAGCCCTCACACTCCCTATCACTCTGATGCTATGCAAACAACTGACAACACACAGGGAGGGCCCTTGGTCTTGTCACCTCACTCCATCTTTGTCTCCTTCTAAGTATCAATGCTATGGAATCTCTACACTCACTCCTTCATTCTCACTTTGTTGCAGCATTGCGCAGATGTCACTCACTACCTCTCGCGAAAGTCGGAGCCGCCTTTGGCACTGCTGCTCAGACATGTTGAGGTAGCTGACCCTGCGTTTGTAGATCCTGTTTGGGGGGTATCTCCTGCACCGACGGGCTTCCAAGCGCTGGCCCCTTCTGGCCTGTGCAGCTTCAGGTGGGTGAGCAGCAGCCTGGCGCTCCTGCTGCTGCTGCTGCTGTTGGTGCTGCTGTTGTTCCTGGTTCTGCTGGTGCTGCGGTTGGTGCTCGAGCTCATCTAATGCCCAGAAGGGAAGGAAATAAATGGCTCCCATGCTTCTGGTATATGCCTCAGTTGAGGAAACGCTCAGTGACAGTGGCGAGAGGGGTTTCCCAGGAGGTCACACTGGAGATGGGTGTCAGGCTCCAAACTGCCACAGCTATGGTTATGCCTTCTAAAAGTTCCCCCAGACCTGAGACAACAAAGTCCTGCCACCTGCAAATGATGGCTGATCAAATCTCCTCTTTAATGGTTGACCTGCAGCTGATAGTCAGCAATCCAATAGTGCTCCCGCCAGGTTTCACCATCGTGTTTCCCACCAGGCGTGTTTCACGTGGGAAAAGGGTTAAATTCACAAGGGCCTTTCAAACTAGGATTATAGAGACTATTTAGTGCTTGTTAAGGGCCTTAACGACCTATCCCGCCTGTTGGAGGCGGGACGGAGTCGGGACCATCAGACACGACTGAGTTAAAGTTGCTCAGAGTCGGGAACCAGGCGCGGGGGGGGGTCCCGACCACCAGTTTTTACAATTTTAACCCCCCACACACCTCCAATCACGCCTCCACGGCCCAATGAAAATCCTGGCCATTGTTTTAGAAAGAATTAAGCCGGGCCAGGTGTCACCCATCTGAGGGTCCTCAGGGAGATGGGGCATGTGCTGTGCGAGCCCCAACCTGTATTTTTAATAGCTCACTACATTCAGGAATGGTTCCTATAGACTGGAAGGAGGCTAATGTAGTCCCCATCTTTAAAAAAAGGTGACAAGACAGACCTGGGTAACTATGGGCCCATTAGTTTGACATCAGTAATAGGTAAGATGCTTGAGAGAATCATTAGGGATGCAACATATGATTGCTTGGATAAAGAGGGAGATATTAGGGACACCAACATGGCTTCATAAAAAAGAGGTCATGGCTTACAAATCTAATTGTATTTTTTGAAGAAGTTACAATGTCGATGGATGAGGGAAGTCCAGTAGACATTTTCTACTTAGACTTCCAAAAAGCTTTTGATAAGATACGGCGCATAAGAGTCTTCTCTGTACGATCGAAGCCTCTGGTATTAGTGGTAATATATTGAGCTGGATTGAGAGCAGGCTGGCAGGATGTAGGCAAAAAGAAGTTATAGATGGATTTGGATCTGTTTGAAGACAAGTCACCAGTGGTGCCCTGCAGGGATCGTTGTTGGGACCGTTGCTCTTTACTATTCTTATTAATGATCTGGATGTATGTGTAGGGGGCGCGACCTGAAAAGTTGCAGATGATATGAAGATCTGTGCGAGCGTCAGGACTGTAGACGATGCTCGGCTGTTTCAGGTGGATCAAGTGTTGGGAGATTGGGCTCAAGACTGGCAAATGATGTATAACTTGGATAAGTGCAGTGTTATGCATGTGGGCGGGGCAAATGCTCAACACACATACACCTTTCAGGGAGAAGCATTAAAGAAGGTGGAGAAAGAAAGATTTAGGCATTCGAGTGCATACATCTTTAAAGGTACACGAGCAATGCCATGTAGCGATACCTCGAGCAAATTGGGTGCTGGGGTATATCCATAGGACAATTGATTATAAGACGAAGGATACTATTTAGTCCTTGTACAAGACCTTGTTAAGCCTCACTTGGAATACTGTGTCCACTTTTGGTCTCCTCACATGGTCGATGATATTGAGGCTTTGGAAAGGGTCCAGAGGAGGGCCACTAGACTAATTCCCAGTTTGAAGCACCTTGGTTATCAAGGTAGGCTAAAAGAGTTGGGACTCTACGACCACGAATTTAATTGAGGAGGCGGGATGGGGGCGGGTCAGCTGGTTTCCAGGTTCCGGTCCCGCTCCCAGCTGCATCTGCTCTGCAGATGTGATTTTACCTTGATTGGTCTTGTTAAGCCCGCCCTGTGGTCTTACCGGCCAATTAACAGGAAGCGGGTCTGATAACATTTGATGACGCGTCATCAGCCAGTTTCTTTAACGGGACCACGTCCACATGGTGTTTGACAGTTGTTCTGTCAGTGTTTGACAAAATTGAGGTGCTGCAATTACTGACAATCACTGCACAAATGTGAACGCTTGCACCCAGGCTCTCCAATGACTCCCTCCATATGCTTATGGAGGGAATCACAGCACGTAGGGAGGTTGTCTTCCCATCCAAGGGCAGAAGAGACCTCCCCAGGATACCAACTTACCTTGCAATTCCACCCAACCCTCTCTATCTACTTTATCACTTCCCCATCTCACTAGCCACCCCTCATACTCACCCTCATCCTACTGCAAGCACACCAACTAACAACACACAAGGGTGGGCACTTGAGAGGTTTAGCCAATGTCCTTGTGAATTTTCTGGTAATGTGTTGTCATACAGTGAAATCTCTTTTTCAAAAAGTGCCCCTTATTGGACAGATTAGTGCGCACCTTGAGACGTGTCTTACAGGAAACTTTCTGGTATCTGGCACTGACAGGACCGAGCTGGTGCCGTTAGATCAAAACTGCCGTATAAACCAGCGCTAATGTTAAAACATACAGAGCTTTTCAGCTCCGTGTGAATCAACAAACCCTGTTGCTTAGCAACAGCTTCAAAACAGTCAGCTGCAGCTGCAAGCGTCTCTAGCTTAAGCTGTTGCTTAGATACAGACCTTGCAGAGCCTGACTGGGAAAAAAAAAAGCAACAAGAAGTAAAAAAACTTATAGAAAATGGTTCCTGAATTTTGCCAGTAGATATAGCTTTCCGGACTTTTAACCTCCGGTTAAATGAAAGTTTCCTGTACTAAGTTCCAGTGAATGTTGAGACATAACTCCCCCCACTCCCTCCCACTATAGTGATGAGTGTGAATGGGATGGCTTGGACATTAAAGGGATGCTTCACGGTGCTGGTGCGGGATGGTATCAACCTGGCTCATCATGTGGCAGCCAGGGTTTACAGCATCAAGTGAAGTAAATCTGGCCATGGTGATGCCACCGCTGGCCTCCCGGGCAGCAATGTTGTCAGGGGCTGATACCCTGTGTCCAGTGCAGCATCAGGAGATGGCGGAGAAGGTTGGTGATGTTGTTGATAATGTTGGTGTGCCTGGTAATGTTGGTGTTGTGGCTGATCGTGGAAGGATTCGGAGGACCAAGGTCTGATTTTTTCATTATGTTGCTGCAATAGATGGCAGCTGCAGGTGAGATGACAGAAGCGATCTGTCAATGGTGAGAGAGGTTGTTCCAATGAGGTGGCACCGGACATACAGTTAGATCTAAAAACTTGTAAGCTAAAGAAATCTCTATATGTATTAAAAATGCAGTAACCAACATTTTCTGTGCTCTGAAACTCACCATCTGCAACATGGCATTCTTGACACCACTTCTGCAGCTGTCAGCTTTTCACAAACATCAGGGCAGACTCAAAACACGCCAGGTTGAGCCGGTGTGTTCCCCGAACAGCGGGTAACCCATGGGGGAGAAAGTAAAATGAGAAATAAGCCTCAAAATAGTCTTAAATTGGCTCTTAACAAGCCATTTAACAAGCAGAATTGTATTCCCCGCCGCTTGGTGTCGGGTCAGTTCTCCGCTGACAGACCCAACACCTGGGAGACTCGCGTGGAGGTGGGTTGACACTGGGTTTCCTACCCCCTGTCAATCTTTGCGATTTTGACAGTGGACCCGCCTCCAAACCCGCCCCCTCAGCGCTATTAAATTCGCGGCCTACACATTAGGGAAGTGTAGACATAGAGGTGATCTGATTGAGGTTTATGAGATAATGAAGGGAATTGCTTGTGTTCCAGTTGACAGTTTGGGCTGGATTTTGAGGGGGGGGGCGGTCAGCGGGCGCGATCGGTGCCGGGTTGAGTGGGAAAGTGTTTTTTTCCCCAGCGGGTCGGGACCTCACTGGGATCCCGCCGGCACGCGCCTTTCCCCAATGTCGAGTCTGTCAGCGCTGAGCAGACCCAACACGCAGTGGCGGGGGAGGCAATTAAAATCATTCGTGGCTTGTTTACAGCCACTTATCAATGGTTTTTTCCCAGTTTTTTGGATTTGACAGGCCCCCCACTGGTTTCACGTTGTGTCAAGTCAAAGCTCCCAGCTAATTGAGAAATGTTCCCTTAACCATTAGCTTCTCTAAACTGCATTTCCACTACAGGTTCAGGATGCTGCAAGTCTTTACACAAGTCTCCATTCAGTCTGACCTCATTACCTCTCCCACCATTGACAGATTGCTTCTGTCATCTCTACTTCACCTGCCATCTATTCCATCAGCATGGGTGCTCTTGAAACTCTCTCGCCTTGGTCCTCAGAATCCCACCACAATCAGCCCAAACACCAGCATCACCAGCAGCACCAGGCACACCAGCAGCACTAACCACAACGCCAACCTTCTCTGCAATCACCTGATGCTGCACAGGACAGAGGGCATCAGCACCCGACCATATTGCTGCCTGGGAGACCAGGGATGGCCTCACCATGGCCAGATCTACTTCACTTGATGCTGTACAACCTGGACGCCACATGATGTGCCAGGTTGGCACCACCCCAAACCAACACCATAAAGCATCCCTACAATGCCCAAGCCATTCCTTTCACACTCATCACCATTGCAGGGGTTACCATTATTTCTCACCATTCACTGCAACTCACTAAGCCACTTCCAAAGGTGCACACAAATCTGCCTAAGAACGCAAAGTATTGAAAATAAAGGTTTCAATGTTTGACACCACATTAACAGAAACATTTCATGAATATTGCATAAAACACCCAAGTGCCTACAGTTTGTATATTGTTAGTTGGTATGCTTGCAGTAGGATGAAGGTGAGTGTGAGGGGTGGCTAGTGAGATGGGGAAGTGATAATGTAGATAGAGAGGGATGGGTGGAGGTGCAAGGTAAGTTGGTGTGAGTAAGGTTGTGCAGGAGTAGGGTGGAGAAGGCAGAGTGATGGGGATGTGATGAGAGGCACAGCAGGATGAGGTTGAGTGTGGCTTTGCACTAACGTTTCGTGATCTACTGAGATCACTGAAACGTTTGCGGCACTGCACCCAGGTCCTCCTGACCACATCCCTGCTTGTGCCCTCCTCTGCAATGTGCAACCAGGCTGTGCTGAGCTCCTGGGGAGGTCTCTTCCACCCATGGGAAGGGAAGAGAACCTCCCTGCATGCTGTGACACCCTCCATAAGCAATGACGGACAGGTCCATTGGGAGATCACCTCATACAGAAGATAGGTACTTCAGGGAATTCAGGGCCAGAGTGATCTCCTGGACCAGTTTTGATCACCTAGGTGGGTTGGAGAGGAATTTACCAGATTTCTTTGTCCCCGAATTGGCCTGGTTTTTTTTCTTTTTTTTTGCCTCTCCCAGACGATCACGTGGTTTTGGGCGGGGTGACGAATATATATTGTGAGACACAAGGGGCTCGATTTTGCCAGGCCCGAGGAGGCGGGATTGGAGGTGTGTGAGGTACTAAAATCACAAAAAATGGCAGGCGGCTCCGATCCCACCTCCAGCTTGCCTCCGAGCAATTTTCCCAGAATCGGGGTTTCAGACCCCGTTTCCATCCTGCCTCCAAGAGGCGGGATAGGCCCTTAACAACCAGTTAATTGCCTCTATAATCCCATTTTGAGAGGCCTTTCTGATTTTAACACTTTTCCCCTGTGCTGCACGTCTCCTCTGGAACACGCCAGTGAATCCTGGCGGCCTCACAAGTGGATTGCTTACTAACAGCTGCAGCTCCACCATTAAAAAGGAGTTTTCACCGATGATCATTTGCAGGTGGCAGAACTTTGTTGTCTCAGGTCTGGGGGAACTTTTAGCAGGCATGCTCATTGTTGTGGAAGTTTGGAGCCTGACACCCATCTCCAGTGTGATCTCCTGGGGAATCCCTCTCCCCACCTTGACTGAGTGCTTCCTCAACTGAGGCATATACCAGAAGCACGGGAACCATTTCTTTCCTTTCCTCCTGGACATCAGATTCGGACGAAGACCAGCCGTGGCAGCAGCAGAACCCTGAACAACAGCAACACCAACAGCAGCAGCAACAACAGGAGCACCAAGCTGCTGCTCACCCACCTGAAGCTGCACAGGCCAGAAGGCGCCAGCGCGCAACCACATTGCTGTTCGGGATGCAAGGGACGCACTCATGTTGGCCAGATTTGCTTAGCCTGCACAATCAAACCCTTTTTCCTCACACCTTCTTACCAGAGCATCGACAATAGACAAGAACCTGCGGATTCCTATCACTCTGACCACCATACTGACAATTGCAAGTTGCTCTAAGCCCTCAATGTGGAAGTCCCATTTGCGAAATGACACAGGCCACAACTTCAACAGTTTACCATCAGAATTTTTTATCACAACAAGCAACTGATGGCATTTCAAAAATAAACGCAACATAACACCCAAGTGACTACTCTTGTGACTACTTGTGCATTATCTTCCTCTTATGCATGCTCCTACGTGGTGCTTCCCCTGTGGCTTCAGCAGATGTGGAGGCCCCTTGCTCACTTTCTAGCTGCTCCTGTCTCGACACCTTTGGCGGCCATCTTCTGGGGTTGCGAACCTGTGAGGGCTCGGCCACAGTCTGCAGCTCCTGCGGCTGTGCAGGGGATGTGACGCCCATCTCAGTTGGGTGAGGACTCTGGTGGGGCTCTGGCCGAGGGCTTTGCAGTGGCATGGTCGTGTGAGTGCTTGGAGAAGAGCCCCCACTTCCGTGTTGTCTGCCACCAACGTCCCTCTCATTGGTCAGCCCCACTTCAGAGCTAGCAAGTGGCTTGACAGCACCTTGCTGCACTTTAGGGGGGCCATGAGAACCCGTTTCTGCACTGGAAGTCCTACACCAGAGGACTTCCATGAAGGTCTGGTTTCTATGCTCAATAGCTGACAATCGTTCCTCAAGAGATGCCAGTCTATTCTGAACAGTGACTATGTTTTCAACACTCTGGCGACTTAGCTCCTCCATGGCCGTAGCCATCCTCTCCTCTACCATAGCCATCTTTTCCACGTAGGTAGCCATCCTTTCCATGGTGATGCGTTCATGCGCCAATGCCTCCACAAAGGCTCTGCTCATGTTCGCGATGGACTCCTCCATTCACTCCACACTTGCAGTGACCCTGGAGACAAAACCTGCCAGGGACTCCTGCACCTGTTCCTGGAGTTCCAGCACCGCTCTCCTTCTGGATGGACCCGGAGGCACAGGGTCGACATGCAGCTGAGCTGAGCTGGCAGAGTCCTGCGCCCTCCAACGAGGACTCTCCACTGCTGTCCCTGTCTCCACCATCTGCTGATGCTCACTTGTGAGCTGTGATACACCAGGTGACAACACAAATCTATCTCGCGACGGTCCCCCTGAGGTGTGAGTGTCTGCGCTGGTGCTGGGTGTGCTAAATTCTGCTGACACTATGCCCTCAGAGGTTGCAGCTTCCTCTGAAGTGTCTTGAAGATCAGGCTGTTCCTTCTGGACAGTGGGGACGGGGGCTGCTGATGGTCCTGTGGGGGAGTAAAGGAAAGAGTTAGAGATGTGAGGTAAAGGTTGCATGCACATTGAATTGTGCAGATGATCATAAGTCAATCTGTTAGAGCATCAGATTCATTATCAGTCTCTCATGCAATGTCAATGAGAGAGATGCCAAACTATTCTGTCACCAGCTTGCTGTGATGCGCCCATCTGTCCGTCCCCCACTTGCGAATCTTCCTCGACACCGGAGATTTCCAGGGCCGCCTCCTCCGAGCTGGTGAGCTGGCCTACTGAGGGTGGCCCTCCTCCTGTCCTCGCTCTTTCCCTCTTATTGTGGGCTCTCTTTTCCTGCAATGAGGGACACAAGTGGAGCCTGAGTGAGAATGAAGGAGTGAGTGTAGAGAATCCATCGCATAGATGCTTCGGAGACAAAGGGCCCTCCCTGTGTGTTGTAAGTTGTTGTCATTGCATCACAGTGATAGGGAGTGTGAGGGCTGCATAGTCGAATAGTTAAGTGAATGTGACCATAGAGAGAGAGGGAATGGATAAGGGTGCAGGGGTGTAAGTGTCAAGTGGGATGTGGAGGAAGAGGTTGGCAAAGCAGAGTGCTGGTGAGGAGAGGCAATGAGGATCAGATTGAGGGTGATGGGAAAGTCATACTCACTTTTCCTGTACGGAGAAGGTCATGAAACTTCTTCCTGCACTGCAGCCAGGTTCTGCGGCACATAGAGATTGAGTTGACCTCCTGAGCCACTTGCATCCACACAGCTTTAGTCTGCTGGGGAGGCTTTTTCCTCCCTGAGGAAGGGAAGAGCACCTCCTTATTTGATCTTGCTCCCTCCACCAGAGCTTGAAGGGAGGCCTCATCGAACCTTGGAGCACACTTTGGCCTACTGCTGGACATAGTTGCTGAATGAAGCGATCACAACAATGGGCATAAAGTTTAAAGTCTCCAGAAGAAGCAAAGCTGCTTGCAGGCCTTTAATCCAGCAGCATTGATGACGTCATCGGAGGTGACTTTCTGTATGAAAAGTCTCATTGGGCCAGGGGTTTCCACACGCTGGAAATCAGGTGCCCAATTAGGGCAAAATCGCACTTTTTTCCCACTGCACACCGGAGTCGGGGTCCTGACCCGAAAACTACCTGACACGCCCCAGCCCGCCCCCAATAGCAAAATCGAGCCCAAGGTATCACATTTGGGTGGGAAAGGCTCGATGGACCAGAGGGTCTTTACCTGTCCGTCATTGTTCGTATGTTTGTATAATTGATCACTTGTTGGGCTTCTTACGTACTCAGTAAGAAAGGAGTCCCGGACACACTGTAAAAATACAATCTCTTTTCCCCTTTCCCTACCTCTTCCTGACAGTTTATTTGAGGGTAATTGAAATCTCCTGAGTATTGTACTATTCTTTTAGTCATTTCATAGAGTTGCCAACACATTTCTCCTTTCACACCCCTTCCATTATTAAGTGGCTTATAGAATATCCTATTAGCATGATCAATCCCTTCTTATCCTTTATCCATATGGATTCTGTTTCTATCTTAATGTTAGATATGTCCTTTTTTACTACTGCCATTATGCTAACTTTAATTAGTACAGATACCTCACCCCACTGTAGTGTATGTAACCGTCCACCTTTAAGAGAACTATTTTAGGTGTTGCACTACTTTATCTTGGCTGCGGTATACTGTAATACCGGTGGTGACCACACCGGTATACAAGTGCTGTGTAATGAGTGATTGGGCAGATTCGCCCTGACCTTCGAATAGTAAAGTCCTGTTAAAGTTTACTCTTGTAGTCTGTGTAATAATTTGCAATATAACACACAGATTTTACAGTGGCGACGAGTTCGATCTTACCCTGCGGCAGCGATACAGCCGAAGCAGTTAACGAGCGTCGAGAAGAGGCATCCGCCCTCGTCGTTCTGCTGAGAGAAGACTCGAGTCTGCAGAGCAAGGAAGAAGGAAGAATTCAAACACGAAGCCTTCCATCAGCAACAGGCAGTGATCGTCCCTTCTGTCACGGTGGTGAGTGAGCCGATCAGCCACGAGAAGCAAGTCGGCCACATTGACTGTGAGTAGGGGGGAAATAAAAAGAAACGGAGGATAAGGGCGGTGAACTCGACCACGGTCGGGGGAAAGGAGCCGGACAGAAGTCGGGGCCAGAGACGCTGAGACTGGGGCAGCGTAGGGCACGGAAGCCGTGGTACAAGCGGGAATGCAGCCGGTGTGAGAGACCGGGCTACAAGCGGGAACGCAGCCGGTGTGAGAGACCGGGCTACAAGCGGGCTGGGAGACGCAACAGCGTCGGGAGACAGCTCGACCGCGACCGGCGAAAAAGGCCGGGCAGCTACCGAGGCCGTGAGGCGCTGCGACCGGGATCGTAAGGCGCGGGAAGAAATAAATAAATAAAACCACGGAGAACTCAGCCGCAGCCAGGGGAGGAAAGGACCGGACTGCGAGAGGGCTGGGAGGCGCGATTGGAAGCCGCTGAGGGAGAGACAGAGCCCGAGCGAGCGGGAGAGACAGGGCCCGAGCGAGGGGGAACGGGACCGAGCGAGGGAGACCGAGCGAGATTCCGCCCAGCGGCTGGAACTGTTCGTCGCCAACGGGTTGTTCCCAGCGCCGGTTGCCCTGCCGAGAAAAGGGAACAAGGAATGCACTGAAGCCGGCGCGCAGGCTGCGAACCCCGAAAGCCAGCGGTCGTCGCCCGAGAGCAAAGCTTACCCCTCCCGCCAGGGGAAGAAACGCGGGAAGCCGCCAGTAGGCGGGGAAGAAGACAGGAGCGGGAAACCGCCATTTTGAAAGTGGGCAGGGAAGAAGACAAGCGCGGGAAACCGACATTTTTTGGAAAAAAAAAAGTAACGAACAAATTCGTTGTTGTTTCTCAGAAAGATAGTGAAGATGCCTAAGCATGGTAACATCAACGACTTCGATTCCGAGGTGGAAGATTGGGCCACGTATGTAGAACGCATCGAGATATATTGTGAGGCCAATAAAATAGCAGATGATGATAAAGCTCTAACCTTACTAAACTCAATGGGGGTGAAGACATACGGGCTATTGAAGCATCTTCTATCACCAGCTAAACCGGCGGATCAGACTTTCGCTAATATTATTGCTGTCCTGAAGGATCATTTGAACCCCACACCGCTGATGTTGGCAGAACGATTCAAATTTTATGCGAGAACGCAACGGAAAGAGGAAAGCAACGCGGAATACTTGGTTGAACTGCGTAGATTAGCGAAATACTGTCAGTTTGGGGAAAATCTGACAGAGGCATTGAGAGACAAGTTCGTGTGCGGGTTGTCGAAGGAAGGAACACAAAAGCGACTGCTAGAAGAGAACGATCTTACACTTGATAAGGCTGTCCTTATTGCAGCATCGCACGAAGCCGCAGCGAGAGGCACTGCAGAAATGCAGCTGAAGGCAGCGGTACTCAGCGTGGATCAAATGACTTCGGGTACAACGAAATGTTATCGTTGTGGGAAGACAACACACGACCAGAACCAATGCTGGTTTAAAAACCAGGAATGTAGAAAATGTGGCAAGCTTGGTCACATAGCTAAAGTATGCAGGTCAGGAAAGAAGACCAGCAACAAAAAAAAGTCACCGCAGGAAAAGTACAGCAAGGTACACAAGGTGGCTGAGAAGAGTTCGGATGAACAGAATTCGGATTCAGACCCAAACGGCCAGGAACTGGGTAGTCTGAGAATTCACAATGTGAATAAGGAAGCTGACCTACAAACTATCTGGGTCATGCTAAAAATAGCCGGAGTCCAAGTAAAAATGGAATTGGACACAGGATCAGCCCTATCAGTCATAAATTGAAGGGATTACAACTGGCTATTCTCACATATACCCTTGAGAGATACCAAGATCGTATTGCAGACATACACGGGGCATAAAGTATACCCCATCGGAAAGATAAAAGTCAAGGTGAGAGACAAGGGCAAAGAACACCAAGGAATGGACTTATATGTACTACCTGAGGGAGGTCCACCACTTCTGGGACGGGAGTGGATCAGGGAAATAAACATGGAATGGCACTACCTAAAAGCAATAACGAGTGAGAACTCGGTGAAGACAATCAGCTCAGACTCTGAAACTGATGACGATAAGACCAGCCCAGGTGCGAAAGACAAGTCTAAAATGGACTTGCTGACTAAGGTTGGAAAAACGAAGGAGTGCATAAATGCTTATGCTTCAGAGGAGAACAAAGTTTCAGAACAGAATTCCACTGAACAACAACAACATAGTTTGACAGAGAATTCTGAGTCTGTCCAGTTTACAGACATGCACAATTCTGAGGAACACCGGGCTCGAACTCAACTCCATTTCAAATTACAACAGCAATTAGAACAATTGAGTTGCCGTCTTGAGCAAGAGATGAAAGCAATGAAAAAGTTCTTTGACACAGAGTGGGAGAATCTGGAAAGACAACAGAAGCAGCTGATGGAGAAAAGGGAGCAGGAGCACACAAACCGTCTGCGCGAGGAGGCCAAACGAATCAAAGCTGATTCGGTTTCTGAAGGTGCGTGCTCTAATCTGGTGGAGCAAGATGTTCAGCCACTGAAGGTGCTTGCTAGCAGGTTGCAGGCAGAAAAGGCTGATTTGGTCGCCATGAATTCCGAGCTCCTACTGAAGTTGGGTGCAGCATCACCGGACGATTCATTTGTGGAAATTCGAATGGTGGAGGCTGCGGATGATGGCGAAGTAGAAACAGCAAAGGAGCCCCAGGGCAAGGTTATAAACATCCCTGCAACTACTGGGAAATGGATGATGTCAGAAGAGTTAACGGTCAGCCAACTCCTTCATATGCTGAGGGACAAGACTCTGAAATGGGAACAATTTGAACATGAGCTTAAATCTTCAAAGGAGAGGGGTTTGGAGCTCTCAAAATAGCTGAGGTTGCAACACAGACTGAGAAGATGGCAGCAGAGCAACCCTTGGATGCCAAAAGTACGCTGACTCACGTCAATGTTGAACAACAGAATGCTGAAACAGCTGCTCCAGTAGAGGGATTGAATAATACGATCAATCAATCTCTGCATGAAGTTGAAGTATTGAAATCACGAATGAGGTCATTAGTAAAAGACTTGCAGGAAGCCCAGAAAAAGCTGGAGGAAGCTGAACACATGAAGAAGTCTCTTCAGGAGAGATGTCTGGAATTGGAACAAAAGCTGACTAACGTCCAGCTGGGCATGGAGGAAATAAAAGACCCTCTCGCTGGCCTAGCTCAGGACGACACCGATTATTACCACGTCCTGTTGAACGACACCAAATATAACGATGACCTGTTCTGCCCAGCTTGTGGGGAAATCTTCCGAAGTGCAAAAACCCTGAAGAATCACAAAAAGTCTAAGAAACACCGGGAGATGGTGGCGCTGCTAAGGCAACAGGAGAAAGAGGAGGAGGAACTGTGCATGCGGCTGGCAGCGGAGCACAGAGAGTCTCCAAGAAGCAGGAAAGGAAAAGACAAAACAGAAGAAGATGACCCATCTGAACCATTATCACCCCTACCAGATCACGCACGTGGTCCCTCCGAACGGAACCAAATCAGTTTGGAAGTAGAAAAACTTCCCAAGGTACTCAAGCTTTTAGAAGTCAGCAATGCTGGTTCAGAAGTGACGGAAGTTCAAGCTGTTAAGTCCAGTGAAGGACTATTGGATGAGTCACCCCAGCAAAGTGAACCGACTACACCACAGGGAACTGCTACACTACCGAGGCGTTGTCCAGACCGAGTCAAGAAGCACAGGAGGCGCCTCCACAGAGACTGAATCTGTGAACTGTTTTCCGCAGAGACTGAATCTGTGAACTGTTTTCCGCAGAGACTACATCTGTGAACTGTTTTTACATGAAGTTGGATATATGTTATGATGTTATGTTTAATGGGGAATAAGTATGTTGTAAGCTAAAAAGGGAGGATTGTAGTGTATGTAACCGTTCTACCTTTAAGAGAACTATTGTATGTAACCGTCCACCTTTAAGAGAACTATTTTAGGTGTTGCACTACTTTACCTTGGCTGCGGTATACTGTAATACCGGTGGTGACCACACCGGTATATAAGTGCTGTGTAATGAGTGATTGGGCAGATTCGCCCTGACCTTTGAATAGTAAAGTCCTGTTAAAGTTTACTCTTGTAGTCTGTGTAATAATTTGCAATATAACACACAGATTTTACACCCACAGTGTATGTGACAAATCTACTGGCATACCCATTCAAACTTGCTTGCCAATTTTGTGAAGGTACAAAATAGATCAAAAACCAGCTTCACTCAGGGCATAACTAGACAATATTGCTGCAATAATGAATTGGTTTGTCTGAGCCAGGAGTCCGAGGAAGGAGGAGCCAAGCCATTCAATTCAAATTCAATCTTTGGCATTTGTTCAAATATTTGTTGGATTGGCATTTTTTTAAAATTAATGACAGTGTGGCAGAGCCACTGAGGGACTCTGAACAACTGTACATAATTCCCTTTAACGATATGTTAGCTACAGACTAAATCTGTACCATTGTATATACTGTTTGCATGTACAGTGCGCGGTCCCTTTAAGAGCACGGGCAAATGCGATGACGTCATGTTGCTAATCACGTGATCACCCAAATGCGAGAAAAACGTGATGACATCATGATGTCATCCATGGGACCGCCCAGGCAGTCCTCGTGGAGCCTCCGACCTGTTAAGACCTGTATTCATAGTTCTCTTGCATCAATCTGTTTAAACTCGTTAGTTTGACATTAAAAACCTTTTTGATTGATTGCCTGCATCGAACTCAATCTCTAGATAGGAATTTGACCATTCCTACATTGGTGACCCCGACTTTTGTGAACGGATTTCGCAAAAGGAACACAGCATGGAGGCAAACGCCGTTTCGTTGAAGCTGCCGCAATTCTGGGAGCAACAAGCGACCTCATGGTTCATCCAAGTTGAAGCCCAGTTCGCCCTGAGAGGCATCGTTGAGGATCAGACCCGATACTTATACGTGGTCTCCGCACTCGACGGCTCCACTGCCTCGCGGATCTTCAGTCTTCTCGAGAACCCCCTGACGGACCGCAAGTATGAGACCCTCAAGGCGCGGTTGCTACAGGTTTTCGGGCTCACGAAATCAGAGCGTGCCCGTCGGCTGCTCGCTATGCCCGGGATCGGGGACTCCAAACCTTCTGAGCTGATGAGCCAAATGCTCACACTCCTCTGCTCCGAACCGGAATGCTTTCTCTTCAGAGAGTTATTCCTCAGCCAATTACCGGAGCAAGTGCAAGCGGCCTTGGCGAGATCCGAGTTCGAAGACTGCGCAGCGCTCGGTGCCGAAGCAGACAAAATATTCGCAGTTATGCAACAGTACTGCGCTGCCACGAGGTGCCCATCCCCCACAGATGCCGCCCCAGCTCCTCAGGCCACGGGGCTGTGCTTCTACCACGCGCGGTTTGGCGCGAAGGCGAGATGTTGCCGCCCTCCCTGCAGCTTCTCTCAAAAAAAACAAAAACAATAACTCCGTCCAATGAAAAACAGGTCTAACGGGTGCCCCGCGGCTGCGATGGCAATCGGCAATGCAGGCAAGCTGCTCTTCATCACAGATACCCTCTCCGGTTGTCAGTTCCTGTGCGACACCGGAGCGCAGTGCAGCATTCTGCCCCCGTCAGCTCTTGATGTACAGGCTGGGAGGCATGGCCTCCCCCTCGAAGCGGCTAATGGTGGAGCTATTCAGACCTTCGGCAGACGGCGGGTCCAGGTGTGCTTCGGTGGCCAGCGGTTTTTCTGGGACTTTGTTACGGCCAAGGTTTCGCAAGCCATTCTCGGTGCCGATTTCCTGTGTGCCAATGGCCTCCTGGTCGATGTAAGGGACCAGCGGCTGATCAACGCGGCCACGTTTCGTTCTATCCCTTGCCACCATAGTAACACCATGTCGCGCACCGTCTCCTGCGCTTTCTGTTAAGTCCGTGAATGATTGAGACACGGACCAGCAGGAGTGAAAACAAACAAGTCTTTACTGGTGGAAGTCAATAGTAAAACTAAAAAACAGAGGCTCTCTAGCGCCTTTTATACAGGGGTGGTCACTGCCGGTACTGCAGTCTGAGACCAGTTATTCTCTTAAAGGTACATACACAACAATTCCTCCCCTTTTAGATAAACAGTACATAACATTCATTTAACAACTAAATGATAATGATTTCCAATCACAATTACTGTTGCTAGATACATTGGTTAAGTTTAAGCAATTATAAGTTCAGTCTTTGAGGAGGCTTCCTGATTCTGTCTGGATAACGCCTCTTTGGGGTATCAGGTTCTTCTGGCAATGTTGCGTCGGGACCAATGTCTTTGTTTGGTTCATCTGCTTCCAATATTACCGGTTCTGCGGTAGCTGCAATTGGAACGTCAATTTCATTACCAGGTGTATCAGATCGTGGTGTGGAGTTGACGTTTTCTAGTGACTCTAGAATCTGGTCAGCATGGCGTCTTACAATGCTCTCCCCAACGTCCACGGTATACATGAGAGGTCCTTGTCGTGTACAAATCGTTCCTGGCTGCCATTTCTCAGTGCGGTAGTCCCGGGCCAAAACTGGTTGACCTATCTTAAAACTCCTGGTCGGCCTTTCATTCATATTCTGAAGCTGCCTGTTCTCCACATCTCTTCGGACGTTTGGCTTAACCAAATCCAAGCGGCATGGTAGTCTTCGATTGAAGAACATCATGGCTGGAGTTTGGTTGGTAACCGCATGTGTCGCATTCCGGTAGGCAAACAAGAAGTTGTCCACCTTGTGTTGTAGGGGTATATCTTCATTACACATTGCCTTGATAGCCTTCTTGAATGTTTGGACAAACCTCTCGGCCAATCCATTAGTGGCTGGATGATATGGGGCAGATGTGTAATGCTTAACGCCATTGTTCTTTAAGAACCTCCGGAACTCTTCAGACACAAACTGTGGTCCATTGTCAGAGCAAATCTGTTCAGGCAGCCCATTCCTGGCGAATATGGTTCGCAAAACTGTGATAGTTTTTTCTGTGGTGGTTGAGGACATTTTTATTACCTCTGGCCACTTTGAATGTGCATCCACCGCAATTAAAAACATCGAGTCCATGAAGGGACCAGCAAAATCAATGTGCACCCGTTGCCATGGAGATGAGGGCCACTCCCATGGATGCAGAGGAGCTTGTGGTGGGGCGTTTTGGACCTTCTGGCATCCTGCACAGCTCTTGGTCATCTCTTCGATTTCTCTATCGATTCCCGGCCACCACACAAACGCTCTGGCTAAGTTCTTCATTTTTACCCCACCCAGATGACCCTCATGATGCTCATTGAGTACTCTATCCGTCAACTTAGGTGGAATTACTACTCTGGATCCACACATCAAGGTTTCTCTGCACACTGACAGCTGTTCTCTTCTCGGCGAGAATGCTGGCAGCAGTGGTTCGCCATGTGCTGGCCATCCCTTCACCGTTAAATCATAGACCCGTGATAGTGTCGGGTCATTCCGTGTTTCCTTTTCTATGTTTGCATTCGTCACAGGGAGACATTCGACTATGGTCGAGTGGAATAACTCCATTGGATCCACTGCAAGGTCTTCTTCTTCCACCGTCGGCAACGGTAGACGTGACAATCCATCAGCATTTCCATGCTGTTTAGTTCCTTTGTACTCGATGTCATATTGGTGTGCCCCTAGGAAAAGGGACCATCTCTGCAGCCGTTGTGCTGTCATTATCGGTACGCCCTTCTGAGGGTTGAAAATGGAGACAAGAGGTTGATGATCGGTTAGTCGAGTAAATTTTTGACCGTGCAGATAGTGATTGAACTTCTTCACCCCCCACACTAGGCTGAGGGCCTCTCTGTCAATCTGGGCGTAGTTACGCTCGGCAGAAGTTAACGAGCGTGACGCAAAAGCTATCGGCCTCTCTAAACCATCAAGGAATTTATATGACAGTACCGCCCCAATGCCGTAGGGAGACGCATCACACACCAGCCTGATTCCCTTGAAGTGATTAAGTCCTTACTCTTCTGAAAAGCACGCTTACATTCATCGTTCCATTTCCATGCTACCCCGGTTCGTAGCAGGGCGTTCAGTGGGTGCAGAATTGTCGACAAATTCGGCAAAAACTTATGATAGTAATTCACCAACCCGAGGAATTACCTCAGTTGCGACACATTTTCAGGCGCTGGGGCCTTAACAACGCTTCAATTTTGTCAGGGGACTTATGTAACCCCTCTTCATCAATCACGTGGCCACAATACGATATCTGTTTCTTAAAAAATTCGCACTTGGGGCGGTTGGCTCGCAGCCCATGTTCCCGTAGTCTAGTGAGCACCTGTTCTAGGTTGTTAAGGTGTTCACTGTCATCTTCACCTGTTACAAGGATGTTGTCCAAGTAACACTGAGTCCCCAGAATCCCTTGCAGGACTTGTTCCATCGCTCTTTGCCATATCGCCGGAGCCGATGCTACTCCGAATACCAATCGATGGTACTGGTAAAGACCTTTGTGAGTGTTTATCGTGAGATACTTCCTAGAGGACTCTTCAACCTCCATCTGCAAATATGCTTGTGCTAGGTCAATTTTTGTAAAACACTTCCCTCCAGACAGTGAGGCGAAGATGTCTTCTATCCTTGGAAGAGGATATTGTACTGTGTGAAGGACAGGGTTCACCGTCACCTTGAAATCCCCACAGATGCGAATCTTCCTTGGCTCTCCGGACTTATTGCTTAATGTTTTCTTCATGACAGGAATGATGGGTGTCGCCCACTCGCTCCAGTCGACCTTAGACAACACGCCCGCCTTCTCCAGATTCTCCAGCTCTGCCTCGACGGCTGGGCGAATTGCATATGGTACCGGTCTTGCTTTGAAAAACTTGGGAACTGCATTCTCTTCTATTTTTATCGAGGCGGTTACGCCTTTAAGCGTGCCCAGTTCTTGTTGAAATACCTCTTTGGCGTTAGCTAAGATTGTTGACAATCGTCCAGGAGTGACGTCTTCATCTTTTTTACCGTCCACCGTCATTGCATGAATGGAATGCCAATCTAAGTTTATCTTCCTGATCCATTCCCATCCCAATAACGGTGGTCCACCATTTGGCAGTATGTAGAGATACAATTTCCGTATTTTCTTGCCATTGTATTCGACAGGCACCCTTATATTTCCTCTGAGGTATACTTTTTGCCCCGTATACGTCGTCAAGACGATGGATGTCTCTCTCAAGGGTATGTGTGAAAATAGCCGCTCGTAGTCTCGTCGATTCATGACGGTTAGCACTGATCCTGTATCCAATTCCATTTTAACTTGTGACCCTGCTATCGTGAGGGTGACCCAAATTGTTCAGTGATCCTCTTTTGCGATTACATTGTGAAGTTTGAGCCAGCTTAGTCTCCTGTTTCCGGATTCACTATCGCTCATCTGGTCTTCGGAACTACTGTCCGTCATCTTTTGTACTTTCTTGTACGGTTCCTTAGTAACCTTTTGTTGTCGCTGGTCTTCTTCCCAGACCTGCAAACTCGTGCAATGTGTCCAATCTTCCCGCATTGTCTGCATATTTTGTCTTTGGACCAGCAGTCCTTCTGGTCATGGTTAGTTCTGCCGCAGCGATAACATTTTGCAAATCCCCGTGTCATTTCGTGGGTGCCGTATTCCTGTGGTTTTTGTTGAATTTCTGCAGCTCCCCTGGCTGCTGCGTCATACGATACTGCCACGCTGAAAGCCTTATCTAGCGTCAGCTCTTTTTCTGAGAGTAACTTCTTCTGTGTTCCTTCACTCAGGAGTCACAGAATCACAGAATCACAGAAACCCACAGTGCAGATAGAGGCCATTTCGGCCCATCGAGCCTGCACCGACACATATCCCACCCGATCCCTGTAATCCCTACACATATCCCACCCTATCCCCGTAACCCCACGTATTTAATCCCCCTAACACTAAGGGTCAATTTATCATAGCCAATCAACCTAACCTGCACATCTTTGGACTGTGGGAGGAAACCGGAGCACCCGGAGGAAACCCACGCAAACACAGGGAGAATGTGCAAACTCCACACAGACAGTCACCCGAGGCCGGATTCGAACCCGGGTCCCTGGCGCTGTGAGGCAACAGTGCTAACCACTATGCCACCGTGCTGCCCACAGACAAATTTGTCCTGTAGGGTATCTGCCAGTCCTGCTCCGAACTGGCAGTGCTTTGATAGCTTGCGTAGTTCCGTAAGATACTCAGCATTGCTCTCATCTTTGTGCTGAGTTCTCCTGTGGAATTTAAATCTTTCTGCTATCAACAGCGGTGCAGGGTTTAAGTGTTCCTGTAGGACAGCAACAATTTCGTTAAAACTCTTCGCCTTCGGTTTGGCTGGAGTAATCAGGTCCCGCAATAGGCCGTACGTTCTAGCGCCCATTAAGTTTAGCAATATCGATGCCTTTTTCCCCTCTGCTATTTCGTTTGCCTCGAAATATACCTCGACTCTTTCCACATACGTGGTCCAGTCCTCTAATGTATTATCAAAAGCAGTGATACAGCCAGTCTTCGGCATCTTGCAAATCTAAAATGGCGCCTCCCGCGCTTTGCCTTCTTCCCCGATTTAACAAAATGGCGCCTCCCGCGCTTTGCCTTCTTCCCTGCTGTTGTTAGCGCTGCTTTCCACGGTTTCTTGCGCGTTAAATATTGATTCTTTTTCTTTTATTATTTTCCCGTCGTGGAGCAGACCCTCTGGGACACTTCCCTCCCTCTTCTTAGGTCCAAACGCTGCCCGGCTTCGAAGCACCGGCCGCGCCCTGTGTGCTCCACCCTCTCTCTCTCTCTTTGCTTCCCGACTTGCTGCCCGGCCCCGTTGAAAAGCCACCCGATCGAGCTTCAGCCCGCCGCAGCCCAGGAAGGATCAGAGCACTACCTGCCACCAGCCCGATTAGCTGGGAAACCACAGACCGAGGAACCCAGCCTGGCTCTGGACAGTCTCTCCTGCAAGTTTTCAAACCGGTGATTGACGGTCGACGCCCGTTTCCCGAGTTTCTTTGGACTCTATTTTTTTTTTCTTTCTTCTGTCTCCGACCTTCAACAACGTCGTCTGAGGTGCTGCCGAGTTGCAGGTAAGTTCGTTTCTTACTCGTCGCCAGTGTTAAGTCCGTGAATGCTTGAGACACGGACCAGCAGGAGTGAAAACAAACAAGTCTTTACTGGTGGAAGTCAATAGTAAAACTAACAAACAGAGGCTCTCTAGCGCCTTTTATGCAGGGGTGGTCACTGCCGGTACTGCAGTCTGAGACCAGTTATTCTCTTAAAGGTGCATACACAACACTTTCCCGACTCCAAATGAGTTCGCTCGCCTGCTAAGCGAATTTCCAGACCTGACAAGGCCTACGTTCTCCTCCACGGCCACGAAACATGGTGTGGAGCACCACATCACCACCACCGGCCCCCCGGTCCACGTGCGGGCCCGGCGCCTCGAACCTGGCAAGCTAGCGGTCGCGAAGGCGGAGTTCGCAACAATGGAACGCTTAGGGATTATTCACAGGTCGAATAGTCCCTGGTCCTCGCCTCTTCACAGCGTACCGAAACCTGGTGGTGGATGGTGGCCCTGCGGCGACTATCGGCGCCTAAACGACGCCACCACTCCTGATCGATACCCAATCCCCCACATCCAGGATTTCTCTGCCCATTTGGCAGGAAACACCGTTTTTTCCAAGGTTGACCTTGTCAGAGGCTACCACCAGGTCCCGGTGCACCCGCAAGACGTCCAAAAGACTGCAGTCGTCACCCCTTTCGGTCTCTTCGAATTTTTAAGGATGCCGTTTGGGTTGAAGAACGCCGCCCAGGCTTTCCAGCACCTCATGGACTCCATGCTGCGGGACCCCAAGTTCCTTTTCGTCTACTTAGACGATATCCTCATTGCCAGTCCTAATAAGGAGGAACACATCTCTCACCTACGCACCCTCTTTCGACGTCTCAGCCAACATGGCCTGATTATCAACCCAGCCAAGTGTCAGTTTGGTCTGCACCAAATTGATTTCCTGGGACATCGCATTACCTCAGAGGGAGCGGTTCCTTTGCAAGTGAAGGTAGAGGCGGTGACATCCTTTCCACGCCCGCAGAACGTAAAGGCCCTGCAGAAGTTCCTCGGCATGGTAAACTTTTACCACCGTTTCGTGCCTAAGGCAGCACTGCTCATGCAGCCCCTGTACGAGGCCCTCAAGGGCAAGTCTGGCAAGGATCCGGTAGGCTGGACGGTTGACATGGACTGGGCATTCACCGACACCAAGAGCGCCTTAGCCAGCGCGACCATGCTGGCGCACCCGCTACCAGGAGCCACCATCGCCCTCACCACCGACGTGTCAGGTTACGCAATTGGCGCCGTTCAGGAGCAGTGGGTGAATGGGACGTGGCAGCCGTTGGCATTCTTCAGCCGTCAACTGTGGCGTAACGAGCGGGCGTACAGTACTTTCGACAGGGAGTTACTAGCCCTTTTTCTGGCCATCCGCCATTTCCGGTTCTTGTTGGAAGGACATCCTTTCACCGCTTTCATTGACCATAAGCCATTGACTTTTGCCATGGCCAAGACCGCCGAACCGTGGTCATCTCGACAACAACGTCAGCTGACATACATCTCCGAATTTACCACAGATATCCAGCACGTGGCCGGTAAAGACAACCTGGTGGCAGATTGCCTCTCCCGCGCGACCGTGCATGCGGTCCAGCTGGGCATCGACTACACCCTCATGGCAGCAGACCAAGTCTCAGACCCAGAAGTGCAGGCTTACCGCACCAACACCACTAGCCTCCAGTTGGCCGACGTCAGGTTCCATTCGGCTGGTACCACGTTGCTGTGTGATGTCGCCGTTCGGGACCCTCGCCCTATTGTGCCGGTCGCCTGGCGCCGCAAGGTGTTTGACGCCATACATGGGTTGTCACACCCAGGAATGAAGGCTTCTCAGAAGCTAATGTCATCTAAGTTCGCTTGGTGGGACATGCATAAAGATGTCCGCGACTGGGCCAACACCTGCGTGGTCTGCCAAAAGACCAAGGCACAGCGCCATGTCAAGGCTCCATTGGCCACCTTTGCAGTTCCTGAGCGACGGTTTGACCACATTAATGTGGACCTGGTAGGACCACTTCCACCTTCCCATGGTTTTACGCACATCCTGACCATAGTAGATCGCACCACCAGATGGCCGGAGGCGGTTCCCCTGTCATCTACTACTTCGGCGGACGTGGCCAGGGCGTTCATCTCTTCATGGGTCGCCCGTTTTGGAGTGCCTGCTGACATCTCTTCAGACCGGGGACCGCAGTTTTCCTCCGAACTCTGGAATGCGGTGGCTCAACGACTCGGTGTCAAGTTACACCGCACCACAGCCTACCATCCACAAGTGAACGGTCTGTGCGAACGTTTTCACAGATCGCTCAAGGCTGCACTGAGGGCCAGCCTCCAAGACGCTGGATGGGCAGACAAGCTGCCGTGGGTCATGTTGGGCCTTCGCACAGCCCCCAAGGAAGATCTTCACTCTTCCGCGGCAGAGCTCATTTATGGTCAGCCGCTGCGAGTGCCAGGGGATTTCCTGCCAACACCAACGAAGCCATGGTCCGCCTCACGCCAGCTTATCAGTCACCAGGAAGCAACCAGATGTTTCGCGCCGGTTCCCACATCGCATCATGGGTTTCAGGGCTCTCACGTTCCAGCGGAGCTGAAACAAGCCGACTACGTGTTCCTCTGCCATGATGCTCACCGGGATCCGCTCAAGGCCCCATACACTGGTCCTTTCCGTGTGTTAGAGGCAGGAGACAAAACCTTCAAGGTGGATGTCGGTGGTAAACCGGACAACATTTCGGTCGACCGTTTGAAGCCAGCACACCTGGACCTTGACCGCCCCGTCGAGACCGCACAGCCACCGAGACGAGGTCGGCCGCCCACCGTCGTCACGCCAGAACAAGTGCAACCACCCGCCGGACCTCCCGCCGTCCAACAGCTTCCGCTTTGGGAATACAGGAGTCGTTCTTACAGGCTTGTCAGACCCCCTGACCGTTTGACTTTTTCCGTTAAAGACAATTCTGGGGGGGCGCATGTGGCAGAGCCACTGAGGGACTCTAAACAACTGTACATAATTCCCTTTAACGATGTGTTAGCTACAGACTAAATCTGTACCATTGTATATACTGTTTGCATGTACAGTGCGCGGTTCCTTTAAGAGCACAGGCAAACGCGATGACGTCATGCCACTAATCCCGTGATCACCCAAACGCGGGAAAAACGTGATGACGTCATGACATCATCCACGGGACCGCCCAGGCAGTCCTCGTGGAGCCTCCGACCTGTTAAGACCTGTATTCATAGTTCTCTTGCATCAATCTGTTTAAACTCGTTAGTCTGACATTAAAAACCTTTTTGATTGATTGCCTGCGTCGAACTCAATCTCTAGATAGGAGTTTGACCATTCCTACAACAGTTTATTCACTTGTTCTGGTCAGTTTTTTGAAGGTATTTATCAGCCTGCCTTTTTAGAATCAAGAAGTATGCCTGTAACCTCCAAAGAAGGAGGCCTCAAATTTGCATGGGGATACGCTATTGGCAGTGACATCAGGACTGCACCTGCTGCTGCTGTTCAGAGCTTACCCCGTCAAAGTAGGCCGGCTCGGGGAATGGCATCTCGTTTGCATGGGCCCTTGGGTGCCCACACCACTATAGGCACATCGCAGGTACACACCAGCCCGCACAGGGATGAAGCTCTGGTGTACTCTAGGTGGGGATGCAATGTTCTTCGGCCCATTAACCTTGGCTTCTGATCCAGTGTTTCTTATTGCTGATCTATTCAATTAACTCATCTTCAGCTTTGTGTGCAAGTATTTCGTAATCACTGTCTCGCTTTAACATTATGGGTTCAGATAAGTCAGCTCTACTGAAACTGTCAACGTTGTACATAACCTTCCCTTGCTTCTATTTCACTTTCAGAATATGCTACTGCAAATGTACCAATATAAAAGAAAGACTTACATTTCTACAGCGCCTTTCATAACTGAGCTCAGGACATCCCAAAGTGCTTTACAGCCAGTAACGTACCTTTTGAAGTGTAGTCACTGGTGTAATGTAGGAAATGTGGCAGCCAATTAGTGCACAGCAAGCTCCCATAAACAGCAATGTGATCATGACCAAATAATCTGACTATTTTTAATGATGTTGATTGAGGGATAAATATTGTAAATGTTTGGGTGTAGATCGGAGAGGGATCAAAATGATCTAAAATGTCACCTGTAATGATGTCTACTCCTCAGTGACCCTCAGGAGTTTTGGAACTCTGCAGGACCTGATATAATTCTCAGCTCGTTTGGTCTCATGACTATCTCCATCGTTGGATCCCAGTCTGTAGATTCGCTCCCAAGAATGAGCACCTCTGCTGCAAGAAGCTCACCAATTGGTTTCTTCAGAGAGTCTATCAACATAACAGGAACATCACATTAAGCGCATTTCAATCAACTTGAATGTGGTGTGTGCTACGGGAGGGATTTGCTGAACTGCAGAGGTCTCCAGAGCAAGTGACAACTTCACAGCCGTCTATAGGGGAGCCCTGAATCAGTGAGGGACCAAACCTGGTGTAGTATTTAGGTATTATGGTTCCCTTTGCTTTGTAACTATGGTCACGACTTTTCTGGGACTCCATAACTCTGAGATTTTTGGGTTGGTGATGGGACTGGATTCTGTAGCCCAAAAATGTCAATGTCTTTCATCTTGCCAGTCCTCCTCATGTATCTCACTCTTCCAGACAGTTCTTTTTAAACACCTCGGTGTCTCTTCCAATCCTAGTAATCCACAGAATACCTGGCACTGAAGGCAGGTACCTGGTTCTCATGATCCTTGCTGCAGATTCTGGCAGGTTTACCGTCTTTGGTCCAACAGAGTCCTCTTTGTCTCTTGGGTTGGGCTGGGTGTTCCATTCCCCCTCCCGTTCTTCCTTTCCCATGATAATCATCAAGCCAAGCAAATACTGGTTGTTATCTCAGTGATCCAAACCGGTTAGTCATTTAATTGTTTCAGCATGTTCCCTTTGTCATTGCTAACTGCTCTTGCATTCAAATAAACAGTTTAAGAATAACCTGAACCCATCCAATGAATCATCCTTCTAGTACCCTAACTCGCTGTCAAAACACATTCCTCTTGTTCCCTGACTCCCTATCAATGTGGAATCCTAGCTCACTGTCAAAGCACAACCTCTAGTACACTAATACTCGTTCAAAACCCATCCCCCTAGTACCCTAACTCTCTATCAAAGCCCATCTTTAGAATTTCCTAACTCTCTTTGAAAGCCCATCTCTATTTTACCCTAAATCTACAATCAAAACCTCCATCAAAACTTTATACCGCACCGTGGATGAATAAAGAGAAAAGGCTAAAATTTAAACTAACAAAGGCATACACTAAGTACATAGACAATAAAGGAGAGGATGAAAAAGCAGATTACAAAGAGAATCATAGAAATTTACAGCACCGAAGGAGGCCATTCAGTCCATCTTGTCCGTGCCAGCTGACAAAGAGCTCTCCAGCCTAATCCCACTTTCCAGCACTTGGTCCGTAGCCCTGCAGGTTACGGCACTTCAAGTGCATATCCAAGTACTTTTTAAATGCGATGAGGGTCTCTGCCTCTACCACCCTTTCAGGCAGTGAGTTCCAGACCCTCATCATCCTCTGGGTGAAAACATTTCTCCTCAAATCCTCTCTAAACCTTCGACCAATTACTTTAAATCTATGCCCCCTGGTTATTGACCCTTCTGCTAAGGGAAATAGGTCCTTTCTATCCACTCTATCTAGGCCCCTCATAATTTTATACACCTCAATTAGGTCTCCCCTCAGCCTCTTCTGTTGCAAAGAAAACAACCCCAGCCTATTCAATCTTTCCTCATAGTTAAAATTCCCCAGCCCAGGCAACATTCTCATAAATCTCCTCTGCACCCTCTCTAGTGCAATCACATCCTTCCTGTAATGTGGTGACCAGAACTGCATAAGAGGTTAGGAAATAAGTCAAAAAAACAATTGGGAAAGCAAAAAGGAACTACAAAATTAAATTAGCAAAGAATATAAAAAGAAATAGTAAAGTATTCTACAGGCACATAAATAACAAAAGGAAAATCAGGATAAGGATAGGAGCACTAAGGAATGCACACGATAAACTCACAGGTAATGACACTGAAATGGCAGAAATATTGAATAGTTACTTTGCCTCAGTATTTACCAAGGAGACTAAAGGGTTGGCATGACATTAGAAGAGATCAAAAAAGATATCATGTCATTTAAGATAGAAAGGGGGAAGGTAATTGATAAACTAAATCAAACTTAGAGAGGACAAAACCCCTGGTCTGGATGGATTATCTCCGCGCATATTAAACGAAGTTAGGGAAGAGATAGCAGAGGCACTATTATATATTTCTAAAAATTTATTAGAAAACGGTATAGTGCCAGAGGACTGGCGGGCAGCTATTGTTATTCCTATATGTAAAAAGGGACATAGAACAAATTTAGAGAACCAGTTAGCTTAACATCTTTACTCAAAGATCTAATAGAAAAACATCTAGAAACCAAAAATATAATAAAGATTAGTCAGCACGGATTTTATAAAGGAAGGTCACTCAGACTGTTGGAAGGTGGGAAGTGGTGTTCCACAGGGACCGGTGCTAGGACCACTGCTGCTCATCATTTACAGAAACAATTTGGTATCCGGAATCGGATGGCACCAGGTTGGGGGGTATAGTTAATACTGAGGAAGACTGCGACAAAATACAAGAAGACATTAATAAACTTGCAGAATGGGTGTGTAAATGGCCAATGAATTTCAATATAAGTAAGTGTGAAGTGGTGCATTTTGGTGGGAGGAATAAAGAGGCCACATACTGCTTGGAAAATAAAGTCTAAATGGGGTAGAAGAGTAAAGGGATCTAGCGGTATACATTCAAAAATTAATAAAAGTAGTAACGCAAGTTAACAAAGCCATAACAAAATGGAAACAAAGCACTGGGGTTCATTTCTAGAGGGATAGAATTGAAAAGCAGGGAAGTTATGTTAAACTTGCATAGAACCTCGGTTAGACCACACTTGTTGCACTGTGAACAGTTCTGGTCTCTGTACCTTGGTTAGACCACACTTGTTGCACTGTGAACAGCACTGGTCTCTGTACCTCGGTTAGGCCACACTCGTTGCACTGTGAACAGTTCTGGTCTCTGTACCTCGGTTAGACCACACTTGTTGCACTGTTAACAGCTCTGGTCTCTGTAACTTGGTTAGACCACACTTGTTGCACTGCGAACAGCTCTGGTCTCTGTACCTCGGTTAGACCACACTTGTTGCACTGTGAACAGCTCTGGTCTCTGTACCTTGGTTAGACCACACTTGTTGCACTGTGAACAGCTCTGGTCTCTGTACCTTGGTTAGACCACACTTGTTGCACTGTGAACAGTTCTGGTCTCTGTACCTCGGTTAGACCACACTTGTTGCACTGTGAACAGCTCTGGTCTCTGTACCTCGGTTAGACCACACTTGCTGCACTGTGAACAGTCCTGGTCTCTGTACACAGCTCTGGTCTCTGTACCTTGGTTAGACCACACTTGTTGCACTGTGAACAGTTCTGGTCTCTGTACCTCGGTTAGACCACACTTATTGCACTGTGAACAGTTCTGGTCTCTGTACCTCGGTTAGACCACACTTGTTGCACTGTGAACAGTTCTGGTCTCTGTACCTCGGTTAGACCACACTTGTTGCACTGTGAAGTTCTGGTCTCTGTACCTCGTTTAGACCACACATGTTGCACTGTGAACAGCTCTGGTCTCTGTACCTCGGTTAGACCACACTTGTTGCACTGTGAACAGCTCTGGTCTCTGTACCTCGGTTAGACCACACTTGTTGCACTGTGAACAGCTCTGGTCTCTGTACCTTGGTTAGACCACACTTGTTGCACTGTGAACAGTTCTGGTCTCTGTACCTCGGTTAGATCACACTTGTTGCACTGTGAACAGCTCTGGTCTCTGTACCTCGGTTAGACCACACTTGCTGCACTGTGAACAGTTCTGGTCTCTGTACCTCGGTTAGACCACACTTGTTGCACTGTGAACAGTTCTGGTCTCTGTACCTCGGTTAGACCACACTTGTTGCACTGTGAAGTTCTGGTCTCTGTACCTCGGTTAGACCACACTTGTTGCACTGTGAACAGTTCTGGTCTCTGTACCTCGGTTAGACCACACTTGTTGCACTGTGAAGCTCTGGTCTCTGTGCCTCGGTTAGACCACACTTGTTGCACTGTGAACAGTTCTGGTCTCTGTACCTCGGTTAGACCACACTTGTTGCACTGTGAACAGTTCTGGTCTCTGTACCTTGGTTAGACCACACTTGTTGGACTGTGAACAGTTCTGGTCTCTGTACCTCGGTTACACTACACTTGTTGCACTGTGAACAGCTCTGGTCTACATATCATAGAACCTCGGTTAGACCACACTTGTTGCACTGTGAAGAGTTCTGGTCTCTGTACCTCGGTTAGACCACACTTGTTGCACTGTGAACAGCTCTGGTCTCTGTACCTCGGTTAGACCACACTTGTTGCACTGTGAACAGCTCTGGTCTCTGTACCTCGGTTAGACCACACTTGTTGCACTGTGAAGCTCTGGTCTCTGTACCTCGGTTAGACCACACTTGTTGCACTGTGAAGCTCTGGTCTCTGTACCTCGGTTAGACCACACTTGTCGCAATGTGAACAGTTCTGGCCTCTGTACCTCTGTTAGACCACACTTGTTGCACTCTGAACAGTTCTGGTCTCTGTACCTCGGTTAGACCACACTTGCTGCACTGTGAACAGTTCTGGTCTCTGTACCTCGGTTAGACCACACTTGCTGCACTGTGAACAGCTCTGGTCTCTGTACCTCGGTTAGACCACACTTGTTGCACTGTGAAGCTCTGGTCTCTGTACCTCGGTTAGACCACACTTGCTGCACTGTGAACAGTTCTGGTCTCTGTACCTCGGTTAGACCACACTTGCTGCACTGTGAACAGCTCTGGTCTCTGTACCTCGGTTAGACCACACTTGTTGCACTGTGAACAGCTCTGGTCTCTGTACCTCGGTTAGACCACACTTGCTGCACTGTGAACAGCTCTGGTCTCTGTACCTCGGTTAGACTACACTTGTTGCACTGTGAACAGCTCTGGTCTCTGTACCTCGGTTAGACCACACTTGTTGCACTGTGAACAGCTCTGGTCTCTGTACCTCGGTTAGACCACACTTGCTGCACTGTGAAGCTCTGGTCTCTGTACCTCGGTTAGACCACACTTGTTGCACTGTGAACAGCTCTGGTCTCTGTACCTCGGTTAGACCACACTTGTTGCACTGTGAACAGCTCTGGTCTCTGTACCTCGGTTAGACCACACTTGCTGCACTGTGAACAGCTCTGGTCTCTGTACCTCGGTTAGTCCACACTTGTTGCACTGTGAACAGCTCTGGTCTCTATACCGCGGTTAGACCACACTTGCTGCACTGTGAACAGCTCTGGTCTCTGTACCTCGGTTAGACTACACTTGTTGCACTGTGAACAGCTCTGGTCTCTGCACCTCGGTTAGACCACACTTGTTGCACTGTGAACAGCTCTGGTCTCTGTACCTCAGTTAGACCACACTTGCTGCACTGTGAAGTTCTGGTCTCTGTACCTCGGTTAGACCACACTTGTTGCACTGTGAACAGCTCTGGTCTCTGTACCTCGGTTAGACCACACTTGTTGCACTGTGAACAGCTCTGGTCTCTGTACCTCGGTTAGACCACACTTGCTGCACTGTGAACAGCTCTGGTCTCTGTACCTCGGTTAGACTGCACTTGTTGCACTGTGAAGTTCTGGTCTCTGTCCCTCGGTTAGACTACACTTGTTGCACTGTAAACAGCTCTGGTCTCTGTACCTCGGTTAGACCACACTTGTTGCACTGTGAACAGTTCTGGTCTCTGTATCTCGGTTAGACCACACTTGTTGCACTGTGAACAGCTCTGGTCTCTGTACCTTGGTTAGACCACACTTGTTGCACTGTGAACAGTTCTGGTCTTTGTACCTCGGTTAGACCACACTTGTTGCACTGTGAAGTTCTGGTCTCTGTACCTCGGTTAGACTTCACTTGTTGCACTGTAAACAGCTCTGGTCTCTGTACCTTGGTTAGACCACACTTGTTGCACGGTGAACAGTTCCGGTCTCTGTACCTGGGTTAGACCACACTTGCTGCACGGTGAAGTTCTGGTCTCTGTACCTCGGTTAGACCACTCTTGTTGCACGGTAAACAGTTCCGGTCTCTGTACCTGGGTTAGACCACACTTGCTGCACTGTGAACAGTTCTGGTCTCTGTACCTCGGTTAGACCACACTTGCTGCACTGTGAACAGCTCTGGTCTCTGTACCTCGGATAGACCACACTTGTTGCACTGTGAACAGCTCTGGTCTCTGTACCTCGGTTAGACCACACTTGTTGCACTGTGAAGCTCTGGTCTCTGTACCTCGGTTAGACCACACTTGTTGCACTGTGAACAGCTCTGGTCTCTGTACCTCGGTTAGACCACACTTGTTGCACTGTGAAGCTCTGGTCTCTGTACCTCGGTTAGACCACACTTGTTGCACTGTGAAGCTCTGGTCTCTGTACCTCGGTTAGACCACACTTGTTGCACTGTGAACAGCTCTGGTCTCTGTACCTCGGTTAGACCAAACTTGTTGCACTGTGAAGCTCTGGTCTCTGTACCTCGGTTAGACCACACTTGTTGCACTGTGAACAGCTCTGGTCTCTGTACCTCGGTTAGACCACACTTGTTGCACTGTGAAGCTCTGGTCTCTGTACCTCGGTTAGACCACACTTTTTGCACTGTGAACAGCTCTGGTCTCTGTACCTCGGTTAGACCACACTTGTTGCACTGTGAAGCTCTGGTCTCTGTACCTCGGTTAGAACACACTTGTTGCAGTGTGAACAGTTCTGGTCTCTGTACCTCGGTTAGACCACACTTGCTGCACTGTGAACAGCTCTGGTCTCTGTACCTCGGTTAGACCACACTTGTTGCACTGTGAACAGCTGTGGTCTCTGTACCTCGTTTAGACCACACTTGTTGCACTGTGAAGCTCTGGTCTCTGTGCCTCGGTTAGACCACACTTGTTGCACTGTGAAGCTCTGGTCTCTGTACCTCGGTTAGACCACACTTGTTGCACTTTGGACAGTTCTGGTCTCTGTACCTCGGTTAGACCACACTTGTTGCACTGTGAACAGTTCTGGTCTCTGTACCTCGGTTAGACCACACTTGCTGCACTGTGAACAGTTCTGGTCTCTGTACCTCGGTTAGACCACACTTGCTGCACTGTGAACAGTTCTGGTCTCTGCACCTCGGTTAGACCACACTTGCTGCACTGTGAACAGTTCTGGTCTCTGTACCTCGGTTAGACCACACTTGCTGCACTGTGAACAGCTCTGGTCTCTGTACCTCGGTTAGACCACACTTGTTGCACTGTGAACAGCTCTGGTCTCTGTACCTCGGTTAGACCACACTTGCTGCACTGTGAGCAGCTCTGGTCTCTGTGCCTCGGTTAGACTACACTTGTTGCACTGTGAACAGTTCTGGTCTCTGTACCTCGGTTAGACCACACTTGTTGCACTGTGAAGTTCTGGTCTCTGTACCTCGGTTAGACCACACTTGTTGCACTGTGAACAGCTCTGGTCTCATGTACCTCGGTTAGACTACACTTGTTGCACTGTGAAGCTCTGGTCTCTGTACCTCGGTTAGACCACACTTGTTGCACTGTGAACAGTTCTGGTCTCTGTACCTCGGTTAGACCACACTTGTTGCACTGTGAACAGCTCTGGTCTCTGTACCTTGGTTAGACCACACTTGTTGCACTGTGAACAGTTCTGGTCTCTGTACCTTGGTTAGACTACACTTGTTGCACTGTGAACAGCTCTGGTCTACATATCATAGAACCTCGGTTAGACCACACTTGTTGCACTGTGAAGAGTTCTGGTCACTGTACCTCGTTTAGACCACACTTGTTGCACTGTGAACAGCTCTGGTCTCTGTACCTCGGTTAGACCACACTTGTTGCACTGTGAACAGCTCTGGTCTCTGTACCTCGGTTAGACCACACTTGTTGCACTGTGAACAGCTCTGGTCTCTGTACCTCGGTTAGACCACACTTGTTGCACTGTGAAGCTCTGGTCTCTGTACCTCGGTGAGACCACACTTGTTGCACTGTGAAGCTCTGGTCTCTGTACCTCGGTTAGACCACACTTGTTGCACTGTGAACAGTTCTGGTCTCTGTACCTCTGTTAGACCACACTTGTTGCACTCTGAACAGTTCTGGTCTCAGTACATCGGTTAGACCACACTTGCTGCACTGTGAACAGCTCTGGTCTCTGTACCTCGGTTAGACCACACTTGTTGCACTGTGAAGCTCGGGTCTCTGTACCTCGGTTAGACCACACTTGCTGCACTGGGAACAGTTCTGGTCTCTGTACCTCGGTTAGACCACACTTGCTGCACTGTGAACAGCTCTGGTCTCTGTACCTCGGTTAGACTACACTTGTTGCACTGTGAACAGCTCTGGTCTCTGTACCTCGGTTAGACCACACTTGTTGCACTCTGAACAGTTCTGGTCTCTGTACATCGGTTAGACCACACATGCTGCACTGTGAACAGTTCTGGTCTCTGTACCTCGGTTAGACTACACTTGCTGCACTGTGAACAGCTCTGGTCTCTGCACCTCGGATAGACCACACTTGTTGCACTGTGAAGCTCTGGTCTCTGTACCTCGGTTAGACCACACTTGCTGCACTGGGAACAGTTCTGGTCTCTGTACCTCGGTTAGACCACACTTGCTGCACTGTGAACAGCTCTGGTCTCTGTACCTCGGTTAGACTACACTTGTTGCACTGTGAACAGCTCTGGTCTCTGTACCTCGGTTAGACCACACTTGTTGCACTGTGAACAGCTCTGGTCTCTGTACCTCAGTTAGACCACACTTGCTGCACTGTGAAGTTCTGGTCTCTGTACCTCGGTTAGACCACACTTGTTGCACTGTGAACAGCTCTGGTCTCTGTACCTCGGTTAGACCACACTGGTTGCACTGTGAACAGCTCTGGTCTCTGTACCTCGGTTAGACCACACTTGCTGCACTGTGAACAGCTCTGGTCTCTGTACCTCGGTTAGACCACACTTGTTGCACTGTGAACAGTTCTGGTCTCTGAACCTCGGTTAGACCACACTTGTTGCACTGTGAACAGCTCTGGTCGCTGTACCTCGGTTAGACCACACTTGTTGCACTGTGAAGTTCTGGTCTCTGTACCTCGGTTAGACCACACTTGTTGCACTGTGAACAGTTCTGGTCTCTGTACCTCGGTTAGACCACACTTGTTGCACTGTGAATTTCTGGTCTCTGTACCTCGGTTAGACCACACTTGTTGCACTGTGAACAGCTCTGGTCTCTGTACCTCGGTTAGACCACACTTGTTGCACTGTAAAGCTCTTGTCTCTGTACCTTGGTTAGACCAAACTTGTTGTACTGTGAACAGTTCTGGTCTCTGCACCTCAGTTAGAACACACTTGTTGCACTGTGAACAGCTCTGGTCTCTGTACCTTGGTTAGACCACACTTGTTGCACTGTGAACAGTTCTGGTCTCTGTACCTCGGTTAGACTACACTTGTTGCACTGTGAACAGCTCTGGTCTCTGTACCGCGGTTAGACCACACTTGTTGCACTGTGAACAGCTCTGGTCTCTGTACCTCGGTTAGACCACACTTGTTGCACTGTGAACAGCTCTGGTCTCTGTACCTCGGTTAGACCACACTTGTTGCACTGTGAACAGTTCTGGTCTCTGTACCTTGGTTAGACCACACTTGTTGCACTGTGAACAGTTCTGGTCTCTGTACCTCGGTTAGACCACACTTGTTGCACTGTGAACAGTTCTGGTCTCTGTACCTCGGTTAGACCACACTTGTTGCACTGTGAAGCTCTGGTCTCTGTACCTCGGTTAGACCACACTTGTTGCACTGTGAACAGTTCTGGTCTCTGTACCTCGGTTAGACCACACTTGTTGCACTGTGAACAGCTCTGGTCTCTGTACCTTGGTTAGACCACACTTGTTGCACTGTGAACAGTTCTGGTCTCTGTACCTTGGTTAGACTACACTTGTTGCACTGTGAACAGCTCTGGTCTACATATCATAGAACCTTGGTTAGACCACACTTGTTGCACTGTTAAGAGTTCTGGTCTCTGTACCTCGGTTAGACCACACTTGTTGCACTGTTAACAGCTCTGGTCTCTGTACCTCGGTTAGACCACACTTGTTGCACTGTGAACACCTCTCGTCTCTGTACCTCGGTTAGACCACACTTGTTGCACTGTGAAGCTCTGGTCTCTGTAACTCGGTTAGACCACAATTGTTGCACTGTGAACAGTTCTGGTCTCTGTACCTCGGTTAGACCACACTTGTTGCAATGTGAACAGCTCTGATCTCTGTACCTTGGTTAGACCACACTTGTTGCACTGTGAACAGTTCTGGTCTCTGTACCTTGGTTAGACTACACTTGTTGCACTGTGAACAGCTCTGGTCTACATATCATAGAACCTCGGTTAGACCACAATTGTTGCACTGTGAAGAGTTCTGGTCTCTGAACCTCGGTTAGACCATACTTGTTGCACTGTGAACAGCTCTGGTCTCTGTACCTCCGTTAGACCACACTTGTTGCACTTTGAACAGCTCTGGTCTCTGTACCTCGGTAAGACCACACTTGTTGAACTGTGAACAGCTCTGGTCTCTGTCCCTCGGTTAGACCACACTTGTTGCACTGTGAAGCTCTGGTCTCTGTACCTCGGTTAGATCACACTTGTTGCACTGTGAAGCTCTGGTCTCTGTACCTCGGTTAGAACACACTTGTTGCACTGTGAACAGTTCTGGTCTCTGTACCTCTGTTAGACCACACTTGTTGCACTCTGAACAGTTCTGGTCTCTGTACCTCGGTTAGACCACACTTGCTGCACTGTGAACAGTTCTGGTCTCTGTACCTCGGTTAGACCACACTTGCTGCACTGTGAACAGTTCTGGTCTCTGTACCTCGGTTAGACCACACTTGCTGCACTGTGAACAGCTCTGGTCTCTGTACCTCGGTTAGACCACACTTGTTGCACTGTGAAGCTCTGGTCTCTGTACCTCGGTTAGACCACACTTGCTGCACTGGGAACAGTTCTGGTCTCTGTACCTCGGTTAGACCACACTTGCTGCACTGTGAACAGCTCTGGTCTCTGTGCCTCGGTTAGACCACACTTGTTGCACTGTGAACAGCTCTGGTCTCTGTACCTCGGTTAGACCACACTTCCTGCACTGTGAACAGCTCTGGTCTCTGTACCTCGGTTAGACCACACTTGTTGCACTGTGAACAGCTCTGGTCTCTGTACCTCGGTTAGACCACACTTCCTGCACTGTGAACAGCTCTGGTCTCTGTACCTCGGTTAGACTACACTTGTTGCACTGTGAACAGCTCTGGTCTCTGTACCTCGGTTAGACCACACTTGTTGCACTGTGAACAGCTCTGGTCTCTGTACCTCGGTTAGACCACACTTGCTGCACTGTGAAGTTCTGGTCTCTGTACCTCGGTTAGACCACACTTGTTGCACTGTGAACAGCTCTGGTCTCTGTACCTTGGTTAGACTACACTTGTTGCACTGTGAACAGCTCTGGTCTACATATCTTAGAACCTTGGTTAGACCACACTTGTTGCACTGTTAAGAGTTCTGGTCTCTGTACCTCGGTTAGACCACACTTGTTGCACTGTGAACAGCTCTGGTCTCTGTACCTCGGTTAGACCACACTTGTTGCACTGTGAACACCTCTCGTCTCTGTACCTCGGTTAGACCACACTTGTTGCACTGTGAAGCTCTGGTCTCTGTAACTCGGTTAGACCACAATTGTTGCACTGTGAACAGTTCTGGTCTCTGTAACTCGGTTAGACCACAATTGTTGCACTGTGAACAGCTCTGGTCTCTGTACCTCGGTTAGACCACACTTGCTGCACTGTGAAGTTCTGGTCTCTGTACCTCGGTTAGACCACACTTGTTGCACTGTGAACAGCTCTGCTCTCTGTACCTCGGTTAGACCACACTTGTTGCACTGTGAACAGCTCTGGTCTCTGTACCTCGGTTAGACCACACTTGCTGCACTGTGAACAGCTCTGGTCTCTGTACCTCGGTTAGACCACACTTGTTGCACTGTGAACAGCTCTGGTCTCTGTACCTTGGTTAGACCACACTTGTTGCACTGTGAACAGTTCTGGTCTCTGTACCTCGGTTAGATCACACTTGTTGCACTGTGAACAGCTCTGGTCTCTGTACCTCGGTTAGACCACACTTGCTGCACTGTGAACAGTTCTGGTCTCTGTACCTTGGTTAGACTACACTTGTTGCACTGTGAACAGTTCTGGTCTCTGTACCTCGGTTAGATCACACTTGTTGCACTGTGAACAGCTCTGGTCTCTGTACCTCGGTTAGACCACACTTGTTGCACTGTGAACAGTTCTGGTCTCTGTATCTCGGTTAGGCCACACTTGTTGCACTGTGAACAGCTCTGGTCTCTGTACCTTGGTTAGACCACACTTGTGAACAGTTCTGGTCTCTGTACCTCGGTTAGACCACACTTGTTGCACTGTGAAGTTCTGGTCTCCTGTACCTCGGTTAGAATACACTTGTTGCACTGTAGACAGCTCTGGTCTCTGTACCTCGGTTAGACCACACTTGCTGCACTGTGAAGTTCTGCTCACTGTGCCTCGGTTAGACCACACTTGTTGCACTGTGAACAGCTCTGGTCTCTGTACCTCGATTAGACCACACTTGTTGCACGGTGAACAGTTCCGGTCTCTGTACCTGGGTTAGACCACACTTGCTGCACGGTGAAGTTCTGGTCTCTGTACCTCGGTTAGACCACACTTGTTGCACGGTGAACAGTTCAGGTCTCTGTACCTGGGTTAGACCACACTTGCTGCACTGTGAACAGTTCTGGTCTCTGTACCTCGGTTAGACCACACTTGCTGCACTGTGAACAGCTCTGGTCTCTGTACCTCGGTTAGACCACACATGTTGCACTGTGAACAGCTCTGGTCTCTGTACCTCGGTTAGACCACACTTGTTGCACTTGTGAACAGCTCTGGTCTCTGTACCTCGGTTAGACCACACTTGTTGCACTGTGAACAGCTCTGGTCTCTGTACCTCGGTTAGACCACACTTGTTGCACTGTGAAGCTCTGGTCTCTGTACCTCGGTGAGACCACACTTGTTGCACTGTGAAGCTCTGGTCTCTGTACCTCGGTTTAGACCACACTTGTTGCACTGTGAACAGTTCTGGTCTCTGTACCTCTGTTAGTGACCACACTTGTTGCACTCTGAACAGTTCTGGTCTCTGTACATCGGTTAGACCACACTTGCTGCACTGTGAACAGTTCTGGTCTCTGTACCTCGGTTAGACTACACTTGCTGCACTGTGAACAGCTCTGGTCTCTGTACCTCGGTTAGACCACACTTGTTGCACTGTGAACAGTTTCTGGTCTCTGTATCTCGGTTAGGCCACACTTGTTGCACTGTGAACAGCTCTGGTCTCTGTACCTTGGTTAGACCACACTTGTTGCACTGTGAAGTTCTGGTCTCTGTACCTCGGTTTAGGACCACACTTGTTGCACTGTGAACAGCTCTGGTCTCTGTACCTCGGTTAGACCACACTTCCTGCACTGTGAACAGCTCTGGTCTCTGTACCTCGGTTAGACCACACTTGTTGCACTGTGAACAGCTTCTGGTCTCTGTACCTCGGTTAGACCACACTTCCTGCACTGTGAACAGCTCTGGTCTCTGTACCTCGGTTAGACTACACTTGTTGCACTGTGAACAGCTCTGGTCTCTGTACCTCGGTTAGACCACACTTGTTGCACTGTGAACAGCTCTGGTCTCTGTACCTCGGTTAGACCACACTTGCTGCACTGTGAAGTTCTGGTCTCTGTACCTCGGTTAGACCACACTTGTTGCACTGTGAACAGCTCTGGTCTCTGTACCTTGGTTAGACTACACTTGTTGCACTGTGAACAGCTCTGGTCTACATATCTTAGAACCTTGGTTTAGACCACACTTGTTGCACTGTTAAGAGTTCTGGTCTCTGTACCTCGGTTAGACCACACTTGTTGCACTGTGAACAGCTCTGGTCTCTGTACCTCGGTTAGACCACACTTGTTGCACTGTGAACACCTCTCGTCTCTGTACCTCGGTTAGACCACACTTGTTGCACTGTGAAGCTCTGGTCTCTGTAACTCGGTTAGACCACAATTGTTGCACTGTGAACAGTTCTGGTCTCTGTAACTCGGTTAGACCACAATTGTTGCACTGTGAACAGCTCTGGTCTCTGTACCTCGGTTAGACCACACTTGCTGCACTGTGAAGTTCTGGTCTCTGTACCTCGGTTAGACCACACTTGTTGCACTGTGAACAGCTCTGCTCTCTGTACCTCGGTTAGACCACACTTGTTGCACTGTGAACAGCTCTGGTCTCTGTACCTCGGTTAGACCACACTTGCTGCACTGTGAACAGCTCTGGTCTCTGTACCTCGGTTAGACCACACTTGTTGCACTGTGAACAGCTCTGGTCTCTGTACCTTGGTTAGACCACACTTGTTGCACTGTGAACAGTTCTGGTCTCTGTACCTCGGTTAGATCACACTTGTTGCACTGTGAACAGCTCTGGTCTCTGTACCTCGGTTAGACCACACTTGCTGCACTGTGAATCAGTTCTGGTCTCTGTACCTTGGTTAGACTACACTTGTTGCACTGTGAACAGTTCTGGTCTCTGTACCTCGGTTAGATCACACTTGTTGCACTGTGAACAGCTCTGGTCTCTGTACCTCGGTTAGACCACACTTGTTGCACTGTGAACAGTTCTGTCTCTGTATCTCGGTTAGGCCACACTTGTTGCACTGTGAACAGCTCTGGTCTCTGTACCTTGGTTAGACCACACTTGTTGCACTGTGAACAGTCTGGTCTCTGTACCTCGGTTAGACCACACTTTGTTGCACTGTGAAGTTCTGGTCTCTGTACCTCGGTTAGAATACACTTGTTGCACTGTAGACAGCTCTGGTCTCTGTACCTCGGTTAGACCACACTTGCTGCACTGTGAAGTTCTGCTCACTGTGCCTCGGTTAGACCACACTTGTTGCACTGTGAACAGCTCTGGTCTCTGTACCTCGATTAGACCACACTTGTTGCACGGTGAACAGTTCCGGTCTCTGTACCTGGGTTAGACCACACATGCTGCACGGTGAAGTTCTGGTCTCTGTACCTCGGTTAGACCACACTTGTTGCACGGTGAACAGTTCAGGTCTCTGTACCTGGGTTAGACCACACTTGCTGCACTGTGAACAGTTCTGGTCTCTGTACCTCGGTTAGACCACACTTGCTGCACTGTGAACAGCTCTGGTCTCTGTACCTCGGTTAGACCACACATGTTGCCACTGTGAACAGCTCTGGTCTCTGTACCTCGGTTAGACCACACTTGTTGCACTGTGAACAGCTCTGGTCTCTGTACCTCGGTTAGACCACACTTGTTGCACTGTGAACAGCTCTGGTCTCTGTACCTCGGTTAGACCACACTTGTTGCACTGTGAAGCTCTGGTCTCTGTACCTCGGTGAGACCACACTTGTTGCACTGTGAAGCTCTGGTCTCTGTACCTCGGTTAGACCACACTTGTTGCACTGTGAACAGTTCTGGTCTCTGTACCTCTGTTAGACCACACTTGTTGCACTCTGAACAGTTCTGGTCTCTGTACATCGGTTAGACCACACTTGCTGCACTGTGAACAGTTCTGGTCTCTGTACCTCGGTTAGACTACACTTGCTGCACTGTGAACAGCTCTGGTCTCTGTACCTCGGTTAGACCACACTTGTTGCACTGTGAACAGTTCTGGTCTCTGTATCTCGGTTAGGCCACACTTGTTGCACTGTGAACAGCTCTGGTCTCTGTACCTTGGTTAGACCACACTTGTTGCACTGTGAAGTTCTGGTCTCTGTACCTCTGTTAGAATACACTTGTTGCACTGTAGACAGCTCTGGTCTCTGTACCTCGGTTAGACCACACTTGCTGCACTGTGAAGTTCTGCTCACTGTGCCTCGGTTAGACCACACTTGTTGCACTGTGAACAGCTCTGGTCTCTGTACCTCGATTAGACCACACTTGTTGCACGGTGAACAGTTCCGGTCTCTGTACCTGGGTTAGACCACACTTGCTGCACGGTGAAGTTCTGGTCTCTGTACCTCGGTTAGACCACACTTGTTGCACGGTGAACAGTTCAGGTCTCTGTACCTGGGTTAGACCACACTTGCTGCACTGTGAACAGTTCTGGTCTCTGTACCTCGGTTAGACCACACTTGCTGCACTGTGAACAGCTCTGGTCTCTGTACCTCGGTTAGACCACACATGTTGCACTGTGAACAGCTCTGGTCTCTGTACCTCGGTTAGACCACACTTGTTGCACTGTGAACAGTTCTGGTCTCTGTACCTTGGTTAGACCACACTTGTTGCACTGTGAACAGTTCTGGTCTCTGTACCTTGGTTAGACCACACTTGTTGCACTGTGAACAGTTCTGGTCTCTGTACCTCGGTTGGACCACACTTGTTGCACTGTGAAGTTCTGGTCTCTGTACCTCGGTTAGACCACACTTGTTGCACTGTGAACAGCTCTGGTCTCTGTACCTCGGTTAGACCACACTTGTTGCACTGTGAAGCTCTGGTCTCTGTACCTCGGTTAGACCACACTTGTTGCACTGTGAACAGTTCTGGTCTCTGTACCTCGGTTAGACCACACTTGTTGCACTGTGAACAGCTCTGGTCTCTGTACCTTGGTTAGACCACACTTGTTGCACTGTGAACAGTTCTGGTCTCTGTACCTTGGTTAGACTACACTTGTTGCACTGTGAACAGCTCTGGTCTACATATCATAGAACCTTGGTTAGACCACACTTGTTGCACTGTTAAGAGTTCTGGTCTCTGTACCTCGGTTAGACCACACTTGTTGCACTGTGAACAGCTCTGGTCTCTGTACCTCGGTTAGACCACACTTGTTGCACTGTGAACACCTCTCGTCTCTGTACCTCGGTTAGACCACACTTGTTGCACTGTGAAGCTCTGGTCTCTGTAACTCGGTTAGACCACAATTGTTGCACTGTGAACAGTTCTGGTCTCTGTACCTCGGTTAGACCACACTTGTTGCAATGTGAACAGCTCTGATCTCTGTACCTTGGTTAGACCACACTTGTTGCACTGTGAACAGTTCTGGTCTCTGTACCTTGGTTAGACTACACTTGTTGCACTGTGAACAGCTCTGGTCTACATATCATAGAACCTCGGTTAGACCACAATTGTTGCACTGTGAAGAGTTCTGGTCTCTGAACCTCGGTTAGACCACACTTGTTGCACTGTGAAGCTCTGGTCTCTGTACCTCGGTTAGACCACACTTGCTGCACTGGGAACAGCTCTGGTCTCTGTACCTCGGTTAGACTACACTTGTTGCACTGTGAACAGCTCTGGTCTCTGTACCTCGGTTAGACCACACTTGTTGCACTGTGAACAGCTCTGGTCTCTGTACCTCGGTTAGACCACACTTGCTGCACTGTGAAGTTCTGGTCTCTGTACCTCGGTTAGACCACACTTGTTGCACTGTGAACAGCTCTGGTCTCTGTACCTCGGTTAGACCACACTGGTTGCACTGTGAACAGCTCTGGTCTCTGTACCTCGGTTAGAGCACACTTGCTGCACTGTGAACAGCTCTGGTCTCTGTACCTCGGTTAGACCACACTTGTTGCACTGTGAACAGTTCTGGTCTCTGAACCTCGGTTAGACCACACTTGTTGCACTGTGAACAGCTCTGGTCGCTGTACCTCGGTTAGACCACACTTGTTGCACTGTGAAGTTCTGGTCTCTGTACCTCGGTTAGACCACACTTGTTGCACTGTGAACAGTTCTGGTCTCTGTACCTCGGTTAGACCACACTTGTTGCACTGTGAATTTCTGGTCTCTGTACCTCGGTTAGACCACACTTGTTGCACTGTGAACAGCTCTGGTCTCTGTACCTCGGTTAGACCACACTTGTTGCACTGTAAAGCTCTGGTCTCTGTACCTTGGTTAGACCACACTTGTTGTACTGTGAACAGTTCTGGTCTCTGCACCTCAGTTAGAACACACTTGTTGCACTGTGAACAGCTCTGGTCTCTGTACCTTGGTTAGACCACACTTGTTGCACTGTGAACAGTTCTGGTCTCTGCACCTCGGTTAGACTACACTTGTTGCACTGTGAACAGCTCTGGTCTCTGTACCGCGGTTAGACCACACTTGTTGCACTGTGAACAGCTCTGGTCTCTGTACCTCGGTTAGACCACACTTGTTGCACTGTGAACAGCTCTGGTCTCTGTACCTCGGTTAGACCACACTTGTTGCACTGTGAACAGTTCTGGTCTCTGTACCTTGGTTAGACCACACTTGTTGCACTGTGAACAGTTCTGGTCTCTGTACCTCGGTTAGACCACACTTGTTGCACTGTGAACAGTTCTGGTCTCTGTACCTCGGTTGGACCACACTTGTTGCACTGTGAAGTTCTGGTCTCTGTACCTCGGTTAGACCACACTTGTTGCACTGTGAACAGCTCTGGTCTCTGTACCTCGGTTAGACTACACTTGTTGCACTGTAAACAGCTCTGGTCTCTGTACCTCGGTTAGACCACACTTGTTGCACTGTGAACAGTTCTGGTCTCTGTATCTCGGTTAGGCCACACTTGTTGCACTGTGAACAGCTCTGGTCTCTGTACCTTGGTTAGACCACACTTGTTGCACTGTGAACAGTTCTGGTCTCTGTACCTCGGTTAGACCACACTTGTTGCACTGTGAAGTTCTGGTCTCTGTACCTCGGTTAGAATACACTTGTTGCACTGTAGACAGCTCTGGTCTCTGTACCTCGGTTAGACCACACTTGCTGCACTGTGAAGTTCTGCTCACTGTGCCTCGGTTAGACCACACTTGTTGCACTGTGAACAGCTCTGGTCTCTGTACCTCGATTAGACCACACTTGTTGCACGGTGAACAGTTCCGGTCTCTGTACCTGGGTTAGACCACACTTGCTGCACGGTGAAGTTCTGGTCTCTGTACCTCGGTTAGACCACACTTGTTGCACGGTGAACAGTTCAGGTCTCTGTACCTGGGTTAGACCACACTTGCTGCACTGTGAACAGTTCTGGTCTCTGTACCTCGGTTAGACCACACTTGCTGCACTGTGAACAGCTCTGGTCTCTGTACCTCGGTTAGACCACACATGTTGCACTGTGAACAGCTCTGGTCTCTGTACCTCGGTTAGACCACACTTGTTGCACTGTGAACAGCTCTGGTCTCTGTACCTCGGTTAGACCACACTTGTTGCACTGTGAACAGCTCTGGTCTCTGTACCTCGGTTAGACCACACTTGTTGCACTGTGAAGCTCTGGTCTCTGTACCTCGGTGAGACCACACTTGTTGCACTGTGAAGCTCTGGTCTCTGTACCTCGGTTAGACCACACTTGTTGCACTGTGAACAGTTCTGGTCTCTGTACCTCTGTTAGACAACACTTGTTGCACTCTGAACAGTTCTGGTCTCTGTACATCGGTTAGACCACACTTGCTGCACTGTGAACAGTTCTGGTCTCTGTACCTCGGTTAGACTACACTTGCTGCACTGTGAACAGCTCTGGTCTCTGTACCTCGGTTAGACCACACTTGTTGCACTGTGAAGCTCTGGTCTCTGTACCTCGGTTAGACCACACTTGCTGCACTGGGAACAGTTCTGGTCTCTGTACCTCGGTTAGACCACACTTGCTGCACTGTGAACAGCTCTGGTCTCTGTACCTCGGTTAGACTACACTTGTTGCACTGTGAACAGCTCTGGTCTCTGTACCTCGGTTAGACCACACTTGTTGCACTGTGAACAGCTCTGGTCTCTGTACCTCGGTTAGACCACACTTGCTGCACTGTGAAGTTCTGGTCTCTGTACCTCTGTTAGACCACACTTGTTGCACTCTGAACAGTTCTGGTCTCTGTACATCGGTTAGACCACACATGCTGCACTGTGAACAGTTCTGGTCTCTGTACCTCAGTTAGACCACACTTGCTGCACTGTGAAGTTCTGGTCTCTGTACCTCGGTTAGACCACACTTGTTGCACTGTGAACAGCTCTGGTCTCTGTACCTCGGTTAGACCACACTTGTTGCACTGTGAACAGCTCTGGTCTCTGTACCTCGGTTAGACCACACTTGCTGCACTGTGAGCAGCTCTGGTCTCTGTACCTCGGTTAGACTACACTTGTTGCACTGTGAAGTTCTGGTCTCTGTACCTCGGTTAGACTACACTTGTTGCACTGTAAACAGCTCTGGTCTCTGTACCTCGGTTAGACCACACTTGTTGCACTGTGAACAGTTCTGGTCTCTGTATCTCGGTTAGGCCACACTTGTTGCACTGTGAACAGCTCTGGTCTCTGTACCTTGGTTAGACCACACTTGTTGCACTGTGAACAGTTCTGGTCTCTGTACCTCGGTTAGACCACACTTGTTGCACTGTGAAGTTCTGGTCTCTGTACCTCGGTTAGAATACACTTGTTGCACTGTAGACAGCTCTGGTCTCTGTACCTCGGTTAGACCACACTTGCTGCACTGTGAAGTTCTGCTCACTGTGCCTCGGTTAGACCACACTTGTTGCACTGTGAACAGCTCTGGTCTCTGTACCTCGATTAGACCACACTTGTTGCACGGTGAACAGTTCCGGTCTCTGTACCTGGGTTAGACCACACTTGCTGCACGGTGAAGTTCTGGTCTCTGTACCTCGGTTAGACCACACTTGTTGCACGGTGAACAGTTCAGGTCTCTGTACCTGGGTTAGACCACACTTGCTGCACTGTGAACAGTTCTGGTCTCTGTACCTCGGTTAGACCACACTTGCTGCACTGTGAACAGCTCTGGTCTCTGTACCTCGGTTAGACCACACATGTTGCACTGTGAACAGCTCTGGTCTCTGTACCTCGGTTAGACCACACTTGTTGCACTGTGAACAGTTCTGGTCTCTGTACCTTGGTTAGACCACACTTGTTGCACTGTGAACAGTTCTGGTCTCTGTACCTCGGTTAGACCACACTTGTTGCACTGTGAACAGTTCTGGTCTCTGTACCTCGGTTGGACCACACTTGTTGCACTGTGAAGTTCTGGTCTCTGTACCTCGGTTAGACCACACTTGTTGCACTGTGAACAGCTCTGGTCTCTGTACCTCGGTTAGACCACACTTGTTGCACTGTGAAGCTCTGGTCTCTGTACCTCGGTTAGACCACACTTGTTGCACTGTGAACAGTTCTGGTCTCTGTACCTCGGTTAGACCACACTTGTTGCACTGTGAACAGCTCTGGTCTCTGTACCTTGGTTAGACCACACTTGTTGCACTGTGAACAGTTCTGGTCTCTGTACCTTGGTTAGACTACACTTGTTGCACTGTGAACAGCTCTGGTCTACATATCATAGAACCTTGGTTAGACCACACTTGTTGCACTGTTAAGAGTTCTGGTCTCTGTACCTCGGTTAGACCACACTTGTTGCACTGTGAACACCTCTCGTCTCTGTACCTCGGTTAGACCACACTTGTTGCACTGTGAAGCTCTGGTCTCTGTAACTCGGTTAGACCACAATTGTTGCACTGTGAACAGTTCTGGTCTCTGTACCTCGGTTAGACCACACTTGTTGCAATGTGAACAGCTCTGATCTCTGTACCTTGGTTAGACCACACTTGTTGCACTGTGAACAGTTCTGGTCTCTGTACCTTGGTTAGACTACACTTGTTGCACTGTGAACAGCTCTGGTCTACATATCATAGAACCTCGGTTAGACCACAATTGTTGCACTGTGAAGAGTTCTGGTCTCTGAACCTCGGTTAGACCACACTTGTTGCACTGTGAAGCTCTGGTCTCTGTACCTCGGTTAGACCACACTTGCTGCACTGGGAACAGTTCTGGTCTCTGTACCTCGGTTAGACCACACTTGCTGCACTGTGAACAGCTCTGGTCTCTGTACCTCGGTTAGACTACACTTGTTGCACTGTGAACAGCTCTGGTCTCTGTACCTCGGTTAGACCACACTTGTTGCACTGTGAACAGCTCTGGTCTCTGTACCTCGGTTAGACCACACTTGCTGCACTGTGAAGTTCTGGTCTCTGTACCTCGGTTAGACCACACTTGTTGCACTGTGAACAGCTCTGGTCTCTGTACCTCGGTTAGACCACACTGGTTGCACTGTGAACAGCTCTGGTCTCTGTACCTCGGTTAGAGCACACTTGCTGCACTGTGAACAGCTCTGGTCTCTGTACCTCGGTTAGACCACACTTGTTGCACTGTGAACAGTTCTGGTCTCTGAACCTCGGTTAGACCACACTTGTTGCACTGTGAACAGCTCTGGTCGCTGTACCTCGGTTAGACCACACTTGTTGCACTGTGATGTTCTGGTCTCTGTACCTCGGTTAGACCACACTTGTTGCACTGTGAACAGTTCTGGTCTCTGTACCTCGGTTAGACCACACTTGTTGCACTGTGAATTTCTGGTCTCTGTACCTCGGTTAGACCACACTTGTTGCACTGTGAACAGCTCTGGTTTCTGTACCTCGGTTAGACCACACTTGTTGCACTGTAAAGCTCTGGTCTCTGTACCTTGGTTAGACCACACTTGTTGTACTGTGAACAGTTCTGGTCTCTGCACCTCAGTTAGAACACACTTGTTGCACTGTGAACAGCTCTGGTCTCTGTACCTTGGTTAGACCACACTTGTTGCACTGTGAACAGTTCTGGTCTCTGCACCTCGGTTAGACTACACTTGTTGCACTGTGAACAGCTCTGGTCTCTGTACCGCGGTTAGACCACACTTGTTGCACTGTGAACAGCTCTGGTCTCTGTACCTCGGTTAGACCACACTTGTTGCAATGTGAACAGCTCTGGTCTCTGTACCTCGGTTAGACCACACTTGTTGCACTGTGAACAGTTCTGGTCTCTGTACCTTGGTTAGACCACACTTGTTGCACTGTGAACAGTTCTGGTCTCTGTACCTCGGTTAGACCACACTTGTTGCACTGTGAACAGTTCTGGTCTCTGTACCTCGGTTGGACCACACTTGTTGCACTGTGAAGTTCTGGTCTCTGTACCTCGGTTAGACCACACTTGTTGCACTGTGAACAGCTCTGGTCTCTGTACCTCGGTTAGACCACACTTGTTGCACTGTGAAGCTCTGGTCTCTGTACCTCGGTTAGACCACACTTGTTGCACTGTGAACAGTTCTGGTCTCTGTACCTCGGTTAGACCACACTTGTTGCACTGTGAACAGCTCTGGTCTCTGTACCTTGGTTAGACCACACTTGTTGCACTGTGAACAGTTCTGGTCTCTGTACCTTGGTTAGACTACACTTGTTGCACTGTGAACAGCTCTGGTCTACATATCATAGAACCTTGGTTAGACCACACTTGTTGCACTGTTAAGAGTTCTGGTCTCTGTACCTCGGTTAGACCACACTTGTTGCACTGTGAACAGCTCTGGTCTCTGTACCTCGGTTAGACCACACTTGTTGCACTGTGAACACCTCTCGTCTCTGTACCTCGGTTAGACCACACTTGTTGCACTGTGAAGCTCTGGTCTCTGTAACTCGGTTAGACCACAATTGTTGCACTGTGAACAGTTCTGGTCTCTGTACCTCGGTTAGACCACACTTGTTGCAATGTGAACAGCTCTGATCTCTGTACCTTGGTTAGACCACACTTGTTGCACTGTGAACAGTTCTGGTCTCTGTACCTTGGTTAGACTACACTTGTTGCACTGTGAAGAGTTCTGGTCTCTGAACCTCGGTTAGACCATACTTGTTGCACTGTGAACAGCTCTGGTCTCTGTACCTCCGTTAGACCACACTTGTTGCACTTTGAACAGCTCTGGTCTCTGTACCTCGGTAAGACCACACTTGTTGCACTGTGAACAGCTCTGGTCTCTGTCCCTCGGTTAGACCACACTTGTTGCACTGTGAAGCTCTGGTCTCTGTACCTCGGTTAGACCACACTTGTTGCACTGTGAACAGTTCTGGTCTCTGTACCTCTGTTAGACCACACTTGTTGCACTCTGAACAGTTCTGGTCTCTGTACCTCGGTTAGACCACACTTGCTGCACTGTGAACAGTTCTGGTCTCTGTACCTCGGTTAGACCACACTTGCTGCACTGTGAACAGTTCTGGTCTCTGTACCTCGGTTAGACCACACTTGCTGCACTGTGAACAGCTCTGGTCTCTGTACCTCGGTTAGACCACACTTGTTGCACTGTGAAGCTCTGGTCTCTGTACCTCGGTTAGACCACACTTGCTGCACTGGGAACAGTTCTGGTCTCTGTACCTCGGTTAGACCACACTTGCTGCACTGTGAACAGCTCTGGTCTCTGTGCCTCGGTTAGACCACACTTCTTGCACTGTGAACAGCTCTGGTCTCTGTACCTCGGTTAGACCACACTTCCTGCACTGTGAACAGCTCTGGTCTCTGTACCTCGGTTAGACCACACTTGTTGCACTGTGAACAGCTCTGGTCTCTGTACCTCGGTTAGACCACACTTCCTGCACTGTGAACAGCTCTGGTCTCTGTACCTCGGTTAGACTACACTTGTTGCACTGTGAACAGCTCTGGTCTCTGTACCTCGGTTAGACCACACTTGTTGCACTGTGAACAGCTCTGGTCTCTGTACCTCGGTTAGACCACACTTGCTGCACTGTGAAGTTCTGGTCTCTGTACCTCGGTTAGACCACACTTGTTGCACTGTGAACAGCTCTGGTCTCTGTACCTTGGTTAGACTACACTTGTTGCACTGTGAACAGCCCTGGTCTACATATCATAGAACCTTGGTTAGACCACACTTGTTGCACTGTTAAGAGTTCTGGTCTCTGTACCTCGGTTAGACCACACTTGTTGCACTGTGAACAGCTCTGGTCTCTGTACCTCGGTTAGACCACACTTGTTGCACTGTGAACACCTCTCGTCTCTGTACCTCGGTTAGACCACACTTGTTGCACTGTGAAGCTCTGGTCTCTGTAACTCGGTTAGACCACAATTGTTGCACTGTGAACAGTTCTGGTCTCTGTAACTCGGTTAGACCACAATTGTTGCACTGTGAACAGCTCTGGTCTCTGTACCTCGGTTAGACCACACTTGCTGCACTGTGAAGTTCTGGTCTCTGTACCTCGGTTAGACCACACTTGTTGCACTGTGAACAGCTCTGGTCTCTGTACCTCGGTTAGACCACACTTGTTGCACTGTGAACAGCTCTGGTCTCTGTACCTCGGTTAGACCACACTTGCTGCACTGTGAACAGCTCTGGTCTCTGTACCTCGGTTAGACCACACTTGTTGCACTGTGAACAGCTCTGGTCTCTGTACCTCGGTTAGACCACACTTGTTGCACTGTGAACAGCTCTGGTCTCTGTACCTCGGTTAGACCACACTTGTTGCACTGTGAAGCTCTGGTCTCTGTACCTCGGTGAGACCACACTTGTTGCACTGTGAAGCTCTGGTCTCTGTACCTCGGTTAGACCACACTTGTTGCACTGTGAACAGTTCTGGTCTCTGTACCTCTGTTAGACCACACTTGTTGCACTCTGAACAGTTCTGGTCTCTGTACATTGGTTAGACCACACTTGCTGCACTGTGAACAGTTCTGGTCTCTGTACCTCGGTTAGACTACACTTGCTGCACTGTGAACAGCTCTGGTCTCTGTACCTCGGTTAGACCACACTTGTTGCACTGTGAAGCTCTGGTCTCTGTACCTCGGTTAGACCACACTTGCTGCACTGGGAACAGTTCTGGTCTCTGTACCTCGGTTAGACCACACTTGCTGCACTGTGAACAGCTCTGGTCTCTGTACCTCGGTTAGACTACACTTGTTGCACTGTGAACAGCTCTGGTCTCTGTACCTCGGTTAGACCACACTTGTTGCACTGTGAACAGCTCTGGTCTCTGTACCTCGGTTAGACCACACTTGCTGCACTGTGAAGTTCTGGTCTCTGTACCTCTGTTAGACCACACTTGTTGCACTCTGAACAGTTCTGGTCTCTGTACATCGGTTAGACCACACATGCTGCACTGTGAACAGTTCTGGTCTCTGTACCTCAGTTAGACCACACTTGCTGCACTGTGAAGTTCTGGTCTCTGTACCTCGGTTAGACCACACTTGTTGCACTGTGAACAGCTCTGGTCTCTGTACCTCGGTTAGACCACACTTGTTGCACTGTGAACAGCTCTGGTCTCTGTACCTCGGGTAGACCACACTTGCTGCACTGTGAGCAGCTCTGGTCTCTGTACCTCGGTTAGACTACACTTGTTGCACTGTGACGTTCTGGTCTCTGTACCTCGGTTAGACTACACTTGTTGCACTGTAAACAGCTCTGGTCTCTGTACCTCGGTTAGACCACACTTGTTGCACTGTGAACAGTTCTGGTCTCTGTATCTCGGTTAGGCCACACTTGTTGCACTGTGAACAGCTCTGGTCTCTGTACCTTGGTTAGACCACACTTGTTGCACTGTGAACAGTTCTGGTCTCTGTACCTCGGTTAGACCACACTTGTTGCACTGTGAAGTTCTGGTCTCTGTACCTCGGTTAGAATACACTTGTTGCACTGTAGACAGCTCTGGTCTCTTTACCTCGGTTAGACCACACTTGCTGCACTGTGAAGTTCTGCTCACTGTGCCTCGGTTAGACCACACTTGTTGCACTGTGAACAGCTCTGGTCTCTGTACCTCGATTAGACCACACTTGTTGCACGGTGAACAGTTCCGGTCTCTGTACCTGGGTTAGACCACACTTGCTGCACGGTGAAGTTCTGGTCTCTGTACCTCGGTTAGACCACACTTGTTGCACGGTGAACAGTTCAGGTCTCTGTACCTGGGTTAGACCACACTTGCTGCACTGTGAACAGTTCTGGTCTCTGTACCTCGGTTAGACCACACTTGCTGCACTGTGAACAGCTCTGGTCTCTGTACCTCGGTTAGACCACACTTGTTGCACTGTGAACAGCTCTGGTCTCTGTACCTCGGTTAGACCACACTTGTTGCACTGTGAACAGTTCTGGTCTCTGTACCTTGGTTAGACCACACTTGTTGCACTGTGAACAGTTCTGGTCTCTGTACCTCGGTTAGACCACACTTGTTGCACTGTGAACAGCTCTGCTCTCTGTACCTCTGTTAGACCACACTTGTTGCACGGTGAACAGTTCCGGTCTCTGTACCTGGGTTAGACCACACTTGTTGCACGGTGAACAGTTCAGGTCTCTGTACCTGGGTTAGACCACACTTGCTGCACTGTGAACAGTTCTGGTCTCTGTACCTCGGTTAGACCACACTTGCTGCACTGTGAACAGCTCTGGTCTCTGTACCTCGGTTAGACCACACTTGTTGCACTGTGAACAGCTCTGGTCTCTGTCCCTCGGTTAGACCACACTTGTTGCACTGTGAAGCTCTGGTCTCTGTACCTCGGTTAGATCACACTTGTTGCACTGTGAAGCTCTGGTCTCTGTACCTCGGTTAGACCACACTTGTTGCACTGTGAACAGTTCTGGTCTCTGTACCTCTGTTAGACCACACTTGTTGCACCCTGAACAGTTCTGGTCTCTGTACCTCGGTTAGACCACACTTGCTGCACTGTGAACAGTTCTGGTCTCTGTACCTCGGTTAGACCACACTTGCTGCACTGTGAACAGTTCTGGTCTCTGTACCTCGGTTAGACCACACTTGCTGCACTGTGAACAGCTCTGGTCTCTGTACCTCGGTTAGACCACACTTGTTGCACTGTGAAGCTCTGGTCTCTGTACCTCGGTTAGACCACACTTGCTGCACTGGGAACAGTTCTGGTCTCTGTACCTCGGTTAGACCACACTTGCTGCACTGTGAACAGCTCTGGTCTCTGTGCCTCGGTTAGACCACACTTGTTGCACTGTGAACAGCTCTGGTCTCTGTACCTCGGTTAGACCACACTTCCTGCACTGTGAACAGCTCTGGTCTCTGTACCTCGGTTAGACCACACTTGTTGCACTGTGAACAGCTCTGGTCTCTGTACCTCGGTTAGACCACACTTCCTGCACTGTGAACAGCTCTGGTCTCTGTACCTCGGTTAGACTACACTTGTTGCACTGTGAACAGCTCTGGTCTCTGTACCTCGGTTAGACCACACTTGTTGCACTGTGAACAGCTCTGGTCTCTGTACCTCGGTTAGACCACACTTGCTGCACTGTGAAGTTCTGGTCTCTGTACCTCGGTTAGACCACACTTGTTGCACTGTGAACAGCTCTGGTCTCTGTACCTTGGTTAGACTACACTTGTTGCACTGTGAACAGCTCTGGTCTACATATCATAGAACCTTGGTTAGACCACACTTGTTGCACTGTTAAGAGTTCTGGTCTCTGTACCTCGGTTAGACCACACTTGTTGCACTGTGAACAGCTCTGGTCTCTGTACCTCGGTTAGACCACACTTGTTGCACTGTGAACACCTCTCGTCTCTGTACCTCGGTTAGACCACACTTGTTGCACTGTGAAGCTCTGGTCTCTGTAACTCGGTTAGACCACAATTGTTGCACTGTGAACAGTTCTGGTCTCTGTAACTCGGTTAGACCACAATTGTTGCACTGTGAACAGCTCTGGTCTCTGTACCTCGGTTAGACCACACTTGCTGCACTGTGAAGTTCTGGTCTCTGTACCTCGGTTAGACCACACTTGTTGCACTGTGAACAGCTCTGGTCTCTGTACCTCGGTTAGACCACACTTGTTGCACTGTGAACAGCTCTGGTCTCTGTACCTCGGTTAGACCACACTTGCTGCACTGTGAACAGCTCTGGTCTCTGTACCTCGGTTAGACCACACTTGTTGCACTGTGAACAGCTCTGGTCTCTGTACCTCGGTTAGACCACACTTGTTGCACTGTGAACAGCTCTGGTCTCTGTACCTCGGTTAGACCACACTTGTTGCACTGTGAAGCTCTGGTCTCTGTACCTCGGTGAGACCACACTTGTTGCACTGTGAAGCTCTGGTCTCTGTACCTCGGTTAGACCACACTTGTTGCACTGTGAACAGTTCTGGTCTCTGTACCTCTGTTAGACCACACTTGTTGCACTCTGAACAGTTCTGGTCTCTGTACATTGGTTAGACCACACTTGCTGCACTGTGAACAGTTCTGGTCTCTGTACCTCGGTTAGACTACACTTGCTGCACTGTGAACAGCTCTGGTCTCTGTACCTCGGTTAGACCACACTTGTTGCACTGTGAAGCTCTGGTCTCTGTACCTCGGTTAGACCACACTTGCTGCACTGGGAACAGTTCTGGTCTCTGTACCTCGGTTAGACCACACTTGCTGCACTGTGAACAGCTCTGGTCTCTGTACCTCGGTTAGACTACACTTGTTGCACTGTGAACAGCTCTGGTCTCTGTACCTCGGTTAGACCACACTTGTTGCACTGTGAACAGCTCTGGTCTCTGTACCTCGGTTAGACCACACTTGCTGCACTGTGAAGTTCTGGTCTCTGTACCTCTGTTAGACCACACTTGTTGCACTCTGAACAGTTCTGGTCTCTGTACATCGGTTAGACCACACATGCTGCACTGTGAACAGTTCTGGTCTCTGTACCTCAGTTAGACCACACTTGCTGCACTGTGAAGTTCTGGTCTCTGTACCTCGGTTAGACCACACTTGTTGCACTGTGAACAGCTCTGGTCTCTGTACCTCGGTTAGACCACACTTGTTGCACTGTGAACAGCTCTGGTCTCTGTACCTCGGTTAGACCACACTTGCTGCACTGTGAGCAGCTCTGGTCTCTGTACCTCGGTTAGACTACACTTGTTGCACTGTGAAGTTCTGGTCTCTGTACCTCGGTTAGACTACACTTGTTGCACTGTAAACAGCTCTGGTCTCTGTACCTCGGTTAGACCACACTTGTTGCACTGTGAACAGTTCTGGTCTCTGTATCTCGGTTAGGCCACACTTGTTGCACTGTGAACAGCTCTGGTCTCTGTACCTTGGTTAGACCACACTTGTTGCACTGTGAACAGTTCTGGTCTCTGTACCTCGGTTAGACCACACTTGTTGCACTGTGAAGTTCTGGTCTCTGTACCTCGGTTAGAATACACTTGTTGCACTGTAGACAGCTCTGGTCTCTTTACCTCGGTTAGACCACACTTGCAGCACTGTGAAGTTCTGCTCACTGTGCCTCGGTTAGACCACACTTGTTGCACTGTGAAGTTCTGCTCACTGTACCTCGATTAGACCACACTTGTTGCACGGTGAACAGTTCCGGTCTCTGTACCTGGGTTAGACCACACTTGCTGCACGGTGAAGTTCTGGTCTCTGTACCTCGGTTAGACCACACTTGTTGCACGGTGAACAGTTCAGGTCTCTGTACCTGGGTTAGACCACACTTGCTGCACTGTGAACAGTTCTGGTCTCTGTACCTCGGTTAGACCACACTTGCTGCACTGTGAACAGCTCTGGTCTCTGTACCTCGGTTAGACCACACTTGTTGCACTGTGAACAGCTCTGGTCTCTGTACCTCGGTTAGACCACACTTGTTGCACTGTGAACAGTTCTGGTCTCTGTACCTTGGTTAGACCACACTTGTTGCACTGTGAACAGTTCTGGTCTCTGTACCTCGGTTAGACCACACTTGTTGCACTGTGAACAGCTCTGGTCTCTGTACCTTGGTTAGACCACACTTGTTGCACTGTGAACAGTTCTGGTCTCTGTACCTTGGTTAGACTACACTTGTTGCACTGTGAACAGCTCTGGTCTACATATCATAGAACCTTGGTTAGACCACACTTGTTGCACTGTTAAGAGTTCTGGTCTCTGTACCTCGGTTAGACCACACTTGTTGCACTGTGAACAGCTCTGGTCTCTGTACCTCGGTTAGACCACACTTGTTGCACTGTGAACACCTCTCGTCTCTGTACCTCGGTTAGACCACACTTGTTGCACTGTGAAGCTCTGGTCTCTGTAACTCGGTTAGACCACAATTGTTGCACTGTGAACAGTTCTGGTCTCTGTACCTCGGTTAGACCACACTTGTTGCAATGTGAACAGCTCTGATCTCTGTACCTTGGTTAGACCACACTTGTTGCACTGTGAACAGTTCTGGTCTCTGTACCTTGGTTAGACTACACTTGTTGCACTGTGAACAGCTCTGGTCTACATATCATAGAACCTCGGTTAGACCACAATTGTTGCACTGTGAAGAGTTCTGGTCTCTGAACCTCGGTTAGACCACACTTGTTGCACTGTGAACAGCTCTGGTCTCTGTACCTCCGTTAGACCACACTTGTTGCACTTTGAACAGCTCTGGTCTCTGTACCTCGATAAGACCACACTTGTTGCACTGTGAACAGCTCTGGTCTCTGTCCCTCGGTTAGACCACACTTGTTGCACTGTGAAGCTCTGGTCTCTGTACCTCGGTTAGATCACACTTGTTGCACTGTGAAGCTCTGGTCTCTGTACCTCGGTTAGACCACACTTGTTGCACTGTGAACAGTTCTGGTCTCTGTACCTCTGTTAGACCACACTTGTTGCACTCTGAACAGTTCTGGTCTCTGTACCTCGGTTAGACCACACTTGCTGCACTGTGAACAGTTCTGGTCTCTGTACCTCGGTTAGACCACACTTGCTGCACTGTGAACAGTTCTGGTCTCTGTACCTCGGTTAGACCACACTTGCTGCACTGTGAACAGCTCTGGTCTCTGTACCTCGGTTAGACCACACTTGTTGCACTGTGAAGCTCTGGTCTCTGTACCTCGGTTAGACCACACTTGCTGCACTGGGAACAGTTCTGGTCTCTGTACCTCGGTTAGACCACACTTGCTGCACTGTGAACAGCTCTGGTCTCTGTGCCTCGGTTAGACCACACTTGTTGCACTGTGAACAGCTCTGGTCTCTGTACCTCGGTTAGACCACACTTCCTGCACTGTGAACAGCTCTGGTCTCTGTACCTCGGTTAGACCACACTTGTTGCACTGTGAACAGCTCTGGTCTCTGTACCTCGGTTAGACCACACTTCCTGCACTGTGAACAGCTCTGGTCTCTGTACCTCGGTTAGACTACATTTGTTGCACTGTGAACAGCTCTGGTCTCTGTACCTCGGTTAGACCACACTTGTTGCACTGTGAACAGCTCTGGTCTCTGTACCTCGGTTAGACCACACTTGCTGCACTGTGAAGTTCTGGTCTCTGTACCTCGGTTAGACCACACTTGTTGCACTGTGAACAGCTCTGGTCTCTGTACCTTGGTTAGACTACACTTGTTGCACTGTGAACAGCTCTGGTCTACATATCATAGAACCTTGGTTAGACCACACTTCTTGCACTGTTAAGAGTTCTGGTCTCTGTACCTCGGTTAGACCACACTTGTTGCACTGTGAACAGCTCTGGTCTCTGTACCTCGGTTAGACCACACTTGTTGCACTGTGAACACCTCTCGTCTCTGTACCTCGGTTAGACCACACTTGTTGCACTGTGAAGCTCTGGTCTCTGTAACTCGGTTAGACCACAATTGTTGCACTGTGAACAGTTCTGGTCTCTGTAACTCGGTTAGACCACAATTGTTGCACTGTGAACAGCTCTGGTCTCTGTACCTCGGTTAGACCACACTTGCTGCACTGTGAAGTTCTGGTCTCTGTACCTCGGTTAGACCACACTTGTTGCACTGTGAACAGCTCTGGTCTCTGTACCTCGGTTAGACCACACTTGTTGCACTGTGAACAGCTCTGGTCTCTGTACCTCGGTTAGACCACACTTGCTGCACTGTGAACAGCTCTGGTCTCTGTACCTCGGTTAGACCACACTTGTTGCACTGTGAACAGCTCTGGTCTCTGTACCTCGGTTAGACCACACTTGTTGCACTGTGAACAGCTCTGGTCTCTGTACCTCGGTTAGACCACACTTGTTGCACTGTGAAGCTCTGGTCTCTGTACCTCGGTGAGACCACACTTGTTGCACTGTGAAGCTCTGGTCTCTGTACCTCGGTTAGACCACACTTGTTGCACTGTGAACAGTTCTGGTCTCTGTACCTCTGTTAGACCACACTTGTTGCACTCTGAACAGTTCTGGTCTCTGTACATCGGTTAGACCACACTTGCTGCACTGTGAACAGTTCTGGTCTCTGTACCTCGGTTAGACTACACTTGCTGCACTGTGAACAGCTCTGGTCTCTGTACCTCGGTTAGACCACACTTGTTGCACTGTGAAGCTCTGGTCTCTGTACCTCGGTTAGACCACACTTGCTGCACTGGGAACAGTTCTGGTCTCTGTACCTCGGTTAGACCACACTTGCTGCACTGTGAACAGCTCTGGTCTCTGTACCTCGGTTAGACTACACTTGTTGCACTGTGAACAGCTCTGGTCTCTGTACCTCGGTTAGACCACACTTGTTGCACTGTGAACAGCTCTGGTCTCTGTACCTCGGTTAGACCACACTTGCTGCACTGTGAAGTTCTGGTCTCTGTACCTCTGTTAGACCACACTTGTTGCACTCTGAACAGTTCTGGTCTCTGTACATCGGTTAGACCACACATGCTGCACTGTGAACAGTTCTGGTCTCTGTACCTCAGTTAGACCACACTTGCTGCACTGTGAAGTTCTGGTCTCTGTACCTCGGTTAGACCACACTTGTTGCACTGTGAACAGCTCTGGTCTCTGTACCTCGGTTAGACCACACTTGTTGCACTGTGAACAGCTCTGGTCTCTGTACCTCGGTTAGACCACACTTGCTGCACTGTGAGCAGCTCTGGTCTCTGTACCTCGGTTAGACTACACTTGTTGCACTGTGAAGTTCTGGTCTCTGTACCTCGGTTAGACTACACTTGTTGCACTGTAAACAGCTCTGGTCTCTGTACCTCGGTTAGACCACACTTGTTGCACTGTGAACAGTTCTGGTCTCTGTATCTCGGTTAGGCCACACTTGTTGCACTGTGAACAGCTCTGGTCTCTGTACCTTGGTTAGACCACACTTGTTGCACTGTGAACAGTTCTGGTCTCTGTACCTCGGTTAGACCACACTTGTTGCACTGTGAAGTTCTGGTCTCTGTACCTCGGTTAGAATACACTTGTTGCACTGTAGACAGCTCTGGTCTCTTTACCTCGGTTAGACCACACTTGCTGCACTGTGAAGTTCTGCTCACTGTGCCTCGGTTAGACCACACTTGTTGCACTGTGAACAGCTCTGGTCTCTGTACCTCGATTAGACCACACTTGTTGCACGGTGAACAGTTCCGGTCTCTGTACCTGGGTTAGACCACACTTGCTGCACGGTGAAGTTCTGGTCTCTGTACCTCGGTTAGACCACACTTGTTGCATGGTGAACAGTTCAGGTCTCTGTACCTGGGTTAGACCACACTTGCTGCACTGTGAACAGTTCTGGTCTCTGTACCTCGGTTAGACCACACTTGCTGCACTGTGAACAGCTCTGATCTCTGTACCTCGGTTAGACCACACTTGTTGCACTGTGAACAGCTCTGGTCTCTGTACCTCGGTTAGACCACACTTGTTGCACTGTGAACAGTTCTGGTCTCTGTACCTTGGTTAGACCACACTTGTTGCACTGTGAACAGTTCTGGTCTCTGTACCTCGGTTAGACCACACTTGTTGCACTGTGAACAGTTCTGGTCTCTGTACCTCGGTTGGACCACACTTGTTGCACTGTGAAGTTCTGGTCTCTGTACCTCGGTTAGACCACACTTGTTGCACTGTGAACAGCTCTGGTCTCTGTACCTCGGTTAGACCACACTTGTTGCACTGTGAAGCTCTGGTCTCTGTACCTCGGTTAGACCACACTTGTTGCACTGTGAACAGTTCTGGTCTCTGTACCTCGGTTAGACCACACTTGTTGCACTGTGAACAGCTCTGGTCTCTGTACCTTGGTTAGACCACACTTGTTGCACTGTGAACAGTTCTGGTCTCTGTACCTTGGTTAGACTACACTTGTTGCACTGTGAACAGCTCTGGTCTACATATCATAGAACCTTGGTTAGACCACACTTGTTGCACTGTTAAGAGTTCTGGTCTCTGTACCTCGGTTAGACCACACTTGTTGCACTGTGAACAGCTCTGGTCTCTGTACCTCGGTTAGACCACACTTGTTGCACTGTGAACACCTCTCGTCTCTGTACCTCGGTTAGACCACACTTGTTGCACTGTGAAGCTCTGGTCTCTGTAACTCGGTTAGACCACAATTGTTGCACTGTGAACAGTTCTGGTCTCTGTACCTCGGTTAGACCACACTTGTTGCAATGTGAACAGCTCTGATCTCTGTACCTTGGTTAGACCACACTTGTTGCACTGTGAACAGTTCTGGTCTCTGTACCTTGGTTAGACTACACTTGTTGCACTGTGAACAACTCTGGTCTACATATCATAGAACCTCGGTTAGACCACAATTGTTGCACTGTGAAGAGTTCTGGTCTCTGAACCTCGGTTAGACCACACTTGTTGCACTGTGAACAGCTCTGGTCTCTGTACCTCCGTTAGACCACACTTGTTGCACTTTGAACAGCTCTGGTCTCTGTACCTCGGTAAGACCACACTTGTTGCACTGTGAACAGCTCTGGTCTCTGTCCCTCGGTTAGACCACACTTGTTGCACTGTGAAGCTCTGGTCTCTGTACCTCGGTTAGATCACACTTGTTGCACTGTGAAGCTCTGGTCTCTGTACCTCGGTTAGACCACACTTGTTGCACTGTGAACAGTTCTGGTCTCTGTACCTCTGTTAGACCACACTTGTTGCACTCTGAACAGTTCTGGTCTCTGTACCTCGGTTAGACCACACTTGCTGCACTGTGAACAGTTCTGGTCTCTGTACCTCGGTTAGACCACACTTGCTGCACTGTGAACAGTTCTGGTCTCTGTACCTCGGTTAGACCACACTTGCTGCACTGTGAACAGCTCTGGTCTCTGTACCTCGGTTAGACCACACTTGTTGCACTGTGAAGCTCTGGTCTCTGTACCTCGGTTAGACCACACTTGCTGCACTGGGAACAGTTCTGGTCTCTGTACCTCGGTTAGACCACACTTGCTGCACTGTGAACAGCTCTGGTCTCTGTGCCTCGGTTAGACCACACTTGCTGCACTGTGAACAGCTCTGGTCTCTGTACCTCGGTTAGACCACACTTCCTGCACTGTGAACAGCTCTGGTCTCTGTACCTCGGTTAGACCACACTTGTTGCACTGTGAACAGCTCTGGTCTCTGTACCTCGGTTAGACCACACTTGCTGCACTGTGAAGTTCTGGTCTCTGTACCTCGGTTAGACCACACTTGTTGCACTGTGAACAGCTCTGGTCTCTGTACCTTGGTTAGACTACACTTGTTGCACTGTGAACAGCTCTGGTCTACATATCATAGAACCTTGGTTAGACCACACTTGTTGCACTGTTAAGAGTTCTGGTCTCTGTACCTCGGTTAGACCACACTTGTTGCACTGTGAACAGCTCTGGTCTCTGTACCTCGGTTAGACCACACTTGTTGCACTGTGAACACCTCTCGTCTCTGTACCTCGGTTAGACCACACTTGTTGCACTGTGAAGCTCTGGTCTCTGTAACTCGGTTAGACCACAATTGTTGCACTGTGAACAGTTCTGGTCTCTGTAACTCGGTTAGACCACAATTGTTGCACTGTGAACAGCTCTGGTCTCTGTACCTCGGTTAGACCACACTTGCTGCACTGTGAAGTTCTGGTCTCTGTACCTCGGTTAGACCACACTTGTTGCACTGTGAACAGCTCTGGTCTCTGTACCTCGGTTAGACCACACTTGCTGCACTGTGAAGCTCTGGTCTCTGTACCTCGGTTAGACCACACTTGCTGCACTGGGAACAGTTCTGGTCTCTGTACCTCGGTTAGACCACACTTGCTGCACTGTGAACAGCTCTGGTCTCTGTACCTCGGTTAGACTACACTTGTTGCACGGTGAACAGCTCTGGTCTCTGTACCTCGGTTAGACCACACTTGTTGCACTGTGAACAGCTCTGGTCTCTGTACCTCGGTTAGACCACACTTGCTGCACTGTGAAGTTCTGGTCTCTGTACCTCTGTTAGACCACACTTGTTGCACTCTGAACAGTTCTGGTCTCTGTACATCGGTTAGACCACACATGCTGCACTGTGAACAGTTCTGGTCTCTGTACCTCAGTTAGACCACACTTGCTGCACTGTGAAGTTCTGGTCTCTGTACCTCGGTTAGACCACACTTGTTGCACTGTGAACAGCTCTGGTCTCTGTACCTCGGTTAGACCACACTTGTTGCACTGTGAACAGCTCTGGTCTCTGTACCTCGGTTAGACCACACTTGCTGCACTGTGAGCAGCTCTGGTCTCTGTACCTCGGTTAGACTACACTTGTTGCACTGTGAAGTTCTGGTCTCTGTACCTCGGTTAGACTACACTTGTTGCGCTGTAAACAGCTCTGGTCTCTGTACCTCGGTTAGACCACACTTGTTGCACTGTGAACAGTTCTGGTCTCTGTATCTCGGTTAGGCCACACTTGTTGCACTGTGAACAGCTCTGGTCTCTGTACCTTGTTTAGACCACACTTGTTGCACTGTGAACAGTTCTGGTCTCTGTACCTCGGTTAGACCACACTTGTTGCACTGTGAAGTTCTGGTCTCTGTACCTCGGTTAGAATACACTTGTTGCACTGTAGACAGCTCTGGTCTCTGTACCTCGGTTAGACCACACTTGCTGCACTGTGAAGTTCTGCTCACTGTGCCTCGGTTAGACCACACTTGTTGCACTGTGAACAGCTCTGGTCTCTGTACCTCGATTAGACCACACTTGTTGCACGGTGAACAGTTCCGGTCTCTGTACCTGGGTTAGACCACACTTGCTGCACGGTGAAGTTCTGGTCTCTGTACCTCGGTTAGACCACACTTGTTGCACGGTGAACAGTTCAGGTCTCTGTACCTGGGTTAGACCACACTTGCTGCACTGTGAACAGTTCTGGTCTCTGTACCTCGGTTAGACCACACTTGCTGCACTGTGAACAGCTCTGGTCTCTGTACCTCGGATAGACCACACTTGTTGCACTGTGAACAGCTCTGGTCTCTGTACCTCGGTTAGACCACACTTGTTGCACTGTGAAGCTCTGGTCTCTGTACCTCGGTTAGACCACAATTGTTGCACTGTGAACAGTTCTGGTCTCTGTACCTCGGTTAGACCACACTTGCTGCACTGTGAACAGCTCTGGTCTCTGTACCTCGGTTAGACCACACTTGTTGCACTGTGAACAGCTCTGGTCTCTGTACCTCGGTTAGACCACACTTGCTGCACTGTGAATTTCTGGTCTCTGTACCTCGGTTAGACCACACTTGTTGCACTGTGAACAGCTCTGTTCTCTGTACCTCGGTTAGACCACACTTGTTGCACTGTGAACAGCACTGGTCTCTGTACCTCGGTTAGACCACACTTGTTGCACTGTGAACAGCTCTGGTCTCTGTACCTTGGTTAGACCACACTTGCTGCACTGTGAACAGCTCTGGTCTCTGTACCTCGGTTAGACCACACTTGTTCCCCTGTGAACAGCTCTGGTCTCTGTACCTCGGTTAGACCACACTTGTTGCACTGTGAACAGCTCTGGTCTCTGTACCTCAGTTAGACCACACTTGCTGCACTGTGAAGTTCTGGTCTCTGTACCTCGGTTAGACCACACTTGTTGCACTGTGAACAGCTCTTGTCTCTGTACCTCGGTTAGACCACACTTGTTGCACTGTGAACAGCTCTGGTCTCTGTACCTCGGTTATACCACACTTGCTGCACTTTGAACAGCTCTGGTCTCTGTACTTCAGTTAGACTACACTTGTTGCACTGTGAAGTTCTGGTCTCTGTACCTCGGTTAGACTACACTTGTTGCACTGTAAACAGCTCTGGTCTCTGTACCTCGGATAGACCACACTTGTTGCACTGTGAACAGTTCTGGTCTCTGTATCTCGGTTAGACCACACTTGTTGCACTGTGAACAGCTCTGGTCTCTGTACCTTGGTTAGACCACACTTGTTGCACTGTGAACAGTTCTTGTCTCTGTACCTCGGTTAGACCACACTTGTTGCACTGTGAAGTTCTGGTCTCTGTACCTCGGTTCGACTACACTTGTTGCACTGTAGACAGCTCTGGTCTCTGTACCTCGGTTAGACCACACTTGCTGCACTGTGAAGATCTGCTCACTGTACCTCGGTTAGACCACACTTGTTGCACTGTGAACAGCTCTGGTCTCTGTAGCTCGGTTAGAACACACTTGTTGCACTGTGAACAGCTCTGGTCTCTGTACCTCGGTTAGACCACACTTGCTGCACTGTGAGCAGCTCTGGTCTCTGTACCTCGGTTAGACTACACTTGTTGCACTGTGAACAGCTCTGGTCTCTGTACCTCGGTTGGACCACACTTGTTGCACTGTGAACAGCTCTGGTCTCTGTACCTCGGTTAGACCACACTTGCTGCACTGTGAAGTTCTGGTCTCTGTACCTCGGTTAGACCACACTTGTTGCACTGTGAACAGCTCTGGTCTCTGTACCTCGGTTAGACCACACTTGTTGCACTGTGAACAGCTCTGGTCTCTGTTCCTCGGTTAGACCACACTTGCTGCACTGTGAACAGTTCTGGTCTCTGTACCTCGGTTAGACCACACTTGTTGCACTGTGAACAGCTCTGGTCTCTGTACCTCGGTTAGACCACACTTGTTGCACTGTGAACAGCTCTGGTCTCTGTAGCTCGGTTAGAACACACTTGTTGCACTGTGAACAGCTCTGGTCTCTGTACCTCTGTTAGACCACACTTGCTGCACTGTGAGCAGCTCTGGTCTCTGTACCTCGGTTAGACTACACTTGTTGCACTGTGAACAGCTCTGGTCTCTGTACCTCGGTTGGACCACACTTGTTGCACTGTGAACAGCTCTGGTCTCTGTACCTCGGTTAGACCACACTTGCTGCACTGTGAAGTTCTGGTCTCTGTACCTCGGTTAGACCACACTTGTTGCACTGTGAACAGCTCTGGTCTCTGTACCTCGGTTAGACCACACTTGTTGCACTGTGAACAGCTCTGGTCTCTGTTCCTCGGTTAGACCACACTTGCTGCACTGTGAACAGTTCTGGTCTCTGTACCTCGGTTAGACCACACTTGTTGCACTGTGAACAGCTCTGGTCTCTGTACCTCGGTTAGACCACACTTGTTGCACTGTGAAGTTCCGTTCTCTGTACCTCGGTTAGACCACACTTGTTGCACTGTGAACAGCTCTGGTCTCTGTACCTCGGTTGGACCACACTTGTTGCACTGTGAACAGCTCTGGTCTCTGTACCTCGGTTAGACTACACTTGTTGCACTGTGAACAGTTCTGGTCTCTGTACCTCGGTTAGACCACACTTGTTGCACTGTGAACAGTTCTGGTCTCTGTACCTCGGTTAGACCACACTTGTTGCACTGTGAACTTTAAAGTCTGTGGGTTATATGGTGAATTAATACACAGACTACAAGAGTAACTTTAACAGGACTTTACTATTCGAAGGTCAGGGCAAATCTGCCCAATAAATCCTTACACAGCACTTATATACCGGTGTGGTCACTCCCGGTATTACAGTATACAGCAGCCAAGATAAAGTAGTGCAACACCTAAAATAGTTCTCTTAAAGGTGGACGGTTACATACAATAGTTCTCTTAAAGGTAGAACGGTTACATACACTACAATCCTCCCTTTTTAGCTTACAACATACTTATTCCCCATTAAACATAACATATATCCAACTTCATGTAAAAACAGTTCACAGATGTAGTCTCTGCGGAAACAGTTCACAGGGCAGCACGGTGGCATAGTGGTTAGCACTGTTGCCTCACAGCGCCAGGGACCCGGGTTCGAATCCGGCCTCGGGTGACTGTCTGTGTGGAGTTTGCACATTCTCCCCGTGTTTGCGTGGGTTTCCTCCGGGTGCTCCGGTTTCCTCCCACAGTCCAAAGATGTGCGGGTTAGGTTGATTGGCTATGATAAATTGACCCTTAGTGTTAGGGGGATTAAATACGTGGGGTTACGGGGATAGGGTGGGATATGTCTTGGTGTAGGGGTTACGGAGATCGGGTGGGATATGTGTCGGTGCAGGCTCGATGGGCCGAAATGGCCTCTATCTGCACTGTGGGGTTTCTGTGATTTCTGTGATTTCTGTGATTCAGTCTCTGTGGGAAACAGTTCACAGATTCAGTCTCTGCGGAAAACAGTTCACAGATTCAGTCTCGGTGTAGTCGGTTCACGTTGCTGGAGTGACTCATCCAATAGTCCTTCACTGGACTTAACAGCTTGAACTTCCGTCACTTCTGAACCAGCATTGTTGACTTTTAAAAGCTTGAGTACCTTGGGAAGTTTTTCTACTTCCAAACTGATTTGGCTCCGTACGGAGAGACCACGTGCGTGACCTGGTAGAGGTGATAATGGTTCAGATGGTCATCATCTTCTGCTTCGTCTTTTCCTTTTCTGCTTCTTGGAGACTCTCTGGGCTCCACTGTCAGCTGCCAGCTGCATGCACCGTTCCTCCTTCTCGTCCTCCTTTTTCCGTAGTAGCGCCACCATCTCCCGATGTTCCTTAAACTTTAGGTGATTCTTCATGGTTTCTGCACTTTGGGAGTTTTCATCACAAGCTGGGCAGAGCAGGTCATCGTAATATTCGGTGTCGTCCAACAGGTCATGGTAATATTCGGTGTCGTCCTGAGCTAGGCCAGCGAGAGGGTCTTCTATTTCCTCCATACCCAGCTGGACGTTAGCCAGCTTTTGTTCCAAATCCAGACATCTTTCCTGAAGAGACTTCTTCATGCGTTCAGTTTCATCCAGCTTTTTCTGGGCTTCCTGCAAGTCTTTTACTAATGACCTCATTCGTGATTTCAATACTTCAACTTCATTGGGAGATTGATTGATTGTATTATTCAATCCCTCTACTGGAGCAGCTGTTTCAGCATTCTGTTGTTCAACATTGACGTGAATCAGCGTACTTTTGGCATCCAAGGTTTGCTCTGCTGCCATCTTCTCAGTCTGTGTTGCAACCTCAGCTATTCCAATAACTTTTGGGAGCTCCAAACCCCTCTCCTTTGAAGATTTAGACTCATGTCCAAATTGTTCCCATTTCAGAGTCTTGTCCCTCAGCATATGAAGGAGTTGGCTGACCGTTGACTCTTCTGACCTCATCCGTTTCCCAGTAGCTGCAGGGCTGTTTATAACCTTGCCCTGGGGCTCCTTTGCTGTTTCTACTTCACCATCATCCGCAGCCTCCACCATTCGAATTTCCACAAATGAATCGTCCGGTGATGCTGCACCCAACTTCAGTAGGAGCTCGGAATTCATGGCGACCAACTCAGCTTTTTCTGCCTGCAATCTGCTAACAAGCGCCTTCAGTTGCTGAACATCTTGCTCCACCAGATTAGAGCACGCACCTTCAGAAACCGAATCAGCTTTGATTCGTTTGGCCTCCTTGCGCAGACGGTTTGTGTGCTCCTGCTCCCTTTTCTCCCTCAGCTGTTTCTGTTGTCTTTCCAGATTCTCCCACTCTGTGTCAAAGAACGTTTTCATTGCTTTTATCTCTTGCTCGAGATGGCAACTCAATTGTTCTAATTGCTGTTGTAATTTGAAATGGAGTTGAGTTCGAGCCCGGTGTTCCTCAGACTTGTGCATGTCTGTAAACTGGACAGACTCAGAATTCTCTGCCAAACTATGTTGTTGTTGTTCAGTGGAATTCTGTTCTGAAACTTTGTTCTCCTTTGAAGCATCAGTATTTATGCACTCCTTCGTTTTTCCAACCTTAGTCAGCAAGTCCATTTTAGACTTGTCTTTCGCACCTGGGCTGGTCTTGTCGTCATCCGTTTCAGAGTCTGAGCTGATTGTCTTCACCGAGTTCTCACTCATTATTGCTTTTAGGTAGTGCCATTCCATGTTTATTTCCCTGATCCACTCCCGTCCCAGAAGTGGTGGACCTCCCTCAGGTAGTACATATAAGTCCATTCCTTGGTGTTCTTTGCCCCTGTCTCTCACCTTGACTTGTATCTTTCCCATGGGGTATACTTTATGCCCCGTGTATGTCTGCAATACGATCTTGGTATCTCTCAAGGGTATATGTGAGAATAGCCGGTTGTAATCCCTTCGATTTATGACTGATAGGGCTGATCCTGTGTCCAATTCCATTTTCACTTGGACTCCAGCTACTTTTAGTGTGACCCAGATAGTTTGTAGGTCAGCTTCCTTACTCACATTGTAAATTCTCAGACTACCCAGTTCCTGGCCGTTCGGGTCTGAATCCGAATTCTGTTCATCTGAACTCTTCTCAGCCACCTTGTGTACCTTGCTGTACTTTTCCTGCGGTGACTTTTTTCTGTTGTTGGTCTTCTTTCCTGACCGGCATACTTTAGCTATGTGACCAAGCTTGCCACATTTTCTACATTCCTGGTTTTTAAACCAGCATTGGTTCTGGTCGTGTGTTGTCTTCCCACAACGATAACATTTTGTTGTACCCGAATTCATTTGATCCACGCTGAGTACCGCTGCCTTCAGCTGCATTTCCACAGTGCCTCTCGCGGCTGCTTCGTGTGATGCTGCAATAAGGACAGCCTTGTGAAGTGTAAGATCGTTCTCTTCGAGCAGTCGCTTTTGTGTTCCTTCCTTCGACAACCCGCACACGAACTTGTCTCTCAATGCCTCTGTCAGATTTTCCTCAAACTGGCAGTATTTCGCTAGTCTACGCAGTTCGACCAAGTATTCCGCGTTGCTTTCCTCTTTCCGTTGCGTTCTCGCATAAAATTTGAATCGTTCCGCCAACATCAGCGGTGTGGGGTTCAAATGATCCTTCAGGACAGCAACAGTATCAGCGAAAGTCTGATCCGCCGGTTTAGCTGGTGATAGAAGATGCTTCAATAGCCCGTATGTCTTCGCCCCCATTGCGTTTAATAAGGTGAGAGCTTTATCGTCATCTGCTATTTTATTGGCCTCACAATATATCTCGATGCGTTCTATGTACGTGGCCCAATCTTCCACCTCGGAATCGAAGTTGTTGATGTTACCATGCTTAGGCATCTTCACTATCTTTTTGAGAAACCACAACGAATTTGTTCGTTACTTTTTTTTTTCCAAAAATGGCGGTTTCCCGCGCTTGTCTTCTTCCCCGCCCACTTTCAAAATGGCGGTTTCCCGCTTCTGTCTTCTTCCCCGCCTACTGGCGGCTTCCCGCGTTTCTTCCCCTGGCGGGAGGGGTAAGCTTCTCTTCGGGCGACGACCGCTGGCTTTCGGAGTTCGCAGCCTGCGCGCCGGCTTCAGTGCGTTCCTTGTTCCCTTTTCTCGGCCGGCAACCGGCGCTGGGGACAACCCGTTGGCGGCGAACAGTTCCAGCCGCTGGGCGGAATCTTGCTCGGTCTCCCTCGCTCGGTCCCGTTCCCCCTTCACTCGGGCTCTGTCTCTCCCTCAGCGGCTTCCAATCGCGCCTCCCAGCCCTCTCACAGTCCGGTCCTTTCCTCCCCTGGCTGCGGCTGAGTTCTCCGCGGTTTTATTTATTTTTATATCTTCCTACGCCTTACGATCCCGGTCGCAGCGCATCGTGGCCTCGGTAGCTGCCCGGCCTTTTTCGCCGGTCGCGGTCTAGCTGTCTCATGACGCTGTTGCGTCTCCCAGCCCGCTTGTAGCCCGGTATCTCACACCGGCTGCGTTCCCGCTTGTAGCCCGGTCTCTCACACCGGCTGCGTTCCTGCTTGTACCGTGGCTTCCGTGCCCTACGCTGCCCCAGTCTCAGCGCCTCTGGGCCCGACTTCTGTCCGGCTCCTTTCCCCCGACCGTGGTCGAGTTCACCGCCCTTATCCTCCGTTTCTTTTTATTTTCCCCCTACTCACAGTCAACGTGGCCGACTTGCTTCTCTTGGCTGATCGGCTCACTCACCGCCGTGGCAGAAGGGACAATAACAGCCTGTTGCTGATGGAAGGCTTCGTGTCTGAATCCTTCCTTCTTCCTTGCTCTGCAGACTCGAGTCTTCTCTCAGCCGAACGACGAGGGCGGGTGCCTCTTCTCGACGCTCGTTAACTGCTTCGGGTGTGTCGCTGCCGCAGGGTAAGATCGAACCCGTCGCCACTGTAAAGTCTGTGGGTTATATGGTGAATTAATACACAGACTACAAGAGTAACTTTAACAGGACTTTACTATTCGAAGGTCAGGGCGAATCTGCCCAATAAATCCTTACACAGCACTTATATACCGGTGTGGTCACTCCCGGTATTACAGTATACAGCAGCCAAGATAAAGTGGTGCAACACCTAAAATAGTTCTCTTAAAGGTGGACGGTTACATACAATAGTTCTCTTAAAGGTAGAACGGTTACATACACTACATGAACAGCTCTGGTCTCTGTGCCTCGGTTAGACCACACTTGCTGCACTGTGAACAGCTCTGGTCTCTGTACCTCGGTTAGACCACACTTGCTGCACTGTGAACAGCTCTGGTCTCTGTACCTCGGTGAGACCACACTTGCTGCACTGTGAACAGCTCTGGTCTCTGTACCTCGGTTAGACCACAATTGTTGCACTGTGAACAGCTCTGGTCTCTGTACCTCGGTTAGACCACACTTGTTGCACTGTGAACAGTTCTGGTCTCTGTACCTCGGTTAGACCACACTTGTTGCACTGTGAACAGTTCTGGTCTCTGTACCTCGGTTAGACCACACTTGGAGCACTGTGAACAGCTCTGGTCTCTGTACCTCGGTTAGGCCACACTTGTTGCACTCTGAACAGTTCTGGTCTCTGTACCTCGGTTAGACCACACTTGTTGCACTGTGAACAGCTCTGGTCTCTGTACCTCGGTTAGACCACACTTGCTGCACTGTGAACAGCTCTGGTCTCTGTACCTCGGTTAGACCACACTTGCTGCACTGTGAACAGCTCTGGTCTCTGTACCTCGGTTAGACCACACTTGTTGCACTGTGAACAGCTCTGGTCTCTGTACCTCGGTTAGACCACACTTGTTGCACTGTGAACAGTTCTGGTCTCTGTACCTCGGTTAGACCACACTTGTTGCACTGTGAACACTTCGGGTCTCTGTACCTCGGTTAGACTACACTTGTTGCACTGTGAACAATTCTGGCCTCTGTACCTCGGTTAGACCACACTTGCTGCACTGTGAACAGCTCTGGTCTCTGTACCTCGGTTAGACCACACTTGTTGCACTGTGAACAGCTCTGGTCTCTGTACCTCGGTTAGACCACACTTGTTGCACTGTGAACAGCTCTGGTCTCTGTACCTCGGTTAGACCACACTTGCTGCACTGTGAACAGTCTGGTCTCTGTGCCTCGTTTAGACCACACTTGTTGCACTGTGAACAGTTCTGGTCTCTGTACCTCGGTTAGACCACACTTGTTGCACTGTGAACACTTCTGGTCTCTGTACCTCGGTTAGACTACACTTGTTGCACTGTGAACAATTCTGCCCTCTGTACCTCGGTTAGACCACACTTGTTGCACTGTGAACAGCTCTGGTCTCTGTACCTCGGTTAGACCACACTTGTTGCACTGTGAACAGTTCTGGTCTCTGTACCTTGGTTCGACCACACTTGTTGCACTGTGAACAGCTCTGGTCTCTGTACCTCGGTTAGACCACACTTGCTGCACTGTGAACAGCTCTGGTCTCTGTACCTCGGTTAGACCACACTTGTTGCACTGTGAACAGCTCTGGTCTCTGTACCTCGGTTAGACCACACATGCTGCACTGTGAACAGCTCTGGTCTCTGTACCTCGGTTAGACCACACTTGTTGCACTGTGAACAGCTCTGGTCTCTGTACCTCGGTTAGACCACACTTGCTGCACTGTGAACAGCTCTGGTCTCTGTACCTCGGTTAGACCACACTTGTTGCACTGTGAACAGCTCTGGTCTCTGTACCTCGGCTAGACTACATTTGCTGCATTGTGAACAGTTCTGGTCTCTGTACCTCGGTTCGACCACACTTGTTGCACTGTGAAGTTCGGGTGTCTGCACCTCGGTTAGACCACACTTGTTGCACTGTGAACAGTTCTGGACTCTGTACCTCGGTTAGACCACACTTGCTGCACTGTGAACAGCTCTGGTCTCTGTACCTCGGTTAGACCACACTTGTTGCACTGTGTACAGCTCTGGTCTCTGTACCTCGGTTAGACCACACTTGTTGCACTGTGAACAGTTCTGGACTCTGTACCTCGGTTAGACCACACTTGCTGCACTGTGAACAGTTCTGGTCTCTGTACCTCGGTTAGACTACACTTGTTGCGCTGTGAACAGCTCTGGTCTCCGTACCTCGGTTAGACCACACTTGTTGCACTGTGAACAGTTCTGGTCTCTGTACCTCGGTTAGACTACACTTGTTGCGCTGTGAACAGCTCTGGTCTCCGTACCTCGGTTAGACCACACTTGTTGCACTGTGAACAGCTCTGGTCTCTGTACCTCGGTTAGACCACACTTGTTGCACTGTGAACAGTTCTGGTCTCTGTACCTCGGTTAGACCACACTTGCTGCACTGTGAACAGCTCTGGTCTCTGTACCTCGGTTAGACTACACTTGCTGCACTGTGAACAGTTCTGGTCTCTGTACCTCGGTTAGACCACACTTGCTGCACTGTGAACAGTTCTGGTCTCTGTACCTCAGTTAGACCACACTTGTTGCACTGTGAACAGCTCTGGTCTCTGTACCTCGGTTAGACCACACTTGTTGCACTGTGAACAGCTCTGGTCTCTGTACCTCGGTTAGACCACACTTGCTGCACTGTGAACAGCTCTGGTCTCTGTACCTCGGTTAGACCACACTTGCTGCACTGTGAACAGCTCTGGTCTCTGTACCTCGGTTAGACCACACTTGTTGCACTGTGAACAGCTCTGGTCTCTGTACCTCGGTTAGACTACACTTGTCGCACTGTGAACAGTTCGGGTCTCTGTACCTCGGTTAGACCACACTTGTTGCACTGTGAACAGTTCTGGACTCTGTACCTCGGTTAGACCACACTTGCTGCACTGTGAACAGCTCTGGTCTCTGTACCTCGGTTAGACCACACTTGTTGCACTGTGAACAGTTCTGGACTCTGTACCTCGGTTAGACCACACTTGCTGCACTGTGAAGTTCTGCTCACTGTACCTCGGTTAGACCACACTTGTTGCACTGTGAACAGCTCTGGTCTCTGTACCTCGGTTAGACCACACTTGCTGCACTGTGAACAGCTCTGGTCTCTGTACCTCGGTTAGACCACACTTGTTGCACTGTGAACAGCTCTGGTCTCTGTACCTCGGTTAGACCACACTTGTTGCACTGTGAACAGTTCTGGTCTCTGTACCTCGGTTAGACCACACTTGTTGCACTGTGAACACTTCGGGTCTCTGTACCTCGGTTAGACTACACTTGTTGCACTGTGAACAATTCTGGCCTCTGTACCTCGGTTAGACCACACTTGCTGCACTGTGAACAGCTCTGGTCTCTGTACCTCGGTTAGACCACACTTGTTGCACTGTGAACAGCTCTGGTCTCTGTACCTCGGTTAGACCACACTTGTTGCACTGTGAACAGCTCTGGTCTCTGTACCTCGGTTAGACCACACTTGCTGCACTGTGAACAGTCTGGTCTCTGTGCCTCGTTTAGACCACACTTGTTGCACTGTGAACAGTTCTGGTCTCTGTACCTCGGTTAGACCACACTTGTTGCACTGTGAACACTTCTGGTCTCTGTACCTCGGTTAGACTACACTTGTTGCACTGTGAACAATTCTGCCCTCTGTACCTCGGTTAGACCACACTTGTTGCACTGTGAACAGCTCTGGTCTCTGTACCTCGGTTAGACCACACTTGTTGCACTGTGAACAGTTCTGGTCTCTGTACCTTGGTTCGACCACACTTGTTGCACTGTGAACAGCTCTGGTCTCTGTACCTCGGTTAGACCACACTTGCTGCACTGTGAACAGCTCTGGTCTCTGTACCTCGGTTAGACCACACTTGTTGCACTGTGAACAGCTCTGGTCTCTGTACCTCGGTTAGACCACACATGCTGCACTGTGAACAGCTCTGGTCTCTGTACCTCGGTTAGACCACACTTGTTGCACTGTGAACAGCTCTGGTCTCTGTACCTCGGTTAGACCACACTTGCTGCACTGTGAACAGCTCTGGTCTCTGTACCTCGGTTAGACCACACTTGTTGCACTGTGAACAGCTCTGGTCTCTGTACCTCGGCTAGACTACATTTGCTGCATTGTGAACAGTTCTGGTCTCTGTACCTCGGTTCGACCACACTTGTTGCACTGTGAAGTTCGGGTGTCTGCACCTCGGTTAGACCACACTTGTTGCACTGTGAACAGTTCTGGACTCTGTACCTCGGTTAGACCACACTTGCTGCACTGTGAACAGCTCTGGTCTCTGTACCTCGGTTAGACCACACTTGTTGCACTGTGTACAGCTCTGGTCTCTGTACCTCGGTTAGACCACACTTGTTGCACTGTGAACAGTTCTGGACTCTGTACCTCGGTTAGACCACACTTGCTGCACTGTGAACAGTTCTGGTCTCTGTACCTCGGTTAGACTACACTTGTTGCGCTGTGAACAGCTCTGGTCTCCGTACCTCGGTTAGACCACACTTGTTGCACTGTGAACAGTTCTGGTCTCTGTACCTCGGTTAGACTACACTTGTTGCGCTGTGAACAGCTCTGGTCTCCGTACCTCGGTTAGACCACACTTGTTGCACTGTGAACAGCTCTGGTCTCTGTACCTCGGTTAGACCACACTTGTTGCACTGTGAACAGTTCTGGTCTCTGTACCTCGGTTAGACCACACTTGCTGCACTGTGAACAGCTCTGGTCTCTGTACCTCGGTTAGACTACACTTGCTGCACTGTGAACAGTTCTGGTCTCTGTACCTCGGTTAGACCACACTTGCTGCACTGTGAACAGTTCTGGTCGCTGTACCTCAGTTAGACCACACTTGTTGCACTGTGAACAGCTCTGGTCTCTGTACCTCGGTTAGACCACACTTGTTGCACTGTGAACAGCTCTGGTCTCTGTACCTCGGTTAGACCACACTTGCTGCACTGTGAACAGCTCTGGTCTCTGTACCTCGGTTAGACCACACTTGCTGCACTGTGAACAGCTCTGGTCTCTGTACCTCGGTTAGACCACACTTGTTGCACTGTGAACAGCTCTGGTCTCTGTACCTCGGTTAGACTACACTTGTCGCACTGTGAACAGTTCGGGTCTCTGTACCTCGGTTAGACCACACTTGTTGCACTGTGAACAGTTCTGGACTCTGTACCTCGGTTAGACCACACTTGCTGCACTGTGAACAGCTCTGGTCTCTGTACCTCGGTTAGACCACACTTGTTGCACTGTGAACAGTTCTGGACTCTGTACCTCGGTTAGACCACACTTGCTGCACTGTGAAGTTCTGCTCACTGTACCTCGGTTAGACCACACTTGTTGCACTGTGAACAGCTCTGGTCTCTGTACCTCGGTTAGACCACACTTGTTGCACTGTGAACAGCTCTGGTCTCTGTACCTCGGTTAGACCACACTTGCTGCACTGTGAACAGCTCTGGTCTCTGTACCTCGGTTAGACCACACTTGTTGCACTGTGAACAGTTCTGGTCTCTGTACCTCGGTTAGACCACACTTGCTGCACTGTGAACAGCTCTGGTCTCTGTACCTCGGTTAGACCACACTTGCTGCACTGTGAACAGCTCTGGTCTCTGTACCTCGGTTAGACCACACTTGTTGCACGGTGAAGTTCTGGTCTCTGTACCTCGGTTAGACTACACTTGTTGCACTGTGAACAGTTCTGGTCTCTGTACCTCGGTTAGACCACACTTGTTGCACGGTGAACAGCTCTGGTCTCTGTACCTCGGTTAGACCACACTTGTTGCACGGTGAAGTTCTGGTCTCCATATTACAAAAAGGATATAGAGGCACTGGAGAAGGCGCAGAGAAGATTTACAAGTATGATACCAGAACGGAGAGATTTATACCCGTCAGGAAAGACTGAACAGGCTTTTCTCTAGAAAAGAAAAGGTGGAGGGGTGACCTAATAGAAGTCTTTCAAATTATGAAGGGATATGATACGGCAGAAGTCGAGAAAATGTTTTCACTTGTGGGGTGTCCAAAACTAGGGGTCATAAATATAAATCCAACAAAGAATTCAGGAGAAGCTTGCTTACTCAGAGAGTGGTGAGAATGTGGGACGGGCTTCACTTGGCCAGTGCTGGGACTAGAGTCCTGGCGGATCATATAACTAGGGCTGTAGAGAGGGCTTTAAACTAACTAGTGGGGGGGAGGTATCTAGAGAGCAAATAATAAAAATGACAACAGAGAAGGTCATAGACTTAGGTAGCAGTGGGGAAATTAAAAACCAGAGCGTGTCAGGAAGGGGCAGAAGGTATGGAGTAAAAGGTAAAGTAATAAAAAGGGCAAAAGCAGGAACTAAGTGTCACAAAACATATTTGAAAGTTCTCTATCTGAATGCACGTAGCATTCGTAACAAAATAGATGAGTTAATGGCACAAATAACTACATATGGGTATGATCTTGTGGCCATTACAGAAACATGGCTGCAGGGTGACAATGCCTGGGAATTAAACATACCAGGTTATTTAACGATCAGGAAGGACAGGCAGGAAGGAAGGGGAGGTGGGGTGGCTATGTTAATAAAGGAAGGAATCACTGTAATACAGAGAAATGATATTGGGTCAAAAGATCAGGATAATGAAACAGTTTGGGTGGAGGTAAGGAATAATAAGGGGAAAAAAACACTAGTGGGCGTAGTCTATAGGCCTCCGAACAGTGGCAACTCTGTTGGACAGAGTATCAATCAGGAAATAGTTCAGGCTTGTAATAAGGGAACATCTATAATTATGGGGGATTTTAACTATCATATTAATTGGACAAATCAAATTGGGCAGGGCTGCCTTGAGGATGAGTTCATTGAATGTATTAGGGATGGGTTTCTTGAGCAGTATGTAACTGAACCGACCAGGGGGCAAGCAACCTTAGATCTGGTCCTGTGTAACGAGACAGGATTAATTAAAAATGTCCTAGTAAAGGATCCCCTTGGAATGAGTGACCATAACATGGTTTAATTCCATATTCAATTAGAGGGTGAGAAGGTTGGACCTCAAACAAGCGTGCTAAGCTTGAATAAAGGAGACTATGAACGTATGAGAGCGGAATTGAGTAGAGTGGATTAAAGGGTAAGACGATACATGATCAGTGGTGTACATTTAAGGAGTTATTTTACAACTTCCAAAAAAAAAATATTCCACTGAGAAGAAAAGGGTGTAAAAGAAAAGACAGCCATCCGTGGCTAAGTAAAGAAATTAAGGATAGTATTCGACTAAAAACAAGGGCATATAAGGTAGCCAAATCTAGTGGGAGGATAGAGGATTGGGAAAACTTTAAAAGAAAGCAAAAAATAACAAAAAGATTGATTAAGAAAGGGAAGATAGATTATGAAAGTAAATTAGCAAAAAATATAAAAACAGATAGTAAGAGTTTTTATAGTTATATAAAAAGAAAAAGTGTGGCTAAAGTAAATGTTGGTCCCTTAGAGGATGAGACCGGGAAATTAATGGTGGGAAATATGGAGATGGCAAAAACACTGAATGAATATTTTGTATCAGTCTTTACAGTAGAAGACACTAAGAATATCCCAACACTGGACAAACAGGGGGCTATAGAGGAGGAGGAGCTAAACACGATCAAAATCACTAAGGAAGTGGTACTCGGTAAAATAATGGGACTCAAGGCGGATAAATCACCTGGACCTGATGGCTTACATCCTAGGGTCTTGAGGGAAGTGGCGGTAGGGATTGTGGATGCATTAGTAATAATTTTCAAAAACTCCCTGGACTCAGCAAAGGTCCCGGCAGACTGGAAAACTGCTAATGTAACACCCTTATTTAAAAAGGGCAGTAGACAGAAGGCTGGAAACTATAGATCGGTTAGCCTAACATCTGTGGTAGGTAAAATTTTGGAGTCCATTATTAAGGAGACAGTAACAGGACATTTGGATAATCACAATTTAATAGGACAAAGTCAGCATGGTTTTATGAAGGGGAAGTCATGTTTGACAAATTTGCTGGAGTTCTTTGAGGAAGTAACGTATAGGGTGGATAAAGGGGAACCAGTGGACGTAGTGTATTTAGACTTCCAAAAGGCATTTGACAAGGTGCCACACAAAAGATTATTGCTTAAGATAAAAAATCACGGGATTGGGGGTAATATTCTGGCATGGATAGAGGATTGGCTATCTAACAGAAGGCAGAGAGTTGGGATAAATGGTTCATTCTCAGTCTGGCAATCAGTAACTAGTGGTGTTCCGCAGGGGTCAGTGCTGGGTCCCCAACTCTTTACAATCTATATTAACGATTTGGAGGAGGGGACCGAGTGTAACATATCAAAGTTTGCAGATGATACTAAGATGGGAGGGAAAGTAGTGAGTGAGGAGGACATAAAAAACCTGCAAGGGGACATAGACAGGCTAAGTAAGTGGGCAGAGATTTGGCAGATGGAATACAATACTGGAGCAGCGGCGGCAGGCAGCAAGAGAGGCGGGACCTGCGGGAGACTCGGCGGCGAGGTACAAAAGGCGGCAGCGGGGCCAGGAGAGGCCTCAGAGCAGCGGCGGCAGGCAGCGAGAGAGGCGGGACCAGCGGGAGACTCGGCGGCGAGGTACAAAAGCGGCAGCGGGGCCAGGAGAGGCCTCAGAGCAGCGGCGGCAGGCAGCGAGAGAGGCGGGACCTGCGGGAGACTCGGCGGCGAGGTACAAAAGGCGGCAGCGGGGCCAGGAGAGGCCTCAGAGCAGTGGCGGCAGGCAGCGAGAGGCGGGACCTGTGGGAGACTCGGCGGCGAGGTACAAAAAGCGGCAGCGGGGCCAGGAGAGGCCTCAGAGCAGCGGCGGCAGGCAGCGAGAGGCAGGACCTGTGGGAGACTCGGCGGCGAGGTACAAAAAGCGGCAGCGGGGCCAGGAGAGGCATACCAAACTCCAGTCTGCGAGCTCAGAAGTTGCAGAGAGGTAAAAAGTAATCGGGGTGTGACGTCACCAGGGAGCAGGTAAGTGATTGGTTGGTGAGTATTTCTCTCTTTTCATTACAAGCTTGAATTCTGTGGTGTTAAATTTCTAGGGGCTCTGTGTTGTAGTGAGGACAGTTGGTAAATAAAGCGCCCTAGAGTATACCTGTAACTGGGGTATTGAATACATTTTTAGATTAATAAAAGGAGTAAGTCATGGCAGGAGAGCTCAGACCCGTGTTCTGCTCCTCCTGCTCTATGTGGGAAGTCAGGGACGCTGCCAGTGTCCCTGGCGACCATGTGTGCGGGAAATGCATCCAGCTGCAGCTACTTGTAGACCGCATTGTGGCGCTCGAGCTGCGGGTGGATGAGTTTTGGAGCATGCGCGATGCTGAGAGGGTCGTGGATAGCACGTTTAGCGAGTTGTTCACGCCTCAGGGTAGGGCTGCACAGGGGGTGACCATCAGGCAGAGCAACAGAGGCAGGCAGGAAGTGCAGGGGCCCCCTGCGGACATCCCCCTTTCAAACAAGTATACCAAGTTGGATACTGTTGAGGGGGATGACTCACCAGGGGAAGGCAGCAGCAGCCAACTTCCTGGCACCAGGGACGCTTCTGCTGCTCAGAAAGGGAGGAAAAAGAGTGGGAGAGCAATAGTGGTAGGGGATTCTATCGTAAGGGGAACAGATAAGCGTTTCTGTGGCCGCAAAGGGGACTCCAGGATGGTTTGTTGCCTCCCTGGGGCCAGGGTCATGGATGTCACTGAGCGGCTACAGGGCATTCTTAAGGGGGAGGGTGAGCAGGCAGAGGTCGTGGTCCACATTGGGACCAATGACATAGGTAGGAAGGGGGATGAGGTCCTGCATCAAGAATTTAGGGAGCTAGGTAACAGATTAAAGAGCAGGACCTCAAAGGTTGTCATCTCTGGATTACTCCCAGTGCCACGTGCTAGTGAGTATAGGAATAGGAGGATAGAGCAGATGAATGCGTGGCTAAAGAGTTGGTGTAGGGGGGAGGGTTTTACTTTCCTGGATCACTGGGCCTGCTTCTGGGGAAGGTGGGACTTGTACAAGTCGGACGGGTTGCACCTGAACCAGAGCGGGACAAATGTCCTTGCGGGGAGGTTTGCTAGCACTGTTGGGGGGGGTTTAAACTAACTTGGCAGGGGGATGGGATACAGAGGGGAGCTGAAAGAGGGGGTGATGTGCTGCCAATTATAGAGAAAAAAACAAGTCAGCTTGGTAGACAGGGCAAATATACAAGGGCAAGGCTGGATGGCATCTATTTTAATGCAAGGAGTCTTGCAAATAAGGTGGATGAACTGAAGGTGTTGATAAACACATGGGAGTATGATATTGTTGCTATCACGGAGACATGGTTGAGGGAGGGGCAAGACTGGCAGCTCAATATTCCGGGGTACAGAATCTTCAGGCGAGACAGAGGGGGGGGGGTATAAGAGGAGGGGGTGTAGCAATATTAATTAAGGAGTCAACTACTGCAGTAAGGAGGGATGACATATTAGCAGGTTCCTCTAATGAGGCCATATGGGTGGAGCTTAAAAACAAGAAGGGGGCAAGCACTTTGCTGGGAGTGTACTATAGGCCTCCAAACAGTCAGGGGGAGATAGAGGAACAGATATGTAGGCAAATCTCAGAGAAATGTGCAAATAATAGGGTAATAATAATGGGGGATTTCAACTTCCCCAATATTAACTGGGATAGTCAGAGTGTGAAAGGCACAGAGGGTGTAGAATTCTTAAAGTGCATCCAGGAGAGCTTTTTGAGCCAGCATGTAGAAGGTCCTACAAGAGAGGGGGCGGTACTGGACCTAATTCTAGGGAATGTGGCCGGCCAAGTGGAAGAAGTGCTAGTAGGTGAGCACTTTGGTGACAGTGACCATAATATGGTGAGATTTAAGGTGGTCATGGAAAAGGACAGGGATGGGCCGGAAATAAAGGTTCTAAATTGGGGGAAGGCCGATTTTAATAGGATAAGGCAGGATCTGGCCAAAATGGACTGGGATCAGCTACTTGTCGGAAAATCCGCATCAGAGCAATGGGAGGCTTTCAGAAGGGAGATTGAGATCATACAATGGCAACATGTTCCCGTAAAGGTCAAGGGTGGTTCCAAAAACCACAGGGAACCTTGGATGTCAGGGGATATACGAGAATGGATTAGAAAGAAAAGGAGGGCTTTTGGCAGATACAAAAGGCTAAAGACGGAGGAAGCCCTAGAGGAGTACAAAAAGTGCAGGGGGATACTTAAAAAAGAAATTAGGAGGTCAAGGAGGGGCCATGAAATAACACTGGCGAGCAAAATAAAGGAAAATCCTAAGATGTTTTATAAGTATATTAAGGGTAAGAGGATAACTAGGGAAAAAATAGGGCCCATTAGGGACAAAAGTGGCAATCTGTGTGTGGAGCCGGAAGATGTAGGAGGGGTTCTAAATGAATTTTTTGCATCTGTTTTCACTATGGAGAGGGACGATGTAGACATAGAAATAGGGCGGGGGGACTGTGATATGCTCGAACACATTAACATCGAGAGGGAGGTGGTATTGGCGGTTTTAGCAGGCCTAAAAATGGATAAATCCCCAGGCCCGGACGAAATGTATCCCAGGCTGCTGTGTGAGGCAAAGGAAGAGATTGCGGGGGCTCTAACACACATATTCAGAACCTCTCTGGCCACAGGGGATGTGCCAGAGGACTGGAGAACCGCTAATGTAGTTCCATTATTCAAGAAGGGGAGTAGGGAAAAACCGGGGAACTACAGGCCAGTGAGCCTAACATCAGTGGTGGGAAAATTATTGGAAAAAATTCTGAGGGACAAAATCAGTCTCCACTTGGAGAGGCAAGGATTAATCAGGGATAGTCAACATGGCTTTGTCAAGGGAAGATCATGTCTGACTAATTTGATTGAATTTTTTGAGGGGGTGACTAGGTGTGTGGATGAGGGTAACGCAGTGGATGTGGTATACATGGATTTCAGTAAGGCCTTCGATAAAGTCCCGCACAGGAGACTGGTCAAGAAGGTAAGAGCCCATGGAATCCAGGGTGCCTTGGCACGTTGGATACAAAACTGGCTTAGTGGCAGAAGGCAGAGGGTGATGGTCGAAGGTTGTTTTTGTGACTGGAAGCCTGTGGCCAGTGGGGTACCACAGGGATCGGTGCTGGGTCCCTTGCTGTTTGTGGTCTATATTAATGACTTGGATATGAATGTAAAAGGTATGATCAGTAAGTTCGCGGATGATACAAAAATTGGTAGGGTGGTAAATAGCGAGGAGGGTAGTCTCAGTCTGCAGGACGATATCGATGGGTTGGTCAGATGGGCGGAACGGGGGCAAATGGAATTTAACCCGGAAAAGTGCGAGGTGATGCACTTTGGGGGGACTAACAAGGCAAGGGAATACACAATGAATGGTAAGACCCTAGGCAAGACGGAGGGTCAGAGGGATCTGGGTGTGCAAGTACACAGATCCCTGAAGGCAGCGGAACAGCTGGATAAGGTGGTAAAAAAGGCATATGGGATACTTGCCTTCATTAGCCGAGGCATAGAATATAAGAGCAAGGAGGTTATGATGGAGCTGTATAAAACACTGGTTAGGCCACAGCTGGAATACTGTGTGCAGTTCTGGTCGCCACACTACAGGAAGGATGTGATAGCTTTGGAGAGGGTGCAGAGGAGATTCACCAGGATGCTACCAGGGCTGGAACGCTTCAGCTATGAAGAGAGACTGGGCAGATTGGGTTTGTTTTCCTTGGAGCAGAGGAGGCTGAGGGGGGACATGATTGAGGTGTACAAAATTATGAGGGGCATAGATAGGATGGATACTAAGGAGCTTTTTCCCTTAGTAGAAGGGTCAATAACTAGGGGGCATAGATTCAAGGTAAAGGGCGGGAGGTTTAGAGGGGATTTGAGAAAGAACTTTTTCACCCAGAGGGTGGTTGGAGTCTGGAACTCACTGCCCGAAAGGGTTGTGGAGGCTGGAACCCTCACAACATTCAAGACGCATTTGGATGAGCACTTGAAATGCCATAGTATACAAGGCTACGGACCAAATGCTGGAATATGGGATTAGATTAGACAGGGCGTGATGGCCGGCACGGACACGATGGGCCGAAGGGCCTCTATCCGTGCTGTATAACTCTATGACTCTATGACTCTAAGTGTAAGGTTATGCACTTTGGCAGGAAAAATCGTAGAGCAAGTTATTATCTTAATGGCAAGAAACTGGAAAGTACTGAAGTACAAAGGGATCTGGGGGTCCTGGTGCACGAAACTCAAAAGGTTAGTATGCAGGTGCAGCAAGTGATTAAGAAGGCCAATGGAATGTTGGCTTTCATTGCTAGGGGGATAGGATATAAAAATAGGGAGGTATTGCTTCAGTTGTACAGGGTATTGGTGAGACCGCACCTGGAATACTGCATACAGTTTTGGTGTCCATACTTAAGAAAAGACATACTTGCTCTCGAGTCAGTACAAAGAAGGTTCACTCGGTTAATCCCGGGGATGAGGGGATGGACATATGAGGAGAGGTTGAGTAGATTGGGACTCTACTCATTGGAGTTCAGAAGAATGAGAGGCGATCTTATTGAAACATATAAGATTGTGAAGGGGTTGGATCGGGTGGATGCGGGGAGGATGTTCCCGATGATGGGTGAAACTAGAACTAGGGGGCATAGTCTTAGAATAAGGGGCTGCTCTTTCAAAACTGAGATGAGGAGGAACTACTTCACTCAGAGAGTGGTAGGTCCATGGAATATGCTGCCCCAAAAAGCTGTAGAAGCTACATCATTACATAAATTTAAAACAGAAATAGACAGTTTCCTAGAAGTAAAGGGAATTAAGGGTTACGGGGAGCGGGCAGGAATTTGGACATGAGTCTAGGTTCGGATCGGTCATGGCCCTGTGGGTAGCGGAGCGGGCCCAGGGGCCGTGTAGCCTGATCCTGCTCCTATTTCGTGTGTCTAATTCTGTTAGATTCAGGAGATGGTTCTGTGATAGTAGATTGGTGGTTAGGATCAGATCAGCCATGATCTTATTAAATGGCGGAGCAGGCTCGAGGGGCCGATTGGCCTACTCCTGCTCCTATTTCTTATGTTCTTATGTTCTTACAAGGATTAGTTGAGGCGACTAGCATAGATGCATTTAAGGGGAAGCTGGATAAGTACACGAGGGAGAAAGGAATAGAAGGATATGTTGACAGGGTTAGATGAAGTAGGGTGGGAGGAGGCTCGTGTGGAGCATAAACACTGGCATAGACCAGTTGTGCAGAATGGCCTATTTCTGTGATGTAAATTCTATGTAATTCGTTTGTGATGTGGTGACCAGTATCCTTTCCAACTCTGGCATTAAAGTCGCCAAGGAAGATCAGCTTGTCGCCCGTTGGGACTCGGGACTCGGGACAGGGATTGTTCGAGGCTGGAGTAGAATTCCTCTTTGGTCTCGTCTGTGGCTTCCAGTGTTGGGGCGTACACACTGATGACTGTAGCGCACTGGTTAGCCGAGGACTCATGAGGCGCTCGTTTATACCACTAGGAGAGTCTCTGAGACGCCCGACTAGTTCATTTTTTATGGGGAAGCCTACCCCATGGAGGCAGCATTCTTCTTCAGGTTTGCCTTTCCAGAAGAAGGTGTAGCCACCACCTTGCTCCTTGAGCTGGCCTTCCCCTGCCCGCCAGGTCTCACTTAGGGCAGCGATGTCAATGTTGAAACGTCTGAGCTCCCGGGCAACGATAGCAGTATGGCGTCCCAGTCTGTCACTGTTGGGGTTGTCCATGAGGGTCCTGACGTTCCAGGTCCCGAACTTCATTTTAAAGGGTGGAAGATGCCTGTGCGTGAATTCTTTTAATGTCCGATTGTGGTAATTACAGAGGAGTTTCCCTGCTGTCTGCCACAGGGAAAGTAATCGCAAGAATCCTCCTCAATCGCCTTCTCCCAGTGGCCGAAGAGCTACTCCCAGAGTCGCAATGCGGATTCCGCCCACTAAGGAGCACAATGGACATGATCTTCACCGCACGTCAATTACAAGAGAAATGCAGGGAAAACCACCAACCGCTGTACATGGCCTTCTTTGATCTCACAAAGGCCTTCGAGACTGTCAACCGTGAGGGATTATGGAGTGTCCTCCTCAAATTCGGCTTCCCTCTAAAGTTTGTCACCATCCTCCGCCTGCTTCACGACGACATGCAAGCCGTGATCCTGACCAACGGTTCCACCACAGACCCAATTCACGTATGAACTGGGGTCAAGCAAAGCTGTGTCATCACACCACCACTCTTCTCGATCTTCCTTGCTGCAATGCCCCATCTCACCCTCAGTAAGCTCTCCACTGGAGTGGAGCTAATTTACAGAACAAATGGGAAACTGTACAATCTCCGTCGCCTCCACTCCAGATCCAAGGTCGTCCCATCCTCTGTCATCAAGTTGCAGTATGCAGACCACACTTGCGTCTGCGCTCACTCGGCGGTCGAACTCCAAACCATCGTCAACACCTTCACCGAAGCGTACGAGAGCATGGACCATACAGTAAACATCCTTCACATCTTTCAAGATAAATATATTCCACTGAGGAAAAAGGGGAGTAAAAGAAAAGACAGCCATCCATCTAAATTAATAAAGGATAGTATCCGACTGAAAACAAGGACATATAAAGTAGCCAAATCTAGTGGGAGGATAGAAGATTGGGAAGCATTTAAAAGCCAGCAAACAATAACTAAAAGATTAATTAAGAAAGGGAAGACAGATTATGAAAGTAAACTAGCAAAAAATATAAAAACAGATAGCAAGAGTTTCTACAGCTATATAAAAAGAAAAAGGGTGGCTAAAGTGAACGTTGGTCCCTTAGAGGATGGGACCGGGAAACTAGTGGTGGGGAACATGGAGATGGCAAAGACGCTGAACAAATATTTTGTATCAGTCTTTACAGTAGAGGACACTAAAAATATCCCAACACTGGACAAACAGGGGGCAATGGGGGGGGGTGGAGGAGCTAAAGACGATTAAAATCACTAAGGAGATGGTACTCAGTAAAATAATGGGACTTAAGGCGGATAAATCCCCCGGACCTGATGGCCTACGTCCTAGGGTCTTGAGAGAAGTGGCGGTAGGGATTGTGGATGCATTGGTGATTATTTTCCAGAACTCCCTGGACTCAGGAAAGGTCCCGGCAGATTGGAAAACTGCTAATGTAACACCCTTATTTAAGAAGGGAAGTAGACAAAAAGCTGGAAACTATAGACCAGTTAGCCTAACATCTGTGGTTGGCAAAATGTTGGAGTCCATTATTAAGGAAACAGTAACAGAGCATTTGGATAAACATAATTTAATAGGACAGAGTCAGCGTGGTTTTATGAAGGGGAAGTCATGTTTGACAAATTTGCTCGAATTCTTTGAGGATGTAACATACAGGGTGGATAAAGGGGAACCAGTGGATGTAGTGTATTTGGACTTCCAAAAGGCATTTGACAAGGTTCCACACAAAAGATTACTGATCAAGATAAGAAATCACAGGATTGGGGGTAATATACTGGCATGGGTGGAAGATTGGCTATCTAACAGAAAACAAAGAGTTGGGATAAATGGTTCATTCTCGGGCTGGCAATCAGTAACTAGTGGTGTTCCGCAGGGGTCAGTGCTGGGACCCCAACTCTTTTCAATCTATATTAACGATTTGGAGGAAGGGACCAAGTGCAACATATCCAAGTTTGCCGACGATACAAAGATGGGAGGGAAAGCAATGAGTGAGGAGGACATAAAAAACCTGCAAAAGGACATAGACAGGCTAAGTGAGTGGGCAGGGATTTGACAGATGCAATATAATGTTGGAAAGTGTGAGGTTATGCACTTTGGCAGAAAAAATCAAAGAGCAAGTTATTATCTAAATGGAGAGAAACTGCAAAGTGCTACAGTACAAAGGGATCTGGGGGTCCTGGTGCATGAAACACAAAAAGTTAGTATGCAGGTGCAGCAGGTGATCAGGAAGGCCAATGGAATCTTGGCTTTTATTGCAAGGGGGATGGAGTATAAAAACAGGGAAGTCTTGCTGCAGTTATACAGGGTATTGGTGAGGCCACACCTGGAATACTGCGTGCAGTTTTGGTTTCCGTATTTAAGAAAAGATATACTTGCTCTTGAGACGGTTCAGAGAAGGTTCACTCGGTTGATTCCGGAGATGAGGGGGTTGACGTATGAGGAAAGGTTGAGTAGGTTGGGACTCTACTCATTGGAGTTCAGAAGAATGAGAGGCGATCTTATCGAAACATATAAGATTGTGAGGGGGCTTGATCGGGTGGATTCGGGGAGGATGTTTCCACTGATGGGTGAGACTAGAACTAGGGGGCATAATCTAAGAATAAGGGGCTGCCCTTTCAAAACTGAGATGAGGAGAAACTTCTTCACTCAGAGGGTAATAAATCTATGGAATTTGCTACCCCAGAGAGCCGTGGAAGCTGTAACATTAAATAAATTTAAAATGGAGATAGACAGTTTCCTAGCAGATAAGGGAATTAGGGGTTACGGGGAGAGGGCAGGGAAGTGGACGTGAGTCTAGATTCGGATCAGCCATGATCCTATTGAATGGCGGAGCAGGCCCGAGGGGCCGTATGGCCTACTCCTGCTCCTACTTCTTATGTTCTTATGTTCTTATGTAAGACAAAGATCATCTACCAACCTGCCCCCACCACACAGTACTGCCCCCCGATTATCAAAATCCACGACAAGGCCTTAGACAACATGGACCACTTTCCATACCTCGGGAGCCTACTGTCAACAAGGGCAGACGTCGTCGACGAAGTCCAACACCCCCTTCAGTGTGCCAGTGCAGCCTTCGGTCGCCTGAGGAAAAGAGTGAAGACCAGGACCTCAAACCCGGCACTAAGCTCGTGGTCTACAGAGCAGCAGTGATACCCGCCCTGCTGTATGCCTCAGAGACATGGACCACGTACAGCAGGCACCTCAAAGCACTGGAGAGGTACCACCAATGCTGCCTCTGTAAGATCCTGCAGATCCGGCGTGTAAAATTAAGGCACATGGGATTGGGGGCAAGGTATTGACTAAGATAGAGAACTGGTTGGCAGACAGAAAGCAAAGAGTTGGGATAAATGGCTCTTTTTCCGAGTGGCAGGCAGTGACTAGTGGGGTACCGCAGGGATTGGTCCTTGGACCCCAGCTATTCACAATACATATTAATGATCTGGACGAGGGAACTAGATGTAATATCTCCAAGTTTGCAGACGACGCAAAGCTGTGTGGGCATGTGTGCTGTGAGGAGGATGCCGAGAAACTCAAGTATGATTTGGACAGGTTGGGTGGTTGGGCAGAAGCATGGCAGATGCAATATAATGTGGATAAATGCGAGATTATCCACTTTGGTGTCAAAAACAGGAAGGCAGGTTATTATCTGAATGGCAATAGATTGGGAGAAGGGGAAGTGCAACGAGACCTGGGTGTCCTTGTGCACCAGTTGCTGAAAGTAAGCATGCAGGTGCAGCAGGCGGTTAAGAAGTCAAATGGTATGTTGGCCTTCGTAGCGAGAGGGTTTGAGTATAGGAACAAGGATGTCTTGCTGCAGTTGTACAACAGGGCCTTGGTGAGACCACACCTTGAGTATTGTGTGCAGTTTTGGTCGCCTTATCTGAGGAAGGATGTTCTTGCCATGGAAGGAGTGCATTGAAGATTCACCAGGCTGATACCTGGGATGGCAGGAATGACGTATGAGGAGAGATTGGGTCGATTGGGCTTGTACTCGCTGGAGTTTAGAAGAATGAGAGGGGATCTCATCGAAACTTATAAAATTCTAACAGGACTAGACAGACTAGATGCTGGAAGAATGTTCCCGATGGTCGGGGAGTCCAGAGCCAGGGGTCAGTCTAAGGATAAGGGGTAAGCCATTTAGGACAGAGATGAGGAGCAATTTCTTCACCCAGAGAGTGGTGAACCTGTGGAATTCTCTACCAAAGAATGCAGTAGAGGCCAATTCATTAAATATATTCAAGAAGGAGTTGGATATATTTCTTAAGGCCAAATGGATCAAGGGATATGGAGAGAAGGCAGTGACAGGTTGTAAAAATAGCTGACGTGTCCCTACGGGGAGTAAGCATTCCATTGTACTTGTACTTGCACTGGTTACATATGGCAAATAAAATTGAATTGAATTGAATTGAATTTGGATGATCAGCCATGATCTCATTGAATGGTGGAGCAGGCTCGAGGGGCCGAATGGCCTACTCCTGCTCCTACCTTCTATGTTTCTATAAGCGCACCAACGTCAGTGTTCTTACTCAGGCCAACATCCCCAGCATCGAAGCTTTGACCACGCTCGATCAGCTCCGATGGACGGGTCACATTGTCCGCATGCCTGATTAGAGACTCCCAAACAAGTGCTCTACTCGAAGCTCCGGCACGCCAAGAGAGCCCCAGGTGGGCAGAGGAAACGCTTCAAGGACACCCTTAAAGTCTCCTTGAAAAAGTGAAACATTCCCACTGACACTTGGGAATCCCTGGCCCAAGACCGCACAAAGTAGAGAAGAAGCATCCGGGAAGGCGCTGAACACCTCGAGTCCCTTCGCCGGGAGCAAGCGGAAGCCAAGTGCAGGCAGCGCAAGGAGTGCACGTCAACCCAAGCACCCCACCCACCCGCCCATTCAACCACCGTCTGCCCCACCTGTGACAGAGACTGTTGGTCCCGCATTGGACTCATGAGTCACCTGAGAACTCATTTTTAATGTGGAAGCAAGTCATCCTCGGTTCCCAGGGACTGCCTAAGAAGAAGAGAAGAAGAAGGTGACCAGAATTGCACACCGTATCCCTACTGCTTTATTTCAGTTCTTTCTGCAACCATAACATGTAATTAACTGCATCCTCTGTCCCAGCTCCCTCTGTATTTCAATGTTGTTTGAACTTTTACAGGGTTACAAGTGGTTTCAGTATCTAGGTCACTAGAAACAAGGGCGCTAAGTGTCATCAGTAAAGGGCTAATTCCACACTCCCCCTGAGCCAAGCAAAGAGAGGGGGTGGGGGGGCACAACTAAACAGGGCACGTGCCAGAGAATTGGGATTGCCGCTACAGTGTGTTACCCTATCTCCAACCTGAGCTGCCTTCAACACAGCTCTCCCGAGTCCACCCACCACTGCTCCCACACCTCTCCCGATTCTACCCACCACTGCTCCCACACCTCTCCCGATTCTACCCACCACTGCTCTCACAGCTCTCCCGATTCTACCCACCACTGCTCCCACACCTCTCCCGATTCCACCCACCACTGCTCCCACACCTCTCCCGATTCCACCCACCACTGCTCTCACACCTCTCCCGATTCTACCCACCACTGCTCCCACACCTCTCCCGATTCTACCCACCACTGCTCTCACAGCTCTCCCGATTCTACCCACCACTGCTCCCACACCTCTCCCGATTCTACCCACCACTGCTCCCACACCTCTCCCGATTCCACCCACCACTGCTCCCACACCTCTCCCGATTCCACCCACCACTGCTCCCACACCTCTCCCGATTCCACCCACCACTGCTCCCACACCTCTCCCGATTCTACCCACCACTGCTCCCACACCTCTCCCGATTCTACCCACCACTGCTCCCACACCTCTCCCGATTCTACCCACCACTGCTCCCACACCTCTCCCGATTCTACCCACCACTGCTCTCACAGCTCTCCCGATTCTACCCACCACTGCTCCCACACCTCTCCCGATTCTACCCACCACTGCTCTCACACCTCTCCCGATTCTACCCATCACTGCTCCCACACCTCTCCCGATTCTACCCACCACTGCTCCCACAGCTCTCCCGATTCTACCCACCACTGCTCTCACACCTCTCCCGATTCTACCCACCACTGCTCTCACACCTCTCCCGATTCCACCCACCACTGCTCCCACACCTCTCCCGATTCCACCCACCACTGCTCCCACACCTCTCCCGATTCTACCCACCACTGCTCCCACAGCTCTCCCGATTCTACCCACCACTGCTCCCACACCTCTCCCGATTCTACCCACCACTGCTCCCACAGCTCTCCCGATTCTACCCACTACTGCTCTCACAGCTCTCCCGATTCTACCCACCACTGCTCCCACACCTCTCCTGATTCTACCCACCACTGCTCTCACAGCTCTCCCGATTCCACCCACCACTGCTCCCACACCTCTCCCGATTCTACCCACCACTGCTCCCACACCTCTCCCGATTCTACCCACCACTGCTCCCGCACCTCTCCCGATTCTACCCACCACTGCTCCCACACCTCTCCCGATTCCACCCACCACTGCTCTCACACCTCTCCCGATTCTACCCACCACTGCTCCCACACCTCTCCCGATTCCACCCACCGCTGCTCTCACACCTCTCCCGATTCTACCCACCACTGCTCCCACAGCTCTCCCGATTCTACCCATCACTGCTCTCACACCTCTCCCGATTCCACCCACCACTGCTCCCACACCTCTCCCGATTCTACCCACCACTGCTCCCACACCTCTCCCGATTCTACCCACCACTGCTCCCACACCTCTCCCGATTCTACCCACCACTGCTCCCACACCTCTCCCGATTCTACCCACCACTGCTCTCACACCTCTCCCGATTCCACCCACCACTGCTCCCACACCTCTCCCGATTCTACCCACCACTGCTCCCACACCTCTCCCGATTCTACCCACCACTGCTCCCACACCTCTCCCGATTCTACCCACCACTGCTCCCACACCTCTCCCGATTCTACCCACCACTGCTCTCACACCTCTCCCGATTCCACCCACCACTGCTCCCACACCTCTCCCGATTCTACCCACCACTGCTCCCACACCTCTCCCGATTCTACCCACCACTGCTCTCACAGCTCTCCCGATTCTACCCACCACTGCTCCCACAGCTCTCCCGATTCCACCCACCACTGCTCCCACACCTCTCCCGATTCTACCCACCACTGCTCCCACACCTCTCCCGATTCTACCCACCACTGCTCCCACACCTCTCCCGATTCTACCCACCACTGCTCCCACAGCTCTCCCGATTCCACCCACCACTGCTCTCACACCTCTCCCGATTCTACCCACCACTGCTCCCACACCTCTCCCGATTCTACCCACCACTGCTCCCACACCTCTCCCGATTCTACCCACCACTGCTCCCACACCCCTCCCGATTCCACCCACCACTGCTCCCACACCTCTCCCGATTCTACCCACCACTGCTCCCACACCTCTCCCGATTCCACCCACCACTGCTCCCACACCTCTCCCGATTCCACCCACCACTGCTCTCACAGCTCTCCCCAACTGCTTTCTGCCATCGGTTTCCTCCCACCAGCTAATTTGACCGCCTTCTTCTTCCTGAGCCTAACAGATGGAACTTTATCAAATGCTTTGTGAAAATCCAAGAATTAATTTCCTCTGGTAACCCATTGGTTACTGTATTCAATAAAGAAAATGTGTTGTTTTAATGTGATCATTAACCTGTTTTTAAAGGAATTAGGTTAGCAGCCAGTAAATAGCACATAAAACTGGGTCTGCCAATCATATTCTCAAAGAATTTCAGCACATTTATGAAGTCCAACCTGTTGTTTCTGTTTGGTTCCTGTAGCCTCTGGGCCTGTGGGTCGCTGTTGATCGCAGCCTGTTTAAAGCTGGTTCTCCACTAGAGACATCGGGCTAACTAGTCTATGATTTTTAGGCCAGGGTCTCTGTCCTTTTCTAAATACTGGAATAAGATTCCGTATCCTCCAACCCCCCCAGGCACAGCTTCTGAATTTATAAAGTACTAAAAATACAAACTAGAGCCTCACCTGTTTCCAAGAAAGGCCTGCAGAGTCTGGAATGCGGCACTGTGTGTTTGTGTGAGGTGGGGAGGGAGCTGGATTCGTCAGGCACCCTGTAATTAGTTTTACAAAACACTGTCACGATTAGTCCCATTGTTCTCACTGCACTGTCCTCAGACATTGCTGGGAATTTCCAACAGCTGTTTACAGATCGCTTTACTTAAAAAATAAATTTGCTTTAACATCACGATCCGATTTTAGACGACTATTATTTGAGTCATTTGGAAACAGAAATGCAAATCCCAGATGTATTTTCTTAGAAAATTTTAAAAATGCTAACTGTGTCTCTGGAATGGTGCCTGCTTTAAACAGGATATTTTTTTTAACTATTGTGTTTGCCATATGGCTGAGGGACAGCTTATTAGCTGTTTAATTTCTCACTGATATATTGCACATCATCTGCAATTAAGAACTGTCATGTCATATATTACACCTCTGGCAGTGAAACATAAAGAAGGGGTTTGTCTGTCTCCTACACATTACCTCACAGCTCTCAGCACACAGCAGTAAATCTGCTTTAAACATTATAACGAGAAGCCTTTCAATGAGTATCTTATTTGCAAAGAAGCTCGCAGCCTGACTGGCCCTGACACAACAGGACAAGTTAAACGTTTTGCTCCAGAGCAGATTTCAACATGACCCGATTCCGAGTATTGTCCTTTCCGATGTTTGCTCTTTTCACACAGTCATAGGATTACATCGGATATACGGCACAGAAACAGGCCATTCGGCCCAACCAGGCCATGCCGGCGTTTATGCTCCACTCGAGCCTCCTCCCGTCTTTCCTCATCTAACCCTATCAGCGTAACCCTCTATTCCCTTCTCCCTCATATGCTTGTCCAGCCTCCCCTTAAATGCATCGATACTATTCGCTTCAACCACTCCCTGTGGCAGCGAGTTCCACATTCTCACCACTCTCTGGGTAAAGGAGTTTCTTCTGAATTCCCTATTGGATTTCTTGGTGACTATCTTATATTGATGGCCTCTAGTTATGCTCTTCCCCACAAGTGGAAACATTCTCTCTGTATCCGCTCTATCAAAACCTTTCATAATTTTAAAGACCTCTATTAGGTCACCCCTCAGCCTTCTTTTTTCAAGAGAAAAGAGACCCAGCCTGTTCATCCTTTCCCGATATGTATACCCTCGCACTTCTGGTATCATCCTTGTAAATCTTCTCTGCACCCTCTCCAGTGCCTCTATATCCTTTTTATAATATGGTGACCAGAACTGCACGCAGTACTCCAAGTGTGGTCTAACCAAGGTTCGATACAGGTTTAGCATAACTTCCTTACTTTTCAATTCTATCCATCTAGAAATAAATCCTAGTGCTTGATTTGCTTTTTTATGGCCTTGCTAACCTGTGTTGCAACTTTTAGTGATTTGTGTATTTGTTCTCCGAGATCCCTTTGTTCCTCTACCCCACCTAGACTCGCACCCTCCCAATGATAAGTGACCTCCCTATTCTTGCTACCAAAATGTAATACCTCACATTTATCTGTGTTGAACTTCATTTGCCAATTATATGCCCATTCTGCAAGTTTATTAATGTCCTCCTGTAATTTGTTGCAGTCCTCCTCAGTATTGACTATCCCCCCCAATTTGGTGTCATCCACAAATTTAGAAATTGTGTTTTTGATTCCAAAGTCTAAATCATTAATATAAATTGTGAACAGCAGTGGTCCCAGCACTGATCCTTGTGGAACACCACTACCCACCTTCTGCCACTGTGAATAGCTACCCTTTACTCCCACTCCCTGCTTTCTGTCCTGAAGCCAGTCAGCGATCCATTCTGCTACTTGTCCCCTGACTCCGCATTCTCTGACCTTGTTCATCGGTCTATTATGGGGTACCTTATCGAAGGGCTTTTGAAAATCTAGATAAATTACATCTACTATTCTCTCTGTTACTTCTTCAAAAAATTCAATGAAGTTGGTCAAGCAAGACTTTTCCTTTTGAAATCCATGCTGACTATTCATTACCATGTTTTTGGTTTCTAGATGTTCTTCTATTTTCTCCTTTAGTAGGGACTCCATTATTTTTCCTACCACCGATGTTAAGCTGACTGTTCTATAATTCCCTGGACATGTTCTATCTCCCTTCTTAAATATCGGTATTACGTTCGCTATCCGCCAGTCCTCTGGCACTACACCTTTTTCTAACAAATTATTAAATATGTGTAGTAATGCCTCTGCTATCTCTTCCCTAGATTCTTTTAAAATGCGTGGATGCAACTCAGGGGTTTTATCCTCTTTGAGTTTGATTAATTTATTTAATATATCCCCTCTTTTTATTTTAAATGCACTTATCTTATTACTAATCTCATCATCCAATGTCATGCCTACCTGTTCTATCTCCCTGTTAAATACTGAAGCAAAATAATGATTTAATATTTCTGCCATCCCTCTATCGTTACCTGTGGTATTGTCCTGTCTATCCCTTAATGGTCCTATTCCCATCCCAACCTTCCTTTTTTTATTGATGTGCCTGTAAAATGTTTTACTATTTTGTTTTATGTTCCTTGATAATTTAATTTCACAGTTCCTCTTTGCCTTCCGAATTGTTTTTTTGACTTCTCTCCTAAACCCTTCGTATTCTCTCTTATCATGCGCTCCCCTGGTGTCTATATACTTAATGTATGCCTCTTTCCTTACCCTCAATTGTTCCCTTATGGCTTTATTCATCCATGGAGTCTCATTATTGTTTAGTTTGTTCTTTCCTTTTAGTCTCCTCAGTAACGTGAGGTGTGACCCCTCGTAGGTGCAGCCATGTTCTACCAATGTGGAAATGTTCACCAGTAAGCTCAGAGTGTAACAAAAACAACCATTCATGGGATGTTTTTCAATAAATATTCCAACAAAATGGGAAAGTGCAGCAAGTTTGTTTGGGTAGAGGGTCCCGGCAGGTATCTCTGCTCCAGCAAGCCTGTCGCTGCCACATGTTGATTCAGCCTGGCCTTCAACCCCTCTATTCAGGTTCCATTGAAGGCGGTAAATCAACTGGCAGCTCCAGGCAGAGAAATCCAACTGGAAGCTAACGTAGAAAGCAGTGCAAAACCCTCTGTTACATTCCACCTACATCGTGTGAATCATGAGGAGCCTGTAACTGGGCCACACTTAGTGGCCACAGCCAGACTGAGGGACCTGGGCCACACTGAGGAATCTGGACCTGGACCTGGGTCACACTGAGGGACAGGGGCCTGGGCCTGGGTCACACTGAGGAATCTGGACCTGGACTTGGGCCACACTGAGGGGCAGGGGCCTGGGCCTGGGTCACACTGAGGAATCTGGACCTTGACATGGGCCACACTGAGGGACAGGGGCATGGGCCACACTGAGGGACAGAGGCCTGGGCCACACTGAGGGACAGAGGCCTGGGCCTGGGCTACACTGAGGGACAGGAGCCTGGACCTGGGCCACACTGAGGGACAGGGGCGTGGGCCACACTGAGGGACAGGGGCCTGGGCCACACTGAGGAATCTGGACCTTGACATGGGCCACACTGAGGGACAGGGGCGTGGGCCACACTGAGGGACAGAGGCCTGGGCCACACTGAGGGACAGAGGCCTGGGCCTGGGCTACACTGAGGGACAGGGGCCTGGACCTGGGCCACACTGAGGGACAGGGGCGTGGGCCACACTGAGGGACAGGGGCCTGGGCCACACTGAGGGACAGAGGCCTGGGCCTGGGCTACACTGAGGAATCTGGACCTGGACCTGGGTCACACTGAGGGACAGGGGCCTGGGCCTGGGTCACACTGAGGAATCTGGACCTGGACCTGGGCCACACTGAGGGACAGGGGCCTGGGCCATACTGAGGGACAGGGGCCTGGGCCACACTGAGGGACAGGGGCCTGGGCCACACTGAGGGACAGAGGCCTGGGCCACACTGAGGGACATAGGCCTGGACCTGGGCTACACTGAGGGACAGGGGCCTGGGCCTGGGTCACACTGAGGAATCTGGACCTGGACCTGGGCCACACTGAGGGACAGGGGCCTGGGCCATACTGAGGGACAGGGGCCTGGGCCACACTGAGGGACAGGGGCCTGGGCCACACTGAGGGACAGAGGCCTGGGCCAAACTGAGGGACATAGGCCTGGACCTGGGCTACACTGAGGGACAGGGGCCTGGGCCTGGGTCACACTGAGGAATCTGGACCTGGACCTGGGCCACACTGAGGGACAGAGGCCTGGGCCACACTGAGGGACAGAGGTCTGGGCCTGGGCCACACTGAGGGACAGGGGCCTGGACCTGGCCACACTGAGGGACAGAGGCCTGGGCCACACTGAGGAACAGAGGCCTGGGCCACACCAAGGGACAGGCCTGGGCCTGGGCCACACTGAGGGACAGGGACCTGGGCCACACTGAGGAACAGAGGCCTGGGCCACACCAAGGGACAGGGGCCTGGGCCTGGGCTACACTGAGGGACAGGGGCCTGGGCCTGGGCCACACTGAGGGACAGGGGCCTGGGCCACACTGAGGGACAGAGGCCTGGGCCACACTGAGGGACAGAGGCCTGGGCCACACTGAGGGACAGAGGCTTGGGCTACACTGAGGGACAGGGGCCTGGGCTACACTGAGGGACAGGGGCCTGGGCCACACTGAGGGACAGAGGCCTGGGCCACACTGAGGGACAGGGGCCTGGGCCTGGGCCACACTGAGGGACAGGGGCCTGGGCCTGGGCCACACTGAGGGACAGAGGCCTGGGCCACACTGAGGGACAGAGGCCTGGGCCACACTGAGGGACAGGGGCCTGGGCCTGGGCCACACTGAGGGACAGGGGCCTGGACCTGGGCCACACTGAGGGACAGAGGCCTGGGCCACACTGAGGGACAGAGGCCTGGGCCACACTGAGGGACAGGGGCCTGGGCCTGGGCCACACTGAGGGACAGGGGCCTGGACCTGGGCCACACTGAGGGACAGAGGCCTGGGCCACACTGAGGGACAGGGGCCTGGGCCACACTGAGGGACAGGGGCCTGGGCCTGGGCCACACTGAGGGACAGGGGCCTGGGCCACACTGAGGGACAGGGGCCTGGGCCACACTGAGGGACAGGGGCCTGGGCCACACTGAGAGGCCTGGAGTTGGGATACACTGAGGGTTTGGAGCAGGGTCTTATTGAGGGGCCTGGATGATTAACATTGCAACCATCTACAAAAAAAACATCAGCTGGTTTCACAATGCAAAGCTTCAATATAATCAGTGTCAGGAATACGGATCAATTAACACTGGGACCAGCTCTTAATTTAGTTCAATGATGATCCTAAATGCAGTCCCCCTTGTGCCACCCAATGAATTCTCTTTCGTTCTCGGTGCCAGCTTTAAGTACACAAGGCACCTGCAATTTATGACCAGCTGCCAGGAAAATATGTCTTTCACCAACTAAACTGTAACACTACACCCAACACCCAGCTCACCTTCCCTAAGTACAGGAATACATTGCCCAGAATCTAACAATACACTGACACGTCGCATTGTAGGGCCCTCCTTCCACCTTCTTCACTGAATAACCTTCACCCAGAAAAACAACAGCCCTATACAAAGCCATAAGTGGGAACTGTAACCATCATATCCATTACACTGAGTACTGCATCTGTCATTGATCATACATTGAGTACAGCAACAGTCATAGCTCATACAGTGAGTATTGTAGCCATCATGACACATACAGTGAGTACTCGATCAGTCATAGTCCGTGCAATGAGCAATGTAACATTCATCGCTCATACAGTGAGTACAGTATCAGTAGCTCAGGCAGTGAGTATTGTATTATTCATAGCTCATACTGTGTGCACTATAACTGTCATAGATGATACAATGAATACTGTATCTGTCATTGCTCATACAGTGAGTATTTAAAAAAAAATTCATTCATGGGATGTGGGCATCGCTGGCAAGGCCAGCATTTATTGCCCATCCTAATTGCCCTTGAGAAGGTGGTAGTGAGCCGTCTTGTTTAACTGCTGCAGTCCGTGTGGTGAAGGTACTCCCACAGTGCTGATAGGTAGGGAATTCCAGGATTTAGACCCAGCGACGATGAAGGATCGCCGATATACTTCCAAGTCAGAATGGTGTGTGACTTGGAGGGGTACTTGGAGGGGTTGCATTCACATGCGCCTGCTGCCCTTGTCCTTCTCGGTGGTCGAGGTTGCGGGTTTGGGAGGTGCTGCCGAAGAAGCCTTGGTGAGTTGCTGCAGTGCATCCTGTAGATGGTACATACTGCAGCCACGGTGCGCCAGTGGTGGAGGGAGTGAATGTTTTAAGGGCTGCTTTGACCTGGGTGGTGTCGAGCTTCTTGAGTGCTGTTGGGGCTGACTCATCCAGGCAAGTGGAGAGTATTCCATCACACTGACTTGTGCTTTGTAGATGGTAGAAAGGCTACTTGGAGTCAGGAGGTGTGTCACTTGTCGCAGAATATCCTGCCTCTGACCTGCTCTTGTAGCCACAGTATTTATGTGGCTGGTCCAGTTATGGGTTTAAGGTTAATGGTGACCCCCAAGATGTTGATGATGGGGAAATCGACGGGGCTATTGTCACTGACTGTCAAGGAGAGGTGGATAGACTTTCTCTTGGAGATGTCATTGCCTAGCACTTGTGTGGCGCGAATGTTACTTGCCAAGATGTTGTCCAGGTCTTGCTGCATGCGGACATGGACTGCTTCATTATCTGAGGAATTGCGATTGAATTGAAACACTGTGCATTCATCAGCGTACCTCTCTACTTCTGACCATATGATGGAGGGAAGGTCATCGATGAAGCAGCTTAAGATTGTTGGGCCTAGGACACTGCCCTTCGGAACTCCTGCTGCAATGTCCTGGGGCTGAGATGATTGACCTCCAACAATCACAACCATCTTACTTTGTGCTAGCTATGACTCCAGCCAGTGAAGAGTTTTCCCCCTGATTCACATTTACTTCAACTTTACTGGGGCTCCTTGATGCCACACTCAGTCAAATGCTGCCTTGATGTCAAGAGCAGTCACTCTCACCTCGCCTCTGGAATTCAGCTCCTTTGTCCATGTTTGGACCAAGGCTGTAATGAGGTCAGGAGCCGAGTGGTCTAAGTGGAACCCAAACTGGGCATCAGTGAGCAGGTTATTGGTGAGTAAGTGCTGCTTGATAGCACTGTCGATGTCACCTTCCATCACTTTGCTGATGATTGAGAGTAGGCTGGTGGGTTTGTAATTGACCAGATTGGATTTGTCCTGCTTTTTGTGGACAGGACATACCTGGGCAAATTTCCACATTGTCGGGTAGATGCCAGTGTCGTAGCTGTACTGGAACAGCTTGGCTAGAGACATGGCTAGTTCTGGAGCACAAGTCTTCAGCACTACAGCCGGGATGTTGTCGGGGCCCATAGCCTTTGCTGTATCCAGTGCGCTCAGCCGTTTCTTGATATCATGTGGAGTGAATCGAATTGGCTGAAGACTGGCATCTGTGATGGTGGGGCCCCCAGGAGGAGGCTGAGATGGATCATCCACTCGAAACTTCTGGCTGAAGATGGCTGCAAATGCTTCAGCCTTATCTTTTGCCCTCACATGCTGGTGTCCACCATCATTGAGGTGGAGATGTTCATGGAGTCTCCACCTCCCGTTAGTTGTTTAATTGTCCACCACCATTCATGATTGGATGTGGCAGGACAGCAGATCTTTGATCTGATCCGTTGGATGTGGGATCACTTAGCCCTATCTATAGCATGCTGCTTCCACTGTTTAGCCTGCATGTAGTCCTGTGTTGCAGCTTCCCCAGGTTGGCACCTCATTTTTAGGTTTGCCTGGTGCTGCTCCTGGCATGTACATCTACAATTCTCATTGAACCATTGTCACACTTATAGCTCATACTGTGAGAACTGTAACAAAAGTCATAGGCCGTACAGTGTGAAATGTACCAGTCATAGTTCATACACTGAATACTGTGACACTCATCGTCCATAGAGTGAGAACTCTACCAGTCATAGCTCATACAGTGTGTACAGTAACAGCATGGCGAATAGTGTGAGTACTGTAACTGTCATAGCTCACATGGTGAGTACTGTGGACATCATAGCTAATACAGTGGGAATGGTAACAGTCATGGCACATATAATGAGTACTGTATCTGTCAAGGATCATACAGTGAGTACAGTATCAGTTGTATTCAGGCAGTGAGTATTGTAACAGTTGTAATTACTACAGTGAACAGTCATTGTTCTGGATCCACATGGTTTAGAGGACATTAAAGGCAGCTCCTCAGGTTGATAATGCTGCAAAAAAAGCTGATGAAGTTATAGGTTTGTTCACAAAAGGTAGAATATAAAAGCCAAACGTATAAGATGAGCCTATATAAAACTTCACTAAGACCTGAATTGGAGTACTGCGGACTTTGGGCGAGGGAGAATCAGCATAGATTCTCGAGGATACTGCGTGCTATAGAAATATGAAGAAAGACTTGATAAGTTGGGACATTTTTTGTTAGAACAATATAGGTTATGGGGTGATATAATTGGACACTTTAAAATGATGAATGGATGGGACATGGTGGATTCCGCGGAGCACCCTTTTGACTTTCAAGATTACAGACACAAGAGAGCTGGCATGTTACTGAACTCATAAAAATGTAATGTTGGCAGCTGAATGAGGTTAGTGAGCAGTGATTGGCAAGTTATAGACTGACCTGACAGCACTCAGTGTAGTGACTGATGTTGTCTCCACACCCTGGGGAGCTTTAACATTATCCCCTTAACATTATCCCCATCCTACATTCAGCAGCTATTTGTTACCCCACAGCTTCATTCTTAGCTTTCACTTTCAGCCACTCATTTAAACCTCATACAAACCTGTCATCCATTTCTCAGTCACCCTGCTCATATAACATATAAAATAAAAACAGAAAATGCTGGAAACACTCAGCAGGTCGGGCAGCATCTGTGGAGAGAGAAACAGAGTCAACGTTTCAGGTCGACGACCAATGTTCCGTGCAAGCTACGCTTTTTCTGCTCCATCCTCTGTGACCGGTAAAATGCCACACAGATCAATTTCTTGCACCTCCACCTCAACCAGCCTCCACCCCAACCTCCACCCCAATCTCCACCCGAACCTCCACCCCAACCTCCACCCCATTCTCCACCCCAATCTCCACCCCAACCTCCACCCCAACCTCCACCCCAATCTCCACCCCAATCTCCACCCCTATCCTCCACCCCAATCTCCACCCCAATCTCCACCCCAACCTCCACCACCAACCGCCACCTCAACTCCACCCCAATCTCCACCCCAATCTCCACCCCAATCTCCACCCCAATCTCCACCTCACCTCCACCCAATCTCCACCCCAATCTCCACCCCAATCTCCACCTCACCTCCACCCCAACCTCCACCCCAATCTCCACCCCAACCTCCACCCCAATCTCCACCCCAACCTCCACCCCAATCTCCACCCCAATCTCCACCCCAATCTCCACCCAACCTCCACCCCAATCTCCACCCCAATCTCCACCCCAATCTCCACCTCAACCTCCACCCCAATCTCCACCCCAATCTCCACCCCAATCTCCACCCCAACCTCCACCCCAATCTCCACCCCAATCTCCACCCCAATCTCCACCTCAACCTCCACCCCAACCTCCACCCCAATCTCCCACCCCAATCTCCACCCCAATCTCCACCCCAACCTCCACCCCAACCTCCACCCCAATCTCCACCCCAATCTCCACCCCAATCTCCACCCCAATCTCCACCCCAACCTCCACCCCAACCTCCACCCCAACCTCCACCCCAACCTCCACCCCAACTCTCCACCCCAACCTCCACCCCAACCTCCACCCCAACCTCCACCCCAATCTCCACCCCAACCTCCACCCCAAACCTCCACCCCAACCTCCACCCCATCTCCACCCCAACCTCCACCCCAACCTCCACCCCAACCTCCACCCCAATCTCCACCCCAACCTCCACCCCAATCTCCACCCCAACCTCCACCCCAACCTCCACCCCAATCTCCACCCCAACCTCCACCCCAATCTCCACCCCAATCTCCACCCCAACCTCCACCCAACCTCCACCCCAATCTCCACCCCAACCTCCACCCCAACCTCCACCCCAACCTCCACCCAATCTCCACCCCAATCTCCACCCAACTCTCACCCAACTCCACCCCAATCTCCACCCCAATCTCCACCTCAACCTCCACCCCAACCTCCACCCCAATCTCCCCCCAATCTCCACCCCAACCTCCACCCCAACCTCCACCCCAATCTCCACCCCAATCTCCACCCCATCTCACCTCAACCTCCACCCCAATCTCCACCCCAACCTCCACCCAACCTCCACCCCAATCTCCACCCCAACCTCCACCCCAACCTCCACCCCAACCTCCACCCCAATCTCCACCCAATCTCCACCCCAATCTCCACCCCAACCTCCACCCCAACCTCCACCCCAATCTCCACCCCAATCTCCACCCCAACCTCCACCCCAATCTCCACCCCAATCTCCACCCCAATCTCACCCCAACCTCCACCCCAACCTCCACCCCAACCTCCACCCAACCTCCACCTCAACCTCCACCCCAACCTCCACCCCAACCTCCACCCCAACCTCCACCCCAACCTCCACCTCAACCTCCACCCCAATCTCCACCTCAACCTCCACCCCAACCTCCACCCAATCTCCACCCCAACCTCCACCCCAACCTCCACCTCAACCTCCACCCCAATCTCCACCCCAACCTCCACCCCAATCTCCACCCCAATCTCCACCCCAACCTCCACCCCAATCTCCACCCCAACCTCCACCCCAACCTCCACCCCCAATCTCCACCCCAACCTCCACCCCAATCTCCACCCCAACCTCCACCTCAACCTCCACCCAACCTCCACCCCAACCTCCACCCCAACCTCCACCCCAACCTCCACCCCAACCTCCACCCCAACCTCCACCCCAATCTCCACCCCAACCTCCACCCCAACCTCCACCCCAATCTCCACCCCAACCTCCACCCCAATCTCCACCCCAATCTCCACCCCAATCTCCACCCCAATCTCCACCCCAATCTCCACCCCAACCTCCACCACCAACCTCCACCCCAACCTCCACCCCAACCTCCACCCCAATCTCCACCCCAATCTCCACCCCAACCTCCACCCCAACCTCCACCCCAACCTCCACCCCAATCTCCACCCCAACCTCCACCCCAACCTCCACCTCAACCTCCACCTCAACCTCCACCCCAATCTCCACCCCAACCTCCACCTCAACCTCCACCCCAATCTCCACCCCAACCTCCACCCCAACCTCCACCCCAACCTCCACCCCAACCTCCACCCCAACCTCCACCCCAACCTCCACCCCAATCTCCACCCAACCTCCACCCCAAACTCCACCCCAATCTCCACCTCAACCTCCACCTCAACCTCCACCTCAACCTCCACCCCAACCTCCACCCCAACCTCCACCCAAATCTCCACCCCAACCTCCACCTCAACCTCCACCCCAATCTCCACCCAATCTCCACCCCAACCTACACCCCAACCTACAGCCCAACCTCCACCCCAATCTCCACCCCAACCTCCACCCCAACCTCCACCCCAACCTCCACCCCAACCTCCACCCCAACCTCCACCCCAACCTCCACCCCAACCTCCACCCCAATCTCCACCCCAACCTACAGCCCAATCTCCACCCCAACCTCCACCTCAACCTCCACCCCAATCTCCACCCCAATCTCCACCCCAACCTACACACCCAACCTACAGCCCAACCTCCACCCCAACCTCCACCCCAATCTCCACCCCAACCTCCACCCCAATCTCCACCCCAACCTACACCCCAACCTACAGCCCAACCTCCACCCCAACCTCCACCCCAATCTCCACCCCAACCTCCACCCCAATCTCCACCCAACCTCCACCCCAACCTCCACCCCAACCTACACCCCAACCTACAGCCCAACCTCCACCCCAACCTACAGCCCAACCTCACCCCAACCTCCACCCCAACCTACAGCCCAACCTCCACCCCAACCTCCACCCAACCTCCACCCCAATCTCCACCCAACCTCCACCCCAACCTCCACCCCAACCTCCACCCCAATCTCCACCCCAATCTCCACCCCAATCTCCACCCCAACCTCCACCCCAACCTCCACCCCAATCTCCACCCCAACCTACACCCAACCTACAGCCCAACCTCCACCCCAACCTCCACCCCAATACCTCCACCCCAATCTCCACCCCAACCTACAGCCCAACCTCCACCCCAACCTCCACCCCAACCTCCACCCCAACCTCCACCCCAACCTCCACCTCAACCTCCACCCCCAACCTCCACCCCAACCTCCACCTCACCTCCACCCCAACCTCCACCTCAACCTCCACCCCAATCTCCACCCAACCTCCACCCCAACCTCCACCCCAATCTCCACCCCAACCTCCACCCCAACCTCCACCCCAATCTCCACCCCAACCTCCACCCCAACCTCCACCTCAACCTCCACCCCAACCTCCACCCCAATCTCCACCCCAACCTCCACCCCAACCTCCACCTCAACCTCCACCCCAATCTCCACCCCAATCTCCACCCAACCTCCACCTCAACCTCCACCCCAACCTCCACCCAACCTCCACCCCAATCTCCACCCCAACCTCCACCCCAATCTCCACCCCAACCTCCACCTCAACCTCCACCCCAACCCCAACCTCCACCCCAACCTCCACCCCAATCTCCACCCCAACCTCCACCTCAACCTCCACCCCAACCTCCACCCCAATCTCCACCCCAACCTCCACCTCAACCTCCACCCCAACCTACACCCCAACCTCCACCCCAACCTCCACCCCAACCTCCACCCCAACCTCCACCCCAACCTCCACCCCAACCTCCACCCCAACCTCCACCCCAACCTCCACCCCAACCTCCACCCCAACCTCCACCCCAATCTCCACCCCAATACCTCCACCCAACCTCCACCCCAACCTCCACCCCAACCTCCACCCCAATCTCCACCCCAATCTCCACCCCAACCTCCACCCCAACCTCCACCCCAACCTCCACCCCAACCTCCACCCCAACCTCCACCCCAACCTCCACCCCAATCTCCACCCCAACCTCCACCCCAACCTCCACCCCAATCTCCACCCCAACCTCCACCCAACCTCACCCCAACCTACACCCCAACCTCCACCCCAACCTCCACCCCAACCTCCACCCCAACCTCCACCCCAACCTCCACCCAATCTCCACCTCAACCTCCACCCCAATCTCCACCCCAACCTCCACCCAACCTCCACCTCAACCTCCACCCCAATCTCCACCCCAATCTCCACCCAACCTCCACCTCAACCTCCACCCCAACCTCCACCCCAATCTCCACCCCAACCTCCACCCAACCTCCACCTCAACCTCCACCCCAATCTCCACCCCAACCTCCACCCCAACCTCCACCTCAACCTCCACCCCAATCCACCCCAATCTCCACCCAACCTCCACCCCAACCTCCACCCCAACCTCCACCCCAACCTCCACCCCAATCTCCACCTCAACCTCCACCCCAACCTCCACCCCAACCTCCACCCCAACCTCCACCCCAATCTCCACCCCAACCTCCACCCCAACCTACACCCCAACCTACACCCCAACCTCCACCCCAACCTCCACCCCAACCTCCACCCCAACCTCCACCCCAACCTCCACCCCAATCTCCACCCCAACCTCCACCTCAACCTCCACCCCAACCTCCACCCCAACCTCCACCCCAACCTCCACCCCAATCTCCACCCCAACCTCCACCTCATCTCCACCCCAACCTCCACCCCAACCTCCACCCCAATCTCCACCTCAACCTCCACCCCAACCTCCACCCCAACCTCCACCTCAACCTCCACCCCAACCTCCACCTCAACCTCCACCCCAACCTCCACCTCAACCTCCACCCAACCTCCACCCCAACCTCCACCTCAACCTCCACCCCAACCTCCACCCCAACCTCCACCCCAACCTCCACCCCAATCTCCACCCCAACCTCCACCCCAATCTCCACCCCAATCTCCACCCCAATCTCCACCCCATATAAAATTATGGCAGGCCTGGACAGGCTGAATTCAGAGAGAATGTTTCCAATGGCAGGGGAGCACAGAACCAGGGGCCACAGTCTAAAAATAGCGGGCAAATAATTTAAAACAGAGATGAGGAAGAATTTCTTCACTCAAAGAGTGGTGAGCCTGTGGAATTCCCTGCCACAGAGGGCTGTGAAGGCTAATTCAATAAATATTTTCAAGAGAGAATTGGATATATTTCTGAAGGCTAAGGGGATTAAGGGTTACGGAGAAAAGGCGGGGACGGGGTACTGAACTGGTAAGATCAGCTATGATCTCAGACGAAGATCAGCCATGATCTCATTGAATGGCGGAGCAGGCTCGAAGGGCCGAATGGCCTACTCCTGTTCCTATCTCTATGAAACTATGAAATCTCCACCCCAATCTCCACCCCAACCTCCACCCCACCCCCAACCTCCACCCCAATCTCCACCCCAACCTCCACCCCAACCTCCACCCCAACCACCACCCCAACCTCCACCCCAACCTCCCACCTCACCCCACCTCCACCCCAACCTCCACCCCAACTCACCCAACCTCCACCCAACCTCCACCCCAATCTCCACCCCAACCTCCACCCCAACCTCCACCCCAATCCACCCACCCACCCAATCTCCACCCCAACCTCCACCCCAACTCCACCCCAATCTCCACCCAACCTCCACCCCAACCTCCACCCCAACCTCCACCCAACTCCACCCAACTCCACCCCAACCTCCACCCCAACCTCCACCCCAACCTCCACCCAACCTCCACCCCACCCACTCCACCCCAACCTCCACCCCAACCTCCACCCCAACCTCCACCCCAACCTCCACCCCAACTCCACCCCAACCTCCACCCCAACCTCCACCCCAACCTCCACCCCAACCTCCACCCCAACCTCCACCCCAACCTCCACCCCAATCTCCACCCCAATCTCCACCCCAACTCTCCACCACCAACTCCACCCCAACCTCCACCCCAACCTCCACCCCAACCTCCACCCCAACCTCCCACCCCAACCTCCACCCCAACCTCCACCCCAACCTCCACCCCAACCTCCACCCCAACCTCCACCACCCCAACCTCCACCCCAATCTCCACCCCAAACTCCACCCCAACTCCCCATCCACCCCAACCTCCACCCCAACTCCACCCCAACCTCCACCCCAACCTCCACCCCAACCTCCACCCCAACCTCCACCCCAACCTCCACCCCAAACTCCACCCCAACCTCCACCCCAACTCCACCCCAACCTCCACCCCAACCTCCACCCCAATCTCCACCCCAATCTCCACCCCAACCTCCACCCCAACTCCACCCCAATCTCCACCCCAATCCCCCAACTCCACCCCAATCTCCACCCCAACCTCCACCCCAAACTCCACCCCAACCTCCACCCCAACCTCCACCCCAACCTCCACCCCAACCTCCACCCCAACCTCCACCCCAACCTCCACCCCAAACTCCACCCCAACCTCCACCCCAACCTCCACCCCAATCTCCACCCCAACCTCCACCCCAACCTCCACCCCCAACCTCCACCCCAACCTCCACCCCAACTCCCCAACCCCACCCCACCACCAATCTCCACCTCAACCTCCACCCAACCTCCACCCCAACCCCCCCAACCTCCACCCCAATCTCCACCCCAATCTCCACCTCAACCTCCACCCCAACCTCCACCCCAACCTCCACCCCAACCTCCACCCCAATCTCCACCCCAATCTCCACCTCAACCTCCACCCCAACCTCCACCCCAACCTCCACCCCCAATCTCCACCCCAACCTCCACCCCCAATCTCCACCCCAACCTCCACCTCAACCTCCACCCCAACCTCCACCTCAACCTCCACCCCAATCTCCACCCCAACCTCCACCCCAACCTCCACCCCAATCTCCACCCCAACCTCCACCCCAATCTCCACCCCAATCTCCACCTCAACCTCCACCCCAACCTCCACCCCAACCTCCACCCCAACCTCCACCCCAATCTCCACCCCAACCTCCACCCCAACCTCCACCCCAACCTCCACCTCAACCTCCACCTCAACCTCCACCCCAACCTCCACCCCAACCTCCACCCCAATCTCCACCCCAACCTCCACCCCAATCTCCACCCCAATCTCCACCCCAACCTCCACCCCAATCTCCACCCCAACCTCCACCCCAACCTCCACCCCAATCTCCACCCCAATCTCCACCCAATCTCCACCCCAATCTCCACCTCAACCTCCACCCCAATCTCCACCCCAACCTCCACCCCAATCTCCACCCCAACCCCACCCCACCTCCACCCACCTCCACCCCAATCTCCCCACCTCACCCAATCTCCACCCCAACCTCCACCCCAACCTCCACCCCAATCTCCACCCCAATCTCCACCCCAACCCCACCCCAACCTCCACCCCAATCTCCACCCCAACCTCCACCCCAATCTCCACCCCAACCTCCACCCCAACCTCCACCCCAATCTCCACCCCAACCTCCACCCCAATCTCCACCCCAACCTCCACCCCAATCTCCACCCCAATCTCCACCCCAACCTCCACCCCAACCTCCACCTCAACCTCCACCTCAATCTCCACCCCAATCTCCACCCCAACCTCCACCCCAATCTCCACCCCAACCTCCACCTCAACCTCCACCCCAACCTCCACCCCAACCTCCACCCCAACCTCCACCCCAACCTCCACCCCAACCTCCACCCCAACCTCCACCCCAATCTCCACCCCAACCTCCACCCCAACCTCCACCTCAACCTACACCCCAACCTCCACCCCAATCTCCACCTCAACCTCCACCCCAACCTCCACCCCAATCTCCACCCCAACCTCCACCCCAACCTCCACCTCAATCTCCACCCCAATCTCCACCCCAACCTCCACCCCAACCTCCACCTCAATCTCCACCCCAACCTCCACCCCAACCTCCACCTCAACCTCCACCCCAACCTCCACCCCAACCTACACCCCAACCTCCACCCCAACCTCCACCTCAACCTCCACCCCAACCTCCACCCCAACCTCCACCCCAACCTCCACCCCAATCTCCACCTCAACCTCCACCCCAATCTCCACCCCAACCTCCACCCCAACCTCCACCCCAATCTCCACCCCAATCTCCACCCCAACCTCCACCCCAACCTCCACCCCAATCTCCACCCCAACCTCCACCCCAATCTCCACCCCAACCTCCACCCCAACCTCCACCCCAATCTCCACCCCAACCTCCACCCCAATCTCCACCCCAACCTCCACCCCAATCTCCACCCCAATCTCCACCCCAACCTCCACCCCAACCTCCACCTCAACCTCCACCTCAATCTCCACCCCAATCTCCACCCCAACCTCCACCCCAATCTCCACCCCAACCTCCACCTCAACCTCCACCCCAACCTCCACCCCAACCTCCACCCCAACCTCCACCCCAACCTCCACCCCAACCTCCACCCCAACCTCCACCCCAATCTCCACCCCAACCTCCACCCCAACCTCCACCTCAACCTACACCCCAACCTCCACCCCAATCTCCACCTCAACCTCCACCCCAACCTCCACCCCAATCTCCACCCCAACCTCCACCCCAACCTCCACCTCAATCTCCACCCCAATCTCCACCCCAACCTCCACCCCAACCTCCACCTCAATCTCCACCCCAACCTCCACCCCAACCTCCACCTCAACCTCCACCCCAACCTCCACCCCAACCTCCACCCCAACCTCCACCCCAACCTCCACCTCAACCTCCACCTCAATCTCCACCCCAACCTCCACCCCAACCTCCACCTCAACCTCCACCCCAACCTCCACCCCAACCTACACCCCAACCTCCACCCCAACCTCCACCCCAACCTCCACCCCAACCTCCACCCCAACCTCCACCCCAATCTCCACCCCAACCTCCACCCCAACCTCCACCCCAACCTCCACCCCAATCTCCACCCCAACCTCCACCCCAATCTCCACCCCAATCTCCACCCCAACCTCCACCCCAATCTCCACCCCAACCTCCACCCCAACCTCCACCCCAATCTCCACCCCAACCTCCACCCCAACCTCCACCCCAACCTCCACCCCAACCTCCACCCCAATCTCCACCCCAATCTCCACCTCAACCTCCACCCCAACCTCCACCCCAACCTCCACCCCAACCTCCACCCCAATCTCCACCCCAATCTCCACCTCAACCTCCACCCCAACCTCCACCCCAACCTCCACCCCAATCTCCACCCCAACCTCCACCTCAACCTCCACCCCAACCTCCACCTCAACCTCCACCCCAATCTCCACCCCAACCTCCACCCCAACCTCCACCCCAATCTCCACCCCAACCTCCACCCCAATCTCCACCCCAATCTCCACCTCAACCTCCACCCCAACCTCCACCCCAACCTCCACCCCAACCTCCACCCCAATCTCCACCCCAACCTCCACCCCAACCTCCACCCCAACCTCCACCTCAACCTCCACCTCAACCTCCACCCCAACCTCCACCCCAACCTCCACCCCAATCTCCACCCCAACCTCCACCCCAACCTCCACCCCAATCTCCACCCCAACCTCCACCCCAATCTCCACCCCAACCTCCACCCCAACCTCCACCCCAATCTCCACCCCAATCTCCACCCCAATCTCCACCCCAATCTCCACCTCAACCTCCACCCCAATCTCCACCCCAACCTCCACCCCAACCTCCACCCCAACCTCCACCCCAATCTCCACCCCAACCTCCACCCCAATCTCCACCCCAATCTCCACCCCAACCTACACCCCAATCTCCACCCCAACCTCCACCCCAACCTCCACCCCAACCTCCACCCCAATCTCCACCTCAACCTCCACCCCAATCTCCACCCCAACCTCCACCCCAACCTCCACCCCAATCTCCACCCCAATCTCCACCCCAACCTCCACCCCAACCTCCACCCCAATCTCCACCCCAACCTCCACCCCAATCTCCACCCCAACCTCCACCCCAACCTCCACCCCAATCTCCACCCCAACCTCCACCCCAATCTCCACCCCAACCTCCACCCCAATCTCCACCCCAATCTCCACCCCAACCTCCACCCCAACCTCCACCTCAACCTCCACCTCAATCTCCACCCCAATCTCCACCCCAACCTCCACCCCAATCTCCACCCCAACCTCCACCTCAACCTCCACCCCAACCTCCACCCCAACCTCCACCCCAACCTCCACCCCAACCTCCACCCCAACCTCCACCCCAACCTCCACCCCAATCTCCACCCCAACCTCCACCCCAACCTCCACCTCAACCTACACCCCAACCTCCACCCCAATCTCCACCTCAACCTCCACCCCAACCTCCACCCCAATCTCCACCCCAACCTCCACCCCAACCTCCACCTCAATCTCCACCCCAATCTCCACCCCAACCTCCACCCCAACCTCCACCTCAATCTCCACCCCAACCTCCACCCCAACCTCCACCTCAACCTCCACCCCAACCTCCACCCCAACCTACACCCCAACCTCCACCCCAACCTCCACCCCAACCTCCACCCCAACCTCCACCCCAACCTCCACCTCAACCTCCACCTCAATCTCCACCCCAACCTCCACCCCAACCTCCACCTCAACCTCCACCCCAACCTCCACCCCAACCTACACCCCAACCTACACCCCAACCTCCACCCCAACCTCCACCCCAACCTCCACCCCAACCTCCACCCCAACCTCCACCCCAATCTCCACCCCAACCTCCACCCCAACCTCCACCCCAACCTCCACCCCAATCTCCACCCCAACCTCCACCCCAATCTCCACCCCAATCTCCACCCCAACCTCCACCCCAATCTCCACCCCAACCTCCACCCCAACCTCCACCCCAATCTCCACCCCAACCTCCACCCCAACCTCCACCCCAACCTCCACCCCAACCTCCACCCCAACCTCCACCCCAATCTCCACCCCAACCTCCACCCCAACCTCCACCCCAACCTCCACCCCAACCTCCACCCCAATCTCCACCCCAATCTCCACCCCAACCTCCACCCCAATCTCCACCCCAACCTCCACCCCAACCTCCACCCCAATCTCCACCCCAACCTCCACCCCAATCTCCACCCCAACCTCCACCCCAATCTCCACCCCAATCTCCACCCCAATCTCCACCCCAACCTCCACCCCAACCTCCACCCCAATCTCCACCCCAATCTCCACCCCAACCTCCACCCCAATCTCCACCCCAACCTCCACCCCAATCTCCACCCCAATCTCCACCCCAACCTCCACCCCAATCTCCACCCCAACCTCCACCCCAACCTCCACCCCAACCTCCACCCCAACCTCCACCCCAATCTCCACCCCAATCTCCACCCCAACCTCCACCCCAATCTCCACCCCAACCTCCACCCCAACCTCCACCCCAATCTCCACCCCAACCTCCACCCCAATCTCCACCCCAACCTCCACCCCAACCTCCACCCCAACCTCCACCCCAACCTCCACCTCAACCTCCACCCCAACCTCCACCCCAATCTCCACCCCAACCTCCACCCCAATCTCCACCCCAACCTCCACCCCAACCTCCACCCCAACCTCCACCCCAACCTCCACCCCAATCTCCACCCCAACCTCCACCCCAATCTCCACCCCAACCTCCACCTCAACCTCCACCCCAACCTCCACCCCAATCTCCACCCCAACCTCCACCCCAATCTCCACCCCAATCTCCACCCCAACCTCCACCCCAACCTCTACCCCAACCTCCACCCCAATCTCCACCCCAACCTCCACCTCAATCTCCACCCCAACCTCCACCCCAACCTCCACCCCAACCTCCACCCCAATCTCCACCCCAATCTCCACCCCAACCTCCACCCCAACCTCCACCCCAACCTCCACCCCAATCTCCACCCCAACCTCCACCCCAACCTCCACCCCAATCTCCACCCCAATCTCCACCCCAATCTCCACCCCAACCTCCACCCCAATCTCCACCCCAACCTCCACCCCAATCTCCACCCCAATCTCCACCCCAATCTCCACCCCAACCTCCACCCCAACCTCCACCCCAATCTCCACCCCAACCTCCACCCCAATCTCCACCCCAACCTCCACCCCAATCTCCACCCCAATCTCCACCCCAACCTCCACCCCAATCTCCACCCCAACCTCCACCCCAACCTCCACCTCAACCTCCACCCCAACCTCCACCCCAACCTCCACCTCAACCTCCACCCCAACCTCCACCCCAACCTCCACCTCAACCTCCACCCCAACCTCCACCCCAATCTCCACCCCAATCTCCACCCCAACCTCCACCCCAACCTCCACCTCAACCTCCACCCCAACCTCCACCCCAATCTCCACCCCAATCTCCACCCCAACCTCCACCCCAACCTCCACCCCAACCTCCACCCCAACCTCCACCCCAATCTCCACCCCAATCTCCACCCCAACCTCCACCCCAACCTCCACCCCAACCTCCACCTCAACCTCCACCCCAATCTCCACCCCAACCTCCACCCCAACCTCCACCCCAATCTCCACCCCAATCTCCACCCCAACCTCCACCCCAACCTCCACCTCAACCTCCACCCCAATCTCCACCCCAACCTCCACCCCAACCTCCACCCCAATCTCCACCCCAATCTCCACCCCAACCTCCACCTCAACCTCCACCCCAATCTCCACCCCAACCTCCACCCCAACCTCCACTCCACCTCTATCAACCCCCGCCCCTGCCTCCATCACTACCTCTGCCCGCCCTTACCCCTAAAAGATAAAAAGAAAGATTTGCATTTATAAAGAGCCTTACATGGCTTCTGTAATCCCAAAGCACTTTACAGCCAATGAAGTACTTTTGAAGTGTAGTGCAGGAAATGTAGCAGCCAATTTGTGCACAGCCTCTAAATCTACCCAACGACATCCCAACCTCCACCTCTACCACTGCCCCTTCATCTGCCCACCTCTGCACCTCCGTCTACCCAGCTCCACATCCACCTCCACCTCCACCTCTATCTCTACCCACCTCCGCCCTTACCTCGGCCCAATTCCTAGGCCTATTAATCAAATATCAGTTTTAGCCTGAATGGAACATTGGCAGTGTGATATGTACCACCTTCTGGAGGGGACAGGGGAGTGTGTTGAGCAGCTCTTGTAGTCTGTACTGTGTAATACTACAGGACAGAGTAATTAGTCCTGTGGTAAACTAACCCATTCCCGTCACATATAAGAGTGGGTCAGCTTATGGACCTGGCCTTTTGCTGTGGACAGGAAGTCAAACTGTAATACTCTCCTCGCAGTCCAGAAATGGACAGGCTTCACTTTGTGCTGCTTGTTAATGGCTTGGCTGGGCTGTGTGATCGGAAACACATGGTGCCAATGGATGGCACTGTCTGGTGGGCATTGCCATTGTTTTTTTCCTTGATACTGGAAGTAACCAGGGATCAAACTGTTCAGTTCATGGCACATTCCACTGAGTGTAACACATTGAATGAAATATTCCTGAAAACACTTTGCAAACTTATGCCTAATGTCCCTGATTAAACTAATGTATTTATCTTGCAGCAGCTTATAACACTTTAAGGGTGAGATGACAATGAAGATGTTAAACTGTTTCTGCTTTACAACTACAGGCATGTTTGGATCTAATAGCTGATCCAAAAGCATCACATTGACTTTTGGTAAAACTGGTTGAGTCGCTGAAGGCATGTGGTGTTTTCTTTAATTTACAATCTGTCAGCTTTGTACAAAAACCACCATCAATATTCAGTAATTGACTGTCAGGGTAGACTACATATTACTCAATTGCTCTGTATTAATAAACACAATAACACAATCTCAGGAAGTCTCCAAGCACTTGACAGATAATAAATTATATTTTAATGTAATTACTTGTGGTGTTGGAAACGCGGCAGCCAATTTGTGCACAGTAAGGTTCCACAAACAACAATGAGACAAATGACCAGATAATGGCCAGGACATTGGGGAGAACTCCCCTGCTCTTTTTCGAATAGTGCCATGGGATATTTTACATCCACCTGAGAGGGGGCCTCGGTTTAACATCTCATCTCATCCGATTATGCAGCACTCTCTCGGTACTGCTCTGATTTCAGGTGCTCGAGTCCTGGAATGCATCTTGAACCCATAATCTAGGCTGGTGCTTCAAGCTGTTATTTCACCCCATGGCAAATTGGTGCAGGTTCCGATCCCACTAACCAGGCACCACAATTGTCTTTCATGTGTCTGAAAGATCTAGAAACAGAATCACCGCAGTGAGACACTGTCATCATTCTCTGCTTTTGGATCATCTAAGATTGATTTTTGGTGTCACAGTATTGCATTATCAGAAAATGTTAGAGAAGTTCGAACTCTTGTTGCGAGTGACAGGGGACCTTATGGAAGAGTATAGTGCTGAAAGGGTTCATCCCGAGCACTATTTCAACTTAAACCTTGACTGCAAGGCTAGGGGACAGAGGTAAAAACTGGAAACAGGTGAGTTCAGGACTAGGAAGCCCTTGCTCAGATAGAGCGATCGATACCTGGAATGGGCTCCGGGTCAGAGTGTGGAGCCAATAACTCGAGTAATTCGAGAGGCAGCCGGGTGTTGTGATGGGGGTTTGTAGGTTTCTAGGGAAGGATGAGTGAGTTGGGCCAAATCCTCCCACATCTAAATGTATCTTTGTGATATTTGTGGTCATTGTCTGGACAGGAAGCAGCCAGTGAGATTCGGGCCTAGAAAGTACTGCGCCTGATATATCGCACAGACCCTTAGTGACTATGCATCAAATCTACCATCCCCATTTCAGAGCAGATTATTGTAAATGGGCTAATGCCTCACCCTTGACTTTCCTTATGCAGCTCTGCCTCATGACATCATGAATAAGAGCAGTGCATTCATGATGTCACAGCAGACGCTCAATATAAGATGGCAGCTTGCAGACTGCACTGGCCAACAGTTTTCAAGCGTAAAGGAGAGTAACACAAAGTGCGTTAGAGACACTGGAAGGAGCACAGATCTCCATATTTAGCCCGTCTGAGATTCCGAGCAATTCAGTAGAATACATTCGCTTAAAATAAGGTTAGAAGCTGGTGTCAATGGAAGTCCCACTATAAACAGATAGCGATCAGAATCCGTTTTCTGTACAGTCAGATTGCAGATGGCATTCCCATGTTACACTGCCAGCTGCAGCACTGAGCTCAGAGACAAGGGGCCAGAAAGTGTTGCAATGGTGAGTTTGGCGGCAAACGATGTTAACTGGAGTTTGCTGCTCACCTGTTGCCATCGTTCTATATTTACGCCACGGATTGCTGGAACGTCGATCTGATAACGGTGCAGTGAGATCAATGTCTCATCTGGGACCATGCAAACGTCTGGTCCAATGGTCTATCTCCTTAACCAATGAAAGGAAGGGATAGAAAGGAAAAACAGAGCGAATTAGAGTCAAATGAAATATAGAAACAGAAAGAGAAATAAAGAGAGGGAAAGAAAGAATGGATTGAGAGAGAGAGAGAAAAGAGACAAAGGAAAGTAAGAAAAAAGTTAAAAAGAACAAGAAGAGGACATTGTAACCCAGTAGCATTTGGGAATTGCTGTACTGGTTGACATAAGAAAACTACTGGGCACTTGGTCTGAATATTAAACAAGGCTTTAATCAACTGTTTTTCGACATGGAGATCTAGCTGTGTCCTTCACTAGTTCCTGTTAAAGAATGTCCTGTACAAGCTGGGCCCATGCCCGAGTATTTATACTCTCCCTGGAGAGCGCCACCAGCAGGCCGCCCAGTATTATTACATAAGTCATTTTCACATGAATGACAAGATTCATGTCACTGGTCTTTGAGAAGTTCATGATTGAATGGCAGGGTAATGAAGTAAAGAACCACCAGCCCCGTCCATCATGATCAGGGATTGTGGAACACCCAGTGGGTGCACCATTGTACTGCTTTCACAGGAACGTAGGAATTGCTAGACAAGAAAAGACCAAGGTCCGTCGAGTTTACCTTCTACCATCCTGGCACTCGCATGATACAGCGATAATGGAGTTACTGACTAATCACAGCGATCAATCTCTATCAATGAGTCTACAACAGACCCAGACATGAGGCGAGGAAAACCCTCAGTGGTGGAGAGCTTTGGGAATGTCCAAAGTCACCTGTTCCTCCCGAGCCTGCTGTACTCACCACACGTCATGTCTCAAAATACTCATATACTCTATCCCAAAATATTGTTTTCTAAAAAAAATCTACCTAATTTGCATTTGATTGAGTGACTCTCTTCTTAGGGTTGAATCAGTTTTGCATCCTGAAAATGATTGCCTTCTGACAGTAACAGGAGTGTGGCTGACATGACTGGCACAAAAATACTGCCAAGACAGATAAGAGATTAAAAAATCTCTAAGAGCAATTCCCTACCTGCTGGAATGAGACTCCACAGCTTCATTGGTCCCTTTTTGGGCCTCCAGTGTTGAGTGTCAATGTGAGGACCACAAATCACATCATTACCAGGGTCCTCTATGACATTAATTACCAGCCCTAAATGACTGTGGCGGGAATCATTCGTAATAGTGTCGTAAATCCAGCAATTTCATAATCGCCATTAAGTTCGTTGTGGAGCCTCACGGCGAGAAGGGACTTATATCGGTTTATGAGAGGCTGATGGTGAGTGCCGCAAATTGCCCTGTATTTTGCGGAGAATCAGAACTCATGGTGTATCTCTTACACTGCAAATTCTTCGATATTTTATGAATTAATAACGGTGTGCATTGTTAATGGCCCAGAAATTACTAGAGTGGGGCATCTCGCGGCGAGAATTGGACATTTTTTCTCACCCTTCAGATCGCTCTATATGCCGCAAATTGCTGGAAGCGCGAGCTGATAGAGAAGAATTTGTTACCAATGGGCTAATCACCTGTGATAAAGCATCGCCGATCAGGAAATATACCCTAGACAGTACCTGACTTGATACCCCAACGAGCAGTAATACCTGCAGACAGCAGCCCCAAGTTATACAGCAAGCTGTGGCTGAGTTCAAAGACAAGGCGCTTTGTGGCTGTAACAGACGAAGGGGGCAGTGTAATCCTGCACAGATAGACAGGGCTATAGTGAAACAGTCTCAGGAGGGCACTGTAGTACACCACAGATAGACAGGACTATCGACAAACAGTCTCGGGAGGGCACTGTAGTACACCACAGATAGACAGGGCTATAGTGAAACAGTCTCGGGAGGGCACTGTAGTACACCACAGATAGACAGGACTATCGACAAACAGTCTCGGGAGGGCACTGTAGTACACCACAGATAGACAGGGCTATAGTGAAACAGTCTCGGGAGGGCACTGTAGTACACCACAGATAGACAGGACTATCGACAAACAGTCTCGGGAGGGCACTGTAGTACACCACAGATAGACAGGGCTATAGTGAAACAGTCTCGGGAGGGCACTGTAGTACACCACAGATAGACAGGACTATCGACAAACAGTCTCGGGAGGGCACTGTAGTACACCACAGATAGACAGGGCTATAGTGAAACAGTCTCGGGAGGGCACTGTAGTACACCACAGATAGACAGGGCTATCGACAAACAGTCTCGGGAGGGCACTGTAGTACACCACAGATAGACAGGGCTATAGTGAAACAGTCTCAGGAGGGCACTGTAGTACACCACAGATAGACAGGGCTATCGACAAACAGTCTCGGGAGGGCACTGTAGTACACCACAGATAGACAGGGCTATAGTGAAACAGTCTCAGGAGGGCACTGTAGTACACCACAGATAGACAGGGCTATAGTGAAACAGTCTCGGGAGGGCACTGTAGTACACCACAGATAGACAGGGCTATCGACAAACAGTCTCGGGAGGGCACTGTAGTACACCACAGATAGACAGGGCTATAGTGAAACAGTCTCGGGAGGGCACTGTAGTACACCACAGATAGACAGGGCTATCGACAAACAGTCTCGGGAGGGCACTGTAGTACACCACAGATAGACAGGGCTATAGTGAAACAGTCTCGGGAGGGCACTGTAGTACACCACAAATAGACAGGACTATCGACAAACAGTCTCGGGAGGGCACTGTAGTACACCACAGATAGACAGGGCTATAGTGAAACAGTCTCGGGAGGGCACTGTAGTACACCACAAATAGACAGGACTATCGACAAACAGTCTCGGGAGGGCACTGTAGTACACCACAGATAGATAAGGCTATCGAGAAATAGTAACAGGGAAAAGTGAGACCCAGCATAGATAGACTGAGCTATTGAGAAACAGTCACAGGATGGCAGCGTAATCCAGCACAGATAGACAGGGCTATCAAGAGACAGTTACAGGATGGCAGCGTAATCCAGCACAGATAGACTGAGCTATCAAGAGACAGTCACAGGATGGCAGCGTAATCCAGCACAGATAGACTGAGCTATCGAGAGACAGTCACAGGATGGCAGCGTAATCCAGCACAGATAGACAGGGCTATCGAGAGACAGTCACAGGATGGCAGCGTAATCCAGCACAGATAGACAGGGCTATCGAGAGACAGTCACAGGATGGCAGCGTAATCCAGCACAGATAGACTGAGCTATCGAGAGACAGTCACAGGATGGCAGCGTAATCCAGCACAGATAGACAGGGCTATCGAGAGACAGTCACAGGATGGCAGCGTAATCCAGCACAGATAGACTGAGCTATCGAGAGACAGTCACAGGATGGCAGTGTAATCCAGCACAGATAGACAGGGCTATCGAGAAACAGTCACAGGATGGCAGCGTAATCCAGCACAGATAGACAGGGCTATCGAGAAACAGTCACAGGATGGCAGCGTAATCCAGCACAGATAGACAGGGCTATCGAGAGACAGTCACAGGATGGCAGCGTAATCCAGCACAGATAGACAGGGCTATCGAGAGACAGTCACAGGATGGCAGCGTAATCCAGCACAGATAGACAGGGCTATCGAGAGACAGTCACGGGGGAACAGCGTAATCCAGCACAGATAGACAGGGCTATCGAGAAACAGTCACAGGATGGCAGCGTAATCCAGCACAGATAGACAGGGCTATCGAGAGACAGTCACAGGATGGCAGCGTAATCCAGCACAGATAGACAGGGCTATCAGGAACCAACCGTATGGGGAAAAGAGTAATCCAGCAAGATAGACAGGGCTATCGAGAGACAGTCACAGGATGGCAGCGTAATCCAGCACAGATAGACTGAGCTATTGAGAAACAGTCACGGGATGGCAGCGTAATCCAGCACAGATAGACTGAGCTATTGAGAAACAGTCACAGGATGGCAGCGTAATCCAGCACAGATAGACAGGGCTATCGAGAGACAGTCACTGGGGAACAGTGTAATACAACACCAATAGAGAAGGCTATAGAGAAACCCACAACCAATGGATCAGATCAAAGCTCTGCAGTCCCGCCACAGCCAGTCATGAATGGTGATGGACAATTAAACAACTGACAGGAGGAGGAGGCTCCATGAACATCCGCATCCTCAATGATGGTGGAGCCCAGCACGTGAGTGCAAAAGACAAGGCTGAAGCGTTTGCAACCATCTTCAGTCAGAAGTGCCGAGTGGATGATCCATCTCGGCCTTCTCCCGAGGTCCCCACCATCACAGATGCCAGTCTTCAGCCAATTTAATTCACTCCATGTGATATCAAGAAACGGCTGAGCGCGCAGGATAGAGCAAAGGCTATGGGCCCCAGCAACATCCTGGCTGTAGCACTGAAGACTTGTGCTCCAGAGCTAGCTGTGCCTCTAGCCACGCTATTCCAGTACAGCTACAATACTGGCATCTACCCGACAAAGTGGGAAATCCTGTCCACAAAAAGCAGGACAAATCCAATCCGGCCAATTATCGCACCATCAGCCTATCCTCAATCATCAGCAAAGTAATGGAAGGTGTCATCGACAGTGCTATCAAGCACCACTTACTCATCAATAACGTGCTCACCGATGCTCAGTTTGGGTTCCGCCAGAACCAGTTGTCGACAGGCCTCATTACAGCCTTTGACGTCAAGGCAGCATTTGACTGAGTGTGGCATCAAGGAGCCCGAGTAAAATTGAAGTCAATGGGAATCGGGGGGGCAACTGTTCACTGGCTGGAGTCATACCTAGCACAAAGGAAGATGATTGCGGTTGTTGGAGGCCGATCATCTCAGACCCAGGACATCGCTGCAGGAGTTCCTCAGGGCAGTGTCCTAGGCTCAGCCATCTTCAGCTGCCTCATCAATGAACTTCCTCCATCATAAGGTCAGAAGTGCCAATGTTTGCTGATGATTGCTCAGTTTTCAGTTCCATTCGCAACTCCTCAGATAATGAAGCAGTCCGTGCCCGCATGTAGAAAGCCCTGGACAACATCCAGGTTTGGGCTGATAATTGGCAAGTAACATTCGCGTCACACAAGTGCCAGGCAATGACTATCTCCAACAAGAGTCTAATCACCTACCCTTGACATTCAACGGCATTACCATCATCGAATCTCACACCATCAACATCCTGGGGGTCACCATTGACCAGAAACTTAACTGGACCAGCCACAAAAATACGTGGCTGCAAGAACAGGTCAGAGGCTGGGTATTCTGTGGCGAGTGTCTCACCTCCTGACTCCCCAAAGCCTTTCCACCATCTACAAGGCACAAGTCAGGAGTATGATGGAATATTATCCACTTGCCTGGATGAGTGCAGCTCCAACAACACTCAAGAAGCTCAACACCATCAAGGACAAAGCAGCCTGCTTGATTGGCACCCCACCCACCACCTTAAACATTAAGGCCTAGAAATTCACTGGTGCCCCGTTTGGGGTGCCAGCCTCGCCAGGGCGCTGGAAGTACCGCCCCGGAAGGAGTCACGGCTGACATGACTGGCACAAAAACACTGCCAAGACAGATAAGAGATTAAAAAATCTCTAAGAGCAATTCCCTACCTGCTGGAATGAGACTCCACAGCTTCATTGGTCCCTTTTTGGGCCTCCAGTGTTGAGTGTCAATGTGAGGACCACAAATCACATCATTACCAGGGTCCTCTATGACATTAATTACCAGCCCTAAATGACTGTGGCGGGAATCATTCGTAATAGTGTCGTAAATCCAGCAATTTCATAATCGCCATTAAGTTCGTTGTGGAGCCTCACGGCGAGAAGGGACTTATATCGGTTTATGAGAGGCTGATGGTGAGTGCCGCAAATTGCCCTGTATTTTGCGGAGAATCAGAACTCATGGTGTATCTCTTACACTGCAAATTCTTCGATATTTTATGAATTAATAACGGTGTGCATTGTTAATGGCCCAGAAATTACTAGAGTGGGGCATCTCGCGGCGAGAATTGGACATTTTTTCTCACCCTTCAGATCGCTCTATATGCCGCAAATTGCTGGAAGCGCGAGCTGATAGAGAAGAATTTGTTACCAATGGGCTAATCACCTGTGATAAAGCATCGCCGATCAGGAAATATACCCTAGACAGTACCTGACTTGATACCCCAACGAGCAGTAATACCTGCAGACAGCAGCCCCAAGTTATACAGCAAGCTGTGGCTGAGTTCAAAGACAAGGCGCTTTGTGGCTGTAACAGACGAAGGGGGCAGTGTAATCCTGCACAGATAGACAGGGCTATAGTGAAACAGTCTCAGGAGGGCACTGTAGTACACCACAGATAGACAGGACTATCGACAAACAGTCTCGGGAGGGCACTGTAGTACACCACAGATAGACAGGGCTATAGTGAAACAGTCTCGGGAGGGCACTGTAGTACACCACAGATAGACAGGGCTATCGACAAACAGTCTCGGGAGGGCACTGTAGTACACCACAGATAGACAGGGCTATAGTGAAACAGTCTCGGGAGGGCACTGTAGTACACCACAGATAGACAGGACTATCGACAAACAGTCTCGGGAGGGCACTGTAGTACACCACAGATAGACAGGGCTATAGTGAAACAGTCTCGGGAGGGCACTGTAGTACACCACAGATAGACAGGGCTATCGACAAACAGTCTCGGGAGGGCACTGTAGTACACCACAGATAGACAGGGCTATAGTGAAACAGTCTCGGGAGGGCACTGTAGTACACCACAGATAGACAGGGCTATCGACAAACAGTCTCGGGAGGGCACTGTAGTACACCACAGATAGACAGGGCTATAGTGAAACAGTCTCGGGAGGGCACTGTAGTACACCACAAATAGACAGGACTATCGACAAACAGTCTCGGGAGGGCACTGTAGTACACCACAGATAGATAAGGCTATCGAGAAATAGTAACAGGGAAAAGTGAGACCCAGCATAGATAGACTGAGCTATTGAGAAACAGTCACAGGATGGCAGCGTAATCCAGCACAGATAGACAGGGCTATCAAGAGACAGTTACAGGATGGCAGCGTAATCCAGCACAGATAGACTGAGCTATCGAGAGACAGTCACAGGATGGCAGCGTAATCCAGCACAGATAGACAGGGCTATCGAGAGACAGTCACAGGATGGCAGCGTAATCCAGCACAGATAGACAGGGCTATCGAGAGACAGTCACAGGATGGCAGCGTAATCCAGCACAGATAGACAGGGCTATCGAGAGACAGTCACAGGATGGCAGCGTAATCCAGCACAGATAGACAGGGCTATCGAGAGACAGTCACAGGATGGCAGCGTAATCCAGCACAGATAGACTGAGCTATCGAGAGACAGTCACAGGATGGCAGCGTAATCCAGCACAGATAGACAGGGCTATCGAGAGACAGTCACAGGATGGCAGCGTAATCCAGCACAGATAGACTGAGCTATCGAGAGACAGTCACAGGATGGCAGCGTAATCCAGCACAGATAGACAGGGCTATCGAGAGACAGTCACAGGATGGCAGCGTAATCCAGCACAGATAGACAGGGCTATCGAGAAACAGTCACAGGATGGCAGCGTAATCCAGCACAGATAGACAGGGCTATCGAGAGACAGTCACAGGATGGCAGCGTAATCCAGCACAGATAGACAGGGCTATCAGGAACCAACCGTATGGGGAAAAGAGTAATCCAGCAAGATAGACAGGGCTATCGAGAGACAGTCACAGGATGGCAGCGTAATCCAGCACAGATAGACTGAGCTATTGAGAAACAGTCACAGGATGGCAGCGTAATCCAGCACAGATAGACTGAGCTATTGAGAAACAGTCACAGGATGGCAGCGTAATCCAGCACAGATAGACAGGGCTATCGAGAGACAGTCACAGGATGGCAGCGTAATCCAGCACAGATAGACTGAGCTATCGAGAGACAGTCACAGGATGGCAGCGTAATCCAGCACAGATAGACAGGGCTATCGAGAGACAGTCACAGGATGGGAGCGTAATCCAGCACAGATAGACTGAGCTATCGAGAGACAGTCACAGGATGGCAGCGTAATCCAGCACAGATAGACAGGGCTATCGAGAAACAGTCACAGGATGGCAGCGTAATCCAGCACAGATAGACTGAGCTATCGAGAGACAGTCACAGGATGGCAGCGTAATCCAGCACAGATAGACAGGGCTATCGAGAGACAGTCACAGGATGGCAGCGTAATCCAGCACAGATAGACTGAGCTATCGAGAGACAGTCGCAGGATGGCAGCGTAATCCAGCACAGATAGACAGGGCTATCGAGAGACAGTCACAGGATGGCAGCGTAATCCAGCACAGATAGACAGGGCTATCGAGAAACAGTCACAGGATGGCAGCGTAATCCAGCACAGATAGACAGGGCTATCGAGAGACAGTCACAGGATGGCAGCGTAATCCAGCACAGATAGACAGGGCTATCGAGAGACAGTCACGGGGGAACAGCGTAATCCAGCATAGATAGACAGGGCTATCGAGAAACAGTCACAGGATGGCAGCGTAATCCAGCACAGATAGACAGGGCTATCGAGAGACAGTCACAGGATGGCAGCGTAATCCAGCACAGATAGACAGGGCTATCAGGAACCAACCGTATGGGGAAAAGAGTAATCCAGCAAGATAGACAGGGCTATCGAGAGACAGTCACAGGATGGCAGCGTAATCCAGCACAGATAGACTGAGCTATTGAGAAACAGTCACGGGATGGCAGCGTAATCCAGCACAGATAGACTGAGCTATTGAGAAACAGTCACAGGATGGCAGCGTAATCCAGCACAGATAGACAGGGCTATCGAGAGACAGTCACTGGGGAACAGTGTAATACAACACCAATAGAGAAGGCTATAGAGAAACCCACAACCAATGGATCAGATCAAAGCTCTGCAGTCCCGCCACAGCCAGTCATGAATGGTGATGGACAATTAAACAACTGACAGGAGGAGGAGGCTCCATGAACATCCGCATCCTCAATGATGGTGGAGCCCAGCACGTGAGTGCAAAAGACAAGGCTGAAGCGTTTGCAACCATCTTCAGTCAGAAGTGCCGAGTGGATGATCCATCTCGGCCTTCTCCCGAGGTCCCCACCATCACAGATGCCAGTCTTCAGCCAATTTAATTCACTCCATGTGATATCAAGAAACGGCTGAGCGCGCAGGATAGAGCAAAGGCTATGGGCCCCAGCAACATCCTGGCTGTAGCACTGAAGACTTGTGCTCCAGAGCTAGCTGTGCCTCTAGCCACGCTATTCCAGTACAGCTACAATACTGGCATCTACCCGACAAAGTGGGAAATCCTGTCCACAAAAAGCAGGACAAATCCAATCCGGCCAATTATCGCACCATCAGCCTATCCTCAATCATCAGCAAAGTAATGGAAGGTGTCATCGACAGTGCTATCAAGCACCACTTACTCATCAATAACGTGCTCACCGATGCTCAGTTTGGGTTCCGCCAGAACCAGTTGTCGACAGGCCTCATTACAGCCTTTGACGTCAAGGCAGCATTTGACTGAGTGTGGCATCAAGGAGCCCGAGTAAAATTGAAGTCAATGGGAATCGGGGGGGCAACTGTTCACTGGCTGGAGTCATACCTAGCACAAAGGAAGATGATTGCGGTTGTTGGAGGCCGATCATCTCAGACCCAGGACATCGCTGCAGGAGTTCCTCAGGGCAGTGTCCTAGGCTCAGCCATCTTCAGCTGCCTCATCAATGAACTTCCTCCATCATAAGGTCAGAAGTGCCAATGTTTGCTGATGATTGCTCAGTTTTCAGTTCCATTCGCAACTCCTCAGATAATGAAGCAGTCCGTGCCCGCATGTAGAAAGCCCTGGACAACATCCAGGTTTGGGCTGATAATTGGCAAGTAACATTCGCGTCACACAAGTGCCAGGCAATGACTATCTCCAACAAGAGTCTAATCACCTACCCTTGACATTCAACGGCATTACCATCATCGAATCTCACACCATCAACATCCTGGGGGTCACCATTGACCAGAAACTTAACTGGACCAGCCACAAAAATACGTGGCTGCAAGAACAGGTCAGAGGCTGGGTATTCTGTGGCGAGTGTCTCACCTCCTGACTCCCCAAAGCCTTTCCACCATCTACAAGGCACAAGTCAGGAGTATGATGGAATATTATCCACTTGCCTGGATGAGTGCAGCTCCAACAACACTCAAGAAGCTCAACACCACCGAGGACAAAGCAGCCCGCTTGATTGGCACCCCACCCACCACCTTAAACATTAAGGCCTAGAAATTCACTGGCGCCCCGTTTGGGGTGCCAGCCTCTCCAGGGCGCTGGAAGTACCGCCCCGGAAGGAGTCACGGCCGCCCGCCGCAAATTCAGTTTCAGCGCCCCAGACGGAAGCGCGGCGCTACTCGAGGCGCCCCGCATCCCTCTTGGGGCGCTGCATCTGAAAATCGCAGCGCAATGTGCTGCAGCACCACACGCTGCGGCACAGCGTGCTGCGGTACTGCAGGCCTTCCTCCCCTTCTTAAAGGGGAGGGGCCTGCTGCAGCGCGCTCGAAGAGCGCGAGTGCCGGCAAAAGAGCCCGGCACCGAGGAGAAGTGCCGGGCTCTTGGGACACAGCCGGCACTCCGCGGGGGGGGGCCGCAGGAGGCCGGGGACGGCGGCGCGGAGAGGTGCTGGCAGGCGGCCAGCAAAAAAAATGGCCACCCTGCACCTCAGCGCCTCTACCGCCGCAGGTAGGCTCCCCTGAACCGGTCGCAAATTGCGACCGGCATTAAAGCAGGGGGCGCTACTAAATTTCGTGATCGGGGCAGTAACAGGGCGCTGCGCACACCGATGACGTCATCAGTAGCGGTGCAACGCTAACGGCTAGCGCCGCCATTAGCGTCCCGCTAAATTTAGCGGGAGGCGTGGCCAGTGGCGCAAAACCCACTAAGTGCCCTCTTAGGGCACTAACGGGTGGCGCAGGCCACTGAATTTCTAGGCCTAAGTCCCTTCACCACCGGCGTACCATGGCTGCAATGTGTACCATCTACAAGCTGCACTGCAACATCTCGCCAAGGCTTCTTCGGCAGCACCTCCCAAACCTGCAACCTCCACCACCTAGAAGGACAAGGGCAGCAGGCGCATGGGAACACCACCATCTAACCTCCACAGGGCAGGGCAGGTTAAGAAAGCGGTTAAAAAAGCATACGGGATCCTGGACTTCATAAATAGAGGCATAGGCCCCGATATTCTGGCAGCCGTCGGGCGGCTTTTCATGCGGCCGGGGGCCGAAAATCGCCGAAAAAGCGGGTCACAACCCCCCCGCCTGATTCCCTGCCCCGTCCGACTTTCAGACCGCCGTTTCTCTCCGACCCGAATCAATCCCGCCCGCCGCTGGCGGGACTGGCCGTTGGAACACTAATTACCACTTATTACCTTGTTTAGGCCGATTTTCAGGGGCCGTTGCGACTTTCAGGGGTTCCCCACGCTAAACATGCCTGCGGGGAACCCCGCTGATGAAACCTGGTGTGAAGCTTGCCGGCTTGCTTGCTGTCAGCTGCAGGTCAGGGAAAGCTGCGATTTAAAGGGACAGCATTTGTATGTTGAAGGACCTTGTTGTTGCAGGTTTGGGGCTACTTCTTCAAGGCTTGGGCACAGCTGTGGAAGGTTGGAGCCTCACACACTTCTCCAATGTGATCTCCTGGGAAGCCCCTCTCGCCACCCTCACTCAGCGCTTCCTCAGCAGAGGCATCTACGAGAAGCATGGGACGCCTTTTTTTCCTTCCCTTCTTGCCATTAGAGGATCTCCAGCAGCAGAGGCGGCAGCAGCAGAACCAGTGACAGCAGGATGAGCACCAGGAGCACCAGGCTGCTGCTCACTCACCTGAAGCTGCACAGGCCAGAAAGGGCCAGTGCTTGGAAGTGGCTTGAGAGCACCTTGCTGTGCTTTAGGGGGCCATGGGGACCTGTTTCTGCACTGGCAGTCCTACTCAGAAGGACTTCCATGAAGGTCTGGTTTCTCTGTTCAATAGATGGCCAACGCTGCTCAAGAGATGTCATTCTCTTATGAGCACTCACCGTGTTTTCCGTACCCTGGCGAGTTATCTCCTCCATGGAGGTTGCCAACCTTTCCATGGTGATGCGTTCATGCGCCAATGACTCCACAAAAGCTCTGCTCATGGTCACTATGGACTCCTCCATTCGCTCCACACTCGCAGCGACCCTGGAGACAAAACCTGCCAGAGACTCCTGCATCTGTGCATGGAGATCCATCACCTCTTCTCTTGCGAATGGACCCAGAGGCAGAGGGTCGACATGCAGCACAGCTGAGCTGAGCTGGCAGAGTCCTGCGCCCTCCGATGAGGACTCTCCACTGCTGTTCCTGTCTCCAGAATCTGCTGAGGCTCACTTGTGAGCTGTGAAGCACCAGGTGACAACACTACTCTATGTCCCGAAGGTCCCCCTGAGGCGTGAGTGTCTGCGCTGGTGCTGGGTGCGCTTACTTCTGCTGACGCTGCGCCCTCAGAGGCTGGAGCTTCCTCTGAGGAGTCTGGCTGCACAGCCTCTTCCTCCTCCACAGTGGGGACGGGGGCTCTGGATGGTCCTGTGGGGGAGTAGAGGAAGGAGTTAGAGATGTGATGCCAAAGTTACATGCACATTGGAGTTGGCATCTGCTGACACCTGCATACATGCAGCCTTGGTCTCAGTGGGAGGCCTCTTCCTGCCTGACCTAGTGAAGAGGACCTCCCTGTGGGCCCTAACCCCATCCAATAATGCCTGCAGTGAAGCTTCGTCGAATTTGGAGGCAGCTCGGGGTCTGGCTCTGGCCACAGCTGCTGCAGGCTCCTCTGCCATCCTGTATGGTTCGTTTGGAAGCCTTCAGAGGATGCAGTGCTTGCTATGGACCTTGAAAGCACCACGAATGATGACATCATACTGTGGGGATTTCTGACTAGAAATGGACAATTAGCAAGGCTGCCCACATGCTGGGAATTAATTGGCCACTTGAGGGAAAATTGCGTGGAGCTGGCTGACACATTTTTTTGTGTGTCAGAACTCCACATTCGGGGGAATCCGACCAATTCCCACACAAGCCACAACATCGGGCCCATAGAGTACAAAAGCAAGGAAGTTATGATGAACCTTTATAAAACACTGGTTCAGCCTCACTTTAGGAAGGATGTGACGGCCTTAGAGAGGGTACAGAAAAGATTTACAAGAATGGTTCCAGGATGAGGGACTTCAGTTATGTGGATAGACTTGAGAAACATAGAAACATAGAAGATAGGAGCAGGAGTAGGCCATTCGGCCTTTCGAGCCTGCTCCGCCATTCAACGAGATCATGGCTGATCATCCAAACCCTAGCACCCGGTCCCTACACCGACAGCCATCCCACCAAGCCCTATCCCCGTAACCCCATAACCCCACGTATTTAATCCCCCCCTAACACTAAGGGCCAATTTTTCTCATGGCCAATCAACCTAACCCACACATCTTTGGACTGTGGGAGGAAACCGGAGCACCCGGAGAAAACCCACGCAAACACGGGGAGAATGTGCAAACTCCACACAGACAGTCACCCGAGGCTGGATTTGAACCCGGGTCCCTGGCGCTGTGAGGCAACAGTGCTAACCACTATGCCACCGTGCTGCCCCTAGAAGCTAGGGTTGTTCTCCTTAGAGCAGAGACGGCTGAGAGGAGATTTGATAGAGGTGTTCAAAATCATGAGCGGTCTAGACAGAGTAGATAGAGAGAAACTGTTCCCATTGGTGAAAGAGTCGAGAACCGGAGGACACAGATTTAAGGTGATTGGCAGAAGAACCAAAGGCGGCATGAGGAAAAACTTTTGAATGCAACGAGTGGTTATGATCTGGAATGCAGTGCCTGAAAGGGTGGTGGAGGCAGATTCAATTGTGACTTTCAAAAGGGAATTGGATAAGCACCCGAAGGAAGGAAAAACATTTGCAGGGCTCCGGGGAAAGGGCGGGGGAGTAGGACTAGCTGAAGTGCTCTTGCAGAGAGCCGGCACGGGCTCGACGGGCCGAAATGCCTCCTCCTGTGTTGTAACTGTTCTATGATTCTATTAACCTGCTATTTTTAGTGATATGTATTTGTACTCCCAGATCCCTTTGCCCTTCTGCCCCATTTAGATTCTTATTTTCCAAGTAAATGTGACCTCCTTATTTTTCTTACCAAAATGTAATACCTCACGTTTATCTATGTTGAAATTCATTTGTCAATTATTTGCCCATTTTGCAGGTTTATTAATGTCTTCTTGTAATTTGTTGCAGTCCTCCTCAGTATTGACTCCCTCCAAATTTGGTATAGTCTGCAAATTTAGAAATTGTGTTTTTGATTCCAAAGTCTAAATCGTTAATATAAATGATGAACAGCAGTGGTCCCAGCACTGATCCTTGTGGGACCCCACTTCCCACCTTCTGCCACTGTGACTAGCTACCCTTTACTCCTACTCCCTGCTTTCTGTCATTCAGCCAGCCAGCAATCAATACAATACAATACAATACAAATCGCTTTATTGGCATGATAAGGTACATCTTATGTTGCCAAAGCATCAAAATACATTTATGGTTGAACACATAAACGCGGTTCCATTCATACAGTGTATAAACAGGTATATCCCTGAGTTTATAAATATATTTTCGCCTTGTTTATATATACTCTTGTCTTAGTTTACTGGTTGTCCCTCTGTTCATGGCAAGCTGTAACATAGTGTGCCGCCAGTGTTACACAGCTTCTCTCCTCCCCCAGTAGGAATGGGAGTTTTTGGTTGTCAGTCAGATTTCTGAATTCAGGGCATATTTGTGAGAATTTTTGATAGAAATTCTCCCTGATGTCCTGATATTTTCCACAGGCTGTGAGGAAGTGCATCTCTGTCTCCACTACTCCCTGACTGCAGTGAGAGCATACCCTGTCTTCTCTTGGCAGCCTGGTCTGCCTGTGTCTGCCTTTTTCGATCGCTAGGCTATGTTCGCTAAGTCTGTACCTTGTCAAGGTTCTTCTCAGTTTGTTATCCTTTACCATGGTCAGGTAATCAGCTATGTTGTATTGTCTGTTTAGGGCCAAGTAGCAATTGAGTTTGCTTTGGGTTTTTGTTGTTTCTGCCCAATATGACAGATATTTTTCCTTTTGCTTAGCGACGATTGTGTTGGGTCGAATTCTTTGTGTTACCCTGTCACTGTCCTGGGGCTGGTTATTGTTAGTATTGTTAGTAGTTACTTCACTGAGTCCCAGGACTAGTTGACTGAGGGTATTCTTCTTTATGGTCAGCTCTTGGCATTTCAGGGCGTCGTAGTGATAGCATTGGGGGTTGCTCATTTGTAGGTGATTCCAAAATTTGGTGGCTCTTTTTTGGATAGTGATTATTAATGGGTATTGGCCTAGTTCCGCCCTGCATGCGTTGTTTACTGTTTTCCTTTGAGTCCGGAGGATACTTTTACAGAATCCATTCTGCTACTTGTCCCCTGACTCCGCATTCCCTGACCTTATTCATTAGTGTATTATGCGGTATCTTATTGAAGGCCTTTTGGAAATCTAGGTCTATTACCTATACAAAGGGCCTAACACCTGTTTCAGGAATTCAATGCGTTCACATTCAGAGTCCAATGTGCAACATGGGCACCATTATTGTCCCCTGAACTGTGGGGAACCCACAGAATGATAGAATTGAGCAGCCTGTTGGGATGCTGCCTGGTAGTCATCCTAACATGGATGAATTGCCCAGTTCCCCATACCTGGTGTTTGTAGGCCTGGATTGCACCTTGGTCAATGTTACAGGAGTCCCCAGTTACAACTTGGAAGAGGCCAGTGGCATCAATGTCGAGACTAACAGAGCTGTGCTTGACCTGGGCGGCAGGTCAGCGTGAAGATGTTGCAGAATTCTTCCAGGACATTCCTTTGTGAATTGGCAAATGTGACCCCATTGTTCAAGAAAGGGCGTAAGGACAATTCTGGTAACTACAGGCCAGTCAGTTTAACATCAGTGGTGGGTAAAGTTTCAGAAACAATAATCAAGGATAAAATTAACGGGCACTTGGAGAGGTTTAAGCTAATTAAGGAGAGCCAACACGGATTTGTAAAAGGCAGATCGTGTTTGACTAATCTAATTGAATTTTTTGATGAAGTAACAGAGAGGATTGATGAAGGGAATGCAATGGATGTTGTCTACATGGATTTTCAGAAGGCATTTTACAAAGTACCAAATAGAAGGCTGGTTAATAAATTTGAGGCTCATGGAATAGGTGGGTCAGTGGCAGCTTGGATAAGGAATTGGCTTAAGGACAGAAAACAGCGAGTTGTGGTAAATGGCTGCTTTTCAGACTGGAGGATGGTAGACAGTGGTGTCCCTCAAGGGTCAGTGCTGGGGCCACTGCTTTTATTGATATATATAAATGACCTGGATATTGGAATACATAATAGAATTTCAAAATTTGCTGATGACACCAAACTTGGGGGCGTGGCAAACAGTGATGATGATATCACTCGACTGCAAAAGGACATAGAAAGGCTAGCAGAATGGGCAGACAAGTGGCAGATGGAATTTAATACAGAGAAGTGTGAGGTCTTGCATTTTGACAGAAGGAACAGGGAGAGGCAATATACACTTAATGGCACAGTTTTAAAGAGTGTGCAGGGACAGAGGGACCTGAGAGTTAATGGGGCAGTAATTCCTCCCCAAACGACTGAGTACGGAAGGGGTACTCATGCGTCTGGCCGGAGGAAATGCCGGTTTTCAGCATGCACAGCGCATGCGCTGAAAACCGGCATTTCCTCTCCTCTAACCCAAGAGGTGAAGAGGCTAGCGCGTGCGCTGTAGGGGGCAGCGCGTGCGTCTTGGATTTCCTCTGTTTTGGGGGATTTGCGCATGTGTAAAGGCCTCCGGTCTTTACGCTTGTAAAAAGCACACGTAAGTATTTATTTTTACAGGTAAGTGGTGTTTTAGTGCAATTTAGAAAAAAAATTTCCACAGGTTTATTATTTTAAAGAATCTACAATAAGGTAAGTTTAGTTTTAGACCCTTTTTATTAAAAATTTATTTTAAAAAATAAAATAAATTATTGTTTAAATTATTTTTTTTAACTTATTTATACTTAATTTAATGATTGGGATGTTTTTAAAAATTTTATTTAAAGTTTAAGTAGTGTTTTGGGGTGCAGTACTTTTCATGAGTTTGACAGTTCTTACTCTCAAACTTATCACAGAATCACAGATATCACAGAAACCCCACAGTGCAGATAGAGGCCATTTCGGCCCATCGAGCCTGCACTGACACATATCCCACCCGATCCCCGTAACCCCTACACCAACACATATCCCTGTAACCCCACGCATTTAATCCCCCTAACACTAAGGGTCAATTTATCATAGCCAATCAACCTAACCCGCACATCTTTGGACTGTGGGAGGAAACCGGAGCACCCGGAGAAAACCCACGCAAACACGGGGAGAATGTGCAAACTCCACACAGACAGTCGCCCGAGGCCGGATTTGAACCCGGGTCCCTGGTGCTGTGAGGCAACAGTGCTAACCACTATGCCACCGTGCTGAATGAAGTTTCCCCTCCCCTGATTGGCTGAACAGTACTCACCTGATCCCAGCCGGCACATCGCACTAACTACGCCGCTGGGTCAGGTTAGCACAGCGCGCCGACATCAGAACCTGGCCACTGAAAGGAAATCCACTGCGGACCAGGTTTCAGATGTCGGCGCGCAGGGTGAGTGCACATCGGGGGCTTGCACGCGCGGCAAGCCCCCGACACCAAGTTCTGGGCCATTGTGCATAGGTCCCTGAAGGTGGTGGGACATATTGAGAGAGTGGTTAGCAAAGCATATGGGATCTTGGGCTTCAGAAATAGACGTATTGAGTACAAAAGTAGGGAAGTTATACTGAACCTTTATAAAGCGCTGGTTAGGCCACAACTGGAGTATTGCGTCCAGTTCTGGTCACTACACTTTAGGAAGGATGTGAAGGCAAAGGAGATTTACCAGAATGGTTCTGGGGATGGGGGATTTTAGTTACAAGGACAGGTTAGAGAAGCTGGATTTGTTTTCATTAGAGCAAAGGAGGTTGAGGGGTGATTTGATAGAGGTGTACAAGATTATGCCGGGTTTGGATAGGCTAGATGGGGAAAGGCTGTTCCCACTAGTTGATGGTACAAGGACTAGGGGACACAGATTTAAGGTTTTAGGCAAGAGATACAGGGGGGGACGTGAGGAAAAACTTTTTTACGCAGCGAGTGGTGAGGACGTGGAACTCGCTGCCGACGGAAGTGGTGGAAGCGGAGACACTCAATGTTTTCAAGGGGAGGCTGGATAGGCACTTGAGGGAAATAAACTTGCAGGGCTACGGGGATAGAGCGGGGGAATGGGACTGACTGGATTGCTCTACAGAGAGCCGGCACTGACTCGATGGGCCGAATGGACTCCTTCTGTGCCGTTATGACTCTATGAAGTTGGTGAAGGCACAGCTCGTCACTCAGCTCCTCATACGATGATTGGAGCCTGTAGACTCATTGTGGAGGGGAGAATAGCAGGCTCGCCTCAACCTCTTGATGTGGCCTCACCCTACTACTTTGCTCTTTTCTCCTCTCCTTCTCCTTTATCAGAATTTATACATAGATACATAGAAGATAGGAGCAGGAGTAGGCCATTCGGCCCTTCGTGCCTGCTCCGCCATTTAATGAGATCATGGCTGATCCTTTAATTCAGTATCCCGTCCCCGCCTTCTCTCCGTAACCCTTAACCCCTTTTGCCCGTAGAAATATATCTAATTCCCTCTTAAATATATTTAATGAGCTGGCATACACTGCCCTCTGTGGCAATGAGTTCCACAGGTTCACCACTCTCTGAGTGAAGAAATTCCCCCTCATCTCTGTCCTAAATGGTTTAGCCCTTATCCTTAAATTATGTCCTCTAGTTCTGTTCTCACCCGCCAAGGGAAACATTCCTTCTGCATCCAGTCTGTCTAGACCTGTCAGAATTTTATACACTTCTATGAGGTCCCCTCTCAATCTTCTAAACTCCAGTGTGTACATCCCTAAACTACATAGTCTCTCCTCATAGGTCATTCCCGCCATTCCTGGTATCAGCCTGGTGAATCGCCGCTGCACCCCCTCCATGGCAAGAACATCCTTCCTCAGATGAGGCGACCAAAACTGTACACAGTACTCGAGGTGTGGTCTCACCAGTGCCCTGTACAGCTGCAGCAAGGTATCCCTGTTCCTGTATTCTAACCCTTTTGCTATGAAGGCCAGCATACCGTTTGCCTTCTTGACCGCCTGTTGCACCTGCATGCTCGCCTTCAGTGACTGGTGTACAAGAACACCCAGGTCTCTCTGTACTTCCCCCTCTCCCAATCTATTGCCATTTAAATAATAATTTGCCCTCCCGTTCCTGCACCCAAGGTGGATAACTTCGCACTTGTCCACATTATAGTGCATCTGCCATTTATCCGCCCAATCGCCCAGTCTGTCCAAATCGCTCTGGAGCTTCCTGGTCTCTTCCTCTGAGCCCACCCCCCCTCCTAGTTTAGTGTCGTCTGCAAATTTGGAAATGCTGCATCCGACTCCCTGATCCAGGTCATTAATGTAAATTGTGAACAGCTGGGGGCCCAGGACAGATCCCTGTGGTACCCCACTTGTTACTGCCTGCCATTCAGAAAATGAGCCGTTTATTCCAACTCTCTGTTTTCTATCTGACAGCCAGTTCCCTATCCACGCCAAAACTTCCCCCTTTATCCCATGAGCCTCAATTTTCCATGCTAATCTTTTATGTGGGACCTTATCGAAGGCCTTTTGGAAGTCCAGGTACACCACATCTACTGGCTCTCCCCCATCTATTCTACCAGTTACTCCCTCAAAAAATTCCAATAGATTAGTCAAGCACGATTTACCCTTTGTAAATCCATGTTGACTCTGTCCTATCCTGTCCCCATTTGCTAAGTGCTCCGCTATTTCATCCTTAATGATGGACTCCAGCATTTTGCCCACAACTGATGTAAGGCTTACAGGTCTGTAATTACCTGCTTTTTCCCTACCCCCCTTTTTGAATAGTGGGGTAACGTTAGCTACCCTCCAATCCATCGGCACTGTTCCCGAGTCTAATGAATTCTGAAAAATCATCCTTAGTGCATCCGCTATCTCTAGGGCCACCTCCTTCAGTACCCTAGGATGCATGTTATCAGGCCCTGGGGATTTGTCCACCTTCAATCCCTTTAGCTTCCTTAACACCATATCCTTAGAGATATTGATTTGCGTCAGTTCCTCCTTTGCCAATGTCCCTATTTTTCCCGATATCCCAGGGAGGTTTTTTGTGTCTTCCTTCGTAAAGACTGACCCAAAGTATGCATTTAGTTGATCTGCCATTTCCTTATTTCCCATTATATATTCCCCCGTATCTGACTGCAATGGACCAACTTTGGTTTTCACCAGTCTTTTCCTTTTGATATACTTATAAAAGCTTTTGGAGTTAGTTTTTATATTTTCCGCCAGCTTGTTTTCGTAAGCTATTTTGCCCCTCTTGATTATGCCCTTTGCCCTCCTTTGCTCTATCTTAAACTGTTCCCAATCTTCCGCTCTGGCGCTTTTTTTGGCTATTTTATACGCCCTATCTTTGGATTTTATGCTGTCTCTAATTTCCCCTGTTATCCACGGTTGAGTCACCTTTTTAGATTTCCTTTTATGCCAGATTGGTATAAACAATTTTTGCAATTTTGTCATTCTATCTTTAAATGTTTGCCATTGTTTATCTACCTCCAGTCCTCCCAGGAACGTTGTCCAATCAGACCTACTCAGTTCCCGTCTCATGGCATCATAATTCCCCTTGTTTAAATTCAGGACCTTAGTCTCTGAGTCAATTTCTTCGCTCTCCATTTCGAGTGAGAAATCGATCATGTTATGACAATTTCTAACAGGAGAATCCCCATGGAGAAACCCATGCTGCTCCAACGTATCCCTTGCTGTTGGTGGAGCTCAAAAATGTGCTAGTGACCAGAGAGTCCCTCACTCTGGCAGTTTGAAGTGAAGCTCAAGTAACTCCTTAAAGCAAAAAATAAAGCACAATCCCGAGTCATGTAGATGCACCAGAGAGATGAGCAACAGGTGTCCCAGCTACTGGTGCCTTTAAACTCCCACCATGACACATCTATGCCTCTGTTATCTCATGTTACACAACAACAACAACAACAACTTGTATTTATATAGTGCCTTTAACGTAGTAAAACGTCCCAAGGCGCTGCACAGGAGTATCTTAAGACAACAAATTTGACACCGAGCCACATTTGGATAAATTAGGGCAGGAAAGAGGTAGGTTTTAAGGAGCGTCTTAAAGGAGGAGAGAGAGGTAGCGAGGCGGAGAGGTTTAGGGAGGGAATTTCGGAGCTTGGGGCCCAGGCAACAGAAGGCACGGCCACCAGTGGTGGAGCGATTATAATCAGAGGGCAGAATTAGAGGAGCGCAGAGATCTCAGGGGGTTGTGGGGCTGAAGGAGATTACAGAGATAGGGCAATGGGGGCAGAAATAGCAGGAATTCTCACACTCTTACGCCATTCATCCCACTTGTGTGTTCATGCTGGTGATTGGATGGACAGAGGAAATGGCCCCGCCCACTCAGACTGGAAATTTCAGCGGAATTAAAATGGGAGGTGAACCCAGCAGAAACGGGTCCTGTCCAAAAATACGGACCTGCATATTTTGCTGCCCATACATTACAGCAATATCTCGCCAAATACAGCACAGATTCTCAGAGCCCATAAACATCAGAAAACTGCATGGTACAGCAGCCAGCTTAGTGAGTCAGATCAGAACGTGTTACGCTAATCAATCAGTCAGTGAGCCATCAGATACAAAATGAACAATGACTAGTACAAGTTAAGCATCAACTTCCTGACCAGAAATATTTAAACCAAAAGCCACAGATCTTTAATCTCAACCACATACCATTAAATAATCAGCTCCTTAAACTTGGCCCCAACAATCTGCCAGAACCTAATGCAGCCCCACATCGTAGGCCATGCCCTTCGGACTTCCAACGCTGGGCTCCTCCACATTCCTCCCTGCTTTCACTCCACCATTGGTGCTAGAGCCTTCAGGTGACCCAGTCCTTTCCTCTAGAACTCTCTCGTTGACCCCCTTCTCTCGCTACCCCTCTCCCCATCTTCAAAAGCTTCCTCAAAATGATTCTGGCCATACTGCAGTCATCCTTCCTAACTCTGCGGCCATTGCTGGGCTTCTAGCTTCCTGCAGTGAGGTGTCCCAGTTATAGCTGTAACATTGTCTGTGTCTATGAAAGCCAAACCCACTTCTCTAGCACTGGAGTACAAGAGAGCACCAAGGGTGGGCTTCGATTATTAGATGCATTATTAAAAGCACTGGATAATCGATGGCAGTTATCTCTTCTCTTCTTAGGCAGTCCCTCAGAACCGAGGATGACTCGCTTCCACATTAAAAAATGAGTTCTCAGGTGAGTGATGAGTCCAATGCGGGACCTACAGTCTCTGTCACAGGTGGGGCAGACGGTGGTTGAAGGGGTGGGTGGGTGGGGTGCTTGGGTTGACATGCGCTCCTTGCGCTGCCTGTGCTTGGCTTCCGCTTGCTGCTGGCGAAGAGACTCGAGATGTTCGGTGCCTTCCCGGATGCTTCTCCTCCACTTTGTGCGGTCTTGGGCCAAGGATTCCCAGGTGACGGCGGGGATGTTACACTTTTTCAAGGAGGCTTTGAGGGTGTCCTTGAAGCATTTCCTCTGCCCACCTGGGGCTCTCTTGCCGTGCTGGAGCTCCGAGTAGAGCGGTTGTTTTGGGAGTCTCGTATCGGGCATGCGGAAGATGTGACCCGTCCATCGGAGCTGATTGAGCGTGGTTAGCTACAAGATACTTAACCCTCACAAAGCCAGTTCAATCATACTTGAGTGGCTGAAATGATTTTTTTCCTTAACTTATGAATAACAAAATATTTGCAGGCACAGAAGGGTGCGTGTGAGAGAGCGAGAGGGAGAGAGTCCTATTACAAAGAAACCATTATATCTATATCTATCATTAAAAGATTTATTTCAACCAAAATTATAAAACTCAGCTTGGTAGCCACAAAATCTTGGCCCGGTCCCATGTGTCTTGCACAAGCTCCTTCCCCAATCTTCAGTGGTAATCCCATAATTCAGAGTGGCAATCAAATTGCCTTTTAGTGTAGTGATGTTAACAGGAGATAGGGAAACATTAATTTCAGACAGAGATCAGCCTGATGCAGCGCCCGATAATGCAGTGTTAATGGCTGGTTGATGTACTATCAGAGTGTGTGGGATGCAAACAGAACTAATTATCTTGCTTCGTTTGCTCCTGTGCCAGCAGTTCCCCCAGTTTTTTAATATAATCGTTCTTTATCAATGTTAATAGTTTAATTGTTTTCCTACCTACTGAGCACAGAGTTGGAGCCTCCAATGTCTGAACACAGCCTTTGTCTGAGCATTCAGGCTGTTCTCCAACTCGAGTATTCAGTGCTCCAAAGCCTTGCCTCAGGCTGTACTTACACAAGGGGCTTACTGTCAGTCTAAAGTGCCTTCTGCCTCACACAGATGCTAATCACATGTAGTGTAACTCCAGAGTTAGGGCCTGGCCTGACTGCAGGGTGACATGTCCAGTTTGCACTCTCCTATGGAAACGCAGGCAGAGACGAGGTGATTTGTCCCTCAGCCGAATAGGAAATGACTACTTTCATGGCCAGCACTGAGGCCAGAGCAACATAAGAACATAAGAAATAGGAGTAGGAGTCGGCCATTTGGCCCCTCGAGCCTGCTCCGTCATTCAATGAGATCACGGCTGATCTTCTACCTCAATTCCATTCCCCGGCCCTATCGCCATATCCCTTGATTCCCTTAATATCCAAAAATCTATCAATCGCTGTCTTGAATATACTCAACGACTGAGCCTCCACAGCCCTCTGGGGTAGAGAATTCCAAAGATTCACCACCCTCTCACTGAAGAAATTTTTCCTCATCTCAGCCCTAAATGGCTGACCCCTTATTCTGAGACTGTGACCCCTGGTTCTAGACTCCCCAGCCAGGGGAAACATCCTCCCTGCATCTACCCTGTCAAGCCCTGTAAGAATTTTGTATGTTTCAATGAGATCACTTCTCATTCTTCTAAACTCTAGAGAATATAGGCCTAGTCTACTCAATCTCTCCTCATAGGACAATCCCCACATCCCAGGAACCAGTCTGGTGAACCTTCGTCGCACTCCCTCTATGGCAAGTATATCCTTCCTTAGGTAAGGAGACCAGAACTATACACAGTACTCCAGGTGTGGTCTCACCAGGGCCCTATATAATTGCAGTAAGACGTCTTTATTCTTATACTCAAATCCTCTTGTAATAAAGGCCAACATACCATTTGCTTTCCTAATTGCTTGCTGTACCTGCATGTTAACTTTCAGTGATTCGTGTACAAGGACACCCAGGTCCCTCTGAACACCAACATTTCCCAATCTCTCACCACTTAAAAAATACACTGCTTTTCTATTTTCCTACCAAAGTGGATAACTTCACATTTCCCCACATTATATTCCATTTGCCATGTTCTTGCCCACTCACTTAGCTTGTCTATATCCCCTTGAAGGCTCTTTGCATCCTCCTCACAACTTACATTCCCATCTAGCTTTATATCATCAGCAAACTTAGATATATTACATTTGGTCCCCCCATCCACATCATTGATGTAGATTGTGAATAGCTGAGGCCCAAGCACTGATCCTTGCGGTGCCCCATTAGTTGAAGCCTACCAACCCAAAAATGACCCATTCATTCCTATTCTCTGTCCGTTAACCAATCCTCAATCCAGGCTAGTATCCCCAATCCCCAATCCCATGAGCCCTAATTTTGTTTAATAGCCTCTTGTGTGGCACCTTATTGAATGCCTTCTGAAAATCCAAATACACCACATCCACTTGTTCCCCCTTATCTATTCTGCTTTTACAGCCTCAAAAAACTCTAACAGATTCATCAAACTTGATTTCCCTTTCATAAATCCGTGTTGACTCGGCCCAATCCTATTATTATTTCCTAAGTGCCCTGTTACCACATCCTTAATAATAGAGTCTAGCATTTTCCCTACTACTGATGTCAGGCTAACTGATCTGTAGTTCCCCATTTTCTCTCTCCCTCCTTTCTTAAATAGTGGGGTTACATTTGCTACCTTCCAATCCGCGGGAACCGTTCTAGAATCTAAGGAATTTTGGAAAATGACAACCATTGCATGTACAATCTCTATAGCCACCTCTTTCAAAACCCTAGGATGTAGGCCATCAGGTCCAAGGGATTTATCGGTTTTCAGTCCCATTAGTTTCTCCAGTACTATTTTTTTACTAATACTAATTTCTTTCAGTTCCTCATTCTCGCTTGGTTCTCCACTATTTTCATGAAGTTTTTTGCCTCTTCTTCCGTGAAGACAGACACAAAGGGGGGAATTTTGCCAGCGCTCAGGGGGTGGGTTTGGAGGTGGGACATCCGGTAAAATTGCAAAGATTGACAGCGGGTCCCGAACCCGCTGTCAACCCACCTCCAAACAATCTCCCCAGGTGTTGGGTCCCCGATTTGCGCATGGACCCGACACCTAGCGGCAGGAAGAGGACTAGAGGCACTTAATTGCTTGTTAACAGGTAGTTAACAGACAGTTAAGAGGCTTTTCCAATTTTGACAGGTCTAATGCGGGCTTGCCAATGCCTGGACACCACGCCAGGGTAAGTGTGGCGTGCTGTGGGTCTACTGTCATGTTTCTTCATTGGCAACAGCTGCAGAAGTGGTGTGAAGGATCCAATGACTTTTCTGTAGGTAACAAGTTTTGAAATCTTTGTCTAGTCCCATCTCATTGGGAGAACCTCTCTCACCAGTGGCAGATCGCTTCTGTAACCTCACCTGCAGCTGCCATCTGTTCTAGCCTAAGGAGGGAGTCACTGGAGAGCCTGGGTACAAGGGCTCACCTTTGTACAGTGATTGTCAGTGTTTGCAGCAACTCAATGCTGTCAAACACTGAAAAATTACCTGTCAAAAAAATTGTGCGTGGCCCCTTTAAGAAAACTGGCAGATGACGCGTCAACTGACGTCATCTGACACCGGCTTTCTCCTAATTGGCTGGCAAGCCTGCAGGGCGGGCTTAACAAGGCCAATTGAAACAAAATAGCGTCTGTGTGTCGGACGTCGTTGGGGGCGGGATTGGAACCCAGAAGGAAGCTATCCCGCCCCTAGGCCGCACCAAAAGGTAAAATCCAGCCCAAAGTATTTGTTTAATTTTTCTGCCTTATTCCCCATTATAATTTCTCCTGTCTCAGCCTATAAGGGACCCGCATTTACCTTCGCTAAGCTTTTACTTTTTACATACCTATAGAAGCTTTTACAGTCTGTTTTTATGTCTCTCGCTAGTTTACTCTCACATTCTATTTTCTCTTTCTTTCTCAATTTCTTGGTCCTCCTTTGCTGAATTCTAAAATCCTCCCAATCCTCAGGCTTACTATTCTTTTTGGCAACATTATAAGCCTCTTCCTTTGATCTAATACTATCTTTAACTTCTCTTGTTAGCCACGGTTGGACCACTTTTCCTGTGGGGTTTTTGTGCCTTAAAGGAATGTATATTTGTTGTAAATTATGTATTAATTCTTTAAATGCTAGCCATTGCTTCTCTACCATCATACCTTTTAATGTAGTTTCCCAATCTACCTTAGCCAACTCGCCCCTCATACCTACATTGTTTGCTTTATTTAGATTTAAGACCCTAGATTCAGATTTAACTAAATCACTTTCAAACTCAAAAGAAAATTCTATCATGTTATGGTCTCTCTTCCCTAAAGGCACCTTTACTACAAGGTTATTAATTAACCCTTTCTCGTTGCACAATAGGTCCCAGCAGCCCCAACCAGCCGGTGAGAATGGTGCCTCTGCTCTTAATTCAAAGTCACTTCATTTAAATGATCCGATCATTCTAATTTTTGCACTAAATTCCCATTTTGTTGCAGTATTTGCATTGCTTCATTCAAATTATTTGGATAATTCACATTTTTTAGCGCAAATAAGCAACTTTGAATTATCAGAAATAGCCTGCAGCTTGTTATGATCCATTGAGTAGGTTACTGTTGCCATAGCTAATAATACCATTCTCATTATAAATCTGTTTTGTTTTCAATGGGAAATCCTCCCTGACATTCTCTGGAGTGTGTTGTGTATGTAACCTGTTCCACCTTAAGAGAGCTTAAGCCTGTTCCACCTTAAGAGATGTACTACTTTCTCAGGCTGCTGTAGACGTAATACCGGGGGTGAACACACCGGTATATAAGCACTGTGCAGTAATCTTGTATTCAGTATAGTCCCTACCTCCAACCAGTAAAGACCTGTTTTTATTGTTACTCATTAGTCTGTGTTTTAATTAACTAAATAATTCACAGACTTAACACTGGCGACGAGTCAGGTTCTTACCCTGCGGCAGTTATTCCACGGCGGTTGAAGAGAGGTTTCAAACCTCACCACTCACCACCCCACTGGAAGTGACAGGCATTAGGACCCTGAAGCCTCCATCAGCTTGTGAACCGGAGTAGAAGACAGGACTGGGGAAGAGAGAGGTACAGGGCGATAGCGATCGGCAGATAAGGGCCGGGCCGCTTTCAAGTGCGAGGCGCAGCCGGGCCATCGATCGCATCCGCTGATAAGGGCCGCACTCGGGCGATCGCGGCGAAGATAAGGGCCGCACTCGGGGGCTGAAGGGAGACGGCGTCGGGGGACGGGTGAAGACCGCCAAGCGCGGGAAAACCGCCATTTTGTGGGCGGAGGACGACGGCAAGAGCAGGAAGCCGCCATCTTTGATAACAAGTAAAGAAAAGAAAATCTGAGAAATTGCAAATCTACAATGCCTAAACACGGGAATATTAGCACCTTTGATAGTGACCTCGAAGATTGGGCCATATATGTTGAAAGAGTAAAAAATTATTGTAAGGCCAATAAAATTCGTGACCAAGATAAAGCTCTAACATTATTAAATTTAATGGGTGCGAAGACATACTGGCAATTGAAACACCTGTTATCACCAGATGAACCGGCGGATAAGACGTTCGATGAGATTGTTACTGTCCTGAAAGATCATCTAAACCCCACGCCGCTGATGCTAGCGGAACGATTTAAATTTTACGACAGACGGCAGCTACAGCATGAAAGCGATGCTGAATATTTGCTGGAATTGCGTAAATTAGCGAAATATTGCCAGTTTGGAACGGGACTGACAGAGGCACTTCGAGACAAATTTGTGTGTGGTTTATTTAAACAGGATACACAAAAGCGACTGCTCGAGGAGAATGAGCTGACGCTTGAGAAGGCGGTCACTATGGCAGCAGCACACGAAGCCGCAGCGAGAGGCACGGCAGTAATGCAGCTACGGTCACCGGAGCTCAGTGCACACAAATTGGGTGTGAGTTCTGGCAAATGTTATCGTTGTGGAAAGACAACGCATGATCAGAACCAGTGTTGGTTTAAAAACCAAGAATGTAGAACTTGTGGTAGGCTTGGACATATAGCTAGAGTATGCAGGTCAGCGAAGAAGACCAGCAACAAGAAGTCACCGCAAGGGAAATACGTAAAGGTACACAAGGTGGCCGAACAGGAGTCTGATTCAGACGCAAGCAGTATTGAACTGGCTAGCTTAAGGGTACTCAACGTTGGTAAGGGTGCAGACCTCCAGACAATTTGGGTTACTCTTCAGATAGAAGGAGTCCAAGTAAAAATGGAATTGGACACTGGATCGGCATTGTCGGTCATGAATAAGAAAGATTACAGAAGGTTATTCCAACATATTCCCCTACAGGATACGGAGATTATATTGACAACCTACACGGGGCAAAGAGTGTACCCCATCGGGACAATAAAGGTTGCAGTGGCCAACAAGAGCGAAGGAAGTCAAATAATGGACTTATATGTGCTACCGGAGGGAGGTCCACCACTACTAGGCCGGGAGTGGTTTAGAAACATAAATATGGACTGGCATTCGCTAAAAGCCATAAAGAGTGAGAACTCGGTGCAGATAATCAGCCCAGACTCTAGAACTGATGATGGTAAGACCAACCCATGTGCAAAAGACAAAGTTTCAGCACAGAATTCCACTGAGCAACAACAACATAGTTTAACAGAGAATTCTGAGTCTGTCAAGTCTACTGATATGCACATTTTTGAGGGACACTGGGCTCGAACTCAACTCCATTTCAAACTACAACAGCAATTAGAACAAATGATTCGCCGTTTTGAGCAAGAGATGAATGAAATAAAAAAGTTCTTTGTTACAGAGTGGGAGAATCTGGAAAGGCAACAGAAGCAACTGATGGAGAAAATGGAGCAGGAGCACACCAACCATCTGCGCGAGGAGGCCGAACGAATCAAAGCTGATTCAGGTTCTGAAGGTGCGTGCCATAATCTGGTGTCAGAAGAGTTAACGGTCAGCCAACTCCTTCATATGCTGAGGGACAAGACTCTGAAATGGGAAAAACTTGAACACGAGCTGCGATCTTCAAAGGAAAAGGGTTCGGAGCTCTCAAAAGTCATTGAGATGGCTGATGTGACGACACAGACTGAAACGACTGCAACAGAGCAGCCATTGGATGCCAAAAGTACGCTGACTCACGTCAATGTAGAACAACAGACCGCTGAAACAGCTGCTCCGGTAGAGGGATTGCATAGTCCGATCAATCAATCTCCAAAGGAAGTTGAAGTATTAAAATCACAAATGAGCTCACTAGTAAACGATTTGCTGAAAGCCCAGAAAAAGCTAGATGCAGAGGTACACATGAAGAAGTCTCTTCAGGAAAGATGTCTGGATTTGGAACAAGAGCTGGCTAACGTCCAGCTGGGTATGGAGGAAATAGACGACCCTCTCACTGGTCTAGCTCAGGACGACACCGAATATTACCATGACCTGGTGGACGACACCGAATATTACGATGTCCTGTCCTGCCCAGCTTGTAACTTCGACTCCCAAAGTGCAGAAATCATGGAGGAGCACCAAAAGTCTACGGAACATCGGGAGAAGCTGGCTCTACGACGGAAACAGGAGGAAGAGAAGGAGGAGCTGCGCATGCAGCTGGCAGCTGTGGCAGCTGACAATGGAGCCCAGAGAGTCTCCAAGAAGCAGAAAAGGAAAAGTAAAAACAGAAGATGACCCATCTGAACCATTATCACCTCTACCAGATCACACATGTGGTCCCTCCGAATGGAGCCAAATCAGTTCGGAAGTTCAAGCTGTTAAATCCATGAAAGGACTATTGAATGAGTAACGTGAACCGACTACACCACAGAGATTGAATCTGTGAACTGTTTTCCGCAGAGACTGAATCTGTGATATGTTACGTTAAACATGAAGTTATATATGTATATATGTTATTACGTTATGTTAAATGGGGGGGATGACTATAAAGCTAAGAAGGGAGGAGTGTTGTGTATGTAACCTGTTCCACCTTAAGAGAGCTTAAGCCTGTTCCACCTTAAGAGATGTACTACTTTCTCAGGCTGCTGTAGACGTAATACCGGGGGTGAACACACCGGTATATAAGCACTGTGCAGTAATCTTGTATTCAGTACAGTCCCTACCTCCAACCAGTAAAGACCTGTTTTTATTGTTACTCATTAGTCTGTGTTTTAATTAACTAAATAATTCACAGACTTAACAGAGTGTAATTGTCAATTTATCACCAGCACTTCCCCATTACGAAATATTTCATGCTGTGCAGTCGCAGCATTTATAACTAGTGTCAGCTGTGGGCAGCACTCTCGCCGCTGTGCCAGTTATCTACAGGGTTGGTCAGAACAAGTCCCTGCCACATGCAAGTTGGCGTAGGTATAAGCTGAATGAGTGGTGTGGGAAGGAGGGGTTCCATTTCATGGGCACTGGCACCAGTATTGGGACAGGAAGGAGCTGTACCACTGGGGCAGGCTCCACCTGAACCGGCCTGGGACCAGGGTCCTAGCAGAAAGGATAAATAGTGTGGTCACAAGGACTTTAAACTAGTAAATGTGGGGGAGGGCTCAGGTGGAAAATATAGTATGAGTAATAGTCCAAAAGCAAACGAAAGGGAAGAGAGTAGAGTAGCAATCAGAAATTGTGCTTTAATAACTACAGGTAAAGGGAAAACTAAAAGATGTAACACGATTAAACCAGGTGAGAGAAATAAGAAACATGCGAGTAAAACATCAGAGCTGAAGGACAGGCTAGGGGGTGTGGCCCAAATAAGCGTCCTTTATACAAACGCATGGAGTATTAAGGAATAAATTGAATGAACTGCAGGCACGAATTCAACTTGGAGGGTATGACTTGCTGGCCATTACTGAGATATGACTACAAGACGGTCAGGACTGGGAACTGAATAAGCCAGGTTATAAGGTCTACAGGACAGATAGGGAAAATGGTAGAGGGGAAGGAATAGCCTTAGTGATTAAGGATGAAATCACTTCAACGATAAGAGAGGATATAACAAGAGATAAGCAGGCAGAGGAGATTTTATGGGTTAAATTAAGAAATAGGAAAGGATTTAAGACTAGTGGAAGTTGTGTATAGGCAGCTGTGAAGTGCTAGATTGTATAAATGCAGAGATTAGATAAGCATGTCATAAAGGCAGAATGGCTTTAATGGAGGGTTTTAACTTTCATATAGATTGGGATAAGCAGACTAGTACCTGTGAGAAAGGGAGTGAATGTCTTGAGTGTGTCTGGGATAGCTTTCTGCAACAATATACCCTAGAACCAACAAGGGGGCAGGTCATATTAGATTTAGTAATGAGTAATGAACGTGATAATTTATCTAATAGCGATCATAACATGATCGAGTTCAATGTAATGTTTGAAAGGGAGAAACACAAAACAGATACTAAGGGGGAAAAATTTGGTGTCACCCCTTTTGGGGCACTACCTTCGCTGGGGCGATACTTTTAGCGCCCCCAAAAATTTACTGCCCCTGCGCCATAAATTCAGTGGTAGCACCCCAAGCAGGAGGCGGGCACTACTGGAAGCGCTCCCCCTCCTTCATGGGGCGCTACCACTGAATATCATGGTGCTACGTGCAACAGCACCACGCGCGTTGGCACGTAGCGCGGCGGTATTGCAGGCCTCCCTCCCCTGATTAAAGGGGAGAGGCCTAGCGCTGCACGCACTGGGGCCCTGCTGGACCACCGGGGAGCAGGGCGCTGGGAAAGCAGCCTGGCACTCGAGGAGTTCCAGGCTGACCGATTGCGGCCGGCACCCCGAAAGAAAGAGGGGAAGGGGGCAGGTGGCAGGCGGCTGGAAAAAAAATGGCCGCCCGACACCTGCCCTTTAATTTGCGCCTCCGTGGCTGCACAAACGCCACCTTGACCCTTTCGAACATATCATCTGCTGATAGGTCAGGGGGCGCAGCCGAAGTTTGCGGCCAGGGTGTGAGCGGGGCACTGCGCACGGTGATGATGTCATCGCTGGAGGGCGCAACGCTGTGGGCGCTACCGGTTACCGCCGGTGCTACTGGTTACCAGCAGCACTAACCTCCCGCTGAATTTCGGGAGAGGTGTTTGCGGCACCGCGCCCGGGCGCTAGGGGCTTTGCGCCCCTAAGATTCTAGATGTAGGTAAGGCTGACTTCAATGTGTAAGATTCGCAAAATTTCTACATTTCCCCAAAGGTTATTAATAAGAAAAGGGACCCTGCATGGACATTTTAATGAAAAAGGGTACCCAAAATGGTGTCCGCGCCTCGTGGCAGAAAGCCTGTGAGATTTTTTAAACTTGGACTCTGCGGCACAGGCAGCTCATGGAAAATCGAAACCAAAGCTGCAGTTTCTGTGAAGAGAGACTTTGCATTTTTAAAACCAAACAGGACTTTGAATTATGTATTAGATCAAATTGGAGACAAATCTAATCCCAGTTAGGCCTATAGTTAAGGCCATCAAGCAGTTTGCATAAATAATCGGCAACAGATTAAGGAAGCCATTGAGGCTGGACAGGCCCATCAAGGTGCATTCTAAACAAAACAAGTCAATTATCGGGCCGGTAGATGCGATTATCGGCCATCTAAAAACAGTTAGAGTAGGTTGCTACCGTTATTTAAAATAGCCCACCAAGATTAAGACAAAGAACTAACCTGATTTGGCACGCAGATAAGGGCCATCCAAGGGAGTATAATTGTAGGCCCACTGGCAAACTTCTCGCTCTGCTCTCAGCCTTTGCTCCGGCTCTGGCCCCTCACCCTCATGGCTGCTGCTCTTCCCCCGTCCCGCACTTACCCCCTGGCCTTTGCCCGTGCCTTTCCCCACTCCATCTGGAATCGCCTAGGCACTGCATCGGGCGGACACGGACAATTCAGGCCAGGCGAGGCGGGACGCGAGGAGGCGAGGAGGCAAGACGAACTGAGGAACAACGGAGGAGTCGAACTGAGGAAGACGACTGAAGACAGGTTTCGAATCATCGGGCCTTCAGTCTCAGCTGACCTGCGACTATCTTCATACAAACTCAAACTGTCGGCCGAGGAAGAGGAATCGCCATCCCTGCAAGGTAAAGCACCCAAGCAGAGACTTTAACTTTGGGGTGCTTGTACCTGGACAACGCCCTTGCAGCACCCGGAGACCGCGTGATGACGGCAGGCTCCAGAGAGCACCAAGAGCGAACCCCGAACCCCACCGCTGTTTTGAATTCAGCAGATCTTTTGGATTGGTGAGCATGAAGTTCTGACCCCTCATAGCTTAATCTAGTTAGGTATAGGGGGTGGGATAATGATAAGGGGATTGTTAAGATAGTTGTTTTCCCTCGATGTGCCGTGTGTTCCCCATTCCCTGTATAAGTATAGTTATTTTGTATTTTGCCTGTAAAAGTGTATACTAGTAATTTTTTTCTTAAGATTGTGTTAACTTCCTCTTCAATAAAAATCTTGGTTTTTGCTTACATCCAACCACCTGTCTGCTCGAGTCTTTTCTGTATCGCTGCCTTGTACCTAAGTCCGGTGTCTAGAACCCAGGGGCGTGGGAGCGATTCGAACCGCTCATAAACAGTCAGAGGCATAACTAACTGGGCGTACGCGCCACCCCACACCACCCCCCTACAGATGGGATGAGACAGAGACTGTCCACAGTAAACTGGGCTAATCTGTTGATGGGTAAAACGACAGAAGATCAATGGGAGGTGTTCAAAAAATAATTTAACGTGACACAGAACCAGTTTATACCCCTGAGGGGAAAGAGCTGTACTTGCCAAAAAAAACAGCCCTGGATAATTAAAGAGGTAAAGAGACAACATCAAACTAAAAGATGCAAAAAAAGCACAGATCCTGGCGAATGGGAAAGAAACAAAGAACAGCAAAGGGTGACAAAACAGATAGTAAGAGCTACAAAAAGGGTGTATGAAAAGAAACTTGCAAGGGATATCAAAGTTAACACAAAAAATTTTTACAATTAGGAAAAGAGGCCCCTTGAAAACTGAAAGTAGTGATATTATCAATGATAATAAGGAAATGGCAGACATGTTGAATAATGACTTTGCGTCAGTATTTACAGTGGAGGAAGAGGATAGCATGCCGGAAATCCCAAGGAAACTAATATTGAATCGGGGACAGGGACTCGTCAAAATTAACGTAGGTAAAATAACAGTAATGAAGAAAATAATGGCACTAAAGAGTGACAAATCCCCAGGTGGTTTCCATCCCAGGGTTTTAAAGGAAGTGGGTGAGCACATTGCGGATGCCCTAACTATAATCTTCCAAATTTCTCTTGATTCGGGAACTGTTCATTTAGATTGGAAAGTTGCGCATTTCACTCCGCTATTTAATAATGGTGAGAGAGGGAAACCAGGGACTTATAGGCCAGTTAGCCTAACATCTGTTTTCAGGAAATTACTAGAGCCTATAATTAAGGATAGGGTGACTGAACACCTCAAACATTTTCAGCTGATCAGAGAGGGCCAGCATGGATTTGTAAAGGGTAGGTCTTGCCTGACAAACCTGATTGAATTTTTTGAAGAGGTGACTGAAGTAGTGGACAGGGGAATGTCTATGGATGTTATTTATATGGACTTCCAGAAGGCATTTGATAAAGTCCCACATAAGAGACTGTTAACTAAGGTTGAAGCCCATGGGATTGAAGGCAAATTATTGACCTGGTTAGGAAATTGGGTGAGCGGCAGGAGACAGAGAGTAGGGATAATGGGCAGGTACTCTAATTGGCAGGATGTGACTAGTGGTGTCCCGCAGGGACCTGTGTTGGGGCCTCAACCATTCACCGTATTTATTAACGACTTAGATGTTGGGCTGGACAGCCACATATCCAAGTTTGCCGATGACACAAAGATAGGCGACATTGTAGGCAGTATAGATGAAAGCATAAAATTACAAAGAGATATTGATAGATTAATTGAATAGACAAAATTGTGGCAAATGGAATTCAATTAGGCAAATGTGAGGTCATCCACTTTGGACCTGAAAAGGATAGAACAGGATACTTTCTAAATAGTGAAAAGCTAAAAACAGTGGAGGTAGATACATAGTTCATTATAAAGTCATGAACAGGTACAGAAAATAATCAAAAAGGCTAATAGAACGCTGGCCTTTATATCTAGAATACAAGGAGGGTGGTGGAGGGGTCGAAGTCATGCTGCAGCTGTACAAAGCCCTGGTTAGACCACACCTGGAGCACTGTGAGGAGTTCTGGGCACCACACCTTAGGAAGGATATATTGGCCTTGGAGGGAGTGCAGCGTAGATTTACCAGAATGATTCCTGGACTCCAAGGGTTAAATTACGAGGAGCGATTACACAAACTACGGTTGTGTTCCCTGGAATTTAGGAGGTTTAGCGGTGATTTGATGGAAGTTTTCAAGACATTAAGGGGAACTGATCGGGTAGATAGAGAGAAACTATTTCCGTTGGTTGGGGAGTCTCGGACTAGGGGGCAGAGTCTAAAAATTAGAGCCAGTCCTTTCAGGAGTGAAATCAGGAAACACTTCTACACACAAAGGGTGGTAGAAGTTTGGAACTCTCTTCCGCAAACCGCAGTTGATGCTGGGTCAATTGTTAATTTTAAATCTGAGATTGGTAGATTTTTGTTAACCAAAGGTATTAGGGATATGGGCCAAAGGCGGGTATATGGAGTTAGATCGCAGATCAGCCATGATCTCATTGAATGGTGGAACAGACTCGAGAGGCTCAATGGCATCCTCCTGTTCCTATGTGCCTATGAATGTGGCGTGATGTCACAGGCCATTGTGAGGATCTCTTCCATTGATAGACTGGCTTCTTCTATGGAAGGTGCATCTGGACGCACTAATGAGTCTCTGCAGGCCCACACAGTGACCGTCCAAACTTTGAATACCAACATGTCTACCGGCTTCCACATAAGAGATTAGCGTGTAAAGTTAAGGCACATGGGATTGGGGGCAAGGTACTGACTTGGATAGAGAACTGGTTGGCAGATAGAAAGCAAAGAGTTGGAATAAACGGGTCTTTTTCCGAGTGGCAGGCAGTGACTAGTGGGGTACCGCAGGGATCGGTCCTTGGACCCCAGCTATTCACAATATATATTAATGATCTAGACAAGGGAACTAGATGTAATATCTCCAAATTTGCAGATGACACAAAGCTGGGTGGACGTGTGCGCTGTGAGGAGAATGCCAAAAAACTACAGGATGATTTGGACAGGTTGGGTGATTGGGCAGAAGCATGGCAGATGTAATATAATGTGGATAAATGTGAGGTTATCCACTTTGGTGTCAAAAACAGGAAGGCAGACTATTATCTGAATGGCAATAGATTGGGAGAAGGGGAAGTGCAACGAGACCTGGGTGTCCTTGTGCACCAGTCGCTGAAGGTAAGCATGCAGGTGCAGCAGGCGGTTAAGAAGGCAAATGGTATGTTGGCCTTCGTAGCGAGAGGGTTTGAGTACAGGAACAAGGATGTCTTGCTACAGTTGTACAGGGCCTTGGTGAGACCACATCTTGAGTATTGTGTGCAGTTTTGGTCGCCTTATCTGAGGAAGGATGTTCTTACCATGGAAGGAGTTCAGCGAAGATTCACCAGGCTGATACCTGGGATGGCAGGAATGACGTATGAGGAGCGATTGGGTCGATTGGGCTTGTACTCACTGGAGTTTAGAAGAATGAGAGGGGATCTCATTGAAACTTATAAAATTCTGGCAGGACTGGACAGACTAGATGCAGGGAGGATGTTCCCGATGGTCGGGGAATCCAGAACCAGGGGTCACAGCCTAAGGATAAGGGGTAGGCCTTTTAGGACAGAAATGAGGAGGAATTTCTTCACCCAGAGAGTGGTGAACCTGTGGAATTCTCTACCACAGAAGGCAGTAGAGGCCAATTCATTAAATATATTCAAGAAGGAGTTGGATATATTTCTTAAGGCTAAAGGGATCAAGGGGTATGGGGAGAAAGCTGGGACAGGGTACTGAATTTGGATGATCAGCCATGATCTCATTCAATGGCGGAGCAGGCTCGAGGGGCCGAATGGCCTACTCCTGCTCCTATCTTCTATGTTTCTATGTTTCTATGCTGGCAGATAGATTAGACATGATTTAACAAGGCATCACTGATCATAGATTATGAAAGTAAATTAGCAAATAATATAAAAACAGATAGTAAGAGTTTATATAGTTATATAAAAAGAAAAAGGGTGGCTAAAGTAAATGTTGGTCCCTTAGAGGATGAGACCGGGAAATTAATGGTGGGAAATATGGAGATGGCAAAAACACTGAATGAATATTTTACATCAGTCTTTACAGTAGAAGACACTAAGAATATCCCAACACTGGACAAACAGGGGGCTAAAGGGGGGGAGGAGCTAAACACGATCAAAATCACTAAGGAAGTGGTACTCGGTAAAATAATGGGACTCAAGGCGGATAAATCACCTGGACCTGATGGCTTACATCCTAGGGTCTTGAGGGAAGTGGCGGTAGGGATTGTGGATGCATTGGTAATAATTTTCCAAAACTCCCTGGACTCAGCAAAGGTCCCGGCAGACTGGAAAACTGCTAATGTAACACCCTTATTTAAAAAGGGCAGTAGACAGAAGGCTGGAAACTATAGACCGGTTAGCCTAACATCTGTGGTAGGTAAAATTTTGGAGTCCATTATTAAGGAGACAGTAACAGGACATTTGGATAATCATAAATTAATAGGACAAAGTCAGCATGGTTTTATGAAGGGGAAGTCATGTTTGACAAATTTGCTGGAGTTCTTTGAGGAAGTAACGTATAGGGTGGATAAAGGGGAACCAGTGGACGTAGTGTATTTAGACTTCCAAAAGGCATTTGACAAGGTGCCACACAAAAGATTATTGCTTAAGATAAAAAATCACGGGATTGGGGGTAATATTCTGGCATGGATAGAGGATTGGCTATCTAACAGAAGGCAGAGAGTTGGGATAAATGGTTCATTCTCAGACTGGCAATCAGTAACTAGTGGTGTTCCGCAGGGGTCAATGCTGGGTCCCCAGCTCTTTACAATCTATATTAACGATTTGGAGGAGGGGACCGAGTGTAACATATCAAAGTTTGCAGATGATACTAAGATGGGAGGGAAAGTAGTGAGTGAGGAGGACATAAAAAACCTGCAAGGGGACATAGACAGGCTAAGTAAGTGGGCAGAGATTTGGCAGATGGAATACAATACTGGAAAGTGTGAGGTTATGCACTTTGGCAGGAAAAATCATAGAGCAAGTTATTATCTTAATGGCAAGAAACTGGAAAGTACTGAAGTACAAAGGGATCTGGGGGTCCTGGTGCACGAAACTCAAAAGGTTAGTATGCAGGTGCAGCAAGTGATTAAGAAGGCCAATGGAATGTTGGCTTTCATTGCTAGGGGGATAGAATATAAAAATAGGGAGGTATTGCTTCAGTTGTACAAGGTATTGGTGAGACCGCACCTGGAATACTGCATACAGTTTTGGTGTCCATACTTAAGAAAGGACATACTTGCTCTCGAGTCAGTACAAAGAAGGTTCACTCGGTTAATCCCGGGGATGAGGGGATGGTTGAGTAGATTGGGACTCTACTCATTGGAGTTCAGAAGAATGAGAGGCGATCTTATTGAAACATATAAGATTGTGAAGGGGTTGGATCGGGTGGATGCGGGGAAGATGTTCCCGATGATGGGTGAAACTAGAACTAGGGGGCATAGTCTTAGAATAAGGGGCTGCTCTTTCAAAACTGAGATGAGGAGGAACTACTTCACTCAGATGGTGGTAGGTCCATGGAATATGCTGCCCCAAAAAGCTGTAGAAGCTACATCATTACATAAATTTAAAACAGAAATAGACAGTTTCCTAGAAGTAAAGGGAATTAAGGGTTACGGGGAGCGGGCAGGAATTTGGACATGAGTCTAGGTTCGGATCGGTCATGGCCCTATGGGTAGCGGAGCGGGCCCAGGGGCCATGTAGCCTGATCCTGCTCCTATTTTGTGTGTCTAATTCTGTTAGATTCAGGAGATGGTTCTGTGTTAGTGGATTGGCGGTTAGGATCAGATCAGCCATGATCTTATTGAATGGCGGAGCAGGCTCGAGGGGCCGATTGGCCTACTCCTGCTCCTATTTCTTATGTTCTTATGTTCTTATGCTCCAAGCTACCCTCCGGCAGATAGACAGGCGTGATGTGCCACTGGCGCAGGGGTGGGACGATGCGATAGGGGAGATGAAAGTGCAAACTCCTCTCAAAGTATTTGCATATCTCAACCTCGTCACCCCTCAACCAGCACCCGACATGCTGCCTCCTCTCCCCAGCCCAGTCTGCTCCTACACAGGTGCCGGTGGAGCTGTCTTTGGCGGGGCCCTCACAGGCTCCAAGAGGTCATCGGCTGCGAGCTCCTCAGCAATCAGAGCAAGGATCACAGCAGCCTGCCTCTACCTCTGCTGAAGCCACAGGGATTGCACCACATAGGAGTTAGGGAAAGAAAAATAAAAGCTTTCTAGGTCACCGAGGATACGCATATGTGTGTTTGCAAACATTTTGTTACTATCTTTAATTCATTAACTCACATTAAATTTATTACATTGCACCACCTCCCCAGGTTCCCCATTCCTGAATGGCGAGTGCTAGCTCATGTTTTCAATTGTTTGGTGCTGAATGTGAAGATATGAAATTGACTGAGACCAATTAGTGCATGTGTCACAAGTGGATGGATGATTACAGGGCTGCTTGTGTAAATTGGCAGGGTGGGGGACGGGGAGGGGCCGTGGGAATTGATAATTACTTTGGTTCAGTGACAAACTGAACCTTCGAGCTATCAGGGCATCCCAGGCATCCCGAGCAGCAATGTGATTGGCTGGTGTGGTGTTGGGCGCCACATCTGCATCTTCATCCTCACCATTGGAATCCTCATCAGATGAAGAGTGCTGAGCGGCTTGTTCCTCCTCCACCTCTCATCCTCGCTGCTGTACTACGTTGTGCAGAATGCAGCAGACCACAATATCCTAGAGACCCTCACAGGTGAGTACTGAAGGGCGCCTCCAGACCTGTCCAGGCTCCTGAAGCACAACTTGAGCATGTCGATGGCTTGCTCGATGACACATCTGGTTGTGATATGGCTTGCATTGTAGCGCTCTTGGGGTTCAGTGGTGGGGTTCCTGAGCTGTCTTCAGCCAGGATTGAACGGGGTATACTTTATCACCTAGCAGCCACCCTTTAAGGCTGGTTCCAGGTCTGAACAGGTTGGACTGCCGCAGTATGAAAGCATCTTGGCAGCTCCCAGGGAATCTGGTGCAGACCTGCACGAACCTTTTCTTGTGGTTGCACACCAGCTGCACACTGATGAAATAAAATTCCTTGTGGTTGATGAATGCTCCTGGTTGATCAGGGGGTGCTCAGATTGCCACGTGTGTGCAATCGATGGCACTCTGCTCCTGTGGGAAGCCAGCCAGAAACTTGAATCTGATTGCTTACTCATTCTGGCTACTGTCATCACATGTTTCTATACCTCCCAGCCCTGGAAAACAATCCATCCGTCACCTGCCTTATGCATTTATGTGCAGCTGACTGCGAGACCCTAGCTATGTCTCCACCAGCGCCCTGGAAGGAGCCGTGGGCAAAGAAATTGAGGGTGGTGGTGACTTTGGCAGCCACTGGTAATCTGTGGCCACCGGGTCCAGCAGGGAGCAGGTCTTCTTCTAGGAGGCTGCAAATGTCTGCCACCACCTGTCGTGACAACCTCAGCCTCCGGAAGCACTGCTCCTCCGACAGATCGATAAGCTGACGCTCTGTAGACCCTGTTAGGTGGGTAGTGCCTCCTGCGATCTCGATCCCTTTGTTGTTCCTTTCTCTGCTCACCACCGGCAGCTCCCTCCCCAGCATGCCCTTGCTGCTGGTGATGCTCATTCTCTTCCTTGTCCGAAGTCCAATCAAAAGAAGACTCCCATCCTGTGAGGACCTCCAAACTGTTCGAATAATTCTCTCACACCAGGTCGCTCGCCATATCGTATCCCAGAGGGAACTGAGAAAGTCGCTGTGAGCACTGAACCTTCATTCAGATCGGGCCTCCTGACCTTTAACCATCCCCATAAAATGCCGCAAAATCTCGCCTCCATTTCACTGCCGAGTGTCCCGAAACCCGGGAAACCCATGCAGGAAACGTTAATGTCAAATCGCTGGAAAAATCGCACGACAGGAGCCTAATTTAAATATAGTAATGATGGACCCGCCTCTCCAGAGTGGGATATTCGAACAGGCCGATATCTGCCGTGGTAAAAGACATGTGCGGCAGGTTAGGGTCACGTTTCGCGTATTTGACGGTTTAACCCCCACCTGACCCTCTCCCACCCATCGTGGGGGGGGGGCGACAGGTAGTGGGGGGCGGTGTGTGCTTAATATTGTGACCCTTGGGTTGGAAATTAGACTGGGTCCACGTTCTGGCCCAGCACCCAGCAGCAAGCGCCCAAACAGCGAGGCCTGAGGCGGCCCTGAAATTGGGCCTCAGGCTTCAACTGCACCTCTGAGATGAGCTGTCAACTCCACATAGAAACAAAAAAGATAGGAGCAGGAGTAGGCCATTTGGCCCCTCGAGCTTGTTCTGCCATTCAATGAGATCATGGCTGATCATCCAAACTCAGTACGCTGTCCCTACTTTCTCCCCATATCCCTTGATCCCTTTAGCCTTAAGAAATATATCTAACTCCTTCTTGAATATATTTAATGAATTGGCCTCAACTGCCTTCTGCGGTAGAGAATTCCACAGGTTCACCACTCTCTGGGTGAAGAAATTCCTCCTCATCTCTGTCCTAAATGGCCTACCCCTTATCTTTAGACTGTGACCCCTGGTTCTGGACTCCCCCGCCATCGGGAACATCCTTCCTGCATCTAGTCTGTCTAGTCCTGTTAGAATTTTATAAGTTTCAATGAGATCCCCTCTCATTCTTCTAAACTCCAGCGAGTATAAGCCCAATTGACCCAATCTCTCCTCATACGTCATCCCTGCCATCCCAGGTATCAGTCTAGTGAATCTTCGCTGCACTCCCTCCATGGCATGAACATCCTTCCTCAGATAAGGCGACCAAAACTGCACACAATACTCAAGATGTGATCTCACCAAGGCCCTGTACAACTGTAGCAAGACATCCTTGTTCCTGTACTTGAATCCTCTCGCTACGAAGGCCAACGTACCATTTGCCTTCTTAACCGCCTGCTGCACCTGCATGCTTACCTTCAGCGACTGGTGCACAAGGACACCCAGGTCTCGTTGCACTTCCCCTTCTCCCAATCTATTGCCATTCAGGTAATAATGTGCCTTCCTGTTTTTGCCACCAAAGTGGATAACCTCGCATTTATCCACATTATACTGCATCTGCCATGCATCTGCCCAATCACCCAACCTGTCCAAATCATACTGGAGTTTCTCGGCATCCTCCTCACAGCACACACGCCCACCCAGCTTTGTGTCGTCTGCAAACTTGGAGATATTACATCTAGTTCCCGCGTCTAGATCATTAATATATATTGTGAATAGCTGGGGTCCTAGCACCGATCCCTGCGGTACCCCACTAGTCACTGCCTGCCACTCGGAAAAAGACCCGTTTATTCCAACTCTTTGCTTCCTGTCCACCAACCAGTTCTCTATCCAAGTCAATACCTTGCCCCCAATCCCTTGTGCTTTAACTTTACACGCTAATCTCTTATGCGGGACCTTATTGAAAGCCTTCTGAAAGTCCAAATACACCACATCTACTGGTTCCCCCTTATCTTTTCTACCAGTTACATCCTCAAAAAATTCCAGTAGATTAGTCAAGCACGATTTACCTTTTGTAAATCCATGTTGACTTTGTCCGATCCTATCACTGTTTTCCAAGTGCTCTGCTATTACATCTTTTATAATGCACCCTAGCATTTTCCTCACTACCGATGTCAGGCTTACTGGTCTATAACTCCCTGTTTTTTCTCTACCACCTTTTTTAAATAGTGGGGTTACATTAGCTACCCTCCAATCTATGAGAACTATTCCAGAGTCTATAGAATTTTGGAAGATGACCAGCAATGCATCTACTATTTCTAGGGCCGCTTCCTTAAGTACCCTAGGTTGTAGATTATCAGGCCCTGGTGATTTATCGGCCTTCAATCCCATCAATTTCCCTAACACCATTTCCCTACAAATACTGATTTCATTCAATTCCTCCCTCTCATTAGACCCTATGTTCCCCAAAATCTCTGGGAGGTTATTTGTGTCCTCCTTTGTGAAGACAGAGCCAAAGTATGTATTTAATTGATCAGCCATTTCTTTGTTCCCTATTATAAATTCCCCTGATTCTGACTGCAAGGGACCTATGCTTGACTTCACCAATCTTTTTCTCTTCACATATCTATAGAAGCTTTTACAGTCAGTTTTTATGTTCCCTGCAAGCTTACTCTCATACTCTCATACAGGAACTGCATCTAAACAAATATTAACGTTAAACTCAGCTCTAGCTGGCGGCTGCCGGGGCCTTCTGAGGAATCCTGTGGGACAGGCCCAGTGCCCACCCTGCCCATCGATAACTGATTTATAAAGGTGTCCTTCAACAGGCGTTTGGCCCCTCATTAACATATTTAAGGCATCTGCCTGGGACATCAAAAAATATAGTCCCCACGAATTCAGCAGCGGGTCCAATGTCTGCACAGATTGGGACATTATGATAAAAATTAGTTTGTAATAACGGCCGCAAAACCTGTCAATTTAGCACTGGGTCGGCCTGCCACACTCAGGGTTCTTCAGCGGCCCCCGCAACCACCAGCGAAAGGTGTTAGGTATATTTTTTTAAATGAAATTAGCTGTGGAGCCAGGAGGAGTGGGAGTGCTCCCCCCAACTCCACATGCCTGGTGATCCACCCCCAGCTCATGGAGCACTGAATCAGGCCCACACGAATCTCTATCCCAATGGATGAGGAAAGGATCTGAAGCCATCCTAATGATGCTCACATTGACACTGGGCACTGCAAGGCAATCAGTGCCCACATACAACCGTAAAACTTTACAGAAGGAAAGAGGCCATTCAGCCCATCATCTCTGTATCAATCCCAAAATAATCCCACTGCCCCGCCCTCGCCCCATTAGCACCGTATCAATCCAAAACCAATCCCACTGCTTCACTCTCTCCCCATTAGCACCGTATCAATCCAACACTAATCCCATTGCCCCGCCCTCTCCCCATTAGCACCGTATCAATCCAACACTAATCCCACTGCCCCGCGCTCTCCCCATTAGCACCATATCAATCCAAAACCAATCCCACTGCCCCGCCCTCTCCCCATTAGCACCGTATCAATCCAACATTAATCCCACTACCCCGCGCTCTCCCCATTAGCACCGTATCAATCCAAAACCAATCTCAATGCCCCGCCCTCTCCCCATTAGCACTGTATCAATCCAACACTAATCCCACTGCCCCACTTTCTCTCCATAGCCCTGTATCATTCCATTATTAATCACACTGCCTCACTCTGTCCCTATAGCCATGTATCAATCCAAAACTAATCTCACTGCCCCACTCTCTCGCCATAGCCCTGTATCAATCCAAAACAAATACCCTCTGTCCCACTCTCTCCCCATAGCTCTGTATCAATCCCAAACTAATCTCTGTATTCTGCTTATGTGGTGTATGTGCCTTTAAGAGCAATTATGGTGTATGTGCCCCAGGTGTGCGTAATGCCGGTAATTGCCACTTGGGCTATATAAGCCTGTGTATTGTGTATATCCTTTAGAAACCCCCCCCCAGACTTGCTTAGTAAATACCTATGAACCAACTCCTGTCTTCAGTGTCTTTATCTACACACGGACACTACAGTGGCGACGAAGTGGAAACGGACTTACCTGCAATTCGGCAGCACCTCAAGGACATCGATTCCTCCAGCATCCAGAAGACTCAAGGAAGTAAGAGAAACTGTGGTTTCACCAGCTGGCCAAGCTGGTGACAGGTACTGCGCTAATCCTTCCTGGGCGTCAGGCTGGAGCTCCAGCGGCGGGCTCTACAGCTGAGACAGGCAGCGAAATCGGAAGCAAGCAATAACGGACTGGGAGGGTGCACTCGAGAGACGGCCGGCGCGGCAAGCAGGTCAGCGTTTAGACCTCCGTCGGGAACGAGTCTCCAACAGTGAATAAACGGAAACCACAGTAAAACAGCGTTGTTATCGGTAGCAGCGGCGGGAAAGCGCGGGAAGCGCCATATCGTTGCTACAGAGAGAAAAAAAAAAGCGCGGGAAGCGCCATACCTTTTCTGAAATGCCTAAATCTGGTAATATTGAGGCTTTTGATGGCGAAATAGAAGATTGGACCACATACGTGGAAAGAGTAGAGGTTTATTGCACTGCAAATGGAATAACAGGTGAAAAAAAAGCTTCAGTACTTCTGAACTTAATGGGCGCGAAGACATACGGGCTGTTACGAAATTTAATCACTCCAGCCAAACCAAAGGACAAGACTTTTAAAGAAATTGTTGATACCCTGCAGGAGCATTTAAACCCAACACCGCTGCTGATAGCGGAACGATTCAAGTTCTTCAAGAGAAATCAACACAAGAATGAAAGTAACGCTGATTACCTAACCGAATTAAGAAAGCTATCAAAGTACTGCCAATTCGGAGCAGGACTATCGGATTATCTTCGAGACAAATTTGTTTGCGGTCTCTTCAGTGAAGGAACACAAAAAAGACTGCTTTCTGAAAAGATTTAACATTGGACAAAGCTTTCAGTATGGCTGTATCATACGAAGCAGCAGCAAAAGGAGCTGCAGAGATACAACAAGAGACACAGGACTTCGGCACCCATAAAATGACACAGGAGTTCGGAAGATGTTATCGCTGCGGCAGATCCACCCATAACCAGAGGGACTGCTGGTTCAAGGGCAAAGCATGCAGGCAATGTGGTAAGATTGGACACATTGCACGGGTATGCCAATCCGGACAAAATAAATCCACTGACAGAAAACAAAAAATCAATAAAGAAAAGTACAGGAAGGTACAAATGATGACGGACAATAGCTCCGAAGACCAGAATAGCGATAGCGACTCCGGAAACAAGAGACTAAGCTGTCTCAAATTACATAATGTACTTGCCAAAGAGGATTACCAAACCATTTGGGTTACCCTCACAATAGCAGGGTCCCCAGTTAAAATGGAGCTAGATACAGGATCAGCTCTAACCGTAATAAATCGACGAGATTATGAGAGGCTATTTTCGCATATACCTCCAAAAGACACATCCATTATCTTAAAAACATATACGGGGCAGAAAGTCTACCCCAAAGGAAAAATAAGGGTGCCTGTGGTATACAACGGCAAAGAAATACAGAAGTTGTATTTATACATTCTACAAGATGGTGGTCCACCGTTGTTGGGACGTGAATGGATAAGGAAGATACGTTTAGACTGGCACTCCATTCAGGCACTGACGGTTACCAGTAAGGAATAAAACAATGATGACATCATACCTGAACGATTAAAAGACATCTTGGCCAACGCCAAAGAAGTGTTTCAAGAGAAACTAGGAACCTTGAAAGGCATCACCGCCTCAATAAAAGTGGAAGATACAGCAATTCCAAAATTTTTTAAGGCAAGACCGTTGCCATACGCAATACGTCCGGCAGTCGAGGCAGGGCTGAAGAATTTGGAAAAGGCAGGCGTATTATCCAAAATAGATTGGAGCGAATGGGCAACACCCATTGTTCCAGTCATGAAAAAAACATTGAAAAATAACTCTGAGGAACAGAAAAAAATTCGCATCTGTGGGGACTTTAAGGTGACTGTAAACCCGGTCCTTCACACCGTACAGTATCCTCTTCCGAGGATAGAAGATATTTTCGCCTCACTATCCGGAGGGAAACGTTTCACAAAAATTGACTTGGCACAGGCATATCTACAGATGGAGGTTGAGGAGACCTCTAAAAAGTATCTCACAATAAACACACACAAAGGCCTGTACCAGTACAATCAACTGGTTTTTGGAATAGCATCAGCTCCAGCTATCTGGCAAAGAGCTATGGAGCAAGTCCTGCAAGGGATTCCGGGGACTCAATGCTACCTAGACGACATCCTTATAACAGGAGAAAACGACAACGAGCACCTTGCCAATTTGGAGCAGGTGCTCACTAGGCTGAAAGAACGGGGCCTACGAGCAAATCGCCCCAAGTGCGAATTTTTCCAAAATCAGATATCATATTGTGGCCACATAATTAATAAGGAAGGGTTGCATAAGTCACCTGAAAAAATTGAAGCAGTTATAAAAGCCCCAGCACCTGAAAATGTTTCACAATTAAGGTCATTCCTGGGATTAATAAATTACTATCATAAATTTTTACCGAACTTATCAACTATTCTACACCCTCTTAATGATCTTCTACAGACAGGAGTGATTTGGAAATGGAACGAAGACTGTAAACGTGCCTTCCATAAATGTAAAGACTTAATCACATCCGAGAAAATTTTGGCTCATTACAACCCATCACTACCAATCAGACTGGCGTGCGATGCATCCCCTTACGGCATAGGAGCGGTATTGTCCCATAGATTCCCTGATGGCTCGGAACGGCCGATAGCTTTTGCGTCACGCTCATTGAACTCAGCTGAGCGTAACTATGCCCAGATAGACAGGGAAGCACTCAGCCTGGTATGGGGAGTGAAGAAATTCAACCATTACCTACACGGACAAAAATTTACCTTGCTGACTGACCATCAACCCCTCATCTCCATATTCAACCCTAAAAAAGGTGTCCCCATTATGACGGCACAAAGACTACAGAGGTGGTCCCTTTTTCTAGGGGCACACCAATACAACATTGAATACAAAGGGTCAAAACAGCATGGGAATGCTGACGGTTTATCACGCCTACCATTGCCAACGATAGAAGAGGCACCTACAGTAGACCCAGTAGAGATATTCCACTCTACCATAGTGGAATGTCTACCGGTGACAAATTCTGCCATTGAAAGGGAGACAAGAAATGACCCTACTCTCTCACGGGTCTACGATTTAACAGTGAAGGGATGGCCAGCACATGGCGAACCACTGTTGCCCGCATTCTCGCAAAGAAGAGAACAGCTGTCAGTGTGCCGAGGAACCTTGATGTGTGGATCCAGAGTGGTGATTCCACCCAAACTCCAGGATAAAGTGCTAAAGGAGCTTCACGAGGGGCATCTGGGTGGAGTGAAAATGAAGAACCTAGCTAGGGCGTTTGTATGGTGGCCAGGTATCGATGGAGACATCGAAGACATGACCAAGAGCTGCCTAGGATACCAGAAGGTCCAAAATGCTCCGCCACAGGCCCCTCTACATCCATGGGAGTGGCCCTCATCTCCCTGGCAAAGGGTGCACATCGACTTTGCTGGTCCATTTATGGACTCAATGTTCTTAATCGCAGTTGATGCACACTCCAAGTGGCCGGAGGTAATAAAGATGTCCTCCACCACCACGGAAAAAACCATCACAGTGTTAAGGACCATATTTGCCAGGAATGGGCTGCCGGAGCAGATATGTTCTGATAATGGACCGCAATTTGTGTCCGAAGAATTCAGAAAGTTCTTAAAGAACAATGGGGTAAAGCACTACACGTCCGCCCCATACCATCCCGCCACCAATGGATTGGCTGAAAGGTTTGTCCAGACCTTCAAGAAGGCCATCAAGGCCATGGGTAACGAAGACATAAAACTTCAGCACAAGGTGGATAATTTCTTATTTGCATATAGGAATGCAACGCATATGGTTACTAACCAAACTCCCGCCATGATGTTCTACAATAGAAACCTAAGATGCCGGCTGGATTTGGTCAAGCCCAACATCCGAAGGGACGTGGAGAACCAGCAGTTTCAGGGCATGAATGAAAGGCCAACTAGGGCCTTCCAGATAGGCCAACCGGTTTTGGCCCGGGACTACCGTACCGAGAAATGGCAGCCTGGAACTATCTGCACACGATTAGGACCACTGATGTATACCGTGGACATCAGAGACAGCATAATAAGGCGCCATGCTGACCAAATCATCAAGTCATCCGAAAAGGGACAACCTACACCACCACTCTATACATCTAACGATGAAGTAGAGATACCCATATCTACCTCCGATCCGGTGATACTGGAGCCCGATGAACCCGACACTGGCCTTCAAGCTGAATCAGCCTTGCCAGAAGAACCTACTACACCACCAGAAACTACTACACCCCCGAGGCGTTATCCGGACCGAGTCAGGAAGCCTCCTGAGAGGCTAACTTATAATTAATTAATACAGCAATGTATATTATTTTGCATATAACATGTAATTAATAATTACTTAAAATATGATGTACTAGTTAGCTAGAAGGGGAGGAATTGTGGTGTATGTGCCTTTAAGAGCAATTATGATGTATGTGCCTTTAAGAGCCCCAGGTGTGCGTAATGTCGGTAATTGCCACTTGGGCTATATAAGCCTGTGTATTGTGTATATCCTTTAGAACCCCCCCCCCCCAGACTTGCTTAGTAAATACCTATTGTGGTAAACCACTGTTTGTATTCCTGTTTGTCCTGTTTGTATTCCACTGTGTACATGCCTGGACATGCCTCGGCTGACTCCTCCCACAGGTCCTAGTATAAAGGTGACTGCTCCCCAGCCCTTTGTATTTCTGGACCGGTCGACCACTCGAGGCAGACCTCCATTCTGTTGTTAATAAAAGCCTTTGGTTACTCTTCTAACTCTCAGTCTTTTATGAGTAATTGATAGCGCATCAATTTTATTAACAACATTTTTATAATGGAGAAGATCCTCACACCAGCATGCCTGGACTTAGATCATCGGGAGGCGGACTCATCCACCAAGTTTACTCACTGGCTTAAGTGTTTCGAAAAATTCCTGACCGCCTCCGAAGCAATCAAATCGGACGAGGACAAACTGGATGTCCTGACCTCCAAAGTGAACCACCAAGTGCACTCGGTCATCCAAGACGCGACCTCGTACGCGGACGCTATCAAGCTCCTCAAGGACCAGTACACGCGCCCAGTGAACGAAGTGTACGCCAGGCACCTCCTGGGGAGTCGTAAACAACAACCTGGGGAATCGACCGTGGAATACCTTCAGGCACTGTCTGTGCTTGGCCGGGCCTGTGGTTGTAAGGATGTAAAGGCCGCCGTGTACACAGAGGAACTTATCCGGGACGCTTTTGTAGCGGGCCACAGATCCAATTACACCCGACAGCGACTGTTGGAGCAGAGTAACCTCGACCTCAACAAGGCCTCTGAACTCGCACTATCGTTGGATGCAGCCTACCAGGGCATGGATGCCTACTCCTCTGCACCGTGGACGCCGCGGGGAATGACAGCCTGGGACACGGTAGGACCGCCTCATAGCGCCGTGCCACCCCAGCCACACCCCAACAACGGCCCAACTACTGCAGCAGTGTCCCAAGGCCAGACAGCAGTGCCCCAAGGCCAGAAATGCTACTTCTGTGGCCAGGCAAAACACCCCAGAGCGCGCTGCCCGGCGAAAAACGCGATCTGCTCGGGCTGCGGGAAGAAGGGACACTACGCTAGCGTCTGCAGGGCCAAAGCCACCCCGAACCCCAGCAGCACCGCGTGTGGGCCATGCGGGCCGCCATCTTGGACCTCCCCGGCCATGTGCGAATCACCGGTACAGCAGCCATTTTGGACGCCTCCAGCCACATGGGGATCATGGACGCCGCCATCTTGGACGACAGCCGGGACGCAGCAGGCCCCCGACACCGCCTCATCTGATACCCGCAGCGACACACCGACCCCTACGCTGGCATCCGTTACACTGGACCAAGCGAGACCGCACCAACTGGCCAGTTCCACAATGGACATTAAGGTAAATGGTCACGATACAATCTGCCTTTTTGACTCTGGGAGCACGGAGAGCTTCATCCACCCCGACACGGTGCGGCGTTGCTCTCTCCCAGTCCTGCCTGCGCAACAGCGGATTTCTATGGCCTCCGAGTCCCAGTCGGCGGACATCGGCGGCTACTGCGTGGTGACACTCGTAGTAGACGGGACCGTGTACGATCATTTTAAACTTCTGGTCCTGCCTGACCTCTGCGCTGCCGTCCTGCTGGGGTTAGATTTTCAGTGCCACCTTAAAAGTGTTACGATGGCGTACGGTGGACCCCTACCCCCACTCACAGTCCGCAGCCAGCAGCTTCCAAACTGCCCGCCGCGCACCAGGTGCAACCTCTCCACACTCAGAGTCACCCCCCCCCAACTGTTTGCTAACCTCACCCCCGACTGTAAGCCCATCGCCACAAAGAGCAGGCGATACAGTGCCGGGGACAGGGTTTTCATTAAAACCGAAGTGGAGCGGCTCCTGAAAGAAGGGATTATTGAGGGCAGCACCAGCCCCTGGCGAGCCCAGGTTGTGGTCGTTAAGACCGGCGAGAAGCAGCGCCTGGTCATCGACTACAGCCAGACAATAAATCGCTACACCCTGCTGGACGCCTACCCACTCCCCCGTATAGCTGATATGGTCAACCAGATCGCGCAGTACCGCGTCTTCTCGACCATTGACCTGAAATCAGCGTACCACCAGCTCCCCATCCGCCCTGAGGACCGCCAGTACACTGCCTTTGAGGCAAACGACCGCCTCTATCACTTCCTTAGGGTTCCCTTTGGCGTCACCAACGGGGTCTCCGTCTTCCAAAGGGAGATGGACCGGATGGTAGATCAAAATGCGTTGCAGGCCACTTTCCCATATCTGGACAATGTGACCATCTGCGGCCGTGACTTGCAGGACCATGACGCAAACCTCGAAAAATTCCTCCGCACCGCCCAACTCCTAAACCTGACATATAACAAGGAGAAGTGCATATTCCGCACAAACCGCCTCGCCATCCTTGGCTGTGTTGTGGAACACGGAGTCATCGGCCCCGACCCCGACCGGATGCGTCCCCTTATGGAACTTCCACTGCCCCACTGCCTCAAGGCCCTGAAGAGGTGCCTAGGGTTTTTCTCCTATTACGCCCAGTGGGTCCCCTACTATGCGGACAAGGCCCGTCCGCTGATCAAGTCCACCTCTTTTCCCTTGACGGCAGAGGCCCGCTTAGCCTTCCACCGTATCAAGGAGGACATTGCCAAAGCCACCATGCACGCAGTGGACGAATCCATCCCCTTCCAGGTGGAAAGCGACGCGTCTGACTTTGCCCTGGCCGCTACCCTCAATCAGGCGGGGAGACCCGTGGCCTTCTTTTCATGAACCCTCCAAGGCCCGGAGACCAGACACTCCGCTGTTGAGAAGGAGGCCCAGGCGATTGTGGAGGCTGTGCGTCATTGGAGGCACTACCTGGCCGGAAAACAATTTACCCTGCTCACTGACCAGCGTTCAGTTGCTTTTATGTTTAACAACAAGCAGAGGGGCAAAATCAAAAATGACAAGATCTTGAGGTGGAGAATCGAACTTTCCACCTACAACTACGAGATCTTGTACCGGCCCGGGAAGCTAAATGAACCCCTGGATGCGCTATCGCGTGGCACCTGCGCCAGCGCGCAGATCGATAAACTGCGGGCCCTCCACAATGACCTCTGCCACCCGGGGGTCACCAGGTTCTTCCACTTCATCAAGGCCCGCAACCTGCCTTACTCTATTGAGGAGGTCAGGACCATGACCAGGAACTGCCAAGTCTGCGCTGAGTGCAAACCGCACTTTTATAGACCAGACAGGGCCCACCTGATAAAAGCCACTCGCCCCTTCGAGCGCCTGAGCGTCGATTTTAAAGGGCCTCTCCCCTCCTCCGACCGCAATGTGTACTTCCTCAATATTATTGATGAGTACTCCCGTTTCCCGTTCGCCTTCCCCTGCCCGGACATGACCAGTGCCACGGTCATTAAATGTCTGAACAACCTCTTCACCCTGTTCGGCTTCCCCAGCTATATCCATAGCGACCGGGGCTCATCGTTTATGAGCGACGAACTCCGTCAGTACCTGCTAACTAGGGGTATTGCCACAAGCAGGACCACCAGTTACAACCCCCGGGGGAACGGACAGGTGGAAAGAGAAAATGCGACAGTTTGGAAGGCCGTCCTGCTAGCCTTAAAGTCTAGGGGCCTTCCAACCTCCCGCTGGCAGGATGTGCTTCCCGATGCGCTCCACTCTATTCGGTCACTGCTCTGCACTGCCACTAACGCCACCCCTCATGAGAAAATGTTTGTCTTCCCAAGGAAGTCCACATCGGGGACATCGCTACCGCCATGGCTGACGTCCCCAGGGCCGGTCCTACTGAGAAGACACGTGAGGACCCATAAAATGGACCCCCTGGTCGAGAGGGTCGACCTCCTCCACGCCAACCCCCAGTATGCTTACATCGCATACCCGGACGGGCGGGAGGACACAGTCTCCATAAGAGACCTTGCACCCTCGGGGGCCACAGTAACCCACTACTCACTACCACCCCCCCCCACGATCCGATATCCAGCCCCAGCAGACGGCAGGCCTGGGCCCCGCGACCCGCTCGACATCTACGAGGACGACACGCCTGTGCCACAGCCTACGCTGGACTCGACGCCGGAAACTTCACTAGCCCTGCCGTCGCCACGCAGATCACAGCGGCAGACAAGACCTCCGGAGAGACTCCAATACACTAACTTTTAATACACTTCACCCCGCCGGACTCAATTTTAAACAAGGGGTGAATGTGGTAAACCACTGTTTGTATTCCTGTTTGTCCTGTTTGTATTCCACTGTGTACATGCCTGGACATGCCTCGGCTGACTCCTCCCACAGGTCCTAGTATAAAGGTGACTGCTCCCCAGCCCTTTGTATTTCTGGACCGGTCGACCACTCGAGGCAGACCTCCATTCTGTTGTTAATAAAAGCCTTTGGTTACTCTTCTAACTCTCAGTCTTTTATGAGTAATTGATAGCGCATCACCTATGAACCAACTCCTGTCTTCAGTGTCTTTATCTACACACGGACACTACAGTTTATTTCTGTGTATTCTGTATATTCTATACTAGCTGGGTGGGCCCGGCTTTGCCAGGGCAGTTTAGAGGGCTGCGTAGTTGACGGCCGGCCGCTGCCGCTGCCCCGCTCTGTGTGTCGGGCCGCGCGGTTGACGGCCGCCTGCTGCCGATTCCCCGCTCTGTGTTTCAGGCCAAGCAGTTGTGAGGCCCGGCCCGAGTGACCCCAACTCACCTCCCGCTCCGGCGGTCTGACACAGCTGCCCCGCTCACTGTTGAGGAAAAGCAGGGGAAAAAATGTCGGCGAGGTTTCTGGAGGCTGCAGGATTAGGTCCCGCCCGCGATGCACTGATTGGTCAACCATCAGGTCACTGAACGGTAGGATTGGTCAACCATCATGTCACTCAACGCTAATGAGTGGTAGGATTGGTCAACTGTTAATGAGCGGATTTTTGAACGTTTTTTGTACACTGTCCGAACAATTTTTGTCTGACCAAAAAGTCAATATGCCTATGACACTCCCCTGATCATCAGCTTTCTTTTGATATAACATATGTGTAGGTACGCTCTATAACTTTTGAGTGTATAGCGGACACACAGACAGACAGACAGACAAACCAACTCCTTTATTATATACTAGCTGGGGGAGCCCGGCTTTGCCAGGGCTGTTTTGGGCCGGGCGGATAAATCGAGTGCGAGGCTTTGGGGCCTGTCTGTGTCCCTCTGTGAATCTGCTGCCGGGCAACATTTTAAATTGAGTCCCAGGCTTTTGGGCCCTGTCTGTGTCCCTCTCTCAATCTGCTGCCGGGCAACATTTCTACCTTTTAATACCTTGAAAGATGAAAGTGAAAGTACTTATAAAACGTTTTTGGTAAATCTTATGTTATTTTTAAAAGAGATACTAACTTTTTCAAAGCTGGATGATCAAAGTAGTTTGAGCTGGAAGCAGTGAAACAATGGCTGCCACATCCCTGAGATGAAAATGATTAGTCCCGCCCACACACACACACACTGATTGGCCAACCATCAGGTGACTGTACTGCAGGATTGGTCAATCGTGACGGCACAGGATTGGTGGAACCTTGAAGTCAGTCAATCAATGCTAAGTAGCAGATAATGAGTTTAATTTTGAAGGTTTTTTGCATAAGGCGCGAACAATTTTCGTCCGACCGAAAAGTAAATACGCTTCCGACCGTCCCGGAAGCGTAAGCTTTCTTTGGAGGTAACGCGCGCGTAGGTACGCTCTATAACTTTCGAGCGCATAGCCGGACAGACACACACGTGAGGACAGACAGACAGGCGGACACACAGACAGACAGACAGACAAACAAACCAACTCCTTTATTATATATAGCTGGGGGAGCCCGGCTTTGCCAGGGCTGTTTTGGGCCAGGCGGTTTAAATCGAGTCCCAGGCTTTGGGGCCTGTCTGTCTGTCCCTGTGTGAATCTGCTGCCGGGCAACATTTTAAATTGAGTCCCAGGCTTTGGGGCCTGTCTGTCTGTCCCTGTGTGAATCTGCTGCCGGGCAACATTTCTACCTTTTAATAGCTTCAAAGATGAAAGTGAAAGTACTTATAAAACGTTTTTGGTAAATGTTATGTTATTTTTAAAAGAGAAAGTAACTTTTTCGAAGCTGGATTTGCAGATTTTGAGCTGCAAGTAGTGAAGCAATGGCTGGCCGATGCCTGAGTTGAAAAGCATTAGTCCCGCCCACAGATGCAGCGATTGGCCAACCATCAGGTGACTGAACTGTAGGATTGGTCAATCGTGACGGCACAGGTTTGGTCGACCTTGACGTCAGTCAATCAATGCTAATTAGCAGATAATGAGTTTAATTTTGAAGGTTTTTTGCATAACGCGCGAACAATTTTCGTCCGACCGAAAAGTAAATACACTTATGACGGTTCTGGAATCGTCAGCTTTCTTTCGATATAACACACGTGTAGGTACGCTCTATAACTTTCGAGTTTATTCAATACAGACAGACGGAATGACAGACAGACAGATGTATCCTTTTATATATATAATATATAGATAGATAGATAGATAGATAGATAGATAGATATAGATACTAGCTGGGGGGGGGCCGGCGTTGCCAGGGCAGTTTAGAGGGCTGCGCGGTTGACGGCCAGCCACTGCCGCTCCCCTGCTCTGTGTCTCGGGCCTAGCGGTTGTGAGGCCCGGCCCGAGTGACCCCCCAACTCACCTCCCGCTCCGGCGGGCTGACGCAGCTGCCCCACTCGCTGTTGAGGGAAAGCAGGGGTAAAAATGGCGGCGAGGTTTCTGGAGGCTGCAGGATTAGGTCCTGCCCATGACGCACTGATTGGTCAACCATCAGGTCACTGAACTGTAGGATTGGTCAACCATCACGTCACTCAAAGCTAATGAGCGGTAGGATTGGTCAACTGCTAATGAGCGGATTTTTGAACATTTTTTGTATACTGTCCGAACAATTTTTGTCAATATGCCTATGACATGCCCCTGATCATCAGCTTTCTTTTGATATAACATATGTGTAGGTACGCTCTATAACTTTTGAGTGTATAGCGGACACACAGACAGACAGACAGACAAACCAACTCCTTTATTTATATATACTAGCCGAAGTGCCCGGCGGTGCCGAGGCTTTTTCGAGGGCATGTTGTTGTTGGAAGAGAGAGAGAGAGCGACTGGGGGTTAGAGAGAGAGCGACTGGGGGGAAGAGAGAGAGAGACTGGGGGGAAGAGAGAGAGCGCGGGTGGGGGGAAGAGAGGGCGGGGGGAAGGGAGGGGCGGGGGGAAGGGAGGGCGGGCGGGGGGGAAAGGGAGGGCGGGGGGGAGGGCGAGGGGGGAAGGGAGGGGAGGGGGGAGGGAGGGGGAAGGGAGGGCGGGGGGGGAAGGGAAGGGGGGAGGGGGGAAGGGAAGGGGGGAGAGGGGGGAAAGGGGAGGGGGAAGGGAAGGGAGGGGGGAGGGGGGAAGGGGAGGGGGGCGTGGGGGGGAGGGAGGGGAGGGAGGGCCGGGGGGAGGGCGGGGGGGAGGGCGAGGGGGGGAAGGGAGGGCGGGGGGGAAGGGGGGGGAAGGGAGGGAGGGGGAAGGGAGGGCGGGGGGGAAGGGAAGGGGGGGAGGGGGGAAGGGAAGGGGGAGGGGGAAGGGAGGGCGGGGGGGAAGGGAAGGGGGGGAGGGGGGAAGGGAAGGGGGAGGGGGAAGGGAAGGGGGAGAGGGGGGAAGGGGGAGGGGGAAGGGAAGGGAGGGGGAGGGGGGAAGGGGAGGGGGGCGCGGGGGGGAGGGAGGGCGGGGGGCCCCCCCGAGGGTCGTGGCCCCCCCGAGGGTCGCGGCCCCCCCGAGGGTCAAGGCCCCCCCCCGAGGGTCAAGGCCCCCCCGAGGGTCGAGGCCCCCCCGTGGGTCGCGCCCCCCCCGAGGGTCGCGGCCCCCCCCCGAGGGTCGCAGCCCCCCCCGAGGTGAAGACCGCCGATTGCGGCTGTGCGAGATGGCCGGGGGGCCAGTTGCCAGGGTGACGCTTGGCAGCCCCCCCCGAGGGTCGCGCCCCCCCCGAGGGTCGCGGCCCCCCCCGAGGGTCGCGCCCCCCCCGAGAGTCGCGGCCCCCCCCGAGGGTCGCGCCCCCCCCCGAGGTGAAGACCGCCGATTGCGGCTGTGCGAGACGGCCGGGGGGCCGGTTGCCAGGGTGACGCTTGACGCTCAGCAAGCCCCGCCCCCCGGCCGAGCCAGAGAGAGACGCCGCGTCTCAGCTCCTGCTGCGCGCGCACCCTAGCGGCGCTGGGCTGAGGCTCGGCCCTCCAGCCTTCGAGTGGGGCTGGGAGGTGCCTAGCTCGGGCGTGGGTGCGAAGGAGAAGCCGAGGCTTCGAGGCCTACCTGGAAAAACGGGGAAAGGTAGGAAAATTAATGAGATTAGATAAGTTAATTCGTTTCTAAATCATTTTTTTAAAAAACAATATGTGTTTTAAAAGCAACGTTTTTTTTAAAGACGCAGAAAGCGGGAAAAAGAAAGGAAAAGTTTGGAATCAAGATGGCGGCGGCTCACCTCGGTGCAGAACGATAAGGCCCGGCCACACACGCACCGATTGGCCCGGTGGCACACGCCAGCAACCCGGCGTACGATTGGTCGAGCTCGAGGTCACTCTGTCGCTAATGAGCGGATAATGAGATGCTAATGAGCGGAACGTTGAATGTTTTTGGGATACCGCGGGCGCGATTTTAGCCCGGCCGAAACGTAAATACGCTTAAAACCGTCTCGGAAGCGTAAGCTTTCTTTGGAGGTAACGCGCGCGTAGGTACGCCCTGTAACTTTCGAGCGCATACCCGACAGACGCACAGGCGATGACAGACAGACAGACAGACAGAATGACAGACAGAAGTACCGATTTATATATATAGATAGATAGATAATAGATAGATAGATAGATATTTCTGTTCATTGCATAGTATTACATGGTATCTACAGCACAGAAACAGGCCATTCAACCTAACGTCTCCATGCCGGTGTTTATGTTTCACACGAGCCTCCTTCCACCCCTCTTCATCTCACCTCATCAACATATCCTTCTACTCCTTTTTCCCTCATGTATTTATCTACCTTCTCCTTTAATGCATCTATGCTATTCGCCTCCACTGTTCCTTGTGGTAGCGAGTTCCACATTCTAACCACTCTCTGGGTAAAACGTTTCTCCTGAATTTCCTAGAACAATGCATCATGGAACCAACCAGGGAACAGGTTATTTTAGATCTTGCATTGTGTGATGAGACAGGGTTAATTAGTAACCTCATAGTGAAGGATCCTCTGGGAAAGAGTGATCATAATATGATAAAATTTCACATTGAGTTTGAGAGTGAGATACTTCAGTCGGAAATGAGTCTTAAACTTAAATAAAGCCAATTATATAGGTATGAGGAGTGAGTTAGCTAAGGTAGATTGGGAAATTAGATTAAAAGGTATGACGGTAGATAAGCAGCGGCAAACATTTAAAGAAATATTCCAAAATTCTCAAAGAATATACATTCCACTGGGAAATAAAAACTCCACGGGAAAAGTGATCCATCTGTGGCTAGCTGAAGAAGTTAAGGATAGTATTAGATTAAAAGAAGAGGCTTATAATGTTGTGAAGAATAGTAGCAAGTCTAAGGATTGGGAGAGCTTAAGAAACCAGCAAAGGATGACCAAAAAATTGATACAAAGGGAGAAAATAGAATATGAGAGTAAACTAGCAAGAAACATAAAAACAAATTGTAAGAGCTCCTACAAGTATATAAAAAGGAAGAGATAAGCAAAAGTAAGTGTTGGTCCCTTAGAGGCTGAGACAGGAGAAATTATACTGGAGAATAAGGAAATGGCAGTGATTTAAACAAATATTTTGTATCTGTCTTCACAGTAGAAAACACAAAACGCAAACCAAAAATAGCGAGGAACCAAGGGTCTAATAAGAGTGAAGAACTTAAAGTAATTAATATCAGTAGAGAAAAAGTACCAGAGAAACTAATAGGACTAAAAGCTGACAAATCCCCTGAACCTGATGGCCTACATCCTAGGGTTCTAAAAGAGGTGGCTACAGAGATAGTGGATGCATTGGTTGTGATCTTCCAAAATTCCCTAGATTCTGGAACGGTCCCAGCGGATTGGAAGGTCGCAAATGTAACACCGCTATTCAAGAAAGGAGGGACAGAAAAAACAGTGAACTACAGGCCAGTTAGCCTGACATCAGTCGTCGGGAAAATGCTGGAATCCATTGTTAAGGAAGTGGTATCAGGGCACTTAGAAAATCATAACATGATTAGGCAGAGTCAACATGGTTTTATGAAAGGGAAATCGTGTATAATAAATTTATTACAGTTTTTGGAGGATGTAACTAGCAGGGTAGATAAATGGGAACCAGTGGATGTAGTATATTTGGATTTCCAAAAGGCATTCGATAAGGTGCCACATAAAAGGTTACTATGCAAGATAAGGGTTCATGGGATTGGGGTAATATATTAGCATGGATAGAGGATTGGTTAACGGACAAAAAACAGAGAGTAGGGATAATTTCCGGTTGGCAGGCTGTAACTAGTGGGGTGCCACAAGGATCAGTGTTGGGGCCTCAGCTATTTACAATCTATATTAATGACCTAGATGAAGGGACTGAGTGCAATGCATCCAGTGTTTGCTGATGATACAAAGCCAGGTGGGACAGTAAGATGTGAGGCGGACGCAATGAGTCTGCAAAGGGATATAGATAGACTGAGTGAGTGGGCAATAAGGTGGTAGATGGAGTATAATGTGGGGAAATGTGAGGTTATTCACTTTGGAAGAATAGAAAAAATATTTTCTAAATGGTGAGAAACTATTAAATGTTGGTGTTCAGAGAGATTTGGGTGTCCTCGTACAGGAAACATAGAGTTAGCATGCAGGTACAGCAAGTAATTAGGAAGACAAATGGCATGTTGGCCTTTATTGCAGGGGGTTGGAGTATAAGAGTAAGGAAGTCTTGCTACAATTGTACAGGACCTTGGTGAGACCACACCTGGAGTACTGTGCACAGTTTTGGTCTCCTTATCTAAGGAAGGATATACTTGCCTTGGAGGCGGTGCAACGAAGGTTCACTAGATTGATTCCTGGGATGAGAGGGCTGTCCTATGATGCGAGATTGTGTAGAATGGGCCGATACCCTCTGGAGTTTAGAAGAATGAGAGGTGATCTCATTGAAACATACAAGATTCTGAGGGGGATTGACAGGGTAGATGCTGAGAGGTTGTTTCCCCCTGGCTGGAGAGTCTAGAACTAGGGGCATAGTCCAGGATAAGGGGTCGGCCATTTAAGACTGAGATGAGGAGGAATTTCTTCACTCAGAGAGTTGTGAACCTTTGGAATTCTCTACCCCAGAGGGCTGTGGATGCTGAGTTGTTGAGTATATTCAAGGCTGAGATACAGATTTTTTGGGGGGAAAAATTCATTCTCGCCTGGAAAGCAGTCGGTGTCCTCGCCAACTGCCGTTAATGGCCGCCCGAAATGGACACCATGCTAAACGAGGCAAATTGGTGTGGGGGGCATCGTGGTAGGTGGTGCAGCGCTAACCTTAGGCACAACACCTTCCTGGTGGCGGTGCACAAGGGATCCGGGACCGATGTGTAGTCCAGGTGCGGCATTGCTGCTTCCCCGAGCATCTGTGTGCAAGGCTGTGAAGCTGACAATGCATTGTGGGCAGTGAGGAGCTCTGAAATTTAAAGGGCCATGCACATTGAAGCAAGGGAAAATAAAATGCACTGATTCAATACATTTTTCAGCCCTTTCTGTCTTTCAGCAAATATTCAATATTTAAAAGAAGTTCCAAATGTCAATATTCAGCACTTAAAGCTGAATTACCTTCCTAAACTCAACAAATGGGAAAACTGCTTCAGCACTGTGGTGAAATAAGTCTTATAAGTATATACCTTATTCTACCTGTGTATAGTTTCCTATTGTAATCTATTGTAACCCTGCTGTTTTCTTGGTTGGCCAGGAATGCTGATGTACTGTATACCACTCTGCTGTGCCATTGATTGCCCTGATCTGTTACTTCGCCCCTGGCTCCACCTCCTAGTTCACTTCTGAGAAGCTGGTCAGAAGGCTAACATGTGTGTTCTGTTCTGTCCAGTTCTAAGCTATTAAAAGCCAACTGTTTGAGTTATAACTACCAGTCTCTGTAGCTATTTAAGGTATATCAAGCACTAACACAAATGGCTCAGCAAGCCAGGGAAGGGGCACCCAGGATCTCGCACGCAGCACACCAGCTTTGTGCAGGGGGTCAACACTGCAAGACAGGTCCCCTACCCACAGGGGCCAGGAGGCCCTTCGGGAAGAACAATATGGGACCAGCAGTGTCGCCCCCACCACCTGGCTCCAGTGCCCAAAGAAGCTTCATGACCTCAAACCACTGGTCAAGGTCAGTGAATGCATCTTCAAAAGCCGTCTCCTACCAACTGCACCACTAGCCACACACACTGCTCAATGCATGACCCCCAATCACTCACTTACCAACAATCTGCACCAATCACGAGGCACACCTCCTACTCCTAGTCTCATCTCGCCCCCTTTGAGGAGACGGTGCAGGCCATTCTTGGCTGAGCCCTTGGCCAGCGGCGGGGCTGAAAGGATACAAGGTGTGGGTATCTTCGTACGTTATCCTCCTTCTGACATGCACCTCTTACTTTCCTGCCCTCCCGTCAGCACAACTTCACCCTTGTGCCTTCCTCATTTCACACACCCAAGAAATGCAGCCTGCCCGGCCAGTGGGACCACAGGCGGATGATTCCATCCCGGATATGACGGCCACAAAGGGGCTGTCTGGGATGCATCCTTCCATCTGATTCCTCCTCTTATGCGTCTTCCTCTTCCCTGTGCAAGTAGATGCTGTAAATGTGAAATGACAGCATAAAATGCTGCAAATACTCAGTTGGTCAGGCTGCACGTTGACCTGAGATGTGAATTCCACGGATGTTGCGTGACCTGCTAAGTATCCGCAGCATGTTCTGTCTTCTGTTATCTGGACCAATATGTCGAGGAGCCGACTCGAGATCAGGCCATTTTAGACTGGGTATTGTGCAATGAGAAGGGACTTATCAGCAATCTTCTTGTACGAGGCCCCTTGGGTCAGAGCGATCATAATATGATCGAGCTCTCAGTCGAGATGGAGAGTGAGGAAATTGAATCAGAGACTAAGGTCCAGAACTTAAATAAAGAGAATTACGAGGGTATGAGACGGGAATTGGGTAAGATTGATTGGGTGGTGTTTCTGGGGGGATTGACAGTGGATAGACAATGGCAAGCATTCAAAGATAGAATGGAAGAATTCCAGAACATGTTTATACCGGTTTGGCATAAAAATAAACCTAAAAAGGTGACTCAACCGTGGATAACGAGGGAAATTAGGGACAGCATAAAATCAAAAAAAAGGGCATATCAACTGGCAAAAAAAGCACCAGACCGGAAGATTGGGGGCAGTACAGGATACAGCAAAAGAGGACAAAGGGATTAATCAGGAAGGGGAAAATAGAATACGAAAGTAAACTTGCAGCAAACATAAAGACAGACTGCAAAAGCTTTTATCGGTATATCAGGAGGAAAAGACTGGTAAAATCCCAAGTCGGTCCCTTGCAGTCCGATTCGGGAGAATATATAATGGAGAATAAGGAAATGGCAGACCAATTAAACTCATACTTTGGTTCTGTATTCACAAAGGAGGACACAAATAACCTCCCAGGAATATCGGCAAACATAGGGACTAATGAGAGGGAGGAGCTGACAGAAATTAGTATCTCTAGGGATATGGTGTTGGGTAAGTTGAGGGGACTGAAGGCCGACAAATCCCCGGGGCCTGATAAACTACATCCTAGGGTACTTAAGGAGGTGGCCCTGGAGATAGCAGATGCTCTAAGGATCATCTTCCGGAACTCCATTGACTCGGGAACAGTACCCGTGGATTGGAGGGTAGCTAATGTTACCCCAATATTTAAAAAGGGGGGTAGAGAGAAAGCAGGGAATTATAGACCAGTAAGCCTTACATCGGTTGTGGGCAAAATGCTAGAGTCCATTATTAAGGATAAAATAGCGGAGCACTTGACAAATGGGGAAAGGATCGGACAGAGTCAACATGGATTTACAAAGGGTAAATCGTGTTTGACTAATCTGCTGGAATTTTTTGAGGAAGTAACTGGTAAAATAGATGGGGGAGAGCCAGTGGATGTGGTGTACCTTGACTTCCAGAAAGCCTTCGACAAGGTTCCACACAAAAGATTATCATGCAAAATTAAGGCTCATGGGATTGGGGGCAAAGTATTAACGTGGATAGAGAACTGGCTGGCGGATAGAAAACAGAGAGTTGGAATAAACGGCTCGTTTTCGGAGTGGCAGGCAGTGACCAGCGGGGTGCCGCAAGGATCTGTCCTGGGACCCCAGCTGTTCACAATATATATAAATGATCTGGATCAGGGAATTGGATGCAATATTTCCAAATTCGCTGACGACACTAAACTAGGAGGAGGGGTGGGCTCTGATGAGGATGTCAGGAGGCTACAGTGCGATTTGGACAGGTTGGGGGAATGGGCGGATACGTGGCAGATGCACTATAATGTGGATAAATGCGAGGTTATCCACTTTGGGGGTAAAAACAGGAGGGTAGATTATTATCTAAATGGCAATAGATTGGGAGATGGGGAAGTGCAGAGGGACCTGGGTGTTCTTGTGCACCAGTCACTGAAGGAGAGCATGCAGGTGCAACAGGCGATTAAGAAGGCAAATGGTATGTTGGCCTTCATATCAAGGGGGTTCGAGTATAGGAATAGGGATACCTTACTACAGCTGTACAAGGTGCTGGTGAGACCGCATCTGGAGTATTGTGTACAGTTTTGGTCGCCCCATCTGCGGAAGGATGTTCTTGCCATGGAAAGAGTGCAACGGCGATTCACCAGGCTGATACCTGGAATGGCGGGAATGACCTACGAAGAGAGATTAAATAGTTTGGGCTTGTACTCACTGGAGTTTAGAAGATTGAGAGGGGATCTCATCGAAACATATAAAATTATGGCAGGCCTGGACAGGCTGAATTCAGAGAGAATGTTTCCAATGGCCGGGGAGCACAGAACCAGGGGCCACAGTCTAAAAATAGCGGGCAAATCATTTAAAACAGAGATGAGGAAGAATTTCTTCACTCAAAGAGTGGTGAGCCTGTGGAATTCCCTGCCACAGAGGGCTGTGAAGGCTAATTCAATAAATATTTTCAAGAGAGAATTGGATATATTTCTGAAGGCTAAGGGGATTAAGGGTTACGGAGAAAAGGCGGGGACGGGGTACTGAACTGGTAAGATCAGCTATGATCTCAGACGAAGATCAGCCATGATCTCATTGAATGGCGGAGCAGGCTCGAAGGGCCGAATGGCCTACTCCTGTTCCTATCTCTATGTTTCTATGTTTCTCAAAGGCGTTCACTTACCATCCGAGCCCTTGCAAGCGTCCAGCAGCACTCCCAAAACACTTTTCACATCTGTTGCAGCAAGCTACCACTTCAATAAAATAAAAAAACCCAGACCAAACCCTCCCATTCAAACTTACCTGATTGATGTGTGTGTCCCTTTAACAGCAGCCAATATCGTCCCTGTCAGCATCTGTCAGCCTGCTTGTATGGCAGGTTAACTTGACGTGCTTAGGACCCAGTGCTGACTTGAGCGCTAGGGTTGAAGTTCACATAGGTGACGTTAAGTCGGCATTGCACGCCGACTGACATCACCACGCCACCATTTTTTTCCAGGGCGCTGCCAGTTACTGGAAGCACAAAGGAGGAGACCAATATGGCGGCCGTCGCCGGGACCGCCTCCAGCTGGCGCAAGAGTGGCAGCCGCCATTTTTTCACGCATCACTGGCGCTACCAGGTGGCAGTAAGGATGTCAATTTCTTGTCCATTGACTCTAGGGGAATCAAGGGATATGGGGATCAAGCGGCACAGTGGAGTTGAGGTCGAAGACCAGCCATGATCTTAATAAATGGCAGAACAGGCTCGAAGGGCCCAAGGCCCAATCCTGCTCCTAATTCTTCTGTTCATACTGGATTTATTAGTGACTATTATATATTTATGGCCTCTAGTCCTGGTCTCCCCCATAAGTGGAAACATCCTCTCTATGTCTACCCTATCAAACCCTTTCATAATCTTAAAGATCTCTATCAAGTCACCCCTCAGTCTTATCTTTTCTAGAGAAAAGAGCCCCGGCCTATTCACTCTTTCCTGATAGGAATAACCTCTCAGTTCTGGTATCACCCTGGTCAATCTTCTTTTCACCTTCTGCAGTGCCTCTATATCCTTTTTAGAATATGGAGAGCAGAATTGTGCTCAGTACTCCAAGTGTGGTCTAACCAAGATTCGATACAGATTTAACATCCCTTCTCTGCTTTTCAATTCCATCCCTCTAGAAATGAACCCGTGTTTTGTTTGCTTTTTTCTGGCCTTATTCACCTGTGTTGGTACTTTGTGATTTATCTATCTTTACCCCTAGTTCCCTCTGCTCCTCTACCCCATTATTTTCCAAGCAGTATGTATTCTCTTTACTCTTTATTGATACCAAATTGTATCATTTACACTTATCTATATTGAAGTCCATTTGCTAATTACATGCCTATTCTGCAAGTTTATGAATGTTTTCCTGTATTTTGTCTCAGTCCTCCTTTGTATTAACTACACCCCCCAATTTGGTGTTGTCCAAAAATTTTGAAATTGTACTTCTAATTCCCAAGTCCAAATCATTTCGGTAAATGGTAAACAACAGTGATCCCTGTGGACCACCACGACCCATCTTTTCCAGCCTGAGTAACTACCTTTAACCCCTACTCTCTGCTTTCTGAGTGTGGCTTCTGTTGTGTATGTACCTTTAAGAGAGAACTGATTTTATACTGTAGTACCGGCAGTGACCACACCTGTATATAAAGCCATAGCAGGCTTCTGTACTTTCAGTTTTAAGCTTACCCTCTGTTCAGTAAATACCTGTTATTATTGTTCTCCTGCAGTCCGTGTATTATTGATACGCGGACACTACACTGGCGACGAGCAGGTTCGAACTCACCTGCAGTACTGCATCACCTCACGGGGATCTTTCCCTGAAAAGAAGCTTCTTGGAGGTCGAAGTCAGAGCAACAGGCGTCGACCGCGGGCAACCGCCCAGGGATCCATCGGAGTTTGGAGGATTGCAGGGGAGGCTGTGGAGAGCTGGGCTTGGCTCCCCAGTCAAGGTGTTCCAGCAAATCGTGCTGGTAGCAGGTAGTGCGCTGACCCTTCCGGACTGCGGCGGGCTCGAGCTCGATCGAGCGGTTCTGCAAAGGGGCCGTGCAGCGTCGTCGGGAGGAAAAGAGAGAGAGAGAGGGTGGAGCGCACAGGGCGTGGTCGGTGCTCAAGAACCGGGCAGCGTACAGAAAAAAAATAAAACGAGGGGAAGCAAAAGTGAGACGCGCCGAAGCCGCGGGTCGCCGCCATTACCCTGTAGAACGCTAGGAGCAGCATGGCAGCAAGGGGAAGAAGGAAAAGCGCGGGAGGCACCATTTTAGTCCATTGGGGAAGAAGGAAAAGCGCGGGAAGCGCCATTTTAATCCATTGGGGAAGAAGAAAAAGCGCGGGAGGCGCCATTTTAAACCACCCAAGATGCCGAAGAGTGACAGTATCACTGCTTTCGACAACGAGGTAGAAGACTGGACCACGTATGTGGAAAGAATTGAAGTGTACTGCAAGGCAAATGAGGTGGCCAATGGAAAGAAGGCATCGGTATTATTAAATTTGATGGGCGCAAGAACGTACGGCCTATTGCGGAATTTAATTACCCCAGCTAACCCAATGGAGAAAAGTTTTGAAGAGATTGTTAATATCTTACAGGAACACCTAAACCCTACACCGCTGCTGATAGCAGAAAGATTCAAGTTCCATAAAAGAAACCAGCACAAAGATGAGAGCAATGCTGACTATCTTACGGAACTACGCAAGTTATCGAAGCACTGCCAGTTCAGAGCAGGACTGGCAGACACCTTAAGGGATAAGTTTGTCTGCGGGCTCCAGAGTGAAGGAACCCAGAAACGACTACTTTCGGAAAAGGACCTGACGCTAGAACAGGCTTTCAGTGTGGCAGTATCCTACGAAGCAGCAGCACGGGGAGCTGCGGAAATACAACAGAAACCACAAGAATACAGCGCTAACGAAATGGCATATGGAGCAGAAAAGTGCTATCGCTGCGGCAGAATAACCCATGATCAGAAGGACTGCTGGTTTAAGGACAAAGTATGCAGGCAATGTGGGAAAATGGGACACATAGCAAGAGTCTGCAGGTCGGGAAAGAAAACCAACACTAAAAGAACTACTAAGGAAAAGTATAAGAAAGTAAAAAAAATGACAAACAGTAGTTCAGAAGATCAGGAGAGTGATAATGACTCCGGGAGCGAGAGACTAAGTTGTCTAAAGTTACACAACGTGATCGCAAAGGAGGATCACCGAACCATTTGGGTCACCCTCATGATAGCAGGGTCCCAAGTAAAGATGGAATTGGACACAGGATCAGCCCTAACTGTCATGAATCGACGAGACTATGAGCGGCTATTCTCACACATACCCTTGAAGGACACATCCATTGTATTGAAGACATACACGGGGCAAAAAGTCTACCCCAGAGGAAAAATAAGGGTGCCAGTTAAATACAACGGCAAGGAAACACAGAAACTGTATCTATATATACTACAAGATGGAGGACCACCATTATTGGGACGTGAATGGATCCGAAAAATACAATTGGATTGGCATTCCATTCAGGCGCTAACTGTGACTGCCAAAAAGGATGACGACGTCACACCTGGACGACTGTCAAAAATTCTAACTGACGCGAAAGAGGTGCTCCAACAAGGACTTGGGACTCTAAAAGGAGTAACGGCAATGCTAAAAATCGAAGATAACGCAAACCCAAAATTTTTTAAGGCCAGACCGGTACCGTACGCGATCCGCCCAGCCGTTGAAGCAGAGCTGGAGAGTATGGAGCGTTCGGGTGTGCTGTCCAAGGTGGACTGGAGCGAGTGGGCCACACCCATCATTCCTGTAATGAAGAAATCATTGAGCAGCATGCCTGGGGAGCCGAAGAAGGTTTGCATCTGTGGGGACTTCAAGGTAACTGTGAACCCAGTCCTGCACACAGTACAATATCCACTTCCACGGATAGAAGATATTTTCACCTCACTATCTGGAGGGAAGCGCTTTACGAAGATTGATCTGGCCCAAGCGTATCTACAAATGGAGGTGGAAGAAGCATCTAGGAAATACCTCACGATAAACACTCACAAAGGTCTTTACCAGTACAACCGACTGGTATTCGGGGTAGCATCAGCCCCGGCTATTTGGCAGAGGGTGATGGAACAAGTCCTGCAAGGGATCCCGGGGACCCAGTGTTATTTGGACGACATCCTGGTTACGGGCGAAAATGACAGTGAACACCTTGCCAACCTGGAGCAGGTGCTCACTAGATTACAAGAATATGGGCTAAGAGCCAACCGCCCCAAATGCGAGTTCTTCAGGAGACAAATCTCGTATTGTGGCCACATGATTGATGAGGAAGGGTTGCATAAGTCCCCAGACAAGATTGAAGCAGTAGTCAAGGCTCCAGCACCGGAAAATGTGTCGCAACTGAGGTCGTTCCTCGGGTTGGTGAACTACTACCATAAGTTCTTGCCGAATTTTTCTACAATTCTGCACCCACTGAACGCCCTGCTGCAAACTGGAGTAACATGGAAATGGAGTGATGAGTGTAAGCGTGCCTTTCAGAAATGTAAATGCCTAATCACTTCAAAAGAAGTATTGGCCCACTACAATCCAACACTACCGATTCGGTTGGCATGTGATGCATCTCCCTACGGCATTGGAGCGGTGCTGTCACACAAATTCCTTGACGGTTCGGAGAGGCCAATAGCCTTTGCGTCGTGCTCGTTAACCTCAGCCGAGCGTAATTACGCCCAGATTGACAGGGAGGCCCTCAGCCTGGTGTGGGGGGTGAAGAAGTTCAATCACTATCTGCACGGGCAGAAATTCACCCTACTGACTGATCATCAGCCTCTGGTCATAGAGTCATAGAGTCATAGAGTTTTACAGCACAGAAAGAGGCCCTTCGGCCCATCGTGTCTGCGCCGCCCATCCATCCCTGTCCAGTCTAATCCCATTTTCCAGCATTTGGTCCATAGCCTTGTATGCAATGGCATTTCAAGTGCTCATCCAAATGCTTCTTGAATGTTGTGAGGGTTCCTGCCTCTACCACCCTTTCAGGCAGTGAGTTCCAGCTTCCAACCACCCTCTGGGTGAAAAAGTTCCTCCTCAAATCCCCCCTAAATCTCCTGCCCCTTACCCTGAATCTGTGCCCCCTTGTTATTGACCCCCCTACTAAGGGGAAAAGTTCCTCTTTATCTACCCTATCTATGCCCCTCATCATTTTGTACACCTCAATCAGGTCCCCCCTCAGCCTCCTTTGCTCCAAGGAAAACAACCCCAGCCTGTAGAGTCTCTCTTCATAGCTAAGGCGCTCCATCCCAGGTAACATCCTGGTGAATCTTCTCTGCACCCTCTCCAGAGCAATCACATCCTTCCTATAGTGAGGCGACCAGAACTGCACACAGTACTCCAGCTGTGGCCTCACCAGCGTTTTGTACAGCTCCATCATAACCTCCCTACTCTTATATTCTATGCCTCTGCTAATGAAGGCAAGTATCCCATATGCCTTTTTAACCACCTTATCTACCTGCTCCGCTGCCTTCAGGGATCTATGTACATGTACACCAAGGTCCCTCTGACCCTCTGTACTTCCTAGGGCCCTACCACCCATTGTGTATTCCCTTGCCTTATTTGACCGTCCAAAATGCATCACCTCGCATTTTTCCGGGTTAAATTCCATTTGCCACTTTTCCGCCCATCTGACCAACCCGTTAATATCGTCCTGTAGCCTGAGACTTTCCTCCTCGCAATTTACCACCCCACCAATTTTCGTGTCATCCGCGAACTTACTGATCATACCCTTTACATTCTCATCCAAATCGTTAATGTAGATCACAAACAGCAAGGGACCCAGCACCGATCCCTGAGGTACCCCACTGGACACAGGCTTCCAGTCACAAAAGCAACCTTCGACCATCACCCTCTGCCTCCTGCCACTCAGCCAGTTTAGGATCCAACGCGCCAAGGCCCCCTGGATCCCATGGGCTCTTACCTTCTTGACCAGTCTCCTATGCGGGACTTTGTCAAAAGCTTTACTGAAGTCCATGTAAACCACATCCACAGCATTTCCCTCATCTACACAGCTAGTCACCCCCTCGAAAAATTCAATCAGATTGGTCAGACATGATTTACCCTTGACAAAGCCATGCTGACTATCCCCGATTAATCCTTGCCTCTCCAAGTGGAGACTAATTCTGTCCCTCAGAATTTTTTCCAATAATTTCCCTACCACAGATGTTAGGCTCACTGGCCTGTAATTCCCTGGTTTATCCCTGCTACCCTTCTTGAATAATGGTACTACGTTAGCTGTTCTCCAGTCCTCTGGTACATCCCCTGTGGCCAGAGAGGTTCTGAAAATTTGTGTCAGAGCCCCCGCAATCTCCTCCCTTGCCTCACACAACAGCCTGGGATACATCTCGTCCGGGCCTGGGGATTTATCCACTTTTTGGCCTGCTAAAACCGCTAGTACCTCCTCCCTCTCGATGCTAATATGTTCAAGTATGTCACAGTCCCCTTGCCCGATTTCTATGCCTACATCATCTTTCTCCACAGTGAACACGGAGGCAAAAAATTCATTTAAAACCCCACCTACTTCTTCTGGCTCTATACACAGCTTGCCACTTTGGTCCCTAATGGGCCCTACCCTTTCCCTGGTTATCCTCTTGCCCTTAATATACTTATAAAACATCTTAGGATTTTCCTTTATCTTGCTCGCCAGTGTTATTTCATGGCCCCTCCTCGCCCTCCTAATTTCCTTTTTAAGTATGCCCCTGCACCTCTTATACTCCTCTAGGGCTTCCACCGTCTTTTGTCTTTTGTAACTGCCAAAAGCCCCCCTTTTTTTCCTAATGCATTTTTGTATGTCCTTTGTCATCCAAGGTTCCCTTTGCTTGTTGGTCCCACCCTTGACCCTTACAGGAACATGTTGGTGTTGTACTCTCTCTATTTCCCTTCTGAAAGCCTCCCACTGTTTTGATGTGGATTTTCCTATAAGTAGCTGCTCCCAGTCCACTTTGGCCAGATCCTGTCTTATCATATTAAAATCTGCCTTCCCCCAATTTAGAACCCTTATTTCCGGGCCGTCTTTGTCTTTTTCCATGACCACCTTAAATCTCACCGAATTGTGGTCACTATCGCCAAAATGCTCTCCTACAGACACGTCCACCACCTGCCCGTCTCCATTCCCTAGAATTAGGTCCAGCACCGCTCCCTCTCTTGTAGGACCTTCTACATGTTGGCTCAAAAAGCTTTCCTGAATGCACTTTAAGAATTTTTCACCCTCCAAGCCTTTCACACTCTGACTATCCCAATTTATATTGGGGAAGTTGAAATCCCCCACTATTATTACCCTATTATTTTCGCACTTCTCTGAGATTTGCCTGCATATCTGTTCCTCTATCTCCCCCTGGCTGTTTGGGGGCCTATAGTACACTCCCAGCAAGGTGCTTGCCCCCTTTTTGTTTTTAAGTTCTACCCATATGGCCTCATTAGAGGAACCCGCTAATATATCATCCCTCCTTACAGCAGTAATAGACTCCTTAATTAATATTGCAACACCCCCTCCCCTTTTACCCCCCCCTCTGTCTCGCCTGAAGATTCTATACCCCGGAATATTCAGCTGCCAGTCCTGACCCTCCCTCAACCATGTCTCCGTGATAGCCACAATATCGTACTCCCATGTGTTCATCAACAACTTCAGTTCATCCACCTTATTTGCAAGACTCCTTGCATTAAAATAAATGCATTCCAGCCCTGCCATATTCCCTTTTGCCTTCACATCTTTGCTCTGCCTTCCCTGCTGACTTGTTTTTTCCTCCGTATTTGGCTGTACCTCACCCCCTACTATAGCTCCACTCTGTATCCCATCCCCCTGCCGAGTTAGTTTAAACCCCCCCCAGCAGTGCTAGCAAACCTCCCCGCAAGGATATTGGTTCCCCTCTGGTTCAGGTGTAAACCGTCCGACTTGTACAAGTCCCACCTGCCCCAGAAGCAGTCCCAGTGATCCAGGAAACTAAAGCCCTCCCTCCTGCACCATCCCTTCAGCCACGCATTCATCTGTTCTATCCTCCTATTCCTATACTCACTAGCACGTGGCACCGGGAGTAATCCAGAGATTACAACCTTTGAGGTCCTGCTCCTTAACCCTGCCCCTAGCTCCCTAAATTCTTGCTGCAGGACCTCATCCCTCTTTTTACCTATGTCGTTGGTACCAATGTGGACCACGACCTCCGGCTGTTCACCCTCCCCCTCCAGAATGCCCTGCAGCCGCTCAGTGACATCCTTGACCCTGGCACCAGGGAGGCAACAAACCATCCTGGATTCACGTCTACGGCCACAGAAACGCCTATCCGTTCCCCTTACTATAGAATCCCCTACCACTATTGCTCTCCCACTCTTTTCCCTCCCCTCCTGGGCAGCAGGAGCGCCCCCAGTGCCAGGAAGCTGGCTGCTGCTGCCTACCCCTGGTGGGTCATCCCCCCCAACAGTATCCAAAATGGTATACCTGTTTGAGAGGGGAATGGCCACAGGGGTTTTCTGCATTACCTGCCTACTTCTATTGCTCCGCCTGATGGTCACCCCTTTCCTTTCTTCCTGTGTAGCCCTTCCCTGCGGTGTGACCAACTCACTAAACGTGCTATCCACCAACTTCTCAGCCTCGTGAATGCTCCACAACCCATCCACCCGCAGCTCCAGCTCCTCAACGCGGTCTGTTAAAAGCTGCAGATGGATGCATTTCCTGCACACGTAGTCATCAGGGTCTCCATTTTTAACCCAAAGAAGGGCGTTCCGGTGATGACGGCGCAACGGCTGCAAAGATGGTCACTTTTTCTAGGGGCACATCAGTACGACATAGAGTACAAGGGTACGAAACAGCATGGAAACGCTGATGGGCTGTCGCGCCTACCGTTGCCTATGGTGGAGGAAGCACCTGCAGTGGACCCTGTTGAGATATTCCATTCGACCATAGTCGAATGTCTACCTGTTACAAACTCAAGTATAGAGAAGGAAACCCGAAATGACCCGACACTCTCTCGGGTCTATGATTTGACGGTGAAGGGATGGCCAGCACATGGCGACTCACTGTTGCCAGCATTCTCGCCAAGGAGAGAACAGCTGTCAGTGTGCCGGGGGATCTTGATGTGTGGATCCCGAGTGGTAATTCCACCCAAGTTGAGAGATAGAGTGCTCAATGAGCTTCATGAGGGTCACCTGGGAGGGGCAAAAATGAAAAGCCTAGCCAGGGCGTTTGTGTGGTGGCCGGGAATCGAAAAAGAAATCGAGGATATGACCAAGAGATGCACAGGATGCCAGAAGGTCCAAAACGCTCCACCACAGGCCCCGCTACACCCATGGGAGTGGCCCTCATCTCCATGGCAACGGGTACACATTGATTTTGCTGGTCCATTTATGGACTCAATGTTTTTAATCGCCGTGGATGCCCATTCGAAATGGCCAGAGGTCATCAAAATGTCCTCCACCACCACGGAGAAAACTATTGCAGTCCTACGGACCATCTTCGCCAGGAATGGCTTGCCAGAACAGATTTGCTCTGACAATGAACCACAGTTTGTGTCCGAGGATTTCCGGAGGTTTCTGAGGAATAATGGGATGAAACATTACACATCTGCCCTATATCATCCAGCCACAAATGGATTGGCTGAGAGGTTTGTTCAGACCTTTAAAAAGGCAATAAAGGTGATGTATAACGATGACATACCACTACAACACAAGGTAGATAATTTCTTGTTTGCTTACCGGAATGCGACACATGCAGTCACCAACCAAGCTCCAGCCATAATGTTCTTCAACCGAAGGCTAAGATGTCGCCTGGATTTGCTCAAACCAAACATAAGACGAGATGTTGAGGATAAGCAATTCCAGCACATCAATGAGAAGCCAACCAGGAGCTTCAAGATAGGGCAACCAGTCTTGGCCCGCGACTACCGAACAGAAAAATGGTAGCCAGGAACGATATGCACACAGCAGGGACCACTAATGTACACAGTGGACGTTGGAGAGAGCATCGTGAGATGCCATGCTGACCAGATTCTAGAGTCACAGGAACAAGCCTAACCCATACCACGAGCATGTGCACCTGGTAATGAACCCGAAGTACAGATTGCGTCTACCTCAGAATCAGTGGTATTGGAAGCTGAGGAACCAACCAATGACAATGAGCCAGAATCGACTCCGCCGCAAGAACAGGATACTCGAGAAAGGTGCTATCCAGTCAGGATCAGGAAGCCTCCTCAAAGACTGAACTTATAAATGATTATTTCAGTTGATGTATATAGTACAGAGAAAATTGTAATTGTAATTAGTTATTATTTAATTGTTAAATGAACGTTATGTACTGTTTATCTAAAAGGGGAGGAATTGTTGTGTATGTGCCTTTAAGAGAGAACTGATTCTATACTGTAGTACCGGCAGTGACCACACCTGTATATAAAACCATAGCAGGCTTCTGTACTTTCAGTTTAAGCTTACCCTCTGTTCAGTAAATACCTGTTATTATTGTTCTCCTGCAGTCCGCGTATTATTGATACGCGGACACTACAGCTTCAACAGAGTGCTGCGAGTTGGGTGAGTCAGGGAGGCTTAACTGGTTGCTAAAATCAAACTATTGTTTGTTTCACATTTACTTTTTTTTTCATTTAAAATTTGAACATTTTACAGTAAATAACATTTACAGAGCTCAAGTCTCAGCTCTTTGTACAAAGTCACAAGCTCGCATGCGTATAAGGCAGGGGTCCCAGTCTCTACAAGCTTCTTGGTCATCTTCAGTTGTTCATCCAGATAGCGGGTCTCCAGGAATTCACACAGATGAGGGTCGGCGCTCCCAGTGGAGGGTTTGTGCAGATCCGGCAGACTCTGGTTGACATTCTTCTCCATCTGCAGGGCCCCCTGCATCGCCGAGCGGAGCCTCTCGCTCTCCTGACCGAACAAGTAAAGAAACTTAAAAAACCCTAGATTAATTTTTAAAACTTATCAAATTTAATTAAAATCACCTCGGCCGGGGTGACGATGCACTCCAGTCCCCGTGGCACCCACCGGTCCGCGGCGGCGTACAGAAGTTGGATCCGGGCGACGAAATGCGTCCCGAACCCGAATGCGCGCAGAGTTCCAAAAAGATACTCGTGATCCACCCTGTCGAATGCCTTCTCCTGATCCAGGGAAAGGAAGGCGACCGACAGGCCAGCCCTTTGGGAATGGTGGACCAGGTCCCGGACCAGATGGATATTATCATGGATGGCCCGGCCCAGGACCGTGTAGGACTGGTCGGGGTGGACCATGTGGGCCAGCACGGTGCCAAGGCGAGCAGACATAGCCCTGGCAAAAATGTTGTAGTCCGTACTGAGGCGGGAGACCGGGCGCCAGTTCTTAAGAAGGTGGAGATCGCCCTTCTTAGGCAGCAGGACAATGACCGCCCTGTGCATCTCCCCGGTTGCCAGACTTTCCCCCAGGACCCACGCGTAGTCGCCCCCCCAAGATGTCTCAGAATGCCCTGTGGAACTCCACGGTCAGCCCGTCCAGCCCCGGGGACTTTCCCCTCGAGAGCTGGCCGAGGGCGCCGGTCAGCTCCGCCAAGCTTAACAGAGCGTCCAAATTTTCGGCACCCTCCAGGCTGACCTTCAGCAGGTCCTCCTACAAAACTCTGCGCGCAACCTCACTGCATGGATCCGGAGAGAACAGAGCCCCGTAATAGGCCCAAGAACTGCTTACGGACCCCCCGTCTTTTTTCCAGCGAGTAGAAGAAGGGGGAGCCGTGGTCCAGGTCCTGAAGGATCTGGATCCGCGACCTCACGTACGTGCCTCGGGACCCGACGAGCTGCAGGTCCTTCAGCGCGCCCTTCTTCTCTTCGTACACCTTCCGCAGGGCTGGGCCCTCGACGACCTGACCGAGACGGGACTCCAGGTCAAGCACCTCCCTCTCCAATCGCCCGACCTGGGCCCCCCGCCTCTTGGTCAACCCCCTTGCGTACTCCTGACAGAAGAGACGGACATGAGCCTTGCCCACGTCCCACCATAGCCTCAAGGAGGAGAAGCCCCCCAGCTTCCTTCTCCATCGGCCCAGAACCGACGAAACGAATCCGGGAAGTGCTCATCCTCCAGCAGCAGGTTGTTAAAATGCCAGTACGCAGACCCCCCCCCACGCGCGCAACGGAGCGAGCTCCGCCCACACCAGGTGGTGGTCCGGGCACGGCACCGGCTGCATGGAAGCCGCCGGAACGCAGGAGACGTACGCCCGGGAAATGTAGAGGCGGTCGATTCTGGACCTTCCTCCTCCAGACCCCACGTAAGTGAAGGTGCTGGAGTTGGGATGGAGATTTCGCCAGATGTCCACCAAGTCGAAGGACCCGATCAGGTCCCTCAACTTCTCCACCGCTACCAGGCCACGCTGGCGACCCGAACGGTCCCTCGCCTCGAGGGTGCAATTAAAATCCCCCCCCAAGGATGACGCACTCGCTGACGTCGATGGAACCCAGAAGAGCAAACACTTCATCAAAGAAGCGCACTCGCTGCGCACCATCCTGGGGGGCGTACACGTTCACTAGATGGAGCGGCACGCCCCCAGGCGAACAGTGACCTGGAGCAAACGGCTCGGCACCTGCTCCTTGACCCCCAAGATCTCGGGCTGAAATTGTGGGGCCACCAAGATAGCCACCCCGCTGGAATTGTTGGAGAGGTGACTCATGCTGACCCCTCCTTGCCACTCCAGGAGCCACGTGGCCTCGTCTCCCGGAACGGTGTGGGTTTCTTGCAGGAAGCACACTGCATATCTCCCGTCCCGGAGGTCCGAGAAGTTATTAAATCTATGTCGCGCCTCTCTGTTGCCGTTGATGCGCGGGCAGAATCGGGGGGACGAGCGGCGACGGTGCCAGCCTCGGCCGCCTCAGATGTTCTGGCGGCCTTGGAGGCAGGGCTGTTCCTCCTTATGTGCCTCACCTCCTTACAGGCGTGGCACCGCACCTCATCCGACGTTCAATAGACGCGGTAGGCAGTCCCCTCATGGCAGACGATGAACAAGCCCTCAATTTCCTCCTCCCGCACCAGCTGAAGGAGAAGACGTGCCGGAGGCTGGCCTCCCTGCAGCTGAACAGGATCGGCATGATCCCCGACCTCACCTCCCCCAGTTGACGCAGGTGGGGGAGGAGGAGCTCACCCAAAACAAAGGGCGGGACGTTGGAGAGGACAATCCTCTGCGCGGTGGCCTCAAGGGGGTCCACTGGCAGGAAAGTCCCACCCACGGCGAGCCCCTTTGATACGGCCAGGGTCACCGCCCGCTCTGACCGCAGGAAGAACACAGCCTTGTCGTACAGCTTGGAGGCCGCTATGATGGCCGAGGGGCCGACAACCCCGGCCATGGCTTTCACACAGGCCTCGATAGACATGTCGGGGTGGGTGTCGGCCCTCACCCCGAGTTTTTTGGTTAGAAGACGGAACGGTGATGGGGCAGCAGAAGCAGCGGGATTAGCTGTGGCTGTGGCTGCCACACCTGCGTACGACCTTGCTGGCCCCATCACCAGCGAAGATGGGGTCGTCACCTCCGGGTTAAATTTTTGAGGGACGACACCCACCCCCAGTCACAGGCCTAGTGGTGTTAAATGGCCTTGGTATGTGTGCTCTATGAGCAGAGGGTACAGTATTATGCAGTGCGCCCCTCCCCTAGTTGTCTTGATTGGAGAGGGGCCTTCTCCTGTCTGCTCAAATGAGCAATAGATAATTGGAGAGGTGAGGTGGCTTTTCAAGAGGCAGGGAGAGGAACAGCGGGGGGCGGGGGGGGGAGGCCGCAGCAGCGGGGTCGTTACCCTCCGATGGTGGGTGGGTGGGTGATGGCAGGGGGTGCACTCTACTGGTGGAAAAAAAAACAAAGTCTTTGATGGCGGTCTCCCCTTCTGGTGGGGAGAGAAGATGTCTTCACCTGGGGATAGCTGGAGATGCCCAGGTACATTCCCCCACCAGGTCTTAAGGATGTGTTTAAATGAGGACTTCACCCAGGCAGCTCCGGCTATCCCGGGCCAGGCAATGGGGGGGCTCCCAGGAGTGGTGGGTTAATGCTCCCCTCTGATGTTTCTCTCCTCTCTCTGTCCCCCCTCCAGGCACCTCTGTAGCACTCGCAGGCGCAGACGCTGGCACCTCCTCCTCTCAGAGAGCGAGACACACTCTCTCCCTCCCTCTCTCTTCAGCAGCAGCAGCAGATGAGGTCTCCCCTCTGTCTCTCCTCCTTCTCCTGAGCACACCGAGAGAGAGAGACCTCTCCTTTCTTCTCCTCTCCTCTGGCACAACAGCAGCAGCACAAGATTCCTGACTGTCTCTTGTTGCACATTGACTGTTTTTTTTATTCTTTATTCAAGTACAACAGTACTTATACAATTCATCAATTACAAAGTAAATCCATTACATCCATTGACCACAATAAGAAAAGAATAAAGCCTTAAAAAAACAACTTTATGGTTAACAATATAAATGCAATGATAAATTGTTACAAATAAATCAATAATATTTACAGTACAAACTACCACTATTTCAATAAACCAAGAAAAAAAACCTGTATCACGCCAGTCCTACTGGCATCGTTTACCCATTCAATTGATCAATCATCTGTTCGTTCATTCGCTCGTTCGTTCGTTCGCTCAAGCGTAAGCTCCATTGTGCGTGCGTGCATGTCATTTGTGTCTGTGGCGTGCGTTCACTCGAGCGTTCGTTCGATCCAGAACCCAGCCGTCGAAGTACTCAGATTTCTTACCAATATAATTTATTTTATCTATTTTTTCCCCTTCCTTTTAACTTTCCCCTGTTAACTTATTTTTCTCCCTTTTGTAAAACATATCATTTACTTGGCAATAATCTCAAAGTAAATTCCACATAAACACTAATTAACCTCACAATGTACAAAGTCCCATAGCCTTATCAGAAATCAATTAAAGCTTCAAGTAGACTGCTTTCAACCAGAAAACCAGAAACTTCTTCAACAAGACAAGTGAATACCAGTTCTACGCCAGTCCTATTGGCAATCTAATAACTCCTCGTTTTCACTTGATGCCGTCTAACCATGTAATGTCACAATCCTTGTCCACGGTCCTCAGCTTTTCCACGGAAAAGAAGCCAATCACTTTCTCAAATCCCGTAAAAAGACTGAATACTCAAATTTTCTTCTACTTGCTGTTATCGCTCACAGGACCCAACCATCAAAATACTCAGTATTCCTTGCCGATATTACTTTGTTCTGTCTTTTACCTTCCTTTTATTTTCCCACTTTTATTCCGTTCTCTTTTCCCATCTTATGGCCGCTCATGCGCCATGCTACAGATGGAAGCAGTCTGCCTTTCCTCCACCAAAATGGCGGCGCACAAACCTGATCCCATCACCGAAACAAAGCCTCACAGCTGCCACCAGACGGAGCATAGACGGGGCCGCTGGAACTCATTCGGGCCCGAGAACGTTCTTCAACCTTAGAAACCGTACAGCATGCGCACCCACAGCATCACCCAACTCTGCTTCTGCCGACCAGCCGCTCTGCCCTGGGACCCCGCCTGGGGTCCTCCGTGTTGGGCCCCCCGCCTGGGGTCCTCCGTGCTGGGCCTCCTGCCTAGGACACTCTCCTCTGGGCCTTCCACCCTGGGCCTTCTGCACTGGGCCCTCCACACTGGCATTCCCCGCGAGCAGCCGGGGTGTGGAGCAGCCCGTTCACACAGCACCGAGCAGAGCTGAGCTGCTGAGAATCTTGCAGCCTATGTGTCTCTCTCCACATTTACTGTGACTGTCTACTCTTTAAATCTAAATTTCCCAGCTTTAAGCAGGGTTATAAAGGGATATACAAGGCCTACAATTCAGAGCAGCTGAAGGCAGTTAATTAGGGAAACTAGATTAAGCTGGTTCCTGTGTCCTTGACAACCATGCGTGCGGGAAGTGGATCCCGCTGCAGCTACTGGCAGACCATATTGCGGTGCTGGAGCTGCAAATGGATACATACAGGAGCATTCGTGATGCTGAGGACATCATGGATAGCACGTTTGATCAGTTGGTCACACCGCAGGTAAAGGCTGCACAGGCAGGAAGGGAATGGGTGACTGCCAGGCAGAGTAGTAGACGCAGGCAGGCAGTGCAGGGGTCCCCTGTGGCCATCCCCCAAACAGATATACTGCTTTGGATATTGTTGAGGGAGATGGCTTATAGGAGGAAGGCAGCAGCAGCCAACTTCCTGGCACCATGGGTGGCCTTGCTGCACAGGACGGGAGGAAAAAGAGCGGGAGAGCTATAGTCATAGAGTCATAGAGTTTTACAGCACAGAAAGAGGCCCTTCGGCCCATCGTGTCTGCGCCGCCCATCCATCCCTGTCCAGTCTAATCCCATTTTCCAGCATTTGGTCGATAGCCTTGTATGCAATGGCATTTCAAGTGCTCATCCAAATGCTTCTTGAATGTTGTGAGGGTTCCTGCCTCTACCACCCTTTTAGGCATTGAGTTCCACATTCCAACCACCCTCTGGGTGAAAAGGTTCCTCCTCAAATCCCCTCTAAATCTCCTGCCCCTTACCCTGAATCTATGCCCCCTTGTTATTGACCCCCCTACTAAGGGGAAAAGTTCCTCTTTGTCTACCGTATCTATGCCCCTCATCATTTTGTACACCTCAATCAGGTCCCCCCTCAGCCTTCTTTGCTCCAAGGAAAACAACCCCAGCCTGTTTAGTCTTTCTTCATAGCTGAGGCGCTCCATCCCAGGTAACATCCTGGTGAATCTTCTCTGCACCCTCTCCAAAGCAATCACATCCTTCCTATAGTGAGGCGACCAGAACTGCACACAGTACTCCAGCTGTGGCCTCACCAGCGTTTTGTACAGCTCCATCATAACCTCCCTGCTCTTATATTCTATGCCTCGGCTAATGAAGGCAAGTATCCCATATGCCTTTTTAACCACCTTATCTACCTGTTCCGCTGCCTTCAGGGATCTATGTACATGTACACCAAGGTCCCTCTGACCCTCTGTACTTCCTAGGGTCCTACCACTCATTGTGTATTCCCTTGCCTTATTTGTCCGTCCAAAATGCATCACCTCGCACTTTTCAGGGTTAAATTCCATTTGCCACTTTTCCGCCCATCTGACCAACCCGTTTATATCGTCCTGTAGCCTGAGGCTTTCCTCCTCGCAATTTACCACCCCACCAATTTTCGTGTCATCTGCGAACTTACCGATCATACCTTTTACATTCTCATCCAAGTCATTTATGTAGATCACAAACAACAAGGGACCCAGCACCAATCCCTGAGGTACCCCACTGGACACAGGCTTCCAGTCACAAAAGCAACCTTCGACCATCACCCTCTGCCTCCTGCCACTCAGCCAGTTTAGGATCCAACGCGCCAAGGCACCCTGGATCCCATGGGCTCTTACCTTCTTGACCAGTCTCCTATGCGGGACTCTGTCAAAAGCTTTACTGAAGTCCATGTAAACCATATCCACAGCATTTCCCTCATCCGCCCCCCTAGTCACCCCCTCGAAAAATTCAATCAGATTTGTCAGACATGATTTACCCTTGACAAAGCCATGCTGACTATCCCTGATTAATCCTTGCCTCTCCAAGTGGAGACTAATTTTGTCGCTCAGAATTTTTTCCAATAATTTCCCTACCACAGATGTTAGGCTCATTGGCCTGTAATTCCCTGGTTTATCCCTGCTACCCTTCTTGTATAATGGTACTACATTAGCTGTTCTCCAGTCCTCTGGTACATCCCCTGTGTCCAGAGAGGTTCTGAAAATTTGTGTCAGAGCCCCTGCAATCTCCTCCTTTGCCTCCCACAGCAGCCTGGGATACATCTCGTCCGGGCCTGGGGATTTATCCACTTTTTGGCCTGCTAAAACCGCTAGCACCTCCTCCCTCTCGATGCTAATATGTTCAAGTATGTCACAGTCCCCTTGCCCGATTTCTATGTCTGCATCGTCTTTCTCCATAGTGAACACAGATGCAAAAAATTCATTTAAAACCCCGCCTACATCATCTGGCTCTACACACAGATTGCCACTTTGGTCCCTAATGGGCCCTACCCTTTCCCTGGTTATCCTCTTGCCCTTAATATACTTATAAAACATCTTAGGATTTTCCTTTATTTTGCTCGCCAGTGTTATTTCATGGCCCCTCCTCGCCCTCCTAATTTCTTTTTTAAGTATGCCCCTGCACTTTTTATACTCCTCTAGGGCTTCTTCCGTCTTTAGTCTTTTGTAACTGCCAAAAGCCCCCCTTTTATTTCTAATGCATTTTTGTATATCCCTTGTCATCCAAGGTTTCCTTTGCTTGTTGGTCCCACCCTTGACCCCACTGTTTTGATGTGGATTTTCCTATAAGTAGCTGCTCCCAGTCCACTTTGGCCAGATCCTGCCTTATCATATTAAAATCGGCCTTCCCCCAATTTAGAACCCTTATTTCCGGGCCGTCTTTGTCTTTTTCCATGACCACCTTAAATCTCACCGAATTATGGTCACTGTCGCCAAAATGCTCTCCTACTGATACTTCCACCACTTGCCCGGCTACATTCCCCAGAATTAGGTCCAGTACCGCCCCCTCTCTTGTAGGACTTTCTACATGTTGGCTCAAAAAGCTCTCCTGGATGCACTTTAAGAATTCTACACCCTCTATGCCTTTCACACTCTGACTATCCCAATTTATATTGGGGAAGTTGAAATCCCCCACTATTATTACCCTATTATTTTCGCACTTCTCTGAGATTTGCCTACATATCTGTTCCTCTATCTCCCCCTGACTGTTTGGGGGCCTATTGTACACTCCCAGCAAAGTGCTTGCCCCCTTTTTGTTTTTACGTTCTACCCATATGGCCTCATTAGAGGAACCCGCTAATATATCATCCCTCCTTACAGCAGTAATTGACTCCTTAATTAATATTGCAACACCCCCTCCCCTTTTACACCCCCCTCTGTCTCGCCTGAAGATTCTATACCCCGGAATATTGAGCTGCCAGTCCTGACCCTCCCTCAACCATGTCTCCGTGATAGCAACAATATCGTACTCCCATGTGTTCAACAACAACTTCAGTTCATCCACCTTATTTGCAAGACTCCTTGCATTAAAATAAATGCCTTCCAGCCCTGCCATATTCCCTTTTGCCTTCACATATTTGCTCTGCCTTCCCAGCTGACTTGTTTTTTCCTCTGTATTTGGCTGTAAATCACCCCCTACTATAGCTCCACTCTGTACCCCATCCCCCTGCCAAGTTAGTTTAAACCCCCCCCAGCAGTGCTAGCAAGCCTCCCCGCAAGGATATTGGTTCCCCTCTGGTTCAGGTGTAAACCGTCCGACTTGTACAAGTCCCACCTTTCCCAGAAGCAGACCCAGTGATCCAGGAAACTAAAGCCCTCCCCCCTGCACCATCCCTTTAGCCACGCATTCATCTGTTCTATCTTCCTATTCCTAGTGATAGGGGATTCTATTTTAAGGGGAATAGATAGGTGTTTCTGCAGCCGCAAACGAGACTCCAGGATGGTATGTTGCCTCCCTGGTGCAATGGTCAAGGATGTCGCTGAGCGGCTGCAGGGCATTCTGGAGGGGGAGGGTGAACAGCCAGTTGTCGTGGTGCATATAGGTACCAACGATATAGGTAAAAACCGGGATGAGGTCCTAAAAGCTGAATATAGGGAGTTAGGAGGTAAATTTAAAAAATAGGACCTCAAAGGTAGTAATCTCAGGATTTCTACCAGTGCCATGTGCTAGTCAGAGTAGAAATAGAAGGATATTTCAGATGAATACCTGGCTAGAGGAATGGTGCAAGGGGGAGGGATTCCAAATTCCTGGGACATTGGAACCGGTTCTGGGGAGGTGGGACCAGTACAAATTGGACGGTTTGCACGTGGGCAGGGCTGGGACCGATGTCCTAGGGGGAGTATTTGCTAGTGCTGTTGGGGAGGGTTTAAACTAAAATGGCAGGGGGTTGGGAACCTGTGCAGGGAGACAGAGGAAAGGGAAGCAAGGATAGAAGCAAAAGACAGGAAGGAGAAAAGCAAAAGTGGCAGTCAGAGAAATCAAGGGTGTAAATCAAACATGGCCACAGTCAATAATAATTCTAAAAGGACTAAGAGTGTTAGAAAAACAAGCCTGAATGCTTTGTGTCTTAATGCAAGGAGCATTCGTAATACGGTGGATGAATTAGCTGTGCAAATAGATGTAAACAGATATGATATAATTGGGATTACGGAGACATGGCTCCAGGGTGACTAAGGCTGGGGATTCAACATCCAGGGGTATTCAATATTCAGGAAAGACAGGCAAAAAGGAAAAGGAGGTGGGGTAGCATTGCTGGTTAAAGAGGAGATTAACACAATAGTAAGGAAGGATATTAGCTCTGATGATGTGGAATCTGTATGGGTAGGGCTGAGGAATACCAAGGGGCAGACAACATTAGTGGGAGTTGTATACAGACCCCCAAACAGTAATGCTGAGGTTGGGATGGCATTAAATGGGAAATTAGAGACGCATGCAATAAGGGCACATCAGTTATCATGGGTGACTTAAATCTACATATAGATTGGGCTAACCAAATTAGTAACAATACTGTGGAGGAGGAATTTCTAGAGTGTATACGGGATGGTTTCCTGGACGAATATGTCGAGGAACCAACTAGAGATCAGGCCATCTTAGACTGGGTATTATGTAATGCGAAAAGATTAATTAGCAATCTTGTTGTGCGAGGCCCCTTGGAGAGGAGCAATCATAATATGATAGAATTCTTCATTAAGATGGAGAGTGAAGTAGACTAGAGTCCTGAATTTAAATAAAGGAAACTACGATGGTATGAGGCGCGAGGTGGCTAGGATGGATTGACGGTGGATGGGCAATGGCAAACATTTAAAGATCGCATGGATGAACTACTGAATTTGTTATTCCCTGTTTGGCATAAAAATAAAACAAATGGTGACTCATCCGTGGCTAACAGGGGAAATTAGGGATGGCATAAGATCCAAGGAGAGGACATATAAATTGGCCAGAAAAAGCAGCTAACCTGAGGATTGGGAGCAGTTTAGGATTCAGCAAATTAGGACAAAGGGATTAATTAAGAGGGGGGGAAATAGAGTATGAGAATAAGCTTGCCAGGAACATAAAAAACTGACTGTAAAAGTTTCTATAGATATGTGAAGAGAAAAAGATTGGTGAAGTCAAGCATAGATCGCTTGCAGTCAGAATCAGGGGAATTTATAATGGGGAACAAAGAAATGGCTCACCAATTAAATACATACTTTGGTTCTGTCTTCACAAAGGAGGACACAAATAACTTCCCAGAGATGTCGGGGAACATAGGGTCTAATGAGAAGGAGGAACTGAATGAAGTCAGTATTTGTAGAGAAAGGGTGTTAGGAAAATTGACAGGATTGAAGGCCGATAAATCCCCAGGGCCTGATAATCTACATCCTAGGGTACTTAAGGAAGAGGCCCTAGAAATAGTAGATGCATTGCCAGTTATCTTCCAAAATTCTATAGACTCTGGAACAGTTCTCATGGATTGGAGGGTAGCTAATGTAACCCCACTATTTTAAAAAAATGGGAGAGAGAAAATGGGGAATTATAGACCGGTAAGCCTGACATTGGTAGTGGGGAAAATGCTAGAGTCCATTTATAAAAGATGTAATAGCAGAGCACTTGGAAAACAGTGACAGGATCGGACAAAGTCAACATGGATTTACAAAAGGAAATCATGCTTGACTAATCTACTGGAATTTTTTGAGGTTGTAACTGGTAGAATAGATAAGGGAGAACCGGTGGATGTGGTTTTTAGGACTTTCAGAAGGCTTTCAATAAGGTCCCACATAAGAGATTAGCGTGCAAAGTTAAAGCAAATGGGATTGGGGTAAGGCACTGACTTGGATAGAGAACTAGTTGGCAGACTGGAAGCATAGAGTTGGAATAAAGGGGACTTTTTCTGAGTGGCAGGCAGTGACTAGTGGGGTACCGCAGGGATTGGTGCTAGGACCCCAGTTATTCACAATATATATTAATGAGCTAGACGAGGGAACTAGATGTAATATCTCCAAGTTTGCAGATGACACAAAGCTAGGTGGGAGTGCGTGCTGTGAGGAGGATGCAGAGAAACTCCAGTATGATTTGGACAGGTTGGGTGATTGGGCAGATGCATACAGATGCAGTATAATGTGGATAAATGCGAGGTTATCCACTTTGGTGGCAAAAACAGGAAGGCTGATTATTATCTGAATGGCAATAGATTGGGAGAAGGGGAAGTGCAACGAGACCTGGGTGTCCTTGTGCACCAGTCGCTGCAGGTAAGCATGCAGGTGCAGCAGGCGGTTAAGAAGGCAAATGGTATGTTGGCCTTCATAGCGAGAGGATTCGAGTACAGGAGCAAGGATGTCTCGCTGCAGTTGTACAGGGCCTTGGTGAGACCGCACCTTGAGTATTGTGTGCAGTTTTGGTCGCCTTATCTGAGAAAGGATGTTCTTGCCATGGAGGGAGTGCAGCGAAGATTCACCAGACTGATACCTGGGATGGCAGGAATGTCGTATGAGGAGAGATTGGGTCAATTGGGCTTGTATTCGCTGGAGTTTAGAAGAATGAGAGGGGATCTCATTGAAACTTATAAAATTCTAACAGGACTAGACAGACTAGATGCAGGAAGGATGTTCCCGATGGCGGGGGAGTCCAGAACCAGGGGTCACAGTCTAAGGATAAGAGGTAAGACATTTAGGGCAGAGATGAGGAGGAATTTCTTCACCCAGAGAGTGGTGAACCTGTGGAATTCTCTACCACAGAAGGCAGTTGAGGCCAATTCATCTTAAATATATTCAAGAAGGAGTTAGATGTATTTCTTAAGTCTAAAGGGATCAAGGGATATGGGGAGAAAGCAGGGACAGGGTACTGAGTTTGGATGATCAGCCTTAATCTCATTGAATGGCGGAGCAGGCTCGAGGGGCCGAATGGCCGACTCCTGCTCCTATCTTCTATGTTTCTATGTGTATTCTTTATATTTCTGTATATTTGAGTATTCTGCATATTTCTGCGCATTCTTCGAATCATAGAATCTTACAGCACAGAAGGAGGCCACTCGGCCCATCGTGCCTGTGCCTGCTCTGTGAAAGAGCTCTCCAATTAGTCCCACACACCAGTTTTTTCCCATAACCCTGCAAATTAGTCTCTTCAAATACATCCCTAATTGCCTTTTGGAAGTTCCTGTGGAATCTAATTCCCAGCCACTTTCAGGCAGTGCATTCCAGATCTTAACAACCCTCTGTTTAAAAAAAATCCTTATTTCCCCTCTAGTTCTTTAGCAAATTATTTTAAATCTATGATCTCTGGTTACCGACTTACTCACCAGAGAAAATAATTTCTCCCTACTTGCTCTGTGAAAACCCCTCATAATTTTGAATACCCCTATTGGGTCTCTCCTTGACCTTCTCTGCTCTAAGGAGAACAATCCCAGCTTCTCCAATCTTTCCACATAACTGAATCTCTCCCTCATCTCTGGTATCATCCTGGCAATTCTCCTCTGTACGCTCTCCAAGGCCTTGACATCCTTCCTAAAGTGTGGTGCCCAGAATTGTACACAAAACTCCAGCTGAGGCCTAACCAGTGATTTGTAAAGGTTTAGCAAAACTTTCTTGTTTTTGTATTCAATGCCCCTATTTACAAAGCCAAGTATCCCATGCACTTTCTTAACCACCTTATCAACTTGCCCTGCCGCCTTCAATGATTTGTGAATGTGTACTCCCAGGTTCCTCTGCTCTTGCACCCCCCCAAAATAGTACCGTTTAGATTATACTGCCTTTCCATGTTGCTTCTCCCAAAGTGCATCACTTCTTACTTATTCACATTAAAGTGCATCTGCCATGTGTCTGCCCATTTCACCAGCCTGTCTATGTCCTCCTGAAGTCTGCTACTATCCTCCTCACTATTTACTACGACGCTAAGCTTAGTATCATCCGCAAACTTCGAAAATGTACTCCCCATACCGAATGCCTGATCATTTATATATAACAAGAAAAGCAACGGTCCTGATACCGACCCCTGGGGGACCTCACTACATACTTCTCTCCAGTCAGTAACACATCCGTTCACCACTAGTCTCTGCCTCCTATCCCTTAACCATTACATACCCAAGGTACCACCATTCCTTTAATACCATGTGCTTCAATATTAAGAATAAGTTATGTGGTACTTTATCAAATGCTTTTTGAAAGTCCATAAAGGCATTTAATGCAGTACCTTAATCAACCATCTCTGTTACTTCATCAAAGAACTCAATCAGGTTAGTCAGACAAATCTGTGCTGGCTGTCCCTTATTAACCCGTGCTTCTCCAAGTGGGAATTAATTTTGTCCTTGACAATGGTCTCTAGTAGTTTTCCCACCACTGACATTAGACTGATTGGCCTGTAGGCACCAGGTTTATCCCTCTCCCCTTTATTGAACATTTGCAATCCTCCAGTGCTCTGGCATCATTCCCATATCCAAGGAGGATTGAAAGATTGTGGTCAGAGCTTTTGCTCTCTCCACCCTCGCTTCCCTCAGCAACCTAGGATGTATCCCATTTGGACCGGGTGACATGTTAACTTTGAGTGATGTCAACCTATTTAGCATCTCCATTCTATCTATTATTTTCTATCAAATATCCCTACTACCTCCTCCTCTACTGTGACATTAACTTCATCCTCATCTTTTGTGAAGACAGATGCAAAGTACTCATTCAGTACCTAAATGGTTCGCTGATGACTGCACAGTGTTCAGTGCCATTCACAACTCCTCAGATAATGAAGCAGTCCATACACGCATGCAACAAGACCTGGACGACGTTTAGGCTTGGGCTTATAAGTGGCAGGTAACATTCGTGCCACAGAAGTGCCAGGCAATGACTATCTCCAACAAGCAATAGCCTAACCAACACCCCTTGACATTCAATGGCATTACCATTGCCGAATTCTTCCCCACCATCAACATCCTGGGGGTCACCATTGACCAGAAACTTAACAGGACCAGCCACGTAAATACTGTGGCAACAAGAGCCGGTCAGAGGCTAAGTATTCTCCAGCGAGTGTCTCACCTCCTGACTCCCCAAAGCATTTCTACCATCTACAAGGCACAAGTAAGGGGTGTGGTGGAATACTCTCCACTTGCCTGGATGAGGGCAGCTCTAACAACAGTGAAGAAACTCAACAGCATCTAGGACAAAGCAGCCCACTTGATTGGCACCACCTTAAACAGTCACTCCCTCCACCACCGGCGTACCGTGGCTGCAGTGTGTACCATCTACAAGATGCACTGCAGCAACTCGCCAAGGTTTCTTCGGCAGCACCTCCCAAACCCGCGACTTCTACCACCTAGAAGGACAAGGGCAGCAGGCGCATGGGAACACCACCACCTCCCAATTCCCCTCCAAGTCACACACCATCCTGACTTAGAAGTATATCGACGATCCTTCATCGTCATTGGGTCAAAATCCTGGAACTCCCTCCCTAACAGCACTGTGGGAGTACCTTCACCGCACGGACTGCAGCGGTTCAAGAAGACGGCTCACCACCACCTTCTCGAGGGCAGTTAGGGATGGGCAATAAATGCTGGTCTTGCCAGCGATGCCCACATCCCTTGAATGATTTTTTTTTTTTAATGCCTCCACAAGGGGATTTCCTTTTTTTGTCCCTAATCGGCCCCACCATTCCTTTAACTATCCTTTTCAATGTTTATAAAATATTTCTGGGTTCCCTTTTATGTTATGCGCTAATCTATTCTCTATATTCTCTCTTTGCTTTTCTTATATCCTTTTTCCCCTGCACTCTCTGTAGTCTGCTGATTATCGACTGTAACCTCTACCTAACATTTGTCTTAAACCTCCATTTTCTGTTTTATTTTCACCTGTTTTCCTTTGTCATCCAAGGAGCTCTGCCTTTGGATTCCCTGGGCGAGAAATTCGTGGCCTTAGCTGCTGGCGGGTCTCGCGGCAGCTGCCATTTTTGTTAATACATTTGCGTTGCCGGTAACTGGCAGTGTCAACACAAACAAACTGGCGGCGTGGTGACGTAAATCGCCATGCAACAGCGTCTTAATGTCACAAGCGCAAACAATGACCCCAGCGCTGGGTCCTAAGCATGCCAGGTTAATCTGGAGTACAAGCAGGCTGACAGTGGCGATGTCTGCACCTCTTAAAGGGGCACACACATCATTCAGGTAAGTTTGGATTTAAGGTTTCGGGCTTTTTAAAAAATGTTATTGAAGTGGTGGCTTGCTGCATTAGATGTGAAAAGTTTTTTAAATGTGTATGGAGTGCTGCTGGGCGCTTGCAAGGACTTAGCTGGTAAATGAAGGCCTTTGAGAAGATAGAAAATGCTGCAAATACTCAGCAGGTCAGGCAACATCCGCGGAGAGAAAAACAGCGTTCACACCTCAGGTCGAGATGCTGCCTGACCAGCTGAGTATTTCCAGAATTTTATGCTGTCATTTCACATTTACAGCATCCGCTTGCGGAGGGAAGAGGAAGACGCAGAAGAGGAGGAATCAGACGGAAGGATGCATCTCAGGCAGCCCCTTTGTGGCCGAGAGATCCGGGATGGAATCATCTACCTGCAATCCCAGTGACCACAACCTCAATACCCCTTTTAACATTAGTTCCACACCTTACCTTCCATCTGTTACTCAGCATCCTCTTGGCCACGATGCTGAAATAAAAGCCACCACAAAGCAAACTTTTCAATCCACCTATATATGTCTATCCATCCAATGTGACATCAAGAAATCAACTCATAAACCGTATGCATTCTCTGAGTGAGTGTCTTGTGTGTGCCTTTGCCTGTCCTACTGATGTTACGCAGTGCTACCCCAGTGGCTGCAGCATGGCTGGTGGAAGGCTGCTGACTTTCAGTGGGGGACACCGCAAATGGACACCGCAAATGGCCTTGCTGGTTGACCTTGAGGAGCTGGTGGCTGGGAGAGTCAAATCAATCTTCTTTTTCTTCACTCTCCTCTCCCTCTTCTTGGTCACCCACTGGCCGGGCAGGCTGCATTTCTTGGGTGTGTGAAATGAGGAAGGCACAAGGGTGGAGTTGTGGTGATGGGAGGGCGGGAAAGCATGAGGTGCATGCCAGAAGGAGGATAACATATGAGGATAGCAGCATCTTGTATCCTTTCAGCCCCACCGCTGGCCAAGGGCTCAGCCATGCCCCTGCCAAGAATGGCCTGCACCGTCTCCTCCAAGGGGGTGAGGTGAGGCTAGGAATGGGAGATGTGCCTCGTGATTGGTGCAGATTGTTGGTAGGTGAGTGATTGGGGGTCGTGCAATGAGCAGTCTGTGAGGCTAGTGGTGCAGTTGGTAGGAGACGGCTTTTGAAGATGCATTCACTGACCTTGGCCAGTGGTCTGAGGTCATGAAGCTTCTTTGGGCACTAGAGCCAGGTGGTGGGGGCGACACTGCTGGCAGTGACAGCCTCGGTGATGTAGTCCCACATCATTCTTCCCGAAGGGCCTCCTGGCCCCTGTGGGTAGAAGGGCTCTCTTGCAGTGTTGACCCCCCTGCACAAAGCTGGAGTGCTGCGTGCGAGACCCTGGGTGCCTCTTCCCTGACTTGCTGAGCCATTTGCTGAGGCATTTTTCCCATTTTTTGAGGTTAGGAATGGAATTCAGCTTTAAGAACTGAATATTCACATTTGCGACTTCATTTTAATGTTAAATATTGTTTTAAAAGGCAGGAAGAGCTGTAAACTGCATTGTTTCACTTCATTTTAATTTGTATTGCTTCAATGTGCGTGGCCCCTTTAATTCTCAGACCTCTTCATTGCCCATAATTCCTTGCAAGCACCACAGCCTCGCTTCCAGGGGCTGTGGGAAGCTTGAACACCGCTCCTGAACATGAACTTCAGGTCAGATGCCTCCAGTAACGCTACCAGGATGCCGCTGTACGGCAGATAAGTGCTGTGCCAACAATCTTCATCCCCCCCCCCACCCAGATTAATTTTTCTCCATTCGCGTTGTCGCCATTTTCAGCGGACATTAACTCCAGTTGCTGGTGACTTTACTGGCTAAAACAAATTTCTCTCCCCCTATGTTTCCTCCTTATGGGAATATGCTTGTTTTGTATTGAACTATTTCCGCCTTGAAGGCCCACCATTTCTCATTGGCCATTCTCCTGGCCAATCTTTGATTCCAGTCCACCTGTGCTAGATCCCTTCTCAAAACATTCAAATTAGCTCTATTCCAGTTGGATATTTTCACCTTTGATTTATCTTTGTACCTTTTGTAACTGCTTTAAACCTAATTATATTATGATCACTATTACCCAGATGTTCTCCCACTGAAACACGCATCACTTTCTCTTACATCATTCCCAGAACTAGATTCAGCACTGCTTTCTTCCTCGTTAGGCTAGAAACATACTGATTAACAAAGTTCTCTCCTGTACACAGTTTAGGAATTCTTCACCCGCCTTGCCTTTTACTCTGTTTTCCGCCAATCTATGTTAGGGTAATTGAAGTCCCCTGCTATTACTGCTCTATTATTTTTACATTTCTCTGAAATTTGCCGACAGATTTGCTCCTCTATCTCCTTCTCACTATTTGGGGGTCTATAGTAAACACCCAGCAATGTAACAGCTCCTTTTTTGTAACACCCTAAGATTGCTGGTGAAATATTTCACGGAACATTTCAAACTACTGGTTGAAAGCAACGATGTTGTGCTGAAGACGGACAGAATCGAGGCGATCCGAGTATGTTTGTACCACACGGGCAGCTGATGTTTATCAACTGTTGCTTCATTCAGAGTCTGGAGAAAGAACTGAATGCTTCTACATTCAAGTGATGCCGCTTGCTGTTGTCCCTACAATGCTTTCACTTTCCTGTGAGCTGCTTTTCTTTCTCCAATTTGCTTTCCCACCCTGCTGAAGGTGCTGGCCTTTGCTTGTGCATAGTTCACCCAAGTGGTAGTTCTTTCAATGTGAATCTAGGCAAGAAGTATTGACCTGGGGGGTTGGGTGGGGAGGGAGTTGCATCAGATCCGAGCCAGATCCTCTTTTCTCCCATTCAAGTCCCACTCCAGAGACTTGAGCACAATATCTAGGCTGACACTCCAGTCCAGTATTGAGTGCTGCACTGTCAGAGGTGCCGTCTTTCAGTTGAGACGTTAAACCGAGGCCCTGTCTGCTCTCTCGGGTGGATGTAAAAGATCCCATGGCACTATTTCAAAGAAGAGCAGGGGAGTTCTCCCCGGTGTCCTGGGGCCAATATTTATCCCTCAATCAACAAAACTAAAACAGATTATCTGGTCATTGTGGGAGCTTGCTGTGCGCAAATTGGCTGCCGCATTTCCTACAACAGCGACTCCACTTCAAAAAGTACTTCATTGGCTGTAAAGCGCTTTGGGACGTCCGGTGGTCATGAAAGGTGCTATAGAAATGCAAGTCTTTCTTTCTTTCTTAACTCTAAATAGATTCAGGGCTCGAATTTCCAAGCCCCATGGAGGCGGGTTTGGATGCAGGAGTGGGTGAAAATTGCAGAATCGGGGGGCACGAACCCTTCCCGTCCCCAACCCGCCTCCATGCCCGTTTCCCAGGAGGCATGTACCCGACCTGTGCTGGCAGCAGGTAGATAACAGGCAGTTTTTGGCCTAATCCCTAGTTTTAGCCCTGAAGTGTGGGCTGCCTGTCAGCTCCAAACCACGCCAAGTTAGCGTGGCGGACCGTCGGGCTGAAGGACTTGGAGGGTTCGAGATGTCCGGTGTTCAGGAGAGTGATGGGTGCAGAGGTAAGTGTGTTTGGTGTGTATAAAGTGTTTAAATAAGTTTTACTTACCTTTACTTACTAATGCAGGCTTCCTTCCTTCAGGTCTCGGGAGTCCCTCATCTCACCGGCACAGAAAGCAGAATGGCCGCGAGCTGTCAAAAGTTGCAGCATTCAGCTTTCTGTTCTGGAGAGATTTCTAACTGAGTCTGTGGAGAAGTCAGAAGTCAAGTTCGAAGTCAGATTGTCAGTGTTTGACAGCTTCACAGAGCTGTCAAACGCTGATATTTCATCTGTCAAAAGCTCTTGACAGATGAAATGCCAATCCCTGACATCACCTGTAACCAGGTGTTCCTTAATTGGCCTGCTGAGCCCGCTGGAGGCAGGACTACAACCCAAAAAGTGGGACTCCCGCCTCCATCACGTCCCCATTAACAAAATCTAGCCCTCAGTCTTTGAACCATCTAGTATATCGTTTCCCTACTCCTCGCAGAATGTCCTGCACCAGTTCAGTAATCTCCTTCACCCTGGCACCAGGGAGGCAACACACATTTCGGGACTCACATCTGCAGTAACATCTGTCTATCCCCCCGCCTATTGAATTCCCTATAACAACAGCATTTCAACACTTTCTTGTGCCCCTCTGTGCAGCCAAGACTTCCATGGTGCTGTGGATTTGTTTTTGACTGCCCTCACTGCCCCCCCACCCCGAGATGTGCATTTATATATTTTGTATGTTTCTGTGTATTCTGTGTAATTCACAGACTCACAGACATGAAATCTCAGATGTCTGCCACCTTGGCGATGTCAACAGGGGCCCGCAAAGCATCGCAGTACTCCAGCACTCTGTCCTGGTGCAGAGCCCTCCGAGTGCTGAGGCTCAGTTCCAGGAGAGTGGCCTTGGTTCCATGGGAGAGCAGCTCCTGTCCTCTCTCAGGACAAAAGCATACCTCCCCCGCCACCCACTCCACCAGTGCCCTTGTTAGTGCCACACAGCCAGCTGGGTCAGACTGCCCAGGCCCAGGCCCAGGCCCAGACACTTCAGTCTGTAGCCGGGCCGTCAAGGCTCAGAGCTGCTTGAGCTCAGCAGCCTTCCACCTCCCAAACTGTAGACACTGGGGAAACACTTCATATGAGCACGTAAGGGAAAGAAGCATGCAGGATAGACACTAATGGCTGATTCTTAATTATTGCTGCTAACTATTAGATAGAGATGGAATTGCGTTGATTGATAAATTTGTTGTTAGTTCTGGATTTGGTGTTTATAGTTGTAGTGAAGTGAGGGCAAGACCCGCAAATTTGGACTGAAGGAAGGCAATCGGATGGTGACTGTAAGGAAAGCGGTAAGGATTGTGAGGGCAGGGGAGTTTGCCACTTGCTCGGGCCCCCAGCCATCCGATTCTCGCCCTGAGTTAAAAGGACGGGAATTGGATCTAGAATGATGTCACAATGAATTTGCAGAATGGGCGTGCAATTGGCAAATGAATTTCAATATAGGTAAGCGTGAGGTGGTGCATTTTGGTAGGAAGAATAAGGAGGTCACACACTCCTTGGGCAAAAAAAGTCTAAATGGGGTAGAGGAGCAAAAGGAACTAGAGGTACAGATACACAAGTCACTAAAAGTAGTGACGCAGGTTACTAAGGCCATAAAAAAAAAGCCAACCAAGCACTGGGATTTCACACTCGGAAACTGTGCACAGTTCTGGTCTCCATATTATAAAAAGGATGTAGAGGTACTGGAGTAGGTGAAAAAAAGATTCATGAGGATGTTACAAAAACTAAGAGGATATACTTATCAGGAAAGGCTGAACAGGCGGGGGCTCTTTTCTCTAGAAAAGAGAAGGCTGAGGGGTGACCTGATCGAGGCCTTTAAGATTATGAAGGGGTTTGATGGGGTAGATGAAGAGAAAATGGTTCCACTTTTGGGGAGTCCAAAACTAGAGGTCATAAATATAAGATATTCACTAATAAATCCAATAGGGAATTCAGGAGAAGCCTCCTTGCCCAGAGAGTGGTGAGAATGTGGAACTCACTGACACAGGGAGCGGTTGAGACGAATAGCACGGATATATTTAAGGGGAAGCTAGATAAACACATGAGGGAGAAAGGAATAGAAGGATACATTGATAGGGTGAGATGAAGAGAGGTGGGAGGAGGCTCGTGTGGAGCATAAGCAGCGCCATAGACCAGTTGGGCTGAATGGCCAGTTTCTGTGCTGTAGACTCTATGTAACTATGTAACACAGAGTTGTGTCGCACTTAGAATACTGTCACACGCAGAATAGCATTACCATCAAATAGTGTCATGCTTTGTGTCACCCATTGAATACAGTCCCACGTCGAGTGATGTCACACTTCGAGTGGTGTCACAGTTCGAGTGGTGTCATAGGTCGAGTGATGTCACCGTTCGAGTGGTGCCACAGTTCGAGTGGTATCACAGGTCGAGTGGAGTCACAGGTCGAGTGGAGTCACAGGTCGAGTGATGTCACGGGTCGAGTGATGTCACAGTTTGAGTGTTGTCACATGTCATGTCACCAGCACTCTGTGAACGTTCACTTTGGCGTGCGTCAGTATCCTTTAGGCTGGGGTTTCCCATTAACCATGACTTTCCCTGGTGTTCCGTTATATCCAGTTCACAGTGTAACATATTGAAGATAAATATGGCAGAAGATTGGTCATAAATGAAAAAGCCGTCACTCCTGAAGGAGTTGAACTGTGGTGAAGCTAGGCCGACTGAAACAGAGACTACAGCAGAATCATATACAATACTTTATTCATAGTCCCCTTATACACACAGCAGCTCCCAGCTCCCATTAAATTAAAGTCAATATTTACACGCAGCTGCCATAAGGTGCAGCAGTCTGGCTGTACATTGCGTTCTCGGGTCTCCACTAGGAATACCGGCAGTGTCCCATGGCACCAGTGCACCGTGAAGAATGAAAGAGTTTTTTGGGCTGGATCCATTTTCTCAGGAAGGACATGGTTCCTGCTCGTGTGCCGATTTGGCCTCTTTCTCCTCGGCCTCGATTTCCTCCGTTGTGGGGATGGAGTTTTTCTTTGGCCGCCCTTTGGGTTTTGTTGGCGCCTCTTGCCCTCCTTTTAGGACCTGTATTAAAGAAATGGGTTTAAACACGGACGTCAACATCTGGGCAAACTGCCGAGTGATAGTTGTGATAGAAAGGAGAGCGGGAAGATCCTAAACCCATTTAAACACACTGCGGGCTAGAAATTTAATCGCACTCAGAAATGGGCAGGCAGAGGGTGGGAGGCACATTGTACACCTCTGTTAGTATTGACTCAGGCTACCTTCTAATGTCGCAGGGGTGCAACCAGCCCTACCCGCACTACTCATTGGCTGAACACCTGTCGGGGATGGGGGGGAGGGATGTTGCGCGTCTATGATGCCACTTAAAAGGTAGCCAGCATCTCTTGCTGCAGACACCAAGCAAGAACTTGTGTGAAGAGCAGGCACCAAGGATCTCCAATGCTGCCTTGGAGACCCTGGTGGGCAGTTGAGAGGAGGAGAGAGCCCTCCAGGCATCTACTCTGCCAACAGTGGGAAGAAATTATAGAGTATCTCAATGCCAGAAGCACAGCATCCAGGACATGGCTGCAATGACACAAGAAATGTAATGATTTAACTAGTGTTGTTAAGGTAAGAAGACTGCTCTCTTACTCGCTGCTCTCCGCTGCACCACTTACAGCCTCATTAATAACAACACTGACAGCATTCACAAGACTTCCCGTCACTTCCCACCACACTTCACTACACCGCCTTCTCCTCAAACTCACACACCACTATTACAGCCCTCTCTTACCCACAACACATCTCACCTATCCCACCAGGACAGCTACATTCTCCCAACACCACTCACTAACACACTCCCTTCTTGCAGGCAACAGGCTGCCACCGGAAGTGGAAGATCTCGTCTGCACACTCGCTCCCCCTTCGAAGAGAGCATGCTGGCCATTGTGGGCAGGGGCAGAGTGGAGGCTGTGGTCACTGGTGACGCTGGAGCAGATACCGAACAGACATTCTTCACACCTTAATCCTCACCCACACACTCTGCGTGACAAGCTGCAGGTGCTTTCAACATCCACTTCTTTCTCTCTGCTCTCCTTTCACACCGCAAGCTAACCCTTGTCCCTCCCTTTCAGCTGCTGAGAATGTGGAACCCCCTGTGCCACTTCAGGAAGAGGAGCCCAGCCTTCCTGAAGATGTAGCGTCACTCGATCTCACCCTCGCAAGCACCAATTCAGATACTGGCACCACTTTAGAGGCTAGGTTAGAGGAGGGATCTAGGCCTGGTGTCTCACCGGATACAAATGCACAGGAGCCAGGACATGAGGACAGGACATCACAGGTGCCAGCTCACCAGAGGGAGAGATCACACAGGAGCTCTGCTGCAAAGGAGTCAGGTGCAGTCTTTGAGGGCCCAGGCTACCGAATAAGGCTGATGGGAAATGATAGGTGCACTGGTCAGCCCGCCAGTGAGCTTGCGCACATCACTCCTGCGCGCTATTCTCATGCAGAGCCCTCGGAGTGCTAAGGCTCACTTCCAGGGGTGTGGCCTTGGCTTCATGGGAGACGCACATGCTGTCCTCTCGCAGGAGGACAGCATGCCTGCTCCCATTTCCACCCATTCTGCCAGTGCCCTTGTTAGTGCCACACAGCCAGATGGGCCAGACTGCCCAGGCCCAGATGCTGCAGTCTGTAGCCGGGCCCTCAAGGCCCAGAGCTGCTCAAAGCCGCCCACCACGGCCATCTGAAGTGTCCTCAATGGAAATTCAGCAGCCTCCCAGCTCCCAAACTGTAGACACTAGGGAAATACTTCAAAGGAGCACTAGGATAGGGAAAGGATCACACAAAACAGACACTAAGGGCTTACACAAGGGCGAGTTGTGATTTTTTTTTGTGAATGCTGACATGCATTTGATTTTTGTTCTGGATTTGGTGCTGGTGTTTATCTTTGCCTTCCTTCACTCCACACATTGGTCTGGCCCTCACCTCACTGCAATCAGATGGTGGTTGTAAGAAGAGAGGCTTGGCTTGTGGGACTGTTGCTGAATGGGGAATGAGAGGGCTGATTGAGTTGAAGCTCTCCTTGATCAACTGGGCTCCGAGAGCTTGGGCAGGTAGGGGCTCTCGTGGTCACTGCCTCTCCTCCTCTTCCTTCTCCTGCTCTTGCTCCAGTTGCCCAGGTGGTGGAAAGAGCTGGTCCCTCCTGATGGTGAAGTTGTGCAGCATTCAGCAGACGATGAGAAATCTGGATACCCGCTCAGGGTTGTACTGCAAAGTTCTTTCCGAACGGTACAGCGGAAGCGTTGCTTGAGCAAGCCGAGTGTTTGCTGTGGCAGCATGGCTCTTGCTGCAGGCCAGCTTTGCAGCCTAATAGGAGTCATGAGCCATGACCGGAGGGGTTAGCCCTTGTCACCCATTAGGTGGCCTGGTTGGAATAAAGGCGGCACAGAGGACCGGCCCAGGATGAAAGAGTCATGACTGATGCCCGGATAGCAGGCACAGACCTGTATGATATAGTCTATAATATCCAAATGTGGTGTCGACCAGTCATTACATCACCTTCTTGTAGGATAGTGAGCCTCTGAACCAGGCTACTGAATACTGGGAAACATAAAGGGGTAATACTGGAATTCTGGGAAGCTAAGGTCTTCAGGAAACCCAAGATAAAGGGACCCCAACACTCAACCAGACCACCGGCAAATTTATACTGGAACCACAAATATCATAAACCCACTGAATTACCAATCTTCGAGGCAGAGTGATGGGGAACCTGGTCATGCGATTTAAAAAAGGACCTTTTACGGAGACATCAAGTCATTGAAATGGTCTCTAGGTGTGGCCAGTTGCTATGGAATTTTAACCATAGACCAAATGGTCGGGTTTCCACCAAACAGGCAAACCCTGACCATCAAAATCTTCTGGCATACGCCTCTCAAAATTGATTGACACATTGGAAGGGAGTCACGTGACCCAGTTACCCCCTTCTTAACTGGACATTAACATTTAATTTTGGAAAGGGGTTTGTGTCTGGGAGATTTTAAATACAAAAGGTCATGCCTTCCCCTCTTCCTCAAGCAGTCTGAGGAGTTTTATAAAGGTTTAGCAAAACTTCCTCGCTCTTGTACTCTTTGCCTCTATTTATAAAGCCCAGGATTTTTTTAACAGCCTTATCAACTTGTCCTGCTGCCTTTCAAGATTAGTGTATGTGAACCCCCGGGTCTCTCTATTCCTGCACCCCATTAAAATTATACCATTTAGTTTATATTGTCTCTTCTCATTTTTCTTCCAAAATGCATCACTTCACATTTCTCTGCATTAAATTTCATCTGCCATGTGTCCGCACATTTCACCAGTCTGTCTATGTCCGTGACAGTAGACATGTCTTCGAACAAGGTGGGTTAAATGCAACCTTCATTGACTCAGAGGTTTACATACATTATGGGGAAATGCTTTGATGGGGCTAAAAGAGTTAAATTATGAGGACAGATTGCATTGTATTCTCTTGAGTATAGACGATTAAGGGGTGATCTAATTGAGGTGTTAAAGATGATTAAAGGGTTTGATCGGGTTGATAGAGAGAAACTATTTCCTCTGCTGAGGGGAGTCCAGAACAAGGGGGCATAACCTTAAAATTCGAGCCAGGCCATTCAGGGGTGATCTCAGGAGGCACTTCTTCACACAAAGGGTAGTGGACGTCTGGACTCTCTCTCCCCATAAAGCTGCTGAGGCTGAGGGCCAACTGAAAATTCCAAAACTGAGAGTGACAGATTTTTGTTAGGCAAGAATATTAAGGGATATGGAACTAAGGCGGGTAAATGGAGTTAACATACAGATCAGCCATGATCTAATTGAATGGCTGAACAGGCTCAGGGGGCTGAATGGCCTCCTCCTGTTCCTATATTCCTATGACTGTGATTATCCCTAAAATGGAGTCAACTCTTTAATCAGATGTTATGTCTGTAAATCAATTATTTTCAATAAAAATGCGTCAATATTCCAAATGAAGAGGTGTTTTATAGGCTGGTCAGATTGATACGAGAGAGGGGATGGTAGTGGGTGGGAGCCCAGGTCACAGGAAGGTGCTCTGTGTGTACAGGTGGATATTTCTCTCTGGGACCAGTGTTGTTCTGAGACGATTGCTGGGTTGGATAAATGAACAGATCCTCAGAGGATAGGCGAGTGCGGTTTCTTAAACTTCCTGTGCCAATTCCGAATCATCCTCTGCTGCTGCCACAGGCTGATGGCAAATAGATTTAATTAACGACAGTGGTGAGTGTGTGGAGTGAGCAGCTCAGACAGGCAGTGAGGGCCGATGATGTGGGAAAAGGAAATTGAGTGATGTGAGAGGGTGGGAGTACGGGTTAGTGTTTGGGAGTGTCCAGATAACCTGTAGTCTTTTACATAGAATTACACAGAATGTACGGCACAGAAACAGGCCATTCAGCCCAACTGGCCCGTGCTGGTGTTTCTGCTCCACACGAGCCTCCTCCCAACATTCTTCATCTCACCCTATCATCATATCCTTCTATCCCTTTCTCCCTCATGTGTTTATCCAGCTTCCCCTTAAATGCATCGATACTATTCGCCTCAACCACTCTCTGTGGTAGCGAGTTCCACATTCTCGCCACTCTCTGGGTAAAGAAGTTTCCCCTGAATTCCCTATTGGATTTATTAGTGACTATCTTATATTTATGGCCCCTAGTTCTGGTCTCCCCCACAAGTGGAAACATATTCTCTACGTCGACCCGATCAAACCCTTTCATAATCTTAAAGGCCTCTCCATCAGGTCACCCCTTAGTCTTCTCTTTCTAGAGAAAAGAGCCCCCGCCTGTTCACTCTTCCCTGATAGGTAGAACCTCTCAGTTCCGGTGTCATGCTTTTCTGGTCCTGTACTTTCCGATGTTGCTGTGGAGTCCAGCCTCTATATTCATGGCATGTAACTATCTGAAGGGGGAGACTCCCCGCAGAGCCACATTATCCCACATCAATCGCACTGCAGATAGTTGCTGCAACTAGTTCAAGTGCCATGGTTTTTCTCAAAGTCTTTTAATCACTTTAAAACAACACTGCTAAACACTTAACCCCAACAGCCCATTGTAAGCAGTGCTCCATCAAACAGAGTAACTCAGCTCACCATCTTCTTCCACTTCATTCTTCGGTTCTGGTACCAGGTTTTCACTTGAAGCTGAGTTAATCCCAGTGACTGTGCCAAGTCCAACCTGAAGAAATGCAGAAAACAAATGTGTTAGAGCAGTGAGGGTGTAATTAGAGCAGACAGTGAGGGTGTAATTAGAGCACACAGTGAGGGTGTAATTAGAGCACACAGTGAGGGTGTAATTAGAGCACACAGTGAGGGTGTAATTAGAGCACACAGTGAGGGTGTGATTAGAGCACACAGTGAGGGCGTAATTAGAGCACACAGTGAGGGCGTAATTAGAGCACACAGTGAGGGTGCAATTAGAGCACACAGTGAGGGTGCAATTAGAGCAGACAGTGAGGGTGTAATTAGAGCACACAGTGAGGGTGTAATTAGAGCAGACAATGAGGGTGTAATTAGAGCAGACAGTGAGGGTGTAATTAGAGCACACAGTGAGGGTGTAATTAGAGCAGACAGTGAGGGTGTAATTAGAGCACACAGTGAGGGCGTAATTAGAGCACATAGAGGGTGTTAGAGCACACAGTGAGGGTGTAATTAGAGCACACAGTAAGGGTGTAATTAGAGCACACAGTGAGGGTGCAATTAGAGCACACAGTGAGGGTGCAATTAGAGCACACAGTGAGGGTGTAATTAGAGCACACAGTGAGGGTGTAATTAGAGCAGACAATGAGGGTGTAATTAGAGCACACAGTGAGGGTGTAATTAGAGCACACAGTGAGGGTGTAATTAGAGCAGACGGTGAGGGTGTAATTAGAGCACACAGTGAGGGTGTAATTAGAGCACACAGTGAGTGTGTAATTAGAGCAGACAGAGGATGTAATTAGAGCAGACAGTGAGGGTGTAATTAGAGCACATAGTGAGAGTGTAATTACAGCACACAGTGAGGGTGTTATTAGAGCACACAGTGAGGGTGTAATTAGAGCACACAGTGAGAGTGTAATTAGAGCACACTGCAGGTGTAATTAGAGCACACAGTGAGGGTGTAATTAGAGCACACAGTGAGGGTGTAATTAGAGCACACAGTGAGGGTGTAATTAGAGCACACAGTGAGGGTGTAATTAGAGCACACAGTGAGGGTGTAATTAGAGCACACAGTGAGAGTGTAATTAGAGCACACTGCAGGTGTAATTAGAGCACACAGTGAGGGTGTAATTAGAGCACACAGTGAGGGTGTAATTAGAGCACACAGTGAGGGTGTAATTAGAGCACACAGTGAGGGTGTAATTAGGGCACACAGTGAGGGTGTAATTAGAGCACACAGTGAGGGTGTAATTAGAGCACACAGTGAGGGTGTAATTAGAGCACACAGTGAGGGTGTAATTAGAGCACACAGTGAGGGGATTATTAGAGCACACAGGGTGTTATTAGAGCACACAGTGAGAGTGTAATTAGAGCACACAGTGAGGGTGTAATTAGAGCACACAGTGTGGGTGTAATTAGAGCAGACAGTGAGGGTGTAATTAGAGCACACAGTGAGGGGATTATTAGAGCACACAGGGTGTTATTAGAGCACACAGTGAGAGTGTAATTAGAGCTCACAGTGAGGGTGTAATTAGAGCACACAGTGTGGGTGTAATTAGAGCAGTGAGGGTGTAATTAGAGCACACAATGGGACCTCCGGACCCCTGCGTGGGACCTGCAGACCCCTGCGAGGGAGCTCGAGACCCCTGCGTGGGACCACCAGACCCCTGCGTGGGACCTCCAGACCCTTGCGCGGGACCACCAGACCCCGGCGCGGGACCTCCAGACCCCTGCGTGGGGCCACCAGACCCCTTCGCGGGACCTCCAGACCCCTTCGCGGGACCTCCAGACCCCTGCGCGGGACCACCAGACCCCTGCGCGGGACCTCCAGATCCCTGCGCAGGGCCACCAGACCCCTTCGCGGGACCTCCAGACCCCTTCGCGGGACCTCCAGACCCCTGCGCGGGACCACCAGACCCCTGCGCGGGACCACCAGACCCCTGCGCGGGACCACCAGACCCCTGCGCGGGGCCACCAGACCCCTGCGCGGGGCCACCAGACCCCTGCGCGGGGCCACCAGACCCCTGCGCGGGACCTCCAGACCCCTGCGCGGGACCTCCAGACCCCGGCGTCAGACCACCAGACCCGTGCGTGGGACCTCCAGACCCCGGCGTCGGACCACCAGACCCCTGTGTGGGACCACCAGACCCCTGCGCGGGACCACCAGACCCCTGCGTGGGACCACCAGACCCCGGTGTCGGACCACCAGACCCCTGCGCGGGACCACCAGACCCCTGCGTGGGACCACCAGACCCCGGCGTCGGACCACCAGACCCCGGCGTCGGACCACCAGACCCCTGCGCGGGACCACCAGACCCCTGCGCGGGACCACCAGACCCCTGCGCGGGACCTCCAGACCCCTGCGCGGGACCACCAGACCCCTGCGCGGGACCTCCAGACCCCTGCGTGGGACCTCCAGACCCCTGTGAGTGACCTCCAGACCCCTGAGCAGCCGCGCAGCTTAATGGGAGCATTGTTGATCACCTTTTTTAATATTTCCCACTGCCGTTCTAGCTCTTTTTCCAGTTTACCTTCCCTAGTTCCATTCTCATCCCCTCATAATTTGTACTTTGAAAGCAATTAATTGGTTGTGAAGTGCTTTGGGAAGACCCAAGGCTGCGATAAGCTTCTATATAAGTGCAAGCTCTTATAGGAGCTGTATTTCCAATGAGGAACTCACTGGAGAACCCTTCACTTTACAGATGTGATGATGATGATGATTGGAATGCTTTGGCAGAAAGTGCAGCAAAGTAGGGCTGCCCCGGTTTGTGTCTCCACATTTGGAAGAAGGAGGCTAAAACGGGCTAATACTGTGTCCAACACCCAAAGGATAAGGGACTAGGTTTGATGTCCACACAAAGTCTATAAAGTAAAGCCTGCTGGTCTGTCCCTGCTACACAATTACAGAGGCTGCACACTCAGCCTAGGAAAGACAGTCCTCTTGTGGCTTCACACACACACTCCAACTGCAGCTAGACTTTATCACTGCCTCTGCAATCTGCAACTACAACTTCATCCGGATTTGGAAAGGTGAACCACATGTATAACAAATCCGAGCTGTATGGTGCATGTCCATCTACTCACACACACGCCGGAGTACGCGGTGGTCACTTGGGAACCGCTTTATTGCTCTTTAAACTTTCAACATCTCAATACTACAGTATTGGTTTGAAGAACAACACAGCACATCGAGACAGAAACACAACCGAACAGGAGGAGAACCAGTGGAGAACACCGAGAGCGTGGCCAGGGGATAACAACAGGACTCCCTAAAGGCGAGAGCCAGTACCATCCTTTTCCAGTTACTCTGTCTCCCTTTACTCACTCACCCACTCGAGTACACTCAGCACATACCCTAGCCACGTAAGCACTGCTTGCAGCCAGCATTCCAACATACGTTTCTGTTTTCATAAACAACTCCTTATGCAAGCGAAACCAACCCTCCCTACCGCCAACACCTCACAGTACCCTGCCACATTCATTCCACGCAGGGCAAGCAGTCATACAGGCACGTCCGACTCCAATGGTTAGTCTGAGGGCAGTCAATCAGAGCGCAGAGGAAAGGTGGCTGCATAGGATGATGGCAGTGCAGCTCAGGTCCTTCCTCAGCACCAGACCTCTGGGATTCCAACCTCATGGTGCCTGTATTTAAAGGGAAGATGTGACCCGAGTACCTGTCCTTCTTGCTGTCATTACTGAGTGTGTCAAGCACCCTGCCAGATTGGCAGTGACTGTGGGGAGTCCAGTTCCTATAACTCTACAGTCTATGTATGACCCTTTACCTGACATTCAGTCCACCATGGAGTGTGTGGCAAGTTCAAGGTGATGAGCATTGAAAGTCCCAGTAACAGAGGCCCTCACACAGTGCTCCAATCACACAGCTGCCTAAGCCTCCCATCACCAAGAGGCTGCCTTCTTCGGATTCAACCCGCCGGAGGTTTGGATTAAAGAGCATTTCACAGGATGTCACTGCCCTACTGATGGCCAGAGCTCAGCTCCCACATGCACACAGCACTGGATAAACAGGTGGGGTGCTGAGCACCATGGGGGGGCAGGTCCAGGAGAGGGTGCTGAGCACCATGGGGGGGGGCAGGTCTAGGAGAGGGCGCTGAGCACCATGGGGGGGGCAGGTCTAGGAGAGAGTGCTGAGCACCATGGGGGGGGCAGGTCTAGGAGAGGGCGCTGAGCACCATGGGGGGGGCAGGTCTAGGAGAGAGTGCTGAGCACCATGGGGGGGGCAGGTCCAGGAGAGGGTGCTGAGCACCATGGGGGGGGGGGGGCAGGTCCAGGAGAGGGCGCTGAGCACCATGGGGGGGGCAGGTCTAGGAGAGAGTGCTGAGCACCATGGGGGGGGCAGGTCCAGGAGAGGGTGCTGAGCACCATGGGGGGGGGGGGCAGGTCCAGGAGAGGGCGCTGAGCACCATGGGGAGGGCAGGTCCAGGAGAGGGTGCTGAGCACCATGGGGGGGGGGCAGGTCCAGGAGAGGGCGCTGAGCACCATGGCGGGGGCAGGTCTAGGAGAGGGTGCTGAGCACCATGGGGGGGGCAGGTCCAGGAGAGGGTGCTGAGCACCATGGCGGGGGCAGGTCTAGGAGAGGGTGCTGAGCACCATGGGGGGGGCAGGTCTAGGAGAGGGTGCGGAGCACCATGGGGGGGGCAGGTCCAGGAGAGGGTGCTGAGCACCATGTGGGGGGGTAGGTCCAGGAGAGGGTGCTGAGCACCATGGGGGGGGCAGGTCTAGGAGAGCGTGCTGAGCACCATGGGGAGAGCAGGTCCAGGAGAGCGTGCTGAGCACCATGGGGGGGGCAGGTCTAGGAGAAGGTGCTGAGCACCATGGGGGGGGCAGGTCCAGGAGAGGGTGCTGAGCACCATGGTGGGGGGCAGGTCCAGGAGAGGGTGCTGAGCACCATGGGGGGGGCAGGTCCAGGAGAGGGTGCTGAGCACCATGGGGGGGGGCAGGTCTAGGAGAGGGTGCTGAGCACCATGGGGGGGGGCAGGTCTAGGAGAGGGTGCTGAGCACCATGGGGGGGCAGGTCCAGGAGAGGGTGCTGAGCACCATGGGGGGGGCAGGTCCAGGAGAGCGTGCTGAGCACCATGGGGGGGGGCAGGTCCAGGAGAGGGTGCTGAGCACCATGGGGGGGGCAGGTCCAGGAGAGGGTGCTGAGCACCATGAGGGGGGGCAGGTCCAGGAGAGGGTGCTGAGCACCATGGCGGGGGCAGGTCCAGGAGAGGGTGCTGAGCACCATGGTGGGGGGCAGGTCCAGGAGAGGGTGCTGAGCACCATGGGGGGGGCAGGTCCAGGAGAGGGTGCCGTCGCTCAGATTGGCCAATATGTCTCAAATGACAATAGAGACTGGGGCAGAGGTTAAAGGATTGGGACTGGGTCATAGTTTGGCTGACTTGGAACGGCACCGGCACAACAATGCCCTCCACAGCCTCAGACTCAAAACACCAACATGATCGCAAGCGGTCATTTAAAGGAAAAGTAGGTAAATTATTTGCAGTCAGTTTTGATCGAGTCCTGGCACACAACGACATCAATGTGATTGGGGGTTTGTAAAAACCGCCCCCACCCCCCATCCAGCCACTACAGGCTCTGTCACTGAATAAACCTCCCTCCAGTGGCCAGGACCAGGTGGCCAGTGCAACAACAGACAGAGCTCCATGGAAGAAGAGCCCCATGGCAAGCAGTGCATGAGGGGCACGGGCTCAGGATTGTGGTGACCTTGACTGGTAACTGCCCAAATCACGTCCACCCTGTCACTTCCCAACTGCCCTGAACTGGTCCGAGCCTATTTCCCGTTTTACACAAGTGGACAGTGCATTCCCCAGGAGAAAACCATGGAGCGGGTTCCTTACACTGTGTGTACCATTGAGGGATAATACCCGCCCCAAACCCGCCCCATACTGTCCCATACTGTCACGCTGTGTGTGCTGTCTGTGTGTGTGCCTGCCAATGACTGTAAGTTTGTGTGTGTGATTGCACACATGCCTGGGCCTGTCTCTGTTTTTACATTTTCCTAGAAACGTGTGTGCGTGTGCGAATGCTCCTGTGTGGGCATGTTTGTGAGCGAGCAGCAGACACACAATATCCTGGGCCATCGAACCACACCAACAGACGGTGGATGTTACAATGCAGCCCCTCTAATAGCACAACAACAACATATGTCGCTGCTACTGCGGATTAATGCAAGTAAGAGCAGGAAAGGGAGTTTGAAACAATGTTTGTCGTCTTTCTAAGGAGTTCGAAACTGTGGTTTTACACGGGTTTCACCAATGCCTCAGGAGTGGATTTCCTGGAGTTAAATGTGTCACTCACAGCACGGGGAAAATGTAATCGCTGGGGATGCTGTGAATAGTCTCATTGTATCACTATCCCATTAGCTAAACCCACAAAAATGTTCCTCTCTGCCCTGTACAGATCGGGATTAACTGTCATGTCAGGTGTATTGCTCAAACAACCATCACTATGGAAACAATGGCAACAAACACACAGCTACAACAATCTGCTCTGTTCTCATCGCCATTTCCATTCAACTTTCTCAAACACAACACTCGACTAGACCCAGTGCCCACTGCGGTTCTGCAAATGGTCCTCTTACATACAGTGAACATAGCTCTGGCCTACAGCATGTGCCCCTCTCCCACACCACCTGCTGGAAACCCCCCCTCTCCCACACCACCTGCTGGAAACCCCCCCTCTCCCACACCCCCTGCTGGAAAACACCTCTCCCACACCCCCTGCTGGAAACCCCCCTCTCCCACACCACCTGCTGGAAAACCCCTCTCCCACACCCCCTGCTGGAAAACACCTCTCCCACACCCCCTGCTGGGAAGCCCCTCTCCCTCATCCCCTGCTGGAAACCCCCCCTCTCCCACACCCCCTGCTGGAAACCCCCCCTCTCCCACACCACTTGCTGGAAAATCCCTCTCCCACACCCCCTGCTGGGGAACCCCTCTCCCACACCCCCTGCTGGAGAACCCCCTCTCCCACACCCCTTGCTGGAAAAAAACCCTCTCCCACACACCCCCTGCTGGAGATCCCCCCTCTCCCACACCCCCTGCTGGAAACCCCCCTCTCCCACACCCCCTGCTGGAAAACCCCTCTCCCACACCCCCCTGCTGGAGATCCCCTCTCTCCCACACCCCCTGCTGGAAACCCCTTTCCCACACCCCCTGCTGGGAAACCCCTCTCCCACAGCCCCTGCTGGAAACCCCTCTCCCACAGCCCCTGCTGGAAAACCCCCTCTCCCACACCCCCCTGCTGGAAAACCCCTCTCCCACACCCCCCTGCTGGAGATCCCCCCTCTCCCACACCCCCTGTTGGAAACCCCCCTCTCCCACATCCCCTGCTGGAAACCCCCCCCCCCCCCAGCCGCTCTGTCGAATCACTCACCTGTCGGGAGTGGAGAGATATTTCTGTTTCTGGAATTTCTTCTCCAGCCCCATGAGCTGCAGCTCGGTGAAAATGGTGCGGCATCTCCGAGGCTTCTTGAGCCGAGGAACGGCCTGATCGCTTTCGCATTCACCGCTGGCGGTCGTTATACACTCGAGAGCTGCTGGATCCGTCCGGCTGCAGGCCGGGGCCGGGGTCAGGAACTGCGGAATCCCCGCAGCGAGAGCCGGGGAGAGGCGAGTCACTGAAAGCAGCGGGTACGGGCTCAAGGACGACCCTGCAGAAACACACGAGGATTAACGTTAACCAGAGAGACAAGACACTAAGATCATTCCGTACACAGTCCAAGTGTGAGGCGGTCCGATAACACTCCCCCCTCACACTGCAGAGAATCAGTACTGACCCCCGGCCACTGACAGTGAGAGACCAGAGCCATTGAAGGCTGCAGCTTTATTGGGCCAAATCTTGCTGGAGCGGGGCATCTCGCGGTGAGACTTTCTCTTGCACCCTTCAGCAATGTCTTTTTGCGGTGTAACATGCTAGACGTACGAGCTGCTAACGGCACGGCGAGGGCAACAGGGCATTTGGGACCCGAGGAAACGACAGGACAACAACGTGTATTTATATAGCGCCTTTAACGTAGTAAAACGTCCCAAGGAGCTTCACAGGAGCGTTAAAAGACAAGAAATGTGACAATGAACCACATAGGAGATATTAGGGCAGGTGACCAAAGGCTTGGTCAAAGAGGTAGGTTTTAAGGAGCATCTTGAAGGAGGAAAGAGAGGTGGAGGCAAAGGTTTAGGGAGGGAATTCCAGAGCTTAGGACCTAGGCAGCTAAAGGCACGGCCACCAATGGTGGAGCGATTAAAATCAAGGATGCTCAACAGGCCAGAATTAGAGGAGCGCAGGTATCTCGGAGGGTTGTGGGTCTGGAGGAGGTTACAGAGATAGGGAGGGGCGAGGCCATGGAGGGATTTGAAAACAAGGATGAGAATTTTAAAATCGAGGCGTTGCTTAACCGGAAGCCAATGTAGGTCAGCGAGCACAGGGGAGATGGGTGAACGGGACTTGGTGCGAGTTAGGACATGGGCAGCCGAGTTTTGAATGACCTCAAGTTTACGGTGGGAGTGCGTTGGAATAGTCAAGTCTCAGGTAACAAAGGCATGGATGAGGGTTTCAGCAGCGGATGAGCTGCGGCAAGGGCGGAGACAGGCGATGTTACGGAGGTGGACATAGGCAGTCTTAATGATGGCGTGGATATGTGGTCGGAAGCTCATCACCCAGCGCCCAGAAGGAGAGAGGAGAAAAATTGAATTAAAAGAGACAGAAAGGAAAAGTAAGAAAAAAATTAAAATGTTGAAATCTGAAACTTTGAGACTCAACAGTTTAAATTGTTCCTTTTCCAGGCCGGAGTGTTTGATTGGCATTGCATTAACAATTATCACATCATTAAAAAGATACTTACATTGGTAAGTTCCAGCCCTAACTTCCCATGGCAAATTTAATGGGAAATTGAGGAGCAAATCCAACAAGTTTAGGAAGGATGTCATGGCCTTGGAGAGGGCACAGAGAAGCCTTACACTAGAAGGCTTACGGGGGATGAGGGTCTTCAGTCATGTGGGGAGACTGCAGAAGCTGCGATTGTTCTCCTTACAGCACAGAAGGCAGAAAGGGAGATTTTATAGAGGTGTTCAAAATTATGAGAGGTTTTGATAGAGCAAGTAGGGAGAAACTGTTTCCTCTGGCTGGTGGGTCAGTAACCAGAGGTCATAGATTTAAAATAATTGGCAAAAGAACTAGAGGGGAAAAGAGGAGAAATATTTTCCCATATTTTATGGAAAATATTTTATGATGATTTGGAACGCACTACCTGAAGGAGTGGTGTAATCAGATTCCATAGCAACTTTCATAAGGCAATTGGAGATGTATTTGAAGAGACTAATTTGGATCACTCTTTCAAAGAGCCGGCACAGACACGACGGGCCAAATGGCCTCCTTCTGTGCTGTAAGATCCTATAGGTTTATGAAAATAATGGGGAGGTTGATGGCGAGATGCTGTTTGTGTGAAGCAAATGGCTGAGCAGCGTAAATTGACCAGCAAGTTCTGGAGCTTTGTGCCACATGGCGTATCTCTTAATCCCCTGAACTTGCTGGCTGATTTACACATTAACAACAGAGTGCGTCGTTAGCACGCTGTTATTTTTCCAGCATGATTTGACCCATTATATCAGTCGAACCGGAGTGATCGCACTACACTGATAAATCCTCGGTCCACCTTCTGACACAAAAGATTGTTGTCCAATAAGAAACAAGTGTCCAGGTGAATTTTTTCCTTTTAAATTGCACTGCATGGCACCCACAGAGGCTGTTATTTGATACAGTGATTCTGTCCAAGGCATTTGGAACAAAACTGTCTGCCATTAAAAGTGACTCATCCTCTGCTGGAATGGCAGATCCCTCAGAGAATAACAGACAAGGAGAAAGAATTTTAAAAAAAAATTGTTTATGGGATGTGGGCGTCGCTGGCAATGCCAGCATTTATTGCCCATCCCTAATTGCCTTTGAGAAGGTGGTGGTGAGCCGCCTTCTTGAACCGCTGCAGTCCATGTAGTGAAGGTGCTCCCACAGTGCTGTTAGGGAGGGAGTTCTGGGATTTTGACCCAGCGACGATGACGGATCAGCAATATACTTCTAAGTCAGGATGGTGTGTGACTTGGAGGGGAACTTGGAGGTGGTGGTGTTCCCATGTGCCTGCTGCCCTTGTCCTTCTAGGTGGAAGAGGTCGCGGGTTTGGGAGGTGTTGCCGAAGAAGCCTTGGCGAGTTGCTGCAGTGCATCTTGTAGATGGTACACACTGCAGCCACGGTACGCCAGTGGTGGAGGGAGTGAATGTTTAAGGTAGTGGATGGGGTGCTGATCAAGCGGCTGCTTTGTCCTGGATGGTGTCGAGCAGAGGGATCCGTATCGAGAGGGATTTACTCACTCAGTATCGAGAGGGATCTACTCGCTCAGTATCAAGAGGGATCTACTCACTCAGTATCGAGGGGATCTACTCACTCAGCATTGATAGGGATCTACTCACTCAGCATCGAGAGTGATCTACTCGCTCAGTATCAAGAGGGATCTACTCACTCAGTATCGAGGGGATCTACTCACTCAGCATTGATAGGGATCTACTCACTCAGTATTGAGAGGGATCTACTCACTTGGTGCTGAGAGGGATCTACGTGTGCAGTGTCAAGAGGGATCCACTCACTCAGCACTGAGTGATCGATTCACTCAGGACCGAGAGGGATCTACTCACTTACGGGGATGGTGGCATGGTGGTTATAATCCAGTAGGCCTGGACTAATGATCCGGAGACGTGAGTCCAAATCCCACCACAGCTACTGGGGAATTTAAATTCAGTTAATTAAATAAATCTGGCATAAAAAGCTAGTATCAGTAATGGTGACCATGAAACTATCGGATTGTCATAAAAACCCATCTGGTTCACTAATGTCCTTTAGGGAAGGAAATCTGCCGTCCTTACCCGGTCTGGCCTAGATGTGACTCCAGACCCACAGCAAGGTGGTTAACTCTTAACTGCCCTCTGAAATGGCCTAGCGAGACACTCAGTTGTCAAGGTGGCGGCTCACCACCACCTTCTCGGGGGCAATTAGGGATGGGGCAATAAATGCTGGCCTTGCCAGCGACACCCACATCCCGTGAATGAATTTAAAAAAAATCGAGAGGGAGCCACTCACCCGGCACTGAGGGATCGACTCACTCAGTACCGAGAGAGCACTGAGTGTGGATGGCTTTTACTGAATGATATAATTATTGAAATAAACACAAACATGGTTCTGAGAGTGATGCCAAGAACACCTGCTGAATTTATTAAGGAGCTATGACATGGTAACTTTCTGATAGCGAGCCCAACTCTCAATGTCGAAATAGAGAAACTGGTTGGATCAATATTTTCAAAACCAATTGTGTAAAAACGAGTTTATTGAACTAAACGTCCATAACTCATTATTCCACTCATGAACCAAGGAAAAGCCTATGCATTTTGCATTTCTCAAAGAGCTGTGTCACCTACTGAACCCCAACAGAAGCCCCAGCCTGCCCCATACTCTTACAGAGGCCACATCACATTGAGGACCGTCTGACGGGCGACAGGCACTCCTCTGGGTACTCAGCAGCTTTTTCAGGCTGTTTCACCGAGTAACACCTCCACGTGGCACTCCATGGAACAACGTGTAACGAAAAATTAACGTATTGTAAAAATGCAGATGGAGTTAACAGCCCGATGAGAGATGACAAGCACCTTCAACATAAACAGTGCTATTGGATTATAACATGAACTCATTGTGAACTGCTCCAAGCTCCCTTCCTGCAGTCTGTTCTCGCTGTTCTCCTCTTTCTCTCTCTTACTCTGCTGACTCTCGCTGAAGGAAGCCCTTCAGCCCCGTCCACTTGCTCTGCCTCTGTGAGCCATCTTTTCAGTCTCAGGCCTCTGCTTTTTCCCCAACATCCTCATTTCCCAAGTAAATCGTGTGGAGATCTGTCTTCAGCACCGACTGGTGATCTGGTGTCGCGGATCCCGCTCCGGTTCTAGAACCCGGCCGATGTTCATTCCATTGATTTTAATGTTACATTAAACTGCCTCTCCAGTCGCTTAACCTAGCTAGGTGCCTTTTATAATCTTCATCACCAAACCCCTCCCAGTTCAGCACCATCTGCAGGTGTGATGCGCTCCCCATGATTCCTGATCCAGGCTATTTATAGACAAGGGGAGATTTCACAAGTTTTGCTCCCGGCACAGTCCCTGGCAAACCGGGACACCTGTCAGCTCTCAGGCCCTGCAGAATTCTCCATCCATTCGTTTTCATTCGCACACTCAACAGTTACTCCAGGCTGGTCTGTACCAGTGTGAATGCATTTGATCATTGCACTGGATCTCAGCACATTGTGTCTTATCCCCAGGAGTCTTGTCTGGGTCAGATTAATCCGCATCTCCTCACCTTAAGAGGGAATGGGCTTGGATGTGTTTCTCCTGAACAACAGAACTCTCCATCTCCTCGCCCCACCAGATTGTCAAGATTTTTCTCATCGGCAGCTCTGGCAAAACGCCTCAACTCCGCCCGCTTTCTGATTTAGTTCCCCAGCTCCAAACAACGCTGCTGAGTATTAGACGGGGAGGAGAATCTTCAACAAGTTTCTGCAGCTCACCGGCCACTGCTGCTTCTGCAGCCCATCTGCTGGATCCGGTGGGGCTGCTGCCCCAGGTGGATGGGCTGCTCACAGACACCTGCTGGCACCGGGCGGTACTGCAAACAACAGCAACTTGCATTTATATAGCGCCTTTAACGTAGTAAAACCTCCCCAGGCGCTGCACAGGAGCGTTTTTGGACAAAGATGGACACCGAGCCACATAAGGAGATATTAGGACAAATGACCAAAAGCTTTGTCAAAGAGGTAGGTTTTAAGGAAACATAGAAGATAGGAGCAGGAGTAGGCCATTCCGCCCCTCGAGCCTGCTCCGCCATTCAATGAGATCATGGCTGATCATCCAAATTCAGTACCCTGTCCCTGCCTTCTCCCCATATCCCTTTAGGAGCATCCTAAAGGAGGAGAGAAAGGTAGAGAGGCGGAGGGAAGACCAGAACTTAGGGCCCAGGCAGCTGGACCAGAACTTAGGGCCCAGGCAGCTGAAGGCATGGCCGCCAATGGTGGAGTGATTAAAATCGGGGATGGTCAAGAGGCCAGAATTAGGTTATGCTGACACTCAACAGCAGCATTTAGTTTCTGATCCAATTTGATCACAACGTGGCAGCAAGAGGATTATTCAGTAAATGTGGCGAGTGTGCAGGTCAATTGCCAAATGTGATCACTGCGAATTTACTGATAAACACAAAGGGGGGAATTTTATCAATGGGGGCGCATTGGGGGTGGGACGTCCGGCCAACCCACGCTATTTTCCCTTGATTGACCTTGTTCTGCCCGCCCTGCGGGCTTAGCCGGCCAATTAAGGGAAAGCCGGTGACAGAGAACGTCAGCGTATGATGTTTCATCTGTCAAAAGGTTTTGACAGATGAATTGTCATCGTTTGACAGCTTTGAGAAGCTATTAAACACTGACAATCTCTGTTGTTTGGTGAATCCTTGTATTCAAGACTCACCAAACCTCTTTCTTTAGCAGAAATCAGAAGGTTGTTGCATCAGAGAATGCAGCAGCCATTCTGTCATCTCTGCCGTTTGGATGAGGCACCTCCGGATCCCCAAGGGTTGAAGCCTGCAGGAAGAAACAAAGGTAAGTAAACTTTTTCTAACACTTTACACTCGCCTCCCATACTTACCTCTCCACACTTGCACCCATCACTCACCTCCACAGCGGACTTTTCGATCCCTCTCACCCCCGCAGACCCACTGCTCGCCTCGCTGATCCTGGCGGGGTTTCCCGATGTCGGGAAGCCCGCACTTCTGTTGATAAAATGGGGATAATCCTCTTAACTGGCAGGCAGTTAAGTGGCTGTAATCCCCTTCCTGTCTCAAGGAGATGGGTCCCTGGGTGAGTCGGGGCCCGCCTCCTGGGAAGATGGCATGGAGGCGGGTTGGGAGCAGGTTCGGTATGCGCTCCCAGTTTCTGCCATTTTCCTGGCAATTCCACCTCTAAACCCACCTCCCCTGGGCTGGCAAAATCGCCCCCAAAATGTTTGCGCACATTTTGCACTAGAAACACTCATGTGCAGAGTCACACATGACTCTCACTCCTGGGAGAGCCAGTGTATGGTCGGGAATCTCTCTCCAGATCAATATCTCTGCTCCCTGACCACAAAGTGAGTAAAGGCATCACCCAATGTTGTACTGGGGAACCACAGAGCGGGAAGTCCCAGCTTCGATTCCGGTCAGCGCTGAGTTAACTGTTGCAGCCAAGTGGCAGTTGCGATGTTACAATTGGCCTCAGTGTTTGTGGGTTAGAGATGGGAAAAATCAGTCAGGGTTTTGTGAATATCAGGTAGGGGCAAGTTCAGGCTCGACCCCTGTGATGGCCCCACAGTTAAATAACCTGTTGACACACGGGGGCTGAAATTGGGTGGTGATCCCGCAGCTGGTGAGTGGCGGAATCCCCGTGGATATTCAGCCTGTCCATTGCCTGAGCTTACACATCAGAATGACCACAGTAGTCAACGCCGTGGCAGTGTGCACAGGAGCGTGACAACGCGCCAGCACCGTGACAGCGTGCCAGCACCGTGACAGAGCGCCAGCACTGTGACAATGCGCACAGCACTGTGACAATGTGCCAGCACCGTGACAATGCGCCAGCACCGTGACAATGCGCCAGCACCGTGACAGCATGCTAGCACCGTGACAATATGCCAGCACCGTGCCAGCGTGCCAGCACCGTGATAATGCGCCTGCACCGTGACAGCGTGCCAGCACCGTGACAAAGTGCCAGCACCGTGACAGCGTGCCAGCACCGTGACAATGCGCCAGCACCGTGACAGCATGCCAGCACTGTGACAGCGCGCCAGCACCGTGACAGCGTGCCAGCACCGTGACAGCATGCCAGCAGCGTGACAACGTGCCAGCACCGTGACAGCATGCCAGCAGCGTGACAACGTGCCAGCACCGTGACAACCCGCCAGCACATGACAACGTGCCAGCACCGTGACAGCGTGCCAGCAGCGTGACAACGTGCCAGCACCGTGACAGCGTGCCAGCACCGTGACAACCCGCCAGCACATGACAACGTGCCAGCACCGTGACAGCGTGCCAGCAGCGTGACAACGCGCCAGCACCGTGACAGTGTGTCAGCAGCGTGACAACATGCCAGCACCGTGACAATGCACACAGCACCGTGACAATGCACACAGCACCGTGCCAGCGTGCCAGCACCGTGACAATGTGCCAGCACCGTGACAATGCGCCAGCACCGTGACAACATGCCAGCACCGTGACAATGCGCCAGCACCGTGACAATGCGCCAGCACCGTGACAGCATGCCAGCACCGTGACAATGCGCCAGCACCGTGACAATGCGCCAGCACCGTGACAGCGTGCCAGCATCGTGACAATGCGCCAGCACCGTGACAGTGTGCACAGCACTGTGACAACGTGCACAGCAAAAGCCTGGGTAGTGACACAACTGGACTAGCGCACATTTCAGAATACGATTTAGTGCTTAGAGTCATCCAGCATTAGAAGCACTTCCAAATACAACGGGCCCCGTGCTCTGCCCACAATCTCCAGACAGTAGTGATGGGCAGCATGGTGAGCCTGAACTTGGAGTGCATGCTGCCGGCAGGAAGCCTCGCCATTGTGTACTTTAATAGTTGGAGAATGATGGGCCGTGCCCACCCGAATCTCTGTAACCTCCTCCAGCCCTACAACCCTCCGAGATCTCTGCACTCCTCCAATTCTGGCCTCCTGCGCATCCCTGACTATAATCGCTCCACCATTGGTGGCCGGGCCTTCAGCTGCTCTGCATTAAGCTCTGGAATTCCCCCCCTTAACCTCTCCGCCTCTCTACCTCTCTTTCTCCTTTAAGACGCTCCTTAAAACCTACCTCTTTGAGCAAGCTTTTAGTCACCTGCCCTAATATCTCTTTATGTAGCTCGGTGTCAAATTTTGTTTGATAATCGCTCCGGTGAAACGCCTTGGGATGTTTTGCTACATTAAAGGCGCTATACAAATACAAGTTGTTGTTGTTGAATTGTTGACACCGGCAGCTGGTGATGAGGCTTCTCGCCTGCACCGTGGACTTAATTACCTCTAATGTGCAGCACCTGCCAGGGGCCAAGTGAGTGAAGGCACCACGCACTGCTGTACTGAGCCACACAGAGCAGAGCGCCCCTCAGTCTGTGCCAGGTTAGCCCATCCCAGCTCTCAGCACTCCTGCGATTAGAGGAAGGTTAAAAATGAGACCTGATGTCAGTCCAGATCCCTCCCCGGTGCCTCCTGCCAGAAAGTGCACGTGTGGGAGTTGGAAGAGGACAGGATTGGGATCAGCTGCGATTCCCTATACAGTCAAATATCCTGCTGACACTCATTGTCCCACACATGAGGAGGTAGCAGCGGGTGAAACCTCTTTCCCGGTTCAGGCAGTGCCTTCAGGAGAGGAGGGAGCAAAACAACTTGTGTTTATTTATCGCCTTTAACTTAGTAAAACGTCTCAAGGCACAGAAAGAAAATCTGAAAAGGGTTAAATGACCAACCAGACACCTGATGTCATGGTACCGCCCCCGGGGTCACGGCATGGGCACATGGACACCGCCCCCGGGGTCACAGTGTGGGCACATGGACACTGCCCCCGGGGTCACGGTGTGGGCACATGGACACCGCCCCCGGGGTCACGGCATGGGCACATGGACACCGCCCCCGGGGTCACGGCATGGGCACATGGACACCGCCCCCGGGGTCACGGCATGGGCACATGGACACCGCCCCCGGGGTCACGGTGTGGGCACATGGACACCGCCCCCGGGGTCACGGCATGGGCACATGGACACCGCCCCCGGGGTCACGGTGTGGGCACATGGACACTGCCCCCGGGGTCACGGTGTGGGCACATGGACACCGCCCCCGGGGTCATGGTGTGGGCACATGGACACAGCCCCCGGGGACACAGTGTGGGCACATGGACACTGCCCCCAGGGTCACGGTGTGGGCACATGGACACCGCCCCCAGGGTAACGGTGTGGGCACATGGACACTGCCCCCGGGGTCACGGTGTGGGCACATGGACACCGCCCCCGGGGTCACGGTGTGGGTGAATGGACACGGCCCCTGGGGACACGGTGTAGGCACATGGACACTGCCCCCGGGGTCACGGTGTGGGCACATGGACACAGCCCCCGGGGTCACGGTGTGGGTGCATGGACACTGCCCCCGGGGTCACGGTGTGGGTGAATGGACATGGCCCCCGGGGTCACGGTGTGGGTGAATGGACACGACCCCTGGGGACACGGTGTGGGTGAATGGACACTGCCCCCGGGGTCACGGTGTGGGTGAATGGACACGACCCCTGGGGACACGGTGTGGGTGCATGGACACTGCCCCCGGGGTCACGGTGTGGGTGCATGGACACTGCCCCCGGGGTCACGGTGTGGGTGAATGGACACCGCCCCCGGGGTCACGGTGTGGGTGAATGGACACTGCCCCCGGGGTCATGGTGTGGGCACATGGACACTGCCCCCGGGGTCACGGTGTGGGTGCATGGACACTGCCCCCGGGGTCACGGTGTGGGTGCATGGACACTGCCCCCGGGGTCACGGTGTGGGTGCATGGACACCGCCCCCGGGGTCACGGTGTGGGCACATGGACACTGCCCCCGGGGTCACGGTGTGGGTGAATGGACACTGCCCCCGGGGTCATGGTGTGGGTGAATGGACACTGCCCCCGGGGTCATGGTGTGGGTGAATGGACACTGCCCCCGGGGTCATGGTGTGGGTGAATGGACACTGCCCCCGGGGTCACGGTGTGGGTGCATGGACATGGCCCCCGGGGTCACGGTGTGGGTGCATGGACACTGCCCCCGGGGTCACGGTGTGGGTGAATGGACACGACCCCTGGGGACACGGTGTGGGTGAATGGACACTGCCCCCGGGGTCATGGTGTGGGTGAATGGACACTGCCCCCGGGGTCACGGTGTGGGCACATGGACACTGCCCCCGGGGTCACGGTGTGGGTGCATGGACACTGCCCCCGGGGTCACGGTGTGGGTGAATGGACACGACCCCTGGGGACACGGTGTGGGCACATGGACACTGCCCCCGGGGTCACGGTGTGGGTGCATGGACACTGCCCCCGGGGTCACGGTGTGGGTGCATGGACACTGCCCCCGGGGTCACGGTGTGGGCACATGGACACTGCCCCCGGGGTCACGGTGTGGGTGCATGGACACTGCCCCCGGGGTCACGGTGTGGGCACATGGACACTGCCCCCGGGGTCACGGTGTGGGTGCATGGACACTGCCCCCGGGGTCACGGTGTGGGCACATGGACACTGCCCCCGGGGTCACGGTGTGGGCACATGGACACTGCCCCCGGGGTCACGGTGTGGGCACATGGACACTGCCCCCGGGGTCACGGTGTGGGTGAATGGACACGGCCCCCGGGGTCACGGTGTGGGCACATGGACACTGCCCCCGGGGTCACGGTGTGGGTGAATGGACACGGCCCCCGGGGTCACGGTGTGGGCACATGGACACTGCCCCCGGGGTCACGGTGTGGGTGAATGGACACGGCCCCCGGGGTCACGGTGTGGGCACATGGACACTGCCCCCGGGGTCACGGTGTGGGTGCATGGACACTGCCCCCGGGGTCACGGTGTGGGTGCATGGACACTGCCCCCGGGGTCACGGTGTGGGTGCATGGACACTGCCCCCGGGGTCACGGTGTGGGTGCATGGACACTGCCCCCGGGGTCACGGTGTGGGTGAATGGACACTGCCCCCGGGGTCACGGTGTGGGTGCATGGACACTGCCCCCGGGGTCACGGTGTGGGCACATGGACACTGCCCCCGGGGACATGGTGTGGGTGAATGGACACTGCCCCCGGGGTCACGGTGTGGGCACTGCCCCTGGGGGACACGGTGTGGGCACTGCCCCTGGGGTCACGGTGTGGGCACTGCCCCTGGGGACACGGTGTGGGCACTGCCCCTGGGGACACGGTGTGGGCACTGCCCCCGGGGACACGGTGTGGGCACTGCCCCTGGGGACACGGTGTGGGCACTGCCCCCGGGGACACGGTGTGGGCACTGCCCCCGGGGACACGGTGTGGGCACTGCCCCTGGGGACATGGTGTGGGCACTGCCCCCGGGGTCACGGTGTGGGCACTGCCCCTGGGGACACGGTGTGGGCACTGCCCCCGGGGACACGGTGTGGGCACTGCCCCTGGGGACATGGTGTGGGCACTGCCCCCGGGGTCACGGTGTGGGCACTGCCCCCGGGGACACGGTGTGGGCACTGCCCCTGGGGTCACGGTGTGGACACGGCCCCCTGGGGACACAGTGTGGGCACTGCCCCTGGGGACACAGTGTGGGCACTGCCCCTGGGGACACGGTGTGGGCACTGCCCCTGGGGTCACGGTGTGGACACGGCCCCCTGGGGACACGGTGTGGGCACTGCCCCTGGGGACACGGTGTGGGCACTGCCCCTGGGGACACGGTGTGGGCACTGCCCCCTGGGGTCACGGTGTGGGCACTGCCCCCGGGGTCACGGTGTGGGCACTGCCCCTGGGGACACGGTGTGGGCACTGCCCCCGGGGGACACAGTGTGGGCACTGCCCCTGGGGTCACGGTGTGGACACGGCCCCCTGGGGACACGGTGTGGGCACTGCCCCCGGGGGACACGGTGTGGACACGGCCCCCTGGGGTCACGGTGTGGGCACTGCCCCTGGGGACACGGTGTGGGCACTGCCCCTGGGGACACGGTGTGGGCACTGCCCCCGGGGGACACGGTGTGGGCACTGCCCCCGGGGGACACGGTGTGGGCACTGCCCCCGGGGACACGGTGTGGGCACTGCCCCCGGGGGACACGGTGTGGGCACTGCCCCCGGGGTCACGGTGTGGACACGGCCCCCTGGGGACACAGTGTGGGCACTGCCCCTGGGGACACAGTGTGGGCACTGCCCCTGGGGACACGGTGTGGGCACTGCCCCTGGGGACACGGTGTGGGCACTGCCCCTGGGGACACAGTGTGGGCACTGCCCCTGGGGACACAGTGTGGGCACTGCCCCTGGGGACACGGTGTGGGCACTGCCCCTGGGGACACGGTGTGGGCACTGCCCCTGGGGTCACGGTGTGGACACGGCCCCCTGGGGACACGGTGTGGGCACTGCCCCTGGGGACACGGTGTGGGCACTGCCCCCTGGGGTCACGGTGTGGGCACTGCCCCCGGGGTCACGGTGTGGGCACTGCCCCTGGGGTCACGGTGTGGGCACTGCCCCTGGGGGACACGGTGTGGACACGGCCCCCTGGGGACATGGTGTGGGCACTGCCCCCGGGGACACGGTGTGGGCACTGCCCCCGGGGACATGGTGTGGGCACTGCCCCTGGGGACACGGTGTGGGCACTGCCCCTGGGGGACACGGTGTGGACACGGCCCCCTGGGGACATGGTGTGGGCACTGCCCCCGGGGACACGGTGTGGGCACTGCCCCTGGGGACACGGTGTGGGCACTGCCCCTGGGGGACACGGTGTGGACACGGCCCCCTGGGGACACGGTGTGGGCACTGCCCCTGGGGTCACGGTGTGGGCACGGCCCCCTGGGGTCACGGTGTGGGCACTGCCCCCGGGGACAGTCTCTGCAAGCTCGCTTGGGCTGCGATTACAAATCATTTGCTGGTGAGTGCCAAGAAAGGAAACATAAATTTAGACTGACGCCGGATATTCTTGTTTACTTATGATCATTCCAAGGTGCTGGTCCACTGGGCTCAGGGCGGGTTTACAACAGGACCACGTCAGCAAATCTCAGACATGGGCACAGGACGAGTGAGAAACTGGCTGGCAGAAGGAATTAGTAACGCAACACATTCTTTTCGGTCTGTGTTTGAGTCTCCAAAAGGGAGCGTTTCCGCTTCCCCACGCTCTCTCCCTAGGGACACACCCAACCTACCAAATCCAGAGAGTATAGCCGCAGCTTGGCAGGAGCTGAGATTTGGGGACCCCTCTACCTCCCCACCCTCCCTCCCTCTCCATCCCCTCTCCTCCCCTCTTCCTCCTCCGTCTCGCCCCCTCTCCATCCCCTCTCTCTCTGCTCCCCTCTCCTCCCCCTCCCTCCCTCTCCCTCCTCTCGCCCTCTCCATCCCCTCCTCTCTCCCTCTGCTCCACTCTCCTCTCCCTCCCCCTCTCCCTCCCCTCGCCCTCTCCATCCCCTCCCCTCTCCCTCTGCTCCCCTCTCCTCTCCCTCCCCCTCTCCTCTCCCTCTCCATCCCCTCCCCTCTCCCTCTGCTCCCCTCTCCTCCCCCCTCCCTCCCTCTGCTCCCCTCTCCTCCCCCTCTCCCTCCCTCCCTCTCCCTCTCCTCCCCTCTCCCTCCCCGCTCCCCGTTCCCCGGTATATGGAGGGACACTGCTGGAGTTTAACCAGCATGGAGAACCCGAGAGCGCAGCCAGTAACACCTTCCCATTTGGGATTTGGCCTGCAGGGTGATCTGGAGTCGAGACTCCCAATCCCAGCCCCGGTCTAACCACACAACCCTTGAGAAACTGGCCAGCAAGGACGAGTGATCCAATGGTAAGGACATTGCCCAGTCTCCACCTCATGCTGTGCGGCCTTGCACACCTCCACTCGGCTGCTCAGCCTGTCTGAGGACCAGCCAACTGATCAGCACAGAAGCTAAGCAAAGGCAGGACGCGCTGGAGGTGCACAGAAGTAAAGATGGTTCTCCGGGCCAGAGCAAGGGGCCGGAGCAGCTGACCAGAGCAGTGAAACCAGGCCTGATATTACCCGCGGCATCACCGCCTGCCCCTCTACAGCCCGGCACCATAGTCTACAGTATAATCAACACTTGGTACAAGCCGCCCACCCAAATAAAGGCTAAAACTGACAATTGCAACTCGACACGAACATCTGCAAAGTTCCCGAGCCCCATCGCCCTCAGTGGATGAGCAGAGGGTGTGGGCATTACAGGCACTCTGGGCGGGGCTGGCATTGTATCTCCATAAACTTCTCCTGGGCACAATCAGCACTTCTGACCTATTTTTAGAATGAGTTTCTCCTGTAACATCAGCGTTTCTGTTGGCCAAGAGCCAGCAGCATTCCGGAACGTTTACATTTTTAAATGGTGGCGGGCGCACCACTCCCTATCATGTGTTAAATACTGACCCCAAAGGCGCTTCACCTGCTCTCAGTGTCCAGGGATTGGCAGCGGGAAATCATCCCAGGGTTCGCAGTCCTGGTGACTACCAAGTGAACCTTCTACAAAGAGTGTGTGTGTAAATGTGAGTGACTGAGAGTGTGAGTGAGTGAGTGAGTGAGTGAGTGAGAGTGTGAGTGAGTGAGAGTGTGAGAGTGAGTGAGAGTGTGAGTGAGTGAGTGAGAGTGTGAGTGAGTGAGTGAGAGTGTGAGTGAGTGAGTGAGTGTGAGTGAGTGAGAGTGTGAGTGAGTGAGTGAGAGTGTGAGTGAGTGAGTGAGAGTGTGAGTGAGTGAGAGTGTGAGTGAGTGAGTGAGAGTGTGAGTGAGTGAGTGTGAGTGAGTGAGTGAGAGTGTGAGTGAGTGAGTGAGAGTGTGAGTGGGTGAGTGAGTGAGTGAGTGAGAGTGTGAGTAAGTGAGTGAGAGTGTGAGTGAGTGAGTGAGAGTGTGAGTGAGTGAGAGTGTGAGTGAGTGAGTGAAAGTGTGAGTGAGTGAGTGAGAGTGTGAGTGAGTGAGTGAGAGTGTGAGTGAGTGAGTGAGTGTGAGTGAGTGAGTGAGTCTGTCTATGTAAGTGTGTGTGTACATTGGATGATGACAGAATCAGGCTTGTTGGTGATGCCACCCCCATTATAAAATTATTGTCCCCATGGGAGAGTCTAACACTGGGACCCCCTCCCATGGGAGACCCTGACACTGGGACCCCCTCCCATAGGCGACCCTGACATGGGACACCCTCCCATGGGAGGCCCTGACACTGGGACCCCCTCCCATGGAAGATCCTGACACTGGGACCCCCTCCCATGGGAGACCCCGACACTGGGACCCCCCCCCATGGGAGACCCCAACACTGGGACACCCTCCCATGGGAGACCCCGACACTGGGACCCCCTCCCATGGGAGACCCTGACACTGGGACCCCCTCCCATGGGAGACCCTGGCACTGGGACCCCCTCCCATGGGAGACCCTGACACTGGGACCCCCTCCCATGGGAGACCCCGACACTGGGACCCCCTCCCATGGGAGACCCCAACACTGGGACCCCCTCCCATGGGAGACCCTGACACTGGGACCCCCTCCCATGGGAGACCCCGACACTGGGACACCCTCCCATGGGAGACCCCGACACTGGGACCCCCCCCCATGGGAGACCCCAACACTGGGACACCCTCTCATGGGAGACCCCGACACTGGGACCCCCTCCCATGGGAGACCCTGACACTGGGACCCCCTCCCATGGGAGACCCTGACACTGGGACCCCCTCCCATGGGAGACCCTGACACTGGGACCCCCTCCCATGGGAGACCCTGACACTGGGACCCCCTCCCATGGGAGACCCCAACACTGGGACCCCCTCCCATGGGAGACCCTGACACTGGGACCCCCTCCCATGGGAGACCCGACACTGGGACCCCCTCCCATGGGAGACCCCAACACTGGGACCCCCTCCCATGGGAGACCCTGACACTGGGACCCCTCCCATGTGAGACCCCGACACTGGGACCCCCTCCCATGGGGGAGCCTAACACTGGGACCGCCCCCCCCCCCCGCCAATGGGAGAGCCTTATTTTGCCTCCATACCCTGAAGGACGTCCAGTGACTCCAGGTCCCAGCGTGCCCAGCTCCTGCACTCTCGAGACGGCCACTGCTCAGCAGCACTGCGCACATTTGGGAATATTCTTCCCACAGACAGGAGTGGGCAGGAGCCGCCACAGGCAGAGGCCAAGTGCCCAGTGTGGCTGAGCTCTGCATGTATATAAGAACCACACACAGAACTGGCAGGTTCCACATTGGATACAACGGGTTGGTTACAATACCCACACCAAGCATTTTACACACTAGCACAATTCTTTTTACCTCCAATTTTACAGCCCATTTCTCCGCGCACATACTGACTCTCATGGGTACAGTTCTAGGTGTACAGACACACACTCGGTGCACAGACGCACACTCAGTGCACAGACACACACTCGGTGCACAGACGCATACTCAGTGCACAGACACACACTCGGTGCACAGACCTACACTCAGTGCACAGACCTACACTCGGTACACAGACACACACTCGGTGCACAGACGCACACTCAGTGCACAGAAACACACTCGGTGCACAGGCAGTGCCTGGTGAGCAGGGCTGGGAGTTCGGGCTGGTTGTTGCCCTCTTACAGTCATGGCTACTCCCAGGTGCAGTGGCTGGACAGGCTACAGCCAGCCCGGCACTGCCCGGCTCTCCGGCTCGGTCCGACCCGGTTTGTAGAGCTCAGCCAGGCAGAGTTTTTACCTCCCACCACCCAAACCATCCGGGAAATAAACTTTCCAAACTACAATAATTGTCTACCTCAAGAGGCAGGTTTAAAATCACTTGAACCCACAGGGCTCAATCACACCGCACATTTATACAGAGACGGCAAGGACTCGAGCAACTGTTAGACCCCAGTGAGAGTCAGTGTCTGTGGAACCCGTACCCCAGTGAGAGTCAGTGTCTGTGGAACTGTACCCCAGTGAGAGTCTGTGTGTGTGGAACCCGTACCCCAGTGAGAGTCAGTGTCTGTGGAACCCGTACCTCAGTGAGAGTCAGTGTCTGTGGAACCTGTACCCCAGTGAGAGTCAATGTCTGTGGAACTGTACCCCAGTGAGAGTCAGTGTCTGTGGAACCTGTACCCCAGTGAGAGTCAGTGTCTGTGGAACTGTACCCCAGTGAGAGTCAGTGTCTGTGGAAACTGTACCCCAGTGAGAGTCAGTGTCTGTGGAACCTGTATCCCAATGAGAGTCAGTGTCTGTGGAACCTGTATCCCAGTGAGAGTCAGTGTCTGTGGAAACTGTACCCCAGTGAGTGTCAGTGTCTGTGGAACCTGTATCCCAATGAGAGTCAGTGTCTGTGGAACTGTACCACAGTGAGAGTCAGTGTCTGTGGAACCTGTATCCCAATGAGAGTCAGTGTCTGTGGAACTGTACCACAGTGAGTGTCAGTGTCTGTGGAACCTGAACCCATTTAGAGTCAGTGTCTGTGGAACCCGTACCCCAGTGAGAGTCAGTGTCCGTGGAGACTGTACCCCAGTGAGAGTCAGTGTCTATAGAACCCGTACCCCAGTGAGAGTCAGTGTCTATAGAACCTGTACCCCAGTGAGAGTCAGTGTCTGTGGAAATCCAGCAAAAGCCAGTGTCTTCAGAAAGGGAGGCGAGAAGATTTGGGAAAAAACACTCTATTTTGAAAAGTTAGATATAAAATTAAGTTCTATAAAGTGAGGGACCACAAGGAACATCAGTGTGGGGAGGAAGAAACCGAAAAACTATAAACTGTTTGCAGCTAAACTAATTCACATTGCACTAATTCTGTGCAGTTCGTCTGTCCGGTGAGCTAGAATATGGGCACTCCACGCTCCGACTGTTGGCACTGAGTACAGAAGTCATACTGCTCATGGCACTGGGCACTGGGAACTGTCACACTGCTCACTGGCACTGGGAACAGTCACACCGCTCACTGGCACTGGGCACTGGGAGCTGTCACACCACTCACTGGCGCTGGGCACTGGGTACAATCACACCGCTCACTGGCGCTGGGCACTGGGAACAATCACACTGGTCACTGGCGCTGGACGCTGGGTACAGTCACATTGCTCACTGGCACTGGGAACAGTCGCACTGCTCACTGGCGCTGGGCACAGTCACACTGCTCACTGGCACTGGGCACTGGGAACAGTCACACTGCTCACTGGCACTGGGAACAGTCACACTGCTCACTGGTGCTGGGCACTGGGTACAGTCACTGCTCAATGGCGCAGGGCACTGGGAACAGTCACACTGCCCACTGGTGCTGGGCACTGGGTACAGTCACACTGCTCACTGGCACTGGGCACTGGGTGCAATCACACTGCTCACTGGCACTGGGTGCAGTCACACTGTTCACTGGCGCGGGGCACTGAGTGCAGTCACACTGCTCACTGGTGCTGGGCACTGGGTGCAGTTACATTGCTCACTGGCACTGGGTGCAGTCACACTGCTCACTGGCGCTGGGCACTCGGAACAGTCACACTGCCCACTGGCGCAGGGCACTGGGCACAGTCACTGCTCACTGGCGCTGGGCACTATTAGCTTGTTGATATTTTGAGGGAACAGTTAGATTATTAACGAGTCAACTGTCAAAATCACGATCATTTGCCGGTGTTAGTCCCGAACCGATTGGATCTTCATGGAGCGTGATTCCTGAACAGGACGAGTAAGTTGCGACTAACTATTCACCCTGGTATGAAATTTAAACGTTCTGCATTGATGCGTCTATTGAGAAATGTTAATATCTCATTCCCCGAGACATGAGCGCTGTCCCTTTCGGCTGGGACAGGGGAGTGGGGAGAGGAAAGGGGGCAGAGGAGAGAGACAGGGGAGAGGGGCAGGGGAGAGGGAGAGGGACAGGGGCAGGGGAGGGGGAGAGGGACAGGGGAGAGGGGCAGGGGAGAGGGAGAGGGACAGGGGAGGCGGAGAGGGACAGGGGCAGGGGAGGGGGAGAGGGACAGGGGAGAGGGGCAGGGGAGAGGGAGAGGGACAGGGGAGGCGGAGAGGGACAGGGGCAGGGGAGGGGGAGAGGGACAGGGGAGAGGGGCAGGGGAGGGGGAGAGGGGCAGGGGAGAGGGAGAGGGGCAGGGGAGAGGGAGTGGGACAGGGAGTGGGACATCAGCACACACCGCGACAGAGCGAAGCAGACAGTCAGATAAAGTGCTCGTACCGGGGCAGGAGTGCAGCGCCTGCGGGCGGACGATGCCGGGTCGGGAGCCCAGGGCCAGCTGCAGGTAGCTGCGGGTCTCTTTGGCCAGAATCTCATCGATCAGGAAGGTCTTGTAACGCCGGCTCCCCGGCGGGTGCAGCCCGGGGAAGGCGAGCCTCGGCTCGGCGGGACACTGCATGCTGACAGGCTTCGCGACAGCAAGTTGCCCAAGTGCGGGCGGCCAGAGTGCGCCTGGCTCCGGCTCTCAGGCTCGGCTCCGCCTGCAGCCCTTTATAAAGCTGCGATAAAGATCTTCAGCAGCCAACGAGGGACAGGCGGCCCGTCAATCAGCCGCTTCCTGCAGCCTGGGGCCAGACACTGGGGAGAGACTGGGGGACTGAGCCAGACTGGGGGACTGAGCCAGACTGGGGGTCTGAGCCAGACTGAGCCAGACTGGGGGTCTGAGCCAGACTGGGGGACTGAGCCAGACTGAGCCAGACTGGGGACTGAGCCAGACTGAGCCAGACTGGGGGTCTGAGCCAGACTGAGCCAGACTGGGGGTCTGAGCCAGACTGAGCCAGACTGGGGGACTGAGCCAGACTGGGGGACTGAGCCAGACTGGGGACTGAGCCAGACTGGGGGACTGAGCCAGACGGGGGGACTGAGCCAGACTGGGGACTGAGCCAGACTGAGCCAGACTGGGGACTGAGCCAGACTGAGCCAGACTGGGGACTGAGCCAGACTGGGGGACTGAGCCAGACTGGGGGTCTGAGCCAGACTGGGGGACTGAGCCAGACTGGGGGTCTGAGCCAGACTGAGCCAGACTGGGGACTGAGCCAGACTGGGGACTGAGCCAGACTGGGGGTCTGAGCCAGACTGGGGGACTGAGCCAGACTGGGGACTGAGCCAGACTGGGGGACTGAGCCAGACTGGGGGTCTGAGCCAGACTGAGCCAGACTGGGGACTGAGCCAGACTGGGGACTGAGCCAGACTGGGGGTCTGAGCCAGACTGGGGGACTGAGCCAGACTGGGGACTGAGCCAGACTGGGGGACTGAGCCAGACGGGGGGACTGAGCCAGACGGGGGGACTGAGCCAGACTGGGGAGGACGGGGGAGAGGTAGGGGCTCAGCCAGACTGGGGGGATTCAGCCAAAAAAGGGGGGTGGGCACAGCCAGGGACAGGAATGACCCAGACTGGAGGGCAAACTGACACTGCCCATGCCTGGCTCTGCTCCTCACACCCTACTTGGGTTCAGGCAGTGGGCTCTCACACAGGGGACCCAGTACTAGCTGAGCAGCCAGACCCAGACAGGGTCCCAGCTCCAGTTTACACCCCCTAGCTCACAGACACAGTCCCAAGCCAACCTCCAGACCCAGACCCACCTCTTCCCCTAGATCCAGGCCTAGCCCCAGACCCGAACCCAGCCCTAATCCCAACTCCAGCCCATACCTCCAACCCCTGATCTAGTCCCATATTCTGCTCCACACCCCAGTCCATGATTCTGACCTCAGACCTAGTGGCCAGGCCCTAGTCCACGGTCCTCCTTGGTGCTTCCCCAGTGGGTGGGTTAACCAAGATGACTGGCTGCTGGGTGTCAGTGCCTTTGGGGTAGAGGCGACCCTGTACCCCCTTGTGTTGGGTCAACTGTTTGCACCAGGTCCAAGGTCGTGGTCCCCGGCTGCTCCTGCCCACTCTCTGGAACGTGGTGAATTCCTACAGCAGGCGGCTGGGTAGGAGAGATGTAGCCTACCCTGAAAGGCTGCGACCTTCCTGTGCCCACTCCTGCCATGCCCTGGTGTAGGAATAGAGCTGAGGGCAGCAGTGAGGGCAGTGGCCTTGCTTCAATCGCCGAGTGTGTTCAAGCTGCTCGAAATATGATTGTACGTTTTTATAGCAACAGCCGGAGCCTCCGTGGGAGATCTGAGATCGGATTTACCTCCCTACTCCCAAAGTGTACTGCTCCTGTGCAACCCCAAGATCGCTGGAATTTACATGAGTCAGGGACAGCCCTGGCCCTGGCACAGGCCTGCCCACTTACAGGGCTAAGACCTGACTGAAGGGGTAGGAAGAAGATCCTGATTGAACTTTAAAATACATGGGGGGAATCAAAAAATGTGGATACAGTCCTCACCTGCGGTTCTTCAGCCTACTCACGGGACCCCACAGACCCCCCAGTCCATGTTTTTAAAATGCTAAGGCTGATGTAGATATAACCAGGACATTGAACAAAGGACTGGAGCGCACGGGGTTAAAATGAACAAAACTCGAGATCTTAGAAAAAGGAATTGTCTTTATAAAGTGGTGGATGTGAAGGTGACACCCAGCAAAATGAAATAACGCTGATTTTCTCATTCAAAAGTGTCCTGGATAAATGTCTGGTTAGGAAAGGGATGGAGACTATAGGGATGTCTATAGACCGAGATGATCACATCGTCCACAGGTCCAGTGGTTCTCCACTGGTGGCCGCGGGTGGAAGGCAGCAGGTCAGGATTGAGGATGTCAAAGTGGGCATGAATGATGGGATGACATCAGAAGTCATATTACTTGTCGTTATTGCCACAGCAACGCTGGACACAAGTAACACCAACGCATTAGTAATGTGCAGCAAGGGCCAGCGGGTGCTCCTTTAACATTTGAACCTGCCTTTGAAGAAGTGAACTGATCTTGAAGTGATCAATTCAATTCTTTTTTCCAACAAATGGGCAACTGGCAGTTGAATATTGGAGGGAGCACCTCAGCCGCCCACTGACACCCACCTTCCACTGTCCACCACCCACTGTCCAATGTCCACCGTCCAATGCCCATTGCCCACCATCCAATGCCCAATGTCCATCCCCCAACACCAACCGTCCAACCCCCAATGCCCACTGTCTAATGTCTACCATCCAATGCCCACCATCCAACGCTCAACACCCAACGCTCGCCTGTAAATGGAGGAGCAGCCCACCCACCCATTTCAACTAGGAGGCTGCTTAAAATTGCAAATTAAATATGCAGCTGGGGTGTTGCTGCTCCCATTCCCGTCAGCTGTGTACTTTCCAGTCAGTGCTGGCAGAGCACCTGAAGCAGTCACTTCTCTCCTTGATGAGATATCAATGCTCACATACATCACACAGGGAATTACACACTAACATGGAAGGTAAGAACGATTGAAACATAGAAACATAGAAAAATAGGAGCAGGAGTAGGCCATTCTCCTCCCATACCCCTTAATACCTTTTGTGTCTAGAAATCTATCTATCTCCTTCTTAAATATAATTCAGTGACTTGGCCTCCACAGCCTTCTGTGGTAGAGAATTCCACAGGTTCAACACCTTCTGAGTGAAGAAATTTCTCCTCATCTCAGTCCTAAATGTCCTACCCCGTATCCTGAGACTGTGACCCCTCGTTCTAGGCCCCCCAGCCAGGGGAAACATCCTCCCTGCATCCAGTCTATCTAGCCCTGTCAGAATTTTATATGTTTTAATGAGATCCCCTCTCATTCTTCTAAACTCTAGTGAATACAGGCCTAGTCGACCCAATCTCTCCTCATACGACAGTCCTGCCATCCCAGGAATCAGTCTGGTGAACCTTCGCTGCACTCCCTCTATGGCAAGTATATCCTTTCTTAGGTAAAGAGACCAAAACTGCACACAATGCTCCAGGTGTGGTCTCACCAAGGCCCTGTATAACTGTAGTAAGACATCCTTGCTCCTGTACTCAAATCATCTTGCAATGAAGGCCAACATACCATTTGCCTTCCTAACTGCTTGCTGCACCTGCATGTTTGCTTTCAGTGACTGGTGTACAAGGACACCCAGGTCCATTTGTATGTCAACATTTCCCAATCTATCACCATTTAAATAATACTCGGCCTTTCTATTTTTCCTACCGAAGTGGATTACTTCACATTTATCCACGTTATACTGAATCTGCCATGTATTTTCCCACTCACTCAACTTGTCTAAATCGCCTTGAAGCCTCTTTGCATCCTCCTCACAACTCACAATCCCACCTAGTTTCATGTCGTCAGCAAACTTGGAAATATTATATTTGGTTCCCTCATCCAAATCATTGATATATATTGTGAATAGCTGGGGCCCAAGCACTGATCCCTGTGGTACCCCACTAGTCACCGCCTGCCACCCCGAAAAAGACCCATTTATTCCTACTCTCTGTTTCCTGTCTGTTAACTAATCTTCAATACATGCCAGTATATTACCCCCAATCCCATGTGCTTTAATTTTGCACACTAACCTCTTATGTGGGACTTTATCAAAGGCCTTCTGAAAATCCAAATACACCACATCCACTGGTTCTCCCTTGTCTATTCTACCAGTTACATCCTCAAAAAACTCCAGTAGGTTTGTCAAATGCGATTTCCCTTTCATAAACACATGTTGACTTTGTCTAATCCCGTTGATATTTTCTAAGTGTCCTGTTATCACATCCTTTATAATAGACTCTAGCATTTTCCCTACTACTGTAGTTCCCTGTTTTCTCTCTCCCTCCTTTTTTAATTAGTGGGGTTACATTTTCCACCCTCCAATCTGCAGGAACTGTTCCGTAATCTATAGAATTGGAGCTCCTTCCATGTTCTACTGGAGAATGTGAATCACCCAGCAAAGAGCTGTGCCTTACAGAGCAAGCAGGCCCCAGGATTGATCCCTGGTCTGTGCTGAATTAGCTCCTCTCAGTGGGGCATATAAATGGGCTCAGGATCCTTGGTTTATGCAGGGGGGGAAAAATCAGCCGGGATTACCGCTCCGAGACGCTATCACATGTGCTCTGCAAGGAAGGACACGTGTGGATTTGCGGATGGAAAAGGGCCGGGCCTGGCTGCACTTACCATCTAGGTTCAGACATGACCACTTGGGCGAGGTGGTCGGCACCTGGTGAAGCACGGTACGCAAACTGGGACGACTGCATGTCTGGCTCTGTCTGGCTCTGTCTGGCTCTGCTCCCCCCACCACCCTACCACCATCCCCCCCTCCTGTCTGGAAGAGAGAAAACTGGGAGTGATGCAGACAGGACAGACTGGTGAGGGGAATGGCCCATCATTATGAGTCAGAAGGTTATGGATTCAAGTTCCATTCCATAGACTTGAGAACAAAATCTCAGCTGACAGTCCCAGTGCCGTACTGTGGGAGTGCTGCACTGTCGGAGGGGCCGTCTTTCAGATCAGATGTTAAACTGTTTGCTGGCTGCAGGCTGAAATCGTGGAACTGAGCAGGCAGCACAAAGTTGGCGTGCTGCCTGCATTGCATTGCAATCAACGGGCGCAGGTTAATCGCTCATCTCGATCCCCGTCTGCCCTCTCAGTTGGACGTAAAAGATCCCATGGTACTGTCCTGGCCAATATCAATCCCTCAACCAACTTCTGTTAAACAGATTGTCTGGTCATTATCACATTGCTGTTTGTGGGAGCTTGCTGTGTGCAAATTGGCTGCTGCGTTTCCTACATTACAACAGTGACCACACTTCAAAAAGTACTTCACTGCCTGTAAAGCGCGTTGGGAAGTCCTGTAGTTGTGAAAGGCGCTACATAAATGCAAGTCTTTCTGGGGGTTATTTTGGCGAGAGGTTGAAAACAGGCACCAAATGGGTGCTGTGCTAATAAGACACGCCTGTTTGAAATTCCAGATTTAGCACACAATTTTCGTCCTAATTGCTGATTACCATAATTTTGACTTGCCTGGAGGTGTTAAACAGACACATGGGGGGTTGAATTCGATACCCCCGAAAACGGGCGCAGGGATCGAGATGAGCGATTAACCTGCACCCGTTGATTGCAATGCAGGCAGCACGCCAACTTCGTGCTGCCTGCTCATTTCCACGATTTCAGCGTGCAGCCAGCGCTAACCGCATTGTTCATTGGCTGCACGCATCAGCAAGCAGCCCAACATCATTGCTTGCTAGCACTAGTTAAAGCTAGTCTGTACTGCTTAAAGCTAGGCTGCACCTCTTAAAGGGGAGGTGCATTGTGGCTGGAGCAGGTGCTGGGAGTCGTTCAGGAAGTGAGTCTGACCCGAGAAACAGTGAAGAATGGCACAACATGGGAAAGAGCGGGCTCCTGGGATACAGTGAGGAATGGCACAACATGGGAAAGAGCGGGCTCCTGGGAAACAGTGAGGAATGGCACAACATGGGAAAGAGCGGGCTCCTGGGATACAGTGAGGAATGGCACAACATGGGAAAGAGCGGGCTCCTGGGATACAGTGAGGAATGGCACAACATGGGAGAGAGCGGGCTCCTGGGATACACTGAGGAATGGCACAACATGGGAAAGAGCGGGCTCCTGGGATACAGTGAGGAATGGCACAACATGGGAAAGAGCGGGCTCCTGGGATACAGTGAGGAATGGCACAACATGGGAAAGAGCGGGCTCCTGGGAAACAGTGAGGAATGGCACAACATGGGAAAGAGCGGGCTCCTGGGATACAGTGAGGAATGGCACAACATGGGAAAGAGCGGGCTCCTGGGATACAGTGAGGAATGGCACAACATGGGCGAGAGCGGGCTCCTGGGATACAGTGAGGAATGGCACAACATGGGAGAGAGCGGGCTCCTGGGATACAGTGAGGAATGGCCCAACATGGGAAAGAGCGGGCTCCTGGGATACAGTGAGGAATGGCACAACATGGGAAAGAGCGGGCTCCTGGGATACAGTGAGGAATGGCACAACATGGGAGAGAGCGGGCTCCTGGGATACAGTGAGGAATGGCACAACATGGGAGAGAGCGGGCTCCTGGGATACAATGAGGAATGGCACAACATGGGAAAGAGCGGGCTCCTGGGATACAGTGAGGAATGGCACAACATGGGAAAGAGCGGGCTCCTGGGATACAGTGAGGAATGGCACAACATGGGAAAGAGCGGGCTCCTGGGAAACAGTGAGGAATGGCACAACATGGGAGAGAGCGGGCTCCTGGGATACAGTGAGGAATGGCACAACATGGGAAAGAGCGGGCTCCTGGGAAACAGTGAGGAATGGCACAACATGGGAGAGAGCGGGCTCCTGGGATACAGTGAGGAATGGCACAACATGGGAAAGAGCGGGCTCCTGGGATACAGTGAGGAATGGCACAACATGGGAGAGAGCGGGCTCCTGGGATACAGTGAGGAATGGCACAACATGGGAAAGAGCGGGCTCCTGGGAAACACTGAGGAATGGCACAACATGGGAGAGAGCGGGCTCCTGGGATACAGTGAGGAATGGCACAACATGGGAAAGAGCGGGCTCCTGGGATACAGTGAGGAATGGCACAACATGGGAAAGAGCGGGCTCCTGGGATACAGTGAGGAATGGCACAACATGGGAGAGAGCGGGCTCCTGGGATACAGTGAGGAATGGCACAACATGGGAGAGAGCGGGCTCCTGGGATACAGTGAGGAATGGCACAACATGGGAAAGAGCGGGCTCCTGGGATACAGTGAGGAATGGCACAACATGGGAGAGAGCGGGCTCCTGGGAAACAGTGAGGAATGGCACAACATGGGAAAGAGCGGGCTCCTGGGATACAGTGAGGAATGGCACAACATGGGAGAGAGCGGGCTCCTGGGATACAGTGAGGAATGGCACAACATGGGAAAGAGCGGGCTCCTGGGAAACAGTGAGGAATGGCACAACATGGGAAAGAGCGGGCTCCTGGGATACAGTGAGGAATGGCACAACATGGGAAAGAGCGGGCTCCTGGGATACAGTGAGGAATGGCACAACATGGGAGAGAGCGGGCTCCTGGGATACAGTGAGGAATGGCACAACATGGGAGAGAGCGGGCTCCTGGGATACAGTGAGGAATGGCACAACATGGGAGAGAGCGGGCTCCTGGGATACAGTGAGGAATGGCACAACATGGGAGAGAGCGGGCTCCTGGGATACAGTGAGGAATGGCACAACATGGGAAAGAGCGGGCTCCTGGGATACAGTGAGGAATGGCACAACATGGGAGAGAGCGGGCTCCTGGGATACAGTGAGGAATGGCACAACATGGGAGAGAGCGGGCTCCTGGGATACAGTGAGGAATGGCACAACATGGGAAAGAGCGGGCTCCTGGGATACAGTGAGGAATGGCACAACATGGGAAAGAGCGGGCTCCTGGGATACAGTGAGGAATGGCACAACATGGGAAAGAGCGGGCTCCTGGGATACAGTGAGGAATGGCACAACATGGGAGAGAGCGGGCTCCTGGGATACAGTGAGGAATGGCACAACATGGGAGAGAGCGGGCTCCTGGGAAACAGTGAGGAATGGCACAACATGGGAGAGAGCGGGCTCCTGGGATACAGTGAGGAATGGCACAACATGGGAAAGAGCGGGCTCCTGGGAAACAGTGAGGAATGGCACAACATGGGAAAGAGCGGGCTCCTGGGATACAGTGAGGAATGGCACAACATGGGAGAGAGCGGGCTCCAACGTTTTCAGACACTGTACTGGAGGCCTTGTGGAGGAGGTGGAAAGGAGGAGAGATTTCCTGTATCCACAGGGGGCCAGGAGGCCCTCCAGACAAACGGTCAGAAGGCAGTGGGAGCAGATAGCCATGGCGGTCAATGCCAGGAGTCAAGCTCCGAGGACCTGGATGCAAGAAGTTCAATGACCACACATGAGGGGTAAAGGTCAGTGAATTCATCTTCAAATGGCAGATCCCACCAACTACACCACTATCCTCAGCCACTGCTCAATGCACCAGACCCCCTCCACTCACCGACCAGCAATCTCTATCAATCAGGACTCATACCTCACATCACTCTCACACACTTAGCACTGCTGCAATCCTCACACCCACATCTCACAGCTTGCACACACTGTCAGCTAATCAACCATGCCAGCCACACCTCCCAAACAGATTGCATGACACTCACTGACACACTTCACTCCCTGCAGGATAAGGTGGCACACAACCGGAGGCAGCAGGAGCTAACTGACAGGGACAGATGCATCTGCATGTCCTTATCCACAAGGAGGAGACGGTGCTCACCATCATTGGAGCGGCCATTGCTGAAGCCGTGGCCAGCGGCGGGGCTGAAACTATCGAGGATGACGATATCCTCATACCTAACCCTCCTTCTCACATCCCACTTCCCTCTCATCCCACAACCTCTTCTGATTTACGAGCTGCAGATGGTGTAAGCATGCATCTCTTGCTTTTCTCCCTTCCCCTCACCACAACCTCACCCTTGTGCCTTTCTCCTTTCAGATACCCAAGAACTGCAACCTGTCCAGGCAGTGGTGGAAAAGCAAGCAGACGGTGATGATGAAGATACACCGTCACTCGATTTCACACTCACAGCCAGCAGCTCAGATACTGGCACTGCACATCATTTAGAGGATAGCATAGAGGCGCGATCTGCATGTGGTGAGACATGGGGCACAGTGGCCAGCAGTCAGGGCAGGGGGTAAGGATAGCACAGGTGCCAGCTCGCTGGAGGGCGAGGTCACACACGAGTTCTGCTGCAGAGGACTCAGATGAGGGCTTCGAAGGGGCGGCCTACAGAAGAAGGCTGATGGGCATGCATAATGAAATGGTTAGTGCATTGGGAAGTCTGCCAGAAAGCCTACGTTCAATGTCAAGGAGCATGGAGGAGTCCGGCACCAACTTGGCACAGGGCTTTGTGCAGAGCTTCGAGCCCATCCTTTCCAGCATGGAAGTGGTGGGCAACTCCTTCAACACACTTGTGAACCCACCCATGATGCAGAGTCTGATGACCGATGTCTCAGCTTCCACTGCAGCACAAGCAGCAGTCACCAAACGTCTGAGTGCTGCAGTGGAAGCTCAGACTGCTGCCATCATGGCTCTGGATTCCAGGGTTCAAAGGGGCTTGCAGGGTGTCACAGCAGTCCTGTAATCTGCCCTCCAACAGATTACTAGGGTTGCTGAGGCGGTGCCCCAGGGGAGTGGCAGTGGCTCCATGGAGCACGAACCTGCTGCCCTCTCGCAGGATGACAGCATTCATCCTCCCACCATTGCCACTCCGCCAGTGCCCTGGCTGCTGCCTGTCAGCCACCAGTAAAGACTGCTGCCGCCCATGCCGAGATGGTGCAGTCTACAGCTGGGCCCTCAAGGCTCAGAGCTGCTCGAAGTTGACTTCCAAGACCATCTGCAGTCTCCTCCACTGAAAGTCAACAGCCTTCCACCAGCCATGCTGCAGCCACTGGGGTAGCACCGCGTAGGAGCACTAAGACAGGCAAAGGCACACTGAAGACAGGTAGTAAGGGAATGCACAAGGGTGAATAGTTTACATTTGTATGCAATATGGCATGGTTTAATTTATAAATTTGGTTTGGAATGTTTATTTTGCGTTGGTTTTTATTTTTGCATTGTAGCCAAGCGGACGCTGTGATGGTCAGTATCAGAGGGAAGGTAAGGAGTGGGACTGTTGGTGAATGGGGGATTGGGGTTGCTGGTATCACACTCGGATGAGTTCTTCATGGACAGTCTGGGCAGAAATGAGTATCGGCCCAACCTGCTCAACCTTTCCTCATAAGACAACCCCTTCATCTCAGAAATCAACCTCGTGAACCTTCTCTGAACTGCGAGTATATCCCTCCTTAAATAAGGAGACCAAAGCTGCACACAGTACTCTAGGTGTGATCTCACCAGCGCCCTGTACAGTTGTGGCAAGACTTCCCTACTTTTATACTCCATCCCCCTTGCAATAAGGGCCAACATTCCATTTGCCTTCCTATTTACTTGCTGTACCTGCATGCTAACTTTTTGCGTTTCATCTACGAGGACACCGAGAGCCCTCTGTACAGCAGCATTCTGCCGTCTGTCTCCATTTAAATAATAATTTGCTTTTCTATTCTTCCTACCAAAGTGGATAACCTCACATGAGTATAGGCCCAATCTACTCAATCTCTCCTCATAGGACAACCCTCTCATTCCAGGGATCAATCTAGTGAATCTTCGTTGCACTGCCTCTAAGGCATGTATGTCATTTCTCAGATAAGGCGACCAAAGCAGTACTCCAGGAGTGGTCTTACCAAAGCCCTGTACAGTTGTAGTAAGACTTCCTTACTCTTGTACGCCAAACCCCCTGCAATAAAGGCCAACATACCATTTGCCTTCCTAATTGCTTGCTGTGCCTGGACGTTAACTCTCTGTGTTTCCTGTACAAGGACACCTAAATCTCTCTGAAGACCAACATTTAATAGTTTCTCACCATTTAAAAAAGATTCTATTCTTCCTAACAAAGTGAGTAACCTCACATTTTCCCACATTATACTCCATCTGCCAAATTTTTGCCCACTCACTTATCTAGAAAGGGGTGTTACATTTGCGGTTTTCCAATCCGCTGGGACCTTCCCAGAATCCAGGGAATTTTTAGTAGATTACAACCAATGCATCCACTATCTCTGCAGCCACTTTTTTTTAAGACCCTAGGATGCAGGCCATCAGGTCCAGGGGACTGGTCGGCCTTTAGTCCCACTAGTTTGCGTAGTACTTTTTCTCCAGTGATAGTGATTGTTTTAAGTTCCTCCCTCCCTTTTGCCCCTTGATTTTCCACTATTATTGGGATGCTTTTAGTGTCTTCTACCGTGAAGACCGATACAACATATTTGTTCAAAGTCTCTGCCATTTCCTTGTTTCCCATTATTAATTCCCCAGTCTCATCCTCTAAGGGAGCAACGTTTACTTTACATGCTGCACAAGTGTGCGGGGTTTGTGAACTGGAGTCATGAACCATGTTGTCAGCGGACAGCCCTTGTCGCCCAGTCGCCACCCTTTGGTTTGCCATGGTGGCTGAAATACAGCTGGCACAGCGGACTGCCGCAGAATGAAGGCAACATGACTGCTGACAGCATTGACCTGCATGATGCGCTGCCTATGGTCACACACCAGCTGGGCGTTGAGGGAGTGGAATTGCTTTTGTTTCCAGTATATGGCAGAGTTGACATGCAGCACCTGCAAAGTGACATGCGTGCAGTCAATGGCACCCTGCACCATGGGGAAGCCTACAATCCTCATGAAGTTGCGTGCTCGCTCCGCCTGCTTCTCTCTGGTAAGACAGCATGAAATGTATTTGAATAGAGAGCCTCAGTGACCTCTCTGATACAACAGTGCATTGCAAACTGCAAGATGCTGCTAATATCTCCAGCACCAGCCTGGAAGGAGCCAGATGCAAAACAGTTCAGTGCCACGATCACCTTCACAGCCACTGGCAATGCAGCCCTGCAGCAGGTGGCTGATAGAGCCCTTCTCCACCTCCTCCTCCTCCCTCTTCTAGCAGCTTGTCCTGCTCTGTATGGCCTCTGCTCATTCTCCCAGTCATGCTCGATTCCAAGGGGAATACTTAAAAGTGCAGCCATGTGTGGGAGCAAGTGGTTTGTGCAGAAACCTTGAATTAAGAAAAATGTCCTTCAGCACCTGCCACACCACTCCCTGTAGACTGTAGCAACTTCAAAGAACTCTAGAAAGCACCAAACACTTGTAGAATCATATCAACAGCCAGAAGAAATCAACCAGCAACTAACCTGAAAGTAGTTGATGAACCCTTTAAATAGCGCTGGTGAGGTGTCCTTCCTGCTGCTGAATGCGTGTTCAGCTATGGGAGGTTAAGAGAGGGCGTTCGCTGGAGCTTTGAGCTCCAAAATAGCAGTGCTGGTGTCAAATCAGCATTGCACGCTGATTAACGTCATGATCTGTCTGGTCCACATACTTTTGGCGGACGTTCACTGCGCACGCGTGTGCTGACGACCTCACCAATATGGCGTCTGGCGCGATTTTCCCTACAAGTGTGCGCGTGCTATGGACACCATTTTGGATCTCTGAGGGCACTCGTAGCACCCAAAAAACGGGCGCTAATGATCTGAATTTTGTGCCCCTGCAGGTTTAGCACTCAAGTGCTGGTTAGGCGCAATTTTCGTGGAGCAGTAAATGTGGGCTCCACACACCCACTTGCATTGAAGGTGTGGTGTGCTCTGGCTGACACACAGCGGCAGGTTTCAGGATGGCTCAGGGACCAGGTGAGGGGGAGGGCGCACAGGTTCTCGGACCCAGCACTGCAGGTCCTGGTGGAGGAGGTCGAGAGGAGGAGGGATGTCCTGTACCCGCAGGGTGGGAAGGAGTCCACCTCGCCCCCCTGTCCCTCTCTCCTGCAGCAGCTGGTGCTGCTCTGCCTGGCCTCATCTCCTCCTCCCATTCCTCTTGCAGTCCAAGGGAGACCCCTAGCACGATGCCCGATGTCCAAGCACTCCCTTTCTCCTGGTGTCTCCTATAAGGTGTCCAATAAGGTGAAGTGGCACAGCACCCACTCTCTTTAGGTGAAGTCCTCACAGAATTTCTGGAATACATGTTGCTCAAGTGTTGGTGAAGTCTTGACAAAGTGTCCCAGAAAGTCTCCCGATGTGTTTCAGAGGCCCTTTTCACAGCTCCAGCAGCAATGACCATGAAATGGTGAGTATCCCTTTAAAAGTAGCGCTTGAAATTGACATCAGCGCCGTGTTTACTCCCAATCAGCGGGTCGCTGTTAGGAGAGGGCGTTAGGACACGCGCTGGCCACCAAAATGCCGCACAGCCTCGTTAATGAGCACTAGCGGGCATTTTAAGTGGCAATCAGCTGTTTAACTAGCCTCTGGGCAGCCGTTCCTAGCGCTGGCTTCAACTCCTTTACCAAGATGGCGTCTTAGGCTAAACATGGGCTAAACTGATGTTGCAGCTTAAGTCCCCATCTTGACCAGCTCTTTACCTCTTTAGTGCTTAAAGTATTTGAAGGAAATTACCTCCTCTTTCTCATCACTCACTGAGAACACTGCTGGCCTTTGTCTTCTTGCAAATATGTTCGGTGACTGCAGCCCTGTCCTAAAATAGTTGCACAGCACCAGGTTTCTCCAGGTGTGACTGTGATTGCGCAGTTTGCCAGATTCCCTGAGGGATTGCACAACAATGTCAGAGACGCTTCAGGCACCTGTCATCTTCCTGAATAATGAGGTTCTCTGTGTACAGGGAGATGATCAACCTCTCCATCCACAGTTGCTCTGATTTAATTATCACAACCCCTAAACTTTAACACTTAGGAAAAGGCACTGGATCGTCACTGAGCACTGGGTAGTCACTGGGCACTGGATCGTCACTGAGCACCGGATCGTCACTGAGCACCGGATCGTCACTGAGCACTGGATTGTCACTTGGCACTGGATCATCACTAAGCACTAAATCATCACTGGTCACTGGATCATCACTGAGCACCAGATCGTCACTGAGCACTGGATCGTCACTGGGCACTGGATCGTCACTGAGCACCGGATCATCACTGGGCAGCAGATCATCACTGAGCACTGGATCAGCACTGGGCACCGGATCGTCACTGAGCACCGGATCATCACTAAGCACTGGATCGTCACTGGGCACTGGATCTTCACTGAGCACCGGATTGTCATTGAGCACTGGATTGTCACTGAGCACCGGATCGCCACTAAGCACTGGATCATCACTGGGCACTGGATCATCACTGAGCATCGGATCATCATTGAGCACTGGATTGTCACTGGGCACTGGATTGTCACTGAGCACTGGATAATCACTGAGCACCGGATCGTCAATGAGCACTGGATTGTCACTAGGCACTGGATCATCAGTGAGCACCAGATCGTCACTGAGAACTGGATCATCACTAGGCACTGGATCATCACTGAGCACTGGATCATCACTAAGCACTGGATCATCACTGGGCACTGGATCATCACTTAGCGCCAGATCGTCACTGAGCACTGGATCATCACTGGGCACTGGATCGTCACTGAGCACCGGATCATCACTGGGCACTGGATCATCACTGGTCACTGGATCATCACTGAGCACCAGATCATCATTGAGCACTGGATCGTCACTGGGCACCGGATCGTCACTGAGCACTGGATCGTCACTGGGCACTGGATTGGCACTGAGCACTGGATAATCACTGAGCACCAGATCGTCAATGAGCACTGGATCGTCACTAGGCACTGGATCTTCACTGAGCACCAGATCGTCACTGAGCACTGGATCATCACTAGGCACTGGATCGTCACTGAGTACTGGATCATCACTGGGCACTGGATTGGCACTGAGCACTGGATAATCACTGAGCACCAGATCGTCAATGAGCACTGAATCGTCACTAGGCACTGGATCTTCACTGAGCACCAGATCGTCACTGAGCACTGGATCATCACTAGGCACTGGATCGTCACTGAGTACTGGATCATTACTAAGCATTGGATCATCACTGGGCAATGGATCATCACTGAGCACCGGATTGTCAATGAGCACTGGATCGTCACTGGGCATGGGATCGTCGGTGGCATAGTGGTTAGCGCTGTTGCCTCACAGCGCCAGGGACCCGGGTTCAAATCCGGCCTCGGGTGACTGTCTGTGTGGAGTTTGCACATTCTCCCCGTGTTTGTGTGGGTTTTCTCCGGGTGCTCTGGTTTCCTCCCACAGTCCAAAGATGTGCGGGTTAGGTTGATTGGCCATGATAAAAATTGGCCCTTAGTGTTAGGGGGGATTAAATACGTGGGGTTACAGGGATAGGGCTTGGGTGGGATGGCTATCGGTATAGGGACCGGGTGCTAGGGTTTGGATGATCAGCCATGATCTTGTTGAATGGCGGAGCAGGCTCGAAGGGCCGAATGGCCTACTCCTGCTCTTATGTTTCTATGTTTCTATGTCACTGAGCACTGGAACATCACTGGGCACTGGATCATCACTGAGCACTCGATTTTCACTGGGCACTGGATCGGCACTTGGCACCGCGTCATCACTGAGCACTGGATCATCACTGAGCACTGGATCGTCACTGAGCAACAGATCATCAATGGGCACCGGATCAGCACTGGGCACTAGATCGGCACTGGGCACCAGATCGTCACAGAGCACCGGATCATCCCTGAACACTGGATTGGCACTGAGCACCGGATCATCAATAAATACCGGATCATCACTGAGCACTGGATCTTCACCGTGCACCAGATCGGTACTGGGCACCGGATTGGCACTGGGCACCGGATTGTCACTGAGCACTGGATCATCCCTGAACACTGGATTGGCACTGAGCACTGGATCATCAATAAATACCGGATCGTCACTGAGCCCTGGATCGTCACTGCGCACCGGAGGGGCACTGGGCACCGGAACGTCACTGAGCACTGGATTGTCACTGAGCACGGGATCGTCACTGAGCACCGGATCGTCACTGGGCATGGATCGTCACTGAGCTCCGGATCGTCACTGAGCACCGGATCGTCACTGAGCACCAGATCGTCATTGAGCACCGGAAAATCACAGAGCACCAGATCATCACTGAGCACTGGATCAGCACTGGGCACCGGATCGGTACTGGACACCGGATCATCACTGGGCATGGATCGTCACTGAGCTCCGGATCGTCACTGAGCACCGGATCGTCACTGAGCACCAGATCGTCATTGAGCACCGGATAATCACAGAGCACCAGATCATCACTGAGCACTGGATCAGCACTGGGCACCGGATGGGTACTGGACACCGGATCTTCACTGGGCACTGGATTGTCACTGAGCACTGGATCATCATTGAGCACTGGATCATCCCTGGGCACTGGATCATCACTGAGCACTGGATCATTACTGGGCACTGGATTGTCACCGAGCACTGGATAATCACTGAGCACTGGATCATCACTGGGCACTGGATTGGCACTGAGCACTGGATCATCACTGAGCACCGGATCGTCACTGAGCACTGGATCATCACTGGGCACCGGATCGGCACTGGACACGGGATCGTCACTGGGCACTGGATCATCACTGCGCACTGGATCATCATTGAGCACTGGATCATCACTGGGGACTGGATCATCACTGAGCACTGGATCATCACTGGGCACTGGGTTGGCACTGAGCACTGGATAATCACTGAGCACCGGATCATCAATGAGCACTGGATCGTCACTAGGCACTGGATCTTCACTGAGCACCAGATCGTCACTGAGCACTGCATCGTCACTGGGCACTGGATCATCACTGAGCACTGGATCATCAATGAGCACTGGATCATCACTGGCCATGGGATCGTCACTGCACGCCAGATCGTCATTGAGCACTGGATTGTCACTGGGTACCGGATTATCACTGAGCACTGGATCGTCACTGGGCACTGGTTTGGCACTGAGTACATGATAATCACTGAGCACCGGATCGTCAATGAGCACTGGATCATCACTAGGCACTGGACCTTCACTGAGCACCAGATCGTCACTGAGCACTTGATCGTCACTAGGCACTGGATCGTCACTGAGCACTGGATCATCACTAAGCATTGGATCATCACTGGGCAATGGATCATCACTGAGCACTGGATCGTCAATGAGCACTGGTTGGTCACTGGGCACGGGATCGTCACTGAGCACCGGATCATCACTGGGCACTGGATCGTCACTGAGCACTCGATCGTCACTGAGCACCGGATCATCACTGGGCACTGGATCATCACTGAGCACTCAATCGTCACTGGCACTAGATCGGCACTGGGCACCGGATCATCACAGAGCACCGGATCATCCCTGAACACTGGATTGGCACTGAGCACTGGATCATCAATAAATACCGGATCATCACTGAGCACTGGATCATCACCGTGCATGGGATCGTCACTGAGCACCGGATCATCACTGGGCACTGGATCATCACTGAGCACTCGATCATCACTGGGCATTGGATCGGCACTGGGCACCACGTCGTCACTGAGCACTGGATCATCACTGAGCACTGGATCATCACTGAGCAACAGATCATCACTGAGCACCAGATCGTCACTGAGCACCGGATCGTCACTGATCACCAGATCATCACTGGGCACTAGATCGGCACTGGGAACCAGATCGGCACTGGGCACCGGATCATCACAGAGCACCGGATCATCCCTGAACACTGGATTGGCACTGAGCACCGGATCATCAATAAATACCGGATCATCACTGAGCACTGGATCATCACCACGCACCGGATCGTCACTGGGCACCGGATCGGCACTGGGCACCGGATCGGCACTGAGCACTGGATCATCCCTGAACACTTTATTGGCACTGAGCACTGGATCATCAATAAATACCGGATCGTCACTGAGCCCTGGATCATCATTGAGCACTGTATCGTGACTGTGCACTGGATCAGCACTGGGCACCAGATCATCACTGAGCACCGGATCAATGCTGAGCTGTGGATTGTCAGAGGGCACCGGATCATCACTGAGCACTGGATGATGACAGGGTACCGGATCATCACTGAGCACTGGATCATCACTGAGCACTGGATCATCACTGAGCACTTGATCGTCACTGGCACTGGATCGGCACTGGGCACCGCATCGTCACTGAGCACTGGATCATCACTGAGCACTGGATCATCACTGAGCACCGGATCATCACTGAGCACTTTATCATCACAGGGCACTGGATCAGCACTGGGCACCAGATCAGCACTGGGCACCGGATAATCACTGAGCACCGCATCGTCACTGAGCACCGGATCGTCACTGAACACTAGATCATCACTGAGCACTGGATCGTCACTGGGCACCGGATCTTCAACGAGCACCGGAGCATCACTGAGCACCAGATCGGCACTGAGTAGCGGATCATCACTGGGCACTGTATCGTCATTGAGCACCGGATCGTCACTGAGCACTGGATTATCATTGAAAACTGGATCAGCACTGGGCACCGGATCCTCACTGTGCACTGGATCATCACTGAGCATCAGATCTTCACCGGGCATTGGATCAGCACTGAGTACCAGATTGTCATTGCACACTGGATCATCACTGGGCACCGGATCTTCAATGAGCACCGAATCATCACTGAGCACCAGATCGGCACTGAGTAGCGGATCATCAGTGGGCACTGTATCATCACTGAGCACCGGATCGTCACTGAGCACTGGATTGTCATTGAAAACTGGATCAGCACTGGGCACCGGATCCTCACTGTGCACTGGATCATCACTGAGCATCAGATCTTCACCGGGCATTGGATCAGCACTGAGTACCAGATCGTCATTGCGCACTGGATCATCACTGGGCACCGGATCGTCACTGAGCACTGGATCGTCACTGGGCACTGGATTGGCACTCAGCACCGGATCGTCATTGAGCACTGGATCGTCACTGGATTGTCACTGAGCACTGGATCGTCACTGGGCACTGGATTGGCACTGAGCACTGGACAATCACTGAGCACCGGATCGTCAATGAGCACTGGATCATCACTAGGAACTGGATCTTCACTGAGCACCAGATCGTCACTGACCACTGGATCGTCACTAGGCACTGAATTGTCACTGAGCACTGGATCATCACTAAGCATTGGATCATCACTGGGCAATGGATCATCACTGAGCACCAGATCGTCAATGGGCAATGGATCATCACTGAGCACCGGATCGTCAATGAGCACCGGATCGTCACTGGGCACTGGCTCGTCACTGAGCACTCGATCTTCACTGGGCACTGGATCAGCACTTGGCACCGCGTCGTCACTGAGCACTGGATCATCACTGAGCAACAGATCGTCACTGGGCACCGGGTCGGCACTGGGCACTAGAGCGGCACTGGGCACCGGATCGTCACAGAGCACCGGATCATCCCTGAACACTGGATTGACACTGAGCACCGGATCATCAATAAATACCGGATCATCACTGAGCACTGGATCATCACCGCACACCGGATTGGTACTCGGCACCGGATCGTCACTGAGCACTGGATCATCCCTGAACACTGGATTGGCACTGAGCACTGGATCATCAATAAATACCGGATCGTCACTGAGCCCTGGATCATCATTGAGCACTGTATCATCACTGCACACCGGATCGGCACTGGGCACCGGAACGTCACCGAGCACTGGATCGGCACTGAGCACAGGATCATCACTGAGCACCGGATCGTCACTGGGCACGGAGCGTCACTGAGCTCCAGATCATCACTGAGCACTGGATCGTCACTGAGCACCAGATCATCATTGAGCACCGGATAATCACAGAGCACTGGATCATCACTGAGCACTGGATCATCACTGGGCACCGGATCGGCACTGGACACCAGATCTTCACTGGGCACTGGATTGTCACTGAGCACTGGATCGTCATTGAGGACTGGATCGTCACTGGGCACTGGATCATCACTGAGCACTGGATCGTCACTGGGCACTGGATTGGCACTGAGCACTGGATAATCACTGAGCACTGGATCATCACTGGGCACTGGATTGTCACTGAGCGCTGGATCGTCACTGAGCACCGGATCGTCACTGAGCACTGGATCATCACTGGGCACCGGATCGGCACTGGACACTGGATCGTCACTGGGCACTGGATCGTCACTGAGCACTGGATCATCGTTGAGCACTGGATCATCACTTGGCACTGGATTGGCACTGAGCACTGGATAATCACTGAGCACTGGATCGTCAATGAGCACTGGATCATCACTGGGCACTGGATTTTCACTGAGCACCAGATCGTCACTGAGCACTGGATCGTCACTAGGCACTGGATCATCACCGAGCACTGGGTCACCACTGGGCACTGGATCATCACTGAGCACCGGATCATCACTGAGCACTGGATCATCACTGGGCACTGGATCATCACTGGGCACGGTATTGTCACTGTGCACTGGATCGTCATTGAGCACTGGATCATCACTGGGCACCGGATTGTCACTGAGCACTGGATCGTCACTGGGCACTGGATTGGCACTGAGCACTGGATAATCATTGAGCACCAGATCGTCAATGAGCACTGGATCGTCACTAGGCACTGGATCTTCACTGAGCACCAGATCGTCACTGAACACTTGATCATCACGAGGCACTGGATCGTCATTGAGCACTGGATCATCACTAAGCATTGGATCATCACTGGGCAATGGATCATCACTGAGCACCGGATCGTCAATGAGCACTGGATCATCACTGGGCATGGGATCGTCACTGAGCACCGGATCGTCACTGGGCACTGGATCGTCACTGAGCACTCGATCGTCACTGGGCATTGGATTGGCACTGGGCACCGCATTGTCACTGAGCACTGGATCTTCACTGAACACTGGATCATCACTGAGCAACAGATCATCACTGAGCACCGGATCGTCACTGAGCACCGGATCGTCACTGATCACCAGATCATCACTGGCCACCAGATCGGCACTGGGCACCAGATCGGCACTGGATCATCACAGAGCACCGGATCATCCCTGAACACTGGATTGGCACTGAGCACCGGATCATCAATAAATACCGGATCATCACTGAGCCATGGATCATCATTGAGCACTGTAGCGTCACTGCGCACCGGATTGGCACTTGGCACCGGAACGTCACTGAGCACTGGATCGTCACTGAGCATCAGATAATCACTCAGCACTGGATCAGCACTGGGCACCAGATCATCACTGAGCACCAGATCAATGCTGAGCACTGGATGATCACGGGGCACCGGATCATCACTGAGCACTGTATCATCACTGAGCACTGGATCGTCACTGAGCACTCGATCGTCACTGGCACTGGATCGGCACTGGGCACCGCATCGTCACTGAGCACCAGATCGTCACTGAGCACTTGATCATCACGAGGCACTGGATCGTCACTGAGCACTGGATCATCACTAAGCATTGGATCATCACTGGGCAATGGATCATCACTGAGCACCGGATCATCAATGAGCACTGGATCGTCACTGGGCATGGGATCGTCACTGAGCACCGGATCATCACTGGGCACTGGATCATCACTGAGCACTTGATCGTCACTGGGCATTGGATCGGCACTGGGCACCGCGTCATCACTGAGCACTGGATCATCACTGAGCACTGGATCGTCACTGAACAACAGATCATCACTGAGCACCGGATCGTCACTGAGCACCAGATCGTCACTGATCACCGGATCATCACTGGGCACCAGATCGGCACTGGGCACCAGATCGGCACTGGGCACTGGATCGTCACAGAGCACCGGATCATCCCTGAACACTGGATTGGCACTGAGCACCGGATCATCAATAAATACCGGATCATCACTGAGCCATGGATCATCATTGAGCACTGTAGTGTCACTGCGCACCGGATCGGCACTGGGCACCGGAACGTCACTGACCACTGGATCGTCACTGAGCATCAGATCATCACTCAGCACTGGATCGGCACTGGGCACCAGATCATCACTGAGCACCAGATCAATGCTGAGCACTGGATGATCATGGGGCACTGGATCATCACTTAGCACTGGATCGTCACTGAGCACTCGATCGTCACTGGCAGTGGATCGGCACTGGGCACCGCATCGTCACGGAGCACTGGATCATCACTGAGCACTGGATCATCACTGAGCACCGGATCATCACTGAGCACTTTATCATCACAGGGCACTGGATCATCACTGGGCACCAGATCAGCACTGGGCACTGGATAATCACTGAGCACCGGATCGTCACTGAGCACCAGATCATCACTGAGCACTGGATCGTCACTGGGCACCGGATCTTCAACAAGCACCGGATCATCACTGAGCACCAGATCAGCACTGAGTACCAGATCATCACTGGGCACTGTATCGTCAATGAGCACCGGATCATCACTGAGCACTGGATTGTCATTGAAAACTGGATCAGCACTGGGCACCGGATCCTCACTGTGCACTGGATCATCACTGAGCATCAGATCATCACCGGGCATTGGATCGTCACTGTGCACTGGATCGACACTGAGCACTGGATCGTCACTGAGCACCGGATCATCACTGATCACTAGATCGTCACTGATCACCGGATCATCACTGGGCACCGGATTGGCACTGGGCACCAGATTGTCACTGGCCATGAGATCTTCACTGGGCACTGGATCGTCACTGAGCACTAGATCATTACTGAGCACCGGATCTTCACTGAGCACTGGATCGTCACTGAGCACTGGATCAGCACTGAGCCCTGGATCGTCACTAAGCACCGGATCATCACTGGGCACTGGATTGTCACTGAGCACTGGATCATCACTGAGCACTTGACCTTCACTGGGCACTGGATTGTCACTGAGCACTGGATCATTACTGAGCACTGGATAGTCACTGAGAACTGGATCGGCACTGAGCCCTGCATCGTCACTGAGCACTGGATCATCACTGGGCACTGGAACATCACTGAGCACTTTATTGTCACAGGGCACTGGATCGTCATTGAGCTTTGGATCGTCAATGAGCACTGAATCAGCACTGAGCACTGGATCATCACTGAGCATGGGATCATCATTGAGCACCGGATCGTCACTGAGCACTGGATCATCACAGGGCCCCAGACCGTCACTGAGCACTGGATCATCACTGGGCACTGGATTGTCACTGAGCACTGGATCGTAACTGAGCACTGGATCATCACTGAGCACTAGATCATCATTGGCACTGGGCACCACATCGTCACTGAGCACTGGATCATCACTGAGCACTGGATCATAACTGAGCACCAGATCATCAATGAGCACTGGATCGTCACTGAGCACTGGATCATAACTGAGCACCGGATCGGCACTGAGCACCAGATCGGCACTGGGCACATAATCATCACTGAGCACTGGATCAATGCTGAGCACTGGATCATTACTGAGCACTGGATCATCACTGAGCATTGGATTGACACTGGGCACCGGATCATCACTGAGCACTGGATCGGCACTGAGCCCTGGATCATCACTGAGCAGCGGATCATCACTGAGCACCGGATCATCATTGGGCACCGGATAGTCACTGAGCACTGGATCTTCACTGAGCACATGATCGGCACTGAGCACTGGATTGTCACTGGGCACGGGATCATCACTGAGCACTGGATTGACACTGGGCCCCTGATTGTCACTGAGCACCGGATCTTCACTGAGCACCGGATAGTCACTGAGCACTGTATCGTCACTGGGCACTGGATGGTCACTGAGCACTGGATCGTCACTGGGAACTGGATCGTCACTGAGCACTGGATCATTACTGAACATTGGATCATCACTGAGCACAGGATCATCACAGAGCATTGGATCATCACTGATTACTGGGTCAGCACTGAGCACCGGAACTTCACTGAGCACATGAATGGCACTGAGCACTGGATTGTCACTGGGCACTGTATCATCACTGAGCATTGGATTGACACTGGGCACCGGATCATCACTGAGCACTGGATTGTCACTGGGCACTAGATCATCACTGAGCACTGGATTGTCACTGGGCACCGGATCGTCACTGGGCACCGGATCGTCACTGGGCACTGGATCGGCACTGGGCACTGGATCGTCACTGAGCACTGCATCGGCACTGGGAACTGCATCATCACTGAGCACTTGATTGTCACTGAGCCCCAGATCATCACTGAGCACTTTATCGTCACAGGGCACTGGATCGTCAATGAGCACCGGATTGTCACTGGGCACCGGATCGTCACTGAGCACCGGATCATCACTGAGCATTGGGTCGTCACTGAGCACTGTATCGTCACTGGGCACCGGATCTTCACTGAGCACTGGATCGTCACTGGGAACTGGATCATCACTGAGCACTGGATTGTCACTGGGCCCCTGATTGTCACTGAGCACCGGATCTTCACTGAGCACCAGATAGTCACTGAGCACTGTATTGTCACTGGGCACTGGATGGTCACTGAGCACTGGATCGTCACTGGGAACTGGATCGTAACTGAGCACTGGATCGTTACTGAACATTGGATCATCACTGAGCACAGGATCGTCACAGAGCACTGGATCATCACTGAGCACTGGGTCAGCACTGAGCACCGGAACTTCACTGAGCACATGAACGGCACTGAGCGCTGGATTGTCACTGGGAACTGTATCATCACTGAGCACTGGATTGTCACTGGGCACTAGATCATCACTGAGCACTGGATTGTCACTGGGCACCAGATCATCACTGGGCACCGGATCGTCACTGGGCACTGGATCGGCATTGGGCACTGGATCATCACTGAGCACTGCATCGGCACTGGGAACTGCATCATCACTGAGCACTTGATTGTCACTGAGCCCCAGAGCATCACTGAGCACTTTATCATCACAGGGCACTGGATCATCAATGAGCACCGGATTGTCACTGGGCACCGGATAGTCACTGGGCATGGGATCGTCACTGAGCACCGGATCTTCACTGGGCACCGGATCTTCACTGAGCACTGGATAGTCACTGAGCACTGTATCGTCACTGGGCACCGCATTGTCACTGAGCACTGGATCTTCACTGAACACTGGATCATCACTGAGCAACAGATCATCACTGAGCACCGGATCGTCACTGAGCACCGGATCGTCACTGATCACCAGATCATCACTGGCCACCAGATCAGCACTGGGCACCAGATCGGCACTGGATCATCACAGAGCACCGGATCATCCCTGAACACTGGATTGGCACTGAGCACCGGATCATCAATAAATACCGGATCATCACTGAGCCATGGATCATCATTGAGCACTGTAGCATCACTGCGCACCGGATCGGCACTTGGCACCGGAACGTCACTGAGCACTGGATCGTCACTGAGCATCAGATAATCACTCAGCACTGGATCGGCACTGGGCACCAGATCATCACTGAGCACCAGATCAATGCTGAGCACTGGATGATCACGGGGCACCGGATCATCACTGAGCACTGTATCATCACTGAGCACTGGATCGTCACTGAGCACTCGATCGTCACTGGCACTGGATCGGCACTGGGCACCGCATCGTCACTGAGCACCAGATCGTCACTGAGCACTTGATCGTCACGAGGCACTGGATCGTCACGGAGCACTGGATCATCACTAAGCATTGGATCATCACTGGGCAATGGATCATCACTGAGCACCGGATCGTCAATGAGCACTGGATCGTCACTGGGCATGGGATCGTCACTGAGCACCGGATCATCACTGGGCACTGGATCGTCACTGAGCACTTGATCGTCACTGGGCATTGGATCGGCACTGGGCACCACGTCATCACTGAGCACTGGATCATCACTGAGCACTGGATCGTCACTGAACAACAGATCATCACTGAGCACCGGATCGTCACTGAGCACCAGATCGTCACTGATCACCGGATCATCACTGGGCACCAGATCGGCACTGGGCACCAGATCGGCACTGGGCACTGGATCGTCACAGAGCACCGGATCATCCCTGAACACTGGATTGGCACTGAGCACCGGATCATCAATAAATACCGGATCATCACTGAGCCATGGATCATCATTGAGCACTGTAGTGTCACTGCGCACCGGATCGGCACTGGGCACCGGAACGTCACTGACCACTGGATCGTCACTGAGCATCAGATCATCACTCAGCACTGGATCGGCACTGGGCACCAGATCATCACTGAGCACCAGATCAATGCTGAGCACTGGATGATCATGGGGCACTGGATCATCACTTAGCACTGGATCGTCACTGAGCACTCGATCGTCACTGGCAGTGGATCGGCACTGGGCACCGCATCGTCACGGAGCACTGGATCATCACTTAGCACTGGATCATCACTGAGCACCGGATCGTCACTGAGCACTTTATCATCACTGAGCACTGGATCGTCACTGGGCACCGGATCTTCAACAAGCACCGGATCATCACTGAGCACCAGATCAGCACTGAGTACCAGATCATCACTGGGCACTGTATCGTCAATGAGCACCGGATCATCACTGAGCACTGGATTGTCATTGAAAACTGGATCAGCACTGGGCACCGGATCCTCACTGTGCACTGGATCATCACTGAGCATCAGATCATCACCGGGCATTGGATCATCACTGTGCACTGGATCGACACTGAGCACTGGATCATCACTGAGCACCGGATCATCACTGATCACTAGATCGTCACTGATCACCGGATCATCACTGGGCACCGGATTGGCACTGGGCACCAGATTGTCACTGGCCATGAGATCTTCACTGGGCACTGGATCGTCACTGAGCACTAGATCATTACTGAGCACCGGATCTTCACTGAGCACTGGATCGTCACTGAGCACTGGATCAGCACTGAGCCCTGGATCGTCACTAAGCACCGGATCATCACTGGGCACTGGATTGTCACTGAGCACTGGATCATCACTGAGCACTTGACCTTCACTGGGCACTGGATTGTCACCGAGCACTGGATCATTACTGAGCACTGGATAGTCACTGAGAACTGGATCGGCACTGAGCCCTGCATCGTCACTGAGCACTGGATCATCACTGGGCACTGGAACATCACTGAGCACTTTATTGTCACAGGGCACTGGATCGTCATTGAGCTTTGGATCGTCAATGAGCACTGAATCAGCACTGAGCACTGGATCATCACTGAGCATGGGATCATCATTGAGCACCGGATCGTCACTGAGCACTGGATCATCACAGGGCCCCAGACCGTCACTGAGCACTGGATCATCACTGGGCACTGGATTGTCACTGAGCACTGGATCGTAACTGAGCACTGGATCATCACTGAGCACTAGATCATCATTGGCACTGGGCACCACATCGTCACTGAGCACTGGATCATCACTGAGCACTGGATCATAACTGAGCACCAGATCATCAATGAGCACCGGATCGTCACTGAGCACTGGATCATAACTGAGCACCGGATCGGCACTGAGCACCAGATCGGCACTGGGCACATAATCATCACTGAGCACTGGATCAATGCTGAGCACTGGATCATTACTGAGCACTGGATCATCACTGAGCACTGGATCGTCACTGGGCACCGGATCTGCACTGAGCACTGGATTGTCACTGGGCACTAGATCATCACTGAGCACTGGATTGTCACTGGGCACTAGATCATCACTGAGCACTGGATTGTCACTGGGCACCGGATCGTCACTGGGCACCGGATCGTCACTGGGCACTGGATCGGCACTGGGCACTGGATCGTCACTGAGCACTGGATTGTCACTGGGCACTGTATCATCACTGAGCATTGGATTGACACTGGGCACCGGATCATCACTGAGCACTGGATCGGCACTGAGCCCTGGATCATCACTGAGCAGCGGATCATCACTGAGCACCGGATCATCATTGGGCACCGGATAGTCACTGAGCACTGGATCTTCACTGAGCACATGATCGGCACTGAGCACTGGATTGTCACTGGGCACGGGATCATCACTGAGCACTGGATTGACACTGGGCCCCTGATTGTCACTGAGCACCGGATCTTCACTGAGCACCGGATAGTCACTGAGCACTGTATCATCACTGGGCACTGGATGGTCACTGAGCACTGGATCGTCACTGGGAACTGGATCGTCACTGAGCACTGGATCATTACTGAACATTGGATCATCACTGAGCACAGGATCATCACAGAGCACTGGATCATCACTGATCACTGGGTCAGAACTGAGCACCGGAACTTCACTGAGCACATGAATGGCACTGAGCACTGGATTGTCACTGGGCACTGTATCATCACTGAGCATTGGATTGACACTGGGCACCGGATCATCACTGAGCACTGGATTGTCACTGGGCACTAGATCATCACTGAGCACTGGATTGTCACTGGGCACCGGATCGTCACTGGGCACCGGATCGTCACTGGGCACTGGATCGGCACTGGGCACTGGATCGTCACTGAGCACTGCATCGGCACTGGGAACTGCATCATCACTGAGCACTTGATTGTCACTGAGCCCCAGATCATCACTGAGCACTTTATCGTCACAGGGCACTGGATCGTCAATGAGCACCGGATTGTCACTGGGCACCGGATCGTCACTGAGCACCGGATCATCACTGAGCATTGGGTCGTCACTGAGCACTGTATCGTCACTGGGCACCGGATCTTCACTGAGCACTGGATCGTCACTGGGAACTGGATCATCACTGAGCACTGGATTGTCAATGGGCCCCTGATTGTCACTGAGCACCGGATCTTCACTGAGCACCAGATAGTCACTGAGCACTGTATTGTCACTGGGCACTGGATGGTCACTGAGCACTGGATCGTCACTGGGAACTGGATCGTAACTGAGCACTGGATCGTTACTGAACATTGGATCATCACTGAGCACAGGATCGTCACAGAGCACTGGATCATCACTGAGCACTGGGTCAGCACTGAGCACCGGAACTTCACTGAGCACATGAACGGCACTGAGCGCTGGATTGTCACTGGGCACTGTATCATCACTGAGAACTGGATTGTCACTGGGCACTAGATCATCACTGAGCACTGGATTGTCACTGGGCACCAGATCATCACTGGGCACCGGATCGTCACTGGGCACTGGATCGGCATTGGGCACTGGATCATCACTGAGCACTGCATCGGCACTGGGAACTGCATCATCACTGAGCACTTGATTGTCACTGAGCCCCAGAGCATCACTGAGCACTTTATCATCACAGGGCACTGGATCATCAATGAGCACCGGATTGTCACTGAGCATTGGGTCATCACTGAGCACCCGATCATCACTGGGCACCGGATCTTCACTGAGCACTGGATAGTCACTGAGCACTGTATCGTCACTGGGCACTGGATGGTCACTGAGCACTGGATCGTCACTGGGAACTGGATCATCACTGAGCACTGGATCATCACTGAGCACTGGATCACCACTGAGCACTGGATCGTCACAGAGCACTGGATCATCACTAAGCACTGTGTTGGCACTGAGCACTGGATCGTCACTGAGCACATGATCTGCACTGATCACTGGATTGTCACTGGGCACTGGATCATCACTGAGCACTGGATTGTCACTGGGCACCGGATCAGCAATGAGCACTGGATTGTCACTGGGCACTGGATCATCACTGAGCAATGGATTGTCACTGAGCACTTTATCGTCACAGGGCACTGGATCATCAATGAGCGCCAGATCATCACTGGGCACCAGATAGTCACTGAGCACCGGATCGTCACAGAGCAGCGGACCGTCGCTGACCACCGGATCGGCACTGAATACTGGATCTTCACTGGGCACTGGATCATCACTGAGCACTGGATCATCACTGAGCACTGGATTGTCACTGGGCACTGGATCATCACTGAGCACTGGATTGTCACTGGGCATCGGATCGTCACTGAGCACCGGATCATCACTGGGCACTGGATTGTCACTGGGCACTGGGTCATCACTGAGCACCGGATTGTCACTGGGCACCAGATCGTCACTGGGCACCGGATCGTCACTGGGCACCGGATCATCACTGGGCACTGGATCATCACTGGGCACTGGATCATCACTGAGCACTGCATCGGCACTGGGAACTGGATCATCTCTGAGCACTGGATCATTACTGAGCACTTGATCGTCACTGAGCACCAGATTATCACTAAGCACTTTATCATCACAGGGCACTGGATCGTCACTGGGCACCGGATCTGCACTGAGCACTGGATTGTCACTGGGCACTAGATCATCACTGAGCACTGGATTGTCACTGGGCACTAGATCATCACTGAGCACTGGATTGTCACTGGGCACCGGATCGTCACTGGGCACCGGATCGTCACTGGGCACTGGATCGGCACTGGGCACTGGATCGTCACTGAGCACTGGATTGTCACTGGGCACTGTATCATCACTGAGCATTGGATTGACACTGGGCACCGGATCATCACTGAGCACTGGATCGGCACTGAGCCCTGGATCATCACTGAGCAGCGGATCATCACTGAGCACCGGATCATCATTGGGCACCGGATAGTCACTGAGCACTGGATCTTCACTGAGCACATGATCGGCACTGAGCACTGGATTGTCACTGGGCACGGGATCATCACTGAGCACTGGATTGACACTGGGCCCCTGATTGTCACTGAGCACCGGATCTTCACTGAGCACCGGATAGTCACTGAGCACTGTATCGTCACTGGGCACTGGATCATCACTGAGCACTGCATCGGCACTGGGAACTGGATCATCTCTGAGCACTGGATCATTACTGAGCACTTGATCGTCACTGAGCACCAGATTATCACTGAGCACTTTATCGTCACAGGGCACTGGATCATCAAAGAGCACCGGCTCATCACTGGGAACTGGATTGTCACAGAGCACTGGATCGTTACTGAGAACTGGATCATCACTGAGCACCGGATCATCACTGGGCACTGGATCGGCACTGGGCACCGGATCTTCACTGAGCACCGGATAGTCACTGAGCACTGTATCATCACTGGGCACTGGATGGTCACTGAGCACTGGATCGTCACTGGGAACTGGATCGTCACTGAGCACTGGATCATTACTGAACATTGGATCATCACTGAGCACAGGATCATCACAGAGCACTGGATCATCACTGATCACTGGGTCAGAACTGAGCACCGGAACTTCACTGAGCACATGAATGGCACTGAGCACTGGATTGTCACTGGGCACTGTATCATCACTGAGCATTGGATTGACACTGGGCACCGGATCATCACTGAGCACTGGATTGTCACTGGGCACTAGATCATCACTGAGCACTGGATTGTCACTGGGCACCGGATCGTCACTGGGCACCGGATCGTCACTGGGCACTGGATCGGCACTGGGCACTGGATCGTCACTGAGCACTGCATCGGCACTGGGAACTGCATCATCACTGAGCACTTGATTGTCACTGAGCCCCAGATCATCACTGAGCACTTTATCGTCACAGGGCACTGGATCGTCAATGAGCACCGGATTGTCACTGGGCACCGGATCGTCACTGAGCACCGGATCATCACTGAGCATTGGGTCGTCACTGAGCACTGTATCGTCACTGGGCACCGGATCTTCACTGAGCACTGGATCGTCACTGGGAACTGGATCATCACTGAGCACTGGATTGTCACTGGGCCCCTGATTGTCACTGAGCACCGGATCTTCACTGAGCACCAGATAGTCACTGAGCACTGTATTGTCACTGGGCACTGGATGGTCACTGAGCACTGGATCGTCACTGGGAACTGGATCGTAACTGAGCACTGGATTGTTACTGAACATTGGATCATCACTGAGCACAGGATCGTCACAGAGCACTGGATCATCACTGAGCACTGGGTCAGCACTGAGCACCGGAACTTCACTGAGCACATGAACGGCACTGAGCGCTGGATTGTCACTGGGCACTGTATCATCACTGAGAACTGGATTGTCACTGGGCACTAGATCATCACTGAGCACTGGATTGTCACTGGGCACCAGATCATCACTGGGCACCGGATCGTCACTGGGCACTGGATCGGCATTGGGCACTGGATCATCACTGAGCACTGCATCGGCACTGGGAACTGCATCATCACTGAGCACTTGATTGTCACTGAGCCCCAGAGCATCACTGAGCACTTTATCATCACAGGGCACTGGATCATCAATGAGCACCGGATTGTCACTGGGCACCGGATAGTCACTGAGCACCGGATCATCACTGAGCACCGGATCATCACTGAGCATTGGGTCATCACTGAGCACCCGATCATCACTGGGCACCGGATCTTCACTGAGCACTGGATAGTCACTGAGCACTGTATCGTCACTGGGCACTGGATGGTCACTGAGCACTGGATCGTCACTGGGAACTGGATCATCACTGAGCACTGGATCGTCACTGAGCACTGGATCATCACTGAGCACTGGATCGTCACAGAGCACTGGATCATCACTAAGCACTGTGTTGGCACTGAGCACTGGATCGTCACTGAGCACATGATCTGCACTGATCACTGGATTGTCACTGGGCACTGGATCATCACTGAGCACTGGATTGTCACTGGGCACCGGATCAGCAATGAGCACTGGATTGTCACTGGGCACTGGATCATCACTGAGCAATGGATTGTCACTGAGCACTTTATCGTCACAGGGCACTGGATCATCAATGAGCGCCAGATCATCACTGGGCACCAGATAGTCACTGAGCACCGGATCGTCACAGAGCAGCGGACCGTCGCTGACCACCGGATCGGCACTGAATACTGGATCTTCACTGGGCACTGGATCATCACTGAGCACTGGATCATCACTGAGCACTGGATTGTCACTGGGCACTGGATCATCACTGAGCACTGGATTGTCACTGGGCATCGGATCGTCACTGAGCACCGGATCATCACTGGGCACTGGATTGTCACTGGGCACTGGGTCATCACTGAGCACCGGATTGTCACTGGGCACCAGATCGTCACTGGGCACCGGATCGTCACTGGGCACCGGATCATCACTGGGCACTGGATCATCACTGGGCACTGGATCATCACTGAGCACTGCATCGGCACTGGGAACTGGATCATCTCTGAGCACTGGATCATTACTGAGCACTTGATCGTCACTGAGCACCAGATTATCACTAAGCACTTTATCATCACAGGGCACTGGATCGTCACTGGGCACCGGATCTGCACTGAGCACTGGATTGTCACTGGGCACTAGATCATCACTGAGCACTGGATTGTCACTGGGCACTAGATCATCACTGAGCACTGGATTGTCACTGGGCACCGGATCGTCACTGGGCACCGGATCGTCACTGGGCACTGGATCGGCACTGGGCACTGGATCGTCACTGAGCACTGGATTGTCACTGGGCACTGTATCATCACTGAGCATTGGATTGACACTGGGCACCGGATCATCACTGAGCACTGGATCGGCACTGAGCCCTGGATCATCACTGAGCAGCGGATCATCACTGAGCACCGGATCATCATTGGGCACCGGATAGTCACTGAGCACTGGATCTTCACTGAGCACATGATCGGCACTGAGCACTGGATTGTCACTGGGCACGGGATCATCACTGAGCACTGGATTGACACTGGGCCCCTGATTGTCACTGAGCACCGGATCTTCACTGAGCACCGGATAGTCACTGAGCACTGTATCGTCACTGGGCACTGGATCATCACTGAGCACTGCATCGGCACTGGGAACTGGATCATCTCTGAGCACTGGATCATTACTGAGCACTTGATCGTCACTGAGCACCAGATTATCACTGAGCACTTTATCGTCACAGGGCACTGGATCATCAAAGAGCACCGGCTCATCACTGGGAACTGGATTGTCACAGAGCACTGGATCGTTACTGAGAACTGGATCATCACTGAGCACCGGATCATCACTGGGCACTGGATCGGCACTGGGCACTGGATCATCACTGTGCACTGGATCATCACTGGGCACTGGATCGGCATTGGGCACTGGATCGTCACTGACCACTGCATCAGCACTGGGAACTGCATCATCACTGAGCACTTGATTGTCACTGAGTCCCAGATCATCACTGAGCACGTTATCATCACAGCGCACTGGATCGTCAATGAGCACCGGATTGTCACTGGGCACCGGATAGTCACTGAGCACCGGATCGTCACTGAGCACCGGATCATCACTGAGCATTGGGTCGTCACTGAGCACCAGATCTTCACTGGGCACCGGATCTTCACTGAGCACTGGATAGTCACTGAGCACTGTATCATCACTGGGCACTGGATGGTCACTGAGCACTGGATCGTCACTGGGAACTGGATCATCACTGAGCACTGGATCATCACTGAGCACTGGATCATCACTGAGCACTGGATCGTCACAGAGCACTGGATCATCACTAAGCACTGTGTCGGCACTGAGCACTGGATCGTCGCTGAGCACATGATCTGCACTGATCACTGGATTGTCACTGGGCACCGGATCAGCACTGAGCACTGGCTTGTCACTGGGCATTGGATCATCACTGGGCACTGGATCGTCACTGAGCACTGCATCGGCACTGGGAACTGGATCATCACTGAGCACCGGATCATTACTGAGCACTTGATTGTCATTGAGCAACGGATTGTCACTGAGCACTTTATCATCACAGGGCACTGGATCATCAATGAGCGCCAGATCATCACTGGGTACCAGATAGTCACTGAGCACCGGATCGTCACAGAGCAGCGGAACGTCGCTGAGCACCGGATCGTCACTGAGCACTGGATCGTCACTGGACACTGGATCGGCACTTGGCACCGGTTCGACACTGAGCACATGATCTTCACTGGGCACTTAATCGTCACTGTGCACTGGATCGTCACTGAGCATCGGGCCATCACTGGGCACTGGATCGGCACTGGGCAACGGATCGGCACTGAGCACCGGATCATCACTGGGCACTGGCTCGTCATTGGGCACTGTATTGGCACTGGGCACCAGATCGGCACTGGACACCTGGTTTTCACTGGGCACTGGATTGTCACTGAGCACTGGATCATTACTGAGCACCAGGTCATCACTGAGCAGTGGATCGTCACTGAGCACTGGAACGGCACTGAGCCCTGGATCGTCACTGAGCAGCGGATCATCACTAAGCACTGGATCATCACTGGGCACCGGATCGTAACTGAGCACCTGATCATCACTAAGCACTGGATCATCACTGGGCACCGGATCATTACTGAGCACTGGATCACCACTGCGGACTGGATCATCACTGAGCACCAGATCTTCATTGGGCACCAGATCTTCACTGAGAACCGGATAGTCACTGAGCACTGTATCAGCACTGGGCACTGAGTGGTCACTGAGCACTGGATCATCACTGTTAACTGAATTGTCACAGAGCACGGGATCGTTACTGAGAACTGGATCATCACTGATCACCGGATCATCACTGGGCATTGGATCGGCACTGAGCGCCGGATTTTCACTGGGCACTGGATCGTCACTGTGCACCGGATCATCACTGAGCATCAGATCATCACTGGGCACTGGATCAGCACTGGGCACTGGATTGTCACTGGGCACTGGATCATCACTGAGCACTGGATTGTCACTGGGCTCCAGATCATCACTGGGCACCGGAACATCACTGGGCACCGGATCATCACTGGGCACTGGATCATCACTGGGCACTGGATCATCACTGAGCACTGCATCGGCACTGGGAACTGGATCATCTCTGAGCACTGGATCATTACTGAGCACTTGATCGTCACTGAGCACCAGATTATCACTAAGCACTTTATCGTCACAGGGCACTGGATCATCAAAGAGCACCGGCTCATCACTGGGAACTGGATTGTCACAGAGCACTGGATCGTTACTGAGAACTGGATCATCACTGAGCACCGGATCATCACTGGGCACTGGATCGACACTGGGCACTGGATCATCACTGGGCACTGGATCGGCATTGGGCACTTGATCGTCACTGACCACTGCATCAGCACTGGGAACTGCATCATCACTGAGCACTTGATTGTCACTGAGTCCCAGATCATCACTGAGCACTTTATCATCACAGCGCACTGGATCGTCAATGAGCACCGGATTGTCACTGGGCACCGGATCGTCACTGAGCACCGGATCGTCACTGAGCACCGGATCATCACTGAGCATTGGGTCGTCACTGAGCACCAGATCTTCACTGGGCACCGGATCTTCACTGAGCACTGGATAGTCACTGAGCACTGTATCATCACTGGGCACTGGATGGTCACTGAGCACTGGATCGTCACTGGGAACTGGATCGTCACTGAGCACTGGATCATCACTGAGCACTGGATCATCACAGAGCACTGGATCATCACTAAGCACTGTGTCGGCACTGAGCACTGGATCGTCGCTGAGCACATGATCTGCACTGATCACTGAATTGTCACTGGGCACCGGATCAGCACTGAGCACTGGCTTGTCACTGGGCATTGGATCATCACTGGGCACTGGATCGTCACTGAGCACTGCATCGGCACTGGGAACTGGATCATCACTGAGCACCGGATCATTACTGAGCACTTGATTGTCATTGAGCAACGGATTGTCACTGAGCACTTTATCGTCACAGGGCACTGGATCATCAATGAGCGCCAGATCATCACTGGGCACCAGATAGTCACTGAGCACCGGATCGTCACAGAGCAGCGGAACGTCGCTGAGCACCGGATCGGCACTGAGTACCGGATCTTCACTGGGCACTGGATCATCACTGAGCACTGGATCGTCACTGAGCACATGATCGGCACTGAGCACTGGATTGTCACTGGGCACTGGATCATCACTGAGCACTGGATTGTCACTGGGCATCGGATCGTCACTGAGCACCGGATCATCACTGGGCACTGGATTGTCACTGGGCACTGGATCATCACTGCACACTGGATTGTCACTGGGCACCGGATCATCACTGGGCACCGGATCATCATTGGGCACTGGATCATCACTGGGCACTGGATCATCACTGGGCACTGGATCATCACTGAGCACTGCATCGGCACTGGGAACTGGATCAACACTGAGCACTGGATCATTACTGAGCACTTGATTGTCACTGAGGACTGGATTATCACTAAGAACTTTATCATCACAGGGCACTGGATCATCAAAGAGCACCGGCTCGTCACTGGGAACTGGATTGTCACAGAGCACTGGATCGTTACTGAGAACTGGATCATCACTGAGCACCGGATCATCACTGGGCACTGGATCGGCACTGAGCGCTGGATCTTCACTGGGCACTGGATCATCACTGTGCACCGGATCGTCACTGAGCACTGGATCGTCACTGGACACTGGATCGGCACTTGGCACCGGTTCGACACTGAGCACATGATCTTCACTGGGCACTTAATCGTCACTGTGCACTGGATCGTCACTGAGCATCGGGCCGTCACTGGGCACCGGATCGGCACTGGGCAATGGATCGGCACTGAGCACCAGATCATCACTGGGCACTGGCTCAGCACTGGGCACTGAGTGGTCACTGAGCACTGGATCATCACTGTTAACTGAATTGTCACAGAGCACGGGATCGTTACTGAGAACTGGATCATCACTGATCACCAGATCGTCACTGGGCACTGGATCGGCACTGAGCGCCGGATTTTCACTGGGCACTGGATCGTCACTGTGCACCGGATCATCACTGAGCATCAGATCATTACTGGGCACTGGATCAGCACTGGGCTCTGGATCATCACTAAGCACTGGATCATCACTGGGCACCGGATCATCACTGAGCACTGGATCATCACTGAGCACTGGATCGTCACTTAGCACTGGATCTTCACTGGGCACCGGATCTTCACTTTGCACCGGATAGTCACTGAGCACTGTATCGTCACTGGGCACTGGATGGTCACTGAGCACTGGATGGTCACTGGGAACTGGATCATCACTGAGCACTGGATCGTTACAAAGCACTGGATCATCACTGAGCACCGGATCATCACAGAGCACTGGATCGTCAAGGAGTACCGGATCGTCACTGAGCACATGATCGGCACTGAGCACTGGATCGTCACTGAGCATCAGATCATCACTCAGCACCGGATCAATGCTGAGCTGTGGATCATCAGAGGGCACCGGATCATCCCTGCGCACCGGATCAATGCTGAGCACTGGATGATCACAGGGCACCGGATCATCACTGAGCACTGGATCGTCACTGAGCACTGGATCATCACTGAGCACTCGATCATCACTGGCACTGGATCGGCACTGGGCACCGCATCACCACTGAGCACTGGATCATCACTGAGCACTGGATCGTCACTGAGCACCGGGACATCACTGAGCACTTTATCGTCACAGGGCACTGGATCATCACTGGGCACCAGATCAGCACTGGGCACCGGATAATCACTGAGCACTGGATCGTCACTGAGCACCGGATCGTCACTGAACACTAGATCATCACTGAGCACTGGATCATCACTGGGCACCGGATCTTCAACGAGCACCGGATCATCACTGAGCACCGGATCGGCACTGATTACTGGGTCATCACTGAGCACTGGATCGTCACTGGGCAGTGGATCAGAACTGGGCACCGGATCGTCACTGAGCACTGGATTGTCATTGAGCACTGGATTGGCACTGGGCACCGGATCGTCACTGTGCACTGGATCATCACTGAGAATCAGATCGTCACCAGGCATTGGATCAGCACTGGGCACTGGATCACACTGAGCACCGGATCGTCACTCGGCACTGGTTCGACACTGAGCACTGGATCATCACTGAGCACTGGATCATCACTGATCACTAGATCGTCACTGATCACTGGACCATCACTGGGCACCGGATTGGCACTGGGCACCAGATTGGCACTGGGCACCGGATCTTCACTGGGCACTGGATCGTCACTGAGCACTAGATCATTACTGAGCACCAGATCTTCACTGAGCACTGGATCATCACTGAGCACTGGACCTTCACTGGGCACTGGATTGTCACCGAGCACTGGATCGTCACTGAGAACTGGATCGGCACTGCGCCCTGCATCGTCACTGAGCACCGGATCATCACTGGGCACTGGATCGTCACTGAGCACCGGATCGTCACTGAGCACTGGATCATCACTGGGCACTGGAACATCACTGAGCACTTTATTGTCACAGGGCACTGGATCATCATTGAGCACTGGATCAGCACTGAGCACCAGATCGTCACTGAGCACTGGATTGGCACTGAGCACTGGATTGGCACTGAGCACCAGATCATCACTGAGCACAGAATCAGCACTGGGCACCAGATCAATGCTGAGCACTGGATCGTCACTGAGCACCGGGTCGGCACTGAGCACTGGATCTTCACTGGGCACTGGATCATCACTGTGCACTGGATTGTCACTGAGCATCAGATCATCACTGGGCACCGGATCGTCACTGAGCACCGGATCATCACTGGGCACTGGATTGTCACTGGGCACTGGATCATCACTGAGCACTGGATTGTCACTGGGTTCCAGATCGTCACTGGGCACCGGATCATCACTGGGCACCGGATCATCACTGGGCACTGGATCATCACTGGGCACTGGATCATCACTGAGCACTGCATCGGCACTGGGAACTGGATCATCTCTGAGCACTGGATCATTACTGAGCACTTGATCATCACTGAGCACCAGATTATCACTAAGCACTTTATCGTCACAGGGCACTGGATCATCAAAGAGCACCGGCTCATCACTGGGAACTGGATTGTCACAGAGCACTGGATCGTTACTGAGAACTGGATCATCACTGAGCACCGGATCATCACTGGGCACTGGATGGGCACTGGATCATCACTGGGCACTGGATCGGCACTGGGCACTGGATCATCAGTGGGCACTGGATCGGCATTGGGCACTGGATCGTCACTGACCACTGCATCAGCACTGGGAACTGCATCATCACTGAGCACTTGATTGTCACTGAGTCCCAGATCATCACTGAGCACTTTATCATCACAGCGCACTGGATCGTCAATGAGCACCGGATTGTCACTGAGCACCGGATAGTCACTGAGCACCGGATCGTCACTGAGCACCGGATCATCACTGAGCATTGGGTCGTCACTGAGCACCAGATCTTCACTGGGCACCGGATCTTCACTGAGCACTGGATAGTCACTGAGCACTGTATCATCACTGGGCACTGGATGGTCACTGAGCACTGGATCGTCACTGGGAACTGGATCATCACTGAGCACTGGATCGTCACTGAGCACTGGATCATCACTGAGCACTGGATCGTCACAGAGCACTGGATCATCACTAAGCACTGTGTCGGCACTGAGCACTGGATCGTCGCTGAGCACATGATCTGCACTGATCACTGGATTGTCACTGGGCACCAGATCAGCACTGAGCACTGGCTTGTCACTGGGCATTGGATCATCACTGGGCACTGGATCGTCACTGAGCACTGCATCGGCACTGGGAACTGGATCATCACTGAGCACCGGATCATTACTGAGCACTTGATTGTCATTGAGCAACGGATTGTCACTGAGCACTTTATCGTCACAGGGCACTGGATCATCAATGAGCGCCAGATCATCACTGGGCACCAGATAGTCACTGAGCACCGGATCGTCACAGAGCAGCGGAACGTCGCTGAGCACCGGATCGGCACTGAGTACCGGATCTTCACTGGGCACTGGATCGTCACTGAGCACATGATCGGCACAGAGCACTGGATTGTCACTGGGCACTGGATCATCACTGAGCACTGGATCGTCACTGGGCATCGGATCGTCACTGAGCACCGGATCATCACTGGGCACTGGATTGTCACTGGGCACTGGATCATCACTGCGCACTGGATTGTCACTGGGCACCGGATCATCACTGGGCACCGGATCATCATTGGGCACTGGATCATCACTGGGCACTGGATCATCACTGGGCACTGCATCGGCACTGGGAACTGGATCATCACTGAGCACTGGATCATTACTGAGCACTTGATTGTCACTGAGGACTGGATTATCACTAAGAACTTTATCATCACAGGGCACTGGATCATCAAAGAGCACCGGCTCGTCACTGGGAACTGGATTGTCACAGAGCACTGGATCGTTACTGAGAACTGGATCATCACTGAGCACCGGATCATCACTGGGCACTGGATCGGCACTGAGCGCTGGATCTTCACTGGGCACTGGATCATCACTGTGCACCGGATCGTCACTGAGCACTGGATCGTCACTGGACACTGGATCGGCACTTGGCACCAGTTCGACACTGAGCACATGATCTTCACTGGGCACTTAATCGTCACTGTGCACTGGATCGTCACTGAGCATCGGGCCGTCACTGGGCACTGGATCGGCACTGGGCAACGGATTGGCACTGAGCACCGGATCGTCACTGGGCACTGGCTCGTCATTGGGCACTGTATTGGCACTGGGCACCAGATCGGCACTGGACACCTGGTTTTCACTGGGCACTGGATTGTCACTGAGCACTGGATCATTACTGAGCACCAGGTCATCACTGAGCAGTGGATCGTCACTGAGCACTGGAACGGCACTGAGCCCTGGATCGTCACTGAGCAGCAGATCATCACTAAGCACTGGATCATCACTGGGCACCGGATCGTAACTGAGCACCTGATCATCACTAAGCACTGGATCATCACTGGGCACCGGATCATTACTGAGCACTGGATCACCACTGCGGACTGGATCATCACTGAGCACCGGATCTTCATTGGGCACCAGATCTTCACTGAGCACCGGATAGTCACTGAGCACTGTATCAGCACTGGGCACTGAGTGGTCACTGAGCACTGGATCATCACTGTTAACTGAATTGTCACAGAGCACGGGATCGTTACTGAGAACTGGATCATCACTGATCACCGGATCGTCACTGGGCACTGGATCGGCACTGAGCGCCGGATTTTCACTGGGCACTGGATCGTCACTGAGCACCGGATCATCACTGGGCACTGGATTGTCACTGGCCACTGGACCATCACTGAGCACTGGATTGTCACTGGGCACCGGATCATCACTGGGCACTGGATCATCATTGGGCACTGGATCATCACTGGGCACTGGATCATCACTGGGCACTGGATCATCACTGAGCACTGCATCGGCACCTGGAACTGGATCATCACTGAGCACTGGATCATTACTGAGCACTTGATTGTCACTGAGGACTGGATTATCACTAAGAACTTTATCATCACAGGGCACTGGATCATCAAAGAGCACCGGCTCGTCACTTGGAACTGGATTGTCACAGAGCACTGGATCGTTACTGAGAACTGGATCATCACTGAGCACCGGATCATCACTGGGCACTGGATCGGCACTGAGCGCTGGATCTTCACTGGGCACTGGATCATCACTGTGCACCGGATCGTCACTGAGCACTGGATCGTCACTGGACACTGGATCGGCACTTGGCACCGGTTTGACACTGAGCACATGATCTTCACTGGGCACTTAATCGTCACTGTGCACTGGATCGTCACTGAGCATCGGGCCGTCACTGGGCACTGGATCGGCACTGAGCGCCGGATTTTCACTGGGCACTGGATCATCACTGAGCATCAGATCATCACTGGGCACTGGATCAGCACTGGGCTCTGGATCATCACTAAGCACTGGATCATCACTGAGCACTGGATCGTCACTTAGCACTGGATCTTCACTGGGCACCGGATCTTCACTTTGCACCGGATAGTCACTAAGCACTGTATCATCACTGGGCACTGGATGGTCACTGAGCACTGGATGGTCACTGGGAACTGGATCATCACTGAGCATTGGATCGTTACAAAGCACTGGATCATCACTGAGCACCGGATCATCACAGAGCACTGGATCGTCAAGGAGTACCGGATCGTCACTGAGCACATGATCGGCACTGAGCACTGGATCGTCACTGAGCATCAGATCATCACTCAGCACCAGATCAATGCTGAGCTGTGGATCATCAGAGGGCACCGGATCATCCCTGCGCACCGGATCAATGCTGAGCACTGGATGATCACAGGGCACCGGATCATCACTGAGCACTGGATCGTCACTGAGCACTGGATCATCACTGAGCACTCGATCATCACTGGCACTGGATCGGCACTGGGCACCGCATCACCACTGAGCACTGGATCATCACTGAGCACTGGATCGTCACTGAGCACTTTATCGTCACAGGGCACTGGATCATCACTGGGCACCAGATCAGCACTGGGCACTGTATAATCACTGAGCACTGGATCGTCACTGAGCACCGGATCGTCACTGAACACTAGATCATCACTGAGCACTGGATCATCACTGGGCACCGGATCTTCAACGAGCACCGGATCATCACTGAGCACCGGATCGGCACTGATTACTGGATCATCACTGAGCACTGGATCGTCACTGGGCAGTGGATCAGAACTGGGCACCGGATCGTCACTGAGCACTGGATTATCACTGAGCATCAGATCGTCACCAGGCATTGGATCAGCACTGGGCACTGGATCACACTGAGCACCGGATCGTCACTCGGCACTGGTTCGACACTGAGCACTGGATCGTCACTGAGCACTGGATCATCACTGATCACTAGATCGTCACTGATCACTGGACCATCACTGGGCACCGGATTGGCACTGGGCACCAGATTGGCACTGGGCACGGGATCTTCACTGGGCACTGGATCGTCACTGAGCACTAGATCATTACTGAGCACCAGATCTTCACTGAGCACTGGATCATCACTGAGCACTGGACCTTCACTGGGCACTGGATTGTCACCGAGCACTGGATCGTCACTGAGAACTGGATCGGCACAGTGCCCTGCATCGTCACTGAGCACCGGATCATCACTGGGCACTGGATCGTCACTGAGCACCGGATCATCACTGAGCACTGGATCATCACTGGGCACTGGAACATCACTGAGCACTTTATTGTCACAGGGCACTGGATCATCATTGAGCACTGGATCAGCACTGAGCACCAGATCGTCACTGAGCACTGGATTGGCACTGAGCACTGGATTGGCACTGAGCACCAGATCATCACTGAGCACAGAATCAGCACTGGGCACCAGATCAATGCTGAGCACTGGATCATCACTGAACACCGGATCGGCACTGAGCACCGGATCTTCACTGGGCACTGGATCATCACTGTGCACTGGATTGTCACTGAGCATCAGATCATCACTGGCCACTGGATCGGCACTGAGCGCCGGATCTTCACTGGCCACTGGATCATCACTGTGCACCGGATCGTCACTGAGCACTGGATCATCACTGGACACTGGATCGGCACTTGGCACCGGTTCGACACTGAGCACATGATCTTCACTGGGCACTTAATCATCACTGTGCACTGGATCGTCACTGAGCATCGGGCCATCACTGGGCACTGGATCGGCACTGGGCAACGGATCGGCACTGAGCACCGGATCGTCACTGGGCACTGGCTCGTCATTGGGCACTGTATTGGCACTGGGCACCAGATCAGCACTGGACACCTGGTTTTCACTGGGCACTGGAATGTCACTGAGCACTGGATCATTACTGAGCACCAGGTCATCACTGAGCAGCGGATCATCACTAAGCACTGGATCATCACTGGGCACCGGATCATAACTGAGCACCTGATCATCACTAAGCACTGGATCATCACTGGGCACCGGATCATTACTGACCACTGGATCACCACTGCGGACTGGATCATCACTGAGCACCGGATCTTCACTGGGCACCAGCTCTTCACTGAGCACCAGATAGTCACTGAGCACTGTACCAGCACTGGGCACTGAGTTGTCACTGAGCACTGGATCATCACTGTTAACTGAATTGTCACAGAGCACTGGATCGTTACTGAGAACTGGATCATCACTGATCACTGAATCGTCACTGGGCACTGGATCGGCACTGAGCGCCGGATCTTCACTGGGCACTGGATCATCACTGTGCACCGGATCATCACTGAGCATCAGATCATCACTGGGCACTGGATCAGCACTGGGCTCTGGATCATCACTAAGCACTGGATCATCACTGGGCACCGGATCATCACTGAGCACTTGATCATCACTGAGCACTGGATCGTCACTTAGCACTGGATCAGCACTGGGCTCTGGATCATCACTAAGCACTGGATCGTCACTGGGCACTGGATCATCACTGAGCACTGGATCTTCACTGGGCACTGGATTGGCACTGAGCACTGGATAATCACTGAGCACTGGATCATCACTGGGCACTGGATTGTCACTGAGCGCTGGATCGTCACTGAGCACCGGATCGTTACTGAGCACTGGATCATCACTGGGCACCGGATCGGCACTGGACACTGGATTGTCACTGGGAACTGGATCGTCACTGAGCACTGGATCATCGTTGAGCACTGGATCATCACTGGGCACTGTATCATCACTGGGCACTGGATTGGCACTGAGCACTGGATAATCACTGAGCACTGGATCGTCAATGAGCACTGGATCATCACTGGGCACTGGATTTTCACTGAGCACCAGATCGTCACTGAGCACTGGATCATCACTAGGCACTGGATCTTCACCGAGCACTGGGTCACCACTGGGCACTGGATCATCACTGAGCACCGGATCGTCACTGAGCACTGGATCATCACTGGGCACTGGATCATCACTGGGCACGGTATTGTCACTGTGCACTGGATCGTCGTTGAGCACTGGATCATCACTGGGCACCAGATTGTCACTGAGCACTGGATCGTCACTGGGCACTGGATTGGCACTGAGCACTGGATAATCATTGAGCACCGGATCGTCAATGTGCACTGGATCGTCACTAGGCACTGGATCTTCACTGAGCACCAGATCGACACTGAACACTTGATCATCACGAGGCACTGGATCATCATTGAGCACTGGATCATCACTAAGCATTGGATCATCACTGGGCAATGGATCATCACTGAGCACCGGATCGTCAATGAGCACTGGATCATCACTGGGCATGGGATCGTCACTGAGCACCGGATCGTCACTGGGCACTGGATCGTCACTGAGCACTCGATCGTCACTGGGCATTGGATCGGCACTGGGCACCGCATTGTCACTGAGCACTGGATCTTCACTGAACACTGGATCATCACTGAGCAACAGATCATCACTGAGCACCGGATCGTCACTGAGCACCGGATCGTCACTGATCACCAGATCATCACTGGCCACCAGATCAGCACTGGGCACCAGATCGGCACTGGATCATCACAGAGCACCGGATCATCCCTGAACACTGGATTGGCACTGAGCACCGGATCATCAATAAATACCGGATCATCACTCAGCCATGGATCATCATTGAGCACTGTAGCGTCACTGCGCACCGGATCAGCACTTGGCACCGGAACGTCACTGAGCACTGGATCGTCACTGAGCATCAGATAATCACTCAGCACTGGATCGGCACTGGGCACCAGATCATCACTGAGCACCAGATCAATGCTGAGCACTGGATGATCACGGGGCACCGGATCATCACTGAGCACTGTATCATCACTGAGCACTGGATCGTCACTGAGCACTCGATCGTCACTGGCACTGGATCGGCACTGGGCACCGCATCATCACTGAGCACCAGATCGTCACTGAGCACTTGATCGTCATGAGGCACTGGATCGTCACTGAGCACTGGATCATCACTAAGCATTGGATCATCACTGGGCAATGGATCATCACTGAGCACCGGATCGTCAATGAGCACTGGATCGTCACTGGGCATGGGATCGTCACTGAGTACCGGATCATCACTGGGCACTGGATCGTCACTGAGCACTTGATCGTCACTGGGCATTGGATCGGCACTGGGCACCGCGTCATCACTGAGCACTGGATCATCACTGAGCACTGGATCGTCACTGAACAACAGATCATCACTGAGCACCGGATCATCACTGAGCACCGGATCGTCACTGATCACCGGATCATCACTGGGCACCAGATCGGCACTGGGCACCAGATCGGCACTGGGCACTGGATCGTCACAGAGCACCGGATCATCCCTGAACACTGGATTGGCACTGAGCACCGGATCATCAATAAATACCGGATCATCACTGAGCCATGGATCATCATTGAGCACTGTAGTGTCACTGCGCACCGGATCGGCACTGGGCACCGGAACGTCACTGACCACTGGATCGTCACTGTGCATCAGATCATCACTCAGCACTGGATCGGCACTGGGCACCAGATCATCACTGAGCACCAGATCAATGCTGAGCACTGGATGATCATGGGGCACTGGATCATCACTTAGCATTGGATCATCACTGAGCACTCGATCGTCACTGGCAGTGGATCGGCACTGGGCACCGCATCGTCACGGAGCACTGGATCATCACTGAGCACTGGATCATCACTGAGCACCGGATCATCACTGAGCACTTTATCATCACAGGGCACTGGATCATCACTGGGCACCAGATCAGCACTGGGCACTGGATAATCACTGAGCACCGGATCGTCACTGAGCACCAGATCATCACTGAACACTAGATCATCACTGAGCACTGGATCGTCACTGGGCACCGGATCTTCAACAAGCACCGGATCATCACTGAGCACCAGATCAGCACTGAGTACCAGATCATCACTGGGCACTGTATCGTCAATGAGCACCGGATCATCACTGAGCACTGGATTGTCATTGAAAACTGGATCAGCACTGGGCACCGGATCCTCACTGTGCACTGGATCATCACTGAGCATCAGATCATCACCGGGCATTGGATCGTCACTGTGCACTGGATCGACACTGAGCACTGGATCGTCACTGAGCACCGGATCATCACTGATCACTAGATCGTCACTGATCACCGGATCATCACTGGGCACCGGATTGGCACTGGGCACCAGATTGTCACTGGCCATGAGATCTTCACTGGGCACTGGATCGTCACTGAGCACTAGATCATTACTGAGCACCGGATCTTCACTGAGCACTGGATCGTCACTGAGCACTGGATCAGCACTGAGCCCTGGATCGTCACTAAGCACCGGATCATCACTGGGCACCGGATTGTCACTGAGCACTGGATCATCACTGAGCACTTGACCTTCACTGGGCACTGGATTGTCACCGAGCACTGGATCATTACTGAGCACTGGATAGTCACTGAGAACTGGATCGGCACTGAGCCCTGCATCGTCACTGAGCACTGGATCATCACTGGGCACTGGAACATCACTGAGCACTTTATTGTCACAGGGCACTGGATCGTCATTGAGCTTTGGATCGTCAATGAGCACTGAATCAGCACTGAGCACTGGATCATCACTGAGCATGGGATCATCATTGAGCACCGGATCGTCACTGAGCACTGGATCATCACAGGGCCCCAGACCGTCACTGAGCACTGGATCATCACTGGGCACTGGATTGTCACTGAGCACTGGATCGTAACTGAGCACTGGATCATCACTGAGCACTAGATCATCATTGGCACTGGGCACCACATCGTCACTGAGCACTGGATCATCACTGAGCACTGGATCATAACTGAGCACCAGATCATCAATGAGCACCGGATCGTCACTGAGCACTGGATCATAACTGAGCACCGGATCGGCACTGGGCACATAATCATCACTGAGCACTGGATCAATGCTGAGCACTGGATCATTACTGAGCACTGGATCATCACTGAGCACTGGATCGTCACTGGGCACCGGATCTGCACTGAGCACTGGATCTTCACTGGGCATCGGATTGTCACTGGGCACTGGATCGCCAAGGGGCAGTGGATTGGCACTGAGCACCAGATCGTCACTGGGCACTGGATCATCACTGAGCACCGTATCAGCACTGGGCACCAGATTGGCCCTGGACACCTGATTATCACTGGGCACTGGATCATCACTGAGCACTGGATCATTACTGAGCACCAGATCATCACTGAGCACCGGATCGTCATTGAGCACTGGATTGGCACTGAGCCCTGGATCATCACTGACCAGCGGATCATCACTGAGCACCGGATCATCATTGGGCACTGGATAGTCACTGAGCACTGGATCTTCACTGAGCACATGATCGGCACTGAGCACTGGATTGTCACTGGGCACGGGATCATCACTGAGCACTGGATTGACACTGGGCCCCTGATTGTCACTGAGCACCGGATAGTCACTGAGCACTGTATCGTCACTGGGCACTGGATGGTCACTGAGCACTGGATCATCACTGGGAACTGGATCGTCACTGAGCACTGGATCGTTACTGAACATTGGATCATCACTGAGCACAGGATCATCACAGAGCACTGGATCATCACTGAGCACTGGGTCAGCACTGAGCACCGGAACTTCACTGAGCACATGAATGGCACTGATCACTGGATTGTCACTGGGCACTGGATCATCACTGAGCACTGGATTGTCACTGGGCACCGGATCAGCAATGGGCACCGGATTGTCACCGGGCACTGGGTCATCACTGGGCACTGGATCATCACTGAGCACTGCATCGGCACTGGGAACTGGATCATCACTGAGCACCGGATCATTACTGAGCACCAGATCATTACTGAGCACTTGATTGTCACTGAGCAATGGATTGTCACTGAACACTTTATCGTCACAGGGCACTGGATCATCAATGAGCGCCAGATCATCACTGGGCACCAGATAGTCACTGAGCACCGGATCGTCACAGAGCAGCGGATCGTCGCTGACCACCGGATCGGCACTGAATGCCGGATCTTCACTGGGCACTGGATCATCACTGAGCACTGGATCGTCACTGAGCACTGGATTGTCACTGGGCACTGGATCATCACTGAGCACTGGATTGTCACTGGGCATCGGATCGTCACTGAACACCGGATCATCACTGGGCACTGGATTGTCACTGGGCACTGGATCATCACTGAGCACTGGATTGTCACTGGGCACCTGATCGTCACTGGGCACCGGATCGTCACTGGGCACCGGATCATCACTGGGCACTGGATCATCACTGGGCACTGGATCATCACTGAGCACTGCATAGGCACTGGGAACTGGATCATCTCTGAGCACTGGATCGTTACTGAGCACTTGATCGTCACTGAGCACCAGATTATCACTAAGCACTTTATCATCACAGGGCACTGGATCATCAATGAGCGCCAGATCATCACTGGGCACCAGATAGTCACTGAGCACCGGATCGTCACAGAGCAGCGGATCATCGCTGACCACCGGATCGGCACTGTATACCGGATCTTCACTGGGCACTGGATCATCACTGAGCACTGGATCGTCACTGAGCACTGGATTGTCACTGGGCACTGGATCATCACTGAGCACTGGATTGTCACTGGGCATCGGATCGTCGCTGAGCACCGGATCATCACTGGGCACTGGATTGTCACTGGGCACTGGATCATCACTGAGCACTGGATTGTCACTGGGCACCAGATCGTCACTGGGCACCGGATCATCACTGGGCACCGGATCATCACTGGGCACTGGATCATCACTGGGCACTGGATCATCACTGAGCACTGCATCGGCACTGGGAACTGGATCATCTCTGAGCACTGGATCATTACTGAGCACTTGATCGTCACTGAGCACCAGATTATCACTAAGCACTTTATCGTCACAGGGCACTGGATCATCAAAGAGCACCGGCTCATCTCTGGGAACTGCATTGTCACAGAGCACTGGATCGTTACTGAGAACTGGATCATCACTGAGCACCGGATCATCACTGGGCACTGGATCGGCACTGGGCACTGGATCCTCACTGGGCACTGGATCGGCACTGGGCACTGGATCGTCACTGAGCACTGGATCGTCACTGGATTGGCACTTGGCACCGGTTCGACACTGAGCACATGATCTTCACTGGGCACTTAATCGTCACTGTGCACTGGATCGTCACTGAGCATTGGGCCGTCACTGGGCACTGGATCGGCACTGGGCAACGGATCGGCACATAGCACCGGATCGTCACTGGGCACTGGCTCGTCATTGGGCACTGTATTGGCACTGGGCGCCAGATCGGCACTGGACACCTGTTTTTCACTGGGCACTGGATTGTCATTGAGCACTGGATCATTACTGAGCACCAGGTCATCACTGAGCAGCGGATCGTCACTGAGCACTGGATCGTCACTGGATCGGCACTTGGCACCGGTTCGACACTGAGCACATGATCTTCACTGGGCACTTAATCGTCACTGTGCACTGGATCGTCACTGAGCATTGGGCCGTCACTGGGCACTGGATCGGCACTGGGCAACGGATCGGCACATAGCACCGGATCGTCACTGGGCACTGGCTCGTCATTGGGCACTGTATTGGCACTGGGCACCAGATCGGCACTGGACACCTGTTTTTCACTGGGCACTGGATTGTCATTGAGCACTGGATCATTACTGAGCACCAGGTCATCACTGAGCAGCGGATCGTCACTGAGCACTGGAACGGCACTGAGCCCTGGATCGTCACTGAGCAGCGGATCATCACTAAGCACTGGATCATCACTGGGCACCAGATCATAACTGAGCACCTGATCATCACTAAGCACTGGATCATCACTGGGCACCGGATCATTACTGAGCACTGGATCACCACTGCGGACTGGATCATCACTGAGCACTGGATCTTCATTGGGCACCAGATCTTCACTGAGCACTGGATAGTCACTGAGCACTGTATCAGCACTGGGCACTGAGTGGTCACTGAGCACTGGATCATCACTGTTAACTGAATTGTCACAGAGCACTGGATCGTTACTGAGAACTGGATCATCACTGATCACCGGATCGTCACTGGGCACTGGATCGGCACTGAGCGCCGGATTTTCACTGGGCACTGGATCGTCACTTAGCACTGGATCTTCACTGGGCACCAGATCTTCACTTTGCACCGGATAGTCACTGAGCACTGTATCGTCAATGGGCACTGGATGGTCACTGAGCACTGGATGGTCACTGGGAACTGGATCATCACTGAGCACTGGATCGTTACAAAGCACTGGATCATCACTGAGCACCGGATCATCACAGAGCACTGGATCGTCAAGGAGTACCGGATCGTCACTGAGCACATGATCGGCACTGAGCACTGGAACGTCACTGAGCATCAGATCATCACTCAGCACCGGATCAATGCTGAGCTGTGGATCATCAGAGGGCACCGGATCATCCCTGCGCACCGGATCAATGCTGAGCACTGGATGATCACAGGGCACCGGATCATCACTGAGCACTGGATCGTCACTGAGCACTGGATCGTCACTGAGCACTCGATCATCATTGGCACTGGATCGGCACTGGGCACCGCATCATCACTGAGCACTGGATCATCACTGAGCACTGGATCGTCACTGAGCACCGGGTCATCACTGAGCACTTTATCATCACAGGGCACTGGATCATCACTGGGCACCAGATCAGCACTGGGCACCGGATAATCACTGAGCACTGGATCATCACTGAGCACCGGATCGTCACTGAACACTAGATCATCACTGAGCACTGGATCATCACTGGGCACCGGATCTTCAACGAGCACTGGATTGGCACTGGGCACCGGATCGTCACTGTGCACTGGATCATCACTGAGCATCAGACCGTCACCAGGCATTGGATCAGCACTGGGCACTGGATCACACTGAGCACTGGATCATCACTCGGCACTGGTTCGACACTGAGCACTGGATCGCCACTGAGCACCGGATCATCACTGATCACTAGATCGTCACTAATCACTGGACCATCACTGGGCACCGGATTGGCACTGGGCACCAGATTGGCACTGGGCACGGGATCTTCACTGGGCACTGGATCGTCACTGAGCACTAGATCATTAATGAGCACCAGATCTTCACTGAGCACTGGATCATCACTGAGCACTGGATCAGCACTTAGCCCCGGATTGTCACTGAGCACTGGATCATCACTGAGCACTGGACCTTCACTGGGCACTGGATTGTCACCGAGCACTGGATCTTCACTGAGAACTGGATCGGCACTGCGCCCTGCATCGTCACTGAGCACCGGATCATCACTGGGCACTGGATCATCACTGGGCACTGGAACATCACTGAGCACTTTATTGTCACAGGGTACTGGATCATCATTGAGCACTGGATCAGCACTGAGCACCAGATCGTCACTGAGCACTGGATTGGCACTGAGCACTGGATTGGCACTGAGCACCAGATCATCACTGAGCACAGAATCAGCACTGGGCACCAGATCAATGCTGAGCACTGGATCGTCACTGAGCACCGGATCGGCACTGAGCGCCAGATCTTCACTGGGCACTGGATCATCACTGTGCACTGGATTGTCACTGAGCATCAGATCATCACTGGGCACTGGATCGGAACTGAGCGCCGGATCTTCACTGGGCACTGGATCATCACTGTGGACCGGATCGTCACTGAGCACTGGATCGTCACTGGACCCTGGATCGGCACTTGGCACCGGTTCGATACTGAGCACATGATCTTCACTGGGCACTTAATCGTCACTGTGCACTGGATCGTCACTGAGCATCGGGCCGTCACTGGGCACTGGATCGGCACTGGGCAACGGATCGGCACTGAGCACCGGATCGTCACTGGGCACTGGCTCGTCATTGGGCACTGTATTGGCACTGGGCACCAGATCGGCACTGGACACCTGGTTTTCACTGGGCACTGGATTGTCACTGAGCACTGGATCATTACTGAGCACCAGGTCATCACTGAGCAGTGGATCGTCACTGAGCACTGGAACGGCACTGAGCCCTGGATCGTCACTGAGCAGCGGATCATCACTAAGCACTGGATCATCACTGGGCACCAGATCATAACTGAGCACCTGATCATCACTAAGCACTGGATCATCACTGGGCACCGGATCATTACTGAGCACTGGATCACCACTGCAGACTGGATCATCACTGAGCACCGGATCTTCATTGGGCACCAGATCTTCACTGAGCACTGGATAGTCACTGAGCACTGTATCAGCACTGGGCACTGAGTGGTCACTGAGCACTGGATCATCACTGTTAACTGAATTGTCACAGAGCACTGGATCGTTACTGAGAACTGGATCATCACTGATCACCGAATCGTCACTGGGCACTGGAGCGGCACTGAGCGCCGGATCTTCACTGGGCACTGGATCGTCACTGTGCACCGGATCATCACTGAGCATCAGATCATCACTGGGCATTGGATCAGCACTGGGCTCTGGATCATCACTAAGCACTGGATCATCACTGGGCACCGGATCATCACTGAGCACTGGATCATCACTGAGCACTGGATCGTCACTTAGCACTGGATCTTCACTGGGCACCGGGTCTTCACTTTGCACTGGATAGTCACTGAGCACTGTATCGTCACTGGGCACTGGATGGTCACTGAGCACTGGATGGTCACTGGGAACTGGCTCATCACTGAGCACTGGATCGTTACAAAGCACTGGATCATCACTGAGCACCGGATCATCACAGAGCACTGGATCGTCACTGAGCATCAGATCATCACTGCGCACCGGATCAATGCTGAGCACTGGATGATCACAGGGCACCGGATCATCACTGAGCACTGGATCGTCACTGAGCACTGGATCATCACTGAGCACTCGATCATCACTGGCACTGGATCGGCACTGGGCACCGCATCATCACTGAGCACTGGATCATCACTGAGCACTGGATCGTCACTGAGCACCGGGTCATCACTGAGCACTTTATCGTCACAGGGCACTGGATCATCACTGGGCACCAGATCAGCACTGGGCACCAGATAATCACTGAGCACTGGATCGTCACTGAGCACCGGATCGTCACTGAACACTAGATCATCACTGAGCACTGGATCATCACTGATTACTGGATCATCACTGAGCACTGGATTGTCATTGAGCACTGGATTGGCACTGGGCACCGGATCGTCACTGTGCACTGGATCATCACTGAGCATCAGATCGTCACCAGGCATTGGATCAGCACTGAGCACTGGATCACACTGAGCACCGGATCGTCACTCGGCACCAGATTGGCACTGGGCACGGGATCTTCACTGGGCACTGGATCGTCACTGAGCACTAGATCATTACTGAGCACCAGATCTTCACTGAGCACTGGATCATCACTGAGCACTGGATCAGCACTTAGCCCCGGATCATCACTTAGCACCAGATCATCACTGGGCACTGGATTGTCACTGAGCACTGGATCATCACTGAGCACTGGACCTTCACTGGGCACTGGATTGTCACCGAGCACTGGATCGTCACTGAGAACTGGATCGGCACTGCGCCCTGCATCGTCACTGAGCACCGGATCATCACTGGGCACTGGATCATCACTGAGCACCGGATCATCACTGAGCACTGGATCATCACTGGGCACTGGAACATCACTGAGCACTTTATTGTCACAGGGCACTGGATCATCATTGAGCACTGGATCAGCACTGAGCACCAGATCGTCACTGAGCACTGGATTGGCACTGAGCACTGGATTGGCACTGAGCACCAGATCATCACTGAGCACAGAATCAGCACTGGGCACCAGATCAATGCTGAGCACTGGATCGTCACTGAGCACCGGATCGGCACTGAGCGCCAGATCTTCACTGGGCACTGGATCATCACTGTGCACTGGATTGTCACTGAGCATCAGATCATCACTGGGCACTGGATCAGCACTGGGCTCTGGATCGGCACTGAACACCGGATCATCACTGGTCACCAGATTGTAACTGAGCACCGGATCGTCACTAAGCACTGGATCATCACTGGGCACCGGATCATCACTGAGCACTGGATCGTCACTGAGCACTGGATCGTCACTTAGCACTGGATCTTCACTGGGCACCGGATCGTCACTTAACGCCGGAATGTCATTGAGCACTGTATCGTCACTGGGCATTGGATGATCACTGAGCACTGGATGGTCACTGGGAACTGGATCGTCACTGAGCACTGGATCGTTACAAAGCACTGGATCATCACTGAGCACTGGATCATCACAGAGCACCGGATCCTCACTGAGCACATGATCGGCACTGAGCACTGGATCGTCACTGAGCATCAGATCATCACTCAGCACCGGATCAATGCTGAGCTGTGGATCGTCAGAGGGCACCAGATCATCACTGCGCACCGGATCAATGCTGAGCACTGGATGATCACAGGGCACTGGATCATCACTCAGCACTGGACCGTCACTGAGCACTGGATCATCACTGAGCACTCGATCATTACTGGCACTGGATCGGCACTGGGCACCGCATTGTCACTGAGCACCGGATAATCACTGAGCACTGGATCATCACTGAGCACCGGATCGCCACTGAACACTAGATCATCACTGAGCACTGGATCATCACTGGGCACCGGATCTTCAATGAGCACCGGATCATCACTGAGCACCGCATCGGCACTGAGTACTGGATCATCACTGGGCACTGTTTCGTCACTGAGCACTGGACCGTCACTGAGCACGGGATCGTCACTAGGCACCGGATCAGAACTGGGCACCGGATCATCACTGAGCACTGGGTTGTCATTGAGCACTGGATCGGCACTGGGCACTCGATCGTCACTGTGCACTGGATCATCACTGAGCATCAGATCATCACCGGGCATGGGATCAGCACTGGGCACTGGATCGCACTGAGCACCAGATCGTCACTCGGCACTGGATCGACACTGAGCACTGGATCATCACTGGGCACCAGATCTTCAACGAGCACCGGATCATCACTGAGCACCAGATCGGCACTGAGTACTGGATCATCACTGGGCACTGTATCGTCACTGAGCACTGGATCATCACTGAGCACTGGATCGTCACTGGGCAATGGATCAGAACTGGGCACCGGATCATCACTGAGCACTGGATTGTCATTGAGCACTGGATTGGCACTGGGCACCGGATCGTCACTGTGCACTGGATCATCACTGAGCATCAGGTCATCACCAGGCATTGGATCAGCACTGGGCACTGGGTCGCACTGAGCACCGGATCGTTACTCGGCACTGGATCGACACTGAGCACTGGACCGTCACTGAACACCGGGTCATCACTGAGCACTTTATCGTCACAGGGCACTGGATCATCACTGGGCACCAGATCAGCACCGGGCACCGGATAATCACTGAGCACTGGATCGTCACTGAGCACCGGATCGTCACTGAACACTAGATCATCACTGAGCACTGGATCGTCACTGGGCACCGGATCTTCAACGAGCACTGGATCATCACTGAGCACCAGATCGGCACTGATTACTGGATCATCACTGGGCACTGTATCGTCACTGAGCGTTGGATCGTCACTGAGCACGGGATCGTCACTGGGCAGTGGAGCAGAACTGGGCACCGGATCGTCAATGAGCACTGGATTGTCATTGAGCACTGGATTGGCACTGGGCACCAGATCATCACTGTGCACTGGATCATCACTGAGCATCAGATTTTCACCAGGCATTGGATCAGCACTGGGCACTGTATCGCACTGAGCACCGGATCGTCACTCGGCACTGGATCGACACTGAGCACTGGATCGTCACTGAGCACCGGATCATCACTGATCACTGGATCATCACTGGGCACTGGATTGGCACTGGGCACCAGATTGGCACTCGGCATGGTATCTTCACTGGGCACTGGATTGTCACTGAGCACTAGATCATTACTGGGCACCGGATTGTCACTGAGCACTGGATCATCACTGAGCACTGGACCTTCACTGGGCACTGGATTGTCACCGAGCACTGGATTGTCACTCAGAACTGGATCAGCACTGCACCCTGCATCGTCACTGAGCACCGGATCATCACTGGGCACTGGATCGTCACTGAGCACTGGATTGTCACTGAGAACTGGATCGTCACTGGGCAACGGATCAGAACTGGGCACTGGATCGTCACTGAGCACTGGATTGGCACTGGGCACTGGATCGTCACTGAGCACTGGATTGTCACTGAGAACTGGATCGTCACTGGGCAACGGATCAGAACTGGGCACCGGATCATCACTGATCACTAGATCGTCACTAATCACTGGACCATCACTGGGCACCGGATTGGCACTGGGCACCAGATTGGCACTGGGCACGGGATCTTCACTGGGCACTGGATCGTCACTGAGCACTAGATCATTAATGAGCACCAGATCTTCACTGAGCACTGGATCATCACTGAGCACTGGATCAGCACTTAGCCCCGGATTGTCACTGAGCACTGGATCATCACTGAGCACTGGACCTTCACTGGGCACTGGATTGTCACCGAGCACTGGATCTTCACTGAGAACTGGATCGGCACTGCGCCCTGCATCGTCACTGAGCACCGGATCATCACTGGGCACTGGATCATCACTGAGCACCGGCTCGTCACTGAGCACTGGATCATCACTGGGCACTGGAACATCACTGAGCACTTTATTGTCACAGGGCACTGGATCATCATTGAGCACTGGATCAGCACTGAGCACCAGATCGTCACTGAGCACTGGATTGGCACTGAGCACTGGATTGGCACTGAGCACCAGATCATCACTGAGCACAGAATCAGCACTGGGCACCAGATCAATGCTGAGCACTGGATCGTCACTGAGCACCGGATCGGCACTGAGCGCCAGATCTTCACTGGGCACTGGATCATCACTGTGCACTGGATTGTCACTGAGCATCAGATCATCACTGGGCACTGGATCGGAACTGAGCGCCGGATCTTCACTGGGCACTGGATCATCACTGTGGACCGGATCGTCACTGAGCACTGGATCGTCACTGGACCCTGGATCGGCACTTGGCACCGGTTCGATACTGAGCACATGATCTTCACTGGGCACTTAATCGTCACTGTGCACTGGATCGTCACTGAGCATCGGGCCGTCACTGGGCACTGGATCGGCACTGGGCAACGGATCGGCACTGAGCACCGGATCGTCACTGGGCACTGGCTCGTCATTGGGCACTGTATTGGCACTGGGCACCAGATCGGCACTGGACACCTGGTTTTCACTGGGCACTGGATTGTCACTGAGCACTGGATCATTACTGAGCACCAGGTCATCACTGAGCAGTGGATCGTCACTGAGCACTGGAACGGCACTGAGCCCTGGATCGTCACTGAGCAGCGGATCATCACTAAGCACTGGATCATCACTGGGCACCAGATCATAACTGAGCACCTGATCATCACTAAGCACTGGATCATCACTGGGCACCGGATCATTACTGAGCACTGGATCACCACTGCGGACTGGATCTCACTGAGCACCGGATCTTCATTGGGCACCAGATCTTCACTGAGCACTGGATAGTCACTGAGCACTGTATCAGCACTGGGCACTGAGTGGTCACTGAGCACTGGATCATCACTGTTAACTGAATTGTCACAGAGCACTGGATCGTTACTGAGAACTGGATCATCACTGATCACCGAATCGTCACTGGGCACTGGAGCGGCACTGAGCGCCGGATCTTCACTGGGCACTGGATCGTCACTGTGCACCGGATCATCACTGAGCATCAGATCATCACTGGGCACTGGATCAGCACTGGGCTCTGGATCATCACTAAGCACTGGATCATCACTGGGCACCGGATCATCACTGAGCACTGGATCATCACTGAGCACTGGATCGTCACTTAGCACTGGATCTTCACTGGGCACCGGGTCTTCACTTTGCACTGGATAGTCACTGAGCACTGTATCGTCACTGGGCACTGGATGGTCACTGAGCACTGGATGGTCACTGGGAACTGGCTCATCACTGAGCACTGGATCGTTACAAAGCACTGGATCATCACTGAGCACCGGATCATCACAGAGCACTGGATCATCAAGGAGTACCGGATCGTCACTGAGCACATGATCGGCACTGAGCACTGGATCGTCACTGAGCATCAGATCATCACTGCGCACCGGATCAATGCTGAGCACTGGATGATCACAGGGCACCGGATCATCACTGAGCACTGGATCGTCACTGAGCACTGGATCATCACTGAGCACTCGATCATCACTGAGCACTGGATCGTCACTGAGCACCGGGTCATCACTGAGCACTTTATCGTCACAGGGCACTGGATCATCACTGGGCACCAGATCAGCACTGGGCACCAGATAATCACTGAGCACTGGATCGTCACTGAGCACCGGATCGTCACTGAACACTAGATCATCACTGAGCACTGGATCATCACTGGGCACCGGATCTTCAACGAGCACCAGATCATCACTGAGCACCGGATCGGCACTGATTACTGGATCATCACTGAGCACTGGATTGTCATTGAGCACTGGATTGGCACTGGGCACCGGATCGTCACTGTGCACTGGATCATCACTGAGCATCAGATCGTCACCAGGCATTGGATCAGCACTGAGCACTGGATCACACTGAGCACCGGATCGTCACTCGGCACCAGATTGGCACTGGGCACGGGATCTTCACTGGGCACTGGATCGTCACTGAGCACTAGATCATTACTGAGCACCAGATCTTCACTGAGCACTGGATCATCACTGAGCACTGGATCAGCACTTAGCCCCGGATCATCACTTAGCACCAGATCATCACTGGACACTGGATTGTCACTGAGCACTGGATCATCACTGAGCACTGGACCTTCACTGGGCACTGGATTGTCACCGAGCACTGGATCGTCACTGAGAACTGGATCGGCACTGCGCCCTGCATCGTCACTGAGCACCGGATCATCACTGGGCACTGGATCATCACTGAGCACCGGATCATCACTGAGCACTGGATCATCACTGGGCACTGGAACATCACTGAGCACTTTATTGTCACAGGGCACTGGATCATCATTGAGCACTGGATCAGCACTGAGCACCAGATCGTCACTGAGCACTGGATTGGCACTGAGCACTGGATTGGCACTGAGCACCAGATCATCACTGAGCACAGAATCAGCACTGGGCACCAGATCAATGCTGAGCACTGGATCGTCACTGAACACCGGATCGGCACTGAGCGCCAGATCTTCACTGGGCACTGGATCATCACTGTGCACTGGATTGTCACTGAGCATCAGATCATCACTGGGCACTGGATCAGCACTGGGCTCTGGATCGGCACTGAACACCGGATCATCACTGGTCACCAGATTGTAACTGAGCACCGGATCGTCACTAAGCACTGGATCATCACTGGGCACCGGATCATCACTGAGCACTGGATCGTCACTGAGCACTGGATCGTCACTTAGCACTGGATCTTCACTGGGCACCGGATCGTCACTTAGCGCCGGAAAGTCATTGAGCACTGTATCGTCACTGGGCATTGGATGATCACTGAGCACTGGATGGTCACTGGGAACTGGATCGTCACTGAGCACTGGATCGTTACAAAGCACTGGATCATCACTGAGCACTGGATCATCACAGAGCACCGGATCCTCACTGAGCACATGATCGGCACTGAGCACTGGATCGTCACTGAGCATCAGATCATCACTCAGCACCGGATCAATGCTGAGCTGTGGATCGTCAGAGGGCACCAGATCATCACTGCGCACCGGATCAATGCTGAGCACTGGATGATCACAGGGCACTGGATCATCACTCAGCACTGGACCGTCACTGAGCACTGGATCATCACTGAGCACTCGATCATTACTGGCACTGGATCGGCACTGGGCACCGCATCGTCACTGAGCACCGGATAATCACTGAGCACTGGATCATCACTGAGCACCGGATCGCCACTGAACACTAGATCATCACTGAGCACTGGATCATCACTGGGCACCGGATCTTCAATGAGCACCGGATCATCACTGAGCACCGCATCGGCACTGAGTACTGGATCATCACTGGGCACTGTTTCGTCACTGAGCACTGGACCGTCACTGAGCACGGGATCGTCACTAGGCACCGGATCAGAACTGGGCACCGGATCATCACTGAGCACTGGGTTGTCATTGAGCACTGGATCGGCACTGGGCACTCGATCGTCACTGTGCACTGGATCATCACTGAGCATCAGATCATCACCGGGCATGGGATCAGCACTGGGCACTGGATCGCACTGAGCACCAGATCGTCACTCGGCACTGGATCGACACTGAGCACTGGATCATCACTGGGCACCAGATCTTCAACGAGCACCGGATCATCACTGAGCACCAGATCGGCACTGAGTACTGGATCATCACTGGGCACTGTATCGTCACTGAGCACTGGATCATCACTGAGCACTGGATCGTCACTGGGCAATGGATCAGAACTGGGCACCGGATCATCACTGAGCACTGGATTGTCATTGAGCACTGGATTGGCACTGGGCACCAGATCGTCACTGTGCACTGGATCATCACTGAGCATCAGGACATCACCAGGCATTGGATCAGCACTGGGCACTGGGTCGCACTGAGCACCGGATCGTTACTCGGCACTGGATCGACACTGAGCACTGGACCGTCACTGAACACCGGGTCATCACTGAGCACTTTATCGTCACAGGGCACTGGATCATCACTGGGCACCAGATCAGCACCGGGCACCGGATAATCACTGAGCACTGGATCGTCACTGAGCACCGGATCGTCACTGAACACTAGATCATCACTGAGCACTGGATCGTCACTGGGCACCGGATCTTCAACGAGCACTGGATCATCACTGAGCACTGGATCGGCACTGATTACTGGATCATCACTGGGCACTGTATCGTCACTGAGCGTTGGATCGTCACTGAGCACGGGATCGTCACTGGGCAGTGGAGCAGAACTGGGCACCGGATCGTCAATGAGCACTGGATTGTCATTGAGCACTAGATTGGCACTGGGCACCAGATCATCACTGTGCACTGGATCATCACTGAGCATCAGATTTTCACCAGGCATTGGATCAGCACTGGGCACTGTATCGCACTGAGCACCGGATCATCACTCGGCACTGGATCGACACTGAGCACTGGATCGTCACTGAGCACCGGATCATCACTGATCACTGGATCATCACTGGGCACTGGATTGGCACTGGGCACCAGATTGGCACTCGGCATGGTATCTTCACTGGGCACTGGATTGTCACTGAGCACTAGATCATTACTGGGCACCGGATTGTCACTGAGCACCGGATCATCACTGAGCACTGGACCTTCACTGGGCACTGGATTGTCACCGAGCACTGGATTGTCACTGAGAACTGGATCAGCACTGCACCCTGCATCGTCACTGAGCACCGGATCATCACTGGGCACTGGATCGTCACTGAGCACTGGATTGTCACTGAGAACTGGATCGTCACTGGGCAACGGATCAGAACTGGGCACTGGATCGTCACTGAGCACTGGATTGGCACTGGGCACCGGATCGTTACTGTGCACTGGATCATCACTGAGCATCAGATTGTCACCAGGCATTGGATCAGCACTGGGCACTGGATGGCACTGAGCACCGGATCGTTACTCAGCACTGGATCGACACTGAGCACTGGATCATCACTGAGCACCAGATCATCACTGATCACTAGATCGTCACTGAGCACTGGATCATCACTGAGAACTGGATCAGCACTGAGCCCTGGATCATCACTGAGCACTGGATCATCACTGGGCACCGGATTGTCACTGAGCACTGGATCATCACTGAGCACTGGACCTTCACTGGGCACTGGATTGTCACCGAGCACTGGATCGTCACTGAGAACTGGATCGGCACTGCGCCCTGCATCGTCACTGAGCACCGGATCATCACTGGGCACCGGATCGTCACTGAGCACCGAATCGTCACTGAGCACTGGGTCATCACTCTGCACTGGAACATCACTGAGCACTTTATTGTCACAGGGCACTGGATCATCATTGAGCACTGGATCGGCACTGAGCACCGGATCGCCACTGAGCACTGGATAGGCACTGAGCACTGGATTGGCACTGCGCACCAGATCATCACTGAGCACAGGATCAGCACTGATCACCGGATCGTCACTGAGCACCGGATCAATGCTGAGCACCGGATCGTCACTGAGCACCGGATCATCAGTGCGCACCGGATCAACACTGTGCACCGTTTCGTCACTGAGCACTGGATCGTCACTGAGCACTGGATCATCACTGAGCACTGGATTGTCACTGAGCACCGGATCAATGCTGAGCAACGGATTGTCATGGGGCACTCAGATCGGCACTGAGCACCAGATTGGCACTCGGCACCAGATCAGCACTGGGCACCAGATCGGCACTGGGCACTGGATTGGCACTGGGCAACGGATCGGCACTGAGCACTGGATCGTCACTGGGCACTGGATTATCATTGGGCACTGTATTGGCACTGGGCACCAGATCGGCACTGGACACCTGATTTTCACTGGGCACTGGATCGTCACTGAGCACTGGATCGGCACTGAGCCCTGGATCGGCACTGAGCAGCGGATCATCACTGAGCACTGGATCATCACTGGGCACCGGCTCATAACTGAGCACCTGATCATCACTAAGCACTGGATCATCACTGGGCACCGGATCATTACTGAGCACTGGATCACCACTGCGCACTGGATTGTCACTGAGCACTGGATCTTCACTGGGCACCAGATCTTCACTGAGCACCGGAAAGTCACTGAGCACTGTATCGTCACTGGGCACTGGATGGTCACTGAGCACTGGATCGTCATTGGTAACTGGATTGGCACAGAGCACTGGATCGTTACTGAGAACTGGATCATCACTGAGCACCGGATCATCACTGGGCACCGGATCGGCACTGAGCGCCGGATCAGCACTGAGCACTGGATCGTCACTGAGCACTGGATCGTCACTTAGCACCGGATCTTCACTGGGCACCGGATCTTCACATAGCACCGGATAGTCACTGAGCACTGTATCGTCACTGGGCACTGGATGGTCACTGAGCACTGGATGGTCACTGGGAACTGGATCGTCAGTGAGCACTGGATCGTTACAAAGCACTGGATCATCACTGAGCACCGGATCATCACTGAGCACTGGATCGTCACTGGGCAATGGATCAGAACTGGGCACTGGATCATCACTGAGCACTGGATTGTCATTGAGCACTGGATTGGCACTGGGCACCGGATCGTCACTGTGCACTGGATCATCACTGAGCATCAGATCGTCACCAGGCATTGGATCAGCACTGGGCACTGGATGACACTGAGCACCGGATCGTTACTCGGCACTGGATCGACACTGAGCACTGGATCGTCACTGAGCACCAGATCATCACTGATCACTAGATCGTCACTGAGCACTGGATCATCACTGAGCACTGGATCAGCACTGAGCCCTGGATCATCACTGAGCACTGGATCGTCACTGAGCACATGATCGGCACTGAGCACTGGATCATCACTGAGCACTGGACCTTCACTGCGCCCTGCATCGTCACTGAGCACCGGATCATCACTGAGCACTTTATTGTCACAGGGCACTGGATCATCATTGAGCACTGGATCGGCAGTGAGCACCGGATCGCCGCTGAGCACTGGATAGGCACTGAGCACTGGATTGGCACTGCGCACCAGATCATCACTGAGCACAGGATCAGCACTGATCACCAGATTATCACTGAGCACCGGATCAATGCTGAGCACCAGATCGTCACTGAGCACCGGATCATCAGTGCGCACCGGATCAACACTGCGCACCGTTTCATCACTGAGCACTAGATCATCACTGAGCACTGGATCATCACTGAGCACTGGATTGTCACTGAGCACTGGATCAATGCTGAGCACCGGATTGTCATGGGACACTCAGATCGGCACTGGGCACCAGATCAGCACCGGGCACCAGATCGGCACTGGGCACTGGATTGGCACTGAGCACTGGATCGCCACTGGGCACTGGATCATCATTGGGCACCGTATTGGCACTGGGCACCAGATCGGCACTGGACACCTGATTTTCACTGGGCACTGGATCGTCACTGAGCACTGGATCGGCACTGAGCCCTGGATTGTCACTGAGCAGCGGATCATCACTGAGCACTGGATCATCACTGGGCACCGGATCATAACTGAGCACCTGATCATCACTAAGCACTGGATCATCACTGGGCAACGGATCATTACTGAGCACTGGATCACCAATGCGCACTGGATTGTCACTGAGCACCGGATCTTCACTGGACACCAGATCTTCACTGAGCACCGGAAAGTCACTGAGCACTGTATCGTCACTGGGCACTGGATGGTCACTGAGCACTGGATCGTCATTGGGAACTGGATTGTCACAGAGCACTGGATCGTTACTGAGAACTGGATCATCACTGAGCACCGGATCGTCACTGGGCACCGGATCGGCACTGAGCGCCGGATCATCACTGAGCACTGGATCGTCAATGAGCACTGGATCGTCACTTAGCACCGGATCTTCACTGGGCACCGGATCTTCACATAGCACCGGATAGTCACTGAGCACTGTATCGTCACTGGGCACTGGATGATCACTGAGCACTGGATGGTCACTGGGAACTGGATCGTCAGTGAGCACTGGATTGTTACAAAGCACTGGATCATCACTGAGCACTGGATCATCACAGAGCGCTGGATCGTCACAGAGCACCGGATCATCACTGAGCACATGATCGGCACTGAGCACTGGATCATCACTGAGCATCAGATCATCACTCAGCACCGGATCAATGCTGAGCTGTGGATCGTCAGAGGGCACCGAATCATCACTGCACACCGGATCAATGCTGAGCACTGGATGATCATGGGGCACCGGATCATCACTGAGCACTGGACCATCACTGAGCACTCGATTGTCACTGAGCACTCAATCATCACTGGCACTGGATCGGCACTGGGCACCACATCGTCACTGAGCACTGGATCATCACTGAGCACTGGATTGTCACTGAGCACCGGATCATCACTGAGCACTTTATCGTCACAGGGCACTGGATCATCACTGGGCACCAGATCAGCACTGGACACCGGATAATCACTGAGCACTGGATCATCACTGAGCACCAGATCGTCACTGAACACTAGATCATCACTGAGCACTGGATCGTCACTGGGCACCGGATCTTCAATGAGCACCAGATCATCACTGAGCACCGGATCAGCACTGAGTACTGGATCATCACTGGGCACTGTATCATCACTGAGCGCTGGATCGTCACTGAGCACTGGATCATCACTGGGCAGCGGATCAGAACTGGGCACCGGATCGTCACCGAGCACTGGATTGTCATTGAGCACTGGATTGGCACTGGGCACCGGATCGTCACTGTGCACTGGATCATCACTGAGCATCAGATCATCACCAGGCATTGGATCAGCACTGGGCACTGGATCGCACTGAGCACCGGATCGTCACTCGGCACTGGATCGACACTGAGCACTGGATCGTCACTGAGCACTGGATCATCACTGAGCACTGGACCTTCACTGGGCACTGGATTGTCACCAAGCACTGGATCGTCACTGAGAACTGGATCGGCACTGCACCCTGCATCGTCACTGAGCACCGGATCATCACTGGGCACTGGATCGTCACTGAGCACCGGATCGTCACTGAGCACTGGATCATCACTGTGCACTGGAACATCACTGAGCACTTTATTGTCACAGGGCACTGGATCATCATTGAGCACTGGATCGGCACTGAGCATTGGATCGCCACTGAGCACTGGATAGGCACTGAGCACTGGATTGGCACTGAGCACCAGATCATCACTGAGCACAGGATCAGCACTGATCACCGGATCGTCACTGAGCACCGGATCATCAGTGCGCACCGGATCAACACTGCGCACCGTTTCATCACTGAGCACTGGATCGTCACTGAGCACTGGATCATCACTGAGCACTGGATTGTCACTGAGCACCGGATCAATGCTGAGCACCGGATTGTCATGGGGCACTCAGGTCGGCACTGGGTACCAGATTGGCACTGGGCACCAGGTCAGCACCGGGCGCCAGATCGGCACTGGGCACTGGATTAGCACTGGGCAACAGATCGGCACTGAGCACTGGATCATCACTGGGCACTGGATCATCATTGGGCACCTTATAGGCACTGGGCACCAGATCGGCACTGGACACCTGATCTTCACTGGGCACTGGATCGTCACTGAGCACTGGATCGGCACTGAGCCCTGGATCGTCACTGAGCAGCGGATCATCACTGAGCACTGGATCATCACTGGGCACCGGATCATAACTGAGCACCTGATCATCACTAAGCACTGGATCATCACTGGGCACCGGATCATTACTGAGCACTGGATCACCACTGCGCACTGGATTGTCACTGAGCACCGGATCTTCACTGGGCACCAGATCTTCACTGAGCACCGGAAAGTCACTGAGCACTGTATCGTCACTGGGCGCTGGATGGTCACTGAGCACTGGATCGTCATTGGGAACTGGATTGTCACAGAGCACTGGATCGTTACTGAGAACTGGATCATCACTGAGCACCGGATCGTCACTGGGCACCAGATCGGCACTGAGCGCCAGATCATCACTGAGCACTGGATCGTCACTGAGCACTGGATCGTCACTTAGCACCGGATCTTCACTGGGCACCGGATCTTCACATAGCACCGGATAGTCACTGAGCACTGTATCGTCACTGGGCACTGGATGGTCACTGAGCACTGGATGGTCACTGGGAACTGGATCGTCAGTGAGCACTGGATCATTACAAAGCACTGGATCATCACTGAACACTGGATCATCACAGAGCGCTGGATCGTCACAGAGCACCGGATCGTCACTGAGCACATGATCGGCACTGAGCACTGGATCATCACTGAGCATCAGATCATCACTCAGCACCGGATCAATGCTGAGCTGTGGATCGTCAGAGGGCACCGGATCATCACTGCGCACCGGATCAATGCTGAGCACTGGATGATCACGGGGCACCGGATCATCACTGAGCATTGGACCATCACTGAGCACTGGATTGTCACTGAGCACTCGATCATCACTGGCACTGGATCGGCACTGGGCACCACATCGTCACTGAGCACTGGATCATCACTGAGCACTGGATCATCACTGAGCACCGGATCATCACTGAGCACTTTATCATCACAGGGCACTGGATCATCACTGGGCACCAGATCAGCACTGGGCACTGGATAATCACTGAGCACTGGATCATCACTGAGCACCAGATCGTCACTGAACACTAGATCATCACTGAGCACTGGATCATCACTGGGCACCGGATCTTCAACGAGCACCGGATCATCACTGGGCACTGGATCGTCACTGAGCACCGGATCGTCACTGAGCACTGGATCATCACTGGGCACTGGAACATCACTGAGCACTTTATTGTCACAGGGCACTGGATCATCATTGAGCACTGGATCGGCACTGAGCACTGGATCGCCACTGAGCACTGGATAGGCACTGAGCACTGGATTGGCACTGAGCACCAGATCATCACTGAGCACAGGATCAGCACTGATCACCGGATCGCCACTGAGCACCGGATCAACGCTGAGCACCGGATCGTCACTGAGCACCGGATCATCAGTGCGCACCGGATCAACACTGCGCACCGTTTCGTCACTGAGCACTGGATCGTCACTGAGCACTGGATCATCACTGAGCACTGGATTGTCACTGAGCACCGGATCAATGCTGAGCACCGGATTGTCATGGGGCACTCAGATCGGCACTGGGTACCAGATTGGCACTGGGCACCAGGTCAGCACTGGGCGCCAGATCAGCACTGGGCACTGGATTGGCACTGGGCAACGGATCGGCACTGAGCACTGGATCATCACTGGGCACTGGATCATCATTGGGCACTGTATTGGCACTGGGCACCAGATCGGCACTGGACACCTGATTTTCACTGGGCACTGGATCGTCACTGAGCACTGGATCGGCACTGAGCCCTGGATCGTCACTGAGCAGCGGATCATCACTGAGCACTGGATCATCACTGGGCACCGGATCATAACTGAGCACCTGATCATCACTAAGCACTGGATCATCACTGGGCACCGGATCATTACTGAGCACTGGATCACCACTGCGCACTGGATTGTCACTGAGCACTGGATCTTCACTGGGCACCAGATCTTCACTGAGCACCGGAAAGTCACTGAGCACTGTATCGTCACTGGGCGCTGGATGGTCACTGAGCACTGGATCGTCATTGGGAACTGGATTGTCACAGAGCACTGGATCGTTACTGAGAACTGGATCATCACTGAGCACCGGATCGTCACTGGGCACCGGATCGGCACTGAGCGCCGGATCATCACTGAGCACTGGATCATCACTGAGCACTGGATCATCACTTAGCACCGGATCTTCACTGGACACCGGATCTTCACATAGCACCGGATAGTCACTGAGCACTGTATCGTCACTGGGCACTGGATGGTCACTGAGCACTGGATGGTCACTGGGAACTGGATCATCAGTGAGCACTGGATCATTACAAAGCACTGGATCATCACTGAGCACTGGATCATCACAGAGCGCTGGATCGTCACAGAGCACTGGATCGTCACTGAGCACATGATCGGCACTGAGCACTGGATCATCACTGAGCATCAGATCATCACTCAGCACCGGATCAATGCTGAGCTGTGGATCGTCAGAGGGCACCGGATCATCACTGCGCACCGGATCAATGCTGAGCACTGGATGATCACGGGGCACCGGATCATCACTGAGCACTGGACCATCACTGAGCACTGGATTGTCACTGAGCACTCGATCATCACTGGCACTAGATCGGCACTGGGCACCACATCGTCACTGAGCACTGGATCATCACTGAGCACTGGATCATCACTGAGCACCGGATCATCACTGAGCACTTTATCGTCACAGGGCACTGGATCATCACTGGGCACCAGATCAGCACTGGACACCGGATAATCACTGAGCACTGGATCATCACTGAGCACCAGATCGTCACTGAACACTAGATCATCACTGAGCACTGGATCATCACTGGGCACCGGATCTTCAACGAGCACCGGATCATCACTGAGCACCGGATCAGCACTGAGTACTGGATCATCACTGGGCACTGTATCATCACTGAGCGCTGGATCGTCACTGAGCACTGGATCATCACTGGGCAGCGGATCAGAACTGGGCACCGGATCGTCACCGAGCACTGGATTGTCATTGAGCACTGGATTGGCACTGGGCACCGGATCGTCACTGTGCACTGGATCATCACTGAGCATCAGATCGTCACCAGGCATTGGATCAGCACTGGGCACTGGATCGCACTGAGCACCGGATCGTCACTCGGCACTGGATCGACACTGAGCACTGGATCGTCACTGAGCACCGGATCATCACTGATCACTAGATCATCACTGATCACTGGATCATCACTGGGCACCGGATTGGCACTGGGCACCAGATTGGCACTGGGCACGGGATCTTCACTGGGCACTGGATCGTCACTGAGCACTTAGATCATTACTGAGCACCAGATCTTCACTGAGCACTGGATCATCACTGAGCACTGGATCAGCACTGAGCCCTGGATCATCACTGAGCACCAGAACATCACTGGGCACTGGATCGCACTGAGCACCGGATTGTCACTCGGCACTGGATCGACACTGAGCACTGGATCGTCACTGAGCACTGGATCATCACTGATCACTAGATCGTCACTGATCACTGGATCATCACTGGGCACCGGATTGGCACTGGGCACCAGATTGGCACTGGGCACAGGATCTTCACTGGGCACTGGATCATCACTGAGCACTAGATCATTACTGAGCACCAGATCTTCACTGAGCAATGGATCATCACTGATCACTGGATCAGCACTGAGCACTGGATCATCACTGAGCACTGGACCTTCACTGGGCACTGGATTGTCACCGAGCACTGGATCATTACTGAGCACTGGATAGTCACTGAGCACTGGATCGTTACTGAGAACTGGATCGGCACTGCACCCTGCATTGTCACTGAGCACTGGATCATCACTGGGAACCAGATCATCACTGAGCACCGGATCGTCACTGAGCACTGGATCATCACTGGGCACTGGAACATCACTGAGCACTTTATTGTCACAGGGCACTGGATCATCATTGAGCACTGGATCAGCACTGAGCACCGGATCGGCACTGAGCACCGGATCATCACTGAGCACTGGATTGGCACTGAGCATTGGATCGGCACTGAGCACCAGATCATCACTGAGCACAGGATCAGCACTGGGCACCAGATCAATGCTGAGCACTGGATCGTCACTGAGCACCGGATCATCACTGAGCACCAGATCAACACTGAGCACTGGATCGGCACTGAGCACTGGTTCATCACTGAGCACCAGATCTTCATTGAGCACTGGATTGGCACTGAGCACCGGATTGTCACTGAGCACCAGAACTTCACTGAGCACTGGATCGGCACTGAGCACTGCAGCATCATTGAGCACCAGATCATCACTGAGCACCAGATCAGCACTGGGCACCAGATCATCACTGAGCATCGGGTCAATGCTGAGCACTGGATCATCACGGGACACCGGATCATCACTGAGCACCGTATCAATGCTGAGCACTGGATCATCATGAGGTACCAGATCGTCACTGAGCACCAGGTCAATGCTGAGCATGGGATTGTCATGGGGCACCAGATCGGCACTGGGCACCAGATTGGCACTGGGTACCAGATCGTCACTGAGCACTGGATCATCAATGAGCACTGGATCATCACTGAGCACTGGATCATCACTGAGCATCAGATCATCACTGAGTACTGGATCATCACTGGGCACCGGATCGTCACTGAGCACCGGATCATCACTGAGCACTGGATCATCAATGAGCACTGGATCGGCACTGGGCACCGGATTGTCACTGAGCACCGGATCATCACTGAGCATCGCATCGTCACTGAGCACTGGGTCGTCACTGAGCACCAAATCGTCACTGGGCACCGGATCATCACTGCGCACTGGATCGTCACTGAGCACTGGATCATTACTGGGCACCGGAGCTTCACTGAGCCCTGGATTGTCACTGAGCACCGGATCTTCACTGGGCACCGGATCATCACTGAGCACTGGATCATCACTGAGCACTGGATCATCACTGAGCACCGGATTGTCATGGGGCACTCAGATCGGCACTGGGTACCAGATTGGCACTGGGCACCAGGTCAGCACTGGGCACCAGATCAGCACTGGGCACTGGATTGGCACTGGGCAACGGATCGGCACTGAGCACTGGATCATCACTGGGCACTGGATCATCATTGGGCACTGTATTGGCACTGGGCACCAGATCGGCACTGGACACCTGATTTTCACTGGGCACTGGATCGTCACTGAGCACTGGATCGGCACTGAGCCCTGGATCGGCACTGAGCAGCGGATCATCACTGAGCACTGGATCATCACTGGGCACCGGATCATAACTGAGCACCTGATCATCACTGAGCACTGGATCGTCACTGAGCACCGGATCATCACTGATCACTAGATCATCACTGATCACTGGATCATCACTGGGCACCGGATTGGCACTGGGCACCAGATTGGCACTGGGCACGGGATCTTCACTGGGCACTGGATCGTCACTGAGCACTTAGATCATTACTGAGCACCAGATCTTCACTGAGCACTGGATCATCACTGAGCACTGGATCAGCACTGAGCCCTGGATCGTCACTGAGCACCAGAACATCACTGGGCACTGGATCGCACTGAGCACCGGATTGTCACTCGGCACTGGATCGACACTGAGCACTGGATCATCACTGAGCACTGGATCATCACTGATCACTAGATCGTCACTGATCACTGGATCATCACTGGGCACCGGATTGGCACTGGGCACCAGATTGGCACTGGGCACAGGATCTTCACTGGGCACTGGATCATCACTGAGCACTAGATCATTACTGAGCACCAGATCTTCACTGAGCAATGGATCATCACTGATCACTGGATCAGCACTGAGCCCTGGATCATCACTGAGCACTGGATCATCACTGGGCACCGGATTGTCACTGAGCACTGGATCATCACTGAGCACTGGACCTTCACTGGGCACTGGATTGTCACCGAGCACTGGATCATTACTGAGCACTGGATAGTCACTGAGCACTGGATCGTTACTGAGAACTGGATCGGCACTGCGCCCTGCATTGTCACTGAGCACTGGATCATCACTGGGAACCAGATCGTCACTGAGCACCGGATCGTCACTGAGCACTGGATCATCACTGGGCACTGGAACATCACTGAGCACTTTATTGTCACAGGGCACTGGATCATCATTGAGCACTGGATCAGCACTGAGCACCGGATCGGCACTGAGCACCGGATCATCACTGAGCACTGGATTGGCACTGAGCATTGGATCGGCACTGAGCACCAGATCATCACTGAGCACAGGATCAGCACTGGGCACCAGATCAATGCTGAGCACTGGATCGTCACTGAGCCCCAGATCATCACTGAGCACCAGATCAACGCTGAGCACTGGATCGTCACTGAGGACTGGATCGGCACTGAGCACTGGTTCATCACTGAGCACCAGATCTTCATTGAGCACTGGATTGGCACTGAGCACCGGATTGTCACTGAGCACCAGAACTTCACTGAGCACTGGATCAGCACTGAGCACTGCAGCATCATTGAGCACCAGATCATCACTGAGCACCAGATCAGCACTGGGCACCAGATCATCACTGAGCATCGGGTCAATGCTGAGCACTGGATCATCACGGGACACTGGATCATCACTGAGCACCGTATCAATGCTGAGCACTGGATCGTCATGAGGTACCAGATCGTCACTGAGCACCAGGTCAATGCTGAGCATGGGATTGTCATGGGGCACCAGATCGGCACTGGGCACCAGATTGGCACTGGGTACCAGATCGTCACTGAGCACTGGATCATCAATGAGCACTGGATCATCACTGAGCACTGGATCATCACTGAGCATCAGATCATCACTGAGTACTGGATCGTCACTGGGCACCGGATCGTCACTGTGTACTGGATCGTCACTGAGCACCGGATCATCACTGGGCACCGGATCGTCACTGAGCACTGGATCATCACTGAGCACTGGATCATCACTGGCACTGGATCATCACTCACTGGATCATCACTGAGCACCGGATTGTCACTGGGCACCGGATCATCACTGGGCACCGGATCGTCACTGAGCACCGGATCGGCAATGGGCACTGGATCGTCATTGAGCACTGGATCGTCCCTGGGCACTGGATCATCACTGAGCACCTGATCATCGGAGTGGGCCTTTGGTGTAGCGGTAGCATCCCCGCTGCTGGGCCAGAAGGCCTAGGGTTTCGAACCCCGCTCCAGACAGTCCCGGCAAGTGGAGTCGGAGCTCCGGCTCTAAATTCTGGGTTGAAATCCAGCGGGATACTTCCGTCCGTGGGTGTGGGTGGCCCCCCCCTCGTATGGGTTGTGGGAGCCCGTAAAACCCTCCCGCCATAGGGCTAACCACCCTAATGGCTGGTACGAAGATGGTTATGGTCACAGAAGGAGCGTTAACGCAGCCAGAAATCCTTCCACCACTTCATACAGTTCCCCAAAGGGAACAGTGTGAAGACATGTACGACGACGACCTGATCGTCACCTAGCACTGGATTGTCACTGAGCAATGGATCATCACTGAGCAATGGATCATCACTGGGCACCAGATCGGCACTGGGCACGGTATCATCACTGAGCACTGGATCATCACTGGGCACTGGATCATCACTGGGCACCGGATCGTCACTGAGCACCGGATCATCACTGAGCACTGGATCATCAATGAGCACTGGATCATCACTGGGCACTGGAACATCACTGAGCACTTTATTGTCACAGGGCACTGGATCATCATTGAGCACTGGATCAGCACTGAGCACCGGATCGGCACTGAGCACCGGATCATCACTGAGCACTGGATTGGCACTGAGCATTGGATCGGCACTGAGCACCAGATCATCACTGAGCACAGGATCAGCACTGGGCACCAGATCAATGCTGAGCACTGGATCGTCACTGAGCACCGGATCATCACTGAGCACCAGATCAACGCTGAGCACTGGATCATCACTGAGCACTGGATCGGCACTGAGCACTGGTTCATCACTGAGCACCAGATCTTCATTGAGCACTGGATTGGCACTGAGCACCGGATTGTCACTGAGCACCAGAACTTCACTGAGCACTGGATCGGCACTGAGCACTGCAGCATCATTGAGCACCAGATCATCACTGAGCACCAGATCAGCACTGGGCACCAGATCATCACTGAGCATCGGGTCAATGCTGAGCACTGGATCATCACGGGACACCGGATCATCACTGAGCACCGTATCAATGCTGAGCACTGGATCGTCATGAGGTACCAGATCGTCACTGAGCACCAGGTCAATGCTGAGCATGGGATTGTCATGGGGCACCAGATCGGCACTGGGCACCAGATTGGCACTGGGTACCAGATCGTCACTGAGCACTGGATCATCAATGAGCACTGGATCATCACTGAGCACTGGATCATCACTGAGCATCAGATCATCACTGAGTACTGGATCGTCACTGGGCACCGGATCGTCACTGTGTACTGGATCGTCACTGAGCACCGGATCATCACTGGGCACCGGATCGTCACTGAGCACTGGATCATCACTGAGCACTGGATCATCACTGGCACTGGATCATCACTCACTGGATCATCACTGAGCACCGGATTGTCACTGGGCACCGGATCATCACTGGGCACCGGATCATCACTGAGCACCGGATCGGCAATGGGCACTGGATCGTCGTTGAGCACTGGATCGTCCCTGGGCACTGGATCATCACTGAGCACCTGATCGTCGGAGTGGGCCTTTGGCGTAGCGGTAGCATCCCCGCCACTGGGCCAGAAGGCCTAGGGTTTCGAACCCCACTCCAGACAGTCCCGGCAAGTGGAGTCGGAGCTCCGGCTCTAAATTCTGGGTTGAAATCCAGCGGGATACTTCCGTCCATGGGTGTGGGTGGCCCCCCCCCTCGTACGGGTTGTGGGAGCCCGTAAAACCCTCCCGCCATAGGGCTAACCACCCTAATGGCTGGTACGAAGATGGTTATGGTCACGGAAGGAGCGTTAACGCAGCCAGAAATCCTTCCACCACTTCATACAGTTCCCCAAAGGGAACAGTGTGAAGACATGTACGATGACGACCTGATCGTCACCTAGCACTGGATTGTCACTGAGCAACGGATCATCACTGAGCAATGGATCATCACTGGGCACCAGATCGGCACTGGGCACGGGATCATCACTGAGCACTGGATCATCACTGGGCACTGGATCATCACTGGGCACCAGATCGTCACTGAGCACCGGATCATCACTGAGCACTGGATCATCAATGAGCACTGGATCGGCACTGGGCACCGGATTGTCACTGAGCACCGGATCATCACTGAGCATCGCATCGTCACTGAGCACTGGATCGTCACTGAGCACCAAATCGTCACTGGGCACCGGATCATCACTGCGCACTGGATCGTCACTGAGCACTGGATCATTACTGGGCACCGGAGCTTCACTGAGCCCTGGATTATCACTGAGCACCGGATCTTCACTGGGCACCGGATCATCACTGAGCACTGGATCGTCACTGAGCACTGGATCATCACTGAGCACTGGATTGTCACTGAGCACCGGATCAATGCTGAGCACCGGATTGTCATGGGGCACTCAGATCGGCACTGGGTACCAGATTGGCACTGGGCACCAGGTCAGCACTGGGCGCCAGATCAGCACTGGGCACTGGATTGGCACTGGGCAACGGATCGGCATTGAGCACTGGATCATCACTGGGCACTGGATCATCATTGGGCACTGTATTGGCACTGGGCACCAGATCGGCACTGGACACCTGATTTTCACTGGGCACTGGATCGTCACTGAGCACTGGATCGGCACTGAGCCCTGGATCGGCACTGAGCAGCGGATCATCACTGAGCACTGGATCATCACTGGGCACCGGATCATAACTGAGCACCTGATCATCACTGAGCACTGGATCGTCACTGAGCACCGGATCATCACTGATCACTAGATCATCACTGATCACTGGATCATCACTGGGCACCGGATTGGCACTGGGCACCAGATTGGCACTGGGCACGGGATCTTCACTGGGCACTGGATCGTCACTGAGCACTTAGATCATTACTGAGCACCAGATCTTCACTGAGCACTGGATCATCACTGAGCACTGGATCAGCACTGAGCCCTGGATCGTCACTGAGCACCAGAACATCACTGGGCACTGGATCGCACTGAGCACCGGATTGTCACTCGGCACTGGATCGACACTGAGCACTGGATCGTCACTGAGCACTGGATCATCACTGATCACTAGATCGTCACTGATCACTGGATCATCACTGGGCACCGGATTGGCACTGGGCACCAGATTGGCACTGGGCACAGGATCTTCACTGGGCACTGGATCATCACTGAGCACTAGATCATTACTGAGCACCAGATCTTCACTGAGCAATGGATCATCACTGATCACTGGATCAGCACTGAGCCCTGGATCATCACTGAGCACTGGATCATCACTGGGCACCGGATTGTCACTGAGCACTGGATCATCACTGAGCACTGGACCTTCACTGGGCACTGGATTGTCACCGAGCACTGGATCATTACTGAGCACTGGATAGTCACAGAGCACTGGATCGTTACTGAGAACTGGATCGGCACTGCACCCTGCATTGTCACTGAGCACTGGATCATCACTGGGAACCAGATCGTCACTGAGCACCGGATCGTCACTGAGCACTGGATCATCACTGGGCACTGGAACATCACTGAGCACTTTATTGTCACAGGGCACTGGATCATCATTGAGCACTGGATCAGCACTGAGCACCGGATCGGCACTGAGCACCGGATCATCACTGAGCACTGGATTGGCACTGAGCATTGGATCGGCACTGAGCACCAGATCATCACTGAGCACAGGATCAGCACTGGGCACCAGATCAATGCTGAGCACTGGATCGTCACTGAGCACCGGATCATCACTGAGCACCAGATCAACGCTGAGCACTGGATCGTCACTGAGCACTGGATCGGCACTGAGCACTGGTTCATCACTGAGCACCAGATCTTCATTGAGCACTGGATTGGCACTGAGCACCGGATTGTCACTGAGCACCAGAACTTCACTGAGCACTGGATCGGCACTGAGCACTGCAGCATCATTGAGCACCAGATCATCACTGAGCACCAGATCAGCACTGGGCACCAGATCATCACTGAGCATCGGGTCAATGCTGAGCACTGGATCATCACGGGACACCGGATCATCACTGAGCACCGTATCAATGCTGAGCACTGGATCGTCATGAGGTACCAGATCGTCACTGAGCACCAGGTCAATGCTGAGCATGGGATTGTCATGGGGCACCAGATCGGCACTGGGCACCAGATTGGCACTGGGTACCAGATCGTCACTGAGCACTGGATCGTCACTGTGTACTGGATCGTCACTGAGCACCGGATCATCACTGGGCACCGGATCGTCACTGAGCACTGGATCATCACTGAGCACTGGATCATCACTGGCACTGGATCATCACTCACTGGATCATCACTGAGCACCGGATTGTCACTGGGCACCGGATCATCACTGGGCACCGGATCGTCACTGAGCACCGGATCGGCAATGGGCACTGGATCGTCGTTGAGCACTGGATCGTCCCTGGGCACTGGATCATCACTGAGCACCTGATCGTCGGAGTGGGCCTTTGGCGTAGCGGTAGCATCCCCGCCGCTGGGCCAGAAGGCCTAGGGTTTCGAACCCCGCTCCAGACAGTCCCGGCAAGTGGAGTCGGAGCTCCGGCTCTAAATTCTGGGTTGAAATCCAGCGGGATACTTCCGTCCGTGGGTGTGGGTGGCCCCCCCCTCGTATGGGTTGTGGGAGCCCGTAAAACCCTCCCGCCATAGGGCTAACCACCCTAATGGCTGGTACGAAGATGGTTATGGTCACGGAAGGAGCGTTAACGCAGCCAGAAATCCTTCCACCACTTCATACAGTTCCCCAAAGGGAACAGTGTGAAGACATGTACGACGACGACCTGATCGTCACCTAGCACTGGATTGTCACTGAGCAACGGATCATCACTGAGCAATGGATCATCACTGGGCACCAGATCGGCACTGGGCACGGGATCATCACTGAGCACTGGATCATCACTGGGCACTGGATCATCACTGGGCACCGGATCGTCACTGAGCACCGGATCATCACTGAGCACTGGATCATCAATGAGCACTGGATCGGCACTGGGCACCGGATTGTCACTGAGCACCGGATCATCACTGAGCATCGCATCGTCACTGAGCACTGGATCGTCACTGAGCACCAAATCGTCACTGGGCACCGGATCATCACTGCGCACTGGATCGTCACTGAGCACTGGATCATTACTGGGCACCGGAGCTTCACTGAGCCCTGGATTGTCACTGAGCACCGGATCTTCACTGGGCACCGGATCATCACTGAGCACTGGATCGGCACTCAGCACTGGATCATCACTGAGCACCAGATCGTCACTGGGAACTGGATTGTCACTGGGCACTGGATAGCCACTGGGCACCGGATCGGCACTGGGCACCGGATCATCACTGGACACGAGATCATCACTGGGCACTGGATTGTAACTGGACACTGGATCATCACTGAGCACCGGATCGTCCCTGAGTACTGGATCAGCAATGAGCACCGGATCAGCACTGAGCACCGGATCGTCACTGAGCACTGGGTCATCACTGAGCACTGGATCATCACTGACACTGGATCATCACTCACCGGATCATCACTGAGCACCGGATCATCACTGGGCACTGGATCATCACTGGGCACCGGATCATCACTGAGCACCGGATCGGCAATGGGCACCGGATCATCATTGAGCACTGGATCGTCCCTGGGCACTGGATCATCACTGAGCACCTGATCATCGCCTAGCACTGGATCATCACTGAGCAACGGATCGTCACTGAGCAACGGATCGTCACTGGGCACCAGATCGGCACTGGGCACTGGATCATCACTGAGCACTGGATCATCACTGGGCACCGGATCGTCACTGGGCACTGGATTGACACTGGGCACTGGATCGTCACTGAGCACCGGATCATTACTGCGCACTGGATCGTCACTGAGCACTGGATCATCACTGAACACTGGATCATCACTGAGCACTGGATCGGCACTGGGCACCGGATTGTCACTAGGCACCGGATCATCACTGGGCACCGGATCAATACTGAGCACTGGATCGGCACTGGGCACCAGATCGGCACTGGGCACCAAATCGGCACTGAGCACCAGATCACTGCTGACCACTAGATCATCACGGGGCACCAGATCGGCACTGGGCACCAGATCGGCACTGGGCACCGGATCGGCACTGGGCTCCAGATCAGCACTGAGCACCAACAGACAGGTCAGCACAGAATCTTCCTTCCTTCTTCCCTCCTTCCCTCTGTCTCTTCACCTCCGCTCCATTCCATCCTTACTTCCCCCTCTTCCCAGTCCTTCCCTGCTCTCTTCCCTCCCTTCCCTCCTCTCCAGCTCTCTTCCCTCCCTCCTTACCTCTCCCACCATTCCCTCTCCACTCCATTCCTCCCTCCCTTCTATCTCTTCTCCCTCCCCTCTCATCTCTTCTCTTCCCTCTCTTTCTATCTCTCCTCCAGCACCTGGTGTGTCAGGATGTCTCTTCCTGTATCACCCATTTGGGATCTCAAAACCAACTTCAATCCAGTCAAGTTTTGGCAGTATAGTACTCCTGTGAATTTCTTTTATTAGATTCACATCCCAATTATTCCAGCCTTGTCACAGACTCACCACCTTGACAGTCTGCCCTTCAACTGAAAGCTCTGGTTTATATACCCACTGTGTGAATTAGGGACACCATGGCACCATGGGTGGCTCAGCTGCACAGCGGGGGAGGAAGAAGAGTGGAAGAGCAACAGTGATAGGGGATTCATTGGTTAGGGGAACAGATAGGCATTTCTGTGGATGCAGACGTGACTCCAGGATGGTATGTTGCCTCCCTGTGCCAGGGTCAAGGATGTCACTGAGCAGCTGCAGGGCATTCTGAGGGGGGAGGGTGAACAGCCAGAGGGTGTTGTCCATATCAGTACCAATGACATAGGCAGAAAGAGGGTTGAGGTCCTGCAGGCAGAGTTTAGGGAGCTAGGAGAGAGATTAAAAAGCAGGACCTCAAAGGTAGTATTCTCCGGATTAATCCCAGTGCCACGTGCTAGTGATTACAGGAACAGGAGGGTAAAACAGATGAATGCATGGCTGGAGAGATGGTGCAGGAGGGAGGGCTTCAGATTCCTGAGGCATTGGGACCATTTCTGGGGAAGGTGGGACCTGTACAAGTCAGACGGGTTACACCTCAACAGAAACAGGACCAATATTCTCACGGGGAGGTTTGCTAGTGCTGTTGGGGAGGGTTTAAACTAACTTGGCAGGGGGATGGGCATGTAGGAGTGGAGGGGAGGTACGGGGTGCATGGAAGAGTGAGTGTGTTGGATGGTACTGGAGGGCAAGGTATTGCTGGAGGCGGAAGTAGTACCATATTAGATAGGAGCAGACTAAGAAAGACTATGAAAAATTCAAAAATGGGCTTAGAATGCATGTACATAAACGCACAAAGTGTGGTGAATAAGGTTGGTGAGCTACAAGCACAATTAGCCGTGTGGCGATATGATGTTGTGGCAATAACAGAAACGTGGCTTAAAAATGGTGAGGACTGGGCACTTCATATTCAAGGGTACAAGGTGTTCAGAAAAGATAGGGAAGGAAAAGAGGGAGGTGGGGTGGCAGTGCTGATTAAGGAAGACATTGTAGTTTTGGAAAGGGAGGATGTTCTTGAGGGGACAAGGACAGAATCCATTTGGTTAGAGTTGAGGAGCAAAAAGGGTATGGTCATGCTATTGGGGGTATTCTACAGGCCTCCAAATAGTGAGAGGGAGGTAGAGGAGCAAATCTGCAGGAAAATCACAGAGATATGCAAGAGCTATAGAGTGGTGATATTGGGGGACTTTAATTACCTAAATATCGATTGGGATAATGCTAGGGTAAAGGGAAAGGAGGGGGAGGAATTTCTGAAATGTGTTCAGGAGAATTTCCTAGACCAGTATGTTCTTGGCCCAACTAGGAAGAAGGCATTGCTGGATCTGGTGCTGGGGAATGAGGTGGGCCAGGTCGACCAAGTGTCTGTGGGAGAACACTTGGGTACGAGTGATCATTGTATCATAAGATTTAGATTAGCAATGGAGAGGAGCAAGGAACAATCTAGAGTGGAACTTCTAAACTGGAATAGGGCTAACTTCAATGAGATGTGAAAGGATCTAGCCAGAGTAAAATGGAACCAAGGACTGACAGGGAAAACTGTAACAGAACAATGGGTGATCTTTAAGGAGGAGATGTTCCATACAGGCTAGGTACATTCCAATAAGAGGGAAGGGTAAAGGAACCAAAGCAAGGGCTCCTTGGATGATGAGGGAGATAGAGAAGATGATGAGACAAAGAAAGAGGGTGTAAGATGCATGTCAGGTGAATTCTTCAAGGGAGAACCAGACCAAATACAATAAGTTGAGAGGGGAAGTGAAGATGAAAATAAGATTGGCAAAGAGAGAATATGAGAGTAGAATGGCGGTTAACATAAAAGGGAACCGAAAAATCTTTTATTGGCATGTAAACAGTAAGCGGGTAGTAAGAGGCGGGGTGGGGCCTATTAGAGACAAAGAAGGTGATATATGCTTAGAGGCACAGGGCAAGGCTAGAATACTCAATGAGTACTTTGTATCAGTGTTTACTAAGGAGGTAGATGCTGACAAATTATCAGTAGAAGTGGAAAAGGTAGAAGCAATGGAAGGGGTGAAAATTGATAGACAGGATGTACCAGAAAGATTGGGTATGCTTAGAGTGGACAAGTCGCCTGGTCCAGATGGCTTGCATCCCAGGTTGCTAAGGAAATTGGGGGAGGAGATAACGGAAGGGCTTCCCATAATTTTCCAATCTTCCCTAGATGCGGGGGAGGTGCCTGAGGATTGGAAAGTGGCAAATGTGACACCATTGTTCAAGAAAGAGTGTAAGGACAATCCTAGTAACTACAGGCTGGTCAGTTTAACATCAGTGGTGGATAAAGTTTTAGAAACAATAATCAAGGAAAGAATTAACAGGCACTTGGAGAGTTTTAAGCTAATTAAGGAGAGCCAACACGGATTTGTAAAAGGCAGATCGTGTTTGACTAATCTAATTGAATTTTTTGATGAAGAAACAGAGAGGATTGATGAAGGGAATGCAGTGGATGTTGTCTACATGGATTTTAGGATGGCGTTTGACAAAGTACCACATAGAAGGCTGGTTAACAAAATTGAGGCTCATGGAATAGGTGGGTCAGTGGCAGCTTGGATAAGGAATTGGCTTAAGGACAGAAAACAGTGAGTTGTGGTAAATGGCTGTTTTTCAGACTGGAGGATGGTAGACAGTGGTGTTCCCCAAGGGTCAGTGCTGGGGCCACTGCTTTTTTTGATTATATATAAATGACCTGGATATTGGAATACAGAGTAGAATTTCTAAATTTGCCAATGACACCAAACTTGTGGGTGTGGCAAACAGTGAGAATGATACCAATCGAATGCAACAGAAAGGCTAGCAGAATGGGCAGACAAGTGGCAGATGGAATTTAATACAGAGAAGTGTGAGGTGAAGCATTTTGGCAGAAGGAACAGGGAGAGGCAATATACATTTAATGGCACAGTTTTAAAAAGTGTGCAGAGAAAGAGGGACCTGGGAGTCAATGTGCATAGGTCCCTGAAGGTGGCGGGACATAGTGAGAGAATAGTTAGCAAAGCATATGGGATCTTGGGCTTCATAAATAGAGGTATTGAGTACAAAAGTAGAGAAATTATGCTGAACCTTTATAAAGCGCTGGTTAGGCCACAACTGGAATATTGCGCCCAGTTCTAGTCACCACACATTAGGAAGAATGTGAAGGCACTTGAGAGGGTGCAGAGGAGATTTACCAAAATGGTTCCAGGGATGGGTGATCTTAGCTACAAGGACAGGTTGGAGAAGCTTTAGAGCAAAGGAGGTTGAGGGGTGATTTGATAGAGGTGTACAGGATTATGACGGGTTTGGATAGGCTAGACGGGGAAAGGCTGTTCCCACTAGTTGATGGTAAAAGGACTAGGGGACACAGATTTAAGGTTTTGGGCAAGCGATACAGGGGGGACGTGAGGAAAAACTTTTATATCCAGCTAGTGGTGAGGACCTGGAACTCGCTGCTGACGGAAGTGGTGAAAGTGGACACACTTGTAACATTTGCATACTGAATTATCATTGGCCCGCAGGCATCTGTAAGGAATACCTATTATATTCACATGTGATCACATGCTGAGTTGTCATTGGCCTGCAGGCATCTGTAAGGACTGCTATTGTTTAGAAGACCCAGGGGTCCTGACTCCATCTTGTCCACACGGTGCTGTATTGATTGAGAAAGCTTACAGACCTGATGCTTCATAAAAGAGTTTAAACTGTAATACTCCATTGTCCTGCAATTTATTATTTTTGTATAAAGTGTGCAAAACAAGACATGGTGTCAGAACAGGGATTTGAAATGGACATCGTTGGAGCTCCCTTACCTCGAATGAATTGGGAATCTTTGAACTTACATAGAGAATGGAGCAAGTTCAAGCAACACGTGCAGTTGATGTTCTCGGGTCCGTTGAAAAGCAAATGGGAGGAAGAAAGATGCAGCTTCCTACTCCTATGGATCGGAGAAAAAGGGAGAGACATTTTTAACACATGGTCTCTCACCGCAGATTAAGCAAAGGTACTGAAAAGTTATTTTGACCGTTTTGAAGCATATGTGATGCCCAAGACAAATACGATATTCGCTAGGTACAAGTTTCAGGAGAAAGTACAAGGAGCAAGTGAGTCATTTGAACAGTTTGAGACTGAGTTAAAACTGCTGGTAATAGACTGTGCATATGCAGATAAAGATGAGATGGTCAGAGACCGCATCGTGTTTGGAATACATTCAGCTAAAGTGAGAGAGAAACTTTTGAATGTTGGGTCCGGGCTAACACTGGACAAAGCTATGGACATAGCTAGATCGCACGAGATAGCCCAAGCACAGTTGAAAACCATAACCGGCGCCACAAACAGCTTGAGTTAAGAGAAAGTGCATGCAGTTAATAGATACACACCAAAGAACACTGCCCAGAGAGCATGTTTCAGAACAGAAAGAACAGCGAGAGTTCTAAAAATGGGTGACACAGACATAAAATGCTTCAAAAACTGTGGATATTGTGGAAACAACTGGCATGGAGAAAAGGAGTACTGCCCCGCCAAAGGAAGGCAATGTACTAAATGTGGTAAACGGAAGCACTTTATTAAAGTTTGCAAGACTGTTTTCGGAAAAGCAGTACACACAGTGAGTGACAGCCAAATGCCAGATAGAGAGCCAAATGCAGAGGGACTGTTTATTGATTCTGTGTCACAGAAAAAGCAGATTTCAGAGACTGAGCAAGCTTATGCCGATATTGAGATAGGAAAACAGGGCAAAGAGCTTAAGTTTAAACTAGACACTGGATCTCAGGTTAATGTAATTCGTCTGAGTGAGTATCACAGCTTGAAGGATGAGTGTGAGCTACAGCCCACCTCACGCTGACTGGCTATGGGGGCGAGCAGCTCATTGTAAAAGGCACATGCGTGATGAAATGCAAGTACAAAGAAAGCGACATGATGCTGGACATTTACATTATTGACACTCAAGCACCTCCAGTGCTAGGTCTAAAGGCATGTGTAGACATGGACCTCGTCAAGCTAGTGCTATCATTGACAGCACCAGTTGAGAAGCAGACAGTCATGGAGGAGTTTGCTGACGTTTTCAAAGGAATTGGACTATTCCCAGGTGAATGCACTATTCACCTTGACCCAGCAGCAACCCCTGTGGTTTGCCCACCGAGAAGGATACTCCTTGCTCTTACATAGTCACCTGAAGGAGGAGCTGCAGAGCATGGAGAATACAGAAATCATCGTCCGGGAAACAGAACCGACAGAGTGGGTCAACACGTTAGTAGTGGTTGAGAAACAACATACAGGCAAGCTCAGAGTCTGTCTCGACCCCAGAGATTTGAACAAGGCTATCAAACGCCCTCACTAACCTCTACTAACGCTAGATGACATCACACCCAAGCTAGTGGGAGCGTGTTACTCCAGTGTAATGGATGCACAATCAGGATACTGGACTATCAAGCTCACGGAAGAGTCATCTAAGCTAACAATGTTCAACACACCATTTGGACGCTACCGATTTCTGTGTTTACCATTTGGTCTTCTCTCAGCTCAGGATGAATTCCAGCGGAAGATCGACGAAACCTATGAAGGCTCGACGGAGTAGGCGCAATCGTAGACGACATCCTCATCTATGGCAGGAATAGAGAGGAACATGACATGAACCTCCGTGCGATGCTACAAAGATCACGGGAGAAAGGTATCCGGCTCAACCCCGAGAAAAGCATAATCGGATCCACCGAGATCAGTTATTTCGGGCATCGCCTCTCAACTGATGGCATTAAGCCGGATCCAGAGAAAATCTCCGCCATCAAGAAGATGGAGCTGCCGAAGAACCGCGCAGAGCTAGAGACAGTACTAGGCATGGTTAACGACTTAGCCAAGTTTGCCCCGAGCCTCTCCAAAATCAACGCACCCATGCGTCAGTTGCTCCAGCAATCCAATGAGTTCCTGTGGGACAAACAACATGACACAGCATTTCAGAAAATGAAAGACCTAATCACCAGAGAACCAGGACCAGTTATTGCCTACTTCGACCCCAACAAAGAGCTCAGACTACAAGTAGACGCGTCAAAGTACGGACTAGGCGCAGTATTACTGCAAGAAGGAAAGCCCATCGGCTATGCTTCCAGATCTCTCACAGACAGTGAAATCAACTATGCTCAAATCGAGAAAGAGCTATATGCAATTATGTTTGGATGCAAGAGTTTCCACCAATACGTCTATGGCCGACAAGTCATTGTGGAATCCGACCACAAGCCCCTCGAGTCAATCATGAGGAAACCATTAGCCGCAGCCCCACCAAGGCTACAGAAAATGATCCTTCAGCTACAGAAGTATGACTTCACAATCATTCACCGTCCAGGCAAAGACATTCATGTCGCAGACACGCTCTCCAGAAAGTCTCTTAGCTACCAGGACAGCAACCTCCATGAAGGCATGGATGTGCAGGTACACATGGTGTACAACAGCTTACCTGTGAGTGACTCAAAACTGAAGGAGATCCGAGCAGGAACAGAGAAAGATGCACAACTCACACTGCTGAGCAAAGTCATACATGAAGGATGGCCTGAGGAAAGGAGGAAATGCCCTTAGAGCATATCTGAATTCAGGAACCAGAGAGATGAACTGTCACAAATCAACGGAATTGTCTTCAAAGGGGAGAAAATCATCATTCCTACCAGTCGCAGAGAAGAGATGTTGACAAAAATTCATGCTGGACATATGGGCATGAAAAAATGCAAACAAAGAGCACGTTGTTAGATCCATGTATTTTTGACGTAGTGTGTCCTTCAATGACTAGACACTAGATGGCAGGAACAATCAACAGGTATTTACTGGATGAGGGTTACTCTAAAACTAAACGTACAGATCCCTACTCAGGGTTTATATACAGGTGTGGTCACTGCCGGTACTACAGTATACAGGAGCTGTAAAAAGTAGTTCTCCCCTTAAAGGTACATACACTACAATTCCTCCCCTTTTAGATTGACAGTACCATAACATTCATTTAACAATTAACACTTTTAACATGCACATTAACTGAAAATAGTCCATTTATAAATTCAGTCTTTGGGGCAGCTTCCTGATCCTTTCTGGATAGCGCCTTTCCTGAGTGTCTTGTTCTTGGTGCGGAGGCCCCCTGTCGTCAGTTGGTTCATCAGCTTCCGATGCGACTGTTTCTGGGGTAGATGCGACCTGTATGTCGGGTTCATCACCAGGTGTGCGAGTCATGGGGTTGACTCGTTCCTGTGACTCTAGGATCTGGTCGACATGGCGTCTCACAATGTTCTCCCCAACATCCACTGTGTACATTAGTGGCCCCTGCCGTGTGCATATCTTTCCTGGCTGCCATTTCTCTGTTCGGTAGTCGCGGGCCAAGACTGGTTGCCCTACATTGAAGCTCCTTGTCGGCTTCTCATTGATGTGCTGGAATTGCTTATTCTCAACATCTTTTCGTACATTTGGTCTGAGCAAATCCAGACGAGATCTCAACCTTCGGTTAAAGAACATCATGGCCGGGGTCTGGTTGGGGACTGCATGTGTCGCATTTCTGTAGGCTAACAGGAAATTGTCCACCTTATGCTGCAGTGGAATGTCGTCATCGCACATGGCCCTTACTGCTTTCCTAAAGGTTTGTACGAACCTCTCAGCCAATCCATTTGTGGCTGGATGATACTGGGCGGATGTGTAATGCCTCACTCCATTCCTTTTCATGAATCTTTGAAACTCTTTGGACAAAAACAGCGGTCCGTTATCAGAGCAAATCTGCTCTGGCAAGCCGTTCCTGGCAAATATGGTCCGTAGGACTGCAATAGTTTTCTCCGTGGTGGTGGACGACATTTTGATCACCTCAGGCCATTTCGAGTGCGCATCCGCGGCTATTAGAAACATTGAGTCCATGAATGGACCAGCAAAATCAATATGCACCCATTGCCATGGAGATGAGGGCCACTCCCATGGGTGTAGAGGGGCATGTGGTGGTGCATTTTGGACCTTCTGGCATCCTGAGCAGCTCTTTGTCAGGTCCTCGATTTGCTGATCCATTCCCGGCCACCACACATAAGCCCTAGCAAGGCTTTTCATTTTTACCCCTCCCAGATGGCCTTCGTGAAGCTCACTGAGCACTTTCTCCCTTAACTTGGGTGGAATTACCACTCGGGATCCACACATCAAGGTCCCCTGGCATACTGACAGCTGTTCTCTTCTGGATGAGAATGCTGGCAACAGTGAGTCGCCATGTGTTGGCCATCCCTTCACCATCAAGTCATATACCCGAGACAGTGTCGGGTCATTTTGGGTCTCCTTCTCTATATCAGCGTTAGTTACTGGCAAGCGTTCAATTATAGTCGAATGGAATATTTCGACAGGATCCACTGCTGGTGCTTCCTCTGCAGTAGGCAGTGGCAGGCGTGATAGCCCATCAGCGTTTCCATGCTGTTTCGTGCCCTTATACTCGATTTCATATTGGTTCGCCCCTAGAAAAAGCGACCATCTTTGTAGCCGTTGCGCAGTCATCACCGGCATGCCCTTCTTTGGATTAAAGATGGAGACAAGTGGTTGGTGGTCCGTCAGCAAGGTGAACTTCTGCCCGTGCAGATAGTGGTTGAACTTTTTCACTCCCCACACTAGGCTGAGGGCCTCCCTGTCAATCTGGGTGTAGTTACGCTCGGCTGAGGTTAGTGACCGAGACGCAAAGGCTACCGGCCTCTCCGAGCCGTCCGGGAACTTGTGCGACAGCACCGCTCCAATGCCATAGGGTGATGCATCACACGCCAATCGAATTGGTAGTGCTGGGTTGAAATGAGCCAACACCTCTTTTGATGTGATCAATTCTTTGCACTTCTGGAAAGCTCGTTTACATTCGTCATTCCACTTCCATGGTACCCCCGTTTGCAGAAGGGTATTCAGTGGGTGTAGTACTGTGGACAAATTCGGCAAGAACTTATGGTAGTAGTGCACCAGCCCGAGGAATGACCTCAGTTGTGACACATTTTCCGGTGCTGGAGCCTTGACTACTGCCTCAATCTTTTCAGGGGACTTACGTAACCCGCTTCATCAATAACGTGGCCACAATACGAGATCTGCTTCTGGAAAAACTCGCATTTGTGGCGATTTGCTCGGAGCCCATATTCCTTCAATCTAGTGAGCACCTACTCCAGGTTGGCAAGGTGAGCACTGTCATTTTCGCCCGTGACCAGGATGTCGTCCAAATAACACTGGGTCCCTGGAATCCCTTGCAGGACTTGATCCATTGCCCTTTGCCAAGTAGCCGGAGCTGATGCTACCCCGAACACCAGCCGGTTGTATTGGTAGAGACCTTTATGAGTGTTGATCGTGAGGTACTGTTTTGAGGCTTCTTCTACATCCATTTGCAGGTACGCCTGGGCCAGATCAATCTTAGTGAAGCGTTTCCCTCCAGATAGCGAGGCGAAAATATCTTCAATCCGCGGAAGCGGATATTGTACCGTGTGAAGGATTGGGTTCACTGTCACCTTAAAGTCCCCACAGATGCAAACTTTCTTTGGTTCCCCAGGCATATTACTCAACGACCTCTTCATTACAGGAACGATGGGTATGGCCCACTCGCTCCAGTCCACTTTGGACAGTACTCCTGAATGTTCCAAACCTTCCAGCTCTGATTCGATGGCTGGGCGGATCGCATAAGGCACCGGTCTGGCCTTAAAAAACTTTGGGCTTGCATTTTCCTCTATTTTGATCGTCGCTGTTATGCCTTTTAGTGTTCCAAGTCCCTCCTGGAACACTTCTTGTGCATCAGTTAGCATTTTTGATAGTCGTCCAGGTGTGGCGCGTCATCCTTTTTGGCATCTACAGTCAATGCTTGTATGGAATGCCAATCTAGCTGTATCTGCCGGATCCATTCACGTCCTAGTAGTGGTGGTCCTCCATCTGGCAATACATATAGGTCCATTTTTGGTGTTTCCTTACCGTTATATACAACGTTCACCCTTATTTTTCCTTTGGAGTAGACTTTTTGCCCCGTATACGTCTTCAAGACAATCTCTGTATCTCTCAAGGGTATATGTGAGAATAGCCGCTTGTAGTCCCTTCGGTTTATGACTGTTAGGGCTGATCCTGTGTCCAATTCCATTTTCACTTGGACTCCAGCTATCTTGAGCGTGACCCAGATAGTTTGATGACCCTCCGTTTGGATCACCTTATGTAGTTTCAGACAACCCAGCTCCTTGCTTCCGGAGTCTGTATCACTTTTCTGTTCGTCTGAACTACTCTCCGTCACCTTATGTACCTTCTTGTACTTCTCCTGTGGAGATTTCTTGCTGCTGGTTTTCTTTCCCGACCTGCAGACTCTTGCTATGTGTCCTACTTTTCCACACTGTCTGCACACTTTGTCCTTAAACCAGCAATCATTATGGCCATGTGTTGTTCTGCCGCAGCGATAACACTTCACTGTTCCGTATGACATTTCATTTGTGCCATATTCTTGCGGTCTCCATTGTATCTCTGCAGCACCCCGTGCGGCTGCTTCGTGTGATACTGCCATGCTGAAAGCCTTTTCCAGCGTAAGGTCCTTTTCAGATAAAAGCCGTTTCTGGGTTCCTTCACTTTGAAGCCCACACACAAACTTGTCCCTTAAGGTATCTGCCAGTCCCGCTCCAAACTGGCAGTGTTTCGATAGCTTACGCAGTTCCGTTAAATACTCTGCATTACTTTCATCTTTATGCTGGTTCCTTTTGTGAAACTTAAATCTTTCTGCTATCAGCAGCGGTGTGGGGTTTAAGTGGTTCTGTAGGGTTGACACTATGTTTCCAAAATCCTTGTCCACTGGCTTCCCTGGGGTTACTAGGTTTCGTAGTAAGCCATACGTTTTTGCACCCATGGAATTCAACAATACCAGCGCTTTCCTCTCATCTGGCACTTGATTCGCCTTGCAGTACACTTCTATGCATTTGACATATGTCGTCCAATCTTCGACTTCATTGTCGAACGCTGTGATACTGCCACTCTTCGGCATCCCTGGGTGTGGTTAGACTGGCTCAAAATGGCGTTTTCCCGTACTTCCCTTCTTCTCCGCTGCGGCTCAAAATGGCGTTTTCCTGCGCTCTCCCTTCTTCTCCGCTGCGGCTCAAAATGGCGTTTTCCCACGCTCACCCTTCTTCGCTGTGGCTCAAAATGGCGTTTCCCGCGCTCTCCCTTCTTCTCCGCTGCAGCTGCTCAGCCCTTGAACACCGGCTGTGCTCTGTGCGTTTTCTTTCGCGCCTCTCTCTCTTCTCCCGTCGATGCCGTTCGGTCCTGAACACTGGCTGCGAATGTGCACTCTACCCTCTCTCTTCTCCCGTCGATGCCGTTCGGTCCTGAACACTGGCTGCGCCCTGTGCGCTCTACCCACTCTCCTCTCCTGTCGACGCTGCTCGGCCTTTTCTGTGCCGTCGGTCGGCTCTAGCCGCCGCTGTCCGGGAAGGGTCTGCGCCGTACCTGTTGCCAACCCGTTTCGCTGGACCACCATGACTGGAGAACCAAGCCCAGCTCTCAACAGCCTCCCCTGCGATGCTCAATCTCTGCTGGATGACTGGGCGGTTGCTCGTGGCCGACGCCCGTGCTTCTGGCCTCAACTTTCTTCCACTGTTCTCCAGGAGCGAATCCCTGGGGGGTAATGCAGAGTTGCAGGTAGGTTCGAATCTGCCTCGTCGCCAGTGTTAGATCCGTGTATTTTTGATGTAGTGTGTCTGAGCGATCGTATCACGTCCGCACCCCAGAAGGACAGGTGTACCGCCGCAATCGCAGGCACCTCCTGAACACCAAGGAACAACACCATCATTCCGACGAGAGGATCAGTGCAACAGAGTGTGATGAACAGAGCAATACACAAAACATATCATACTTACCTGAACCTAAACCTGAACCTGATTTGTTGACCAATTCAGGAGCATGCTCAGTTCCATACCACACAAGGTCGGGATGAGAGGTCAAGCCTAGAGTTATCCTTGACTTGTGAACTGTCAAAGGGTGTAGGCGGATTGCTGCCCTAAAAAAAAACTGTACATCGTTATTGAAACGTTGAGATGTTTTCAGTGCTAGTTAAATGTTGAGTTTACTTATATGTTTATGCTACTGAGAACATTATGTAGAAGAAAGGTTCAAAAGTAATGCATAACATTTTTCTTTTAAAAGAAAGGGGATGTAACATTTGCATACTGAATTATCATTGGCCTGCAGGCATCTGTAAGGAATACCTATTATATTCACATGTGATCACATGCTGAGTTGTCATTGGCCTGCAGGCATCTGTAAGGACTGCTATTGTTTAGAAGACCCAGGGGTCCTGACTCCATCTTGTCCACACGGTGCTGTATTGATTGAGAAAGCTTACAGACCTGATGCTTCATTAAAAGAGTTTAAACTGTAATACTCCGTTGTCCTGCAATTTATTATTTTTGTACAAGGTGTGCAAAACAAGACAACACTCAATGTTTTCAAGGGGAGACTGGATAGGCACTTGAGAGAAATAAACTTACAGGACTACGGGGATAGAGCGGGGGAATGGGACTGACTGGATTGCTCTGCAGAGAGCCGGCACGGAATCGATGGGCCAAATGGCCTCCTTCTGTGCAGTTATGACTCTATAACTGGGAGTGGTTCATCACAGAGCGGGACAGGTATTTAATGCCCCAAGGGTTTGGCAGCTAAAGGTGGATGAGAGATGGCTGTTTGTCAGTGCTTAGGGGCTTCACAGCCCTGAATGTCTGTACTGGCCTCCAGAACTCAGTGTGGCTGGCAGGTATCCAACCAAAAGTAATGCAGGTGTTCGACAGTGTATTGCGCCATTAGACAGAAGCTCTGTATGGTCACAGCCTGAAACTCTTTCACATCAGAGTACAAGGAATTTCTAAACAGCTCCAAGTTATATTAGAGGTGCTTACGACACAGAATTACATGGAACATACAGCAAGGAAACAGGCCATTCAGCCTAACTGGACCATGCTGGTGTTTATATTCCACACAAGCCTCCTCCCTCTTTACTTTATCTCACCCTGTCAACATATCCTTCTATTCCTTTCTCCCTCATGTACTTAGCTAGCCTCCCTTAAATGTATCGATGCTATTCGCCTGAACCACTCCCTGTGGTAGTGAGTTCCACATTCTCACCACTCTCTGGGTAAAGAGGTATCTCCTGAATTCCCTGTTGGATTTATTAGTGACTATCTTATGCCACTTATTCCAGCTTTGTCACAGACTCCCCCACAAGTGGAGGAATCTTCTCTACGTCTACCCTATTGAACGCCTTCATCATTTTAAAGACCTCTATCAGGTCAGCTCTCAGCCTTCTCTCTTTGCTGGAGAAAAGAGCCCCAGCCTGTTCAAACTTTCTCAATAGTTGTTACCTCTCAGTTCTGGTATCATCATCGTAAATCTTTTTAACATTTTCCCCAGCGGCTCTATGTTCTTTTTGTAATATAGAACCAGAATTGTGCGCTGTACTCTAACTGTGGTCAAACCAAGATTGTGTACAAGTTTTACAGAACTTCTCTGCTTTTGAATTCTACTGCTATAGAAATGAACCCCAGCGCTTGGTTTGCACCTTGTACGGCTTTGTTAACCTGTGTCGCTGCTTTTAGTGATTTGTGAATCTGTACCCCGAGGTCCCTTTGCTCCTCGACCCTCTTTAGACTCTTGTTTCCCGAGGAATATGTGGCCTCCTTGTTCCTCTGACCAAAATACGCCCCCTCACACACAGCGGCACTGAAATTCATTGACCAATCACAGCAATTATGCAAGTTTGTTAAAGTCTTTTGTAATGTATTTTGTCGCAGTCTTCCTCTGTATTAACTACATCCCCCAATTTGGTGTCATCCACAAATTTGGATATTGTACTTCCAATTCCCGGGTCCCAATCATTTATATAAATGGTGACCAGCACTGATCCCTGTGGAACACCACTTCCCAGCTTCCGTCAGTCTCAGTAACTACCTTTAACTCCTATTCTCTATTTTCTGTTTTGTTGCCAGTTTTCTATCCATTCTGCTTCCAGTTCCCTGACTCCTCATGCTCTGACCTTAGTCATGAGTTTGCTGTGCGGTACCTTATCGAAGGCCTATTGAAAGTCCTGGGGGAGAAATTCGGTATCGCCCCGCTTGGGGCGCAATTATCGGCCGGGCGCAAAGTTTAGCGCCTGGCGCAAATTATCGCCTCTGACTGCAAACTTGGCTTTTATCACACCGGAGGTGGTTGGAGCGCCAAATCAGGCGCTACACACCTGTCTTAAGACGCAAAGGCCGAGGAGTGAGGCGCTAACTCAGAGCATGGGCAAAGCTCATGTGATGTCAGTTAGCGATGGAACACAGACACACTGGCGCCGGCCAGTTCTTAAAGGGGAGTATCAACAGAAAACGCTGGAAAAACTCAGCAGGCCAGGCAGCATCCATGGAGAGAGAAAGGGTCGATCTTGCTCTGCAGCCACACCCTGCTCATTGCAGCCTTGAATCTCATCGTGGACAGACCTGTGCCTAAATTTTCCAGTCAAGGACTATGGAAATTATGAGAGAATGAGCTCAGTGCTTCAGCGAGCAGGCCTTGGAGGCTCTGGCTGGTGCGGTGGAGCGCAGAAGAGCTATACTGCACCCTGAGAGTGGCAGGAGGCCATTGCCACGTGACTACAGAAGAGTGTGGAGGGAGGTGGCTCAGCACGTCTCCTCCAGGAGCATGGTGCCCAGGACCTATACTCAATGTCGCAAAAAGTTCAACGACCTCACTCGGGTCATCAGGGGTGAGTGGCTTTTTTTCAATACCTCTCCATCCCTTCATCTCAACCTCACTCTATGGCCAGAGGGTCTTAAAACCCCAATGCCCAACACTCATCCAAGACCTATTGCCATCTCATAAAACACACACGCACATTCCACACCTTGCATACAGTAAGGGCTACTCAACTATGGGAGGCACATCAGGCAAGACCATGGCTGCATATTTAATCAGACGCCGTCCTTTTTCTTGCAGGCCAAGCTATCTCATAACAGGAGACAGCAGCAACGGACGGGTGGAGGGCCGCCTCAGCTGCAACCCCTCAGTGATCTTGAGGCGCACGCCCACAGGATTATGGCAAGCCAGGTGATCAGTCCCGTCACCCCTGGAGAGGCCGACCCCGTTCGGGACAGCAATAGTAAGGTCATTAGCTTTCTCTCCTCTCTCATTCCACTTGCCCCTCACAACACCAGCCTTTTACACTTTCAATCCAACTTACTAAATGTCTCCAGTCCTTGCTCCCTTACTGCTGGAGCCACTCTTGTACCTCCCTGCTTTCATATGGTGATTCACCAGCTGAGGAGACGGGTCCTCAAGCTGCCAGTGGGAGTGAAGCGAGGAGGAAGAGGAAGCCGGAGCCTCAGCTCCACCCTCTCCCGAGGAAGCCCAGGCCCACACTGGGGCCACGTTTTCCCTGGAGGGGAGCAGGGGGGAAGAGTCTGATGAGGGTGAAGCTCCAGGACCCAGTGGGCTGCAGCAACACGATGGGGGTAGGGAAGCTCGGGGGCCTTCTCCCCGGAGAGAGAGTAGGCCAGCGAGTCCTGCTGCACTGGACGCAGAGGAGGAGCGACGCATCGTGGAAATGAACACCCAGGCGGTGGACATGCACACTCAGCTCATGGGTGCAGTGGGAAGGGTGCCTGAATGCATTGATGGACTGCCAATAAAGCGATTTGAATTGCAAGGAGTGTAGAGCAATTCAGTCACTGGCTGCCGTGATCCAATCTCAGACTGCTCTCATGCAGTCTCAGATTGATGTAACACAAGCACTGACTGCTGCCATCGTCACTGGTTCAGCCACATTGCCCCAGTGCTCTCACGGCGCCGCAGCAGGCCAGCAATCTGTGCTCCAGCAGATTGCTCCGGATGCTGAGGTGCTGCCCCGTGGGAGTGCCAGTGTGTCGGTCGAGCAGGGAGGTGCTGTTCTCTCTCAAGAAGACAGCATTCCTGCTGCCACCACTGTCACTTCCCCATTGCACTTGCCACCGCCTGTAGCCCAGACTGCTGCCGCCGATGCAGAGTTGGTGCAGTCTGCAGCCGGGCCATCCAGGCCCAGAGCTGGTCGAGGGCATCCTTCAAGAGCACCTGTAGTCTCAGGATCTGACATTCAGCAGCCTTCCACCAGCCTTGCTGCAGCCACTGGGGCCCCATTACAGAGGAGCAGAAGGGTGGGAACATAGAAACATAGAAGGTAGGAGCAGGAGTAGGCCATTCGGCCCCTCGAGCCTGCTCCACCATTTAATGAGATCATGGCTGATCATCCAAATTCAGTACCGTCCCTGCTTTCTCCCCATATCCCTTGACCCTTTTAGCCTTAAGAAATATATCTAACTCCTTCTTGAATATATTTAATGAATTGGCCTCAACTGCCTTCTGTGGTAGAGAATTCCACAGGTTCACCACTCTCTGGATGAAGAAATTCCTCCTCATCTCTGTCCTAAATGGCTTACCCCTTATCCTTAGACTGTGACCCCTGGTTCTGGACTCCCCGACCATCGGGAACATCCTTCCTGCATCTAGTCTGTCCAGTCCTATTAGAATTTTATAAGTTTCAATGAGATCCCCTCTCATTCTTCTAAACTCCAGCAAATATAAGCCCAATCGACCCAATCTCTCCTCATAGGCCATTCCTGCCAGGGAAGGGGACAAGTGGGCAAGGGAAGGAGATCACCCTCGAAGGGCAAAAAGTAGGAGGTCTGACAAAATGTTGGGAATGTTTTTATTAAAGGCCGAGGTTCGTGTAATAACTTTTGCTTAGTGTTTTGGACATTCACAGAATCACAGAAACCCCACAGTGCAGATAGAGGCCATTTGGCCCATCGAGCCTGCACCGACACATATCCCACCCGATCCCCGTAACCCCTACACCAACACATATCCCACCCTATCCCCGTAACCCCACGTATTTAATCCCCCTAACACTAAGGGTCAATTTATCATAGCTAATCAACCTAACCCGCACATCTTTGGACTGTGGGAGGAAACCGGAGCACCCGGAGGAAACCCACGCAAACACGGGGAGAATGTGCAAACTCCACACAGACAGTCGCCCGAGGCCAGATTCGAACCCGGGTCCCTGGCGCTGTGAGGCAACAGTGCTAACCACTATGCCACCGTGCTACCTGCAGGTTATCTCCAGGTTGTGAGAGCCAGTTATGTTAATTAATGATTTGTTGTGTTTGTTTCTATTAGTTTGTCATGAATAAATGACACACACAGAGTTTGTAAAATAACAAAGTTGTTGCATTGAAAATGTACATGTTTGGCCTTTGGAATCATTGCTGCCTTGGCCGGTTATAGGGGTTGCGGGTTGCTTTCCACCATGTTGTTCTCCATGCCAGAAGCCATTTCCTGAGTAGGGGCCTAGAAGCGATTTGTTGTCAGTTGTTGACGGACAGCCCTTGCAGTTTCAACATTGTGGGGCTCCCTCCCGCCTTGGTGCTGCTGCTGATCATCCTCCTCCTCTTCCTCCTCTTCCTCCTCTTCCTCCTCCGGTGGTGCACCAAGGCCTGGTGGTATTGGCTGGGTCCTGAGGATTACAAGGTTATGAAGAATGCAGCAAACAACTATGAAGAGGGAGACTCATTCAGGTGAGTACTGCAGGGCTCCTCCTGCGTGGTCCAGACAGCGGAACCGTTGCTTGAGAACGCCGATCGTCTGCTCAATGATGTTCCTGGTGGCGAGATGGCTCTCATTGTACTGCAGCTCAGCAGGGGTGTTGTGGTTACGGAGCGGTGTCATCAGCCAGGTGCAGTGTGGATAACCCTTGTCCCCGAGGAGCCAACTACTTGGCTGATGCGCTGCCTGGAAATGTTCTGGCACACCAGTCTGGTGCAGGAGGAAAGCATCGTGACTGCTGCCAGGATAGCGGGCATTGACAGCGAGTATCAGCTGTCTGTGGTCACAGACCAGCTGGACATTTAAGGAGTGGTAGTCCTTGTGGTTTCGGAAAACTTCTGCATTCTCCTGTGGTGCCCGCAATGCCACATGCGTGCAGTCAATGGCGTCCTGCACCATGGGGAAGCCTGCTATCCTCGCAAAGCCCAATGCGCGTTCATGCTGATTGGCCCAGGTCATTAGGAAAGAGATGTACTGGCGTCTCCTTTTATAGAGGGCATTTGTGACCTGACGGATACAGCAATGGACTGCGAACTGGGAGATATTGCCGATGTCCCCAGTAGCTGCTTGAAAGGAGACGGTGGCATAAAAATTCAGTGCCACTGTGACCTTCACTGCCACTGACAGAGACGTCCTGGTCCTCAGTTGAGGCTGCAGATCTGGCTGCAGCAGGTGGCAGAGCTCAGTGACCACCTCCTTGCTGAAGCGCAGCCTGCGCAAACACTGCTCCTCAGACAAATGAATGTAGGAGAATTGTTCCCGGAATACCCTGGGAGGGTAAGGTCTCCTGTACAGAGGCCTGTTGGCCCTCCTCCCTCTGGCCATGATTGCCACTCTGTCTCTGCATCTCTGATGCCTCCGATTCTGCAGGTGCAGGACGACGCCCCAAATCAGTGCAGCCCCCATAGTCTCTTGACAATTGAAGTAATGAAGGTCAAATCCAAAAAAGCCTGCAAAGTGATGCTCAGTAGCCAAAACTACTTCACACAGCGTTGACTCTATGCAGAAGTCTCTCCTCTCTCAGAATCTCTCTCAGAATCTCTCTCCTTCTCTCTCTCAGAACCTCTCTCAGAACCTCTCTCTCTCTGTCAGAATGAGTGGTGCAAAAATGTCTCCCACAAAAAGGCAGGAAGAGGGCACCTTTAAATAGCGCCTCCCCCAGTCCCTTGCTGACTGCAAAATGTTCCAGTCTCCCTGTCATTGTTTGCAGCAGGCGGAAAGTAGGGGGGCGCCACTCAGTATCCAGTCCGGTGCGCCACCGGGATGTTGCACGCTCGACTGACGTCACGATCTGTGGGCGCAGGAAATCGGGGTGGTAGAGTTTTGCGCCACTGCAAAAACTCTGGTCAATTTCATGAGCGGCGCAAACATCGCCGTGCCCGGGCGCTAGTTGCGTTACACCCCATTAGCGACCTCTTAGGGCGCTAACAGGAGGCGCTAAGTAACCGAATTTCTCCCCCCCGTATATATTACATTTACTGCATTACCCTTGTCTAATCTTTCTGTTACTTCTTCAAAGAATTCAATAAGGTTGGTCAAGTGTGACTTTCCCTTTTGAAATCCGTGATGACTATTCTTTATTATATTTTTCGTTTCTAGATGTTTTCCTATTACATCTTTGAGTAAAGATTCCATTATCTTTCCCACCACCGATGCTAAGCTAACTGATCTATAGCTCTCTGGATTTCTTCTATTTCCCTTTTTCAATATAGGAACCATTAGCTGTCCGCCAGTCCTCCGGCACCATACCGTTTTCTAATGAATGTTTATATATCAATATTAGTGCCTCTGCTATCTTTCCTTTAGCTTCTTTGAGTATGCACGGATGCAATCCATCTAGGCATGGGGTTTTGTCCTCTCTAGGTTTGCCGAGTTTATTAATTATCTCCCTCCAATATATCTTAAATGTCTTGCTATCATAGAATTAAAGAATCATAGAAAACTACAGCACAGAAGGAGGCCATTCGGCCCATCGTGCCTGTGCCGGCTCTTTGAACGAGCAGTGGTGCTCAGTCCCACACTCCCACTTTATGTCTCTAATCCTGTGAGTTCCTCATCCTCCAGAACCGTCCAACTCCATTTTAAAATTATTGATGGAATCAGCTTCCACCACCTGCTCAGGTCGAGCGTTCCCGATCCCAACAACTCAGTGAAAACATTTCTCCTCATCTCCCCTCTAGATCTTTTGTCAATGATTTTGAATCTGTGACCTCTGGTTATTGACCCACTCACCAGAGGGAATAGCTTTTCTCTCTCTACTCTATCAAAACCCCTCATCTTCTTGAAAACCCCTATCAGGTCATCTCTTAACCTTCTCTGTTCCAAGGAGAACAGTCCGAACTTTTCCAACCTCTCCTGATAACTGAAGTCCCTCACCCCTGGTAACACCCTGGGAAACTCCTCTGTACCCATTCCAAGGCCTTTACATCCTTCCTGAAGTGTGGTTCCCCGAATTGTCCACTAAACTCCAGCTGAGGCCCAGCCAGTGATTTATAAAGTGCGAGCATGATCGCTTTGCTTTGATATTCTATTCCTCTATTTATAAACCCAAATAACCCATATGCTTATCAACTTGCCCTGCCATCTTTAAGGATTTGTGTATATAGACACCAAGGTCTACACTTGTCTTTAGTTTGAATTTTCCCTTATCTCCTTATTCATCAACAGTGTTTCATTATTGGCTCATTTGTTCTTGTTTTTTAGTGGAATATATTTCTTCTGAACTCTATTGATCACCGTTTTAAATAATTCCCACTGCTGTTCTCTATCTTTGTTTTTTTTCCCCAGTTTACCTTCCCTAGTTCCATCATCATCCCCTCAAAATTAGCTTTTTCCAATCTATTACTTTGGTCTTTGTCTTCTGTCACTCTCAATCATTATTTAAAGCGAACAGGACCCGCGAGATAAGAATACAACAAGACCTGGACGAAGTTTAGGCTTGGGCTTATAAGTGGCAGGTAACATTCGTGCCACAGAAGTGCCAGGCAATGACTATCTCCAACAAGCAAGAGTCTAACCACCCCGCCTTGACATTCAAAGGCATTACCATCGCCGAATCCCCCATCATCAACAGCCTGGGGGTCACCATTGACCAGAAACTTAACTGGACCAGCCACATAAATACTGTGGCAACAAGAGCAGGTCAGAGGCTAGGTATTCTGCGCCGAGTGTCTCACCTCCTGACTCCCCAAAGCCTTTCCACCATCTACAAGGCACAAGTAAGGAGTTTGATGGAATACTCTCCAATTGCCTGGATGAGTACAGCTCCAACAACACTCAAGAAGCTCGATACCATCCAAGACAAAGCAGCCCGCTTGATTAGCACCCCATCCACCACCTTAAACATTCACTCCCTCCACCACCGGCGTACCGTGGCTGCAGTGTGTACCATCTACAAGATGTACTGCAGCAACTCGCCAAGGCTTCTTCGGCAGCACCTCCCAAACCCGCGAACTCTTCCACCTAGAAGGACAACGGCAGCAGGTGCATGGGAACACCACCACCTCCAAGTTCCCCTCCAAGTCACACACCATCCTGACTTGGAAATATATCACCGATCCTTCATCGTCGCTGGGTCAAAATCCTGGAACTCCCTCCCGAACAGCACTATGGGAGTACCATCACCACACGGACTGCAGCGGTTCAAGAAGACGGCTCACCACCACCTTCTCAAGGGCAATTAGGGATGGGCAATAAATGCTGGCCTTGCCAGCGACGCCCAGATCCCATAAGCGAATTTTAAAAACTAGCTAAATATGTCAAACACCACCGAAAACAACCTTCCAGTAAAAGCTGTGAGAGAGAGGCTAGGAATCTAAAAGATAAAAGTGATGCTGAAACTGAAGATAAAATAGTTAAAGTAGTAAATGAATATTCTCTAGTTTTCACCAAAGCTAATTTACAACTAGTTGACAGGTACAACATGCAATCACAAAGGTAATGGAATGTGGGTCTTCATCGCAAAGGGCTGGAATATGAAGGGGTGGAAGTTATACTGCAGTTGTACAACGCTCTGGTCAGACCCCCACTGGACACTGCCGTCAGTTCTGGGCCCCACACCTCAGGAGGGATATATTGGCCTTGGAGAGGGGGCAGCGCAGATTCACCAGAATGATACCAGGGCTAAACGGGTTAAATTATGAGGTCAGGCTGCATTCCTTTGCACATATCAGCTGCGATCCCATTGAATCGCAGAACAGGCTCGAGGGGCTGAATGGCCTCCTCCTGGTCCTATGTTCCAAAGAGGAGAATACTAACTTGCTGTACGCCCAGCATCATGGGGTGGTGGCGGGTGTGGGGCGGGAGTGGGGGGTGTCAGTATAGCAGAGATAGTGGATAAGATAATGGTACTAAAGACTGGCACGCCCTCTGGGCCAGATGGTACTTATCCTCGGGTGCTGACGGAGAGGAAATCAGTGAGGCTCCAGCTATCATTACTCAGGAACTATTGGAGTCTGGTGAGGTTCAAAAGGGTTGGAAGCAAATGAAGCACCTGTATTTCAAAAGGGGAATAAAATGACCCAAGCAATGACAGGCCCATTCGACTAATGTCAGTAACAGGTAAAAGAATGGAATCTATTGTCAGGGTGGGGTGGGTGGGGGCTAGAGCTGAACGTGTCCAGCAGTGATGTTGTTTCAGAAGGGGAAGATCCGGTCTCACATTCTCTCGGGAATCCGGATCATGGTGAATCAATGGGAATCCGGATCATGGTGAACCAATGGGAATCCAGATCATGGTGAACCAATGGGAATCCGGATCATGGTGAACCAATGGGAATCCTGATCATGGTGAACCAATGGGAATCCAGATCATGGTGAACCAATAGGACTCCGGATCATGGTGAACCAATGGGAATCCGGATCATGGTGAACCAATGGGACCTCTATGAGAACTTTGATGATCCCAATGAAGGAGGTCGTGAGGCTCCCTTGGTCCAGGAGTAGGATATGTTTGCCAATTTTTAATACCCAATTTGCACATCATGCACCTTTCCAATTTTGAAGTAAACATGGGAGCAGGTCTCTCCCACCGGAGAAAGGTGGGATCTTCATTGTAATATTAAAATGAAGTTCCAAATATATCACCTTGACGTGCCGCATGTTCTCGATGTTTGTGTGTGTGTTCCACAAATCGAGCTCCTGCCCACAGTTGCTGGGCACGATGCTGTATCCACAGGTCCACTTAAAGAGGCCACTGAAATGTTTCTTTGTACGATTTTGAGGCCATTTTTGCACCATTTGACTTGTTTTTAATTTTGTTTTGTTTTTTACGTTGCCGCTCAGGTTTCCGGGAGCTTTATGCTGATTGCTGTTTTCCGGAATGTTTTCCCCACTGGCTCCAGTACTGCGACACAGGGCTTCCCCACGGGAATCCCCTAAACTCCTGCTTTTTGAAAGAAAAGGAAAACTAATAGAGGGATTGCAGACAGGTCAGACTGCGTCACTCTGTACACACCTGCTCGTACCCACAGACAGAGGTGCACACACCTCCATCTTTCAGACTGCGTCACTCTGTACAGATCTGCTTGTACCCACAAGCAGAGGTGCACACACCTCCATCTTTCAGACTGCGTCACTCTGTACACACCTGCTCGTACCCACAGAGGTGCACACACCTCCATCTTTCAGACTGCGTCACTCTGTACACACCTGCTCGTACCCACAGACAGAGGTGCACACACCTCCATCTTTCAGACTGCGTCACTCTGTACACACCTGCTCGTACCCACAGACAGAGGTGCACACACCTCCATCTTTCAGACTGCGTTACTCTGTACACACCTGCTCGTACCCACAGACAGAGGTGCACACACCTCCATCTTTCAGACTGCGTCACTCTGTACACACCTGCTCATACCCACAGACAGAGGTGCACACACCTGCATCTTTCAGACTGCGTCACTCTGTACACACCTGCTCATACCCACAGACAGAGGTGCACACACCTCCATCTTTCAGACTGCGTCACTCTGTACACACCTGCTCGTACCCACAGACAGAGGGGCACACACCTCCATCTTCGGGCTCGATTTACGAGCAACATCATGGTGGAGCCATGCCACGTGCTCCAACCAGATCTGTAGCCGTACTCCTGCACAGGCACAGTACTGCACATGGTAGGGTTTGGATGATCAGCCATGATCTCGTTGAATGGCGGAGCAGGCTCGAAGGGCCGAATGGCCTACTCCTGCTCCTATCTTCTATGTTTCTATGTTTCTATGTCATCAAGGTCAGAACCACCAGGAAACTCTCTCCTCTGGGATCAGCTCAGGCTTCCACTGGGAAAAGAACTTACATTTATATAGCGCCTATCATGCCCACAGGACATCGCAAAGCTCTTTACAGCCAACGAAGTACATTTTTTTGAAGTGTAGTCGTTGTTGTAATGTACGAAACGCGGCAGCCAATTGCGCACAGCAAGCTCCAACAAACAGCAGTGTGATACTGACCAGATAATCTGGTTTTGTTATGTTGGTTGAGGGATAAATATTGTTCAGGACCCCGGGGATAACTCCCCTGCTCTTCTTTAAATAGTGTCATGGGATCTTTCACATCCACCTGAGAGAGCAGACAGGGCCTCGGTTTAATTCCCATTGGTTCACCATGATCCGGATTCCCATTGGTTCACCATGATCCGGATTCCCATTGGTTCACCATGATCCAGATTCCCATTGGTTCACCATGATCCGGATTCCCATTGGTTCACCATGATCCGGATTCCCATTGGTTCACCATGATCCGGATTCCCATTGGTTCACCATGATCTGGATTCCCATTGGTCCACCATGATCCGGATTCCCATTTGTTCACCATGATCCGGATTCCCATTGGTTCACCATGATCCGGATTCCCATTGGTTCACCATGATCCGGATTCCCATTGGTTCACCATGATCTGGAGTCCCATTGGTTCACCATGATCCGGATACCCATTGGTTCGCCATGATCTGGATTCCCATTGGTTCACCATGATGGGACTGCAGGTGATCTTGAAAATTCTGGACTGGGGAAATTGGGGAAATGGATTCTAAGCTGTGGAGCTGTTATTTTTGCAGTGTTTATTAACTCAGCTGTAGCATGTATCAGCCTGAATATCACAATATGTACACTCCCTCTGATTTTTGGAATAGAAACTCATTGAACTACAGATTGCCCACGGCAATCAACAAATTAGTGAAAATCAGAAGCAGTTGGATTGACTGATGAGTTTCTGATGAGTCTCGTCAATGCTTCAAACTATTCACTGACAGCCATTGGTGCAGATTCCTGGGTTACCTCAGGTCATCTCACGTCTCGAGAATACTAGGGCCATCCTTGCTTTTTTCTAATGACTTCTTTGTGCCCATCAAGGTGAGGGATGTTGGTGCTGGGGGAACAGGATAAACCTGTGGGAAAATGGCTGTTCATAACCGTGCTATTGGCGTCCTGGAAAAGCTAAAAGTATTGGCACTTGAATTCTGGGTGAAATTGAGACAGACAAAGGACCCACGTAGCGAATCCCACGAGGTATTCACAGGGAAAACCTGGCACCAGATCGAGCCAACTGGTCAAGGTTGCAAGCCCATAGACTGCAATGTGTTCTGGTCCCTGAGGGTGTAACAGTGTAACAAGCAGGGAGGACTTTGCAAACATTGATATCAGAGCAGCTCTATTCCCACTTTGATTTAGGCACCAGGAAAAGGAAAAAGTTCACACCTAATCAGAGTCCTGATTTTCATCAAAATAATTAAAATCTGACCAGATCTCAATAAAGCTCCCGCTACAAGGTCCCCATCAAGCAATCCCAAGGCAGGTACAGCACGGGTTAGATACAGAGTAAAGCTCCCTGTACACTGTCCCATCAAAAACTCCCAGGGGAGGTACTGCACGGGTTAGATACAGAGTGATGTAATAAAACTCACTACGCACTTGGTTCGAGTGTAAACCAAGGCTTTATTCAACTTGTTTCAAAACATGGAGGTCTAGTTATCTTTTAGTAGTTCCTGTTTACAAAATGTCCTGGGCAAGCTGGGCCCACGCCTGGGTATTTATACTCCTTGGATGGCGCCACCAGCTGGCCGTCCAGTGTTATTTCATGAGTCTTTCTTCATGGATCATAAGATTCATAACATTCTTCCTCCCTAAAGATTTGGAAGACCGATGACTTCCTTTTAACGGATTAGCCGGACCACAAATAGCCGCAGTCTTTTAGCTCTTCGCTTGTGGCTGGAAGGCCTGTCTCCCCGGACCGTGTCTGGGTCCCTGGGTCATTTGATCCGTACTGGTAGGTTGCAGGGCCCGTGTCGCCTTGATCGACCTGAGGGAGATCGTGACTCCGGGTGTGGGTCCCCAGAGCTGGCTTCATTTTGTTTGGTAGCCGGGGATTGACTGGCGTCCTGGCTTCGGGTGGCCATCCCATGGGGAGTGCTCGGCTCCCTGAGTTGATCTGGTGGAGTAGCCGGCAGATGTCTTGATGTCCCAGGTAGGGCGTCATCTTCAAAGGAGCGCAGAGTGTCGGCATCATTACCGTGGGACCCTCTATCATTTGGGTCCGTGGGACCGGTTGGACAGGGAGACAGATCTCTGAGTGAAACGGTGGACTCCCGGCCATCAGGGTACCGCACGTGCACGTAAGTGGGATTAACGTCTGTTAACTCCACCTCGTCGACGAGGGGATCGTTTTTGGCAGATCAGACGAATCTTCGGAGCAGCAAGGGGCCGGGAGCTGCCAACCATGACGGTAGGGACGTCCCATGTGTGGAGCGACGCTGGAACCTGAAGAATCACTCATGAGGCGTGACATTGGTGGGTGTGGAAAGAAGAGACCTGATGGAATGCCACACGTCAGGGAGCACTGTTTCCTGCTGCTGGTCTGGTAGGTTGCGTGACCTCAGTGCAAGACGAACAGCGTTCCAAATGATAGCGTTGTATCTCTCAACCTCTCCGTTACCGATGGGATGATACGGTGTCGTTTTACTTGTGGCGATTCCCCTTTGGGAGAGATAACTTTTGAGTTTGTTTGACATGAAGGAGGGACCCCGATCAGAGTGGATGAAATTGGCCGTACCGCAAAGGGAAAAGACTTGATCGAGGCATTTGATCACTGTGGAAGTAAGCATGTTGAGACAGGGGAAAGCAAAGGGAAAGCGTGAATATTCGTCCACCATAGTAAGTAAGTAGGTGTTTCGCGTTGAGGAAGGCAATGGCCCTTTAAAGTCAATGCTGAGTCGCTGCATAGGCTGCATAGCGTGTATCAGCGAGCCATCCAATGGACAGAAGAATTGCGGTTTTAATTCCGCACAAATTCTACAGGAGGAGCATGTTCTTTTCACATCTTCCGTAGAAAATGGGAGATTTTTAGATCGCACAAAGTGCAGCATACGGGTAACACCAGGATGTCATAAGACAGTGTGAAGATCCGCAAGGGTCGAAGTTGACATAGAAGAGCAGAATGCCCGTGTGAGGGTATCCGGGGCCACATTCTCTTTGCCGCGTCGATAATGTATGGTGTATCCAAAGGCGGCCAATTCCATCCTCCAGAGTTGTATTTTGTTATTCTTGATCTTAGTGCGTTTCCAGTTATCTAGCATAAAGGCCACGGAGCGCTGATCGGCTATAAGTGTGAAATGGCGACGAGCGAGAAAATGACTCCATTTACGTACCGCTTCGATGATGGCCGTAGCCTCCTTCTCGACAGAAGGATAATGGAGCTCGCTACCCTGCAAAGTTCTGGACAGAAATGCAACAGGTCGACCACCTTGATTCAAGGTAGCAGAGATCGCCACCTCCGATGCATTGCACTCGACCACGAAAGGGAGATTTTCATCAATGGAGCGAAGCGTGGCTTTTTCCAGTTGTCGCTTGAGGAGGTTGAAAGCTGAAATAGCCGTTGCCTCCAATGGAAATGACTTTGCGTGAAGCAGGGGCTGGATCTTGTCGGAGAAGTGGGGTATCCGCTTCGCATAATAGGTGAACATGCCGAGTGCCCGACGAAGAAAGCCGAGATTCGTAGGGGGAGGGAGCTCCTGAAGCGGACAAAGTCGCTCCGGATCCAGTTTGACGACACCGTTGCCCACCCAGTAGTCAAGGATGTTGACTGATGGTACTGATTTCACAGATTTGGACTCATTTAAGGTTAAGTTGCGACAATGGAGAACGTCAAAAAAATTTTGGAGGTTGGCATCATGCTCCTTTTGGTCATGACCAGCAATGGTGATACTATCTAGACATGGAAAAGTGTCCGTTAAGTTCTCCTGTTTGACTAGGCTATCCATTGCCCGTTGAAAGACGGCCACCTCATTGGTGACCCCAAATGGAAGGCGACAAAACTGGTAAAGCCGACCATTGGCCTCAAAGGCTGTATACTTTTTGTCAGGGTCCTTTAACGGTACTTGATGGTATGCGCTCTTTAAAACAAAGTTGAAAATACCTTGTAATTGGCAAGGTTATTGAACATGTCATCGATGCGTGGTAGTGGGTAGACATCCAGGTCGATATACTGGTTAATAGTTTGCGAGTAATCGATGCAAAGACGTTTCTTGTGTTGCTTCAGAGGATTTTTAACAACGACGACTTGAGCCCGCCAGGAAGATGAACATGGCTCAATGATACCATCAGCTAGAAGGCGAGAGATTTCTGCCTCGATAAAGGATCGATCATCTTGGCTGAAACGTCATCATTTAGTGGCTATGGGCTTACATCGGGTGGAAAGATTGGCAAACAAGGAGGGCTCGTCGAGCGAAGCCGCCGAAAGCGCACAAAATGGTACTTTGGAAATAGTAAGCTCCGGCTTTGACCCTCCAAACTCGAAAGTGAGTCTTTTGTGTTGTTTCTGGAAATCCTGTCCCAGGAGCACATCAGTGCATAGGTTTTTGAGCACCCCGAGCCGGGTGGAGAAATAAGTGCGGCCATTGAGAATAAGGTCGACAAGACAAAAGCCGGAAGAGTTGGTGGTCAGAGTCGTCAGAGCTATTGCAATTACCCTGTCCGAGGAGTAAATATGCAGTTTTAAGTTACTGACAGCCCACTCACTAATGAAGCTGTCAGAGCTGCATGAGTCGATTAGTGCGCTCAGAATGTGTCCATTTAATGAAACCTTCGTGGCTGCACGGGACAGACTTTGGGGAAAAACAGCTGTGATGGGAGGAGGGGCAATTTTACCCTTGACAGCTGTAACCTTAGTAGTGGTTCTTGGTGGAGGAGCAGTTTCATAGATAGCAGCTATAACCTTAGTAGTGGCTCTTGGGGGAGGAGCAATTTTATAGATAGTAGCTGCAAAACTAACAGGAGCTCTTGACCGGTATACCTTAGAAAAGGGGCCTTTCTTACTAACACAGGTTCTTGACTGGCATACCTTAGAAAAGTGACCTTTCTTGCTGCAATGATTGCAGGTTGCATTACGAGCAGGACAAAATTTCTTATAATGGAACGCACCTCCACAGAAGAAACACTTCCTTCCAGATTGCCCAGGGTGGGGTCGTCATCAGTGAAGGCTTCTAGGGTAGGGTTGTCATCTGCTAGGTTAGAGTCATCATCGGTGAGGGCGTCTGCCTGAGACCTATCGAAGGAGTCATTAATAGTGATAGCAGCAGCCCGTGCACGAGGTAAAATATAGGTATCTGCATTCCTCTTTGCTAAGTCCAGGGAACACGCCTGGTCATAGGCAGCCTGTAACTCGAGGGTTTTATTCTCCAACAGATGCTGGCGTATGAAGGGAGATATAATTCCATTAATAAAGGAATCGCGAATTAGCTCCTCTGGTACTGCTCAGCTGTGACAGCTTTAAGATTACAATCATTGCTGAGCTTGCGAAGCTTTTGAAGGAATTCGTCAAGTGATTCCCCGGGTTGTTGTTGAGTTGTAGCCAATAGATGCTGAGCAAATATTTTGTTTGGGGACTTAAGATATAGTCACTGTAGTATTAGGGTAGCAGAGTCATAGTCTACACAGTTTTCGATATAGTCAAACACATGAGGAGATACATAATTGACAAGTATCTCTAATTTATCAGGAACATTCTCACCACACACCCTGAGGAAGTTGCTGAAGGTACGATACCAGTGTTTCCATACCTTAGCAGTTGTAGGTGAATTCCGGTCCAGGTCAAGACAGGCGGGTTTGAGTAGTTTGTCCATGATGGATTGATTATTACGCCAGAGTTCCCTTCTGCTGTTGAAGTCGCAGCTGGCAGTTCCCAAAATCACTCAGAGCGTGGAGTCGATATCAAGTTGATTAAATTGGCATAATAAAACTCACTACGCACTTGGTTCGAGTATAAAGCAAGGCTTTAATCAACTTGTTTCAAAACATGGAGGTCTAGTTATCTTTCACTAGTTCCTGTCTTACAAAATGTCCTGGCCAAGCTGGGCCCACGCCCGAGTACTTATACTCGTTGGACGGCGCCACCAGCTGGCCATCCAGTGTTATTTCATGAGTAGTTTCTTTATGGATCATAAGATTCATAACACGGAGTAAAGCTCCCTCTTCACTGTCCCCATCAAACACTCCCAGGGCAGGTACAACACGGGTTAGATACAGAGTAAAGCTCCCTCTACACTGTCCCATCAAGCACTCCCAGAGCAGGTACAGCACGGGTTAGATACAGAGTAAAGCTCCCTCTACACTGTCCCATCAAACACTCCCAGGGCAGGTACAGCACGGGTTAGATACAGAGTAAAGCTCCCTCTACACTGTCCCATCAAACACTCCCAGGGCAGGTACAGCACGGGTTAGATACAGAGTAAAGCTCCCTCTACACTGTCCCATCAAACACTCCCGGGGCAGGTACAGCACGGGTTAGATACAGAGTCAAGCTCCCTCTACACTGTCCCCATCAAACACTCCCAGGGCAGGTACAGGACGGGGTTAGATACAGAGTAAAGCTCCCTCTACACTGTCCCATCAAACACTCCCAGGGCAGGAGCAGCACGGGGTTAGATACAGAGTAAAGCTCTCTCGACACTGTCCCATCAAACACTCCCAGGGCAGGTACAGCACGGGTTAGATACAGAGTAAAGCTCCCTCTACACTGCCCCATGAAACACTCCCAGGGCAGGTACAGCATGGGTTAGATACAGAGTAAAGCTCCCTCTACACTGCCCCATCAAACACTCCCAGGGCAGGTACAGCACGGGTTAGATACAGAGTAAAGCTCCCTCTTCACTGTCCCATCAAACACTCCCAGGGCAGGTACAGCACGGGTTAGATACAGAGTAAAGCTCCCTCTTCACTGTCCCATCAAACACTCCCAGGGCAGGTACAGCACGGGTTAGATACAGAGTAAAGCTCCCTCTACACTTTCCCATCAAACACTCCCAGGGCAGGTACAGCACAGGTTAGATACAGAGTAAAGCTCCCTCTATACTGTCCCATCAGACACTCCCAGGGCAGGACCAGCACGGGTTAGATATAGAGTAAAGCTCCCTCTACACAGTCCCATCAAACACTGCCAGGGCAGGTACACCACGGGTTAGATACAGAGTAAAGCTCCCTCTACACTGTCCCAGCATACACTCCCAGGGCAGGTACAGCACGGGTTAGATAGAGAGTAAAGCTCCCTCTACACTGACCCATCAAACACTCCCAGGGCAGGTACAGCACGGGATTAGATACAGAGTAAAGCTCCCTCTACACTGTCCCATCAAACACTCCCAGGGCAGGTACAGCACGGGTTAGATAAAGAGTAAAGCTCCCTCTACACTGACCCATCAAACACTCCCAGGGCAGGTGCAGCATGGGGTTAGATACAGAGTAAAGCTCCCTCTACACTGTCCCATCAAACACTCCCAGGGCAGGTACAGCACGGGGTTAGATACAGAGTAAAGCTCCCTCTACACTGTCCCATCAAACACTCCCAGGGCAGGTACAGCATGGGGTTAGATACAGAGTAAAGCTCCCTCTACACTGTCCCATCAAACACTCCCAGGGCAGGTACAGCACGGGGTTAGATACAGAGTAAAGCTCCCTCTACACTGTCCCATCAAACACTCCCAGGGCAGGTACAGCACGAGGTTAGATACAGAGTAAAGCTCCCTCTACACTGTCCCATCAAACACTCCCAGGGCAGGTACAGCACGGGGTTAGATACAGAGTAAAGCTCCCTCTACACTGTCCCATCAAACACTCCCAGGGCAGGTACAGCACGGGTTAGATACAGAGCAAAGCACCCTCTACACTGTCCCATGAAACACTCCCAGGGCAGGTACAGCACGGGGTTAGATACAGAGCAAAGCTCCCTCTACACTGTCCCCATCAAACACTCCCAGGGCAGGTACAGCACGGGTTAGATACAGAGTAAAGCTCCCTCTACACTGTCCCATCAAACACTCCCAGGGCAGGTACAGCACGGGTTAGATACAGAGTAAAGCTCCCTCTACACTGTCCCATCAAACACTCCCAGAGCAGGTACAGCACGGGTTAGATACAGAGTAAAGATCCCGCTACACTGTCCCATCAAACACTCCCAGGGCAGGTACAGCACGGGTTAGATATAGAGTAAAGCTCCCTCTACACTGTCCCATCAAACACTGCCAGGGCAGGTACAGCACAGGTTAGATACAGAGTAAAGCCCCCTCTACACTGCCCCATCAAACACTCCCAGGGCAGGTACAGCACGGGTTAGATACAGAGTAAAGCTCCCTCTACACTGTCCCAGCAAACACTCCCAGGGCAGGTACAGCACGGGTTAGATAGAGAGTAAAGCACCTTCTACACTGACCCATCAAACACTCCCAGGGCAGGTACAGCACGGGGTTAGATACAGAGTAAAGCTCCCTCTACACTGACCCATCAAACACTCCCATGGCAGGTACAGCACGGGGTTAGATACAGAGTAAATCTCCCTCTACACTGTCCCATCAAACACTCCCAGGGCAGGTACAGCACGGGGTTAGATACAGAGTAAAGCTCCCTCTACACTGTCCCATCAAACACTCCCAGGGCAGGTACAGCACGGGGTTAGATACAGAGTAAAGCTCCCTCTACACTGTCCCATCAAACACTCCCAGAGCAGGTACAGCACGGGTTAGATACAGAGTAAAGATCCCGCTACACTGTCCCATCAAACACTCCCAGGGCAGGTACAGCACGGGTTAGATATAGAGTAAAGCTCCCTCTACACTGTCCCATCAAACACTGCCAGGGCAGGTACAGCACAGGTTAGATACAGAGTAAAGCCCCCTCTACACTGCCCCATCAAACACTCCCAGGGCAGGTACAGCACGGGTTAGATACAGAGTAAAGCTCCCTCTACACTGTCCCAGCAAACACTCCCAGGGCAGGTACAGCACGGGTTAGATAGAGAGTAAAGCACCTTCTACACTGACCCATCAAACACTCCCAGGGCAGGTACAGCACGGGGTTAGATACAGAGTAAAGCTCCCTCTACACTGACCCATCAAACACTCCCATGGCAGGTACAGCACGGGGTTAGATACAGAGTAAATCTCCCTCTACACTGTCCCATCAAACACTCCCAGGGCAGGTACAGCACGGGGTTAGATACAGAGTAAAGCTCCCTCTACACTGTCCCATCAAACACTCCCAGGGCAGGTACAGCACGGGGTTAGATACAGAGTAAAGCTCCCTCTACACTGTCCCATCAAACACTCCCAGGGCAGGTCCAGCATGTAAAGTCTGTGAGTTGTTTAGTTAATTAATACACAGACTACCAGAGTAACTTAAAACAGGACTTTACTATTCGAAGGTCAGGGCGAATCTGCCAAATAAATCCTGACACAGCACTTATATACCGGTGTGGTCACCGTCGGTATTACAGTATACAGAAGCCAACAAAGTAGTGCCACACCTAAAATAGTTCTCTTAAAGGTGAACGGTTACATACAATGGTTTTCTTAAATGTAGACGGAGACATACACTACAATCCTCCCTTTTTAGCTTACAACATACTTAGTCCCCCATTAAACATAACATATATTCAACTTCATGTAAAACAATTCACAGGTATAATCTATGCGGGAAACAGTTTACAGATTCAGTCTCTGCGGGAACAGTTCACAGATTCAGTCTCTGGTCTTGACTCGGTCCGAACAACATCTCTGTGGTGTAGCCGGTTCACATTGCTAGCGTGACTCATCCAATAGTCTTTCCCTTGACTTAACAGCTTGAACTTCCGTCCTGCTGAACCAGCAGTGCTGACTTTTACAAACAGCTGGACTGCCTTGGTAATTTTTCCTACTTGCCAACTGATTTGGCTCCCTTCGTAGGGCCCACGTACATGATCTGGTAGAAGTGATAATGATTTAGATGGTTATCACCTTCTGCTTCGTCTTTTTCTTTTCTGCTTCTTGGAGACTCTCGGGGCTCCCTTATCCGCTGCCAGCTGTAGCGCCACCATCTCCCTATGTTCCTTAGACTTTAAGTGCTTCATCCTGATTTCTGCACTTTGGGAGTTTTCATCACAAGCTGGGCAGACCAAGTCCTCGTAATATTCCGTGTCACTCAACAGGTCATGGTAATATTCGGTGTCGTCCTGAACTAGTCTAGCGAGAGGGCCTGCTACTTCTTCCTTACCCAACTGGACGTTAGCCGACTGTTGTTCCCTCCCTAGACATCTTTCCTGAAGAGACTTCTTCATGCGTTCATATTCATCCCGCTCTTCCTGGGTTTCCTGCAAATCCTTCACTAATGACCTCATTTGTGATTTCAATACTTCCCCTTCCATCGGGGATTGATTGATCGGGCTATTCAATCCTTCTACTGGAGCAGCTGTTTCAACATTCTGTTGTTCACATAGACGTGATTCAGCGTACTTTTGGCATCCCAGTAAAATCTGTGTTGCAACCTCAGCTATTTCCATAACTTTTGAGAGCTCCGAACTCCTTCCCTTTGAAGATTGAAGCTCGTGTTCAGATTGTTCCCATTGCAGAGTCTTGTCCCTCAGCATATGAAGGAGTTGGCTGACCGTTAACTCTTCCACGGGAACACTGTGGATCAGAGTCTTCTCCATTTCATCCACCTTTTCCTCCAATGCTTTCACCTTCTTTTCCTCTTGTACTTTGGCTTTCAGCGCTCGGAGAAGTTGCGCCTTGATGCTCTCTAGCTCATGTTCAGGGCCCATTCTTACAGTCTCTGTGTTTCTTACAGTTTCCTTTTCTTCCACTGAAAGGATTCCCAGTTGAATCTGTTCTTCAAGTTGTTGAACCTCGGTCATTGCCGCCTCATATTTGTCTTGGGTTTCCTTCAATATTTTTATGAGTTCTTGGACATCTTGTCTTTCATGTTCTGCCATGTCTTTCACCTCTAATTTCTCATCTATGGATGGAACTTCTACCGATGAGTCTGTCTTGGCCTTGAGCTCATCAAGAATTTCCTGCAGCCTTTGGACTTCTTGCTCATGTTCAACCTTTAGTTGCTCATATGCTTCTACTGAAACTAGCTTTTCGGAGGTTGCCGAGTTAATCCCCTCCAGGATTGTAGCCTGGGCCTGTTCATACTGTTCCTTCAACTTCTCAAACTCTGCTTGTAAGGAGTCGTAGAGAAGAACGGGAATAAAATCCTGGCTTCCTGAAGATTCCTCTTCATTTGCTCCTTCCTGCAAATATTCTAACTCCTGAACAGCATAAGGGAGATGTGATCGGTAATTGGTCACAATGGCTCTATGGTCGCTCTCTGCTTGAGCTAGCTGCTTCTGTTGTCTTTCCAGATTCTCCCATTCGGTGTCATAGAACTTTTTCATTGTTTTCATCTCTTGTTCGAGACGGTAACTCACTTGTTCTACTTGCTGTCGTAATTTGAAATAAAGTTGAGTCCGAGCTCGGTGTTCGTCAGTCATGGATATGTCCGTAAACTGAACAGACTCAGAATTCTCTGTCAAACTATGTTGTCGTTGTTTGGTGGAGTTCTGTTCTGAAACTTTGTTCTTCTCTGGAGCATAAGCCTTTATGCATGCCTTCGTTCTTCCAACCTTAGTCGGCAAGTCCATTTTAGCCTTGTCTTTCATATTTGGGTTGGTCTTATCGTCATCCGTTTCAGAATCTGAGCTGATTGTCTGCACCGAGTCCTCACTCGTTATGGCTTTTAGATAGTGCCATTCCATGTCTATTTTCTTGATCCACTCCCATCCCAGAAGTGGTGGTCCTCCCTCAGGTAGTACGTATAAGTTCATTCTTGGGTGTTCTTTACCCCCATCTCTCACCTTGACTCTTATCTTCCCCATGGGGTATACTTTATGCCCCGTGTATGTCTGCAATACGAACTTGGTATCTCTTAAGGGTATATGTGAGAATAGCCGGTGGTAATCCCTTCGATTTATGACTGATAGAGCTGATCCAGTGTCCAACTCCATTTTCACTTGGACTCCAGCTATTTTTAGCATGACCCAGATAGTTTGTAGGTCAGCTTCCTTACTCACATTGTGAATTCTCAGACTGCCCAGCTCCTGGCCGTTTGGGTTTGAGTCCGAATTCTGTTCGTCTGAACTCTTCTCAGCCACCTTGTGTACCTTGTTGTACTTTTCCTGTGATGGCTTCCTTTGGTTGTTGGTCTTCTTCCCTGACCGGCATACCTTAGCTATGTGACCCAGTTTGCCACATTTCCTACATTCCTGGTTCTTAAACCAGCATTGGTTCTGGTCGTGTGTTGTCTTCCCACAACGATAGCATTTTGTTGTACTCGAGGTAATTTGATCCACACTGAGTGCCGTTGCCTTTAGCTGCATTTCCGCAGTTCCCTTCGCTGCGGCTTCGTGCGATGCTGCAATAAGGACAGCCCTGTCAAGTGTAAGGTCGTTCTCTTCGAGTAGTCGCTTTTGCGTTCCTTCCTTTGACAACCCGCACACGAACTTGTCTCGCAATGCCTCTGTCAGATTCCCTCCAAACTGGCAGTGTTTCGCTAGTCTACGCAGTTCGACCAAGTATTCTGCGTTGCTTTCGTCTTTCCTTTGCGTTCTCGCATAGAATTTGAATCGTTCCGCCAACATCAACGGTGTGGGGTTCAAGTGATCCTTCAGAACAGTCACAATATCATCGAAAGTCTGATCCGCCGGTTTAGCTGGTGCTAGTAGATGCTTCAAGAGCCCGTATGTCTTCGCGCCCATCGAGTTTAGCAAGGTTATAGCTTTGTCATCTTCTTCTATTTTATTGGCCTCACAATAGATCTCAATGCGTTCCACATACGTGGCCCAGTCTTCTACCTCGGAATTAAAATCGTTGATGTTACCACGCTTAGGCATCTTCCTCTCTTCCTGATAACACCACGAATTATTTCTTGAAATTTTCTTTTTTTTTTCCAAGATGGCGGTTCCCGTGAAAATGGCGGTTTCCCGCGCTTATCTTCTCTCCCCGCCCACTTCAATGGCGGTTTCCCGCTTCTGTCTTCTTCCCCGCCTAATGGCGGCTTCCCGCGTTTCTTCCCTAGCGGGAGGGGTACACTTTCCCCACGGGCGACGGCCGCTGGCTTTCAGGTTCACAGCCTGCGCGTCGGCTTCAGTGCTTTCCCTTTTCTCGGCAGGGCAACCGGCGCTGGGTACACCCCGTTGACGGTGAACAGATTCAGCCGCTGGGCTGGCTCTCGCTCGGTTCCCCTTGCTCGGGCTCTGTCTCTCTCCCGCTCGCTTGGCTCTACCGGCGCTGGGTACACCCCGTTGACGGAGAACAGTTTCAGCCGCTGGACTGGCTCTCGCTCAGTTCCCCCTTGGTCGGCTCTGCCTCTCCCGCTCACTCGGCTCCCAATCGCGCCTCCCAGCCCTCTCGCAGTCCGGTGCTTCCCTCCCCGGCTGCGGCTGAGTTTATCTCTTCCCGCGCCTACGCTCCCGGTCGCAGCGCTTCGTGGCTTCGGTCGCTGCCCGGTCTTTTTCGCCAGTCGCGGTCTAGCTGTCTCATGACGCCGTTGCGTCCCCCAGCCTGTCTGTACCGCGGCTTCCTTGCTCCACGCTGCCCCAGTCTCAGCGCCTCTGGACCCGACTTCTGTCCGGCTCCTTTCCCCCTCGACCATGGTTGAGTGCACTGCCCTTATCCTCCGGTTATTCTTTTTACTTTCCCTTACTCACAGTCACCGTGGCCGCCTTGCTTCTCGTGCTGATCGGCTCACTCCTCACCGTGGCAGAAGGGACAGTCAGTGCCTGTTGCTGATGGAAGTCTTTGTCTCTAACTTCTTCTTCCTTTCTAGTTCTGCAGCCTCGAGTTTTCTCCCAGCAGAACGACGAGGGCGGTTGCCTCTTCTCGACGCTCGTTAACTGCTTCGGAAGTATTGTTGCCGCAGGGTACGATCGGACTCGTCGCCACTGTAAAGTCTGTGAGTTGTTTAGTTAATTAATACACAGACTACCAGAGTAACTTAAAACAGGACTTTACGATTCGAAGGTCAGGGCGAATCTGCCAAATAAATCCTGACACAGCACTTATATACCGGTGTGGTCACCGTCGGTATTACATTATACAGAAGCCAACAATGTAGTGCCACACCTAAAATAGTTCTCTTAAAGGTGAACGGTTACATACAATGGTTTTCTTAAAGGTAGACGGATACATACACTACACAGCACGGGTTAGATACAGAGTAAAGCTTCCGCTACACTGTCCCATCAAACACTCCCAGGGCAGGTACAGCACGGGGTTAGATACAGAGTAAATCTCCCTCTACACTGTCCCATCAAACACTCCCAGGGCAGGTACAGCACGGGTTACATACAGAGTAAAGCTCCCTCTACACTGTCCCATCAAACACTCCCAGAGCAGGAACAGCACGGGTTAGATACAGAGTAAAGATCCCTCTACACTGTCCCATCAAACACTCCCAGGGCAGGTACAGCATGGGTTAGATACAGAGTAAAGCTCTCCCTTCACTGTCCCATCAAACACTCCCAGGGCAGGTACAGCACGGGTTAGATACAGAATCAAGCTCCCTCTACACTGTCCCTTCAAACACTCCCAGGGCAGGTACAGCACGGGTTAGATACAGAGTAAAGCTCCCTCTACACTGTCCCATCAAACACTCCCAGGACAGGTACAGCACGGGAATAGATACAGAGTAAAGCTCCCTCTACACTGTCCCATCAAACACTCCCAGGGCAGGTACAGCACGGGTTAGATACAGAGTAAAGCTCCCTCTACACTGTCCCATCAAACACTCCCAGGGCAGGTACAGCACGGGTTAGATACAGAGTAAAGCTCCCTCTACACTGTCCCATCAAACACTCCCAGAGCAGGTACAGCACGGGTTAGATATAGAGTAAAGCTCCCTCTACACTGTCCCATCAAACACTTACAGGACAGAAACAGCACGGGTTAGATACAGAGTAAAGCTCCCACTACACTGTCCCATCAAACACTCCCAGGGCAGGCACAGCACGGGTTAGATACAGAGTAAAGCTCCCTCTACACTGTCCCATCAAACACTCCCAGGGCAGGCACAGCACGGGTTAGAGACAGAGTAAAGCTCCCTCTACACTGTCCCATCAAACACTCCCAGGGCAGGCACAGCACGGGTTAGATACAGAGTAAAGCTCCCTCTACGCTGTCCCAGCAAACAATCCCAGGGCAGGTACAGCACGGGAATAGATACAGAGTAAAGCTCCCTCTACACTGTCCCATCAAACACTCCCAGGGCAGGTACAGCACGGGTTAGATACAGAGTAAAGCTCCCTCTACACTGTCCCATCAAACACTCCCAGGGCAGGTACAGCACGGGTTAGATACAGAGTAAAGCTCCCACTACACTGTCCCATCAAACACTCCCAGGGCAGGCACAGCACGGGTTAGATACAGAGTAAAGCTCCCTCTACACTGTCCCATCAAACACTCCCAGGGCAGGCACAGCACGGGTTAGATACAGAGTAAAGCTCCCTCTACACTGTCCCATCAAACACTCCCAGGGCAGGCACAGCACGGGTTAGATACAGAGTAAAGCTCCCTCTACACTGTCCCATCAAACACTCCCAGGGCAGGTACAGCACGGGGTTAGATACAGAGTAAAGCTCCCTCTACACTGTCCGATCAAACACGCCCAGGGCAGGTACAGCACGGGGTTAGATACAGAGTAAAGCTCCCTCTACACTGTCCCATCAAACACTCCCAGGGCAGGTACAGCACGGGTTAGATACAGAGTAAAGCTCCCTCTACACTGTCCCATCAAACACTCCCAGGGCAGGTACAGCACGGGCTAGATACAGAGTAAAGCTCCCTCTACACTGTCCCATCAAACACTCCCAGGGCAGGTACAGCACGGGTTAGGTACAGGTAAAGCTCCCTCTGCACTGTCCCATCAAACACTCCCAGGGCAGGTACAGCACGGGGTTAGATACAGAGTAAAGCTCCCTCTACACTGTCCCATCAAACACTCCCAGGGCAGGTACAGCACGGGTTAGATACAGAGTAAAGCTCCCTCTACACTGTCCCATCAAACACTCCCAGGGCAGGCACAGCACGGGTTAGATACAGAGTAAAGCTCCCTCTACACTGTCCCATCAAACACTCCCAGGGCAGGCACAGCACGGGTTAGATACAGAGTAAAGCTCCCTCTACACTGTCCCATCAAACACTCCCAGGGCAGGCACAGCACGGGTTAGATACAGAGTAAAGCTCCCTCTACACTGTCCCATCAAACACTCCCAGGGCAGGTACAGCACGGGGTTAGATACAGAGTAAAGCTCCCTCTACACTGTCCGATCAAACACTCCCAGGGCAGGTACAGCACGGGGTTAGATACAGAGTAAAGCTCCCTCTACACTGTCCCATCAAACACTCCCAGGGCAGGTACAGCACGGGTTAGATACAGAGTAAAGCTCCCTCTACACTGTCCCATCAAACACTCCCAGGGCAGGCACAGCACGGGTTAGATACAGAGTAAAGCTCCCTCTACACTGTCCGATCAAACACTCCCAGGGCAGGTACAGCACGGGTTAGATACAGAGTAAAGCCCCCTCTACACTGTCCCATTAAACAAACCCAGGGCAGGTACAGCACGGGCTAGATACAGAGTAAAGCTCCCTCTACACTGTCCCATCAAACACTCCCAGGGCAGGTACAGCACGGGTTAGGTACAGAGTAAAGCTCCCTCTGCACTGTCCCATCAAACACTCCCAGGGCAGATACAGCACGGGGTTAGATACAGAGTAAAGCTCCCTCTACACTGTCCCATCAAACACTCCCAGGGCAGGTACAGCACGGGTTAGATACAGAGTAAAGCTCCCTCTACACTGTCCCATCAAACACTCCCAGGGCAGGCACAGCACGGGTTAGATACAGAGTAAAGCTCCCTCTACACTGTCCGATCAAACACTCCCAGGGCAGGTACAGCACGGGTTAGATACAGAGTAAAGCTCCCTCTACACTGTCCCATTAAACACACCCAGGGCAGGTACAGCACGGGTTAGATACAGAGTAAAGCTCCCTCTACACTGTCCCATCAAACACTCCCAGGGCAGGTACAGCACGGGTTAGATACAGAGTAAAGCTCCCTCTACACTGTCCCATTAAACACACCCAGGGCAGGTACAGCACGGGTTAGATACAGAGTAAAGCTCCCTCTACACTGTCCCATCAAACACTCCCAGGGCAGGTACAGCACGGGTTAGATACAGAGTAAAGCTCCCTCTACACTGTCCCATCAAACACTCCCAGGGCAGGCACAGCACGGGTTAGATACAGAGTAAAGCTCCCTCTACACTGTCCGATCAAACACTCCCAGGGCAGGTACAGCACGGGTTAGATACAGAGTAAAGCTCCCTCTACACTGTCCCATTAAACACACCCAGGGCAGGTACAGCACGGGTTAGATACAGAGTAAAGCTCCCTCTACACTGTCCCATCAAACACTCCCAGGGCAGGTACAGCACGAGTTAGATACAGAGTAAAGCTCCCTCTACACTGTCCCATCAAACACTCCCAGGGCAGGTACAGCACGGGTTAGATACAGAGTAAAGCTCCCTCTACACTGTCCCATCAAACACTCCCAGGGCAGGTACAGCACAGGTATAGTCATAGAATGATACAGCACAGAAGGAGGCCATTCGGCCCATAGTGCCTGTGCCAGCTCTTTGAAACAGTGATCCAATTAATCCTGCTCCCCTGTTCTTTCCCCACAGCCCTGCAATTTCTTCCCCTTCCAGTATTTCACCAATTCCCTTTTGAAAGTTCCTATTGAACTTGCTTCCACCGCCCTTTCAGGCAGCGCATTCCAGATCACAACAAATCACTGCATAAACTTTCTTTTCCTCATGTTGCCTCTGGTTCTTTTCCAATCACCTTAAATCTGTGTCACAGAATCACAGAAATCACAGAAACCCCACAGTACAGATAGAGGCCATTTCGGCCCATCGAGCCTACACCAACACATATCCCACCCTATCCCCGTAACCCCACGTATTTAATCCCCCTAACACTAAGGGTCAATTTTATCATAGCCAATCAACCTACACATCTTTGGACTGTGGGAGGAAACCGGAGCACCCGGAGAAAACCCACGCAAACATGGGGAGAATGTGCAAACTCCACACAGACAGTCACCCGAGGCCGGATTCGAACCCGGGTCCCTGGCGCTGTGAGGCAACAGTGCTAACCACTATGCCACCGTGCTGGTCCTCTGGTTTCTGGTTTCCTCTGGTTTCCGACCCTTCTGCCAATGGGAATAGTTTCTCCTTATTTACTCTATCAAAACCGTTCATGATTTTGAACACCTCTATCAAATCTCCCCATAACCTTCTCTGCTCTAAGGAGAGCAATCCCAGTTTCTCCAATCTCTCCACACAACTGAAGTCCTGCATCCCTGGTACCATTCTAATAAACCTCTTCTGCACCCACTCCAAGGTCTTAACATACTTTTGTATCTATAGCTCTGTTTATAAAGCCAAGGATCCCGAATGTTTTTTTAACAGCCTTCTCAACTTGTCCTGCCACCTTCAAGGGTTTGTGTACGTGAACCCCCAGCTCTCTGTCCCTGCACCCCTTGAAATTTGATCTATTTTGTTTACATTGCCTCTCCTCATTCTTCCGACCAAAATGCATCACTTCACACGTCTCTGCGTTAAATTTTATCCGCCATGTGTCTGCCCATTTCACCAGTCTGTCTATATGAAGTCTGTTACTAGCCTCCTCATTGTTTACTACATTTACGGGTTTCGTGTCATTTGCAAACATTGAAATTGTGCCCTGTATACCTTTTAATTCTTTTATCTATTTGTTCCAGGTATGTGGGCATCACTGGCAAGGCCACCATTTAATGCCCAGCCCTAATTGCCCTTGAGAAGGTGGTGGTGAGCCGTCTTCTTGAACCGCTGCAGTCCGTGTGGTGAAGGTACTCCCACAGTGCTGTTAGGGAGGGAGTTCCAGGATTTTGACCCAGCGAGGATGAAGGATCGGCGATATATTTCCAAGTCAGGATGATGTGTGACTTGGAGGGGAACTTCGAGGTGGTGGTGTTCCCATGCGCCTGTTGCCCTTGTCCTTCTAGGTGGAAGAGATCACGGGTTCGGGAGGTGCTGTCGAAGAAGCCTTGGCGAGTTGCTGCAGTGCATCTTGTAGATGGTACACGCTGCAGCCACGGTACGCCAGTGGTGGAGGGAGTGAATGTTTAAGGTGGTGGATGGGGTGCCAATCAAACGGGCTGCTTTGTCTTGGATGGTGTTGAGCTTCCTGAGTGTTGTTGGAGCTGCACTCATCCAGGCAAGTGGAGAATAATCCATCACACTCCTTACTTGTGCCTTGTAGATGGTGAAATGGCTTTGGGGAGTCAGGAGGTGAGACACTCGCCACAGAATACCTAGCCTCTGACCTGCTCTTGTGGCTACAGTATTTATGTGGCTGGTCCAGTTAAGTTTCTAGCCAATGGTGACCCCCAGAGATGTTGATGATGGGGGATTTGGCGATTGAGTGCCATTGAATGCGGTGGCTAGACTCTCACTTGTTGGAGACAGTCATTCCCTGGCACTTGTGTGGCGCAAATGTTACTTGCCACATATCAGCCCAAGCCTGAATGTCATCCAGGTCTTGTTGCATGTGGGCATGGACTGCTTTATTATCTGAGGAGTTACGAATGGATCTGAACACTGCAATCAGCAGCGAACATCCCCACTTCTGACCTTATGTTGGAGGGAAGGTCATTGATGAAGTAGCTGAAGATGGTTGGGCCTAGGACACTGCCCTGAGGAACTCCTGCAGCAATATCCTGGGGCTGAGATGATTGACCTCAAACCACCACAACCATCTTCTTTGTGCTAGGTATGACTCCAGCCAGTAGAGAATTTTCCCCCTGATTCCCATTGACTTCAGTTTTACTAGGGCTCCTTGATGCCACACTCAGTCAAATGCTGCCTTGATGTCAAGGGCAGTCACTCTCACCTCCCCTCTGGAATTCAGCTCTTTTGTCCATGTTTGGACCAAGGCTGTAATGAGGTCTGGAGCCAAGTGGTCTTGGCAGAACCCAAACTGGGCATCAGTGAGCAGGTTATTGGTGAGTAAGTGCCAAGCACTGTCGACGACACCTTCCATCACTTTGCTGATGATTGAGAGTAGGCTGATGAGGCGATAATTGGCCGGATTGGATTTGTCCTGCTTTTTGTGGATAGGACGTGCCTGGGCAGTTTTCCACATTGTCAGGTAGATGCTAGTGTTGTAGATGTACTGGAACAGCTTGGCTAGCGGTGTGGCTAGTTCTGGAGCACAAGTCTTCAACACGACAGCCGGGATGTTGTCGGGGCCTTTGCTGTATCCAGTGCGCTCAGCCATTTCTTGATATCACGTGGAGTGAATCGAATTGTCTGAAGACTGGCTTCTGTGATGGGGGGGACCTCAGGCACTCGACACTTCTGGCTGAAGATGGTTGCAAACGCTTCAGCCTTGTCTTTTGCACTCACATGCTGGGCTCCGCCATCATTGAGGATGGGGATATTCTTGGAGTCTCCTCCTCCTCCTATTAGTTGTTTAATTGTCCACCACCATTCACGACTGGATGTGGCAGGCCTGCCACACAGTATTCCCAAGTTCAGGTCATTAATATATATCAAAAGAGCATTGGTCCTAATACCGACCCCTAGCTCACTTCTCTCCAATCTGAAAAACAACTCTTCACAATTATTCTCTGCTTTCTGTCCCTTAGCCAATTTAGTTTTAACGCTGCCACTGACACTTTAATCCCATGGGCTTTAATTTTAATAAGAAGTCTATTATGTGGTACTTTGCCAAACACGTTTTGGAAGTCCATATACACAACATCAACCGCCCTACCCTCAACAACCCTCTCCGTTACTACATCCAAGAACTCAATCAAATTAGTCAAACACGATTTGCCTTTAACAAATCCAATCTAAATTTTAGTTATTAACCCACAATTTTCCAAGTGACAATTAATTTTGTCCCAGATTATTGTCTCTGAAAGTTTGCCCACCACTGATGTTAGGCTGACTGGTCTGTAGTTTCTGGGCTTATCCCTCTCTCCTTTTTAAAACAGGGCTGTAATGTTTGTAATCCTCCCATCTTCTGGCACCACTGAAGAGCATTGGAAGATTATTAAAGACAGAGTAAAGCTCCCTCTACACTATCCCTTCAAACACTCCCAGGGTGGTTACAGCACGGGTTAGATACAGAGTAAAGCTCCCTCTACACTCTCCCCATCAAACACTCTCAGGTCAGGCACAGCACGGGTTACATACAGAGTAAAGCTCCCTCTACACTATCCCATCAAACACTCCCAGGGTGGTTTCTGTTATGTATTGTGTGTTCTCCTCCCACCTGTGGTGGCGCTGTCACAGCAGATAAATGGTTGGGTGTTCTCTTGGTTAAGTTTAGCTCTCTTTGTTCAGAACTCTCCAGAACTTCCCTTTCCCTTCGAATAAAGCACTTCATGTTTGAATCTCTGAGTTCTGAGTTCTAATTGTGTCTAGGTAAAAAAGGTGGCGATGAGGAGCGGATGAATCTGCGTACGTTACGGGTGCAGTGAGTAAACAGAAATTTAAATTTGAAACGTGAGATGGCTACTATATTAGGAAACATCGGTGATTTTGATGAAAATGTGGAGCAATGGAGCGCTTATACGGAACATTTTGACTATTTTGTCTTGGCGAATGCGGTGGCAAATGAAAAGGTCATGCCTACCTTTTTGAGTGTAATGGGGCCGAAGACATTCAATTTACTTCGCAGCCTTGTGTAGCTAGATAAGCCAGGAACTAAAACATATAAGCAACTAGTGGAAATTCTTGGAGCACATTTTTCACCAAAACCTCTGGTTATTGCTGAGAGATTTAGATTTCACAAACGGAATCAAGAGGATGGGGAATCAGTGACGATGTTTATTGCTGCTTTAAAAAGGTTGTCAGAACACTGCCAGTTCAAGGAGGTGCTGAATGACACCATTAGAGACAGACTTGTGTGTGGTCTGCAAAGTGCAGCCACACAGAAGCGACTTCTTACTGAGGACAACCTTACTCTTGAAAAGGCCATTGAAGTTAGTGTCTCCATGGAGATGGCGGAAAAGGAGGCTCACCAGTTGAGTTCAACAGGGAGAGTTCACAAGGTGTCGTCTGAGCCTAAAGGTGCGCGGAACGACACATGTTACCGTTGTGGGAAAACGGGCCATCACGCTAATGATTGCTGGTGTACAGAGCTGGAATGCCGAAATTGTGGCAAAAAGGGTCACATTGAACACGCCTGTAGAGGTAAAAAAAGAACAGACAGAGCTGGGAAGCATGGAAGCAAAATGTCTGTATTTGGACAAGAAAGGAAAAAGAGTGTTCATTCAGTGCAGTATGATGGAACAAGCAAAACAGAGGGGAGCGACACCTCTGAAGAGGAAGAGGTGCACATACTGACGGTTGCAGGTGGTTCAAATGGCTACTGGGTGTCACCACTGGTGGAGGGACAATCAGTGTGGATGGAGGTGGACACAGGCGTGGCTGTGTCCCTTGTTTCAGACACTGTCTACAACAAAATGCTAAAGCATCTTACCCTTCAGCCAACAAACATTGTGCTAAAGACGTATACCGGCGAACCTGTGGCCATGAGAGGCGCCATTGAGGTGACAGTTAAATTGAACAGACAGACTGCAAAACTGCCACTATAAAGGGAAATTACCCATCGCTACTGGGACGTGCGTGGCTAGAGAAAATCACACTGGACTGGCCTGCAGTCCGCATGATGTCAAAAGGGGAGTCAGGTCTGACTGCAGTGTTAAACAAACATGCAGAACTCTTCAATGGGGAACTTGGGAGCATGAAAAAGATCAGCGTGAGACTGGACATTAAACCTGACAGCAAGCCGAAGTTTCACAAAGCCCGACCTGTACCCTATGCAATTAGGCCAAAAGTTGAGGCTAACTTGGAGGCCTTAGTCAAGAATGGAGTCCTGGAGCCTGTGAGCGTGAGCAAATGGGCCATACCCATTGTTCCTATCCTGAAAAAGGATGGGTCTGTTCGAATCTGCGGGGATTTTAAAGTGACTATTAACCCGGTGCTGTCTGCGGAACAGTACCCTCTTCCCCTCATTGATGATCTTTTTACGGGCCTGGCCGGAGGGCAAAAGTTCAGCAAAATAGACGTATGCCAGGCTTATCTACAAATGCATGTCAATGACAAATCAAAGGAGCTGCTGACAATTGTGACACACAAGGGGCTATACAGGTACTGCCGCCTTCCGTTTGGAATTACGTCGGCCCCTGCTCTATTCCAAAGGGCAATGGATCAGATTTTGAATGGACTGCCAGGAGTCCAGTGCTACCTGGACGACATCCTTGTCACTGGGACAAATGAGGATCATCTTCTGAACTTGGATGCGACACTACAACGACTGAAAGGGTACGGACTCAGAGTTCCTAAAGACAAATGTGAATTCTTTCAGTCTTCAGTTGAGTACCTGGGGCATGTGATTGATGCTACTGGCCTGCATAAGGCGCTGTCAAAGGTCAAGGCGATCGTGGACGCCCCAGCACCCCAGAATGTGAGCCAGTTACGTTCATTTTTGGGGCTACTTAACTACTATGGGAAGTTTATTCCAGACTTAGCAACATTGCTGAAGCCGTTACATCAGTTGCTATGTCAAGGCAAAACATGGAAATGGACTGAACTGTGCAACGAAGCTTTCGCCCAAGCAAAGAAAGCATTGCTGAAATCGGAGGTCCTGACACACTTCGACCCAAAGCTACCCATGCAGCTAGCATGTGATGCATCACCATATGGTGTGGGAGCAGTCATATCCCACATCATGCCTTCGGGTGAAGAGAAACCTGTCGCCTTCGCATCACGCACCTTGAACAAGGCCGAGAGTAACTATGCGCAGATTGAGCGCGAGGCCTTGGGAATCGTTTTTGGAATTCGAAAATTTCATCAGTACCTGTTTGGGAGAAGGTTCACACTCCTGAAGGACCACCGTCCGTGACTTCAATCTTCGGGCCCCACACCGGAATTCCGTCTCTCGCTGCAAGCAGGATGCAAAGGTGGGCTTTACTGTTGTCAGGACACACATACGACATCAAATATCGCAAATCAGACTTGCACGGCAACGCAGACGGTCTCTCGAGGCTACCCTTGCCTGTTACTCCCCCAGAGCCTCGTCAGATAGACATCTTCTACTTTAGACAAGTGGAGGGAGCACCTGTCACTGCAGTTCAGGTGCGAAGGTACACCCGCAACAATCCAGTCCTGTCTGAGGTAATGGACGATGTCATTCGAGGGAGAGCTATAGGAGATTCTCCTAGTTTGAAACCTTACGTTTCAAAAAGAAATGAGCTCTCCGTCCAGGCAGGTTGTCTTCTTTGGGGACGCAGTGACATCATCCCGCCACCTCTGAGGGAACCTATACTGCAACAACTTCATACAGGCCACAGTGGGATGGTTCGGATGAAGGAAATGGCAAGAAGCTACTTCTGGTGGCCAGGTCTCGATGGGAATATTGAGGAGAAAGCCAAAACATGTTCCCCATGTCAAAGGGTCCAGAATGTTCCACAGCTGACAACCCAACACCCCTGGGATTCACCTGCAGAAGTGTGGCAGCGAGTACATGTGGACTTCACCGGTCCTTTCGAAGAGAAGATGTTTATGGTGGTTGTGGACGCTCATAGCAAGTGGCCGGAGGTCGCTGTGATGAGGTCTACCACGGCAGAGAAAACAATTGAGAAACTTGGTGAGATGTTCAGCCATTATGGCTCACCAGAACAACCCGTAAGTGTCAACGGTCCACAATTTGTATCACAGGAGTTTGCAACCTTCCTGCATGTGAATGGTGTCCAACACATCAGGTCTGCGCCCTATCATCCCTCTACTAACGGCCAGGCAGAAAGGTTCGTGCAAACTTTGAAGCACGCCTTGAAGGCATCGCAAGGTCAGGGCTCAATCCACCAACATCTGAACAGCTTCCTGTTGTCCTACAGGAACGAGCCGCATGCCACAACCAAAACTTCCTCCGCTTCGCTCATGATGAAGAGGCAGTTGCGGACAAGTTTTGACTTACTCAAACCTCCAAGGGCAGAACAGGTTGTCCATCATCAACAACAAACTCAAGTTGAAAAGAGAGAGAAAAGAGCCAAGGAGAGGCGGTTTCATCCGGGAGAGCACGTCCTAGCTCGAAACTACAACACTGGACCGAAATGGGTTCTTGCTACGGTGATCGTGCAGACGGGCCCTGTGTCTTACACGGTTGAGACTGCTGAGGACATCGTCTGGAGAAGACACACAGATCAACTGTTGCTAGGAGCAGAGACAGCCACAGAGGCTCCAACGGCTGGTTGGCCTGAACTGCTTCCGGATGATACCGCAAACCAGCATCCTTTGCCACAGTGCTCTTCTCCAACACAGGAAGTCAAAGAGACTGTTCCACCTGTGCAAACTCCTGACTTTCAATTGACACAATTTTCACAATTCAAATCGCTTTATTGGCATGATAAGTTACATCTTATGTTGCCAAAGCATCAAAATACATTTATGGTTTACCACATAAACGCAGTTCTATTCATACAGTGTATAAACAGGTATATCCCTGAGTGTATAAATATACATTCGCATTGTTTATATATATTCTTTTCTTAGTTTACTGGTTGGCTCTCTGTTCATGGCAAGCTGTAACATAGCGTGCCGCCAGTGTTATACAGCTTCTCTCCTCTCCCAGTAGGAATGGGAGTTTTTGGTTGTCATTCAGATTTCTGAAATCAGGGCATATTTGTGAGAATTTTTGGTAGAAATTCTCCCTGATGCCCTGATATTTTCCACAAGCTGTGAGGAAGTGCATCTCTGTCTCCACCACTCCCTGACTGCAGTGCGAGCATATCCTGTCCTCTCTTGGCAGCCTGGTCTGCCTGTGTCTGCCTTTTTCGATCGCTAGGCTATGTTCGCTAAGTCTGTACCTTGTCAAGGTTCTTCTCAGTTTGTTATCCTTTACCATGGTCAGGTAATCAGCTATGTTGTATTGTCTGTTTAGGGCCAAGTAGCAATTGAGTTTGCTTTGGGTTTTTGTTGTTTCTGCCCAATATGTCAGATATTTTTCCTTTTGCTTAGCGACGATTGTGTTGGGTCGAATTCTTTGTGTTACCCTGTCACTGTCCTGGGGCTGGTTATTGTTAGTATTGTTAGTAGTTACTTCACTGAGTCCCAGGACTAGTTGACTGAGGGTATTCTTCTTTATGGTCAGCTCTTGGCATTTCAGGGTGTCGTAGTGATAGCATTGGGGATTGCTCATTTGTAGGTGATTCCAAAATTTGGTGGCTCTTTTTTGGATAGTGATTATCACATAGACACAGGCACCTTCTCCATCTAGGCCTGTGTCAATGCCTACTGCTGTGGAAGCCAGCGATGACTGCCGGTATCCTGTCAGAGAGCGGCGGCCTCCAAGACGCTTGGATCTGTAGGCTTAGCGACTTACCCACAAGACTGGGGCAGAATAAACCCCAGGGTAAAGTCAGGGGTTGAGGCAGTCTACCTCTACCCTAGGTTAGTCGAGTGCATTGAAAGTAACTTACCTGTTGAGGTATAATGTGGACCTTCCATTTAAGAGGGGAGGAATATGTTATGTATTGTGTGTTCTCCGCCCACCTGTGGTGGTGCTGTCACAGCAGATAAATGGTTGGGTGTTCTCTTGGTTAAGTTTAGCTCTCTTTGTTCGGAACTCTCCAGAACTTCCCTTTCCCTTTAAATAAAGCACTTCATGTTTGAATCTCAGAGTTCTGAGTTCTAATTGTGTCTAGGTAAAAAAGGTACCGACACAACAGTTTCAGTACAGAGTAAAGCTCTCTCTACACTGCCCCATCAAACACTCCCAGGGCAGGTACAGCACAGGTGAGATGCAGAGTAAAGCTCCCTCTACACTGTCCCATCAAACACTCCCAGGGCAGGTATAGTTCGGGTTAGTTACAGAGTAAAGCTCCCTCTACACTGTCCCATCAAACACTCCCAGGGCAGGTATAGTTCGGGTTAGTTACAGAGTAAAGCTCCCTCTACACTGTCCCATCAAACACTCCCAGGGCAGGTATAATTCGTGTTAGTTACAGAGTAAAGCTCCCTCAACACTGTCCCATCAAACACTCCCAGGGCAGGTATAGTTCTGGTTAGTTACAGGGTAAAGCTCCCTCTACACTGTCCCATCAAACACTCCCAGGGCAGGTATAGCTCGGGTTAGTTACAGGGTAAAGCTCCCTCTACACTGTCCCATCAAACACTCCCAGGGCAGGTATAGCTCGGGTTAGTTACAGGGTAAAGCTCCCTCTATCATTTGATGGGTCAGTGTAGAGAGAGATTACTCTCTGCCTCTAGAATGTGCCTCAGCCCCCTCCTGAGAAGAGTCCCCCTTTCAGCACCAGTGTGATATTTGTTCAGTCCTATACCAATCATCCTGTGAGTGAGATTAGTGCTGAATTAGGACCAGGATTGTGTTACAGGGTCTCACTGGGCTGGGACGCCAAACATGTTTCATGTAGGAACCTTGAGATCGACAGACAGTTACATCCATTGCATCATTCTGAGGTTGGACATTACCAAGCACCACCCAGTACGCATCCTTGCTTTAAGGAATTTGTGTTGTACAACCAATATTGCTGGACTTTGCACAAGGCAATGCAGGTTTTCCTCAGTTGCTGCAGGGTAATCCACAGACACTGGGGGTTATTTTGGCCAAAGTTTGAAAACAGGCCTGTTTGAAAGTCTGGATTCAGCACACAATTTCGGTCCTAATTACGGATTACCATAATTTGAACTTGCCTGGAGAGGCTAAACCAGAAACCTGGAGGTTTAGCACTCAAGTGCTGATCAGATGCAATTATCGTGGAGCAGTATATCTGGGCTCCGCACACCCACTTCCACTGAAGGTGCGGAGCGCTCTGGCTGACACACAGCGGCAGGTTTCAGGATGGCTCAGGGACCGAGGGGGAGGGCGCACAGGTTCTCGGACCCGGCACTGGAGGTCCTGGTGGAGGAGGTCCAGAGGAGGGGGGATGTCCTGTACCCACAGGGGGGAAAGAGTCCACCTCGCCCTCCTGTCCCTCCTGTCCCTCTCTCCTGCAGCAGCTGGTGCTGCTCTGCCTGGCCTCATCCCCTCCTCCCATTCCTCCTGCATTCCAAGGGGGCCCCCTCGCACGATGCCCGATGTCCAAGCACGCCCTTTCTCCTGGTGCCTCCGATAAGGTGTCCAATAAGGTGGAGTGGCACAGCACCCACTCTCTTTAGGTGAAGTCCTCAGGGAATTTCTGGAATACATATTGCTCGAGTGTTGGTGAAGTCTTGACAAAGTGTCCCAGAAAGTCTCCCGATGTGTTTCAGAGGTCCTTTTCACAGCTCCAGCAGCAATGACCATGAAATGGGGAGTATCCCTTTAAAAGTAGTGCTTGAAATTGACATCAGCGCCGTGTTTACCCCCAATCAGCGGGTCACTGTTAGGAGAGGGCGTTAGGACAAGCACTGGCCACCAAAATGCCGCACAGCCTCGTTAATGAGCGCTAGCGGGCATTTTAAGTGGCAATCAGCTGTTTAACGATCCTTCAGGCAGCCGTTCCTAGCGCTGGCTTCATCTCCTTTACCAAGATGGTATCTTGGGCTAAACGCAGGCTAAACTGGCGTTTCAGCTCAAGACCCCATCTTGGCCGCCTCGGAAGATAGTTCGCACCTGAACACGCTGCCAAACATCGCCCATTGGCTGGTGTTGTCTTGCAGTGCCCTCCAGTGGTTAAATGATGAATGTGACGCCATCACTTCAGCAAACACTTGGGTACAGCTGGACACTGGGGGGTCAGCGCTGCTGCCCGCAGCCTTCCTGCTCTGTACCAGCTATCAACACAAGGCAGCTGTCACTGAGCTTCTTTAGAGGAAGAACGGCAACAGCCCTATTAAGGAGGAATACCCACCACTGAATGCCACATACATCTCCCCCACCTTCATCCAGTGTGTCACTGAGCTGGGTCTCCTCTGTGGTCTGTGCTGAATTAGTTACATAGAATTACATAGAATTGCACAGAAACAGGCCATTCGGCCCAACTGGTCTCTGCCAGTGTTTATGATCCACACAAGCCTCCTCCCACCCAACTTCATCTAACTCTATCAGCATAACCTTCTATTCCTTTCCCCCTCTTGTGTTTATTTAGCTTCCCCTTAACTGTATCTATACTATTCACCTCAACCACTCCCTGTGGTAGCGAGTTCCCCATTCTCACCACTCTCTGGGTAAAGAAGTTTCTCCTGAATTCCTTATTGGATTTATTAGTGATTATCTTATATTTATGGCCCCTAGTTCTGGTCTCCCCCACAAGTGAAAACTCCTTCTCTACGTCGACCCGATCGAACCCCTTCATAATCTTAAAGGCCTCTATCAGGTCGCCCCTCAGCCTTCTCTTTTCTAGAGAAAAGAACCCCAGCCTGTTCAATCTTTCCTGATAGCTAAAACCTCTCAGTTCTGGTATCATCCTTGTAAATCTTTTTTCACCTTCACCAGAGCCTCTGTATCCTCTTTATAATATGGAGACCAGAACTGAACACAGTGCTCCAAGTGTGGTCTAACCAAGGTTCGATACAACTTTATTATAACTTCTCTACTTTTCAATTCTATCGCTCTAGAAATGATCCCCAGTGCTTTGTTTTCTTTTTTTTGGCCTTATTAACCTGTGTTGCTACTTGTAGTGATTTGTGAATCTGTACCCACAGATCCCGTTGCTCCTTTACCCCAGTTAGACTCTTATTTTACCAGGAGTGTGTGGCCTCCTTATTCTTCTTACCAAAATACACCACCTCACACTTATCATTATTGAAAATCATTTGCCAATTCACAGCAATTATGCAAGTTTATTAATGTCTTCTTGTATATTGTCGCAGTCTTCCTCTGTATTACCTATACCCACCAATTTAGTGTCATCCACAAATTTTGATATTGTACTTCCAGTTCCCGAATCCAGATCATTAATGTAAATGGTGAACAACAGTGGTGCCAGCACCGATCCCTGTGGAACACCACTTCCCACCTTCCACCAGTCTGAGTAGCTACCTTTAACCCCTACTCTCTGTTTTCTGTTTTGCAGTCAGCTCGCTCTCCAATCTGCTGCTTGTCCCCCGACTCCACATGCACTGATCTCATGAGTCTACTATGGGTACTTTTTCAAAGGCCTTTTGAAAATCCAAGTATATTACATCCACTACATTACCTTTGTCTACTCTTTCTGTTTCTTCTTCAAAGAATTCAATAAGGTTGGTCAAGCATGACCTTCCCTTTTGAAATCCGTGCTGACAATCCTGAATTATATTTTTGGTTTCCAGTGGGGAAAAATTTGGTTGGTTAGCGCCTCCTGTTAGTGCCTCCAGGGGGCGCAAATGGGGCGCTAGGAACTTAGCGCCCAAGCGTGGCGACTTTAGCGTGCCGGTCACCTAACCAGGGGCCGGTCACCCAATCAGGGGCCGGTCACCCAATCAGGGGCCGGTCACCCAATCAGGGGCTGGTCACCCAATCAGGGGCTGGTCGCCCAATCAGAGGTTGGCCACAATCCACATGTGAATAAATCCACAAAATCACTGCTACCTAATCTCAGCGAATCCATTTCCTGTACAACGTAGGTACTGGTGGGGGGAGTGGTGTGGGGGGGCAGCGGGGGGTGTGGGGAGGACACGTACACTCAACACACATACTATTCAGCTGTGTAAGGTGCATTTTATAAACATCTCGCAAAGCTCTCACTAATACACTAACAGACCCCCTTCTTTCTTGCAGGTGAGAGTCACGCTCAGCATGAGGCAGGAGGCCGAGCCCGGAGGAGGATTCAATGTTTTTTTTCGATGTTGACCATTCTGTTTAAAAATAAGAACTGTTCTAAAAATTCCTCATCACCTGTTGGGCATAAACTGCACACTTTTTAAAAATTGGGCCCTTGGTCTCTACAACCCCCTTATCCTAGGGAGCGGTTTAATAGATTTCAAAAACATATTATTGTATTCCATATAAAATATCCCCTGCCCTCCCACCCACTTCATTTTTAATAATGCTCAGAACAACTCTTCCAAAAACTTCTGAAGAAATCTCTTCACCCATTTGATTCGAAAGGATTTTTTCTTCAAATCAGTGCCTGGGAAGTTGCGTCCTCCCTGATCACTCCGTCCAATGACAGCAACCAAGACAAAAGCAAAACACTGCGGATGCTGGAAATTTAAATATAAACAGGAAATGCTGGAAATTCTCAGCAGGTCAGGCAGCATCTGTGGAGAGAGAAACAGAGTTAACGTTTCAGATTGATGACCTTTCGTCAAAACTGGAAACAGTTGGAGATGTTACAGGTTTTAAGCAAGTACAGGGGCAGGGAAAGGGGGGAGGAGAAAACAACAAAAGGGAAGGTCTGTGATAGGGTGGAAGACAGGAGAGATTAAATGACAAAAGGGATGATGGTACAAGGCAAAAGGAGATGGTAATGGGACAAGTTAAGAAACAAAAGATGGGTCTAAAGGAGGTGTAAATGGTAACAGCAGAATCATCAACAGCTGCTGTCCGAAAAAATGAGGGCAGTTGATATGATCTGAAATTGTTGAACTCAATGTTGAGTCTGGAAAGCTGTAAGGATGGAATCGAAAGATGACGTGCTGTTCCTTGAGCTTACGCTGAGCTTCATTGGAACAGAGTAAGAGGCCGAGGACAGAGAGGTCTGAGTGGGAGTAGAGCGGAGAATTAAAGTGACAAGTGACCGGAAGCTTGGGGGTCACCCTTACGGACTGAACGGAGGTGTTTAACAAAGCAGTCGCCCAATCTGTGTTTGGTCTCCCCAATATAGAGGAGATCGCATCGTGAGCAGCGAATACAGTATACTAAATTGCAAGAAGTACAAGTAAATCACTGTTTCATCTGGAAAGGGTGTTTGGGGCCCTGGACAGTGGGAAGTGAGGAGGTAAAAGGGCAGGTGTTGCATCTCCTGCGCTTGCACAGGAAGGTGCCGTGGGGAGGGGTGATTGAGGAGTGGAGCAGGGTGTTGCAGAGGGAGCGGTCCCTTCGGAATGCTGAAAGGGGAGGTGAGGGGAAGATGCCTTTGGTGGTGGGATCACGTTGGAGGTGGCGGAAATGGTGGAGGATGATCTGTTGAATGTGGAGGCTGGTGGGGTGAAAGGTGAGGACAAGGGGAACCCTATCATGGTTCTGGGGAGGGAGTGGCAGGGGTGAGAGCAGAAGTGCGGGAAAGGGAACGGATACAGTCGAGGGCCCTGTCAACCACGGTCGAGGGAATCCTCTGTTGAGGAAAAAGGAAGACATATCGGAAGCACTAGTATGGAAGGTGGCATCATCGGAACAGATGCGGCAGAGACGGAGAAACTAGGGGAATGGAATAGAGTCCTTACAGGAAGTGGGGTGGGAGGAAGGGTAGACAAGGAAGCTGTGGGAGTCAGTGGGCTTATAGTGAATGTTTGTTGAAAGCCTATCCCCAGAAATGGAGACAAAGTAGAGGATGGGAAGAGTCGGAGATGAACCATGTGAAGGTGAGGGAAGGGTGGAAATTGGAAGCAAAGTTAATGAAATTTTCCAGTTTGGGGCGAGATCAGGAAACGGCACCGATAGAGTCATCAATGTACCAGACCTGAGTAGGACTCGAACAAAGAATTTTCCACATAGCCCTCAAAAAGCCAGGCATAGCTAGGGCCCATGCGGGTTCCCATAGCAACACCCTTTATTTGGAGGAAGTGAGCGGAATCAAAAGAGAAGTTGCTCAATGTGACAACAGGCACAGCCAGGTGGAGGAGGGTGGTGGTGGATGGGGACTGGTTGGGCCTCTGTTCAAGGAAGAAGTAGAGCACCCTGAGGCCATCCTGGTGAGGGATGGAGGTGTAGAGGGATTGGATGTCCATAGTGAAAAGGAGACGGTTGGTCTTACGTTCATTAATAAATAGACATTCTTATTATGAACACAGCTAGCTTTTGCTAGACACTTTTATTGAGCACATGTGGATTAGGTACAGTATCTGTAGAGGCATCCATCTTGACTGCTGCCTTGTGGGTAGCCTAGTGCCTCATGGGTAATGTAGTCTTAATATACATACAGCTGGGTAGTGTAGTCTTATATACATACAGCTATATACAGCTCTACACAGCTCTACGGCTCCACCTAGTGTCCACTATAGAATGACATGTTATTGATCATTACATCCCCCTTTCTTTGAGGTTTAACAAAATCAATATCAATCAACTTTCAAGAAAACAATAAAGATAATATCAGTAACACTTTTGTTAGTGCTCTATAAACATAAACATTTTCAAAACAGTCAACACATTTTCAAAGCTTTACATTGTACTCAAAGATTAAGTCTATCAGGCTTTTTTACTTCACGTGTGGATCTTCTCAACACGGGTAAGTCTGATGTGTCTTCATGGGATTGTTCTGGTGGTGAATGACAAGATGCAGTTGCGGCATTGTCATCAATCTGGTCTTGAATAGTCTCTTGTGTTTTTAGGAGGGAACGGCGGTTCCTCCTGAGAATCTGTCCTTCCTCAGTTCTAACAGTGTATGACCTTGGTCCTACTTCCTCAAGAACTGTAGCTTTCCTGTTCCATGCATCTGGATCCTCAATCCTGACAACATCATCCCTTGTCAATGGTTTTAGAGTTTTGGATGACTTGTCATAGTATGATTTCTGTTTCAGCTTTAACAGTTGAAGTCTCTGTCTCAGTTCCTCACTTTGCTGTTCTTTTGCACAGCAGGGTAGCGTGGTGCGCAACCTGCGACCCATTAGTAGTTCAGCAGGTGAAGAACCACAGTCTAAAGGTGAGGCTCGGTAGCTCAGCAGGGCGAGATAAGGATCAGACTTGCTTTCTGTCGCTTTCTTCAGTAGCTGCTTGAGAACTTGAACACCTTTCTCTGCCTTACCATTTGACTGAGCATACAAAGGACTGGATGTGATGTGCTGAAAGTCATAATGTGCTGCAAACTGTTGCCACTCCTTACAGTTGAAGCACGGACCATTGTCGCTAACGGCAATCCTGGGAATTCCACGTCTGGTGAAGATGGATTTCACATGCATTATGACACTGCTTGCTGTGGTGCTTGAGAGCAGCGCCACCTCAGGATAGTTAGAATAGTAGTCAATCACTATTAGATAGTCTTTACCATTTAAATGAAAAAGGTCCATACCAACCTTTTGCCATGGTGCTGTTGGTATGTCAGCTACTATCATTGGTTCCTTTGCTTGTTTGTTTTGGTGTTTCTGACATGTCTCACATTTGCCTATCATGTTCTCAATGTCCTTATTTATGCCAGGCCAATAAACAGTGTCTCTTGCCCTCCTTTTGCATTTTTCAATTCCGAGGTGTCCCTCATGAATCCTTCTGAGCATGTCTTGACGTAGAGCCTGTGGAATGACTATTCTGTTCTGTTTTAGTAATAGTCCACTTGCGACACTCAATTCTGACCTTATGTGAAAATATTTTGGACAGGAACCTTTTGGCCAACCATGATGAATGTTCTCTATTACTGTTTGTAATACTGTATCTTTTACTGTTTCTTCTGCTATTTGCTTTGATTTTGTGTCTGACACGGGCAGCGCAGCAGTGACCATACTCACATGAACATCCGCGTCTTCTTCAGTAGAGCTCACATGACTCATTGTGGGTGCTCGGGATAGTGCATCTGCTAACACTATGGCCTAGAAATTCAGTGGGCCTTGCGCCCACTTAGCGCCTAAAGAGGTCTTCTGCGCCGGCGGGGTTGGTAGCGTGGAAATTGAGTGCAGCATTAATGGCGGTGGTAGCCGGTAGCGCTGCGCCGGCACCGATGATGTCATCAGTGTGCGCAGCACCCCGGTTCCGCCCCGATGCCGGCCCGATGCCCATATTCAGTTGCGGTCGCCTCTTCCGCAGCGGCCGCAAACAACGTTCATGAAACACGGCCTTCATGCAGCGTTAGTGGGGCGCATAAAGGTGGAGGTGCGGCCGGCCGCTTTTTCGGCGGCCGCCTGCCCGCACCTCCCTCCCCGGCCTCCTACACCACCCCCCCCGCGGCATTGGTGGCTGATTCCCGCGAGCCCGGCACTTCTCCGTGGTGCTGGGCTCATTTGCCGGCAGAATCCAGCGGCGATCTCACGGCTGCAGGCAGCTCCTCCTTAAGAGAAGGAGGAGGCCTGCAGTACCCCAGCCTGCCGCACCGCATCGGGTGGCGCAGCGGCAGCTGGAGCGCTGAAATTCACTTTCAGTGCCCCAAGCGGAGGCGGGCACACCCTGGAACAGTGCCCGGTTCCGACTTGGGGCGCTAAAAGTGAATTTCTGGCGGGCGCAGCGGGCTCCGGGCACTGCGCAAACTTTTGGGCGCAACTGAGCTGGCGGGGCCATACCTAATTTCTAGGCCTATGTATTTGCCTGGTGTGTAGATCAGTTCAAAGTCATATCTTTGCAGCTTCATCATGAGTCGTTGAATCCTTGGAGACATCTCATTCAGGTTTTTTTTTATGGTAGCAACCAGAGGGCTGTGGTCTGTCTCAACTGTGAAGGTGGGAAGTCTATATATGTAGCCATGAAACTTTTCTAGTCCAACTACCAAGCCTAGACATTCCTTTTCAATCTGGGCGTATCGACACTCAGTATCAGTCATAGACCTGGAGGCATAGGCAACAGGCTTCCAATCTTCACCCTCTGCTTGTAGCAAGACCGCACATAGGCCATCTTTTGATGCATCCATTGACACTTTGATTCTTTTTGTTGGGTCAAAGAAGGTGAGTACAGGTGTGGTTGTCAGCACTGTTTTGAGTTTTATCCACTCTTGTTCATGTCTTTCTGTCCATGCGAACTCATTTGTTTTATGTAGCAGGTCTCGCAGACAGGCTGTCTTGGCTGACAAGTTAGGAATGAACTTTCCAATGAAGTTTATCATCCCCATGATGCGTAGCACTCCTTTTTTGTCAGTGGGTCGGGGCATTTTGAGTATGGCGTTTACTTTTTCCATATCTGGCTCTATTCCTTTACCAGATAGATTATCTCCTAGGAAAGTGACTTCCTGGATGCCAAACTGACACTTGGCTTTGTTGAGCTTCAGTCCATTCCGGCGTATGCTCTGTAGCACTTTAGTCAGTCCTTTTTGTGTTTTTCAGTGTGGAGCCCCAGATGATGATGTCATCAACATAGACCCGAACTCCTTCCAGACCTTCAATTATGTGTTCCATCGCTCTATGAAAGATTTCAGATGCAGATATTATCCCGAAAGGCATTCTGAGGAAACAATACCTGCCAAATGGTGTGTTGAAGGTACAGTATTTGGTGCTCTCTTCATCCAGTTTTAGTTGCCAAAATCCTTGTGAGGCATCGAGCTTTGTAAAGTATCTGGCACCTGACATTTCACTGGTGATTTCTTCTCGCTTGGGAATCTGGTAGTGTTCACGTTTTATGTTTGCATTTAAGTCCTTTGGATCCATGCATATTCTTAGATCATTGTTCTTTTTCTTTACACATACCATGGAGTTAACCCAGTCTGTTGGCTCTTCGACTTTCCTGATGACTCCTAGTGTGGTCATTCTGTCCAGTTCATTCTTGAGCCGGTCACGCAGGGGTGCTGGAACTCTTCGTGGAGCATGTACCACTGGCTGAGCATCCTCCTTTAGCTGGATCTTGTAAGTGAATGGTAGAACTCCAAATCCTTTGAACACATCCTGGAAATTATTCACTACAGAATCCACCGAGTCATCTGGTCTGCTTATGGCACAGTTTATACGGTAGACTCTCTTGACCAGTTCTAAGTCCTCACAAGCTTTGTCACCCAGTAGTGAATCAAGTCTTTCAGCCACAACAGAAAACATGAGATGATGCACTTTGTCTTTGACTGTCACTTTAAGTCTGCATACTATCTATTTTCTGTCCATTATAGTCCTTCAGTAGTACTGACTTTTTCTGTATTTTGGGCTTTTCTTTCATATTGTTAATGTCACTCATACTGATTAAGTTTGCTTTTGCCCCAGTGTCTAGTTTCAAGGTAACTAATGCTCCATTCACCTGCAGTGGGATCATCCATTTGTCCTCTTTTACTGCATTAACTTTATGTTCAGCATTGTCCATTTCTGAGGGCTGCACATTTTCTGTATCCTTTTTGATATTGTCACATGACACCATTCGTACAAAAAATGTCTCACTTAAATCAGTGTCCTCAATTACATTAACTCATTGCCCTTTCTTAGTTTATACTTTTGAAAAGCATTGTTTGGCAAAGTGATTCTTTCCATTACACTTTGTGCACATTTTTCCAAACGCTGGGCATTGTCTTAACTGGTGTTTGTAACCACAGCGTTTACAATTAAAAATTTCATCCTCCGATTGCTTTTCATTTCTGTTCTGCCCACGTTTCTTCCCCTTGTAGGACACAGCACCGAGAGCAGCATTATCACTCATTACAATCGCATCATTATTGATTTCACTGAAAGTCTTCACGTGCTTTCGAGCTAGCTCGCTGGCTTGGCATATTTTCACCGCATTTTCCAAATTTAGTTCGGTTTCTCTCAACAGACGTTCCCTGACTTTTTTATCATGAATACCAAACACAATCTGGCCACGAATCATGGATGCTTTGAGCTCAGAGAAATTACATGTCTGTGCTTTCAGTTTCAGATCAGTTATAAAGCTATCAAAAGTCTCATTTTGCTGCTGTGTCTGAGAACAGAAGATGTATCTTTCATAGGTCTCATTCTTTTTGGGAGAGCAATGTGCATCAAATTTTTTTAGCACATCTTCTAATTTTTCTCTGTTCTCCTCTGGATTAAATACAAATGTATTAAATACCTCTATCACCTGTGGGCCTGCAACCATAAGCAGCAACGCTATCTTCCTTGCGTCTGGCTTTGTACCAAATCCGATGGCTGCAATGTAGAGTTCGAATTGTTGTTTAAAAGTCTGCCAATTATAGTCGATATTTCCTGTGAGTTTCAAACGCTCTGGTGGCTTCAAATTCTCCATGTCACTTTTCACAATTTTCAGCAGATCTTCACCATCCTGGTACCATCTTATGTTCATTAATAAGTAGACATTCTTATTATGAACACAGCTAGCTTTTGCTAGATACTTTTATTGAGCACATGTAGACTAGGTACAGTATCTGTAGAGGCATCCATCTTGACTGCTGCCTTGTGGGTAGCCTAGTGCCTCATGGGTAATGTAGTCTTAATATACATACAGCTGGGTAGTGTAGTCTTATATACATACAGCTATATACAGCTCTACACAGCTCTACGGCTCCACCTAGTGTCCACTATAGAATGACATTTTATTGATCATTACAGTTGGGGCCAGGAAACTGGAAACTGTTAAAGTGGAGGAGGGCGTCTGAAGAGTCACGGATGTAGATGGGACGATATTGGACAAGGGGAGAAAAAATAGAGTCAAGGCTAGGGTCCTGAATTTAAATAAAGGAAACTACGATGGTATGAGGCGCGAGTTGGGAAGGATTCATTGGGGAATGTTACTCAAAGTGTTGACGGTGGATAGGCAATGGCAAACATTTAAAGATCGCATAGATCAACTACAGAATTTGTTCATCCCTGTTTGGCATAAAAATAAAACAAAAAAGGTGACTCAACCGTGGCTAACAAGGGAAATTAGGGATAGCATAAGATCCAAGGAGAGGACATATAAATTGGCCAGAAGAAGCAGCAAACCTGAGGATTGGGAGCAGTTTAGGATTCAGCAATGGAAGACAATGGGATTAATTAAGCGGGAGAACATAGAGTATGAGAGTAAGCTTGCAGGGAACATAAAAACTGACTGTAAAAGCTTCTATAGATATGTGAAGAGAAAAAGATTGATGAAGTCAAGCGTAGATCCCTTGCAGTCAGAATCAGGGGAATTTATAATGGGGAACAAAGAAATGGCAGACCAATTAAATACATACTTTGGTTCTGTCTTCACAAAGGAGGACACAAATAACCTCCCAGCGATGTCAGGGAACATAGGGTCTAATGAGAGGGAGGAACTGAAATAAATCAGTATTTGTAGGGAAATGGTGTTCAGGAAATTGATGGGATTGAAGGTCGATAAATCCCCAGGGCCTGATAATCTACATCCTCGGGTACTTAAGGAAGTGGCCCTAGAAATAGTGGATGCATTGCTGGTCATCTTCCAAAATTCTATAGACTCTGGAACAGTTCCCATGGATTGGAGGGTAGCTAAAGTAACCCACTATTCAAAAAAGGTGGTAGAGAGAAAACAGGGAATTATAGACCGGTAAGCCTGACATCAGTAGTGGGGAAAATGCTAGAGTCCATTATAAAAGATGTAATAGCAGAGCACTTGGAAAACAGTGACAGGATCGGACAAAGTCAACATGGATTTAAAAAAGGTAAATCGTGCTTGACTAACCTACTGGAATGTTTTGAGGATGTAACTGGTAGAATAGATAAGGGAGAACCAGTGGATGTGGTGTATTTGGACTTTTAGAAGGCTTTCGATAAGGTCCCGCATAAGAGATTAGCGTGTAAAGTTAAGGCACATGGGATTGGGGGCAAGGTACTGACTTGGATAGAGAACTGGTTGGCAGACAGGAAGCAAAGAGTTGGAATAAACGGGTCTTTTTCTGAGTGGCAGACAGTGACTAGTGGGGTACCGCAGGGATCGGTCCTAGGACCCAAGTTATTCACAATACATATAAATGATCTAGGCAAGGGAACTAGATGTAATATCTCCAAGTTTGCAGATGACACAAAGCTGGGTGGGCGTGTGTGCTGTGAGGAAGATGCCAAGAAACTCCAGTATGATTTGGGCAGGTTGGGTGATTGGGCAGATGCATGGCAGATGCAGAATAATGTGGATAAATGCGAGGTTATACACTTTGGTGGCAAAAACAGGAAGGCAGATTATTGTCTAAACGGCAATAGATTGGGAGAAGGGGAAGTGCAATGAGACCTGGGTGTCCTTGTGCACCAGTCGCTGAGGGTAAGCATGCAGGTGCAGCAGGCGGTTAAGAAGGCAAATGGTATGTTGGCCTTCGTAGCGAGAGGGTTGGAGTACAGGAACAAGGATGTCTTGCTGCAGTTGTACAGGGCCTTGGTGAGACGACACCTTGAGTATTGTGTGTATTTTTGGTCGCCTTAGCTGAGGAAGTATGTTCTTGCCATGGAGGGAGTGCAGCGAAGATTCACCAGACTGGTACCTGGGATGGCAGGAATGACGTATGAGGAGAGATTGGGTCGATAGGGCTTATACTCGCTGGAGTTTAGAAGAATGAGAGGGGATCTCATTGAAACTTATAACATTCTAACAGGACCAGACAGACTAGATGCAGGAAGGATGTTCCCGATGGCAGGGGAGTCCAGAACCAGGGGTCACAGTCTAAGGATAAGGGATAAGCCAATTAGGACAGAGATGAGGAGGAATTTCTTCACCCAGAGAGTGGTAAACCTGTGGAATTCTCTACCACAGAAGGCAGTTGAGACCAATTCATTAAATATATTCAAGAAGGAGTTAGATATATTTCTTAATGCTAAAGGGATCAAGGAATATGGGGAGTAGGCAGGGAGAGGGTACTGAACTTGGATGATCAGCCATGATCTCATTAAATGGCGGAGCAGGCTCGAGGGGTTGAATGGCCTACTCCTGATCCTATCTTCTATGTTTCTATGTTTAAAATAGTTCCATGGGGCAAGAACAGACTGAAATGATGGGTCTACCAGGCAGTCCTGTTTGTGGATCTTGGGAAGGAGGTAAAAGCGGGCTGTGCGGGTTTGGGGAAGTATGAGGTTGGAGGCCATGAAGGGAAGATCTCCAGAGGATACATAGAAACATAGAAAAATAGGAGCAGGAGTAGGCCATTCGGCCCTTCGAGCCTGCTCTGCCATTCAATACGATCATGGCTGATCCTCTATCTCAATACCATATTCCCACTCTCTCCCCATACTCCTTGATGCCTTTTGCATCTAGAAAGCTATCTATCTCCTTCTTAAATATATTCAGTAACTTGGCCTCCACAGCCTACTGTGGTAGAGAATTCCACAGGTTCACCACCCTCTGAGTGAAGAAATTTCTCCTCATCTCAGTCCTAAATGTCCTACCCCGTATCCTGAGACTGTGACCCTTCGTTCTAGACCCCCCAGCCAGGGAAAACGTCCTCCCTGCATCCAGTCTGTCTAGCCTTGTCAGAATTTTATACGTTTCAATGGAATCCTCTCTCATTCTTCTAAATCCTAGTCGACCCACTCTCTCCTCATATGACAGTCCTGCCATCCCAGAAATCAGTCTGGTGAACCTTCACTGCACTTCCTCTATGGCAAGTACATCCTTTCTTAGGTAAGGAGACCAAAACTGCACACAGCACTCCAGGTGTGGTCTCACCTGTAGTGTATGTACCTTTAAGAGAGAACTACTTTTACAGCTCCTGTATACTGTAGTACCGGCAGTGACCACACCTGTATATAAGCCTTGAGCATGCCTCTGTACTGTTAGTCTTTAGACTACCCTCCTCCAGTAAACACCTGTTGATTGGTAATTTACAGCCTCCGTCTAGTTATTGGAAAGCATCATACTTTAACAATCACGGATTCAACAGTGGCGACGAGGTCGATTCGAATCTACCTGCAACTCTGCATTTCCTTTCAAGGATTCGCTCCGGGAGGACGGTGGAAGAAAGTCGAGGCCAGAAGCATGGGCGTCCACCATGAGCAACTGCCCAGTCATCCGGCAGAGAGTGAACATCGCAGGGGAGGCTGTTGAGAGCTGGGCTTGGTTCTCCAGCCACGACGATCCAGCAACAGACTGGCAACAGGTACAGCGCAGACCCATCCTGGACAGCGGCGGCTGGAGCTGACCGACGGCACAGAAAAGGCCGAGCAGCGTCGACAGGGTAAGAGAGAGGGTGAAGCGCACAGGGCGCAGCCGGGGGTTGAAGACCGAGTGGCGTCAACGGAAAACAAAAAAGAGAGAGAGGGTAAAGCACAGCCGGGGTTCAGCACCGAGCGGCGGCAACGAGGGAGGCGCACAGGAGAACGCACAGAGCACAGCCAGGGCTCAAGGGCTGAGCGGCGTCCGCGGGGAAAGAAAGGAAGCGCGGGAGACACCATTGAGCCGCGGAGAAGAAGGGAGAGCGCGGGAAGAAAGGAAAGCGCGGGTGACGCCATTTTGAGCCAGCGGAGAAGAAGGGAGAGCGCGGGAGATGCCATTTTAGACAGTTTAACCACACCCAGGGATGCCAAAGAGTGGCAGTGTCACTGTGTTCAACAATGAAGTCAAAGATTGGGCGACATATGTAGAACGCATTGAGGTGTACTGCAAGGCGAATGAAGTGCCAGATGCTAGGAAAGCACTGGTTTTGTTGAATTCCATGGGTGCAAAAACTTATGGCTTACTGCAAAACCTAATAACCCCAGAGAAGCCAGTGGATAAGGATTTCGAAAGCATAGTGGAAATCCTACAGGACCACTTAAACCCCACACCGCTGCTGATGGCAGTAAGATTTAAGTTCCACAAAAGGAACCAGCATAAAGCCGAAAGTAATGCTGAGTACTTAACGGAACTGTGCAAGCTATCGAAGCACTGCCAGTTTGGATTGGGACTAGCAGATACGTTAAGGGACAAGTTTGTGTGTGGGCTTCAAAGTGAAGGAACCCAGAAGCGGCTTCTATCAGAAAAGGATCTTACGCTGGACAAGGCTTTCAGCATTGCAGTATCACACGAAGCAGCCGCACGGGGCGCTGCAGAGGTACAACGGAGACCGCAAGAATATGGCACCAATGAAATGTCATATGGAGCAGGGAAGTGTTATCGCTGCGGCAGAACAACACACGACCAGAAGGATTGTTGGTTCAAGGACCAAGTGTGCAGACAGTGTGGAAAAGCAGGACACATAGCAAGAGTCTGCAAGTCAGGGAAGAAAACCAGCAGCAAGAAATCTCCACAGGAGAAGTACAAAAAGATACATAAGGTGATGGACAGTAGTTCAGATGAACAGAAAAGTGATACAGACTCCGGAAGCAAGGAGCTGGGTTGTCTGAAACTACATAAGGTAATCAAAATGGAGGATCACCAGACTATCTGGGTCACGCTCAAGATAGATGGAGTCCAAGTGAAAATGGAATTGGACACAGAATCAGCCCTAACAGTCATAAACCGAAGGGACTACAAGCGGCTATTTTCACAAACACCCTTGAAAGCTACAGAGATTGTCTTGAAGACGTACACGGGGCAAAAAGTCTACCCCAAAGGAAAAATAAGGGTGAACGTGATATACAAAGGCCAGGAAATACCCAAAATGGACCTATATGTATTGCCAGATGGAGGACCACCACTACTAGGACGTGAATGGATCCGGAAGATACAATTAGATTGGCATTCCATACAGGCACTGAAGGTTGAGGCCAAAAAGGATGACGACGTCACACCTGGATGACTGTCAAAAATGCTAACTGATGCACAAGAAGTGTACCAGGAGGGACTAGGAACACTAAAAGGCATAACAGCGACGATTAAAATAGAGGAAAATGCAAGCCCAAAGTTTTTTAAGGCCAGACCGGTGCCTTATGCAATCCGACCAGCCGTCGAAGCAGAGCTGGAAGGTTTGGAACGTTCAGGAGTACTGTCCAAAGCGGACTGGAGCGAGTGGGCTACACCCATCGTTCCTGTAATGAAGAGGTCGTTGAGTAATACGCCTGGGGAACCAAAGAAGGTCCGCAGCTGTGGGGATTTTAAGGTGACAGTGTACCCAGTCCTTCACACGGTACAATATCCGCTTCCACGGATTGAGGATATTTTCGCCTCACTATCTGGAGGTAAACGCTTCACTAAGATTGATCTGGCCCAGGCGTACCTGCAAATGGAGGTAGAAGAAGCCTCGAAACAATACCTCACGATCAACACTCATAAAGGTCTCTACCAATACAATCGGCTGGTGTTCGGGGTAGCATCGGCTCCGGCTATTTGGCAAAGGGCAATGGATCAAGTCCTGCAAGGGATTCCAGGGACCCAGTGTTATTTGGACGACATCCTGGTCACGGGTGAAAATGACAGTGATCACCTCGCCAACCTGGAGAAGGTGCTCACTAGATTAAAGGAGTATGGGCTACGAGCTAATCGCCACAAGTGCAAGTTTTTCCAGAAGCAGATCTCATATTGTGGCCACGTCATTGATGAAGAGGGGTTACATAAGTCCCCTGAAAAGATTGAGGCAGTAGTCAAGGCTCCAGCACCGGAAAATGTGTCACAACTGAGGTCGTTCCTCGGGCTGGTGAACTACTACCATGAGTTCTTACCAAATTTGTCTACAGTATTACACCCACTGAACACCCTTCTGCAAACGGGGGTACCATGGAAGTGGAATGACGAATGTAAACGAGCTTTCCAGAAGTGCAAAGAATTGATCACATCAAAAGAGGTGTTATCCCATTTCAACTCAGCACTACCAATTCGGTTGGCGTGTGATGCATCACCCTATGGTATTGGAGCGGTGCTATCGCACAAATTCCCAGACTGGTTGGAAAGGCCAGTAGCCTTTGCGTCTCGGTCACTAACCTCAGCCGAGCGCAACTACGCCCAGATTGACAGGGAGGCCCTCAGCCTAGTATGGGGAGTAAAAAAATTCAACCACTATCTGCATGGGCAGAAGTTCACCTTGCTGACTGACCACCAACCACTTGTCTCCATCTTTAATCCAAAGAAGGGCGTTCCGGTGATGACTGCACAACGGCTACAAAGATGGTCCCTTTTTCTAGGGGTGAACCAATATGAAATAGAGTATAAGGGCACGAAACAGCATGGAAACGCTGATGGGCTATCACGCCTGCCACTGCCTACTGCGGAGGAAGCACCAGCAGTGGACCCTATCGAAATATTTTATTCGTCGCTAATTGAACGCTTGCCAGTAACTAACGCGGATATACAGAAGGAGACCCGAAATGATCCGACACTGTCTCGGGTATATGATTTGACGGTGAAGGGATGGCCAACACATGGCGACTCACTGTTGCCAGCATTCTCATCCAGAAGAGAATGGCTGTCAGTATGCCAGGGGATAGTGATGTGTGGATCCCGAGTGGTAATTCCACCCAACTTAAGGGAGAGAGTGCTCAATGAGCTTCACGAAGGCCATCTGGGAGGGGTGAAAATGAAAAGCTTTGCTAGGGCTTATGTTTGGTGGCCGGGGATCGATCAACAAATTGAGGACCTAACAAAGAGCTGCTCAGGGTGCCAGAAGGTCCAAAATGCACCGCCACATGCCCCCCTACACCCATGGGAGTGGCCCTCTTCGCCATGGCAATGGGTGCATATTGATTTTGCTGGTCCATTCATGGACTCAATGTTCTTAATAGCAGTGGATGCGCACTCGAAATGGCCTGAGGTGATCAAAATGTCCTCCACCACTACAGAGAAAACGATTGCAGTCCTACGGACCATATTTGCCAGAAACGGCTTGCCAGAGCAGATTTGCTCTGATAACGGACCACAGTTTGTGTCCGAAGAGTTTCAGAAATTTACGAGAAGGAATGGGGTAAGTCATTACACATCCGCCCCGTATCATCCAGCCACAAATGGATTGGCTGAGAGGTTCGTACAAACCTTTAAAAAGGCAGTAAGGGCCATGTGCGACGATGACATTCCACTACAGCATAAGGTGGACAATTTCCTGTTAGCCTACAGAAATGCGACACATGCAGTTACCAACCAGACCCCGGCCATGATGTTCTTTAACCGAAGGTTGAGATCTCGTCTGGATTTGCTCAGACCAAATGTGCGAAGGAATGTTGAGGATAAGCAATTCCAGCACATCAATGAGAAGCCGACAAGGAGCTTCAATGTAGGACAACCAGTCTTGGCCCGCGACTACCAAACAGAGAAATGGCAACCCGGAACGGTATGCACACGGCAGGGGCCACTAATGTACAGAGTGGATGTCGGGGAGAACATTGTGAGACGCCACGTCGTCCAGATCCTAGCATCACAGGAACGAGTCAACCCCATGTCTCGCGTACCTGGGGATGAACCCGACATACCGGTAGCATCTACCTCAGAAACAGTAGCAGCGGAAACTGATGAACTAACCGACGAAAGGGGGCCAGAATCGCCTCTGCACCAAGAACAAGAACCTCAGGAAAGGCGCTATCCAGAAAGGATCAGGAAGCCGCCCCAAAGACTGAATCTATAAATGGACTATTTCAGTTTAATGTGCATGTTAAAGTGTTAACTGTTATTTGAATGTTATGGGTACTGTTAATCTAAAAGGGGAGGAATTGTAGTGTATGTACCTTTAAGAGAGAACTACTTTTACAGCTCCTGTATACTGTAGTACCGGCAGTGACCACACCTGTATATATGCCTTGAGCATACCTCTGTACTGTTAGTCTTTAGACTACCCTCCTCCAGTAAACACCTGTTGATTGTTAATTTACAGCCTCCATCTAGTTATTGGAAAACATTATACTTTAAGAATCACGGATTCAACATCACCAAGGCCCTGTATAATTGTAGTAAGACATCCTTGCTCCTGTACTCAAATCCTCTTGCAATGAAGGCCAACATACCATTTGCCTTCCTAACTGCTTGCTGCACCTGCATGTTTGCTTTCAGTGACTGGTGTACAAGGACACCCAGGTCCCTCTGTACATCAACATTTCCCAATCTATCGCCATTTAATTAATACTCTGCCTTTCTGTTTTTCCTACCGAAGTGAATAACTTCACATTTATCCACGTTATACTGCATCTGCCATGTATTTGCCCACTCACTCAACTTGTCTAAATCGCCTTGAAGCCTCTTTGCATCCTCTTCACAACTCACAATCCCACCTAGTTTCATGAGAGATCAGGTCAGGTCAGTCTTGGAAATGATGGCTTGATGTTCGGTGGTGGGTTGATGGTCCAGGGGGAGGTAGGTGGAGGTGTCAGAAAGTTAGCGTTCAGCCTCTGCAAGTTAGAGGTCGGATCGCCAAACAACAACAGCACCACTCTTGTCAGCAGGTTTAATTACAATGTTAGGGGTAGACCTGAGAGAACGGAGTGCTGCAAGTTCAGAGGGAGGTAGGTTCGAGTGAGTGAGGGCAGCAGTGAAATTGAGACAGCCAATGTCACACCGGTAATTCCCAATGCAAAGACCAAGATAGTGTGAAGGAATAGCCATGATTCAGAGAAATACACAATGGGGCAGAAATTCGGATCGGGGGCTTGCTGGGCGTGCAAGCCCCCGATCTGCACTTACCCGACGCGCCTGCCGTTCACCTCCAGGGACGCCTGGAATTCCTTTTTGAAAGGGAAGAATCCCGGGCAGCGTCTGACGTCACGCCGCCCAGGAGTGCAGCCAGCGCGAAGCCTGGAGCGCGCTGTGCAACTGAGACACGCCCCTTGAGGTCTCAGTTTAATAGGACACGCCCCCAATGTTTCTCACAAGCTGCTAAGCATTTTTACATAGCGAGCAGCATTTCAAATAGGTTTTTGGTATTTTTATGAAGCTTTTGGTAACTTTTATAAACTTTTAAAAACGTTTACATTATTTTGAAGAATCTGAAGTAGTTTTAAACAGAATTAAAGCAATTTAAAGACTTTTAAAAGCCCTGAAAGAATTTTTTTCATTCCATTTATTTATTTAGCAACGCCGTCATACGTGTCTTCACACTGTTCCCTTTGGGGAACTGTATGAAGTGGTGGAAGGATTTATGGCCGTGATTAACGCTCCTTCCGTGACCGTAACCATCTTTGTATCAGCCATTAGGGTGGTTAGTCCTATGGCGGGAGGGTTTTACGGGCTCCCACAAGCTATACAAGGAGGGGGGGCCACCCACACCCACGGACGCAAATATCCCACTGGATGTCAACCCAGAATTTAGAGCCGGAGCTCCGACTCCACTTGCCGGGACTGTCTGGAGCGGGGTTCGAAACCCTACCTCGTCTGGCCCAGCGGCGGGGATCCTACCGCTACGCCAAAGGCCCACTCCGATTAGCAACGTGAAATGGCTGGAATGAGCACAATTCACGGCATTAAAAGAACTCACAATTGAACTGATGATGACCTCAGCAATCTCCTCAACGAGGTGGAGGCGCAGCGCCTGCTCATCATTGGTAATGAGAAGTCCAAGGCGCCGCAAAAAGGACAGATAATAGCTTGGTCTTTCAAGTGGCAGCATAGGGCTCCAGTCACGGGGAGGGAAAAGGCGCAGGAAACGTATGGGTGTCACCTTTTGCGCGGAGTGGGCCTTTTGCGTAGCAGTAAGCATCCCCGCCGCTGGGCCAGAAGGAGTAGGGTTTCGAACCCCACTCCAGACAGTCCCGGCAAGTGGAGTCGGAGCTCCAACTATAAATTCTGGGTGGACATCCAGCGGGATACTTGCGTCCGTGGGTGTGGGTGGCCCCCCCCCCCCCTCAGATGGGTTGTGGGAGCCCGTAAAACCCTCACGCCATAGGACTAACCACCCTAATGGCTGGTATGAAGATGGTTATGGTCACGGAAGGAGCGTTAATGTGGCCAGAAATCCTTCCACCACTTCATACAGTTCCCGAAAGGGAACAGTGTGAGGATACGTACGACGATGACCTCTTGCGCAATGCACCTCCTTGGACCCTCAGCCGCAGATGCGAGGGGGCAAATCGTGCAATTGTTAAATTTTTCATTTTATTGACATGTAAAATGTTGGCCCAGTAATTCCGTTCCAAACGCGTGAGTACGGTCGGGGTAATCACGCGTCTGGCCGGAGGAAATGCCGGTTTTCAGCATGCACAGCGCATGTGGAGAAAACCGGCATTTCCTGTCCTCTGAACGAAGGGGTTCAGAGGCAGAACGCGTGCGACTGCACAGGCAGCGCGTGCGCAGTAAAATTCGCCGGTTTCATTCATGCTTTCAGTGAGGTTAAGTCCTTACAACTTACACATGAAAAAAGCATGAGTACAGTTGCTCCAGAGGCTGCGGAGGAAGATATATTTTATCATGGAGCTTCTGAAAGGCAATATTTTTGTTTGGGAAAGGGAGGAAAGTTATTTTAAGAAATGCTGAGGTAAGTTTTAAAGTTTATTTTTGTTTTTTAAAACGGGTTTTCAGTACTGTAGGTAGAAGGAGCAATTGTGGCTATGTGAATTGAATTTGCTGTGTTTATTAAATGTGAAAATGACTCCAACATTTTTAAGAAAGAAACTTTTCATCAGTAATATATTCTTTTAAGTAATTATGTATGTATGTCTGTATATATTCCTTTGCGTGTATGTATATATTCCTTTACTTATGTGTATGAATGTATGTGTTTAATTATGACTTTCAGAGAAAGTAACTTATTGGAAAATCATAATTAAATACATACATTCATACACATAAGTAAAGGAATATATACATACATACATATACGTAAAGGAATATATACGGACATACATACATAATTACTTAAAAGAATATATTACTGATGAAAAGTTTCTTTCTTAAAAATGTTGGAAATGTTACATTACTCATTTTAGAACAGTCATTTTCACATTTAATAAACACAGCAAATTCAATTCACACAGCCACAATTGCTCCTTCTACCTACAGTACTGAAAACCCGTTTAAGAAAAAAAAATTAAACTTTAAAACTTACCTCAGCATTTCTTAAAATAACTTTCCTCCCTTTCCCAAACAAAAATATTGCCTTTCAGAAGCTCCATGATAAAATATATCTTCCTCCGCAGCCTCTGGAGCAACTTTACACATGCTTTTTTCATGTGTAAGTTGTAAGGACTTAACCTCACTGAATCCATGAATGAAATCGACGAAGTTCACTGCGCACGCGCTGCCTGTGCAGTCGCACGCGTTCTGCCTCTGAACCCCTTCGTTCAGAGGACAGGAAATGCCGGTTTTCTCCGCATGCGCTGTGCATGCTGAAAACCGGCATTTCCTCCGGCCAGACGCGTGAGTACCCCAACCGTACTCACGCGTTTGGAATGGAATTACTGGGCCAATACCATGAACAGATTTCTAATATTATTAATATAAGACATACTGGGTTTAAAAGACACGAGTCTCCGCAGACAGGCTCAGATAAGATCAGTTGATAACAAAGTTGTAAACAAGCTTTGAAATGGGAATTAGTTAAATATTCTAAAACAATGAAAGATTGAAGCAAACCATTGGTGGTTCTGAAAGGTCTACGGTTTGCAACGAACACAATGAGAGACCCAGTTTAAAGTGTGCAAAACTAACAAGGTAAAACAGGAATACAAACATTAAAAGAGGCATGTGCCTTTGAAAACATGACATCAAGTAAAGAAACCTGTTGGTCAAATAGTTTTATGTTAAACTTGGATGACAGGAAACACGATTAAATATGCAACCAATTGAGATAACTAGAAAACAAAATAAACACACAGTTAAAGTGGTTTTGATTTACATATAGTAAAAACCATACCAACAAGACTTTGAAGATATAACTTCAATAGATGACACCAAGCAATTGCATTGTGTTTGTATTAAACTTGAAGCAGAACGGAGTCAAAATATCTGCAAAAAAGCAGTTAAGCCAATATTAAGAAATGAATGAAGAATCTTCGGTAAGAATGACATCAAACAAAAACCATAGCTGTCATTGTTTTTATGATAGTTTTTGGAACACCTAAAAGTAGAGAAATAATTATGCATGCAATAGTTGAATTGATAGTAACATAGAAAGCATTCAAACAGAGGGATCAATAAAGACAATTAGCTGACATCAGCAGAGAACATCAAAGAAGAAACCAATGCCAAAAGGGAATAAAAATAAGACCTTTTTAACAGAACGTCAGAACACGCTGAATGGTCAGGGCATTTCTCAACTTTCCAGAGGCATCTCTGTAAGTTTCTAACTATGAGTCTCGGGTATATCAAAGTGATTGATTTTTGGTGGAGGTTCTGGATTTAGAAATAAGAAATGTTCTGGATTTAGAAATAAGTAAGAAATAAGAACTGTAACAAAGTAAAGATTTGAGAATAAGGATTTCTGAAAAATAAGAAATGTAAGCTAATTGTACTTTGAATTGTTAATGTTGCGACTGATTCAACAGATGTTAACTAAATGCCGACTCTTAAACAAAACTATAAACTTAAATAAACGATAAACGATGCAATAGCAGAGCACTTGGAAAACAGTGACAGGATCGGACAAAGTCAACATGGACTTACAAAAGGTAAATCGTGCTTGACTAATCTACTGGAATTTTTGAGGATGTAACTGGTAAAATAGGTAAGGGAGAACCAGTGGATGTGGTGTATTTGGACTTTCAGAAGGCTTTCGATAAGGTCCCGCATAAGAGATTAGTATGTAAAGTTAAGGCACATGGGATTGGGGGCAAGGTATTGACTTGGATAGAGAACTGGTTGGCAGACAGAAAGCAAAGAGTTGGAATAAACGGGTCTTTTTCCGAGTGGCAGGCAGTGACTAGTGGGGTACTGCAGGGATCGGTCCTTGGACCCCAGCTGTTCACAATATATGTTAATGATCTAGACAAGGGAACTAGATATAATATCTCCAAATTTGCAGACGACACAAAGCTGGGTGAGCATGTGTGCTGTGAGGAGGATGCCGAGAAACTCCAGGATGATTTGGACAGGTTGGGTGATTGGGCAGAAGCATGGCAGATGCAATATAATGTGGATAAATGTGAGGTTATACACTTTGGTGACAAAAACAGGAAGGCAAATTATTATCTGAATGGCAACAGATTGGGAGAAGGGGAAGTGCAACGAGACCTGGGTGTCCTTGTGCACCAGTCACTGAAGGTAAGCATGCAGGTGCAGCAGGCGGTTCAGAAGGCAAATGGTATGTTGGCCTTCGTAGCGAGAGGATTCGCATACAGGAGCAAGGATGTCTTGCTGCAGTTGTGCAGGGCCTTGGTGAGACCACACCTTGAGTATTGTGTGCAGTTTTGGTCCCCTTACCTGAGGAAGGACGTTATTGCCATGGAGGGAGTGCAGCGAAGATTCACCAGGCTGATACCTGGGATGGCAGGAATGACGTATGAGGAGAGATTGGGTCGATTGAGAGGGGATCTCATCGAAACCTATAAAATTCTGTCAGGCCTGGACAGACTAGATGCAGGAAGGTTGTTCCCGATGGCCGGGGAGTCCAGAACGAGGGGTCATAGTCTAAGGATAAGGAGTAAGCCATTTAGGACTGAGATGAGGAGGAATTTCTTCACCCAGAGAGTGGTGAACCTGTGGAATTCTCTGCTACAGAGTGCGGTGGAGGCCAGTTCATTAAATATATTCAAGAAGGAGTTGGATCTATTTCTTAAGGCTAAAGGGATCAAGGGATATGGGGAGAAGGCGGGGACAGGGTACTGAATTTGGAAGATTAGCCATGATCTCATTGAATGGCGGAGCAGGTTCGAGGGGCCGAATGGCCTACTCCTGCACCTACCTTCTATGTTTCTATGTTTCTATGTTTAATATTTCATCTCATTCATGAGCCCTGGAGGAACTTTACTGTCCAATAAATATTCACAGTTTGGGTCAATGTCTCAGTATATTTTCTTTATTTTACTTAAACTCTTCCTGGGCCTGTTTTTTTAAATATCCGGTTTATTGTGCCTGAGTCCATGTTATCTTTTCAAGATGATCCCAATTACAGAGGGCAGGTCAGTCTGCAAGATGAAGGATGTCAGTTAACTTTAACACAACAGTCTCCTCAACACCAGGACTAGACTGGACTGGGATTGTTGGACAGACAGGATTTGTAAATGTTTTATTTTATTTCAAAACAAAAACCTTTCTTGCTCAACACACAGCTTTGGGCAGGAACCACCTCGACTGGGCTCTGTGATTAACCCCTTAAACTTCAGGTAAATGTTCCCTTCTCGAGTGCTTGAACAGCAACTCATATCAATATATCTGATCAGTTTCAGAATCACATGATGCCCAGGCTTGCTGCTTTTACAACAGAGACAGAGGTGCTTGCAATGACTTTTGGAGAAACTCCCGCGCCTCCCCCTCGAGCATTCTGTCTCGCAAAATACCAAATGACCCTGAAGGGGTTAAAGCCGAGCCTTTGAGAGACAAAGCTTTACTCCAGCTCGTCACCGTGCTGTGACATTTGTTATTGGCCAATGTCTGCACATCTGACCGTAAATTCTGAACACGACTGGACCCCCTCCTCGCACCAACACCTTTCCAGCAAAGGCTGCTCCCAAACTCTGTGGAGCTACTTTCCTGTAACAGTAACCCTGCTCCATCAGCTCGGACTCCTGCAAACCATGGTCACCAACGCTCGCTCTGAGCTGTGCGGCCACGCAGCTCTCTGCCGCTCCCGTGCAGCCCAGGACCAGCTCTTCCAATGTTAAATTTCACACATGGGCAGAACTGTGAATGGGCCGCACAGTCCTTAAAGGGGCCACGCACCCAGAGAAACATTAGGGGAAATGTTGTTGGTCACCTCTTTAAACAACAGAAAATCCAACAGAGAGCCCAATGGGTTAATGAGATAACATATATTTGTCCATTCCTGATTTCCTTCTGTCGCCGTGAGGAAATATCCACCTCCCAACTCCCCAGAAACAACCTGGGCCCCTGTGGCTCTGGGACCCTCCCCTCCCGCCTCTGAGAAAGGATCCAATCTCGACCTTGCTCCTTCCAGCTCATAGCCCCAGCCTCCCCACCCCCCCCCCGCCCTGCCCTGTGATACCCAGGGAGCCCATAGACCCCCGCCCTGCCCACTGCTGCCCAGGAAGCCCATAGACCACCGCCCCGCCCACTGCTGCCCAGGGAGCCCATAGACCCCCGCCCTGCCCACTGCTGCCCAGGGAGCCCATAGACCCCCGCCCTGCCCACTGCTGCCCAGGGAGCCCATAGACCCCCGCCCCGCCCACTGCTGCCCAGGGAGCTGATAGACCCCCGCCCCACCCACTGCTGCCCAGGGAGCTGATAGACCCCCGCCCCACCCACTGCTGCCCAGGGAGCCCATAGACCCCCCGGCTGCCCACTGCTGCCCAGGGAGCCCATAGACCCCCCGTCCCGCCCACTGCTGCCCAGGGAGCCCATAGGACCACGCCCCGCCCACTGCTGCCCAGGGAGCCCATAGACCCCCATCCCGCCCACTGCTGCCCAGGGAGCCCATAGACCCCCGCCCCGCCCACTGCTGCCCAGGGAGCCCATAGACCCCCCACCCCGCCCAATGCTGCCCAGGGAGGCCATAGACCCCCGCCCCACGCACTGCTGCCCAAGGAGCCTATAGATCCCCGCCCCGCCCACTGCCGCCCAGGTAGCCCATAGACCCCCCGGCCCACCCACTGCTGCCCAGGGAGCCCATAGACCCCCGCCCCACCCACTGTTGCCCAGGGAGCCCATAGACCCCCGCTCCCACCCACTGCTGCCCAGGGAGCCCATAGACCACGGGCTGGGCTGATGTGGCCCGAGACCTGCCCACAGGCAAATCCCAGCACAGTTTGTTAGGGAATTGTGTCTATAAATAAAGTCGGGGGGAGATGCAGCAAGGAACTGCATGGAGGGAGGGGGAGGGTCTGTGACTGCGGTCAGTGTGGGTGTGACTGTGTGAGCGTGTGTGAGAGAGAGTATCAGGAGAGCTCACTCCCAGTCACACAGCAACAGGACCGGCACCGTTTGCAGTTCCACCGATAGTTACAATGGCACAACAGGATATCGAGTTAGTTACAGTTCATAAAATTACAAATTTACAAATCACATTGAAAGAATGATCCTAAGAAGAAGAGGAGGTGGAGAAGGTTGGCCGTCTGTGTTTTTACTCATCAGTCTGATCGTGGACAGCAGCAGTTCATTAGGCAGCTCTTCCACCAGGTGACCCTCCGGGCGGGTCGGACACCTTCAGACTGTGGAAATAAACACGAAAAGACCACTGCGTGTTGTAATGATATCAGCAAATAGTGACGTTATTTGCCTGTTTGCCTTACCAGCATAATTGCATGTATTGATTACTTATGCATGACCAGCAGAGGGCATGTGACAGAGACAATCAGTTTAGTTTTAGTTTCGCTTTAGATGGATTTCTAACATGATGTCTCCTGTAAATGCTGTTAACTGAGTTGAACATACTTTAGATAAAAAGTCATTCTCTTTCATAAATGTCTCGTCATTGAACCCACAAAGAAATCAATACACGTGTGATCGCAGCTCCTGGGAGTTCTGGCAGAAGGACTCGCAATCCGTGGCGTATGAGGTGATTGGGGGATATCGTGAACCAACTGCCATGGAAGGTCTGTTAGGAAGTCCATGTAGCTGCTGGTGTCTCCTCCTGATGCTTCTCAATCAGCGAGGAAGCCTGGGCAGATCCAATAAGTGGGTGAACCAACCACAGTGTTGAGCAACAAGTCCTGGTGACCTCACTCTCCATCCAGGATCAAAGACAAGCGCACCAGGTTGGAATGGGCCTTTTGTCAGAAGGAGGATCTGGAACCTCCGATTGCACACTTGGCCAAGTTCCCCAGCACGCTGCACGCTGCAGCCCGCACTTCATCACACTCTGCCTCAAAGAGTGGGTGAGTGCTGATGAGGATTTTCTCTACAACGCATTTGATGGTGTTTACTCTCAACTGAATTAAATGCTTAGAGAGGCTCGACAGCACCTCAAATATCAGCACCTCCTTCTGGTTCTCCTGGTTCCCCCACAGACTAATCATTGTGCACATCACATTCCGAGACCATCTTTCAGTCTTGTGATGGGCTCCAATTGTAACGTTGCCCAGGCCCTTGACACACAACAACTTGGCAACTGGAGAAGCGTAGAGCAACCATCTTAGACATCTGCTCACCAGAGTGTCTGTGAGCTGCAGCTGTAACACCAGTGGAGATTTTAACAGGTCTCCAAAGGAGGAAGCCACGGTGACCGTCTGACAGCCTCGGACAGTAAGGATCTGAGGTGCCAGCTGTTTCACAATGCCAGTCAGACTGGGCTCAGCATATTTCACCATTGCTCTGGCCAGCAGGACAACCCCCTGGTCAGACTTGCAGAGATCCATCATTCAGTCCCATCCTCCACTTCCCACCATGTCATTAAGCAGCATTTGTCTGAACTAGCAGGTCCTTCAGTGTCTCCGCACAGCTCACACACACATCGCTGATTTCAGATGTTTGAAAATCAACCGAGAATTCACTCTGCTGCGATTGACCATCAGGAACAAAACCATTGAGCAATCAAACATTAACGCAAGAGTTGAGATGAATGACCAGGACACTGAAGAGCTGCGGGAATAATGTCGTCACTGCCTTGGCCGACTCGGGTTTAGTCATCATCTGGTGCAGCCCACAGACGGCAGCCAGGGATTTACGGGTCGAATACTGTGGCGCGTTCTCACTGACGGGACAGGTTCTGCTTATCCCAAGTGGTAACCATTTGTTCAGTGTGTCCAGCAGCTCGCCCATTGTACTCGTGGCACATTCTGTGTCCTTGGCCAGTCCTGTCACTGATCCACTTGTCCAAAGGGGCGGGGGAGGTGAGGAGACAGAACACAAGTATCTCCAAGACCTGGTCCCGAAGTTCACTGCCACGTATTTTAACGATGATTTTCATGAGCACAGCGGCTGCACGGGAACAGCTGGGGTGTTGGTCGGACGGTCCTCTGAAGGCCATGAAGAGCCAGTTGCCCAGCTGATCATGGGGCCAACACTTGGAAATGACCTCTGTGATCTGACAGCACGTTTGAAAGAGGACTGAAGTGTCAGGGTTAACTAACTGCTCTGACTGCTTTCAGAACCTCCAACTGCTCCTATTGCTGATCCCGATTGGTGCCTTCATACGATAACTGAATGGACAGGATTATGTACAAAGTGTCCGGGGCCATCTGTCCAACGGGAAGCGATGGGTCTGCACAGCACGGCATCAGTGGTCCAATCAGAGTCCCGGTGTTATTTCCAGGCAGTACATTCCCAACATTGAGATCATCTCTCCTGCCTCCCACCCTATCACAGTCCAACCCTTTTGTTCCTCCCTCCCCTCCCTGCTTTCCCTGCATCTGCACTTGCTGCAAACCTGTTACATCTGTAACTTTCTCCAGTTCTGACAAACGGCCATCAGCCTGAAACGTTAACTTTGTTTCTCTCTCCACAGATGCTGCCTGACCTGCCGAGTGTTTCCAGCATTTCCTGTTTATATTTCAGATTTCCAGCATCCGCAGTGTTTTGCTTTTGTATTACTAACATTGAGCTTTTCCAAGTGTAGTTTCAGAAGCTCTAAGGTCGTGTCTGTAATATACGTGGGGAGAACAAATGAAGGACAGATACACCATGAGTTGCTGGGCCATGTGCTCGCTTTATTAGGCCAGAGCGAACTGAGCATGCTCATTCCAAACCATGTGATAATACATTACACTGCTTTCCCCCTTAAAACATTTCCATATTCCCCTCTCAAATACAACAAACTATGTCCCACCTTTCCCAGCATTACATGTACCACATAACAAAACTCCCGGCTTTTTTTCTTTTAAATGAACTACAAATCCAATTTAATAACAGGTTTCTGGAGCCGTCCTGATCTCCTTGCAGAAGGTTTTGGCGTTGAACTGATTTTCGGGCTGTTTTGCTTTGATTCTGAACTCAAAGATGATCCTGTTTCTATCTCAGACTTGTTTGAACCTGATACTTCAGTTAATGAAGTCTGAGCTGAGTCAAGCTCATGTATGTGTTCATGGTCAAGTGGTTCACGATCATGTCTTGGTTCATCTCCAGCAAAGATCATCTGATCTTCATGAACACTTCGGATTTTGTCACCAATTTCAACCAAATATCTCCTGGTTCCACCAACCTCTACCATGGTTCCGACATCCCACTTGTGTGAACTCGACCTGCCAGGGGAACTGAGAACACAAACACACTCACTTTGTTTGAAACTGCGTTCTTTCTGATTGTTGTCATAATAACGTTTCTGACTCAACTGTTTCTGCTCAACTCTTGAGGCCAAATTTGGTTGAACAAGACTCAGTCGTGCTCTCAATCTCCTCTTCATCAAGAGTTCTGCTGGGGTATGTCCAGTTTTAGGGTGCGGAGTAGTTCTGTACTTCAGCAAGAAATTTGCGAAACGTTGCTTCATGCTGAATCCCGAACAACCCGGCAACACTTGCTTTTTGAGAGCTTCTATCACTATTCTGACTGAAATTTAGGCTGCTCTGTTTGAAGCTGGATGATATGGTGGAACGAGAGTGTGTTTGATACCGTTCCATTTCATGAATTCTTGGAATAGAGCAGAACGAAACTGAAAGGCCATTGTCAGAAACAAACTCTTCAGGTAAGCCACGACATGCAAAAATAGACCTCAATTTAACATTGGGTTTCACTTCAATCTACTTTGAGAGACAATCTACAAGTACCAGGAAATAATCATTTGCTTTCTTACAGAAGTCTACATGTACTCTCGTTAATATACAAAAATCTATTGATCTCTGTCTTGAATATACTCAACCACTGAGCCTCCACAGCCCTCTGGGGCAGAGAATTCCAAAGATTCACCACCCTCTGAGTGAAGAAATTTCTCATCTCAGTCCAAAATGGCCGATCCCCTATTCTGAGACTGTGACCCCTGGTTCTAGACTCCCCAGCCAGGGGAAACATCCTCCCTGCATCTACCCTGTCAAGCCCTGTAAGAATTTTGTATGTTTCAATAAGATCACCTCTTATTCTTCTAAACTCCAGAGAGTATAGGCCTAGTCTACTCAATCTTTCCTCATAGGACAATCCCCCCATCCCAGGAATCAGTCTGGTGAACCTTTGTTGCACTCCCTCTATGGCAAGTATATCCTTCCTTATGTAAGGAGACCAAAACTATACACAATACTCCAGGTGTGGTCTCACCAGGGCCCTATATAATTGCAGTAAGACGTCTTTACTCTTATACTCAAATCCTCTTGTAATAAAGGCCAACATACCATTTGCTTTCCTAATTGTTTGCTGTACCTGCATGTTATCTTTCACTGATTCGTGTACAAGGATACATAGGACCCTCTGAACACCAACATTTCCCAATCTCTCACCTTTTAAAAAACACTATGGCCTAGAAATTGGGTTTTGGCTTAGCCAGGGCTTTAGCGCCGGAAGTTAGTGCCGGCGCTAAGTCCCCTGCGCGCGCCAAAAATTCAGTGGCGCCGCGCCCAAACGACTGCCGGCGCTACTGAAGGGTCTTTGCGGCGGTACATCGGCGCTAACTGCCGTTTCGCGCCGCAATTCCGGCGCTGCGGCACCCGATGCGGTGCGGCAGGCTGGGGACGTGCAGGCCTCCTCCTCCCGTTAAGGAGGAGCTGCCTGCACCCGGCCGCGGCCCGCGCAAATCAGCTTAAAAATGAGCCCGGCACCTCGGACAAGTGCCGGGCTTGCATCTGTTCCGGGGTGGGGGGGGGGAGAAGTCCGGGGAGGGAGCTGCGGGCAGGCGGCCGGCGGGAAAGTGGCCGGCCGCCGCGGGGCCTTTAATGCGCCGGCGCAAACTGGAGTAAGGCACCTCTGCCAGAACGTTGCTTGCGGCTGCCACGGGCGAGGCGGCCGCAACTCAATTTCGGAGTTCGGGCGGGTTACCACGGCAACCGGGACGCTGCGCACACCGATGATGTCATCGGTGCCGGCGCAGCGCTACCGGTGCAACGCCGATTTAGGGCCCCAGGGAATTTTTAAACTGGCCATAACTCTGGCGCTAGTCCCTCTAGCGCCTCAAAAGCGGCGCTAAGGCTAGTGAATTTCTAGGCCTATGTTTTTCTATTTTTCCTACCAAAGTGGATAACTTCACATTTCTCCACATTATATTCCATTTGCCATGTTCTTGCCCACTCACTTAGCCTGTCTATATCCCCTTGAAGACTCCTTGCATCCGCAGTATTTTGCTATTATATTAGTGTTTGGTTCACTGCCACCTCTCTTCTTGGAATGCCTACCTTGAAGAAGTTCTGCTCTTCTCTCCGACGGGATTTCCGTTTGTCTATTCAGCCTTGTTCATCTTCCTTGCTTTCAGTTTCCCTTCTCGTGTATGATCAGGTATCTGCCAAGACTCGGTTTCACAGCCACATCTCTTTCCTCAGTAACTGTCTCCGGTTCAGAGTTATTCCACGTGGATTCCAATTAAACTTCCACCCTTCATGTTTCGGATCCACCCAGGATTACAAATATCTCTGCGATATTCATCGTTCCTCGAACTACTGCTCTCGCCGCATCTTGAGATCCACGCTCAACGCCGGCACATGAACAACCTCGACCTCTCTCTTCAGCAGCACCGACGCACTCTATTTCAAAGCTGTCCGGGTCTACAGTTCCATTTCGTCCTTCGACTCATCCGACGCTTCAACAAAAAACTTTTTTTCTTCCTTTCTGATGTCAAGGATTGCAAGCTTCATCAACTTGTGGACACCACGCCCCCCCCCCCCGCAGAACCTTCTTCCCCGTTACTTTCCTCTGATCCGATCCCTTCTTCCAATCTCACCCCCTGCCATGTTTTCACTATCCCCTCTGACCTTCCCCTCTCTGACCCCGAATGATCAGTCCTTAGCAAAGGTCTGAGCTTCATCCCCTTACGCCCCCATCTGAATGAATTTCGAGCTCGGCGCAATGCTGAGCTCTTTTTCCGCCGCTTTCGTCTCCGTGCCCACTTCTCTGGCCAGGAATCTTCCCCCCGCGCGGCTGATCCTTTCTCCTGTTTTCAGAATTCTCGTTCTACCTGGACCCCTCCCTCTGGCCTCTTAACCTCTCTAGATCTTTTCATTGCTAACTGCCGACGTGACATCGGCCGTCTCCATTTCTCTGCTCCCCTCACTCACTCCAACCTACCTCCCTCTGAACTTGCAGCACTCCATTCTCTCCGATCCAACCCTAACATTATCATTAAACCTGCTGATAAGGGTGGTGCTGTTGTTGTTTGGCGAACCGACCTCTACCGTGCAGAAGCTGAACGCCAACTCTCCGACACCTCCTCCTACCTCTGCCTGGACCATGACCCCACTAGCAAACATCAAGCCATTGTTTCCAAGTGTGTCACTGACCTCATCTCCTCTGGAGATCTTCCCTCCATGGCCGCCAACCTCATAGTCCCCCAACCCCGCACAGCCCGCTTCTACCTCCTTCCCAAGATCCACAAACAGGACTGCCCTGGTAGACTCATCGTTTCAGCCTGTTCTTGCCCCACGGAACTTATCTCTTCCTATCTCGTCTCTATTTTTTCTCCCCTTGTCCAGTCTCTTCCCACCTACATTCGTGACTCTTCCGACGCCCTCCGTCACTTTAACAGTTTCCAGTTTCCTGGCCCCAACCGTCTCCTTTTCACTATGGACGTCCAATCCCTGTACACCTCCATCCCCCACCAGGACGGCCTTCGGGCGCTCCGTTTCTTCCTTGAACAGAGGCCCGTCCAGTCCCCATCCACCACCACCCTCCTCCGCCTGGCTGAACTTGTTCTCACATTGAACAACTTCACCTTTGACTCCACTCACTTCCTCCAAATTAAAGGTGTTGCTATGGGAACCAGCATGGGCCCTAGCTATGCCTGCCTGTTCATGGGATATGTGGAACATTCTATGTTCCAGTCCTACTCAGGTCCCCTCCCTCACCTCTTTTTCTGGTACATTGATGACTGTATTGGTGCCGTTTCCTGCTCTCACCCTGAACTAGATAAGTTCATTCACTTTACTTCCAATTTCCACCCTTCCCTCACCTTCACATGGTCCATCTCCGACTCTTCCCTTCCCTTCCTTGACTTCTCCGTCTCCATTTCTGGCGATCGGCTTTCAACAAACATCCACTACAAGCCCACCGACTCCCACAGCTACCTGGACTACACTTCCTCCCACCCCGCTTCCTGTAAGGACTCTATTCCATTCTCCCAGTTTCTCCGTCTCCGCCGCATCTGTTCTGACGATGCCACCTTCCATACCAGTGCTTCCGATATGTCTTCCTTTTTCCTCTACCGAGGATTCCCCTCTACCGTGGTTGACACGGCCCTTGACCGTGTCCATTCTATTTCCCACACTTCTGCTCTCACCCCTTCCCCTCCCTCCCAGAACCATGATAGGGTTCCCCTTGTCCTCACCTTTCACCCCACCAGCCTCCACATTCAACGGATCATCCTCCGCCATTTCCGCCACCTCCAACATGATCCCACCACCAAACACATCTTCCCCTCACCTCCCCTTTCAGCATTCCAAAGGGACCAGTCCCTCCGCGACACCCTGGTCCACTCCTCAATCACCCCCAACAGCCCTTCTCCTTCACGTGGCACCTTCCTGTGCAAGCGCAGGAGATGCAACACATGCCCTTTTACCTCCTCCCTTCCCACTGTCCAGGGCCCCAAACACCCCTTCCAGGTGAAACAGCGATTTACTTGCACTTCTTGCAATTTAATATACTGTATTCGCTGCTCATGATGCGGTCTCCTCTACACTGGGGAGACCAAACGCAGATTGGGCGACCGCTTTGCGGAACACCTCCGTTCAGTCCGTAAGGGTGACCCTGAGCTTCCGGTCGCCTGTCACTTTAATTCTCCGCTTCATTCCCACTCTGATCTCTCTGTCCTTGGGCTATTGCATTGTTCCAATGAAGCTCAACGTAAGCTCGAGGAACAGCACCTCGTCTTTCGATTGGGCACTTTACAGCCTTCTGGACTCAACATTGAGTTCAACAATTTCAGATAATTATCCCTGCCCCCATTTTTCATGCAGTATGATTTTTGCCATTCCCATTTGCAACATTTTATCTTTCCTGCCTCTTACAAAAGTACAGGGTATTCTTTCTATTTCTTCCTCCCCTCCTACCCCCCCCTCCCCCTCGCACCCAGTCTCTGCACCTGCTTATTATCTGCTACATCTCCAGCTTTTTCCAGTTCTGATGACGGGTCCCAGACCTGAAACATTAACTCTGTTTCTCTCTCCACGGATGATGCCTGGCCTATGAATATTTCCAGCATTTTCTGTTGTTATTTCAGATTTCCAGCATCCGCAGTATTTTGCTATTATAGGACCATCTTTGAGTTCAGAACCAAAGCAACACAGCCCGAAATTCGGATCAACATTAAAAGCTTCTGTAAGGAGATCAGGAAGGCTCCACAAACCTGTTATTAAACTGGATTTGTAGTTCACTTAGAAGAAAAAAAGCTGGGAGTTTTTGTTATGTGGTACATGTAATGCTGGGAAAGTTGGGACATAGTTTGTTGTATTTCAGAGTGGAATATGTAAATTTTTTAAAGGGGAAAGCAGTGTAATGTATTATCACATGGTTTGGTATGAGCATGCTCAGTTCGCTCTGGCCTAATAAAGCGAGCACATGGCCCAGCAACTCATGGTGTCTCTGTCCTTCATTTGTTCTCCCCACGTATATTACAGACACGACCTTAGAGCTTCTGAAACTTCACTTGAAAAAGCTCAATGTTAGTAATACAAAAGCAAAATACTGCGGATGCTGGAAATCTGAAATATAAACAGGAAATGCTGGAAACACTCGGCAGGTCAGGCAGCATCTGTGGAAAGAGAAACAAAGTTAATGTTTCAGGTCGATGACCCTTCGTCAGAACTGGAGAAAGTTACAGATGTAACAGGTTTGCAGCAAGTGCAGAGGCAGGGAAAGCGGGGAGGGGAGGAAGGAACAAAAGGGTTGGACTGTGATAGGGTGGGAGGTAGGAGAGATGATCTCAATGTTGGGAATGTACTGCCTGGAAATAACACCGGGACTCTGATTGGACCACTGATGCCGTGCTGTGCAGACCCATCGCTTCCCGTTGGACAGATGGCCCCGGACACTTTGTACATAATCCTGTCCATTCAGTTATCGTATGAAGGCACCAATCGGGATCAGCAATAGGAGCAGTTGGAGGTTCTGAAAGCAGTCAAAGCAGTTAGTTAACCCTGACACTTCAGTCCTCTTTCAAACGTGCTGTCAGATCACAGAGGTAATTTCCAAGTGTTGGCCCCATGACCAGCTGGGCAACTGGCTCTTCATGGCCTTCAGAGGACCGTCCGACCAACACCCCAGCTGTTCCCGTGCAGCCGCTGTGCTCATGAAAATCATCGTTAAAATACGTGGCAGTGAACTTTGGGAACAGGCCTTGGAGATACTTGTGTTCTGTCTCCTCACCTCCCCCGCCCCTTTGGACAAGTGGGTCAGTGACATGACTGGCTAAGGACACAGAATGTGCCACGAGTACAATGGGAGAGCTGCTGGACACACTGAACAAATGATTACCACTTGGGGTAAGCAGAACCTGTCCCATCAGTGAGAACGCGCCACAGTATTCGACCCGTAAATCCCTGGCTGCCGTCTGTGGGCTGCACCAGATGATGACTAAACCCGAGTCGGCCAAGGCAGTGACGACATTATTCCCGCAGCTCTTCAGTGTCCTGGTCATTCATCTCAACTCTTGCGTTAATGTTTGATTGCTCAATGGTTTTGTTCTTGATGGCCAATCGCAGCAGAATGAATTCTCGGTTGATTTTCAAACATCTGAAATCAGCGATGTGTGTGTGAGCTGTGCGGAGACACTGAAGGACCTGCTAGTTCAGACAAATGCTGCTTAATGACATGGTGGGAAGTGGAGGATGGGACTGAATGATGGATCTCTGCAAGTCTGACTAAGGGGTTGTCCTGCTGGCCAGAGCAATGGTGAAATATGCTGAGCCCAGTCTGACTGGCATTGTGAAACAGCTGGCACCTCAGATCCTTACTGTCCAAGGCTGTCAGACGGTCACCGTGGCTTCCTCCTTTGGAGACCTGTTAAAACCTCCACTGGTGTTACAGCTGCAGCTCACAGACACTCTGGTGAGCAGATGTCTAAGATGATTGCTCTACGCTTCTCCAGTTGCCAAGTTGCTGTGTGTCAAGGGCCTGGGCAACGTTACAATTGGAGCCCATCACAAGACTGAAAGGTGGCCTCGGAATGTGATGTGCACAATGATTAGTCTGTGGGGGAACCAGGAGAACCAGAAGGAGGTGCTGATATTTGAGGTGCTGTCGAGCCTCTCTAAGCATTTAATTCAGTTGAGAGTAAACACCATCAAACCCGTTGTAGAGAAAATCCTCGTCAGCACTCACCCACTCTTTGAGGCAGATTGTGATAAAGTGCGGGCTGCAGCGTGCAGCGTGTTGGGGAACTTGGCCAAGTGTGGAATCGGAGGTTCCAGATCCTCCTTCTGACAAAAAACCCATTCCAACCTGGTGCGCTTGTCCTTGCTCCTGGATGGAAAGAGTGAGGAGGTCACCAGGACTTGTTGTTCAACACTGTGGTTGGTTCACCCACTTATTGGATCTGTTGAGGCTTCCTCGCTGATTGAGAAGCATCAGGAGGAGACACCAGCAGCTACATGGACTTCCTAACAGACCTTCCATGGCAGTTGGTTCACGATATCCCCCAATCACCTCATAGGCCACGGATTGCGAGTCCTTCTGCCAGAACTCCCAGGAGCTGCGATCACATGCAGTGGTCTTTTCGTGTTTATTTCAACCGTCTGAAGGTGTTCGACCCGCCCGGAGGGTCACCTGGTGGAAGAGCTGCCAAATGAACTGCTGCTGTCCACGATCAGACTGATGAGTAAAAACACAGACTGCCAACCTTCTCCACCTCCTCTTCTTCTTAGGATCATTCTTTCAATGTGATTTGTAAATTTGTAATTTTATGAACTGTAACTAACTCGATATCCTGCTGTGCCATTGTAACTATCGGTGGAACTGCAAACGGTGCCGGTCCCGTTGCTGTGTGACTGGGAGTGAGCTCTCCTGATACTCTCTCTCACACATGCTCACACACTCACACCCACACTGACCGCAGACACAGACCCTCCCCCTCCCTCCTTGCAGTTCCTTTCTGCATCTCCCCCCGACTTTATTTATAGACACAGTGCCCTAACAAACTGTGCTGGGATTTGCCTGTGGGCAGGTCGCGGGCCCCAAAAGCACAACCTGGGGGTCTATGGGCTTCCTGGGCAGCAGTGGGTGGGGCAGGGGTCTATGGGCTCCCTGGGCCGCAGTGGGTGGGGCGGGGGTCTATGGGCTCCCTGGGCAGCAGTGGGCAGCCTGGGGGTCTATGGACTCCCTGGGCAGCAGTGGGTGGGACGGGGGTCTATGGACTCCCTGGGCAGCAGTGGGTGGGACGGGGGTCTATGGGCTCCCTGGGCAGCAGTGGGCAGGGCGGGGGTCTATGGGCTCCCTGGACAGCAGTGGGCAGGGCGGGGGTCTATGGACTCCCTGGGCAGCAGTGGGTGGGACGGGGGTCTATGGGCTCCCTGGGCAGCAGTGGGTGGGACGGGGGTCTATGGGCTCCCTGGGTATCACAGGGCGGGGGGGGGGGGCTATGGGCTGGAAGGAGCAAGGTCGAGATTGGGTCCTTTCTCAGAGGCAGGAGGGGAGGGTCTCAGAGCCACAAGGGCCCAGGTTGTTTCTGGGGAGCTGGGAGGTGGATATTTCCTCACGGTGACAGAAGGAAATCAAGAATTGAAAAATATATGTTATCTCATTAAGCCATTGGGCTCTCTGTTGGATTTTCTGTTGTTTAAAGAGGTCATAGAGTCATAGAGTCATAGAGTTATACAGCACAGAAAGAGGCCTTTCGGCCCATCGCGTCCGTGCCGGCGGCCATCAAGCCCTGTCTAATCTAATCCCATTTTCCAGCATTTGTTCCGTAGCCTTGTATGCTATGGCATTTCAAGTGCTCACCCAAATGCTTCTTGAATGTTGTGAGGGTTCCTGCCTCTACCACCCTTTCAGGCAGTGAGTTCCAGATTCCAACCACCCTCTGGGTGAAAAAGTTTTTCCTCAAATCCCCTCTAAACCTCCTACCCCTTACCTTGAATCTATGCCCCCTTGTTATTGACCCCTCTACTAAGGGGAAAAGTTCCTTTCTATCTACCCTATCTATGCCCCTCATAATTTTGTACACCTCAATCAGGTCCCCCCTCAGCCTTCTCTGCTCTAAGGAAAACAACCCCAGCCTGTCCAGTCTTTCTTCGTAGCTGAAGCGCTCCAGCCCAGGTAACGTCCTGGTAAATCTCCTCTGCACCCTCTCCAAAGCAATCACATCCTCCCTATAGTGTGGCGACCAGAACTGCACACAGTACTCCAGCTGTGGCCTTACCAGCGTTTTGTACAGCTCCATCATAACCTCCCTGCTCTTATATTCTATGCCTCGGTTAATGAAGGCAAGTACCCAATATGCCTTTTTAACCACCTTATCCACCTGTTCTGCTGCCTTCAGGGATCTATGTACATGCACACCAATGTCCCTCTGATCCTCTGTCTTTCCTAGGGTCTTACCATTCATTGTGTATTCCCTTGCCTTGTTAGTCCCTCCAAAATGCATCACCTCACACTTTTCAGGGTTAAATTCCATTTGCCACTGTTCCGCCCATCTGACCAACCCATCTATATCGTCCTGTAGCCTGAGGCTTCCCTCCTCACTATTTACCACCCCACCAATTTTCGTGTCATCTACGAACTTACTGATCATACCTTTTACATTCACATCCAAATCATTAATGTAGACCACAAACAGCAAGGGACCCAGCACCGATCCCTGCGGTACCCCACTGGACACAGGCTTCCAGTCACAAAAACAACCTTCCACCATCACCCTCTGCCTTCTGCCACTAAGCCAGTTTTGGATCCAATGTGCCAAGGCACCCTGGATCCCATGGGCTCTTACCTTCCTGACCAGTCTCCTATGCGGGACTTTATCAAAAGCCTTACTGAAATCCATGTAAAACACATCTACTGCACTACCCTCATCCACACACCTAGTCACCCCCTCAAAAAATTCAATCAAATTGGTCAGACATGATCTTCCCTTGACAAAGCCATGCTGACTATCCCTAATTAATCCTTGCCTCTCCAAGTGGAGACTAATTCTGTCCTTCAGAATTTTTTCCAATAATTTCCCTACCACTGATGTTAGGCTCACTGGCCTGTAATTCCCTGGTTTGTCCCTACTACCCTTCTTGAATAATGGTACTACGTTAGCTGTTCTCCAGTCCTCTGGCACATCCCCTGTGGCCAGAGAGGTTCTGAAAATTTGTGTCAGAGCCTCTGCAATCTCCTCCTTTGCCTCACATAGCAGCCTGGGATACATCTCATCCGGGCCTGGGGATTTATCCACTTTTAAGCCTGCTAAAACCGCTAGAACCTCCTCCCTCTCGATGCTAATATGTTCAAGTATATCACAGTCCCCCTGCCCGATTTCTATGTCCCCATCGTCCTTCTCCATAGTGAACACTGATGCAAAAAATTCATTTAAAACCCCACCTACATCTTCTGGCTCTACACACAACTTGCCACTTTGGTCCCTAATGGGCCCTACTCTTTCCCTAGTTATCCTCTTGCCCTTAATATACTTATAAAACACCTTAGGATTTTCCTTTATTTTGCTCGCCAGTGTTATTTCATGGGCCCTCCTCGCTCTCCTAATTTCTTATTTAAGTACCCCCCTGCACTTATTATACTCCTCTGGGGCTTCCTCTGTCTTTAGTCCTTTGTATCTGCCAAAAGCCCCCCTTTTTTGCCTAATCCATTCTCGTATATCCCTTGACATCCAAGGTTCCCTGGGCTTGTTGGTCCCACCCTTGACCTTTACAGGAACATGTTGCCATTGTACTCTCTCAATTTCCTTTCTGAAAGACTCCCATTGCTCCGATGTGGATTTTCCTTCAAGTAGCTGATCCCAGTCCACATTGGCCAGATCCTGCCTTATCATATTAAAATCAGCCTTCCCCCAATTTAGAACCTTTATTTCCGGTCCATCTCTGTCCTTTTCCATGACTACCTTAAATCTCACCGAATTATGGTCACTGTCACCAAAGTGCTCACCTACTAACACATCTACCACTTGCCCGGCCACATTCCCTAGAATTAGGTCCAGTACCGCCCCCTCTCTTGTAGGACTTTCTACATGCTGGCTCAAAAAGCTCTCCTGGATGCACTTTAAGAATTCTGCACCCTCTAAGCCTTTCACACTCTGACTATCCCAGTTAATATTGGGGAAGTTGAAATCCCCCACTATTATTACCCTATTATTTGCACACTTCTCTGAGATTTGCCTACATATCTGTTCCTCTATCTCCCCCTGGCCTATAGTACACGCCCAGCAAAGTGCTTGCCCCCTTTTTGTTTTTAATTTCAACCCATATGGCCTCATTAGAGGAACCTGTTAATATATCATCCCTCCTTACAGCAGTAATTGACTCCTTAATTAATATTGTGACACCCCCTCCTCTTTTACCCCCCACCCCCTCTGTCTCGCCTGAAGATTCTGTACCCCGGAATATTGAGCTGCCAGTCTTGCCCCTCCCTCAACCATGTCTCCGTGATAGCAACAATATCATACTCCCATGTGTTCATCAACAACTTCAGTTCATCCACCTTATTCGTAAGACTCCTTGCATTAAAATAAATGCCATTCAGCCTTGCCCTACTCCCTTGTGCCGTTACATATTTGCTCTGCCTTCCAAGCTGACTTGTTTTTTCCTCTATATTTGGCTGTACATCACCCCCTATTATAGCTCCACTCTGTATCGCATCCCCCTGCCAAGTTAGTTTAAACCCCCCCGAAAAGTGCTAGCAAACCTCCCCGCAAGGATATTTGTCCCGTTCTGGTTCAGGTGCAACCCGTCCGACTTGTACAAGTCCCACCTTCCCCAGAAGCAGACCCAGTGATCCAGGAAACTAAAGCCCTCCCTCCTGCACCAACTCTTTAGCCACGCATTCATCTGCTCTATCCTCCTATTCCTATACTCACTAGCACGTGGCACCGGGAGTAATCCAGAGATTACATACTTTGAGGTCCTGCTCTTTAATCTGCTACCTAGCTCCCTAAATTCTTGCTGCAGGAACTCACCCCTCTTCCTACTCATGTCGTTGGTCCCAATGTGAACCACGACCTCTGACCTGTGACCAACAACGTTTCCCCGAATGTTTCTCTGGGTGCGTGGCCCCTTTAAGGACTGGGCAGCCCATTGACAGTTCTGCCCATGTGTGAAATTTAACATTGGAAGAGCTGGTCCCGGGCTGCGCGGGAGCGGCAGAGAGCTACGTGGCCGCACAGCTCAGAGCGAGCGTTGGTGACCATGGTTTGCAGGAGTCCGAGCTGATGGAGCAGGATTACTGTTACAGGAAAGTAGCTCCACAGAGTTTGGGAGCAGCCTTTGCTGGAAAGGTGTTGGTGCGAGGAGGGGGGTCCAGTCATGTTCAGAATTTAAGGTCAGACCTGCAGGCATTGGCCAATAACAAATGTCACAGCACGGTGATGAGCTGGAGTAAAGCTTTGCCTCTCAAAGGCTCGGCTTTAACCCCTTCAGGGTCATTTGGTATTTTGCGAGACAGAATGTTCGAGGGGGAGACACTGGAGTTTCTCCAAAAGTCATTGCAAGCACTTCTGTCTCTGTTGTAAAACCAGCAAGCCTGGGCATCATGTGATTCTGAAACTGATCAGATATATTGATATGAGTTGCTGTTCAAGCACTCGAGAAGGGAACATTTACCTGAAGTTTAAGGGGTTAATGACAGAGCCCAGTCGAGGTGGTTCCTGCCCAAAGCTGTGTATCGAGCAAGAAAGGTTTTTGTTTGGAAATAAAATAAAACATTTACAAATCCTGTCTGTCCAACACTCCCAGTCCAGTCTAGTCCTGGTGTCGAGGAGACTGTTGTGTTAAAGTTAACTGACATCCTTCATCTTGCAGACTGACCTGCCCTCTGCAACTGGGATCATCTTGAAAAGATAACATGGACTCAGGCACAATAAACCGGATATTAAAAAAAACAGATCCAAGAAGAGTTTAAGTAAAATAAAGAAATTTTGCGACCATCTTGTAAGAAACTGTCCAGACCTGTACTGTTATAATTGCGGCGAGTCTGGACACATCGCTCGGAGCTGCAAGGCAGAGAGCTGTGGGATGTGTCACAAAGGCCCCACCCGCTGTGAGTGTGAGGCAGAAGGAAGCTCTATGAGTGATGAGGAGATGGGAGAAGGAGCAGGAGATGTGAGTGGAACGGCCGGAGGAGCGGAGCAGTCGGAGGACACAGCTGGTAAATTGAAGGAGAAAAGAGCACAGGAAGAGGCAGAAAATTGCGGAGCAGAGAACAGGATGGAGATGGTGGAAAACACACCAAGTACTTGGGAAAAGAACAAAGACAGCAGTGGGCAGCAAGGGTCGAGTGCAGACTCAAGCCTTAATACGGTTCAGCTCTCCCCAAAGAATCTGGTGTCCACGGGGGGAGAAGAGGCGGGAGCGGGGTGCGTGGTAAATGTAAGTACTCCAAAGAAAGATGGGGAGTCGGACATCTCAGGGAGCAGGAGGGGGCAAGACAAGGAGAGGGTGCAAGAGGCAGGAGCCTTAAAGGGGCAGCAGGGCGAGAGCGGCGAGACAAAGATGCCAGAAGGGAACAATATAGGTGCGCCATTGTCCCATAAAGAGAAGGATCAAGGAGCAAAGGTCAGAGGTGGAGATGAGGTCGAAGGGAGCGGCACTGTTGGAGAAACCACGATAGCAGGAAGACTCTCTATGGTAGATGATGTATCTGACGGGGAGCAGGATTATATATCTGATGAGGAGCAGGCACAGAGGGTTGCAGAAGAGCTTGAGTGTGAGGAATTAGAGGGGGACAGAGACATGGAAGTCGGGGGTGGGGTGGCATCATGTGGAAAGGGAAAGGTTAGTGAGGGGCAGAAGGAGGTAGAAAGGGCAGCTCCTGGGCCCAAACTTAATGCAAGGAAGAGGCTGTGTGATGAAATATTCCATTCATCACTCATCAGTATTTCTCTGCCTGTGACTGTGGTTGGTTTCAGTTTCATTTCCACTGAATTGTACTGTGTGTAGGGCTCCGCCCATACCTGGCTCCTATGTAAGCTGGCCCAGCCTGCAGCACATCCAGTACGGCAGACCTCTGGATGGAAGATACATTCTCCTCTGTGTGTTACCTTCTAAGTCAATAAAAGCCTTGTTTTGTTTCGCTAACATCGAGTCTCGGATTTATTGAGGCACATCAATTTTATTGACTTAATTTTCAACACAATGGATCAACTCTTGAAACCCGAACGTTTGGATTTGGACCAGCATGCTTCGGACGCATCGGCACGCTTCGGACACTGGTTTATGTGTATGGAATTCTTCCTGGACAATTCCGCAGCCGTCAAAGACGCTACGGACGCTGCGAGTATGAAACTCGGAATTCTGCGGAATTGGGTAAGCCACCGGGTTTACCCCCTCATCCAAGACGCCGACACGTACCCGGCCACCTGCGACATCTTAAAGGCGCATTACCAGCAGCCTACGAATGAGGTGTATGCTAGGCATCTGCTCGCTACTCGCGCACAGCGACCTGGGGAATCGGTGGAGGAGTTCCTAGGCACCCTGAAAACGCTTGGCAAAGACTGCAAGTGCCAAGATGTAAAAGCCGCAGTGTACACTGACGAGCTTGTTCGCGATGCCTTTATCACAGGCCTCAGCTCCACTTACATCCGGCAGAGACTGCTGGAAAAAACGGGATTGGACCTGAAACAGGCTGCGGACACAGCACGATCCCTGGATGTGGCCCAGAGAAACTCGGACGCCTACTCTTCAGCCCGCGCCGTCCACGCCGCCACGTGTGCACCAAGGGTGCCGCCATCTTGGAAGGCATCTTCCCCGCCCGGCAGCCCGACACCGTTGGGGCCCCGCTCTCCCCCCAGAAGCCCTACGACAGCCGCGACGCGTCGGGGACCCAACTGCTACTTCTGCGGGCAGCCGAAGCACACCAGAAACCTGTGCCCGGCGAAAGGCACCACCTGCTTTAAGTGTGGTAAGAAGGGGCACTTCGGGAAGGTGTGCAGAGGGAACCCCGCCGGAAAACCCGCCACCGCCACGTGTGCGCCGTGGGAGCGGCCATCTTGGACGCCATCCTGCCCGACCTCGTGGGGTCCGCCATCTTGTGAGCAGACAGCGTGGACGCCATCTTGTCTCGATCAGGGCCCTACAGTGGCATCGGTCACAGTGGACCAGACCAGGCCGCACCCGCTATCCAAATCAATGGTGGACATCGAGGTAAACGGGTGCAGGGTTAAATGTTTAATTGACAGTGGAAGCACGGAGAGTTTTATCCACCCTGAACTGGTACAACAACTCTCCCTAAAGGTGGTCCCTGCTCGGGGTACCATCTCTATGGCTGATAAAACCCAGACATCGACCATTATGGGTTACTGCACGGTACAATTGTCCGTTAACGGAACTGTATACGATAATTTTAAAGTATTAATCATGAAGAATCTATGTGCGAGCGTCATCTTGGGCCTGGATTTCCAGTGCTACCACCAAAGCATCACGCTCAATTACGGTGGGTCCCAGCCGCCCCTCACAGTGTGCGGTCTGGCTACCCTGAAGGTAAAGCCGCCTTCGCGAACCTTACCCCTAACTGCCGGCCAATAGCGACCAAAAGCAGGAGGTACAGCTGGGAGGACAGGCGGTTTATCGCGACCGAGGTAGACAGGCTCCTGAAAGAGCGCATTATTGAACGCAGCAATAGCCCGTGGCACGCCCAAGTGGTGGTGGTAAGGGGTAGCGAGAAGAAACGGATGGTGATCGACTATAGCCAAACGATCAACAGGTACACCCAACTAGACGCCTACCCGCTACCCCGCATATCAGAAATGGTGAACCAAATCGCCCAATACCGGGTGTTCTCCACCATCGACCTCAAGTCAGCGTACCACCAGCTCCCTATCAGACCAGAGGACCGCCCGTACACCGCCTTCGAGGCGAACGGACGCCTCTACCAATTCCTCAGAGTCCCCTTTGGGGTGACGAATGGGGTCTCGGTCTTCCAGAGGGAGATGGACCGCATGGTCGATGACCACCACTTGCAGGCAACCTTCCCCTACCTCGACAACGTCACCATCTGCGGTCACAACCAGCAGGATCACGACTCGAACCTCGAGAGGTTCCTGAAAACTGCACAAAAACTCAACCTCACCTACAACGAGGACAAGTGCGTTTACAACACCACGCGCCTCTGCATACTAGGCAGCGTGGTGGAGAATGGGGAAATCGGACCAGACCCCGACCGATTGCGCCCCCTACGGGAGCTGCCCCTGTCCAACACTCCCAAAGCCCTGAAAAGGTGCCTGGGATTATTTTCTTATTATTCCCAATGGGTCCCCAACTACTCCGACAAAGCCCGCCCCCTCTTGAAAGCATCCTCTTTTCCGCTCTCTGCTGAGGCCCATGCCGCCTTCAAAAGCATTAAGCAGGATATTGAGCGGGCCACGCTACAGGCAGTGGACGAGAACACTCCCTTTCAAGTGGAAAGTGATGCGTCTGACTTTGCCTTGGCGGCCACCCTCAACCAGGCGGGGCGGCCCATAGCTTTCTTCTCGAGGACCCTCCAAGGGCCCGAGATCAGACACTCCTCCGTAGAAAAGGAGGCCCAAGCCATCGTGGAGGCAGTGCGCCACTGGCGCCACTACCTAGCCGGCAAACGCTTCACCCTACTTACCGGCCAGCGGTCGGTAGCGTTTATGTTCAATAATAAACAGAGGGGGAAGATTAAAAATGATAAGATTCTTAGGTGGCGGATCGAGCTCTCCACCTTCGATTATGACATCATTTACCGGCCAGGGGCCCTTAACGAATCCCCCGACGCCCTCTCACGAGGGATGTGTGCCAGCGCCACCGGGGATCGGCTACAGACCCTCCACAATGACCTCTGCCACCCAGGGGTCACGCGGCTGTTCCACTTCATAAAGTCCCGCAACTTACCCTACTCGATTGAGGAAGTTCGGTCCCTGACCAGGAACTGTCGCACTTGCGCTGAGTGCAAGCCTCGGTTCTACCGCCCAGCTAGAGCCCACTTAATCAAAGCTACACGGCCCTTTGAGCGGCTCAGCTTAGATTTCAAGGGCCCCCTCCCGTCCGTCGACCGCAATGTTTACTTCCTGAACATTGTGGATGAATACTCTCGTTTCCCATTCGCCTTCCCCTGCCCAGACATGACCAGCGCCACGGTCATTAAATGCCTCAACAGCCTGTTCTGCCTGTTCGGTATGCCGAGCTACATCCATACGGATAGGGGGGCGTCCTTCATGAGTGAAGAGCTATGCCAGTACATGCTGTCCAGGGGGATCGCCATGAGCCGTACCACCAGCTACAACCCCCGGGGTAACCGTCAAGTGGAGCGAGAGAACGGGACAGTATGGAAAGCAGTCACTCTAGCTCTAAGGACCAAAGGCCTCCCTATCTCCCGCTGGCAGGAAGTCCTCCCAGATGTGCTCCATTCGATACGGTCGCTATTGTGTACTGCCACTAATGCCACGCCTCACGAGCGAATGTTTGTCTTTCCCCGGAAATCCACCTCAGGCGTATCCATGCCGTCATGGCTCTCCACCCCAGGTCCGGTATTCGTGCGAAGGCATGTGAGGGGCCACAAGACGGACCCTCTCGTGGAGTCAGTGCACCTACTCCACGTCAACCCCCAATACGCGTATGTCCGGCACGCCGACGGAAGGGAGGACACCGTGTCCATAAAAGACGTCGCCCCAGCCGGTAACGACAACAACCACGACAACAGCAGCAACAACGACCACAGCAACTCTTACCCACCCACTACTCTTTCATCACCCCCGGAAGAACATCGACCAACGGTACCCCCACCAACTACCCCTTCAACAACCCTGGCGGCACCCCCGGCAGAGACCCAGGAGGCCACCGGGGACACCCAGCCGACACCCGCGGCACCACAACAGCCACGTCGGTCGCAGAGGACTAGCAAACCCCCGAACAGACTAAATCTATAGAAGGGGTGAATGTGATGAAATATTCCATTCATCACTCATCAGTATTTCTCTGCCTGTGACTGTGGTTGGTTTCAGTTTCATTTCCATTGTATTGTACTGTGTGTAGGGCTCCGCCCATACCTGGCTCCTATGTAAGCTGGCCCAGCCTGCAGCACATCCAGTACGGCAGACCTCTGGATGGAAGATACATTCTCCTCTGTGTGTTACCTTCTAAGTCAATAAAAGCCTTGTTTTGTTTCGCTAACATCGAGTCTCGGATTTATTGAGGCACATCAGGCTGAAACAGCAGGGAGGGTTCAAACAGGAGGTGAAAAAGAGCTGGAGGCTGCAGGAAAAAGCAACAGCTGCCCGAAAAGTTGAGAAGGAGCATGAGAGGAGGGAAGAGCCAGAGATTAAATGATGGGGAGATTATTGGGCATACTTCCCTTCTTTGGAGCCATGATTACATTGGTCTCGATTAATGTGAACGGACTGAGGGGTGAGAAGAAATTGCAGCAGTTGTTGCAGGGTTTTAAAGGTTTGGACTTGTTGTGCCTGCAAGAAACCTTTTGGGATGAGGATATCCTAGAAAGAGTTCAGAAGGTTTGGAAGGGAGAGGTGTTTGCAAGTTGTGCAAGCAATGACCATAGAGGGGCGGCTGTTTTGGTGAGTCCGTCCATAAAAGAGAACGTTACCTTTGATATACCTATCAATTCGTCCAATGAAAAGCGATGAGTTAAGGAAGTAACTATAGGTTTTTATTGACTAAATAACAGAGCCCACCCTCGTGGGTGATCGGATCCAAGAAGGAGGAATACCAGCCAGTCGACCACCTTTATACCCGGGCAGGTAGGTGGAGCCATGGGCGGAGTCGGCAGTGGTCAGCCCAGGTATAGCAGCATGACAAGAGGCGACCTCGTACAGTGATACAACAATGTGAACAGTGATAACTATAGGGAAATGATCTAACAGTGATAACTATAGTGTAACGATAGTAAACGGTAAAAGTGGTTTACCACATTCACCCCTTGTTTAGATTTGAGTCCGGCGGGGTGAAGTGTACTACCAGTTCTGGTATGTCAGTCTGTCCGGAGGCCTCGTAAGCCTGTCTGATCGTCGCAGCGGCGGTGTTGCGTTTTCCGGTGTTAATGCTGGCGTCTGCGAGGTAGGCGAAGGCTCTTGGGGTTCCGGCGTACCGTCTACCTGGGCTGGAATTGGGGGGGTGGTGGGGGGGGGGTAGCGGTGGTGTCTCCGGAGTGCCCGAGGGTGCGAGGTCTCGTAAGGAGACTGTGTCCTCCCGCCCGTCTGGGTATGCCACGTAGGCGTACTGGGGGTTGGCGTGCAGGAGGTTCACCCTCTCGACCAGGGGGTCCGTTTTATGGGCCCTCACGTGCTTTCGCAGCAAGACAGGCCCCGGAGAGGTCAGCCAGGTTGGTAGCGTGGTTCCCGTAGTCGACTTCCTGGGGAAAACAAACATTCGTTCATGGGGGGTGGCGTTAATGGCAGTGCAAAGTAGTGACCGGGTGGAATGCAGCGCCGCCGGGAGGACCTCCTGCCAGCGAGAGGTTGGGAGGCCCTTAGACTTTAAGGCTAAGAGGACGGCCTTCCATACCGTCGCGTTCTCTCTTTCCACCTGGCCGTTCCCTCGGGGGTTGTAGCTGGTGGTCCTGTTAGTGGCGATGCCTCTCGCTAGTAGGAACTGACGGAGTTCCTCACTCATGAAGGAGGCGCCCCGGTCACTATGTATATAGTTTGGGAACCCGAACAAGGCAAAGAGGTCGTTCAGGCATTTAACGACCGTGGTGCTGGTCATGTCTGGGCAGGGGAAGGCAAAGGGGAAACGGGAGTACTCATCAACAATGTTGAGGAAGTACACATTACGGTCAGAGGACGGGAGGGGCCCCTTAAAATCGATGCTCAAGCGCTCGAAGGGGCGGGTGGCCTTGATCAGGCTTGCTCTGTCCGGCCTAAAGAAGTGCGGTTTGCACTCGGCACAGGTCTGGCAGTTCCTGGTCATGATCCTGACCTCCTCAATGGAGTAGGTCAGGTTGCGGGCCTTAATGAAGTGGTAAAGCCTGGTGACCCCGGGGTGGCAGAGGTCGTTGTGGAGGGTCTGAAGTCTATCAATTTGCGCGTTGGCGCATGTAATTCGCGATAGAGCGTCAGGGGGTTCGTTCAGCTTACCAGGCCGGTACAAGATATCATAATCGTAGGTGGATAGCTCGATTCTCCACCTCAAGATCTTGTCGTTCTTGATTTTACCCCTCAGCTTGTTATTAAACATAAAAGCGACCGAACGCTGGTCGGTGAGGAGGGTAAATCGCTTGCCTGCGAGGTAATGCCTCCAGCGGCGTACCGCCTCCACAATCGCCTGGGCCTCCTTCTCGACCGAAGAGTGTCGGATCTCGGGGCCCTGTAGGGTCCTTGAGAAGAAGGCCACCGGTCTCCCCTCCTGGTTGAGGGTAGCGGCTAGGGCGAAGTCGGATGCATCGCTCTCCACTTGGAAGGGGATGGACTCATCCACTGCGTGCATAGTGGCCTTAGCAATGTCTCCCCTGATGAGGGAGAAGGCCGCGCGCGCTTCTTCCGTAAGGGGGAAGGAGGTGGACTTCATGAGGGGTCTGGCTTTGTCCGCATAATTCGGCACCCATTGGGCATAGTAGGCGAAGAGCCCCAGGGTTCTCTTCAGTGCCTTTGGACAGTGGGGAAGGGGTAGCTCCATGAGGGGACGCATTCTTTCGGGATCGGGGCCGATGATTCCGTTCTCTACTACGCAGCCGAGGATGGCAAGGCGCGAGGTGTTAAACACACATTTCTCCTTATTGTAGGTGAGGTTCAGCCGTTGGGCCGTACGGAGGAATCTTTCCAGATTAGCGTCATGGTCTTGCCGGTCGCGGCCGCAGATGGTGACGTTATCTAGATAGGGGAACGTGGCTTGCAGCCCGTTCTGGTCAACCATCCGGTCCATCTCCCTTTGGAAGACCGAAACCCCGTTGGTGACGCCGAAGGGGACCCTAAGGAAGTGGTAGAGGCGGCCATTCGCCTCGAAGGCGGTATACTGGTGGTCCTCGGGGCGGATAGGGAGTTGGTGGTAGGCCGACTTAAGGTCGTTGGTAGAGAATACCCGGTATTGAGCAATCTGATTGACCATATCAGATATGCGGGGAAGGGGGTATGCGTCCAGCTGGGTGTACCGGTTTATGGTTTGGCTGTAGTCGATGACCAGGCGGTTTTTATTGCCGGTCTTAACGACTACAACCTGGGCACGCCAGGGGCTGCTGCTCCCCTCGATGATGCCCTCCTTCAGGAGACGCTGCACCTCAGAGCTAATGAAAGCTCTGTCCCCGGCGCTGTACCGCCTGCTCTTGGTAGCGACGGGTTTGCAGTCAGGGGTGAGGTTAGCGAACAGGGAAGGTGGCGGGACCTTGAGGGTGGATAGGCCGCAGGTGTTACGCGGTGGGCGATTTAAAGGCTGCTGGTTGTCGACTGTGAGCGGGGGGAGGGGTCCACCGTATGCTAGAGTGACGCTTTGGAGGTGGGATTGAAAATCCAGCCCTAGTAGGACGGCAGCGCATAGCTGGGGCAGGACGAGGAGTTTAAAGTTTTTATACTCCGTGCCCTTAACCGACAGGGTCACAACACAGTAGCCGCTGATGTCTGTGGCGTGGGACCTCGATGCCATCGAGATCCGGTTGCGCGTTGGCTGGACAGTGAGGGAGTAGTGGCTCACCGTGTCTGGATGTATGAAGCTCTCCGTGCTTCCGCTGTCGAACAGGCAGGTCGTGGCGTGGCATAGTGGTTAGCACTGTTGCCTCACAGTGCCAGGGACCCGGGTTCAAATCTGGCCTCGGGCGACTGTCTGTGTGGAGTTTGCACATTCTCCCCGTGTCTGCGTGGGTTTCCTCCGGGTGCTCCGGTTTCCTCCCACAGTCCAAAGATGTGCGGGTTAGGTTGATTTGGCTGTGATAAATTGACCCTTAGTGTTAGGGGATTAAATAGGTGGGGTTACGGGGATAGGGTGGGATATGTGTCGGTGCAGGCTTGATGGGCCGAAATGGCCTCTATCTGCACTGTAGATTCTGTGATTCTGTGATTCTGTGATTCTGTGATGTCCATCATTGACTTGGACTGCTGATGCGGGCGAGCTTGGTCTAGCGTGACGGAGGCTAGTGTGTGGCTGAGTGGGTCGCTGTAGTCTGTAGGTGAAGCGGTCGTCAGGTCTGGAGGTAAGGTGGCGGTCGAGCGTGGTGGGTAAAATGGAGGCGCCCACGAGGTGGGGCAAAATGGCGGAGAAGATGGCTGCCCCCACAACCCACATGAGGCACTGCTGGCGTCGGTTGCCTGGATCAAAGATGGCCGCCCCATTGCTCATCTGTGGCCTTGATAAAAGATGGCCACCCCCACAGTTCGCATGAGGCACTGCTGGCCTCTGCTGCTCTCCCTCTGCAGGCCTTCGCGAAGTGGCCTTTCTTCAGGCAGCTGGAGCACGTCGCGTTTTTGGCTGGGCAGCGCGACCTCGGGTGTTTCGCCTGCCCACAGAAGAAGCAGCCGGCGGCCCGGTCGCGGGGCTCCGATGTCGCAGCCGGTACCGGGGGTGGCGGTCCCGATCGGGTCCGGGACGCCGACGCTGAGGTAGGTCCCAGGGGCGGCGCTACGAGGGGTATTGCGGTCGGGGTCGGGCCCGAGTCCCAGAGTCGCGAACTGTACCTGGAATACACCTCGAGGTCCCGCTGGGTCACTTCTAGGGAGTAGGCCAAGGTCAGGTCGAGGTCCTTTGATTCCAGCAGTCTCTGCCGTGAGTAGTCGGACCGAAGGCCTTTCACGAAGGCATCGCGGATGTTATCTTCAGTGTTTTCTGCAGCCGATACTGCTTTAAAGTCACAGTCCCTGCCGAGTGTTCGTAGCGCCCGTAAAAATTCAGCTACAGACTCTCCTGGCTGTTGCGGGCGGGATCTTAGGAGGTGTCTGGCATACATGGAATTTACCGGGCTCCGGTACTGCTGTTTCAGTAGGTTGATAGCGGCCTCGTAAGTAGTAACGTCCTGGATGAGTGCGTATACTTTAGGGCTCGCTTGGGCGGTCAGAACTCTTAGTTTGGATCTCTGAGGGACGCCGGATTCTTCCAGGTAGGATTCGAAGCAGCACAGCCAGTGTTTGAAGTCGAGGGCTGCGTTTGTTGCTTGTGGGTTTAGATCCAGGTACGGTGGTTTGAGGGCTCGCAGCCAAGCCGGCTGCTGTGGCTGTTGTAGCTGGGCGTCTGGCTGGTCGTTTGGCTGCTCCGTTGACTGGTTGTTTGGCTGCTCAAGTGACGACATTTTAAAATTTAGTCAATAAAATTGATATACCTATCAATTCGTCCAATGAAAAGCGACGAGTTAAGGAAGTAACTATAGGTTTTTATTGACTAAATAACAGAGCCCACCCTCGTGGGTGATCGGATCCAAGAAGGAGGAATACCAGCCAGTCGACCACCTTTATACCCGGGCAGGTAGGTGGAGCCATGGGCGGAGTCGGCAGTGGTCAGCCCAGGTATAGCAGCGTGACAAGAGGCGACCTCATACAGTGATACAACAATGTGAACAGTGATAACTATAGGGAAACGATCTAACAGTGATAACTATAGTGTAACGATAGTAAACGGTAAAAGTGGTTTACCACAACCTTGATGGACAAGGACGCTGAGGGGAGATTTTTACGGCTAAGGGTAAAAATGGAGGGATTTAATTGCGATCTCTTTAATATCTATGCACCGAACAACTATTGCAAGCGTCGCGAGTTTTTTCGGGGGTTATTCACTGAAGTGGCAGAGGTGGAAAATCCTTGTATAGTGGGGGATTTTAATGTATTTTTATCTCGGATGGACATTTCAGCCCAGATGACCTTTAAGGATGATAACTCCAGAGGGATGATTGTAAAAATGATGGCAAATTTAAATTTGAGAGACTTATGGAGGGACCGGAACCCCATAAAAAGGGAGTTCTCCAGATCAGGTTGGGTGGGTGATGTTTTAAAACAGAGCTGAATAGATTTTGTGTTAATGCGGGAAGGGTTAAGTTCTGAGGTGATGGAGATTTATTATAAAAAACGTATCTTTCAGTGATCACTCGGCTTTGGTTCTTAGAATTAGGAACAGCAAAGTTAAGATTGGTTCAGGGGGGTGGATTTTAAACAATCAATACCTGAAAGAAATTGCTTATAAAGAAGGGATTATAAATAAAATAAAGAATGCTCGGAAGGAACCTTTGTTCTTGAAAGAAAGAAGAGTTTGGTGGGACAATTTCAAATATGAGGTAAAAGTTTTTTCGGTACGTTATGGGAAAAAGAGGGTGGCAGCTAATCAGCACCAAGAAGAGAATATAAACAAAAGGTTTATGGATGTCTGTAAAGCAGTTGACGGAGGGGATAAGGGAGCTGAGGCTAAGTTCCGGGTGCTAAAGGAAGAGTGGGAATTATTGCAAGCTGAAAAATGCAAGGGGGCCATTCTCCGTGCAAAGGCTAGAGATGCATTGGAGGGCGAAAGATGCACTAGATATTTTCTAGAGCAAGAGAAGCTACGACAGAGATTATCGTTAATTGAAGAGTTGAAGGTTGGGGAGAAGATCATTCATGAAAGTGGGGAGATTTTAGAGGCGGCTAGCAGCTTTTATCAAGAGTTATATACAAAAGAAGACATTTCCAATTTGGCGATGGAGAAGGTTACTGCTTTTATTGAAGAGGGTTTAAAGGAGGATGAGAGAAGCATGTGTGACAAAGAAGTAGGATTAGCGGAAATAAAAGTAGCAATAAGTGGAATGAAGGGGGGGAAAGCCCAGGGTCCGATGGACTAAGTGCAGAATTTTATAAAGAATTTTTCAAGATTTTAAGTCCATTGCTCTTAGAAGTTTTTAAGGAAATTAAAATTGAGGGAAGCCTGGCCCCATCTATGAGGAGAGGTATCATAAGCTTAGCTTATATAAAAATAAAGGGGATAGACGGGATCTGAAGAATTGGAGGCCCATCACATTATTAAATGTGGATTATAAGATCTTGGCGAGGGTTATGGCAAATCGTTTGAAGGAGGTGTTACCACAGATAGTTTGGCCCTCTCAGTCCTATGGAGTCATAGGCCGGGACATCGCAGACTCTGTGGTCTCAATCCGAGATGCGATAGAGCTCATGGAAGAGAGTGGGATGGAGGCTTATGTATTAAAGATAGATCAAGAGAAAGCCTTTGATAGGGTCTCTCATGAGTTTTTATTGAAGGTTTTGGATGCATTTAGTTTCAAGGAAAATTTCATTCAGTGGATAAGGATTTTTTATTCAAACATATTTCGCTGTGTTAAATGTAATGTTTTTTTATCCAAGTATTTTCTGATACAGAGATCGGTGAGACAGGGTTGTCCCCTGTCCCCATTGTTGTACACATTGGTAGCAGAACCATTAGGTTACATGATGCAAAAGAAACAAGGTGTAGTTGGGATTGTGGTCCCCAGTTCTGGGCTGGTGTCGGTGATACACCAATATGCAGATGACACAACCTTAACATTGAGAAATGGGGAGTCAGTGAGGAAAGCTATGGATGTAGTGGAGGAATATTGTAGAGCTTCAGGAGCCAGAGTGAATTATAGTAAGTCCCAATGCCTGGTTGCAGGGAGGGGTAGGAGGAAATGGTTGGGGGAATGTCCCTTTAAGGTGGTGGAGGTTTTGGAAGTTCTGGGGGTGCATATTGGGTGCAAGAAGGACAGGGATGAAGTGGATCGATTAAATTGGGAACCGAAGGTTATGAAAATTAAAAAGATTTTGGGTAGATGGGAAAGAAGGTGGTTGAAAGTGCAAGGAAGAGTGACAGTGTCTGCTCTCCTGCTATCTAAGCTATGGTACTTATTGACGGTGGAGGATATTCCTGAGTGGGCGGAAAAGTTCATCCGAGAGGCTTGTGTGAGGTTTTTATGGGAAGGGAAACCAGCCTTGGTGGTTTACAATACCATAATTGGACAGAGAAATCAGGGAGGACTCAATTTCCCAGATATTGATTTGAAGAAGAAATCCTTTAGAATCAAATGGGTGAAGAGATTTCTTCAGAAGTCAAATACAAGTTTTTGGAAGAGTTGTTCTGAGCATTTTTTAAAACGAAGTGGGATAGGAGGGCAGGGGATATTGTATATGGAATACAATAATATGTTTTTGAAATCGATTAAACTACCCCCTAGGTTTTATAAGGGGGTTGCAGAGACTTGGGCCCAATTTTTAAAGAGTGTGCAGTTTATGCCCAAGGGGGCTGAGGAATTTTTATAACAGCCCTTATTTTTGAACAGGTGGGTCAACATCGAAGGAGAGGTTTTATTTAATCAAGCTTTTATAAAAGCTGGGATTATATCTGTAAAAGATGTATTATACGAGGTAATTCCAGGTTGGTTGCCGGAAGTGATAGTGAGGGACATGGTGTGGGAGGAGGATCAGGAGGTAGAGGGAAAAGCAATAGGAATCATGTATGAGAAGATTGTGAGGGCAATGCCACAGGATTGGATGGAAGAAATAAATGTGGAAATCTCCAAAGGAAGTAAAATGCGTCCTGCTTTTCCAAGCTTTGTACTGGAGAAAGGGGGAGAGTTAGTCCAATTTGACAACTGTAATACTCGAGATTTCTATGAGGTATTCAGAGAATGGAGATTCAAGACACCTACTGGTCAGGAGTTTTGGCAGAGTATATACCCACAGCTGGACTTCAACAGGATTTGGAAGGGAGTGTGGGCGAATTTTAAATGCCCAGAATGGATTGAACTGGATTTCAAATTGGCTCATAACCGGATTTTTACCATGACGGTCTTGTGCAAGATTGGACGAGTGGAGGCGGCAACTTGCCCAATGTGTGGGACACGGGATGAGACTCTGTCCCATTTACTGGTGTTATGTCCGCAGTTAAATGACTTTAAGTACTATGTTCGACAGTTGTGTGAAGCTTTTTTGCTGGGTGGGGACCGAAGAGCGAGAATGGGAATCCCGTGGGACTCAATTTTGAGATGGGGATTGCAGAAGAGTCTGCCAGAGTCTAGCGGAGCGGCAATTAATTTAATGTTCAGTTTGGCTAGATTCGTGATTGTGCAAAGAAGGAATGCTCTGTTTTTTAAGGGGAGGAGAATCAATCTAAAAGAGTATTTTAAATATAAGCTAAAAGATCATTATAAGGCTCTGTGGATGTTTTATACAGAAAGGAATTTAAGGACAGTATTTTACAACCAATTTTTAAAGTACTATCGATTAATATATGTTACAGGAGACAAATTAAACTTCAGGTTTTGATGTTAAAATGTGGTGGAGGAATGGCTGTGCAGAGCGGCGGAATTGATTTGTATCATACAATGAAATGATCACGATGTTGTAAATGTTCTTAATGTTCAATAAAGTAATTTAAAAAAAAGTGGGCAGCACGCTCGCTTCTGAGACAGAAGGTTGTGGGTTCAAGTCCCACTCCAGAGGCTTGAGCAAATAAAAAGCTAGGCTGACACTCCAGTGCAGTACTGAGGGAGTGCTGCACTGTCAGAGGTGCAATCTTTTGGATGAAATGAGGGCCCATCTGCCCTCTCGGGTGGATGTAAAAGATCCCACAGCACTATTCGAAGAAGAGCAGGGGAGTTCTCCGGTGACCTGGACAATATTTACCCCTCAACCAATGAGGGTGCCTCACTGTGAGTCATAGAGTTATACAGCACAGAAAGAGGCCCTTTGGCCCATCGTGTCTGCGCCGGCCATCAAGCCCTATCTATTCTAATCCCATTTTCCAGTACTTGGTCCATAGCCTTGTATGCTATGGTGTTTCAAGTGCTCATCTAAATGCTTCTTGAATGTTGAGAGGGTTCCTGCCTCTACCACTCTTTCAGGCAGTGAGTTCCAGATTCCAACCACCCTCTGGGTGAAAAAGTTTTTCCTCAAATCCCCTCTAAACCTCCTGCCCCTTGCCTTGAAACTATGCCCCCTGGTTATTGACCCCTCTACTAAGGGGAAAAGTTCCTTTCTATCTACCCTATCTATGCCCCTCATAATTTTGTACACCTCAATCAGGTCCCCCCTCAGCCTTCTCTGCTCCAAGGAAAACAACCCCAGCCTGTCCAGTCTCTCTTCATAGCTGAAGCGCTCCAGCCCAGGTAACATCCTGGTGAATCTCCTCTGCACCCTCTCCAATGCAATCACATCCTTCCTATAGTGTGGTGACCAGAACTGCACACAGTATTCCAGCTGTGGCCTAACTAGCGTTTTGTACAGCTTCATCATAACCTCCCTGCTCTTATATTCTATGCCTCGGCTAATGAAGGCAAATATCCCATATGCCTTTTTAACCACCTTATCTACCTGTCCTGCTGCCTTCGGGGATCTATGTACTTGCGCACCAAGGTCCCTCTGATCCTCTGTCCTTCCTAGGGTCCTACCATTCATTGTGTATTCCCTTGCCTTGTTAGTCCTCCCAAAATGCATCACCTCACACTTTTCAGGGTTAAATTCCATTTGCCACTGTTCTGCCCATCTGACCAACCCGTCTATATCGTCCTGTAGCCTGAGGCTTCCCTCCTCGCTATTTACCACTCCACCAATTTTCGTGTCATCTGCGAACTTACTGATCATACCTCCTACATTCATATCTAAATCATTAATGTACACTACAAACAGCAAAGGACCCAGCACCAATCCCTGTGGTACACCACTGGACACGGGCTTCCAGTCACAAAAACAACCTTCGACCATCACCCTCTGCCTCCTGCCACTAAGCCAATTTTGGATCCAATGTGCCAAATTGCCCTGGATCCCATGGGCTCTTACCTTCTTGACCAGTCTCCCATGCAGGACTTTGTCAAAAGCCTTACTGAAGTCCATGTAGGCTACATCAACTGCACTACCCTCATCCACGCACCTAGTCACCGCCTCGAAAAATTCAATCAAATTGGTTAGACATGATCTCCCCCTGACAAAGCCACACTGACTATCCTTGGTTAATCCTTGCCTCTCCAAGTGGAGACTAATTCTGTCCCTCAGAATTTTTTCCAATATTTTCCCTACCACTCATGTTAGGCTCACTGGCCTGTAATTCCGTGGTTTATCCCTACTACCCTTCTTGAATAATGGTACTACATTAGCTGTCCTCCAGTCCTCTGGCACCTCCCCTGTGGCCAGAGAGGATCTGAAAATTTGTATCAGAGCCCCTGCAATCTCCTCCCTTGCCTCACACAGCAGCCTGGGATACATCAGGGCCTGGGAATTTATCCACCTTTAAGCCCGCTAAAACCGCTAGTACCTCCTCCCCCTCAATACTAATTGTTCAAGTATATCACAATCCCCCTGCCTGATTTCTATGACTACATTGTCCTTCTCCATAGTGAATACATATGCAAAATATTCATTTAAAACCTCACCTACATCTTCCGGCTCTACACACAGATTGCCACTTTGGGCCCTAATGGGCTCTACTCTTTCCCTGGTTATCCTCTTGCCCTTAATATGCTTATAAAACACCATGGGATTTTCCTTTATTTTACCCGCCGGTGTTTTTTCCTGCCCCCTCTTCGCTCTCCTAACTTCTTTTTTAAGTACCCCCCTGCACTTTCTATACTCCTCTAGGGCTTCCACTGTTTTTAGTCCTTTGTATCTGCCAAAAGCCTCCCTTTTTTTCCTAATCCATTCTTGTATATCCCTTGACATCCAGGGTTCCCTGGGCTTGTTGGTCCCACCCTTGACCTTTACGGGAACATGCTGGCGTTGTACTCTCTCTATTTCCTTTCTGAAAGACTCCCACTGCTCTGATGTGGATTTTCCTACAAGTAGCTGATCCCAGTCCACTTTGGCCAGATCCTGCCTTATCATATTAAAATCGGCCTTCCCCCAATTTAGAACCTTTATTTCCGGTCCATCTTTGTCCTTTTCCATGACTACCTTCAATCTCACTGAATTATGGTCACTGTCACCAAAATGCTCTCCTACTGACACTTCTACCAGTTGCCTGGCTACATTCCCTCGAATTAGGTCCAGTACCGCCCCCTCTCTTGTAGGACTTTCGACATGCTGGCTCAAAAAGCTCTCCTGGATGCACTTTAAGAATTCCGCAACCTCTAAGCCTTTCACACTCTGACTATCCCAGTTAATATTGGGGAAGTTGAATCCCCCACTATTATTACCCTATTATTTCTACACTTCTCTGAGATATGCCTACATATCTGTCCCTCTATCTCCCCCTGACTGTTTGGGGGCCTATAGTACACTCCCAGCAAAGTGCTTGCCCCCTTTTTGTTTTTAAGTTCTACACACAGTGTAAGTGAGGACAGTAACATTGCATCTTTGGACGCACACCCATACTGGAAACTTTTAAGTTGGAAATATGGGCCAGGAGTGATAATTCTATAACATGAAAAAAAGTTTTAAATTGCCAGGAGATCCACCTCTAAAACACATCCCTGCAGTGGGATGGAATTACACTGAGTGCATCAGAGATCGCCTGAGGGGGTCGGAGAGGAAGTTCCCTTGTTGGCCCTGGGTTTTTCCCTGGATTTTTGCCTCTCCCAGGAGATTATATGGCCGGAGGTGGGGGGAGGGTTGGGAAATGGCTGCTCAGAATGCTGCAGGCATTACGGTGTGGGGTAGGCTTGATGCCGTTAGCTTTGTGTGTGCCTGGTGTGAGTCAGAGGCAGGAGTAACATTCCAGGAGAGTGTTTGTCACATCACTTTGACATATTATGCTCGGGATTGTGATGTAGAACTGGAATCAGTTTGGGTGGAGCTAAGAAACAGCAAAAGGCGGAAAACATTGGTGGGAGTTGTGCATAGGCCACCAAACAGTAGTGGTAATGTAGGGCACAGTATCAATCAAGAGATTAGAAGTGCATGTAACAAGGGCAATACGGTAATCATGGGGGACTTTAATCTACATATTGACTGGGCAAATCAAATTACCACTAATGGTGTGGAGGACGAATTCTTGGAATGTATGAGAGATGGTTTCCTGGATCAGTATGTGGAGGAACCAACCAGGGAACAGGCTATTCTGGCTCTGGTACTGTGTAATGAGAAAGGGCTAATCAATAATCTTGTGGTAAAGGGGCCTTTAGGGACAAGTGACCATAATATGATTGAATTTTACATTAAATTTGAGAGTGATGTAGTCCAATCTGAAACTAAGGTCTTCAATCTAAACAAAGAAATCAGCAAAGGGGACCAAGAAATTGATAAAGAAAGGGAAAATAGAATATGAGCACAAACTAGCGAAAAATATAAAAACAGATTGTAAAAGCTTCTATAGGTATGTGAAAAGGAAAAGACTGGCGAAGGTAAATGTAGGTCCTTAACAGTCAGAGACGGAGAATTTATAATGGGGAATGAGGAAATGGCAGAGAAATTAAATAAATACTTTGTTTCTGTCTTCACAGAGGAAGCCACAAAAACCTCCCAGAAATACAAGAAAACCAAGGGTGTGGCGAGAATGAGGAACTTAAAGAAATTATTATTAGTAAAAAAAAGTACTAGCAAAATTAATGGGATTAAAAGTTGATAAATCCCAAGGACCTGATGACCTACATCCTAGGGTTTTGAAAGAGGTGGCCATTGGGATAGTGGACGCATTGGTTGTCATTTTCCAAAATTCTATAGATTCTGGAACGGTTCCTGCAGATTGGAGGATAGCAAATGTAACCCCGCTATTTAAGAAAGGAGGGAGAGAGAAAACGGGGAACTACAGACCTGTTAGCCTCACATCAGTAGTTGGGAAAATGCTGGAATCTATTATAAAGGATGCAATAACTGGGCACTTAGAAACTAATAGTAAGATTGGGCAGAGTCAACATGGACTTATGAAAGGGAAATCCTGTTTGACAAACCTATTGGAGTTCTTTGAGGATGTAACTGGTGGAGTAGACAAAGGGGAACCTGTATAGGTGGTGTATCTGGATTTTCAGAAGGCCTTCGATAAGGTCCCACACAAGAGGTTGGTGAACACAATTAGGGCACATGGAATTGGGGGTAATATATTAACATGGGTTGAGCTTTGGTTAACAAACAGAAAACAAAGAGTAGGGATAAATGGGTCTTTTTCAGGATGGCAGGCTGTGACTTGTGGGGTACTGCGAGGATCGGTGCTTGGGCCCCAGCTATTCACAATCTATATCAATGATTTGGATGAGGAGACTAAATGTAACATTTCCAAATTTGCTGACACAAAGCTAGATGGCAGTGTCAGTTGTGAAGAGGATGTGAAGAGGCTTCAAGGGGTTCTCGACAGGCTCAGTGAGTGGGCGAGAACATCCAGATGGAATATAATGTGGATAAATGTGAAGTTATCCACTTTGATAGAAAAAACAGAAAGGCAGAGTATTTCCTAAATGGTGAAAGATTGGGGAATGCAGATGCTCAAAGCGACCTGGGTGTCCTTGTACACAAGTTACTGAAAGTGAATGTGCAGGTGCAGCAAGCCATTAGGAAGGCAAATGGTATGCTGGACTTCATTACAAGAGGATTTGAGTACAGGAGTAAAGAAGTCTTACTCCAATTATATAGGGCCTTGGTGAGACCACACCTGGAGTACTGTGTACAATTTTGGTTTCCTTACCTAAGGAAGGATATACATGCCATAGAGAGAGTGCAACGAAGGTTCACGAGATTGATTCCTGGGATGGCGGGACTGTCGTATGAGAAGAGATTGAGTAAGCTTGAATTCAGAAGAATGAGAGGGGATCTCATTGAAGCATACAAAATTATTACAGGGCTTGATAGGGTGGATGCTGGGATTATGTTTCCCTTGGCTGGGGAGTCTAGAACCAGGGGCCACAGCCTCAGGATAAAGGGTAGGCCATTCAGGACTGAGATGAGAAGAAATTTCTTCACAGAAAGGGTGGTGAATCTTTGGAATTCTCTACCCCAGAGGGCTGTGGAGGCTCAGTCATTGGGTATATTCAAAACAGAAGTTGATAGATTTCTGACTAGTAAAGGCATCAAGGGACATGGCGATAGGGCCGGTGAATGGAGTTGAGGCAGAAGATCAACCATTGAATGGTGGAGCAGGCTCGAAGGGCCGAATGGCCTACTCCTGCTCCTATTTATGTTCTTATTTTCTTATGTAACAGGATTGTGATCCCAAACCCAATTTCACGTGTGTGTGTGGCCAACACGGCTACACATTGACTGCCCAAAATACAAACGGTTACAAAGCAGTTAACTGTGTACATGTTGGTATCTGTCAGTTCTTGCTGCTGTATCACATGCATTAAAACTTGGCCACAAGGTGCCAGTGAAAAGGCCTGTGTATAGAACGTGCGATATCGAATGGGAAATATCCATTCAGCCTCCTGTTTTACATCTCTCCTGATTGATTGCCTTCAATGGAAATAAATCAGAAGAAATGTATAACGGGCGGCTGATCCGATATTGGCCACGCTGTTCGTTTGTATCTTAAAACCCAATAAATGTATCTTCATTTTATCAACTTTTAATAATAACTAAAATTTCTCTGAAATATGTCAAGCAAACTTATGAAACGTGATTTTCATCTGTAAGGTCCTCGTGTAACGGTACAACGCATTCCAGGATTTACGTGTTTGCGACAAATTTTAGGGGTAGGAATGAGTCTTAGGCGGGAGCACAAAAATGGAGCTGAATATGGGGCGGGCGCAGCACTGGTGGCAGCTGCGTTTTGTACTACTGCCCAAGGCAATATTTTACCTCAAAGACGGTGCAATTCAACTTTGTCAGGGCACAAAACAGGCGGTAGTCGATGGTGTTGAACATCCTGGAGAGTTACATATTGGACATCTTGGGGAGTTAAGGGTTAGTAGTCGAACTTCTTTGCATCATGGAGCAACAGACTTGTAATATAAACAGGAAGGTGTTGAAGTGAAGATTGTGAAGGGGTTGGATCGGGTGGATGCGGGGAAGATATTCCCGATGATGGGTGAAACTAGAACTAGGGGGCATAGTCTTAGAATAAGGGGCTGCTCTTTCAAAACTGAGATGAGGAGGAACTACTTCACTCAGAGGGTGGTAAGTCCATGGAATATGCTGCCCCAAAAAGGTGTAGAAGCTACATCATTACATAAATTTAAAACAGAAATAGACAGTTTCCTAGAAGTAAAGGGAATTAAGGGTTACGGGGAGCGGGCAGGAATTTGGACATGAGTCTAGGTCCGGATCGGTCATGGCCCTGTGGGTAGCGGAGCGGGCCCAGGGGCCGTGTAGCCTGATCCTGCTCCTATTTCGTGTGTCTAATTCTGTTAGATTCAGGAGATGGTTCTGTGATAGTGGATTGGCGGTTAGGATCAGATCAGCCATGATCTTATTGAATGGTGGAGCAGGCTCCTATTTCTTATGTTCTTATGTTCTTATGAAGTGTCGCAAGAGGAATGCATAGCTTGTCTTCTGATACGAAAAGTGCTTGTGCAAGGAAATAAGTGACAGTAATGACATCGGCCATGAGTGATTAAAGTATAACTTTAGTGACTAGGGTTATAAACATAGGTAGAGGATCCATTAACTGTAGTATAGAAAAGTAACGGTAAATAAAGCCGGTTCTTCAAATAGGTTAAAAACTGTTACATCATGTAGGGGGTGGCGTGTGCCCAGTCAGTTCTGCCCCTGACTGTCTCTGAGCGGTTCGAATCGCTCCCACACCCCTGGGTTCTAGACACCGGGCTTAGGTATAGGCGGCGATACAGAAAATCGAGTAGACAAGTGGTTTGGTGCAAGAAAACCGCAATTTTTATTAAAGACACAATAAAACACAATCTTACTGAGAGTTACTGATAGAATTACAGGCATATAAAATTACACTTATTTGGGAATGGGGAACACACGGCACATCAAAGGAACAAACACATTAAAAATCCCCTTATCCTTATCCCACCCCCAATACCTAACTAGATTAAGCTACAAGGGGCCAGGAATTCATGCTCACCAATTGGAAACCTGTTGATTTAACTGGTTGTGGGTTTTGAGGTTCACTCTTGTTGTCCTTTGGGGTTTGTCGTTGTCACGTGGTCGCAGGGCGCGGCGATAGAGTTGTTTGTGCAAAGCACCTTCCTTTTCCTCCGCTAACGTCTTCGTTGAGTACTTTGTCACGATGGGTCTTCTTCTTCTTCGGGCAGTTCGGTCGCCGATGGTTTTGTTGCGGTTGGGGCTCGGTTGGCGGTTTTTACCGTTAGACAGATTTTTCTACCCAAGCTTCAAATGCCAACTTATTCTTAATTGCTATCCATGCTTCGAACGCCAACTTATTCATCAAACACCAGCTTATAACTAGGCCGTTTGTCTCGATTTCACTGTCCATGCATCAAACGCCAGCTTATAACTAGGCCGTTTGTCCCCCAACGCGTCTTTCCGCTGCCCTTCTCTGCCTTTACTGGTTTTACCGTTTTTCTCATCTCGTCTCGTCTGTTCGTGGCCCCGTATGTCCTGTGCATTTTCGAATTCGGGTCTCGTTCTCCTCCCGTGTTTGGCCCCCGGTGTGGTAATGGGCGTCCTTGGTGTCGAGCGGCGCGGGGAGGGAGAAGAGAGCCCGCAACGAGGCACGAAGCAAGAACGAGAGGCAGGAGGCAAAGGCCAAGAGAGTGAGAGCTACCGGTGGGCCTACAATTATACCCAGTTCTTCACCCCTTATCTGCGCGCCAAATCAGGTCAGTCCTTTGTCTAACTTTTGGCGGGCTCGTCTAAAATGATTACAGTCATTTATTTTAACGACTTCTGGGGTGGTTGTCTCCGTGTTTAATGGCTTCGATATCCTGGCTGTTTGTTATTTAATGAAACTTAATCGGGTTTCCCTGGCTCGGTGGCCTCGTTGATCTGTTACCGATTATATGTGCAAAAGTTGATGGCCTCAAGATTAGGCCCATCCTGACTTGATCTGTTCCAAGGTGAAGAATGCATATTCTGTGTTTACCTAGCTGTCTGGCTTCACAAAGTCTTTCACAGATCCATGCATGTTAGGTTTCATTTCAGGGCCTGCCTTTTGCAGGGCCTTGCTTTTAAAATCCTGTCGGTTTTGGTCACGAGGTTTCAGAAGCCATTTTGGGTACCCCTTTTAATAACTTGTCCATACAGGGTCCCTTTATCCATAACTTTTGGGGAATGTGGGAATTTTGAGAACCCTACACATCATAAGGGAAGTAGCTTTGGAGTAAACAATTACAAGTGTTTACATGAATAGGATTTGGGAATAGAGACGTCATGAAGTCTTATCTATGACATGTGCCTTTGATGTAGTCAAAATATCGTGTGTAAAGGAGCATGGTTTTCAATGGTTCTTCAGAGAGTTCGAAAGATACAGAAACCGAAAAGCTGCTCTCTCTGTATACAGTTTGGCCAATCACTGTGCTGTATATCAGTTAAGTCTGTTCCGTAGACTCTACCATTAAGTGTCTCATGTTACTCAAAATGTGTTGCTGTGAACCAGAGAAGGAAGAAGGTAGAATGCTAACAACCAGGAGGGACAAACACCAACAGAACAAAGAACAGTGTAGAAAGAACAGCAATTAGATGGAGGGAAAAAGCAAAGCCGACTAGCATGCTGTTGGAATGCATGTGTGTTAATGCGTCAAGTGTTACAAATAAAGTTGATGAGTTGTAGACACAAGTTGCCACTAGGGGTTATGATATAGTGGCTATAATGGAGACCTGGCTTAATCATGGGCAGGAATGGGAGTTAAGCATTCCTGGCTGCAATGTATTCAGAAGGGATAGGGGAGTAAAAAGACAGGAGGTGAGTGGCGGTATTGATCAAGGAGAATATTACTGTTCTACAGGGGAACAATTTTTTTTTATTCATTCACGGAATGTGGGTGTCGCTGGCAAGGCCAGCATTTATTGCCCATCCCTAATTGCCCTTGAGAAGGTGGTGGTGAGCCGCCATCTTGAACAGCTGTAGTCCGTGTGGTGAAGGTACTCCCACAGCGCTGTTAGGGCGGGAGTTAGAGCTCCACTCATCCAGGCAAGTGGAGAATATTCCATCACACTCCTTACTTGTGCCTTGTAGATGATGGAAAGGCTTTGGGGAGTCAGGAGGTGAGACACTCGCCACAGAATACCCAGCCTCTGACCTCCTCTTGTAGCCACAGTATTTATGTGGCTGGTCCAGTTAAGTTTCTGGTCAATGGTGGCCCCCCAGGATGTTGATGGTGGGGGATTCAGCGATGGTAATGCCATTGAATGTCATGGGGAGGTGGTTAGACTCTCGCTTGTTTGAGATAGTCATTGCCTGGTGCTTGTGTGGCTCAAAAATTACTTGCCACTTATCAGCCCAAGCCTGAATGTTGTTCAAGTCTTGCTGCTTGCGGGCATGGACTGTTTCATTATCTGAGGAGTTGCAAATGGAACTGAACACTGCAGTGGAGAGTGATTTCAGTTTTACTCGGGCTCCTTGATGCCACACTCAGTCAAATGCTGCCTTGACGTCAAAGGCAGTCACTCTCACCTCACCTCTGGAATTCAGCTCTTTTGTCCATGTTTGGACCAACGTTGTAATGAGGTCTGGAGCCAAGTTGTCCTGGCAGAACCCAAACTGAGCATCAGTGAGCAGGTTATTGGTGAGTAAGTGCCACTTGATAGCACTGTCGATGACACCTTCCATCACTTCGCTGATGATTGAGAGTAGACAGATGGGGCGGTAATTGGCCGGATTGAATTTGTCCTGCTTTTTGTGGACAGGACAATTCTTCACTGTCGGATAGAAGCCAGTGTTGTAGCTGTACTGGAACAGCTTTGCTGGAGGCGCGGCTAGTTCTGGAGCACAAGTCTTCAGCGCGACAGCCGGGATGTTGTTGGGGCCCATAGCCTTTGCTGTACCTCAGCTGGGAAGGTTCTACAGCGTGGGAGACAACTGACAGACAGTAGATTGAAAGCTGGAGATTTGGGGGTTTATTTCGAGCAGCCTGTATAAAGCAAGAGTTGGGAAACCGGCGATTGAGACGATTCCTCTCTCATTGTCTCTGTCTGTGGCTCTGTCTCTCTCCCTCTCCCTCTGTCTCTCTTCCACTCTGTCTCTTTCTCCCTATTTCTGTCTGTCTGTCTCTCTAACATTATTTCTTGTGATGCTGAAACTTGGTTAGTCTGTGCATCTGATAAGGAAATTGATTAATTCTTTATAAATAAGGTGAGACACAAAGCAACAGGGTATATTAATGTGAGGCTGCAACAAATTTGAAGCTGCTGGTTCCTGGGAGCACAGATACGGGCAGTGTAATTGCACTGGACCAACGGGCCTGCAGCCCTATTCCACCCCCGCCCCAGGTGTTTTTCTCAGTAACATGAGGGTGACTCCAAATAGCTCTGTGATTGGTGAGTATTCCCTTTCAGTAATAAAGGTTTGCTCCCCAAATCCCTATTCAAAACCAGCTGCAGTACCATTTAATGCCTGCGGGTGGCACCATTGTGTGTCTGAGCTGCAGTAACGGCCTGTGCCTGCGGGTGGCGCCATTGTGTGTCTGAGCTGCAGTAACGGCCCGTGCCTGCGGGTGGCACCATTGTGTGTCTGAGCTGCAGTAACGGCCCGTGCCTGCGGGTGGCACCATTGTGTGTCTGAGCTGCAGTAACGGCCCATGCCTGCGGGGGGCGCCATTGTGAGTCTGAGCTGCAGTAACGGCCCGTGCCTGCGGGTGGCGCCATTGTGTGTCTGAGCTGCAGTAACGGCCCGTGCCTGCGGGAGGCGCCGCTGTGAGTCTGAGCTGTACAGTGCACACCAAGCATTGAATTTTAACACCCAAAAATGTTGGGGTCGAGTCAGATGTTAAAATTTTAGAGATCTGAAACCCGACCCCAACCCGTTCACTTCTGGGTTTAACGGAAAAGGGACTAGGGCTGGCCAGCCAACTCGCTCCCAGGAGGCAGGTTGGCCAATCAGGCTCTGATTTAACCTGCTTTACGGGTTTAACCCTGGCCGCATGAGTTTCCCAGGCCTTGGGAAGCCCAGCAGCTGAAGGGAGGCGAGGACGGCTTTGGGGAGAAGGTAAGTGCCTTTACAGCACTGCTTGTGGGCCAGGAGGAGCAGGAATGCTTCCCCCCGGCCGGCCAAGCTCCCCCATACAAGGATCGGTGGTCGGACCCAACGTAGGACTTCACGCAAGGAGTCTAGGGAATAAAGCAGATGAGCTGAGGGCACAGATAGACAGGTGGGAGTCTGATATTACAGCGATTACTGAGACATGGCTGAAAGAAGGGCAGGAATGGCAGCTCAACATTCCTGGTTACAGGGTTTTCAGGCGAGATAGAGAGGGGGATAAAAAAGGAGGGGGGGTTACAATATTGATTAAAGAATCAATGTGAGGAGGGAGGATATCTTAGAAGGATCATCAAATGAGGCCATATGGGTTGAACTGAACAACAAAAAAGGGGCAATCACACTGCTGGGAGTGTACAATAGACCCCCGAACAGTCAGGGGGAGATAGAAGAGCAAATATGTAGGCAAATTTCTGAGGCGTGCAAAAGTAGGGCATTAATAATAGGGGATTTCAACTTCCCTTAGTGTGAAAGAATTCTTAAAATGTATTCAGGAGAATTATTTTAGACAGTATGTAGCAAGCCCAACAAGAGAGGGGGCAGTTCTGTACCTAGTTTTAGGGAATGAAGCTGGGCAGGTGGAAAAGGTATCAGTGGTAGTGATGATAATTCAGTTAGATTTAGCGTAGTTATGGAAAAGGACAAGGGTAGACCAGGAATAAAAGTTCTCAACTGGGGAAAAACTAGTTTTACTAAGCTGAGAGGTGATTTAGCCAAAATGGACTGGAGACAGAAACTTGAAGGTAAATCAGTGTCAGAGCAGCGGGAGGCATTCAAGGAGGAGATCCGGAGGCTTCAGAGCAAGGATGTTCCCTTAAAGAAAAAGGGTGGGACTAACAAACCTAGAGCTCCCTGGATGTCAAGGGGCATACAGGGAAGGATAAAGAAAAAAAGGGAAGCTTATAACAGATACCGAGGGCTCAATACTGCAGAAATCCTAGAGGAGTATAGAAAGTGCAGGGGTGAAATTAAAAAGGAAATTAGGAAAACAAAGAGAGGGCATGAAAAAATACTGGCAAGTAAAATCAAGGAAAACCCAAAGATGTTTTATAAATGCATTAGGAGTAAGACTGGGAACGGTAGCGTAGTGGTAATGTCACTGGGCTAGTAATCCAGAGGCTTGGACGAATTGATCCAGAGACGTGAGTTCAAATCCCAGCCCGGCAACTGGGGAATTTAAATTCAGTTAATTAAATAAATTTGGAATAAAAAGCTAGTGTCAGTAATGGTGACCATGTAACTATCAGATTGTTGTAAACACCCATCTGGTTCACTAATGTCCTTTAGAGAAGGGAATCTGCTGGCCTACATGTGACTCCAGACCCACAGCAATGTGGTTGACTCTTAACTGCCCTCTGAAATGGCCAAGCAAACCACTTAGTTTGAACAAACTGCTACAAGAAACAATAATAAGAATAAAACCAGACAGAGCACTGGCTATGGACACGGCAATGGCCCAGTCAACCCTGTAAAGTTCTCCTCACCAACATCTGGGGACTTGTGCCAGAATTGGGAGAGCTGGCCCACAGACTAGTCAAGCAACATAAAAACAACAGAGAATGCTGGAAAAACTCAGCAGGTCAGGCAACATCCGTGGAGAGAAATTTGAGTTGATGTTTCGGGTTGAAACCCTTCTTCAGTATTTTGCAATCGTAACAGCCTGACATAGTCATACTCACAGAATCATTCCTTTCAGCCAATGTCCAAAATTCCTCCATCACCATCCCTGGGTATGTCGAAAAGACCCACCAGGGTGGCAGTACAGTGGGGAAGGAGTAGCCCTGGGAGTCCTCAACATTGACTCCAGACCCCACGAAGTCTCATGGCTTCAGGGCAAGGAAACCTCCTGCTGATTACCACCCTCCCTCAGCTGATGAATCAGTACTCGTCCATGTTGACACCACTTGGAAGAAGCACTGAGAGTAGCAAGGGCACAGAATGTACTTTGGGTGGGGGCTTCAATGTCAATCACAGAGAGTGGCTCGGTAGCACCACTACTGACCGGAAGGACATAGCTGCCAGTCTAAGCCTGCGACAGGTGGTGAGAGAACCAACATGAGGGAAAAACCTACTTGACCTCGTCCTCACCAATCTACCTGTCGCAGATGCATCTGTCCATGACAGTAATGGTAGCAGTGACCACCGCACAGTGATTGTGGAGATGAAGTCTCGTCTTCACACTGAGGACACCCTCCATCGTGTTGTGTGGCACTACCACCGTGCTAAATGGGATGGATTCAAAACAAATCTAGCAGCTTAAAACTGGGCATCCATGAGGCGCTGCGGGCCATCAGCAGCAGCAGAATTGTATTCCACCACAATCTGTAACCTCATGGACCAGCATATCCCTCACTCTACCATTTCCATCAAGCCAGGGAACCAACCCTGGTTCAATAAGGAGTATAGAAGAACCTGCCAGGAGCAGCATCAGGCGTACCTAAAAATGAGGTGCCAACCTGGGTAAGCTGCAACACAGGACTACATGAATGCTAAAAAGTGGAAGCAGCATGCTATAGACAGGGCTAAGTGATCCCACAATCAACGGATCAGATCAAAGCTCTGCAGTCCTGCCGCATCCAGTCATGAATGGTGGTGGACCATTAAACAACTAACGGGAGGAGGAGACTCCATGAATATCTCCATCCTGCACGTGAGTGCAAAAGACAAGACTGAAGCATTTGCAACCATCTTCAGCCAGAAGTGCCGAGTGGATGATCCATATCGGCCTCCTCCTGTGGTCCCTACCATCACAGAAGCCAGTCTTCAGCCAAATCGATTCACTCCACGTGATATCAAGAAAGGGCTGAGTGCACTGGATACAGCAAAGGCTATGGGCCCCGACAACATCCCGGCTGTCGTGCTGAAGACTAGTGCTCCAGAACTAGCCGCGCCTCTAGCCAAGCTGTTCCAGCACAGCTGCAAAACTGGCATCTATCCGACTATGTGGAAAACTGCCCAGGCATGTCCTGTCCACAAAAAGCAGGACAAATCCAATCCGGCCAATTACAGCCCCATCAGTCTACTCTCAATCATCAGCAAAGTGTTGGAAGGTGTCGTCGACAGTGCTATCAAGCGGCACTTACTCAGCAATAACCTGCTCACTGATGCCCAGTTTGGGTCCCGCCAGGATCACTCGGCTCCAGACCTCATTACAGCCTTGGTCCAAACATGGACAAAGGAGTTGAATTCCAGAGGTGAGGTGAGAGTGACTGCCCTTGACATCAAGGCAGCATTTGACTGAGTGTGGCATCAAGGAGCCCTAGTAAAACTGAAGTCAATGGGAATCGGGGGAAACTCTCCACTGGCTAGAGTCAAACCTAGCACAAAAGAAGGTGGTTGTGGTGGTTAGAGGTCAATCATCACATCATCACCAGGACATCACTGCAGGAGTTCCTCAGGCCAGTGTCCTAGGCCCAACCATCTTCAGCTGCTTCATCAATGACCTTCCATCCTACATAAGGTCAGAAATGGGGATGTTTTCTGAAGACTGCACAGTGTTCAGCACCATTCACAATTCCTCAGATAATGAAGAAGCATATGCCCAAATGCAACAAGACCTGAACGACATTCAGGCTTGGGCTGATAAGTGGCAGGTAACAGTCACGCCACAGAAGTGCCAGGCAATGACCATCTCCAACAAGCGAGCGTCTAAACACCGCCCCTTGACATTCAATGGCATTACCATCGCCGAATCCCCCACCATCAACAGCCTGGGGGTCACCATTGACCAGAAACTTAACTGGACCAGCCACATAAATACTGTGGCAACAAGAGCCGGTCAGAGGCTAGGTATTCTGCAGCGAGTGTCTCACCTCCTGACTCCCCAAAGCCTTTCCACCATCTACAAGGCACAAGTCAGGAGTGTGATGGAATACTCTCCACTTGCCTGGATGAGTGCAGCTCCAACAACACTCAAGAAGCTCGACACCATCCAGGACAAAACAGTCCGCTTGATTGACACCCCATCCACCACCTTAAACATTCACTCCCTCCACCACCGGCGCACCGTGGCTGCAGTGTGTACCATCTATAAGATGCACTGCAGCAACTTGCCAAGGCTCCTTCGGCAGCACCTCCCAAACCCGCGGCCTCTTCCACCTAGAAGGACAAGGGCAGCAGGCGCATGGGAACACCACCACCTCCAAGTTCCCCTCCAAGTCACACACCATCCTGACTTAGAAGTATATCACTGATCCTTCATCGTCGCTGGGTCAAAATCCTGGAACTCCCTCCCTAACAGCACTGTGGGAGCACCTTCACCACACGGACTGCAGCGGTTCAAGAAGGCGGCCCACCACCAATTCTCCAGGGCAATTAGGGATGGGCAATAAATGCTGGCCTTGCCAGCGACGCCCACATCCCATGAACGAATAAAAAAAAGAGGATAACTAAAGTAAGGGTAGGGCCTATTAGGGACCATAAATGTAACCTGTGTGTGCAGGTGGAAGATATGGATATGGTTCTTAATGAATACTTTGCATCTGTTTTCACAAAAGAGAGGGACGATGCAGACATTGCTATCAGGGAGGAGGAGTGTGAAATATTAGATGAAATAAACATGGTGAAAGAGGAAGTATTAAGGGGTTCAGCATCTTTGAAAGTGGATAAATTCCCAGGCCCAGATGAAATGTATCCCAGACTGTTAAGAGAAGTAAGAGAGGAAATAGCAGAGGCTCTGACCATCATTTTCCAATCCACTCTGGCTACAGGTGTGGTGCCGGAGGACTGGAGGTCTGCTAATGTGGTACCGTGGCGGAGCCACCAAAGGACTCAGAGCGGTTGTACATAATTCCTTTAACAGCAATGTAGTTACTGCCTGTGTCTGTACCTTTAATTACACTGTTTGACTGTACAATGTCTAGTTACCTTTACAGTGCGGTTTCGACGTGGTGACGTCGTGCCGTTAGTCACGTGATTCCCTAACGGCGGGAAGAACGTGATGACGTCATGATGTCAGCTTTCAGACCAGAGGGTCAGTCCTCGTGGAGCCCTCAAGGAGAGCAGACCTGTATTCGATGTATTCCAGCAGTTTCCAGTTTAAACCTGTTTTGTTCCATTAAAGTTTGTTATTTTGATTGCCTGAGTCGAACTCAGTCTTTTCGTTAGGAACCTCCATTCCTACATTGGTGACCCCGACTTTCGTGAACAGTTTTCGTGGAAGATCTCCAGCATGGACACGAATGCTGTGACTCTGAAACTGCCACAGTTCTGGGAGCAACAACCAGACACCTGGTTTATCCAGGCTGAAGCCCAGTTCGCCATCAGGAACATCGTCACGGATCAGACCCGTTATTATTACGTGGTCTCCGCCCTCGACAGCGCAACTGCCTCACGGATCATCAGCCTCCTCGGTAGTCCTCCTACTGACAGCAAGTATGATGCAATTAAGGCGTGGTTGCTTCAGGTCTTCGGGTTCTCGAAGTCAGAGCACGCTCACCGGCTCATCACGATGCCTGGCCTCGGGGACTCCAAACTGTCCGAGCTCATGAGCCAAATGCTCACGCTCTTGGGTGCCGAACCGGAATGCTTCCGCTTCCGGGAGCTTTTCCTCTACCAAATGCCGGAGCAGGTACAGGCTGCCCTAGCCAGATCTGATATTACAGACTGCGCCGAGCTTGCTGCCGAAGCCGATAAGATATTCACTGTAACCCAGCAGTGCTGCGCAGCCATGAGGCGCCCATCCCCCACAGACGCGGTTCCAGCTTCTCCTGCAGCGGGCTGGTGCTCCTACCACGCCCGTTTTCCGCGAAAGCACGATGTTGCCGTTCCCCCTGCAGTTTTTCACCCAAAAAAAACCCAACAAAGCTCCTGCAGCGTTCCTGGCGAAGGAGGACCGGGTCTAACGGGCGCTCCGCGGTTGCGATGGCCGTCAGATCTACGGGGAAAATTCTTTATATCACCGATTCCCTATCGGGTCGACGTTTCCTTTGTGACACCGGGGCACAGTGTAGCATTCTACCTGCGTTGAAGCTCGATATGCAGGCTGGGAACCACAGTTTTTCCCTCGTAGCGGCTAATGGCGCAGCAATTCGAACTTTCCGAAAGCGGCGGGTCCAAGTCTATTTCGGCGGTCAGCGCTTCTGTTGGGAATTCATCATGGCCACAGTCTCACAGGCCATCCTAGGGGCGGATTTTCTGTGTGCCAACAGCCTCCTCGTCGATGTCCGGCACCGCCGGTTGATCAACGCGGCCACCTTCCACTCGATTCCGTGCTACCACGGTACCACTCTATTGCCTGCGCTTTCCATCCTCCGGATGACTTCACACGGCTCCTCGGAGAGTTTCCGGAGCTGACAAGGCCCACCTTCTCCTCCTCGTTCACGAAGCATGGTGTTGAACATCATATCACCACTACTGGCTCCCCGGTTTATGCGCGGGCTAGAAAGCTCGAACCCAGCAAGCTCGTGGCTGCAAAAGCGGAGCTCGACACGATGGAGCGGCTCGGGATCATTCACCGATCCAATAGTCCCTGGTCCACATTGTTCCGAAACCGGGCAGCAGCTGGCAGCCATGCGGTGACTACTGACGCCTGAATGACGCCACCACTCCTGATCGGTACCCGATACCGCATATTCAGGATTTCTCGGCCCATTTGGCGGGAAATTCTATCTTTTCTAAAGTCGACCTCGTCCGGGGGTATCACCAGGTTCCCGTGCACCCGCAAGACATCCCGAAAACCGCAGTCATCACCCCTTTCAGCCTCTTTGAGTTCCTGCGGATGCCGTTTGGCTTGAAGAACGCGGCACAGGCGTTCCAGCGCTTAATGGACTCTGTGCTCCGAGACCTAAGCTTCATCTTCGTCTACCTTGACGACATTCTCATCGCCAGTGCTAGCAAGGAAGAGCACTTCTCCCATTTGCGTACCCTCTTTACGCGCCTCAGCCAGCACGGTTTAATCATCAACCCGGCCAAGTGCCAGTTCGGCCTACAGCAGATCGATTTCTTGGGACACCGCATAACATTGGACAGCGCCGTCCCCTTAATGACGAAGGTGGAAGCAGTTACCTCTTTCCCGCGCCCGCCAACTGTCAAGGCCTTGCAAGAGTTCCTGGGGATGGTCAACTTCTATCACCGTTTCGTCCCTAAGGCGGCTCAGCTTATGCAAGCCTTGTACGGGGTCCTCAAGGGCAAGTCAAGTAAGGATCCAATCAGCTGGACAGCCGAGATGGACCAGACGTTCGTCAACACCAAGAGCGCTTTCGCCAATGCACCCACTTCCAGGTGCCACCATCGCCCTTACCACGGACGCGTCAGACTACGCCATCGGCGCAGTGCAAGAGCAGTGGGTCAATGGCACGTGGCAACCGCTGGCGTTTTTCAGCCGTCAACTACGGAAAAATGAAAAAAAATACAGCACCTTCGATCGGGAGTTACTGGCCTGTTTCCTAGCCATTCGCCATTTCCGGTTCTTACTGGAAGGACGTCCCTTCACGGCTTTTGTCGACCACAAGCCTCTAACATTCGCCATGGCCAAGACCGCCGAACCTTGGTCCGCTCGTCAACCACGTCACTTGACATTTATTTCCAAATTTACCACGGACATTCAACATGTGTCTGGTAAGGACAACCTGGTGGCGGATTGCCTCTCCCGTGCGACGGTCCACGCAGTTCGCCTGGGGATTGACTACGCCCTCATGGCTGCTGATCAGGCCTCGGACTCTGAGGTCCAATCATACAGAACCGTCCCCTCTAGTTTCCAAGTGACCGACGTCACTTTCCAGGCCACAGGCGCCACGCTCCTTTGCGACGTCTCCATGGGCGTTCCCCGACCTATCGTGCCGGTCGCATGGCGCCGGAAGGTGTTTGATGCCATACACGGGTTGTCGCACCCTGGTATGAAGGCTTCACAATGGCTAATGTCGGCGAAGTTCGTCTGGAAGGGTATGCACCTCGATGTCCGTGACTGGGCTAATACCTGCGTAGTCTGCCAGAAGGCCAAGGTCCAGTGTCATGTTAAAGCTCCAGTGGCTACGTTCGCTGTTCCGAAGCGTCATTTCGACCACGTGCATGTGGACCTTGTGGGGCCGCTTCCGCCTTCTCAGGGTTATACTCATCTCCTCACCATGGTGGACCGCACCACTAGGTGGCCAGAGGCAATTCCTTTGGTTTCCACCACTTCGGCAGACGTCGCTAGAGCTTTCATCTCCTGTTGGGTTGCCCGTTTCGGGGTACCGGCGGACATCTCTTCCGACCGTGGGCCACAATTTTCCTCGGAGCTTTGGAACGCTGTAGCTCGGGGGTTCGGTACCAAACTTCATCGCACCACCGCCTATCATCCACAGGCAAACGGCCTTTGCGAGCGATTCCACAGGTCGCTTAAAGCCGCCCTTCGAGCCAGTCTTCAAGGTGCAGGATGGGTGGACAGACTTCCATGGGTCCTTTTGAGTCTTCGTACGGCGCCCAAAGAAGACCTGCAATCGTCCTCAGCTGAATTCGTTTATGGCCAGCTGCTCCGAGTACCAGGGGATTTCCTCCCTTCTCCCACAGAGCCATGGTCCGCCTCCCAGCAACTCGTCAGCCACCAGGAAGCGGCCAGATGCTTCGCTCCGGTGCCTACATCAAATCACGGCTTACAGAACTCCCACGTGCCAGTGGAATTGAAGAATGCTGAGTATGTATTCATCCGCCACAACGCTCACCGGGATCCGCTCAAGCCCCCTTACACTGGTCCTTTCCGCGTCATCGAACCTGGAGACAAATCCTTTTCGGTCGACATCGGAGGAAAGCCAGATCACATTTCGGTGGACCGATTGAAGCCGGCTCACCTGGACCTGGACTGCCCAGTCATCGTCGCTCAACCGCCGAAACGTGGCCGACTGCCCGCAGCCGCCGTGCCAGATCAACCCAAGCCGCCCGCCAACTCAACCACGCTCGCCGCGCCTGCTCAACCACAATCGCCTGCCAGCTCGAACACCGGTCATCAACTTCCTCTGCCAGGTTATCGAAGTCGATCAGGCAGGCTTGTCAGACCTCTTCCTCGTCTCACTTTTTCTGTTAAAGACAATTCGGCGGGGCGGGGGCGCATGTGGCGGAGCCACCAAAGGACTCAGAGCGGTTGTACATAATTCCTTTAACAGCAATGTAGTTACTGCCTGTGTCTGTACCTTTAATTACACTGTTTAACTGTACAATGTCTAGTTACCTTTACAGTGCAGTTTTGACGTGATGACATCATGCCGTTAGTCACGTGATTCCCCAACGGCGGGAAGAACGTGATGACGTCATGACGTCAGCTTTCAGACCAGAGGATCAGTACTCGTGGAGCCTTCAAGGAGAGCAGACCTGTATTCGATGTATTCCAGCAGTTTCCAGTTAAAACCTGTTTTGTTCCATTAAAGTTCGTTATTTTGATTGCCTGAGTCGAACTCAGTCTTTTCGTTAGGAACCTCCGTTCCTACAGTACCGTTGTTTAAAAAGGGAGAAAGGGATGGACTGAGTAATTACAGGCCAGTCAACCTAACCTCAGTGGTGGGAATATTATTGGAAAAAATTCCGAGGGACAGGATAAATCTTCATTTGGAAAGACACGGATTAATCAGGGACAGTCAGCATGGATTTGTTAAGGGAAGGTCATGTCTGACTAACTTGATTGAATTTTTTGAGGAGGTAACAAGGAGAGTCGATGTGGGTAAAGCGTTTGATGTCGTCTATATGGATTTTAGCAAGGCTTTTGATAAGGTCCCACATGGCAGACTGGTCATGAAAGTAAAAGCCCATGGGATCCAAGGCAAAGTGGCAAGTTGGATTCAAAATTTGCTCAGAGGCAGAAAACAAAGGTTAATGGTCGAAGGGTGTTTATGTGACTGGAAGGCTGTTTCCAGTGGGGTTCTGCAGGGCTCAGTACTGGGTCCTTTGCTTTTTTGGTATATATCAATGATTTGGACTTGAATGTAGGAAGTATGATTAAGAAGTTTGCAGATGATACAAAAATTGGCCGTGTGGTTGATAGCTGTAGACTGCAGGAAGGTATCAATGGACTGGTCTGGTGGGCAAATGGAATTCAATCCGGAGAAGTGTGAGGTAATGCATTTAGGGAGGGCTAACAAGGCAAGGGGATACACTATGAATGGTAGGACACTGAGAAGTGCAGCGGAGCAGAGGGAGCTTGGAGTGCATGTCCACAGATCCCTGAATGTAGCAGGACAGGTAGATCAGGTGGTTAAGAAGGCATACGGGATACTTGCCTTTATTAGTCGAGGCATAGAATATAAGAGCAGGGGGGTTATGCTTCAACTGTATAAAACACTAGTTAGGCCGCAGCTAGAGTACTGCGTGCAGTTCTGGTCACCACATTACAGGAAGGATGTGATTGCACTAGAGAGGGTGCAGAGGAGATTTACAAGGATGTTGCCTGGGCTGGGGGATTCTAGCAATGAGGAAAGATTGGATAGACTGGGGTTGTTTTCTTTGGAACAGAGGAGGCTGAGGGGAGACTTGATTGAGGTGTATAAAATTACGAGGGACCTAGATAGAGTGGATAGGAAGGACCTATTTCCCTTAGCAGAGGGGTCAATAACCAGGGGGCACAGATTTAAAGTAATTGGTCGGAGGTTTAGAGGGGATTTGAGGGGAAATTCTTTCACCCAGAGGGCTGTGGGGGTCTGGAACTCACTAGTGGTAGAGGCAGGAACCCTAACCACATTTAAAAAGTACTTGGATGTGCACTTGGGATGCTCTAACCTGCAGGGCTACGGACCAAGAGCTGGGAAGTGGGATTAGGCTGGATAGCTCTTTGTCGGCCGGCACAGACAAGATGGGCCGAATGGCCTCCTTCTGTGCTGTAAATTTGTATGATTCTATGACCCCCTTGGGGTCAGTGATCGGACCCCCCCACCTCCCCACTCCAGGGTCGTGGATCGTACCTACCTAGTCCTGCTGCCTGCTCCGGAGTGCTCCCCGCCCGACTGGAAGCCAAGCCTGTCAATCAGACTGACTTCTGCACGGGGAATCTGTCAAGGATAAAACACGCACACTACGGAATTAAAACTCCACTGCATGCAGGGAATCCCGGACTTCACCCCCGCCCCCCACGCCTACGTAACCCGTCCCTGTTAATATCCAGGCCCAAGAGTCAGAAAAATGAGAGACTGAAGTGGTTGGTTCCCAGGGCTTGGGCGATGGTGATGCATGAGGCTGCACTGTCTAATGGATAGGGTGAGGATTGATGCGAGTGATGGTCTTTTCTCACCCTTTTACTAAAAGGATAATCAAAGGAAGTGTGGGGCTGATTAGGGACCAAAAAGGAGATATTCTTGTGGAGCAGAGGACATGGCTGAGGTACTAAATGAGTCATTTACATCTGTCTTCACTGGAGAAAAGGATTCTGCCAATGAAGCAGTGAAGGAAGAGGCAGGAGCGATATTGGATGGAATAAAAATAGATAAAGAGGAGGTACTTAAATGCTTGGCAGTCCTCAAAGTAGAAAAGTCATCAGCCTAGAAATTCGGTGGGCTGCGCCACCAGTTAGTGCCTAAAGAGGGCGCTCAGTGGCTTTAGTGCCACTGGCCGCGCCTCCAGCGATACTTAGCTGGGGCGCTAATGGCGGCCTTAACCTATTCTTATCCCGTTAACCTGAGCGACATATCCCATTCTTATGAGGGCGCACTTCTCCATCTTCCACCCTAGCCACATTAAAGAAGCCATCCCCTATGGGCAAGCCCTGCGAATACACAGGATCTGCTCAGACGAGGAGGAACACGATGGACACCTACAAACACTGAAAGACGCCCTCATAAGAACGGGATATGACGCTCGACTCGTTGATCGGCAGTTCCGACGGGCCACAGCGAAAAATCGCATAGACCTCCTCAGAAGACAAACACGGGACACAACTAACAGAGTACCCTTCGTCGTCCAGTACTTCCCCGGAGCGGAGAAACTACGCCATGTTCTTCACAGCCTTCAACATGTCATCGACGATGACGAACACCTCGCTAAGGCCATCCCCACGCCTCCACTACTCGCCTTCAAACAGCCGCCTAACCTCAAACAGACCATCGTTCGCAGCAAATTACCCAGCTTTGAGGAGAACAGCGACCATGACACCACACAACCCTACCACGGCAACCTCTGCAAGACATGCCAGGTCATCAACACAGATACCATCATCACACGTGAGGACACCACCCACCAGGTACATGGTACACACTCATGTGACTCGGCCAACGTTGTCTACCTCATACGTTGCAGGAAAGGATGCCGCGGAGCATGGTACATCGGCGAAACCATGCAGACACTGCGACAACGGATGAACGGACACCGCACAACAATCGCCAGGCAGGAGTGTTCCCTCCCAGTCGGGGAACACTTCAGCAGTCAAGGACATTCAGCGTCCGATCTTCGGGTAAGCATTCTCCAAGGCGGCCTTCGAGACACACGACAACGCAAAATCGTCGAGCAGAAACTGATAGCCAAGTTCTGCACTCATGAGGACGGCCTCAACCGGGATCTTGGGTTCATGTCACGCTACATGTAACCCCACCTGACGTAGAGTCATCCAGACTCGAGTCGTCGTTGGCTTGCTCTCTCTACACAGATGCAGCCGGACCTGCTGTGATTTCCAGCAAAAAAATAGTTTTTTGTTTGTTTTTTGTTTTTCATACAGACCCCAGCACCTGCAACATTTGACCCCTTGTGACCCCACCTCATTGTTCTTTGATGTAATGTTTTCCTGACTGACCTGTTTGGACACCATTCACACCTGTGATTGCTGTGATTATCTCTCTGCCGAAGTGTGATAAAGGGCAGTTAGAAAGATTACCTGTAATCATCTGGCAGGACTCTCTGACTATATATGCTGTGCTTATATGCAACTCTTCACTTCACCTGACGAAGGAGCAGCGCTCCGAAAGCTTGTGATTTCAAATAAAGCTGTTGGACTTTCACCTGGTGTTGTGTGACTTCTTACCAACATTCAAGAAGCATTTAGATGAGCACTTGAAACGCCATAGCATACAAGGCTATGGACCAAGTGCTGGAAAATGTGATTAGAATAGATAGGGCTTGATGGCCGGCGCGGACACGATGGGCCGAAGGGCCTCTTTCTGTGCTGTATAACTCTATGACTCTATTGTGATCTGCTGGTGATTCAGCCTGACTCAAAAGAGACTTCATCATATGTGGCACATTGACCAGTGTCACAGGGTGCTGGGTGCAGTCAGGGTGCTGGGTGATATCAGGGTGCTGGGTGCAGTCAGGGTGCTGGGTGATGTCAGGGTGCTGGGTGATCTCAGGGTGCTGTGTGCAGTCAGGGTGCTGGGTGATATCAGGGTGCTGGGTGATGTCAGGGTGCTGGGTGATATCAGGGTGCTGGGTGAAGTCAGGGTGCTGGGTGATATCAGGGTGCTGGGTGCAGTCAGGGTGCTGGGTGCAGTCAGGGTGCTGGGTGATACTGAGCTGTCATGTGATATTGACATGCTGTGTGATTTGGGGGTACAATGTGATATTGGGGTGCTGTGCAATCCATGATATCAGTGAGCGTTCTGTGTGGGGGTCAGGATCAGGTTGGGCTGTGAAGCTCCTGCAGTTGAATAGCCTCCCTATGCTCACTCTCTAGGGCCCCGTGTGAAGACTGGACACTTGGGCGAGGTAACATCAAATAGGCTTTGTTGTTTGTATCTCTGCAATGATTAAAGTCATGGCTGAACAGTGTTTGATGTAAGAAAACTCACTAAGCACTTGGTTGAGTATAAAACAAGGCTTTAATCAACGGTTTCACAACCACGAGATTCTAGTTACATCACTAGTTCCTGGTTACAAAAACGTCCTGGGAAAGCTGGGCCCACGCCCGAGTATTTATACTCCTTGGACGGCGCCACCAGCTGGCCGCCCAGTGTTATTTCATGAGTCATTTCTTCATGAATGATAAGATTCATGACAGTGTTTATTAGCGTGCGTCTGTCACGGGGCTCCGGGTCGGGTCCCAGCTCTGCCTCACCAACTTTGACATAGAACAATCTACAGATTCGCCCTCATTGAAGTTACACTCTAATGGAATGTTGGCCTTTTTCTCAAGGGGCTGGGATACAAAGGGATGCGAGTTATGCAGCAGTTGTACAGAGCTCTGGTCAGACCCCATCTGGACACTGAGTTCAGCTCTGGGCCCCGTACCTCAGGAAGGATATATCGGCCTTGGAGAGGGTGCAGCGCAGATTCACCAGAATAACACCGAGGCTAAAAGGGTTAGATTATGAGGACAGGTTGCACAGTCTCGGCTTGTATACCCTTGAGTTTAGAAGATTAAGGGGTGATCTAATTGAGGTGTTTAAGATGATTAAAGGATTGGATAGGGTAGAGAGAGAGAAACTATTTCCTTTGGTGGGGGAGACCAGGACAAGGGGGGTGGGGGCATAACCTTAAAATTAGAGCAAAGTTATTTAGGAGTGAAATCAGGAAGCACTGTTTCACACAAGGGTAATAGAAATCTGGATCTCTCTCCCCCAAAAGGCTGTGGATGCTGGAGGTCAATTGGAGCTTTCGGGACTGCGATCGATAGATTTTTGACCGGTAAGGATACGGAGCAAAGGCGGGTCCATGGAGTTGAGGCACAGATTAGCCATGACCTAATTAAACGGAGGAGCAGGCTCGAGGAGATCAATGGCCTTCTCCTCTTCCTACGTTCCTAAATTTTGGGAGGCAGTGTGGGAAATGGCTGGTTATCGCACTGTTCTGCAGAATCCCAGGAGAGACGGGCAATCCCATTCTGCTCTAAAGTGAATATTCCAGAACATGCATTATCAGAAATGGAGAATTATTAAAAAGCTCCGCGTAGTTTGGATTGACCTAAATCGGAAACAGCTTTCGTAACTTCATCGATCATCCATAACCAGACTGAATGAGCAGGCCCTTTCACCCAGAATCGTCCAGACTGGGAAGCTCACCAGCCGTGCAGCCTCCCTCCTTACTGCAACTACTCAGAGTCAGTCTCCCCACCCTCAGTCACTTCATCAATCTGTCTCATTGTTGGATAGTGAGAAGACTCGCTCCCTGATTTACCGGTTTTGTAATAAGCAGAAGATTCTGATGTCCATTTTTCATTTTAGACAGTCAATTATGAAATGCCCTGCTCATCTCCTTCTCGGCCCAGTGATGGGTAGAAGCTCCCATCTGTTCAATCTCCATCCGTATTATGATTTTATTACACAGACCCTTCACATCCCCAGAGATTAATTGACGTCCCACCTCCCTGGCGTCATTCCCTGCCAGCCTCGTGCCACTGAGTCAAGGGAATCTGATGAATAATCAGATGACCTTTCACTTATAAACTTAGTTTTCTAATTGAGCAGGTGAATCATAGATATTTATGGCACATAAGGAGGCTATTTGGTCCATTGTGTCTGTCGCGGCCGAAAAAGAGTTATCCAGCCTAATCCCACTTTCCAGCTCTTTGTCCGTAGCCCTGTAGGTTACGGCACTTCAAATGCATATCCAAGTACTTTTTAAATGTGATGAGGGTTTCTGCCTCCACCACCCTTTCAGGCAGTGAGTTCCAGACCCCCACCACCTTCTGGGTGAAGAAAGTTCTCCTCAACTCACCTCTAAACCTCCGACCAATTATTTTAAATCTCTGCCCCCTGGTTATTGACCTCTCTGATAAGGGAAATAGGTCCTTCCTGTCCACTCTATCTAGGCCCCTCATAATTTTATACACGTCAATTAAATCACCCCTCAACCTCCTCTGTTCCAAAGAAAACAACCCCAGCCGATCCAATCTTTCCTCATAGCTAAGATTCCCCAGTCCAGGCAACATCCTCGTAAATCTCCTCTGTACCCTCTCTAGTGCAATCACATCCTTCCTGTAATGTGGTGACCAGAACTGCACGCAGTACTCTAGCTGAGGCCTAACTAGTGTTTTATACAGTTCAAGCATAAACTCCCTGCTCTTATATTCTACGCCTCAGCTAATAAAGGAAAGTATCCCGTTTGCCTTCTTAACCATCTTAGCTACTGGTCCTGCTACCTTCAGGGATCTGTGGACATGCACTCCAAGGTCCCTTTGTTCCTCTACACTACTCAGTGTCCTACCATTTAATGTGTATCCCCTTGTCTTGTTTGCCCACCCCAAATGCATTACCTCACACTTCTCCGGATTGAATTCCATTTGCCACTTTTCTGCCCACCGGACCAGTCCATTGATATCTTCCTGCAGTCTACAGCTTTCATTCGCACTATCAACCGCACGGCCAATTTTTGTATCATCTGCAAACTTCTTAATCATGCTTCCTACATTTAAGTCTAAATCATTGATATACGCCACGAAAAGCAAGGGACCCAGTACTGAACCCTGCATCTTATTAAGGTAAGAACATTGTTGAAATACTTTCTCATCACAGCTGCACCACTCACAGCCTCATTAATTGCAAGACTCGAACCACACCCCCCCCCCACCCTGCACTCTGCTCCAATCAGTACAGCGCAGTTCACTAAATATTCTTCACCTCACCCTCATACACTCAGAACTATTACAGACTTCACACCCACAACTCACAGCTTACACACACACAGTCAGCTATTGAACCATGACAGCCGCATCGCCCACATGTCGCGACTCTCACTGACACACTTCCTGCTGGAGTAGAAACTGCAAAACACGAGGCAACAGCCTGCCCCCGGTGGAGGAGCAGTGCAACTGCTCCCCGCTTGAGGAGACGGTGCTGTCCATAATGGGACGGAGCAGAGCGGAGGCCGTGGCCACTGATGACGCTGGAGGAATCGCTGAGCAGGGTTTCTGCAAACCTAATCCTCCTTCTCCTCTCCGCTCACCCCACCCTCAACCCACACTCAGGGGTCAAAAACCAGGGGGCACAGATTTAAAGTAATTAGGGGAAGGTTTAGAGGGGATTTGAGGGGAAATTTCTTCACCCAGATGGTTGTGGGGGTCTGGAACTCACTGCCTGAAAGGGTGGTAGAGGCAGGAACCCTAACCACATTTAAAAAGTACTTGGATGTGCACTTGGGATGCTGTAACCTGCAGGCGGACTTTACAGGGTAGAGGAGGGATCTGTACGTGGTAACTCACCGGGCACAAGTGAGGAAGAGCCAAGGTAGTCCATCAATCTGTTCAACAGATCAGTAGGATTGTAGAGGCATCGCTCAGATGAGTGTCCTTGGCTCCATGGTTGTCCTCTCTCAGGATGACATCTTGCCTGCTCTCCGCCACCCTCTCCGCCAGTGCCCTTGATGATGTCCTTTAGCCAGCCGGCCCAGGCTGCACTGGCCCAGTCTGCCCTGGCCCAGGCCAAGATGCTGCAGTCTGTAGCTGGGCCCTCAAGGCCCAGCCTGCACTGGCCCAGTCTGCCCCAGCCCAGGCTGAGATGCTGCAGTCTGTAGCCGGGCCCTCAAGGCCCAGAGCTGCTCGAGGCCGCCCACCACGGCCATCTGAAGTGTCCTCAATGGAAGCTCAGCAGCCTCCCAGCTCCCAAACTGTAGACACTAGGGAAATACTTCAAAGGAGCACTAGGATAGGGAAAGGATCACACAAAACAGACACTAAGGGAATGCACAAGGATGGTTAGTTTGTTTTCTGTAAAGGATGAGATAAATTATTTGATAAATTTAATTTTGCATTTGGATTTGGTGTTAGTTTTTATGTTTGTAGTGAGGTGAGGGCGAGCCCAACGTGTGGAGTGATGTTGATTGTAAGACGGTAAGGAGTGTGGGCCTGCTGGTGGATAGGGGATGGGAGGCCTGACTCAGTTCGAGCATTCCTCAATGAGCTGGTCTCTGAGAGCCTGGGCAGAAAGGGGCTCTCTGGCTCACTGCCTCTCCTTCTCTGCCTCATTCTGTTCTTCCTCCTCCTTCTCCTTCTCCTCTTCCTGCTCCTCCTGCATTTCTTGCTGTCCAGGTGGTGGAAAGGGCTGGTCCCTCATTATGGTGAAGTTGTGTGGCATGCGGTAGATGACCACAAATCTGGATCCCCACTCAGGGCTGTACTGCAAAGCTCCTCCGGAACGGTCCAGGCAACGGAAGCCTTGCTTGAGGACACTGATTATTTGCTCGATGATGTTTCTGGTGGCCGCATGGCTCTTGCTGTAGTCCTGCTCAGCAGCTCTGCGCGGGTTTGTGACTGGAGTCATGAGCCATGTCCGGAGGGGATAGCCCCTGTCACCCTGAAGCCAGCCTCTAACATGGCGGCCTGGTTGGAATAAAGGCGGCACAGAGGACTGGCGCAGAATGAAAGAGTCATGACTGGTGCCAGGACAGCAGGCACAGACCTGCGTGATGCGCTGCTGTGGTCGCAAACCAGCTGCACATTGAGGAAGTGGAATCCCTTTCTATTCAGAAAGATGCCAGGCTGGTGATGGGGAGCACACAAGGCAAGGTGGGTACAGTCTGTGGCACCTTTCACCCTGGGGAAGCCTGACATGCGGGTGAATCCTAGTCCTCGCTCCTCCTGCTTCGCTCTGTCCATGGGGAAGGTGATGTAAGTGTTTCTCCTGGTGTAGAGAGCCTGGATGATTTCCCGGAGACAGCGGTGAACAGCAAACTGGGAGATGTCGCTGATGTCACCTGCAGAAGCCTGGAAGGAGGCCGTGGCATAAAAGTTGAGGGTTACGGTGACCTTGACAGCTACAGGCAGTGATGCCCATGCCTTGGTGCGAAGCTGGAGTTGTGGCTACAGCAGGTGACATAGCTGAGTGACAGCCTCCTTGGTGAAGCGAAGGCGCCTCAGACATTGTTCCTCAGTTGAGGTAGAAGAAGTGCTCCCTGAAGTCCCTCTGTGGATTTCTTGTTCTCCTCCTCCTCCGTGATTTCCTTCCTGCTCCCCCTCGTCCTCTATTCCAAAAGGCAGCTTTACCAGACCACCCAAGTCTGCAGGCCGACTATTTGCAATAGCAACAGCAGTGCAAAAGCAGCCAAACCTCTCCCTGTGCAGACACATTGAGCTCTGAAGAGTGTTAGAATTCAGTAAATATGCCGAGAAGTCCAACGGTAGCCATAAATAAACCGGAAATTAACCTGTAAGTCCAGCATGATCCCTTTAAATAGCTCTGGTGAGAGGGCCTTCATACCGGTTAGCATCACGTTGTGCCGAGTGAGGTCAGTACGTGGCTGGTGACCGATTAGCTGGGGCGTTCGAAAATGGTGAGCGCATCCTGCACGCAGCGCGGGACCCTCATCTCTGGCTGCTTTAAATCCTGCCACGTGTACGCCTAACGTGAGCGCTACCTCCTGCACCAAAATTGCGAGCTGCGCACGTCCAGTCCACCATTTTGGGTCCTGAACCCAATTTCTTGGTCAATAACTCTCACATTCTTGCATACTGCACGTGCTCAGAGTGTACAGGTGTGGTGAAATATGTGATTGAGTGCATCTGGCATCCTGATGTTATAAGCAGGGCTGAATCACCTGCACAGCCCTGACCCAGCAAACATCTTCAAACAGTGCAAGCGGAAAATAACACCACCAATTCAGTGCCGTCAGAGCAGGAGGGAGTGGGTGGGATGTTGAGGGTGGTCTATGATGGACTGTAAGCGAGGAAAATCTGGATGGTAAAACAGAACTAACAGACTCAGGTGTTACCCAGATCAATAGTTTATTACGAGTGCACACGGGAGAACCACCTCAGCCAACCCCAGCTGGAGGCACCGTTCTCAAAGGAAAAGTGACAATACAGCTTAGTTTATACAGTTTGTTCACAGAATCACAGAAACCCCACAGTGCAGATAGAGGCCATTTCGGCCCATCGAGCCTGCACCGACACATATCCCACCCGATCCCCGTAACCCCTACACCAACACATATCCCACCCTATCCCTGTAACCCCACGCATTTGATCCCCCTAACACTAAGGGTCAATTAATCATAGCCAATCAACCTAACCCGCACATCTTTGGACTGTGGGAGGAAACCGGAGCACCCGGAGGAAACCCACGCAAACACGGGGAGAATGTGCAAACTCCACACAGACAGTCACCCGAGGCCGGATTCGAACCCGGGTCCCTGGCGCTGTGAGGCAACAGTGCTAACCACTATGCCACCGTGCTGCCCCACAGTTTGTTAGACAACACCCACTTATTACTAATGGGGTGCATACATGGGAATATTGATACTTCATTGGTTTACATGGTTAATCAATCAATTACTAAGCCTGTCCTTCGAACTCGAGTACCCCCTGAATACGTCAGTAAAAAGCTTGTCGACTGTAGGAGGCTTCATATTCATGAGCTATCTCTTACTTTTGTTTTTGGTATGGGGAAGTATTTTCCAGCAGAGACATGGCTAGCTGGATACAAAGCCACATTGAATTATGCAGCTGGCTGACTACTTCTTCAAGGCCTTATTTGCTGCTGCTTCTGAATCGTGCCTTTGTACTCTTATCTCTTCCAAGAACAGGCGCTTTCTAAACAGTTACCGGGTTGTAATTACAAGCAACATTTCAGAATGCCTTTGGTCAGCTAATTTCTATTTATGTTAGTCTAAAAGGGTTACTATAGCCAAGTATCCCATGGTCTTTGCATTTCGTTTTCCAGCTAACAAGACTAAATGGTACCTTTCAGATAGTTTTATACTGGTTGAATATTGAGGACCCCTTTATATCCCTTAAACCAAATTTTATTCTAACATGGACCAAACCCATGATTCCACAAGGATCTCTCGCCATGCAGAAGGAATGACTCATACTGACTGGAAGGCTGTTTCCAGTGGGGTTCCACAGGGCTCAGTACTTAAGTGTCCCGGTGCTTCCTTCCTGCCATATTGGGGACTTAGTGGGCTGAATTTACAGACCAATAGGTATCTCTGTCACAAATACCTATAAAAGATAAGGAAGTGAAGGTCACTTGGGTCAGATGAGTGGAGAATGTTCAAAGAACAGTAAACAGATAATGATACTCGTACAAAGTATGCATGGGGGTATGTAGTGCCGGCACGGCAAGAGAGCCCCAGGTGGGCAGAGGAAACGCTTCAAGGACACCCTCAAAGCCTCCTTGAAAAAGTGCAACATCCCCACTGACACCTGGGAATCCCTGGCTCAAGACCGCACAAAGTGGAGGAGAAGCATCCGGGAAGGCGCCAAACACCTCGAGTCTCTTCGCCGGGAGCAAGCGGAGGCCAAGCGCAATCAGCGGAAGGAGCGCACGTCAACCCAAGCACCCCATCCATCCACCCCTTCAACCACTGTCTGCCCCACCTGTGACAGAGACTTAGGTCCCGCATTGGACTCATCAGTCACCTGAGAACTCATTTTTAATGTGGAAGCAAGTCATCCTCGGTTCCGAGGGACTGCCTAAGAGAGAGATTGTCCAAGCATACTTACGGACTAACTGCACGTAGTTAGAACGTGCTTACATATTAACCTTACACCTAAGGGATGTAGTTAACCCTATGAAGGTACCGCACATTTTAGTTACTTTTACTAGTCTTGCACGGGGCTAGCGTGACCAGTTAAGGACCTGTCCAATGAGTTCTCTGCTTGTAAGTATGGTGACGACCATCTTATGAGCACTGCATGTAATGGGTTATACTGGTTTGCTTATCAATAAAGAATATTAATCACATGTCTCTCTATCTCTTGAGTCTATGGCCGCGAATTTAATAGTGCTGAGGGGGTGGGTTTGGAGGCGGGTCCACTGTCAAAATAGCAAAGATTGACAGGGGGTAGGAAACCCGCTGTCAACCCACCTCCACGCGAGTCTCCCAGGTGTCAGGTCTGTCAGTGCAGAACTGACCCGACACCAAGTGGCGGGGGAGACAATTCTGCTTGTTAAGTGGCTTGTTACGAGCCAATGTAAGACTATTTTGAGGCTTACTTCTAATTTTACCTTCTCCCCCGCGGGTTACCCGCTGTTCGGGGAACACGCCGGCTCAACCTGGCGTGTTTTGAGTCTGCTCTGATGTTTGTGAAAAGCTGACAGCTGCAGAAGTGGTGTCAAGAATGCCATGTTTCAGATGGTGAATTTCAGAGCACAGAAACTGTTGGTTACTGCATTTTTAATACATATTGGCCTAGAAATTCGGTTGGTTGCGCCAACGATTAGCACCTAAAGAGCCCGAGATTTGGGGCGTTACCCAATTTTCGGACGTGCGCAGTGATCCTAGCGCATCCTGCCATATTGAGTAGCCTGTTAGTGCCGGCGCTAAGTCTTTGCGCCCGCTCACGGGCGCAGCCAGATAATGACGTAATTTCATTGTGCAACGCCTTTTTGGCGCCCCGTACCGGAAATTCAGTGGCGCCCCCCTCCATTCCGCCTGGCGCTATTAGTGACAGTTGGATGGAACGTTACCAGGTCCTTCTCGGACTTGGGGGGCGCTCTTTAAAGGGGACAGCACTAGTATAAAACCGGCAGCCATTTGGCCTGGCCATACTGCTCGCTGCTGGAGAGAGTTGCAGACCTTCAGTTACACAGACTTGTTCTTATTGAGCCAGAGGAGCCTTGGGACCTTCAGCCCTGTCCAGAACAGCTGGATCCAGAAAGCTGACTGCGTCTTACTCGTCGGCCAGAATAATGGGAGCTGCTTTGGAGGGGAACGTCATCCTGGCTGAACAACTGGCAAGGGCACAGAGACGGAGGGAGAGAGGGCCGGGATTGGCCAGAAGGAGGAGGGCCAATGGACGTCGCCAAATCCGACCATACGCTGCCAGGGTTTTCAGGCAGCAGGTCTCCTACCTTACCATGTCGGAGGAGCAGTGTCTGCGAAGGCTCAGATTCAGTAAGGATGTTGTGACTGAGCTGTGCCACCTGCTTGCTGGGGATCTGCAGCCGCGGATACGGTGCAGGACCTCTCTGTCGGTGGCCGTGAAAGTCACTGTTGCGCTCAAATTTTACGCCAGCGGATCGTTTCAGTAGCAGCTGGGGACATATCAAATATCTCTCAATTTGCAGTGCATTGCTGCATCCGGCAAGTGACAGCTGCCCTCTACAAAAGGAGGCGCGAATTAATCACCTTCCCTGTGACCCTGGAGAAGCAGGGGGAGCGTGCACAGGGCTTCGCGGCTATTGCGGGCTTCCCCATGGTGCAGGGGGCCATTGATTGCACACACGTGGCTTTGCGGGCGCCATTACAGAATCCGGAGGAGTTCCGTAACCGAAAGGGGTTCCACTCCCTTAATGTGCAGCTGGTCTGTGATCACCAGCAGATGATCATGGCGGTGAACACACAATTCCCTGGCAGCAGCCATGACGCATTCATCCTGCGGCAGACCTCAGTGGCTGACCTTTTTGAGGCCCCGGCTCACCCACGAGGCTGGCTTCTGGGCGACAAGGGCTATCCTCTCTGCCCATGGCTCATGACCCCACTCCGTTTGCCCAGCACCCCGGCAGAAGAGCATTACAACAACAGCCATAAGGCCACCAGGAACATTGTGGAGCATACAACTGGTGTGCTGAAGCAGCGTTTCCGTTGTCTAGACCATTCGGGGGGCGCCCTACAGTACTCGCCGGAGCATGTGGCGCGCATCGTTGTTGTCTGCTGCATGCTCCACAACCTGGCCATTCGACGCACCCAGCCAATGCCAGCCGACCCTCAAGGTCCAGCAGAGCAGGCGGACGAGGAGGAGGAGGAGGAGCATGCGGGCGAGGAGGATCAGGAGGAGGAGGAGGAAGATGGGAGGGCTCCAGAAACTGGAAGGGCCGTTCGTCAGAGGCTCATAAGGACTCGGTTCTAGGCCCCTCGGACGGAATGGTGGCTGTGATTCGAACAGCGCCCTCCGGTTCACTGTAAGCCTATGAAGGCCTCGATGATTGTAAATAGTGTACAGCTCGATTGTAAATAAAAAGTTTTCTTTATTTTCAAACAAGTGCTTCCTTCCAGCATGACAACGTAATGGTAACAGAAATCATAACTAACAAACTAACAGATAACTGTCTGGCAACCCGGCAAAACTAACCAAACCATAACAAACAAGCACAGCAGGTGTGGACGGCCTTAAATCCGGAAAAAGAGACGTCTTAGCACCTCCCTCTACTGGTGACCCCTTGATGGAGACCGACTCCTCTTACGAGGTCGGCCCCTTCCCTCCCTGCAGCTCCTCCGTAATTGGACCCCAGTGGCTGCGTCAAGGCTGGGGGATACCTGCTGTGTGTCTGGAAGTGCTGAAGCCCCTGAGGGACGGCCTGGACGACCTCTGGGCTTGGAGGTCCCGCAAGCAGGCTGCTCCAACTGGGCATGTCTGCTAGCAGTCTGCCGCGCAGGTGGTGGCAGCTGCTCTGCTGACGTGCCAGCGGTGGCATCAGGACTGCTCACATGCAGAGAGAGGACACCTGCACCATGGTCGGCCGAAACACGAGCACTCTGATGGGGCCGCACAGGACCATACGCCACAATCGACTGCTCCACAGGTTTATGGACTGCTGTGGTGCTGCAAGGGCCTGGGGTGATCCTGCCTGATGCAGCTAGGGTGGCAGCAGAGAGTGTTCGCGTGGCCTCAATTTGCGTGTGGACGAGGCCAGCAAGTGACTGCGTGGCAGCAGTGAGGACCTGCGTGGCAGGTGCCAGTGCTTGGGAAAAGCCATGGACAGTCCTTTCCACTGCTTCGGACAAGGCCGGAACAGTCCTTTCCACTGCTTCGGACAAGCCCTGGACAGACCTTTCCACTGCCTCGAACAAGCTCTGGACAGACCTTTCCACTGCCTCGGACAAGCCCTGGACAGACCTTTCCACTGCCTCGGACAAGCCCTAGACAGACCTTTCCATTGCTGGGCCAAAGCCCTGGACAGCCCTTTCCATTGCTGGGCTGAAGCCCTGGACAGTCCTTTCCATTGCTGCCCCAAAGCACACTCTTTGCCAGTGTGTCGATTGACTCAGGCATCCTTCCCACTGCAGTCATCAGCTCAGTGTGCCTGAGCCGGGCCTGGGCGCTCATCTCGGCAAGGCTACGCACCTCCTCTGCACTCTGTGCAGCAGTCATGGTGGCCTGCCTCGCCCTCCGGGGAGACGGCCCCCAAGTGTCCCTACCCCCCGCGCGTTGCTGCAGGCCGCTGGTTCCTGCAACGCGGTGGCATAGTGGTTAGCACTGTTGCCTCACAGCGCCAGAGACCCGGGTTCGAATCCAGCCTCGGGCGACTGTCTGTGTGGAGTTTGCACATTCTCCACGTGTTTGCGTGGGTTTTCTCCGGGTGCTCCGGTTTCCTCCCACAGTCCAAAGATGTGCGGGTTAGGTTGATTGGCTATGATAAATTGACCCTTAGTGTTAGGGGGATTAAATACGTGGGGTTACAGGGATAGGGTGGGATATGTGTTGGTGTAGGGGTTACGGGGATCGGGTGGGATATGTGTCGGTGCAGGCTCGATGGGCCGAAATGGCCTCTATCTGCACTGTGGGGTTTCTGTGTGATTCTGTGTTTCTGTGAACTGGCTCCTCATCAGAGCACCCCCCCCTCCCCTCAAGGGAACTACTATCCCCAGTCTCCAGATGTGGTGGCTCCCCTGAGGCTGGCACGGATGGTCCGGCTTCCTCCTAGTCGTCGCCTCCGGAGGCACTGGCACTGGCAGCTTGAGGGGCCGGCTCCCGAGCTGGTGATGCAGCATCTGAAAGCAGGGAGGTTGAAGAGCGGCTGTAACAAAAGGACAGTTTGGCAGCAAGGGATGCAACAGTGCGGCAATGCTATGACATGGCTCCACATTGAGAAAGCATGCTGGCGGGGGAAACAACTGGAAGGTGACAGCTGTAATAATAGAGAACCTTACCATCTCTGTGGACAATGGGGTCGGCAGCTGCAGTGGTGACAGGACCACTCAGGCGTCCTCCCACAATCTGGTGGACTCTCTCCTCAAGATCCATCAGAGGCTCCAGTTGAGGACGGCCTCCTCCGGTGCGAAGCTGCTCCTTGCGGTTTCTCGCCAGCTTGGCCTGCAGGGCAAAGGACGGGAAGTGATGTTACATGATGCCCTGGGTTATCATCTCATGCCCCCCATGGTGGACCAGTCCTTACATGGTGCCCTGAGTCAAATGTGCATGTGTGTGACCAGAAAGGGCCATGGGTGCTTGCTGACAGATGGCCAGTGGGGCATAGTGCACCCTATAGCCATAAAGTCAGGTGCTAATGGAGGGATGCATAAGTTTACATTAACTCCACTCACCCTCACGACCCGAGTGAGGTCGTTGAATTTCTTCCTGCACTGCACAGGGCTCCTGGTCGCCATGCTGCTGGAGTTGACCCTCTGAGAAACATCCCTCCAAGCTCGTCGGTAGTCCTTATGATTAGGCCTCCTGCCATTGTCGGGGTAGAGGACATCTCGCCGGCGCTCCACTGCGGCCACCAGTTCCTCCAGAGGCTCACTGGTGAAGCGCTCTGCTCTCTGCCTCACCCTCTCCATATGCTCCAAGTTTTTTGCGCCAGAGAAGGGCCTGCGCCGATTTGCAGGCCGACAAGGCGCAGACTGTGGATGCTGGAGCTGCCTGACCCACCCCTTTAAGAGCTGGCCGGCGCCTGGAAGTCTCGTGGTCATGGGTAATTGAGAGCACTTGCGCTGCGGCTGGACGCCCCGATATTGGGTTGCGCCGGCATGTTAGCGCCTTAGGTGCCCCGTGTAATGCCTGAACTCGCGCCTCAATCACCTTTGGGGCGCTGCAACCCAATATCGCATGAGGTGCCGATAAGTTGCGTCTGGCTATAAAATTTGCGCTCCGCCAATTCTAACGCCCCAAGCGGGGCTATACCCAATTTCTAGGCCATAGAGATTTCTTTAGCTTACAAGTTTTTAGATCCAACTGTATGTCCAGTGCCACCTCATTGGGAGAACCTCTCTCACCAGCGACAGATCGCTTCTGTCATCTCACCTGCAGCTGCCATCTATTGCAGCAACATCGGAGCCAATGAAAAAATCAGACCTTGGTCATCCGAATTGTTCCACGATCAGCCGCAACACCAACATCACCAGGCACACCAACATTACCAACAACATCACCAACCTTCTCCGCCATCTCCTGATGCTGCACTGGACACAGGGCATAAGCCCCTGACAACACCATGGCCAGATTTACTTCACTTGATACTGTAAACCCTGGCTGCCACATGATGCTTTGGTGGCAAAAACAGGAAGGCAGATTATTATCTGAACGGCAATAGATTGGGAGAAGGGGAAGTGCAACGAGGCCTGGGTGTCCTTGTGCACCAGTCGCTGAAGGTAAGCATGCAGGTGCAGCAGGCGGTTAAGAAGGCAAATAGTATGTTGGCCTTCGTAGCGAGAGGGTTCGAGTACGGGAACAAGAATGTCTTGCTGCAGTTGTACAGGGCCTTGGTGAGACCACACCTTGAGTATTGTGTGCAGTTTTGGTTGCCTTATCTGAGGAAGGATGTTCTTGCCATGGAGGGAGTTCAGAGAAGATTCACCAGGCTGATACCTGGGATGACAGGAATGACGTATGAGGAGAGATTGGGTCGATTGGGCTTATACTCGCTGGAGTTTAGAAGAATGAGAGGGGATCTCATTGAAACATAAAATTCTAACAGGACTAGACAGACTAGATGCAGGAAGGATGTTCCTGATGGCGGGGGAGTCCAGAACCAGGGGTCACTGTATTGATTTCTTTGTGAGTTCAATGACGAGACATTTATGAAAGAGAATGAGTTTTTATCTAAAGTATGTTCAACTCTTGTTAACAGCATTTACAGGAGACATCAGGCTAGTGGTGCATCTAGAACGAAACTGAAACTAAAACTCAACTGCCTTGCTTGTCTCGGTCACATGCCCTCTGCTGGTCAGGCACAAGCAATCAATCAGGCAACTATGCTGGTAAGACATGATAATCAAACAGGCAAATAACATCACTATTTGCTGATATCATTACATCTCCTTTTCTTAAAACAAAAGTATTTTACTTTTAACTAACAACATGTTTTCTTTGTATTAATCTGCATTTTAACTGTAACACTTAATGAACTTACATTATCATTATCATGATCAAGGTTTTTTAACCTTGCTTTGTGTGTTCACATGAAATATGTCACTACACTAGAACTTGAAGAAAGAATAAGATAACATTACTTCCTTCTATAACAATAGTCCTTAAATTTGCTCAATGAGTCTCTCAGGAGGCTTCACGTGTCTTGAGGATTTTCTGATTGATTGTCCTTGAATCTGAGTTGTTGCCTCAGATGATTGGTTCTCAGCTGTGTGATCAGGTTGTTCAACAGTATCAGTCTCTTGACCTGCTGTGGCTGGTCCCATGAGAAGATCCCTACGATTTCTTCTCAGAACAGCACCCTCATCTGTCTGAATGGTGTATGATCTTGGTTGAACTTCACTCAGGACAGTTCCCTTCTGAGTCCATGTGTTTGTTTTGTCTTTCAACCTTACTTGGTCACCAGTGTGGAGCTCAGGTAGGTTTTGTGTTCCTCTGTCAGAGTAGTACTTTTGCTTTTCTTTCTGTTGCTCTTTGAACTTCCTCACTTTCTCCCCCTCTTTTGTTTTCAGGAGGTTCTCCGGGATGGGTAGGTTTGACCTTAGCCGACGTCCCATCAGGAGTTGGGCTGGTGACATACCACACTCGAGCGGCATTGTGCGGTATACAAGCATGCTCTGGTAGAAGTCAGTTCCACTGTCTTTTGCCTTGTACATCAGTCTTTTCACTGTCTGGACCGATTTTTCCACTAGACCATTGGACTGTGAAAAATGAGGACTTGACGTTGTGTGGACAAAGTCCCACTCTTTGGCAAAGTGTCGGAAGCTTGCATTGTAAAACTGGGGTCCGTTGTCTGTGAAGACCTCGCTTGCCACGCCATGTCTGGAGAATATGGCTTTCATACATGTTATCACAGCATCTGCAGTGGTCGTGTACAGTCTACAAACCTCTGGATACAGGGAGTAATAGTCTGTGACTACAAGATAGTCCTTCCCTTGACATACGAATAGGTCAGCGCCTAGCTTCTGGTAAGGTCTGTCTGGCGCTGGGTGTGGCTTTAGTGGTTCTACCGGATTGCTTGCTCGATATTTCAGGCATATTGTGCAGTTTGACACCTCATTTGTCACATCTTGGTTGATTCGTGGCCAGTACATCACCTCTCGTGCTCTTTTCTTACACTTTTCGATTCCCAGATGTCCTCCATGGATCTTTTTTAAGATCTCTTTTCTCAGACTCTTTGGGATAACTATTTTACTTCCTTTGTAGATGATGTCTTCGACAACTGATAGTTCCGCCCTGCAGTTCCAGGACTCTGCCATGTCAGGTGAGCAGTCTTGCTTCATGTTGGGCCATCCATCCAAGATGCTTTTTCTCAGTCATCTCATTGTTTCATCTTTGTTTGTCTCAGTCTTTATGAGCTCCATTTTTGCATCTGCTATGGGCAGTGCACTTGTGATCATGTCCACGTAGGCGTTCACTTTTTCATCCATTGTGGTGTTTGCGGGCTCACTTGGGTCAACAGCTCTGGACAACGTGTCTGCTGTATACATCAGTTTACCCGGTGTGTACGCAACATTCAGTGTATAGCGTTGCAGCCTGATCATCATTCTTTGTATTCTAAGTGGACAGCTATTTAGTGGCTTTTGGAACAATGCAATCAAGGGCTTATGGTCAGTCTCTACACTGATTGCTTGTCCTGCCACAAACTGGTGAAATCTTTCACAGGCGTATGTGATGCTGAGCAGCTCCTTTTCTATTTGAGCATATCGCGTCTCCGCGTCTGTCATTGAGCGCGATGCATATGCAATAGGTTGCCAGTAGTCATATTGTTGCAGAAGAACGGCACCGAGCCCACTCTGTGATGCATCTGATGATATCTTGATGGGTCTTGCTGGGTCATAAAACCTCAGAACTGGTTCCTCTGTGAGCAGTTTCTTTAGATCGCTCCATGACTTCTCATGCTCATGATTCCATTCCCATTCTATGTTCTTTTCAGTTAGTCTTCTCAGTGGCGCCATCTTTTCTGAGAGGTTGGATATGAATTTCCCCATGTAGTTGATCATTCCATTAAACCTCTGCACGTCCTTTTTGCATTGTGGCTTTGGCATATTCTCAATGGCGGACACCTTTCTGGGATCTGGTCTGATGCCCTCACTGCTAAGGATATCTCCCACGAATGTCAGTTCTGTCACCCCGAGCTGGCATTTCTCTCTATTCAGCTTCAGGTTTGTTTTCCTTGTTGCTTCCAGCACTTTTTTCAGTCTCTCGTCATGCTCAGTTCTCGTGGTTCCCCATACTATGATGTCATCCATTGATGTATCAACTCCCTCCAGGTGCTCATAGATCATATGAATTGTTTTGTGATACACTTCAGGAGCTGAGGCAATGCCAAATGGTAACCTTAGGAATCTGTATCTGCCAAATGGACTGTTGAACGTGCACAGTCTTGAACTTGCATCGTCCAGCTTCATCTGCCAAAATCCTGATGATGCATCTAACTTGCTGAAATACTTTGCATTTGCAAACTGTGACATGATTTCCTCACGTGTAGGAAGCTTGAAGTGCTCTCTCTTTATTGCTCTGTTTAGATCTATTGGATCCAGGCAAATTCTGAGCTTTCCATTCTTTTTGTCCACTACGACGAGGGAACTCACCCACTCAGTTGGCTCATCTATCTTCCGAATCACGTTCAGGCTTTCCATCCTGTCCAACTCTGCCTTCAGTTGCTTTTGAAGAGCAAACAGGACTTTTCTGCATGGATGTATGACCGGTGTCATACTTTTATCTACTCTGATCGTGTGTTCTCCTGGAATGCAGCCTAGACCCTTAAATAGGTTGTTGTACTCTTTCATGAGTTCATCATAGACTGTCTCTCCTTCGCTTTCCACAACGAGGACTCTCTTTACCAGGTTCAGTCTCTCACAGGCTTTTAAACCTAGTATGGCTTGCACATCCTTTGGCACCACGATTAATGCTAGCGTGTGCTCTCTGTCCTTGTGTGTTACTTTGACAATGCATCTTCCTTTCACTGGTAGATCAGTACCTGAGTATCCTGTCACTTTCACTTTTATTCCATGTATCTTTGGTCTGGGTCTAATTTTCTTAAAATCAGTCTCTGATATCACATTAATTTGTGCTCCAGTATCCAATTTAAATGGAATGTGTATGTCATTCACTTTTAGTGTCAACATCCAGTCTCTTTCTTCTTTTTTGTTTTCAGGCACAACATCTACATAGAACTCCTCTATCTCGCTTTCATCTACTGTATGGACCTTGCTTTGTTGCGCTTGGTTCTTGCAGCAACGGGCATAATGGTTGTTTTTGTTGCAACTATTGCATGTTTTACCATATGCTGGACACTTTTTTGGTGGATGCTGTGTACCGCATCGACTACATAACTTTCGATTGCCCCTTTCATTTTTGTTCGCTGGCCACGCCTCTTTTTCACATTGGCGCTCTTTTTGTTAAACGGTTTGTGTCCGTTCTTACTCACTGCATCCACGTTGCAGCTATTGTCACTGAACAGCTCCTTTGCCTGCGACTTCACAATCTCTGTAGCCCTACACAGTGCTATGGCTTTTCCCAGGTCTAGATCTTGCTCTCTTAGCAGTCTTTCCCTTAGACCATTATCTGGAATACCACACACCAGTCTGTCTTTTATCAGCGAGTCTGTCAGTCTCCCAAATTCACACGTTTTGCTTCTGTTTCTCAGTTCAGTCACATACTGATCAATAGTCTCTCCCGTTTTCTGTACACATGTGAAAAATCTGTGCCTCTCAAACGCCACGTTACGTTTAGGTATGCAGTAGGCCTCAAACTATTCCATTATTTTATCTAGCTTCATTTTGTCTCCATTAGCAGCGAATGTGAAGTTATTATACACCTCCAGCGCTTCATCACCCACGACATGTAAGAACAGTGACAATTTCTTTTTATTACTTTTCTCGTCAGCTCTGATTGCCGCTAAATACAACCCCACACGTTGTTTGAATCTCCTCCAATTTTCAGCCACATTACCTGTCAACTGAAGCGTCACCGGTGGGTGTAAACCTTCCATTTTTTCACTTCGTTAGCTATTCTCCAATGGTAAGCAACGATGTTCTCTTTTGGCTTGCTAATTTGTGGAGAGCTGATTTAACTTCAGATTTTTTCTCTTCATCTCTTTCAATCACTTCTGACACCATGTATTGATTTCTTTGTGAGTTCAATGACGAGACATTTATGAAAGAGAATGAGTTTTTATCTAAAGTATGTTCAACTCTTGTTAACAGCATTTACAGGAGACATCAGGCTAGTGATGCATCTAGAACGAAACTGAAACAAAAACTCAACTGCCTTGCTTGTCTCGGTCACATGCCCTCTGCTGGTCAGGCACAAGCAATCAATCAGGCAACTATGCTGGTAAGACATGATAATCAAACAGGCAAATAACATCGCTATTTGCTGATATCATTACAGTCACAGTCTAAAGATAAGGGGTAAGCCATTTAGGACAGAGATGAGGAGGAATTTCTTCACCAAGAGAGTGGTGAACCTGTGGAATTCTCTACCACAGAAGGCAGTTGAGGCTAATTCATTAAATATATTCAAGAAGGAGTTAGATATATTTCTTAAAGCTAAAGCGATCAAGGGATATGGGGAGAAGGCAGGGACAGGGTACTGAGTTTGGATGATCAGCCATGATCTCATTGAATGGCGGAGCAGGCTCGAGGGGCCGAATGGCCTACTCTTGCCCCTATCTTCTATGTTTCTATCCCACACCAGCACCGTGAAGCATCCCTTTAATGTCCAAGCCATTCCATGCACACTCATCACTATAGCGGGGGAGGTGGGGGAAGTAATGTCTCAACACTCAGTAAGACACTTCTCAAGGTGCCCTCAGATCTGTCCAATAAGGGGCAGTGTTGGAAAAATAGATTCCACCGTATGACAACAAATTACTGGAGAGCACTGGAGAGGTACCACCAACGCTGCCTCCGCAAGATCCTGCAAATCCATTGGCAGGATAGGCGCACCAACGTCAGTGTTCTTGCTCAGGCCAACATCCCCAGCATTGAAGCTCTGACCACGCTCAATCAGCTCCGATGGACAGGTCACATTGTCCGCATGCCCGATACGAGACTCCCAAAACAAGCGCTCTATTCGGAGCTCCGGCACGGCAAGAGAGCCCCAGGTGGGCAGAGGAAACGCTTCAAGGACACCCTCAAAGCCTCCTTGCAAAAGTGTAACATCCCCACCGACACCTGGGAATCCCTGGCCCAAAGTGGAGGAGAAGCATCCGGGAAGGCGCTGAACGCCTCGAGCCTCTTCGCCGGGAGCAAGCGGAAGCCAAGCGCAAACAGCGCAAGGAACACACGTCAACCCAAGCACCCCACCCGCCCCTTAACCACCGTCTGCCCCACCTATGACAGAGACTGTAGGTCCCGCATTGAACTCATCAGTCACTTGTGAACTCATTTTTAATGTGGAAGCAAGTCATCCTCGGCTCCGAGGGACTGCCTAAGAAGAAGAAGAGAAACTTCACATGGACATTGGCTAAACCTCTCAAGTGCCCACCCTTGTGTGTTGTTAGTTGATATGTTTGCAGTAGGATGAGGGTGAGTGTGAGGGTTGGCTAGTGAGATGGGGAATTGATAATGTAGATAGAGAGGGATGGGTGGAGGTGCAAGGTAAGTTGGTGTGAGTAAGGATGTGCAGGAGTAGAGTAGGGAAGGCAGAGTGATGGGGATGTGTTGACTAGCACAGCAGGATGAGTTTGAGTGTGGCTTTGCAGTAATGTTTCGTGATCCACTGAGATCACTGAAAGGCTTGCGCCACTGCAGCCTGGGCCTCCTGACGCCATCCCTGTTTGTACCCACCTCTGCAATGTGCAACCAGGCTGTGTTGGTGTCCTGGGGAGGTCTCTTCCGCCCTTGGAAGGGAAGAGAACCTCCCTGCGTGCTGTGACTCTCTCCATAAGCATATGGAGGGAGTCATTGGAGAGCCTGGGTGCAAGCATTCACCTTTGTGCAGTGATTGTCAGTATTTGCAGCACCTCAATGCTGTCAAACACTGACAGAACAACTGTCAAACTCCATGTGGCCATGGTCCTTTTAAGGAAACCAGCTGATGACGCGTCATCAAATGACGTCATCAGACCCGCTTCCTGTTAATTGGCCGGGAAGCCAATCAAGGGAAAATCATGTTTACAGAGCAGCTGCAGCTGGGAGAGGGACCGGAACCAGGAAACCAGCTCTCCTGCCCCCATCCTGTCTCCTCCATTAAATTCGCGGCCTTTGTATCTATTCATGGGAAAGAAAAGGATTATCCTAAAATCCAACACCACCTCCCTCTATTCAGCCGGTTTATAGTGTAGGGTGGTCTCCAGCCCCAACAGTAGGGCTTCTAACACTTCAACATCAAAAGGAGCCATTTTGTCCACATATCTCCTTTGTGTCATTCTAAACAAACATCTTTCTGCCAACTCCCAGTTAATCATCAGCTGCAGTCCTTTGCGCATCAGACCAAGCTCTCTGGACATATTTTTCATCTGACAGGATCTTAATCAAATTAGATGTGGTGGGAACTTGCATCATAAACTTCGGTGCAACCCATCCCCCTTCAGCATGGAAGGTTGCTGCCTACATGCCTAAACTCTGCCACTGTAAATAATCAGTCCACATTTCTATCACCACATCTTCCCTTTTTATAGCGAGCTGTAGCCCTTTAAAATGCCAGGTTTTATGCTCAGCAGCCAAGTATGATTCAGGCCATTGTCTCTAGAGAAGCTTTTTCTGTGCACGTAGTCTATTCAAAATGGGGGTTGGCCTGTAAATTAAGTGTGGCTCCCGCTCTCCCCCACACACTAGAGGTGTAGGCCCATCGATTTCGGGGTGGGGAGGGGGGGCGGTCCTGCAGCCCCAATTGTTCCCCAGGATCACAAATTCAGAACTACTTTGTCCAGCTTCTTTTGTGCTCCCTAAACTGTTTTCTCAGACTGAACTGCCTCTCTTAGTTTGGTATCATCCCTGAGTCTGGCCAGCTTGCACTGTGCTTCTAAGCCCTCTTGGAGCCATTTAGGTTCAGGTTAGATATCCTGGCCTGGATTTTCCTCCAGTTTACCCTGTATTTCTGGGTAAGTTCAGAAGAGGAAGTGGGGTGGGGGAGACCTAGTACCGAATCACCGTCCTTAAAAAAACACCATGGTGGAATTCTCCTGCACATGGGGTGACAGAGAGGATGTGCCACCAGCTTGCTTCAGATCTGGAGGCCACTCCACAGAAGTTCGGCATTGCCAGCCGGTGGAAGTTCTCGCACCACTCAACCTTACCGCAACGGCTCTTTTCAGTCCGCAGCAGAGGGTAGGACAGATGGGCCAGACGGCTGGTCACCGATGTGTAAAGCAGATTAGAAATAGATTCTTTGGGTGAACTGCACAATTCATCTCTATTTCCAATGGGTCAAGCACATCAGGGTAAGAGGGGGGTGAGCTGTTACTCAATGGCAGGATTTTCTCAGGCAATTCTGTGCACCACATTACCATTCGGGAATGCACTCAGTCACTGAATCACACGTCAGTGCACGCTACCTGGGGAGCTGCCAACTTCTTTAATTTCACACCTCTACAGGTGAAAGACAGAGGTCAGATCAGATCAGATATCTGGGTTGCCCTCTGCAGTACTGGCTCATTGGCCTGCAGTTTGCTTCCCTAATCCCGCTGCTCAGCACCAATGCAAGTAGGCTTATGATGCCACCCACATTGCAGTCGAGCAGTCCATAGTACTGCTGAAGGCATGCAGCAGGTGCCTTGAAGATCTGGGGGTAGAACAGTCAGACTATTTGCTCCCTCACCACAAGCCTGTCCAACTGCAATAGTTGAGGGTTGAGCATAAAACTGAGATTTTAAAATCTGAATATTTAAACAATGGAAGGATTCTGCTGACAGGCCCAATTATACACCCAACAGCTCTGTACAGATCCCCAGGGAACACCAACACTGCACAGATCCCCACGGAACACCCCCAGGGAACACCCCCAGGGAACACCAACTCTGTACAGATCCCCAGGTGTGATAAATCCATTAAGTGGAACAAGGACTCAAAGAGGCGATATCGTAGAATTAACACAAGTACTTTATTAACAAATGGGAAACACGTTTACAGACAGCCTGCATCAGCATCCTGGCATTCCACCTTGTGCTGACCTATACAGGAGGCAAACCTCTGACCTTAACAGGAAGCAAACCTCTGACCTTAGTAGCAGCATTGGCTACAGCACCACCTGGCAGATAACCTTAATCATAATATCCCAGATTATTATATCCCTCCCCCCTTAAGATTTCAGTATGAATTTCTTAACAAACAACCATTCCTGAGGGTCACATAAGGAGTCTCCATTCATCATGTTCCATGCTTGACGAATCTAACAGTTCAGTATCAATCTCTCTGGTGGCTTGCAAGTCCTTTGTGAACGTCTAACAATAAAGTCCCTGCTTGTTTGTGGTGAGGCCGCCAGCTGCTCCTGAGCAGTGCTCAGAGTATCTGGCTCTGCAACGATGGTTTCCTCTTGACGGATAGGTTCCTGTGGAATTATCTCTGTCCCTGGTGGTGGCACCACAGATGCACTTGGATAACTGGGGGCAACCCTGTCTTCAGTCATTGCATCTGGAACCTTCATTTCAATTTCCCCTTGTCTGGGAAGTATCTGATCTACATGTCTGCGTACTACCCTACCATCTCCCAACATGACCTTGTATGATACTGGACCTGTCATTGAGTCTATGAAGCCAGGAATCCACTTTGGTCCATACCTGAAATTCCTGGTAAGGATCGCATCTCCTTCTCCAAAACTTCGGCTCTTTGTTCTTTTGTCATGGTTCTCTTTTTGTTTGTTTTGTCTGTTTTCCATTTTCCTTTTTAGGTCGGGGTGGACGAGGTCAAGAGTGGAGCGTAGTCTACGACCTAATAACATCTCAGCAGGAGAGAGTCCTGTGGTGGATTGAGGTGTTATTCTGTAGCTGAACAGAACCCGTGACACTTTGGCTGCTAAACTCCCTTCTGCACTTTTTTTCATCATCTCCTTAAATGTTTGTATGGCTCTCTCCGCAAGTCCATTCGAGGATGGATGATATGGAGCCGAGGTCACCTGCACTATGCCATTTTTTCTCAAGAACTCTTTTGTCTCTGTACTCACAAAACAAGTGGCATTGTCACTCACCACGATCTCCGGTAGCCCTTGATTACTGAAGCTCCAACGCAGGCAGTCTATAGTAGTAGTGGCAGAAGCAGAATTTACAGGATAAACATCCATCCATTTGGAATGTGCTTCAATGATTATGAGGAACATCTTCCCCATGAATGGACCCACATAATCTAAGTGCAATCTTCTCCATGGTTTATCCGGCCACTCCCAGGAGTGGAGAGGAGCTGCTGCCTTCCGGTGTTCCTGACAAGTGCTGCATGTCTTGACTAGATTTTCTATCTCCTCATCTAGCTTTGGCCACCACAAGTAACTCCTAGCCAAGGCTTTCATACGCGAGACCCTAGGATGACACTGATGTAGTTGCTCTAGGATAGATTGTCGTGCTGGCCGTGGAATAATCACTCGTGCTCCCCAAAACACGCAACCATCCTGCACACTCAGCTCTGTTTTCCTGACACTGTAGGGTGTGAAGTCAGCCTCTTCCGGAGGCTCCCTTGGCTGGGGAGTCTAGAACCAGGGGCCACAGCCTCAGGATAAAGGGTAGGCCATTCAGGACTGAGATGAGAAGAAATTTCTTCACAGAAAGGGTGGTGAATCTTTGGAATTCTCTACCCCAGAGGGCTGTGGAGGCTGAGTCATTGGGTATATTCAAAACAGAAGTTGATAGATTTCTGACTAGTAAAGGCATCAAGGGACATGGCGATAGGGCCGGTGAATGGAGTTGAGGCAGAAGATCAACCATTGAATGGTGGAGCAGGCTCGAAGGGCCGAATGGCCTACTCCTGCTCCTATTTATGTTCTTATTTTCTTATGTAACAGGATTGTGATCCCAAACCCAATTTCACGTGTGTGTGTGGCCAACATGGCTACACATTGACTGCCCAAAATACAAACGGTTACAAAGGAGTTAACTGTGTACATGTTGGTATCTGTCAGTTCTTGCTGCTGTATCACATGCATTAAAACTTGGCCACAAGGTGCCAGTGAAAAGGCCTGTGTATAGAACGTGCGATATCGAATGGGAAATATCCATTCAGCCTCCTGTTTTACATCTCTCCTGATTGATTGCCTTCAATGGAAATAAATCGGAAGAAATGTATAACGGGCGGCTGATCCGATATCGGCCACGCTGTTCGTTTGTATCTTAAAACCCAATAAATGTATCTTCATTTTATCAACTTTTAATAATAACTAAAATTTCTCTGAAATATGTCAAGCAAACTTATGAAACGTGATTTTCATCTGTAAGGTCCTCGTGTAACGGTACAATGCATTCCAGGATTTACGTGTTTGCGACAAATTTTAGGGGTAGGAATGAGTCTTAGGCGGGAGCACAAAAATGGAGCTGAATATGGGGCGGGCGCAGCACTGGTGGCAGCTGCGTTTTGTACTACTGCCCAAGGCAATATTTTACCTCAAAGACGGTGCAATTCAACTTTGTCAGGGCACAAAACAGGCGGTAGTCGATGGTGTTGAACATCCTGGAGAGTTACATATTGGACATCTTGGGGAGTTAAGGGTTAGTAGTCGAACTTCTTTGCATCATGGAGCAACAGACTTGTAATATAAACAGGAAGGTGTTGAAGTGAAGATTGTGAAGGGGTTGGATCGGGTGGATGCGGGGAAGATATTCCCGATGATGGGTGAAACTAGAACTAGGGGGCATAGTCTTAGAATAAGGGGCTGCTCTTTCAAAACTGAGATGAGGAGGAACTACTTCACTCAGAGGGTGGTAAGTCCATGGAATATGCCGCCCCAAAAAGGTGTAGAAGCTACATCATTACATAAATTTAAAACAGAAATAGACAGTTTCCTAGAAGTAAAGGGAATTAAGGGTTATGGGGAGCGGGCAGGAATTTGGACATGAGTCTAGGTCCGGATCGGTCATGGCCCTGTGGGTAGCGGAGCGGGCCCAGGGGCCGTGTAGCCTGATCCTGCTCCTATTTCGTGTGTCTAATTCTGTTAGATTCAGGAGATGGTTCTGTGATAGTGGATTGGCGGTTAGGATCAGATCAGCCATGATCTTATTGAATGGTGGAGCAGGCTCCTATTTCTTATGTTCTTATGTTCTTATGAAGTGTCGCAAGAGGAATGCATAACTTGTCTTCTGATACGAAAAGTGCTTGTGCAAGGAAATAAGTGACAGTAATGACATCGGCCATGAGTGATTAAAGTATAACTTTAGTGACTAGGGTTATAAACATAGGTAGAGGATCCATTAACTGTAGTATAGAAAAGTAACGGTAAATAAAGCCGGTTCTTCAAATAGGTTAAAAACTGTTACATCATGTAGGGGGTGGCGTGTGCCCAGTCAGTTCTGCCCCTGACTGTCTCTGAGCGGTTCGAATCGCTCCCACACCCCTGGGTTCTAGACACCGGGCTTAGGTATAGGCGGCGATACAGAAAATCGAGTAGACAAGTGGTTTGGTGCAAGAAAACCGCAATTTTTATTAAAGACACAATAAAACACAATCTTACTGAGAATTACTGATAGAATTACAGGCATATAAAATTACACTTATTTGGGAATGGGGAACACACGGCACATCGAAGGAACAAACACATTAAAAATCCCCTTATCCTTATCCCACCCCCAATACCTAACTAGATTAAGCTACGAGGGGCCAGGAATTCATGCTCACCAATTGGAAACCTGTTGATTTAACTGGTTGTGGGTTTTGAGGTTCACTCTTGTTGTCCTTTGGGGTTTGTCGTTGTCACGTGGTCGCAGGGCGCGGCGATAGAGTTGTTTGTGCAAAGCACCTTCCTTTTCCTCCGCTAACGTCTTCATTGAGTACTTTGTCACGATGGGTCTTCTTCTTCTTCGGGCAGTTCGGCCGCCGATGGTTTTGTTGCGGTTGGGGCTCGGTTGGCGGTTTTTACCGTTAGACAGATTTTTCTACCCAAGCTTCAAATGCCAACTTATTCTTAATTGACCTTGCTATCCATGCTTCGAACGCCAACTTATTCATCAAACACCAGCTTATAACTAGGCCGTTAGTCTCGATTTCACTGTCCATGCATCAAACGCCAGCTTATAACTAGGCCGTTTGTCCCCCAACGCATCTTTCCGCTGCCCTTCTCTGCCTTTACTGGTTTTACCGTTTTTCTCATCTCGTCTCGTCTGTTCGTGGCCCCGTATGTCCTGTGCGTTTTCGAATTCGGGTCTCGTTCTCCTCCCGTGTTTGGCCCCCGGTGTGGTAATGGGCGTCCTTGGTGTTGAGCGGCGCAGGGAGGGAGAAGAGAGCCCGCAACGAGGCACGAAGCAAGAACGAGAGGCAGGAGGCAAAGGCCAAGAGAGTGAGAGCTACCGGTGGGCCTACAATTATACCCAGTTCTTCACCCCTTATCTGCACACCAAATCAGGTCAGTCCTTTGTCTAACTTTTGGCGGGCTCGTCTAAAATGATTACAGTCATTTATTTTAACGACTTCTGGGGTGGTTGTCTCCGTGTTTAATGGCTTCGACATCCTGGCTGTTTGTTATTTAATGAAACTTAATCGGGTTTCCCTGGCTCGGTGGCCTCGTTGATCTGTTACCGATTATATGTGCAAAAGTTGATGGCCTCAAGATTAGGCCCATCCTGACTTGATCTGTTCCAAGGTGAAGAATGCATATTCTGTGTTTATCTAGCTGTCTGGCTTCACAAAGTCTTTCACAGATCCGTGCATGTTAGGTTTCATTTCAGGGCCTGCCTTTTGCAGGGCCTTGCTTTTAAAATCCTGTCGGTTTTGGTCACGAGGTTTCAGAAGCCATTTTGGGTACCCCTTTGTAATAACTTGTCCATACAGGGTCCCTTTATCCATAACTTTTGGGGAATGTGGGAATTTTGAGAACCCTACACATCATAAGGGAAGTAGCTTTGGAGTAAACAATTACAAGTGTTTACATGAATAGGATTTGGGAATAGAGACATCATGAAGTCTTATCTATGACATGTGCCTTTGATGTAGTCAAAATATCGTGTGTAAAGGAGCATGGTTTTCAATGGTTCTTCAGAGAGTTCGAAAGATACAGAAACCGAAAAGCTGCTCTCTCTGTATACAGTTTGGCCAATCACTGTGCTGTATATCAGTTAAGTCTGTTCCGTAGACTCTACCATTAAGTGTCTCATGTTACTCAAAATGTGTTGCTGTGAACCAGAGAAGGAAGAAGGTAGAATGCTAACAACCAGGAGGGACAAACACCAACAGAACAAAGAACAGTGTAGAAAGAACAGCAATTAGATGGAGGGAAAAAGCAAAGCCGACTAGCATGCTGTTGGAATGCATGTGTGTTAATGCGTCAAGTGTTACAAATAAAGTTGATGAGTTGTAGACACAAGTTGCCACTAGGGGTTATGATATAGTGGCTATAATGGAGACCTGGCTTAATCATGGGCAGGAATGGGAATTAAGCATTCCTGGCTGCAATGTATTCAGAAGGGATAGGGGAGTAAAAAGACAGGAGGTGAGTGGCGGTATTGATCAAGGAGAATATTACTGTTCTACAGGGGAACAATTTTTTTTTATTCATTCACGGAATGTGGGTGTCGCTGGCAAGGCCAGCATTTATTGCCCATCCCTAATTGCCCTTGAGAAGGTGGTGGTGAGCCGCCATCTTGAACAGCTGTAGTCCGTGTGGTGAAGGTACTCCCACAGCGCTGTTAGGGCGGGAGTTAGAGCTCCACTCATCCAGGCAAGTGGAGAATATTCCATCACACTCCTTACTTGTGCCTTGTAGATGATGGAAAGGCTTTGGGGAGTCAGGAGGTGAGACACTCGCCACAGAATACCCAGCCTCTGACCTCCTCTTGTAGCCACAGTATTTATGTGGCTGGTCCAGTTAAGTTTCTGGTCAATGGTGACCCCCCAGGATGTTGATGGTGGGGGATTCAGCGATGGTAATGCCATTGAATGTCATGGGGAGGTGGTTAGACTCTCGCTTGTTTGAGATAGTCATTGCCTGGTGCTTGTGTGGCTCAAAAATTACTTGCCACTTATCAGCCCAAGCCTGAATGTTGTTCAAGTCTTGCTGCTTGCGGGCATGGACTGTTTCATTATCTGAGGAGTTGCAAATGGAACTGAACACTGCAGTGGAGAGTGATTTCAGTTTTACTCGGGCTCCTTGATGCCACACTCAGTCAAATGCTGCCTTGACGTCAAAGGCAGTCACTCTCGCCTCACCTCTGGAATTCAGCTCTTTTGTCCATGTTTGGACCAACGTTGTAATGAGGTCTGGAGCCAAGTTGTCCTGGCAGAACCCAAACTGAGCATCAGTGAGCAGGTTATTGGTGAGTAAGTGCCACTTGATAGCACTGTCGATGACACCTTCCATCACTTCGCTGATGATTGAGAGTAGACAGATGGGGCGGTAATTGGCCGGATTGAATTTGTCCTGCTTTTTGTGGACAGGACAATTCTTCACTGTCGGATAGAAGCCAGTGTTGTAGCTGTACTGGAACAGCTTTGCTGGAGGCGCGGCTAGTTCTGGAGCACAAGTCTTCAGCGCGACAGCCGGGATGTTGTTGGGGCCCATAGCCTTTGCTGTACCTCAGCTGGGAAGATTCTACAGCGTGGGAGACAACTGACAGACAGTAGATTGAAAGCTGGAGATTTGGGGGTTTATTTCGAGCAGCCTGTATAAAGCAAGAGTTGGGAAACCGGCGATTGAGACGATTCCTCTCTCATTGTCTCTGTCTGTGGCTCTGTCTCTCTCCCTCTCCCTCTGTCTCTCTTCCACTCTGTCTCTTTCTCCCTATTTCTGTCTGTCTGTCTCTCTAACATTATTTCTTGTGATGCTGAAACTTGGTTAGTCTGTGCATCTGATAAGGAAATTGATTAATTCTTTATAAATAAGGTGAGACACAAAGCAACAGGGTATATTAATGTGAGGCTGCAACAAATTTGAAGCTGCTGGTTCCTGGGAGCACAGATACGGGCAGTGTAATTGCACTGGACCAACGGGCCTGCAGCCCTATTCCACCCCCGCCCCAGGTGTTTTTCTCAGTAACATGAGGGTGACTCCAAATAGCTCTGTGATTGGTGAGTATTCCCTTTCAGTAATAAAGGTTTGCTCCCCAAATCCCTATTCAAAACCAGCTGCAGTACCATTTAATGCCTGCGGGTGGCACCATTGTGTGTCTGAGCTGCAGCAACGGCCTGTGCCTGCGGGTGGCGCCATTGTGTGTCTGAGCTGCAGTAACGGCCCGTGCCTGCGGGTGGCACCATTGTGTGTCTGAGCTGCAGTAACGGCCCGTGCCTGCGGGTGGCACCATTGTGTGTCTGAGCTGCAGTAACGGCCCATGCCTGCGGGGGGCGCCATTGTGAGTCTGAGCTGCAGTAACGGCCCGTGCCTGCGGGTGGCGCCATTGTGTGTCTGAGCTGCAGTAACGGCCCGTGCCTGCGGGAGGCGCCGCTGTGAGTCTGAGCTGTACAGTGCACACCAAGCATTGAATTTTAACACCCAAAAATGTTGGGGTCGAGTCAGATGTTAAAATTTTAGAGATCTGAAACCCGACCCCAACCCGTTCACTTCTGGGTTTAACGGAAAAGGGACTAGGGCTGGCCAGCCAACTCGCTCCCAGGAGGCAGGTTGGCCAATCAGGCTCTGATTTAACCTGCTTTACGGGTTTAACCCTGGCCGCATGAGTTTCCCAGGCCTTGGGAAGCCCAGCAGCTGAAGGGAGGCGAGGACGGCTTTGGGGAGAAGGTAAGTGCCTTTACAGCACTGCTTGTGGGCCAGGAGGAGCAGGAATGCTTCCCCCCGGCCGGCCAAGCTCCCCCATACAAGGATCGGTGGTCGGACCCAACGTAGGACTTCACGCAAGGAGTCCAGGGAATAAAGCAGATGAGCTGAGGGCACAGATAGACAGGTGGGAGTCTGATATTACAGCGATTACTGAACATGGCTGAGAGAAGAGCAGGAATGGCAGCTCAACATTCCTGGTTACAGGGTTTTCAGACAAGATAGAGAGGGGGATAAAAAAGGAGGGGGGGTTACAATATTGATTAAAGAATCAATGTGAGGAGGGAGGATATCTTAGAAGGATCATCAAATGAGGCCATATGGGTTGAACTGAACAACAAAAAAGGGGCAATCACACTGCTGGGAGTGTACAATAGACCCCCGAACAGTCAGGGGGAGATAGAAGAACAAATATGTAGGCAAATTTCTGAGGCGTGCAAAAGTAGGGCATTAATAATAGGGGATTTCAACTTCCCTTAGTGTGAAAGAATTCTTAAAATGTATTCAGGAGAATTTTTTTAGCCATTATGTAGCAAGCCCAACAAGAGAGGGGGCAGTTCTGTACCTAGTTTTAGGGAATGAAGCTGGGCAGGTGGAAAAGGTATCAGTGGTAGTGATGATAATTCAGTTAGATTTAGCGTAGTTATGGAAAAGGACAAGGGTAGACCAGGAATAAAAGTTCTCAACTGGGGAAAAACTAGTTTTACTAAGCTGAGAGGTGATTTAGCCAAAATGGACTGGAGACAGAAACTTGAAGGTAAATCAGTGTCAGAGCAGCGGGAGGCATTCAAGGAGGAGATCCGGAGGCTTCAGAGCAAGGATGTTCCCTTAAAGAAAAAGGGTGGGACTAACAAATCTAGAGCTCCCTGGATGTCAAGGGGCATACAGGGAAGGATAAAGAAAAAAAGGGAAGCTTATAACAGATACCGAGGGCTCAATACTGCAGAAATCCTAGAGGAGTATAGAAAGTGCAGGGGTGAAATTAAAAAGGAAATTAGGAAAACAAAGAGAGGGCATGAAAAAATACTGGCAAGTAAAATCAGGGAAAACCCAAAGATGTTTTATAAATACATTAGGAGTAAGACTGGGAATGGTAGCGTAGTGGTAATGTCACTGGGCTAGTAATCCAGAGGCTTGGATGAATGATCCAGAGACGTGAGTTCAAATCCCAGCCCGGCAACTGGGGAATTTAAATTCAGTTAATTAAATAAATCTGGAATAAAAAGCTAGTGTCAGTAATGGTGACCATGTAACTATCAGATTGTTGTAAACACCCATCTGGTTCACTAATGTCCTTTAGAGAAGGGAATCTGCTGGCCTACATGTGACTCCAGACCCACAGCAATGTGATTGACTCTTAACTGCCCTCTGAAATGGCCAAGCAAACCACTTAGTTTGAACAAACTGCTACAAGAAACAATAATAAGAATAAAACCAGACAGACCACTCAGCACTGGCTATGGACACGGCAACGGCCCAGTCAACCCTGTAAAGTTCTCCTCACCAACATCTGGGGACTTGTGCCAGAATTGGGAGAGCTGGCCCACAGACTAGTCAAGCAACATAAAAACAACAGAGAATGCTGGAAAAACTCAGCAGGTCAGGCAACATCCGTGGAGAGAAATTTGAGTTGATGTTTCGGGTTGAAACCCTTCTTCAGTATTTTGCAATCGTAACAGCCTGACATAGTCATACTCACAGAATCATTCCTTTCAGCCAATGTCCAAAATTCCTCCATCACCATCCCTGGGTATGTCGAAAAGACCCACCAGGGTGGCAGTACAGTGGGGAAGGAGTAGCCCTGGGAGTCCTCAACATTGACTCCAGACCCCACGAAGTCTCATGGCTTCAGGGCAAGGAAACCTCCTGCTGATTACCACCCTCCCTCAGCTGATGAATCAGTACTCGTCCATGTTGACACCACTTGGAAGAAGCACTGAGAGTAGCAAGGGCACAGAATGTACTTTGGGTGGGGGCTTCAATGTCAATCACAGAGAGTGGCTCGGTAGCACCACTACTGACCGGAAGGACATAGCTGCCAGTCTAAGCCTGCGACAGGTGGTGAGAGAACCAACATGAGGGAAAAACCTACTTGACCTCGTCCTCACCAATCTACCTGTCGCAGATGTATCTGTCCATGACAGCATTGGTAGCAGTGACCACCGCACAGTGATTGTGGAGATGAAGTCTCGTCTTCACACTGAGGACACCCTCCATCGTGTTGTGTGGCACTACCACCGTGCTAAATGGGATGGATTCAAAACAAATCTAGCAGCTTAAAACTGGGCATCCATGAGGCGCTGCGGGCCATCAGCAGCAGCAGAATTGTATTCCACCACAATCTGTAACCTCATGGACCAGCATATCCCTCACTCTACCATTTCCATCAAGCCAGGGAACCAACCCTGGTTCAATAAGGAGTATAGAAGAACATGCCAGGAGCAGCACCAGGCGTACCTAAAAATGAGGTGCCAACCTGGGTAAGCTGCAACACAGGACTACATGAATGCTAAAAAGTGGAAGCAGCATGCTATAGACAGGGCTAAGTGATCCCACAATCAACGGATCAGATCAAAGCTCTGCAGTCCTGCCGCATCCAGTCATGAATGGTGGTGGACCATTAAACAACTAACGGGAGGAGGAGACTCCGTGAATATCTCCATCCTGCACGTGAGTGCAAAAGACAAGACTGAAGCATTTGCAACCATCTTCAGCCAGAAGTGCCGAGTGGATGATCCATATCGGCCTCCTCCTGTGGTCCCTACCATCACAGAAGCCAGTCTTCAGCCAAATCGATTCACTCCACGTGATATCAAGAAAGGGCTGAGTGCACTGGATACAGCAAAGGCTATGGGCCCCGACAATATCCCGGCTGTCATGCTGAAGACTTGTGCTCCAGAACTAGCCGCGTCTCTAGCCAAACTGTTCCAGCACAGCTGCAAAACTGGCATCTATCCGACTATGTGGAAAACTGCCCAGGCATGTCCTGTCCACAAAAAGCAGGACAAATCCAATCCGGCCAATTACAGCCCCATCAGTCTACTCTCAATCATCAGCAAAGTGTTGGAAGGTGTCGTCGACAGTGCTATCAAGCGGCACTTACTCACCAATAACCTGCTCACTGATGCCCAGTTTGGGTCCCGCCAGGATCACCCGGCTCCAGACCTCATTACAGCCTTGGTCCAAACATGGACAAAGGAGTTGAATTCCAGAGGTGAGGTGAGAGTGACTGCCCTTGACATCAAGGCAGCATTTGACTGAGTGTGGCATCAAGGAGCCCTAGTAAAACTGAAGTCAATGGAAATTGGGGGGGAAACTCTCCACTGGCTGGAGTCAAACCTAGCACAAAAGAAGGTGGTTGTGGTGGTTAGAGGTCAATCATCACATCATCACCAGGACATCACTGCAGGAGTTCCTCAGGCCAGTGTCCTAGGCCCAACCATCTTCAGCTGCTTCATCAATGACCTTCCATCCTACATAAGGTCAGAAATGGGGATGTTTTCTGAAGACTGCACAGTGTTCAGCACCATTCACAATTCCTCAGATAATGAAGAAGCATATGCCCAAATGCAACAAGACCTGAACGACATTCAGGCTTGGGCTGATAAGTGGCAGGTAACAGTCACACCACAGAAGTGCCAGGCAATGACCATCTCCAACAAGCGAGCGTCTAAACACCGCCCCTTGACATTCAATGGCATTACCATCGCCGAATCCCCCACCATCAACAGCCTGGGGGTCACCATTGACCAGAAACTTAACTGGACCAGCCACATAAATACTGTGGCAACAAGAGCCGGTCAGAGGCTAGGTATTCTGCAGCGAGTGTCTCACCTCCTGACTCCCCAAAGCCTTTCCACCATCTACAAGGCACAAGTCAGGAGTGTGATGGAATACTCTCCACTTGCCTGGATGAGTGCGGCTCCAACAACACTCAAGAAGCTCGACACCATCCAGGACAAAACAGTCCGCTTGATTGACACCCCATCCACCACCTTAAACATTCACTCCCTCCACCACCGGCGCACCGTGGCTGCAGTGTGTACCATCTATAAGATGCACTGCAGCAACTTGCCAAGGCTCCTTCGGCAGCACCTCCCAAACCCGCGGCCTCTTCCACCTAGAAGGACAAGGGCAGCAGGCGCATGGGAACACCACCACCTCCAAGTTCCCCTCCAAGTCACACACCATCCTGACTTAGAAGTATATCACTGATCCTTCATCGTCGCTGGGTCAAAATCCTGGAACTCCCTCCCTAACAGCACTGTGGGAGCACCTTCACCACACGGACTGCAGCGGTTCAAGAAGGCGTCTCACCACCACCTTCTCAAGGGCAACTAGGGATGGGCAATAAATGCTGGCCTTGCCAGCGACGCCCACATCCCATGAACGAATAAAAAAAAGAGGATAACTAAAGTAAGGGTAGGGCCTATTAGGGACCATAAATGTAACCTGTGTGTGCAGGTGGAAGATATGGATATGGTTCTTAATGAATGCTTTGCATCTGTTTTCACAAAAGAGACGGGCGATGCAGACATTGCAATCAGGGAGGAGGAGTGTGAAATATTAGATGAAATAAACATGGTGAAAAAGGAGGTATTAAGGGGTTTAGCATCTTTGAAAGTGGATAAATTCCCAGGCCCAGATGAAATGTATCCCAGACTGTTAAGAGAAGTAAGAGAGGAAATAGCAGAGGCTCTGACCATCATTTTCCAATCCACTCTGGCTACAGGTGTGGTGCCGGAGGACTGGAGGTCTGCTAATGTTACACTGTGGCGGAGCCACCAAAGGACTCAGAGCGGTTGTACATAATTCCTTTAACAGCAATGTAGTTACTGCCTGTGTCTGTACCTTTAATTACACTGTTTGACTGTACAATGTCTAGTTACCTTTACAGTGTGGTTTCGACGTGATGACGTCGTGCCGTTAGTCACGTGATTCCCTAACGGCGGGAAGAACGTGATGACGTCATGATGTCAGCTTTCAGACCAGAGGGTCAGTCCTCGTGGAGCCCTCAAGGAGAGCAGACCTGTATTCGATGTATTCCAGCAGTTTCCAGTTTAAACCTGTTTTGTTCCATTAAAGTTCGTTATTTTGATTGCCTGAGTCGAACTCAGTCTTTTCGTTAGGAACCTCCATTCCTACATTGGTGACCCCGACTTTCGTGAACAGTTTTCGTGGAAGATCTCCAGCATGGACACGAACGCCGTGACTCTGAAACTGCCACAGTTCTGGGAGCAACAACCAGACACCTGGTTTATCCAGGCTGAAGCCCAGTTCGCCATCAGGAACATCGTCACGGATCAGACCCGTTATTATTACGTGGTCTCCGCCCTCGACAGCGCAACTGCCTCACGGATCATCAGCCTCCTCGGTAGTCCTCCTACTGACAGCAAGTATGATGCGATTAAGGCGTGGTTGCTTCAGGTCTTTGGGTTCTCGAAGTCAGAGCACGCTCGCCGGCTCATCACGATGCCTGGCCTCGGGGACTCCAAACTATCCGAGCTCATGAGCCAAATGCTCACGCTCTTGGGTGCCGAACCGGAATGCTTCCTCTTTCGGGAGCTTTTCCTCTACCAAATGCCGGAGCAGGTACAGGCTGCCCTAGCCAGATCTGATATTACAGACTGCACCGAGCTTGCTGCCGAAGCTGATAAGATATTCACTGTAACCCAGCAGTGCTGCGCAGCCATGAGGCGCCCATCCCCCACAGACGCGGTTCCAGCTTCTCCTGCAGCGGGCTGGTGCTCCTACCACGCCCGTTTTCCGCGAAAGCACAACGCTGCTGCTCCCCCTGCAGTTTTTCACCCAACAAAGCTCCTGCAGCGTTCCTGGCGAAGGAGGACCGGGTCTAACGGGCGCTCCGCGGTTGCGATGGCCGTCAGATCTACAGGGAAAATTCTTTATATCACCGATTCCCTATCGGGTCGACGTTTCCTTTGTGACACCGGGGCACAGTGTAGCATTCTACCTGCGTTGAAGCTCGATATGCAGGCTGGGAACCACAGTTTTTCCCTCGTAGCGGCTAATGGCGCAGCAATTCGAACTTTCCGAAAGCGGCGGGTCCAAGTCTATTTCGGCGGTCAGCGCTTCTGTTGGGAATTCGTCATGGCCACAGTCTCACAGGCCATCCTAGGGGCAGATTTTCTGTGTGCCAACAGCCTCCTCGTCGATGTCCGGCACCGCCGGTTGATCAACGCGGCCACCTTCCACTCGATTCCGTGCTACCACGGTACCACTCTATTGCCTGCGCTTTCCATCCTCCGGATGACTTCACACGGCTCCTCGGAGAGTTTCCGGAGCTGACAAGGCCCACCTTCTCCTCCTCGGTCACGAAGCATGGTGTTGAACATCATATCACCACTACTGGCTCCCCGGTTTATGCGCGGGCTAGAAAGCTCGAACCCAGCAAGCTCGTGGCTGCGAAAGCGGAGTTCGACACGATGGAGCGGCTCGGGATCATTCACCGATCCAATAGTCCCTGGTCCACATTGTTCCAAAACCGGGCAGCAGCTGGCAGCCATGCGGTGACTACTGACGCCTGAATGACGCCACCACTCCTGATCGGTACCCGATACCGCATATTCAGGATTTCTCGGCCCATTTGGCGGGAAATTCTATCTTTTCTAAAGTCGACCTCGTCCGGGGGTATCACCAGGTTCCCGTGCACCCGCAAGACATCCCGAAAACCGCAGTCATCACCCCTTTCGGCCTCTTTGAGTTCCTGCGGATGCCGTTTGGCTTGAAGAACGCGGCACAGGCGTTCCAGCGCTTAATGGACTCTGTGCTCCGAGACCTAAGCTTCATCTTCGTCTACCTTGACGACATTCTCATCGCCAGTGCTAGCAAGGAAGAGCACTTCTCCCATTTGCGTACCCTCTTTACGCGCCTCAGCCAGCACGGTTTAATCATCAACCCGGCCAAGTGCCAGTTCGGCCTACAGCAGATCGATTTCTTGGGACACCGCATAACATTGGACAGCGCCATCCCCTTAATGACGAAGGTGGAAGCAGTTACCTCTTTCCCGCGCCCGCCAACTGTCAAGGCCTTGCAAGAGTTCCTGGGGATGGTCAACTTCTATCACCGTTTCGTCCCTAAGGCGGCTCAGCTTATGCAAGCCTTGTACGGGGCTCTCAAGGGCAAGTCCAGTAAGGATCCAATCAGCTGGACAGCCGAGATGGACCAGACGTTCGTCAACACCAAGAGCGCTTTCGCCAATGCACCCACTTCCAGGTGCCACCATCGCCCTTACCACGGACGCGTCAGACTACGCCATCGGCGCAGTGCAAGAGCAGTGGGTCAATGGCACGTGGCAACCGCTGGCGTTTTTCAGCCGTCAACTACGGAAAAATGAAAAAAAATACAGCACCTTCGATCGGGAGTTACTGGCCTGTTTCCTAGCCATTCGCCATTTCCGGTTCTTACTGGAAGGACGTCCCTTCACGGCTTTTGTCGACCACAAGCCTCTAACATTCGCCATGGCCAAGACCGCCGAACCTTGGTCCACTCGTCAACCACGTCACTTGACATTTATTTCCGAATTTACCACGGACATTCAACATGTGTCTGGTAAGGACAACCTGGTGGCGGATTGCCTCTCCCGTGCGACGGTCCACGCAGTTCGCCTGGGGATTGACTACGCCCTCATGGCTGCTGATCAGGCCTCGGACTCTGAGGTCCAATCATACAGAACCGTCCCCTCTAGTTTCCAAGCGACCGACGTCACTTTCCAGGCCACAGGCGCCACGCTCCTTTGCGACGTCTCCATGGGCGTTCCCCGACCTATCGTGCCGGTCGCATGGCGCCGGAAGGTGTTTGATGCCATACACGGGTTGTCGCACCCTGGTATGAAGGCTTCACAACGGCTAATGTCGGCGAAGTTCGTCTGGAAGGGTATGCACCTCGATGTCCGTGACTGGGCTAATACCTGCGTAGTCTGCCAGAAGGCCAAGGTCCAGCGTCATGTTAAAGCTCCAGTGGCTACGTTCGCTGTTCCGAAGCGTCATTTCGACCACATGCATGTGGACCTTGTGGGGCCGCTTCCGCCTTCTCAGGGTTATACTCATCTCCTCACCATGGTGGACTGCACCACTAGGTGGCCAGAGGCAATTCCTTTGGTTTCCACCACTTCGGCAGACGTCGCTAGAGCTTTCATCTCCTGTTGGGTTGCCCGTTTCGGGGTACCGGCGGACATCTCTTCCGACCGTGGGCCACAATTTTCCTCGGAGCTTTGGAACGCTGTAGCTCGGGGGTTCGGTACCAAACTTCATCGCACCACCGCCTATCATCCACAGGCGAACGGCCTTTGCGAGCGATTCCACAGGTCGCTTAAAGCCGCCCTTCAAGCCAGTCTTCAAGGTGCAGGATGGGTGGACAGACTTCCATGGGTCCTTTTGAGTCTTCGTACGGCGCCCAAAGAAGACCTGCAATCGTCCTCAGCTGAACTCGTTTATGGCCAGCTGCTCCGAGTACCAGGGGATTTCCTCCCTTCTCCCACAGAGCCATGGTCCGCCGCCCAGCAACTCGTTAGCCACCAGGAAGCGGCCAGATGCTTCGCTCCGGTGCCTACATCAAATCACGGCTTACAGAACTCCCACGTGCCAGTGGAATTGAAGAATGCTGAGTATGTATTCATCCGCCACAACGCTCACCGGGATCCGCTCAAGCCCCCTTACACTGGTCCTTTCCGCGTCATCGAACCTGGAGACAAATCCTTTTCGGTCGACATCGGAGGAAAGCCAGATCACATTTCGGTGGACCGATTGAAGCCGGCTCACCTGGACCTGGACTGCCCAGTCATCGTCGCTCAACCGCCGAAACGTGGCCGACTGCCCGCAGCCGCCGTGCCAGATCAACCCAAGCCGCCCGCCAACTCAACCACGCTCGCCGCGCCTGCTCAACCACAATCGCCTGCCAGCTCGAACACCAGTCATCAACTTCCTCTGCCAGGTTATCGAAGTCGATCAGGCAGGCTTGTCAGACCTCTTCCTCGTCTCACTTTTTCTGTTAAAGACAATTCGGGGGGGGGGGGCGCATGTGGCGGAGCCACCAAAGGACTCAGAGCGGTTGTACATAATTCCTTTAACAGCAATGTAGTTACTGCCTGTGTCTGTACCTTTAATTACACTGTTTAACTGTACAATGTCTAGTTACCTTTACAGTGCAGTTTTGACGTGATGACATCATGCCGTTAGTCACGTGATTCCCCAACGGCGGGAAGAACGTGATGACGTCATGACGTCAGCTTTCAGACCAGAGGATCAGTCCTCGTGGAGCCTTCAAGGAGAGCAGACCTGTATTCGATGTATTCCAGCAGTTTCCAGTTAAAACCTGTTTTGTTCCATTAAAGTTCGTTATTTTGATTGCCTGAGTCGAACTCAGTCTTTTCGTTAGGAACCTCCGTTCCTACAGTACCGTTGTTTAAAAAGGGAGAAAGGGATGGACTGAGTAATTACAGGCCAGTCAACCTAACCTCAGTGGTGGGAATATTATTGGAAAAAATTCCGAGGGACAGGATAAATCTTCATTTAGAAAGACACGGATTAATCAGGGACAGTCAGCATGGATTTGTTAAGGGAAGGTCGTGTCTGACTAACTTGATTGAATTTTTTGAGGAGGTAACAAGGAGAGTCGATGTGGGTAGAGCGTTTGATGTCGTCTATATGGATTTTAGCAAGGCTTTTGATAAGGTCCCACATGGCAGACTGGTCATGAAAGTAAAAGCCCATGGGCTCCAAGGCAAAGTGGCAAGTTGGATTCAAAATTTGCTCAGAGGCAGAAAACAAAGGTTAATGGTCGAAGGGTGTTTATGTGACTGGAAGGCTGTTTCCAGTGGGGTTCTGCAGGGCTCAGTACTGGGTCCTTTGCTTTTTTGGTATATATCAATGATTTGGACTTGAATGTAGGAAGTATGATTAAGAAGTTTGCAGATGATACAAAAATTGGCCGTGTGGTTGATAGCTGTAGACTGCAGGAAGGTATCAATGGACTGGTCTGGTGGGCAAATGGAATTCAATCCGGAGAAGTGTGAGGTAATGCATTTAGGGAGGGCTAACAAGGCAAGGGGATACACTATGAATGGTAGGACACTGAGAAGTGCAGCGGAGCAGAGGGAGCTTGGAGTGCATGTCCACAGATCCCTGAATGTAGCAGGACAGGTAGATCAGGTGGTTAAGAAGGCATACGGGATACTTGCCTTTATTAGTCGAGGCATAGAATACAAGAGCAGGGGGGGTTATGCTTCAACTGTATAAAACACTAGTTAGGCCGCAGCTAGAGTACTGCGTGCAGTTCTGGTCACCACATTACAGGAAGGATGTGATTGCACTAGAGAGGGTGCAGAGGAGATTTACAAGGATGTTGCCTGGGCTGGGGGATTCTAGCAATGAGGAAAGATTGGATAGACTGGGGTTGTTTTCTTTGGAACAGAGGAGGCTGAGGGGAGACTTGATTGAGGTGTATAAAATTACGAGGGACCTAGATAGAGTGGATAGGAAGGACCTATTTCCCTTAGCAGAGGGGTCAATAACCAGGGGGCACAGATTTAAAGTAATTGGTCGGAGGTTTAGAGGGGATTTGAGGGGAAATTCTTTCACCCAGAGGGCTGTGGGGGTCTGGAACTCACTAGTGGTAGAGGCAGGAACCCTAACCACATTTAAAAAGTACTTGGATGTGCACTTGGGATGCTCTAACCTGCAGGGCTACGGACCAAGAGCTGGGAAGTGGGATTAGGCTGGATAGCTCTTTGTCGGCCGGCACAGACAAGATGGGCCGAATGGCCTCCTTCTGTGCTGTAAATTTGTATGATTCTATGACCCCCTTGGGGTCAGTGATCGGACCCCCCCACCTCCCCACTCCAGGGTCGTGGATCGTACCTACCTAGTCCTGCGGCCTGCTCCGGAGTGCTCCCCGCCCGACTGGAAGCCAAGCCTGTCAATCAGACTGACTTCTGCACGGGGAATCTGTCAAGGATAAAACACGCACACTACGGAATTAAAACTCCACTGCATGCAGGGAATCCCGGACTTCACCCCCGCCCCCCACACCTACGTAACCCGTCCCTGTTAATATCCAGGCCCAAGAGTCAGAAAAATGAGAGACTGAAGTGGTTGGTTCCCAGGGCTTGGGCGATGGTGATGCATGAGGCTGCACTGTCTAATGGATAGGGTGAGGATTGATGCGAGTGATGGTCTTTTCTCACCCTTTTACTGAAAGGATAATCAAAGGAAGTGTGGGGCTGATTAGGGACCAAAAAGGAGATATTCTTGTGGAGCAGAGGACATGGCTGAGGTACTAAATGAGTCATTTACATCTGTCTTCACTGGAGAAAAGGATTCTGCCAATGAAGCAGTGAAGGAAGAGGCAGGAGCGATATTGGATGGAATAAAAATAGATAAAGAGGAGGTACTTAAATGCTTGGCAGTCCTCAAAGTAGAAAAGTCATCAGCCTAGAAATTCGGTGGGCTGCGCCACCAGTTAGTGCCTAAAGAGGGCGCTCAGTGGCTTTAGTGCCACTGGCCGCGCCTCCAGCGATACTTAGCTGGGGCGCTAATGGCGGCCTTAACCTATTCTTATCCCGTTAACCTGAGCGACATATCCCATTCTTATGAGGGCGCACTTCTCCATCTTCCACCCTAGCCACATTAAAGAAGCCATCCCCTATGGGCAAGCCCTGCGAATACACAGGATCTGCTCAGACGAGGAGGAACACGATGGACACCTACAAACACTGAAAGACGCCCTCATAAGAACGGGATATGACGCTCGACTCGTTGATCGGCAGTTCCGACGGGCCACAGCGAAAAATCGCATAGACCTCCTCAGAAGACAAACACGGGACACAACTAACAGAGTACCCTTCGTCGTCCAGTACTTCCCCGGAGCGGAGAAACTACGCCATGTTCTTCACAGCCTTCAACATGTCATCGACGATGACGAACACCTCGCTAAGGCCATCCCCACGCCTCCACTACTCGCCTTCAAACAGCCGCCTAACCTCAAACAGACCATCGTTCGCAGCAAATTACCCAGCTTTCAGGAGAACAGCGACCACGACACCACACAACCCTACCACGGCAACCTCTGCAAGACATGCCAGGTCATCAACACAGATACCATCATCACACGTGAGGACACCACCCACCAGGTACATGGTACATACTCATGTGACTCGGCCAACGTTGTCTACCTCATACGTTGCAGGAAAGGATGCCGCGGAGCATGGTACATCGGCGAAACCATGCAGACACTGCGACAACGGATGAACGGACACCGCACAACAATCGCCAGGCAGGAGTGTTCCCTCCCAGTCGGGGAACACTTCAGCAGTCAAGGACATTCAGCGTCCGATCTTCGGGTAAGCATTCTCCAAGGCGGCCTTCGAGACACACGACAACGCAAAATCGTCGAGCAGAAACTGATAGCCAAGTTCTGCACTCATGAGGACGGCCTCAACCGGGATCTTGGGTTCATGTCATGCTACATGTAACCCCACCTGACGTAGAGTCATCCAGACTCGAGTCGTCGTTGGCTTGCTCTCTCTACACAGATGCAGCCGGACCTGCTGTGATTTCCAGCAAAAAAATAGTTTTTTGTTTGTTTTTTGTTTTTCATACAGACCCCAGCACCTGCAACATTTGACCCCTTGTGACCCCACCTCATTGTTCTTTGATGTAATGTTTTCCTGACTGACCTGTTTGGACACCATTCACATCTGTGATTGCTGTGATTATCTCTCTGCCGAAGTGTGATAAAGGGCAGTTAGAAAGATTACCTGTAATCATCTGGCAGGACTCTCTGACTATATATGCTGTGCTTATATGCAACTCTTCACTTCACCTGACGAAGGAGCAGCGCTCCGAAAGCTTGTGATTTCAAATAAAGCTGTTGGACTTTCACCTGGTGTTGTGTGACTTCTTACCAACATTCAAGAAGCATTTAGATGAGCACTTGAAATGCCATAGCATACAAGGCTATGGACCAAGTGCTGGAAAATGTGATTAGAATAGATAGGGCTTGATGGCCGGCGCGGACACGATGGGCCGAAGGGCCTCTTTCTGTGCTGTATAACTCTATGACTCTATTGTGATCTACTGGTGATTCAGCCTGACTCAAAAGAGACTTCATCATATGTGGCACATTGACCAGTGTCACAGGGTGCTGGGTGCAGTCAGGGTGCTGGGTGATATCAGGGTGCTGGGTGCAGTCAGGGTGCTGGGTGATGTCAGGGTGCTGGGTGATCTCAGGGTGCTGTGTGCAGTCAGGGTGCTGGGTGATATCAGGGTGCTGGGTGATGTCAGGGTGCTGGGTGATATCAGGGTGCTGGGTGAAGTCAGGGTGCTGGGTGATATCAGGGTGCTGGGTGCAGTCAGGGTGCTGGGTGCAGTCAGGATGCTGGGTGATACTGAGCTGTCATGTGATATTGACATGCTGTGTGATTTGGGGGTACAATGTGATATTGGGGTGCTGTGCAATCCATGATATCAGTGAGCGTTCTGTGTGGGGGTCAGGATCAGGTTGGGCTGTGAAGCTCCTGCAGTTGAATAGCCTCCCTATGCTCACTCTCTAGGGCCCCGTGTGAAGACTGGACACTTGGGCGAGGTAACATCAAATAGGCTTTGTTGTTTGTATCTCTGCAATGATTAAAGTCATGGCTGAACAGTGTTTGATGTAAGAAAACTCACTAAGCACTTGGTTGAGTATAAAACAAGGCTTTAATCAACGGTTTCACAACCACGAGATTCTAGTTACATCACTAGTTCCTGGTTACAAAAACGTCCTGGGAAAGCTGGGCCCACGCCCGAGTATTTATACTCCTTGGACGGCGCCACCAGCTGGCCGCCCAGTGTTATTTCATGAGTCATTTCTTCATGAATGATAAGATTCATGACAGTGTTTATTAGCGTGCGTCTGTCACGGGGCTCCGGGTCGGGTCCCAGCTCTGCCTCACCAACTTTGACATAGAACAATCTACAGATTCGCCCTCATTGAAGTTACACTCTAATGGAATGTTGGCCTTTTTCTCAAGGGGCTGGGATACAAAGGGATGCGAGTTATGCAGCAGTTGTACAGAGCTCTGGTCAGACCCCATCTGGACACTGAGTTCAGCTCTGGGCCCCGTACCTCAGGAAGGATATACCGGCCTTGGAGAGGGTGCAGCGCAGATTCACCAGAATAACACCGAGGCTAAAAGGGTTAGATTATGAGGACTGGTTGCACAGTCTTGGCTTGTATACCCTTGAGTTTAGAAGATTAAGGGGTGATCTAATTGAGGTGTTTAAGATGATTAAAGGATTGGATAGGGTAGAGAGAGAGAAACTATTTCCTTTGGTGGGGGAGACCAGGACAAGGGGGGTGGGGGCATAACCTTAAAATTAGAGCAAAGTTATTTAGGAGTGAAATCAGGAAGCACTGTTTCACACAAGGGTAATAGAAATCTGGATCTCTCTCCCCCAAAAGGCTGTGGATGCTGGAGGTCAATTGGAGCTTTCGGGACTGCGATCGATAGATTTTTGACCGGTAAGGATACGGAGCAAAGGCGGGTCCATGGAGTTGAGGCACAGATTAGCCATGACCTAATTAAACGGAGGAGCAGGCTCGAGGAGATCAATGGCCTTCTCCTCTTCCTACGTTCCTAAATTTTGGGAGGCAGTGTGGGAAATGGCTGGTTATCGCACTGTTCTGCAGAATCCCAGGAGAGACGGGCAATCCCATTCTGCTCTAAAGTGAATATTCCAGAACATGCATTATCAGAAATGGAGAATTATTAAAAAGCTCCGCGTAGTTTGGATTGACCTAAATCGGAAACAGCTTTCGTAACTTCATCGATCATCCATAACCAGACTGAATGAGCAGGCCCTTTCACCCAGAATCGTCCAGACTGGGAAGCTCACCAGCCGTGCAGCCTCCCTCCTTACTGCAACTACTCAGAGTCAGTCTCCCCACCCTCAGTCACTTCATCAATCTGTCTCATTGTTGGATAGTGAGAAGACTCGCTCCCTGATTTACCGGTTTTGTAATAAGCAGAAGATTCTGATGTCCATTTTTCATTTTAGACAGTCAATTATGAAATGCCCTGCTCATCTCCTTCTCGGCCCAGTGATGGGTAGAAGCTCCCATCTGTTCAATCTCCATCCGTATTATGATTTTATTACACAGACCCTTCACATCCCCAGAGATTAAGTGACGTCCCACCTCCCTGGCGTCATTCCCTGCCAGCCTCGTGCCACTGAGTCAAGGGAATCTGATGAATAATCAGATGACCTTTCACTTATAAACTTAGTTTTCTAATTGAGCAGGTGAATCATAGATATTTATGGCACATAAGGAGGCTATTCGGTCCATTGTGTCTGTCGCGGCCGAAAAAGAGTTATCCAGCCTAATCCCACTTTCCAGCTCTTTGTCCGTAGCCCTGTAGGTTACGGCACTTCAAGTGCATATCCAAGTACTTTTTAAATGTGATGAGGGTTTCTGCCTCCACCACCCTTTCAGGCAGTGAGTTCCAGACCCCCACCACCCTCTGGGTGAAGAAAGTTCTCCTCAACTCACCTCTAAACCTCCGACCAATTATTTTAAATCTCTGCCCCCTGGTTATTGACCTCTCTGATAAGGGAAATAGGTCCTTCCTATCCACTCTATCTAGGCCCCTCATAATTTTATACACGTCAATTAAATCACCCCTCAACCTCCTCTGTTCCAAAGAAAACAACCCCAGCCGATCCAATCTTTCCTCATAGCTAAGATTCTCCAGTCCCGGCAACATCCTTGTAAATCTCCTCTGCACCCTCTCTAGTGCAATCACATCCTTCCTGTAATGTGGTGACCAGAACTGCACGCAGTAATCTAGCTGAGGCCTAACTAGTGTTTTATACAGTTCTAGCATAAACTCCCTGCTCTTATATTCTACGCCTCAGCTAATAAAGGAAAGTATCCCGTATGCCTTCTTAACCATCTTAGCTACTGGTCCTGCTACCTTCAGGGATCTATGGACATGCACGCCAAGGTCCCTCTGCACTCTCAGTACCCTACCATTTAATGTGTATCCCCTTGTCTTGTTTGCCCACCCCAAATGCATTACCTCACACTTCTCCGGATTGAATTCCATTTGCCACTTTTCTGCCCACCGGACCAGTCCATTGATATCTTCCTGCAGTCTACAGCTTTCATTCGCACTATCAACCGCACGGCCAATTTTTGTATCATCTGCAAACTTCTTAATCATGCTTCCTACATTTAAGTCTAAATCATTGATATACGCCACGAAAAGCAAGGGACCCAGTACTGAACCCTGCATCTTATTAAGGTAAGAACATTGTTGAAATACTTTCTCATCACAGCTGCACCACTCACAGCCTCATTAATTGCAAGACTCGAACCACACCCCCCCCCCACCCTGCACTCTGCTCCAATCAGTACAGCGCAGTTCACTAAATATTCTTCACCTCACCCTCATACACTCAGAACTATTACAGACTTCACACCCACAACTCACAGCTTACACACACACAGTCAGCTATTGAACCATGACAGCCGCATCGCCCACATGTCGCGACTCTCACTGACACACTTCCTGCTGGAGTAGAAACTGCAAAACACGAGGCAACAGCCTGCCCCCGGTGGAGGAGCAGTGCAACTGCTCCCCGCTTGAGGAGACGGTGCTGTCCATAATGGGACGGAGCAGAGCGGAGGCCGTGGCCACTGATGACGCTGGAGGAATCGCTGAGCAGGGTTTCTGCAAACCTAATCCTCCTTCTCCTCTCCGCTCACCCCACCCTCAACCCACACTCAGGGGTCAAAAACCAGGGGGCACAGATTTAAAGTAATTAGGGGAAGGTTTAGAGGGGATTTGAGGGGAAATTTCTTCACCCAGATGGTTGTGGGGGTCTGGAACTCACTGCCTGAAAGGGTGGTAGAGGCAGGAACCCTAACCACATTTAAAAAGTACTTGGATGTGCACTTGGGATGCTGTAACCTGCAGGCGGACTTTACAGGGTAGAGGAGGGATCTGTACGTGGTAACTCACCGGGCACAAGTGAGGAAGAGCCAAGGTAGTCCATCAATCTGTTCAACAGATCAGTAGGATTGTAGAGGCATCGCTCAGATGAGTGTCCTTGGCTCCATGGTTGTCCTCTCTCAGGATGACATCTTGCCTGCTCTCCGCCACCCTCTCCGCCAGTGCCCTTGATGATGTCCTTTAGCCAGCCGGCCCAGGCTGCACTGGCCCAGTCTGCCCTGGCCCAGGCCAAGATGCTGCAGTCTGTAGCTGGGCCCTCAAGGCCCAGCCTGCACTGGCCCAGTCTGCCCCAGCCCAGGCTGAGATGCTGCAGTCTGTAGCCGGGCCCTCAAGGCCCAGAGCTGCTCGAGGCCGCCCACCACGGCCATCTGAAGTGTCCTCAATGGAAGCTCAGCAGCCTCCCAGCTCCCAAACTGTAGACACTAGGGAAATACTTCAAAGGAGCACTAGGATAGGGAAAGGATCACACAAAACAGACACTAAGGGAATGCACAAGGATGGTTAGTTTGTTTTCTGTAAAGGATGAGATAAATTATTTGATAAATTTAATTTTGCATTTGGATTTGGTGTTAGTTTTTATGTTTGTAGTGAGGTGAGGGCGAGCCCAACGTGTGGAGTGATGTTGATTGTAAGACGGTAAGGAGTGTGGGCCTGCTGGTGGATAGGGGATGGGAGGCCTGACTCAGTTCGAGCATTCCTCAATGAGCTGGTCTCTGAGAGCCTGGGCAGAAAGGGGCTCTCTGGCTCACTGCCTCTCCTTCTCTGCCTCATTCTGTTCTTCCTCCTCCTTCTCCTTCTCCTCTTCCTGCTCCTCCTGCATTTCTTGCTGTCCAGGTGGTGGAAAGGGCTGGTCCCTCATTATGGTGAAGTTGTGTGGCATGCGGTAGATGACCACAAATCTGGATCCCCACTCAGGGCTGTACTGCAAAGCTCCTCCGGAACGGTCCAGGCAACGGAAGCCTTGCTTGAGGACACTGATTATTTGCTCGATGATGTTTCTGGTGGCCGCATGGCTCTTGCTGTAGTCCTGCTCAGCAGCTCTGCGCGGGTTTGTGACTGGAGTCATGAGCCATGTCCGGAGGGGATAGCCCCTGTCACCCTGAAGCCAGCCTCTAACATGGCGGCCTGGTTGGAATAAAGGCGGCACAGAGGACTGGCGCAGAATGAAAGAGTCATGACTGGTGCCAGGACAGCAGGCACAGACCTGCGTGATGCGCTGCTGTGGTCGCAAACCAGCTGCACATTGAGGAAGTGGAATCCCTTTCTATTCAGAAAGATGCCAGGCTGGTGATGGGGAGCACACAAGGCAAGGTGGGTACAGTCTGTGGCACCTTTCACCCTGGGGAAGCCTGACATGCGGGTGAATCCTAGTCCTCGCTCCTCCTGCTTCGCTCTGTCCATGGGGAAGGTGATGTAAGTGTTTCTCCTGGTGTAGAGAGCCTGGATGATTTCCCGGAGACAGCGGTGAACAGCAAACTGGGAGATGTCGCTGATGTCACCTGCAGAAGCCTGGAAGGAGGCCGTGGCATAAAAGTTGAGGGTTACGGTGACCTTGACAGCTACAGGCAGTGATGCCCATGCCTTGGTGCGAAGCTGGAGTTGTGGCTACAGCAGGTGACATAGCTGAGTGACAGCCTCCTTGGTGAAGCGAAGGCGCCTCAGACATTGTTCCTCAGTTGAGGTAGAAGAAGTGCTCCCTGAAGTCCCTCTGTGGATTTCTTGTTCTCCTCCTCCTCCGTGATTTCCTTCCTGCTCCCCCTCGTCCTCTATTCCAAAAGGCAGCTTTACCAGACCACCCAAGTCTGCAGGCCGACTATTTGCAATAGCAACAGCAGTGCAAAAGCAGCCAAACCTCTCCCTGTGCAGACACATTGAGCTCTGAAGAGTGTTAGAATTCAGTAAATATGCCGAGAAGTCCAACGGTAGCCATAAATAAACCGGAAATTAACCTGTAAGTCCAGCATGATCCCTTTAAATAGCTCTGGTGAGAGGGCCTTCATACCGGTTAGCATCACGTTGTGCCGAGTGAGGTCAGTACGTGGCTGGTGACCGATTAGCTGGGGCGTTCGAAAATGGTGAGCGCATCCTGCACGCAGCGCGGGACCCTCATCTCTGGCTGCTTTAAATCCTGCCACGTGTACGCCTAACGTGAGCGCTACCTCCTGCACCAAAATTGCGAGCTGCGCACGTCCAGTCCACCATTTTGGGTCCTGAACCCAATTTCTTGGTCAATAACTCTCACATTCTTGCATACTGCACGTGCTCAGAGTGTACAGGTGTGGTGAAATATGTGATTGAGTGCATCTGGCATCCTGATGTTATAAGCAGGGCTGAATCACCTGCACAGCCCTGACCCAGCAAACATCTTCAAACAGTGCAAGCGGAAAATAACACCACCAATTCAGTGCCGTCAGAGCAGGAGGGAGTGGGTGGGATGTTGAGGGTGGTCTATGATGGACTGTAAGCGAGGAAAATCTGGATGGTAAAACAGAACTAACAGACTCAGGTGTTACCCAGATCAATAGTTTATTACGAGTGCACACGGGAGAACCACCTCAGCCAACCCCAGCTGGAGGCACCGTTCTCAAAGGAAAAGTGACAATACAGCTTAGTTTATACAGTTTGTTCACAGAATCACAGAAACCCCACAGTGCAGATAGAGGCCATTTCGGCCCATCGAGCCTGCACCGACACATATCCCACCCGATCCCCGTAACCCCTACACCAACACATATCCCACCCTATCCCTGTAACCCCACGCATTTAATCCCCCTAACACTAAGGGTCAATTAATCATAGCCAATCAACCTAACCCGCACATCTTTGGACTGTGGGAGGAAACCGGAGCACCCGGAGGAAACCCACGCAAACACGGGGAGAATGTGCAAACTCCACACAGACAGTCACCCGAGGCCGGATTCGAACCCGGGTCCCTGGCGCTGTGAGGCAACAGTGCTAACCACTATGCCACCGTGCTGCCCCACAGTTTGTTAGACAACACCCACTTATTACTAATGGGGTGCATACATGGGAATATTGATACTTCATTGGTTTACATGGTTAATCAATCAACTACTAAGCCTGTCCTTCGAACTCGAGTACCCCCTGAATACGTCAGTAAAAAGCTTGTCGACTGTAGGAGGCTTCATATTCATGAGCTATCTCTTACTTTTGTTTTTGGTATGGGGAAGTATTTTCCAGCAGAGACATGGCTAGCTGGATACAAAGCCACATTGAATTATGCAGCTGGCTGACTACTTCTTCAAGGCCTTATTTGCTGCTGCTTCTGAATCGTGCCTTTGTACTCTTATCTCTTCCAAGAACAGGCGCTTTCTAAACAGTTACCGGGTTGTAATTACAAGCAACATTTCAGAATGCCTTTGGTCAGCTAATTTCTATTTATGTTAGTCTAAAAGGGTTACTATAGCCAAGTATCCCATGGTCTTTGCATTTCGTTTTCCAGCTAACAAGACTAAATGGTACCTTTCAGATAGTTTTATACTGGTTGAATATTGAGGACCCCTTTATATCCCTTAAACCAAATTTTATTCTAACATGGACCAAACCCATGATTCCACAAGGATCTCTCGCCATGCAGAAGGAATGACTCATACTGACTGGAAGGCTGTTTCCAGTGGGGTTCCACAGGGCTCAGTACTTAAGTGTCCCGGTGCTTCCTTCCTGCCATATTGGGGACTTAGTGGGCTGAATTTACAGACCAATAGGTATCTCTGTCACAAATACCTATAAAAGATAAGGAAGTGAAGGTCACTTGGGTCAGATGAGTGGAGAATGTTCAAAGAACAGTAAACAGATAATGATACTCGTACAAAGTATGCATGGGGGTATGTAGTGCCGGCACGGCAAGAGAGCCCCAGGTGGGCAGAGGAAACGCTTCAAGGACACCCTCAAAGCCTCCTTGAAAAAGTGCAACATCCCCACTGACACCTGGGAATCCCTGGCTCAAGACCGCACAAAGTGGAGGAGAAGCATCCGGGAAGGCGCCAAACACCTCGAGTCTCTTCGCCGGGAGCAAGCGGAGGCCAAGCGCAATCAGCGGAAGGAGCGCACGTCAACCCAAGCACCCCATCCATCCACCCCTTCAACCACTGTCTGCCCCACCTGTGACAGAGACTTAGGTCCCGCATTGGACTCATCAGTCACCTGAGAACTCATTTTTAATGTGGAAGCAAGTCATCCTCGGTTCCGAGGGACTGCCTAAGAGAGAGATTGTCCAAGCATACTTACGGACTAACTGCACGTAGTTAGAACGTGCTTACATATTAACCTTACACCTAAGGGATGTAGTTAACCCTATGAAGGTACCGCACATTTTAGTTACTTTTACTAGTCTTGCACGGGGCTAGCGTGACCAGTTAAGGACCTGTCCAATGAGTTCTCTGCTTGTAAGTATGGTGACGACCATCTTATGAGCACTGCATGTAATGGGTTATACTGGTTTGCTTATCAATAAAGAATATTAATCACATGTCTCTCTATCTCTTGAGTCTATGGCCGCGAATTTAATAGTGCTGAGGGGGTGGGTTTGGAGGCGGGTCCACTGTCAAAATAGCAAAGATTGACAGGGGGTAGGAAACCCGCTGTCAACCCACCTCCACGCGAGTCTCCCAGGTGTCAGGTCTGTCAGTGCAGAACTGACCCGACACCAAGTGGCGGGGGAGACAATTCTGCTTGTTAAGTGGCTTGTTACGAGCCAATGTAAGACTATTTTGAGGCTTACTTCTAATTTTACCTTCTCCCCCGCGGGTTACCCGCTGTTCGGGGAACACGCCGGCTCAACCTGGCGTGTTTTGAGTCTGCTCTGATGTTTGTGAAAAGCTGACAGCTGCAGAAGTGGTGTCAAGAATGCCATGTTTCAGATGGTGAATTTCAGAGCACAGAAACTGTTGGTTACTGCATTTTTAATACATATTGGCCTAGAAATTCGGTTGGTTGCGCCAACGATTAGCACCTAAAGAGCCCGAGATTTGGGGCGTTACCCAATTTTCGGACGTGCGCAGTGATCCTAGCGCATCCTGCCATATTGAGTAGCCTGTTAGTGCCGGCGCTAAGTCTTTGCGCCCGCTCACGGGCGCAGCCAGATAATGACGTAATTTCATTGTGCAACGCCTTTTTGGCGCCCCGTACCGGAAATTCAGTGGCGCCCCCCTCCATTCCGCCTGGCGCTATTAGTGACAGTTGGATGGAACGTTACCAGGTCCTTCTCGGACTTGGGGGGCGCTCTTTAAAGGGGACAGCACTAGTATAAAACCGGCAGCCATTTGGCCTGGCCATACTGCTCGCTGCTGGAGAGAGTTGCAGACCTTCAGTTACACAGACTTGTTCTTATTGAGCCAGAGGAGCCTTGGGACCTTCAGCCCTGTCCAGAACAGCTGGATCCAGAAAGCTGACTGCGTCTTACTCGTCGGCCAGAATAATGGGAGCTGCTTTGGAGGGGAACGTCATCCTGGCTGAACAACTGGCAAGGGCACAGAGACGGAGGGAGAGAGGGCCGGGATTGGCCAGAAGGAGGAGGGCCAATGGACGTCGCCAAATCCGACCATACGCTGCCAGGGTTTTCAGGCAGCAGGTCTCCTACCTTACCATGTCGGAGGAGCAGTGTCTGCGAAGGCTCAGATTCAGTAAGGATGTTGTGACTGAGCTGTGCCACCTGCTTGCTGGGGATCTGCAGCCGCGGATACGGTGCAGGACCTCTCTGTCGGTGGCCGTGAAAGTCACTGTTGCGCTCAAATTTTACGCCAGCGGATCGTTTCAGTAGCAGCTGGGGACATATCAAATATCTCTCAATTTGCAGTGCATTGCTGCATCCGGCAAGTGACAGCTGCCCTCTACAAAAGGAGGCGCGAATTAATCACCTTCCCTGTGACCCTGGAGAAGCAGGGGGAGCGTGCACAGGGCTTCGCGGCTATTGCGGGCTTCCCCATGGTGCAGGGGGCCATTGATTGCACACACGTGGCTTTGCGGGCGCCATTACAGAATCCGGAGGAGTTCCGTAACCGAAAGGGGTTCCACTCCCTTAATGTGCAGCTGGTCTGTGATCACCAGCAGATGATCATGGCGGTGAACACACAATTCCCTGGCAGCAGCCATGACGCATTCATCCTGCGGCAGACCTCAGTGGCTGACCTTTTTGAGGCCCCGGCTCACCCACGAGGCTGGCTTCTGGGCGACAAGGGCTATCCTCTCTGCCCATGGCTCATGACCCCACTCCGTTTGCCCAGCACCCCGGCAGAAGAGCATTACAACAACAGCCATAAGGCCACCAGGAACATTGTGGAGCATACAACTGGTGTGCTGAAGCAGCGTTTCCGTTGTCTAGACCATTCGGGGGGCGCCCTACAGTACTCGCCGGAGCATGTGGCGCGCATCGTTGTTGTCTGCTGCATGCTCCACAACCTGGCCATTCGACGCACCCAGCCAATGCCAGCCGACCCTCAAGGTCCAGCAGAGCAGGCGGACGAGGAGGAGGAGGAGGAGCATGCGGGCGAGGAGGATCAGGAGGAGGAGGAGGAAGATGGGAGGGCTCCAGAAACTGGAAGGGCCGTTCGTCAGAGGCTCATAAGGACTCGGTTCTAGGCCCCTCGGACGGAATGGTGGCTGTGATTCGAACAGCGCCCTCCGGTTCACTGTAAGCCTATGAAGGCCTCGATGATTGTAAATAGTGTACAGCTCGATTGTAAATAAAAAGTTTTCTTTATTTTCAAACAAGTGCTTCCTTCCAGCATGACAACGTAATGGTAACAGAAATCATAACTAACAAACTAACAGATAACTGTCTGGCAACCCGGCAAAACTAACCAAACCATAACAAACAAGCACAGCAGGTGTGGACGGCCTTAAATCCGGAAAAAGAGACGTCTTAGCACCTCCCTCTACTGGTGACCCCTTGATGGAGACCGACTCCTCTTACGAGGTCGGCCCCTTCCCTCCCTGCAGCTCCTCCGTAATTGGACCCCAGTGGCTGCGTCAAGGCTGGGGGATACCTGCTGTGTGTCTGGAAGTGCTGAAGCCCCTGAGGGACGGCCTGGACGACCTCTGGGCTTGGAGGTCCCGCAAGCAGGCTGCTCCAACTGGGCATGTCTGCTAGCAGTCTGCCGCGCAGGTGGTGGCAGCTGCTCTGCTGACGTGCCAGCGGTGGCATCAGGACTGCTCACATGCAGAGAGAGGACACCTGCACCATGGTCGGCCGAAACACGAGCACTCTGATGGGGCCGCACAGGACCATACGCCACAATCGACTGCTCCACAGGTTTATGGACTGCTGTGGTGCTGCAAGGGCCTGGGGTGATCCTGCCTGATGCAGCTAGGGTGGCAGCAGAGAGTGTTCGCGTGGCCTCAATTTGCGTGTGGACGAGGCCAGCAAGTGACTGCGTGGCAGCAGTGAGGACCTGCGTGGCAGGTGCCAGTGCTTGGGAAAAGCCATGGACAGTCCTTTCCACTGCTTCGGACAAGGCCGGAACAGTCCTTTCCACTGCTTCGGACAAGCCCTGGACAGACCTTTCCACTGCCTCGGACAAGCTCTGGACAGACCTTTCCACTGCCTCGGACAAGCCCTGGACAGACCTTTCCACTGCCTCGGACAAGCCCTAGACAGACCTTTCCATTGCTGGGCCAAAGCCCTGGACAGCCCTTTCCATTGCTGGGCTGAAGCCCTGGACAGTCCTTTCCATTGCTGCCCCAAAGCACACTCTTTGCCAGTGTGTCGATTGACTCAGGCATCCTTCCCACTGCAGTCATCAGCTCAGTGTGCCTGAGCCGGGCCTGGGCGCTCATCTCGGCAAGGCTACGCACCTCCTCTGCACTCTGTGCAGCAGTCATGGTGGCCTGCCTCGCCCTCCGGGGAGACGGCCCCCAAGTGTCCCTACCCCCCGCGCGTTGCTGCAGGCCGCTGGTTCCTGCAACGCGGTGGCATAGTGGTTAGCACTGTTGCCTCACAGCGCCAGAGACCCGGGTTCGAATCCAGCCTCGGGCGACTGTCTGTGTGGAGTTTGCACATTCTCCACGTGTTTGCGTGGGTTTTCTCCGGGTGCTCCGGTTTCCTCCCACAGTCCAAAGATGTGCGGGTTAGGTTGATTGGCTATGATAAATTGACCCTTAGTGTTAGGGGGATTAAATACGTGGGGTTACAGGGATAGGGTGGGATATGTGTTGGTGTAGGGGTTACGGGGATCGGGTGGGATATGTGTCGGTGCAGGCTCGATGGGCCGAAATGGCCTCTATCTGCACTGTGGGGTTTCTGTGTGATTCTGTGTTTCTGTGAACTGGCTCCTCATCAGAGCACCCCCCCCTCCCCTCAAGGGAACTACTATCCCCAGTCTCCAGATGTGGTGGCTCCCCTGAGGCTGGCACGGATGGTCCGGCTTCCTCCTAGTCGTCGCCTCCGGAGGCACTGGCACTGGCAGCTTGAGGGGCCGGCTCCCGAGCTGGTGATGCAGCATCTGAAAGCAGGGAGGTTGAAGAGCGGCTGTAACAAAAGGACAGTTTGGCAGCAAGGGATGCAACAGTGCGGCAATGCTATGACATGGCTCCACATTGAGAAAGCATGCTGGCGGGGGAAACAACTGGAAGGTGACAGCTGTAATAATAGAGAACCTTACCATCTCTGTGGACAATGGGGTCGGCAGCTGCAGTGGTGACAGGACCACTCAGGCGTCCTCCCACAATCTGGTGGACTCTCTCCTCAAGATCCATCAGAGGCTCCAGTTGAGGACGGCCTCCTCCGGTGCGAAGCTGCTCCTTGCGGTTTCTCGCCAGCTTGGCCTGCAGGGCAAAGGACGGGAAGTGATGTTACATGATGCCCTGGGTTATCATCTCATGCCCCCCATGGTGGACCAGTCCTTACATGGTGCCCTGAGTCAAATGTGCATGTGTGTGACCAGAAAGGGCCATGGGTGCTTGCTGACAGATGGCCAGTGGGGCATAGTGCACCCTATAGCCATAAAGTCAGGTGCTAATGGAGGGATGCATAAGTTTACATTAACTCCACTCACCCTCACGACCCGAGTGAGGTCGTTGAATTTCTTCCTGCACTGCACAGGGCTCCTGGTCGCCATGCTGCTGGAGTTGACCCTCTGAGAAACATCCCTCCAAGCTCGTCGGTAGTCCTTATGATTAGGCCTCCTGCCATTGTCGGGGTAGAGGACATCTCGCCGGCGCTCCACTGCGGCCACCAGTTCCTCCAGAGGCTCACTGGTGAAGCGCTCTGCTCTCTGCCTCACCCTCTCCATATGCTCCAAGTTTTTTGCGCCAGAGAAGGGCCTGCGCCGATTTGCAGGCCGACAAGGCGCAGACTGTGGATGCTGGAGCTGCCTGACCCACCCCTTTAAGAGCTGGCCGGCGCCTGGAAGTCTCGTGGTCATGGGTAATTGAGAGCACTTGCGCTGCGGCTGGACGCCCCGATATTGGGTTGCGCCGGCATGTTAGCGCCTTAGGTGCCCCGTGTAATGCCTGAACTCGCGCCTCAATCACCTTTGGGGCGCTGCAACCCAATATCGCATGAGGTGCCGATAAGTTGCGTCTGGCTATAAAATTTGCGCTCCGCCAATTCTAACGCCCCAAGCGGGGCTATACCCAATTTCTAGGCCATAGAGATTTCTTTAGCTTACAAGTTTTTAGATCCAACTGTATGTCCAGTGCCACCTCATTGGGAGAACCTCTCTCACCAGCGACAGATCGCTTCTGTCATCTCACCTGCAGCTGCCATCTATTGCAGCAACATCGGAGCCAATGAAAAAATCAGACCTTGGTCATCCGAATTGTTCCACGATCAGCCGCAACACCAACATCACCAGGCACACCAACATTACCAACAACATCACCAACCTTCTCCGCCATCTCCTGATGCTGCACTGGACACAGGGCATAAGCCCCTGACAACACCATGGCCAGATTTACTTCACTTGATACTGTAAACCCTGGCTGCCACATGATGCTTTGGTGGCAAAAACAGGAAGGCAGATTATTATCTGAACGGCAATAGATTGGGAGAAGGGGAAGTGCAACGAGGCCTGGGTGTCCTTGTGCACCAGTCGCTGAAGGTAAGCATGCAGGTGCAGCAGGCGGTTAAGAAGGCAAATAGTATGTTGGCCTTCGTAGCGAGAGGGTTCGAGTACGGGAACAAGAATGTCTTGCTGCAGTTGTACAGGGCCTTGGTGAGACCACACCTTGAGTATTGTGTGCAGTTTTGGTTGCCTTATCTGAGGAAGGATGTTCTTGCCATGGAGGGAGTTCAGAGAAGATTCACCAGGCTGATACCTGGGATGACAGGAATGACGTATGAGGAGAGATTGGGTCGATTGGGCTTATACTCGCTGGAGTTTAGAAGAATGAGAGGGGATCTCATTGAAACATAAAATTCTAACAGGACTAGACAGACTAGATGCAGGAAGGATGTTCCTGATGGCGGGGGAGTCCAGAACCAGGGGTCACTGTATTGATTTCTTTGTGAGTTCAATGACGAGACATTTATGAAAGAGAATGAGTTTTTATCTAAAGTATGTTCAACTCTTGTTAACAGCATTTACAGGAGACATCAGGCTAGTGGTGCATCTAGAACGAAACTGAAACTAAAACTCAACTGCCTTGCTTGTCTCGGTCACATGCCCTCTGCTGGTCAGGCACAAGCAATCAATCAGGCAACTATGCTGGTAAGACATGATAATCAAACAGGCAAATAACATCACTATTTGCTGATATCATTACATCTCCTTTTCTTAAAACAAAAGTATTTTACTTTTAACTAACAACATGTTTTCTTTGTATTAATCTGCATTTTAACTGTAACACTTAATGAACTTACATTATCATTATCATGATCAAGGTTTTTTAACCTTGCTTTGTGTGTTCACATGAAATATGTCACTACACTAGAACTTGAAGAAAGAATAAGATAACATTACTTCCTTCTATAACAATAGTCCTTAAATTTGCTCAATGAGTCTCTCAGGAGGCTTCACGTGTCTTGAGGATTTTCTGATTGATTGTCCTTGAATCTGAGTTGTTGCCTCAGATGATTGGTTCTCAGCTGTGTGATCAGGTTGTTCAACAGTATCAGTCTCTTGACCTGCTGTGGCTGGTCCCATGAGAAGATCCCTACGATTTCTTCTCAGAACAGCACCCTCATCTGTCTGAATGGTGTATGATCTTGGTTGAACTTCACTCAGGACAGTTCCCTTCTGAGTCCATGTGTTTGTTTTGTCTTTCAACCTTACTTGGTCACCAGTGTGGAGCTCAGGTAGGTTTTGTGTTCCTCTGTCAGAGTAGTACTTTTGCTTTTCTTTCTGTTGCTCTTTGAACTTCCTCACTTTCTCCCCCTCTTTTGTTTTCAGGAGGTTCTCCGGGATGGGTAGGTTTGACCTTAGCCGACGTCCCATCAGGAGTTGGGCTGGTGACATACCACACTCGAGCGGCATTGTGCGGTATACAAGCATGCTCTGGTAGAAGTCAGTTCCACTGTCTTTTGCCTTGTACATCAGTCTTTTCACTGTCTGGACCGATTTTTCCACTAGACCATTGGACTGTGAAAAATGAGGACTTGACGTTGTGTGGACAAAGTCCCACTCTTTGGCAAAGTGTCGGAAACTTGCATTGTAAAACTGGGGTCCGTTGTCTGTGAAGACCTCGCTTGCCACGCCATGTCTGGAGAATATGGCTTTCATACATGTTATCACAGCATCTGCAGTGGTCGTGTACAGTCTACAAACCTCTGGATACAGGGAGTAATAGTCTGTGACTACAAGATAGTCCTTCCCTTGACATACGAATAGGTCAGCGCCTAGCTTCTGGTAAGGTCTGTCTGGCGCTGGGTGTGGCTTTAGTGGTTCTACCGGATTGCTTGCTCGATATTTCAGGCATATTGTGCAGTTTGACACCTCATTTGTCACATCTTGGTTGATTCGTGGCCAGTACATCACCTCTCGTGCTCTTTTCTTACACTTTTCGATTCCCAGATGTCCTCCATGGATCTTTTTTAAGATCTCTTTTCTCAGACTCTTTGGGATAACTATTTTACTTCCTTTGTAGATGATGTCTTCGACAACTGATAGTTCCGCCCTGCAGTTCCAGGACTCTGCCATGTCAGGTGAGCAGTCTTGCTTCATGTTGGGCCATCCATCCAAGATGCTTTTTCTCAGTCATCTCATTGTTTCATCTTTGTTTGTCTCAGTCTTTATGAGCTCCATTTTTGCATCTGCTATGGGCAGTGCACTTGTGATCATGTCCACGTAGGCGTTCACTTTTTCATCCATTGTGGTGTTTGCGGGCTCACTTGGGTCAACAGCTCTGGACAACGTGTCTGCTGTATACATCAGTTTACCCGGTGTGTACGCAACATTCAGTGTATAGCGTTGCAGCCTGATCATCATTCTTTGTATTCTAAGTGGACAGCTATTTAGTGGCTTTTGGAACAATGCAATCAAGGGCTTATGGTCAGTCTCTACACTGATTGCTTGTCCTGCCACAAACTGGTGAAATCTTTCACAGGCGTATGTGATGCTGAGCAGCTCCTTTTCTATTTGAGCATATCGCGTCTCCGCGTCTGTCATTGAGCGCGATGCATATGCAATAGGTTGCCAGTAGTCATATTGTTGCAGAAGAACGGCACCGAGCCCACTCTGTGATGCATCTGATGATATCTTGATGGGTCTTGCTGGGTCATAAAACCTCAGAACTGGTTCCTCTGTGAGCAGTTTCTTTAGATCGCTCCATGACTTCTCATGCTCATGATTCCATTCCCATTCTATGTTCTTTTCAGTTAGTCTTCTCAGTGGCGCCATCTTTTCTGAGAGGTTGGATATGAATTTCCCCATGTAGTTGATCATTCCATTAAACCTCTGCACGTCCTTTTTGCATTGTGGCTTTGGCATATTCTCAATGGCGGACACCTTTCTGGGATCTGGTCTGATGCCCTCACTGCTAAGGATATCTCCCACGAATGTCAGTTCTGTCACCCCGAGCTGGCATTTCTCTCTATTCAGCTTCAGGTTTGTTTTCCTTGTTGCTTCCAGCACTTTTTTCAGTCTCTCGTCATGCTCAGTTCTCGTGGTTCCCCATACTATGATGTCATCCATTGATGTATCAACTCCCTCCAGGTGCTCATAGATCATATGAATTGTTTTGTGATACACTTCAGGAGCTGAGGCAATGCCAAATGGTAACCTTAGGAATCTGTATCTGCCAAATGGACTGTTGAACGTGCACAGTCTTGAACTTGCATCGTCCAGCTTCATCTGCCAAAATCCTGATGATGCATCTAACTTGCTGAAATACTTTGCATTTGCAAACTGTGACATGATTTCCTCACGTGTAGGAAGCTTGAAGTGCTCTCTCTTTATTGCTCTGTTTAGATCTATTGGATCCAGGCAAATTCTGAGCTTTCCATTCTTTTTGTCCACTACGACGAGGGAACTCACCCACTCAGTTGGCTCATCTATCTTCCGAATCACGTTCAGGCTTTCCATCCTGTCCAACTCTGCCTTCAGTTGCTTTTGAAGAGCAAACAGGACTTTTCTGCATGGATGTATGACCGGAGTCATACTTTTATCTACTCTGATCGTGTGTTCTCCTGGAATGCAGCCTAGACCCTTAAATAGGTTGTTGTACTCTTTCATGAGTTCATCATAGACTGTCTCTCCTTCGCTTTCCACAACGAGGACTCTCTTTACCAGGTTCAGTCTCTCACAGGCTTTTAAACCTAGTATGGCTTGCACATCCTTTGGCACCACGATTAATGCTAGCGTGTGCTCTCTGTCCTTGTGTGTTACTTTGACAATGCATCTTCCTTTCACTGGTAGATCAGTACCTGAGTATCCTGTCACTTTCACTTTTATTCCATGTATCTTTGGTCTGGGTCTAATTTTCTTAAAATCAGTCTCTGATATCACATTAATTTGTGCTCCAGTATCCAATTTAAATGGAATGTGTATGTCATTCACTTTTAGTGTCAACATCCAGTCTCTTTCTTCTTTTTTGTTTTCAGGCACAACATCTACATAGAACTCCTCTATCTCGCTTTCATCTACTGTATGGACCTTGCTTTGTTGCGCTTGGTTCTTGCAGCAACGGGCATAATGGTTGTTTTTGTTGCAACTATTGCATGTTTTACCATATGCTGGACACTTTTTTGGTGGATGCTGTGTACCGCATCGACTACATAACTTTCGATTGCCCCTTTCATTTTTGTTCGCTGGCCACGCCTCTTTTTCACATTGGCGCTCTTTTTGTTAAACGGTTTGTGTCCGTTCTTACTCACTGCATCCACGTTGCAGCTATTGTCACTGAACAGCTCCTTTGCCTGCGACTTCACAATCTCTGTAGCCCTACACAGTGCTATGGCTTTTCCCAGGTCTAGATCTTGCTCTCTTAGCAGTCTTTCCCTTAGACCATTATCTGGAATACCACACACCAGTCTGTCTTTTATCAGCGAGTCTGTCAGTCTCCCAAATTCACACGTTTTGCTTCTGTTTCTCAGTTCAGTCACATACTGATCAATAGTCTCTCCCGTTTTCTGTACACATGTGAAAAATCTGTGCCTCTCAAACGCCACGTTACGTTTAGGTATGCAGTAGGCCTCAAACTATTCCATTATTTTATCTAGCTTCATTTTGTCTCCATTAGCAGCGAATGTGAAGTTATTATACACCTCCAGCGCTTCATCACCCACGACATGTAAGAACAGTGACAATTTCTTTTTATTACTTTTCTCGTCAGCTCTGATTGCCGCTAAATACAACCCCACACGTTGTTTGAATCTCCTCCAATTTTCAGCCACATTACCTGTCAACTGAAGCGTCACCGGTGGGTGTAAACCTTCCATTTTTTCACTTCGTTAGCTATTCTCCAATGGTAAGCAACGATGTTCTCTTTTGGCTTGCTAATTTGTGGAGAGCTGATTTAACTTCAGATTTTTTCTCTTCATCTCTTTCAATCACTTCTGACACCATGTATTGATTTCTTTGTGAGTTCAATGACGAGACATTTATGAAAGAGAATGAGTTTTTATCTAAAGTATGTTCAACTCTTGTTAACAGCATTTACAGGAGACATCAGGCTAGTGATGCATCTAGAACGAAACTGAAACTAAAACTCAACTGCCTTGCTTGTCTCGGTCACATGCCCTCTGCTGGTCAGGCACAAGCAATCAATCAGGCAACTATGCTGGTAAGACATGATAATCAAACAGGCAAATAACATCGCTATTTGCTGATATCATTACAGTCACAGTCTAAAGATAAGGGGTAAGCCATTTAGGACAGAGATGAGGAGGAATTTCTTCACCAAGAGAGTGGTGAACCTGTGGAATTCTCTACCACAGAAGGCAGTTGAGGCTAATTCATTAAATATATTCAAGAAGGAGTTAGATATATTTCTTAAAGCTAAAGCGATCAAGGGATATGGGGAGAAGGCAGGGACAGGGTACTGAGTTTGGATGATCAGCCATGATCTCATTGAATGGCGGAGCAGGCTCGAGGGGCCGAATGGCCTACTCTTGCCCCTATCTTCTATGTTTCTATCCCACACCAGCACCGTGAAGCATCCCTTTAATGTCCAAGCCATTCCATGCACACTCATCACTATAGCGGGGGAGGTGGGGGAAGTAATGTCTCAACACTCAGTAAGACACTTCTCAAGGTGCCCTCAGATCTGTCCAATAAGGGGCAGTGTTGGAAAAATAGATTCCACCGTATGACAACAAATTACTGGAGAGCACTGGAGAGGTACCACCAACGCTGCCTCCGCAAGATCCTGCAAATCCATTGGCAGGATAGGCGCACCAACGTCAGTGTTCTTGCTCAGGCCAACATCCCCAGCATTGAAGCTCTGACCACGCTCAATCAGCTCCGATGGACAGGTCACATTGTCCGCATGCCCGATACGAGACTCCCAAAACAAGCGCTCTATTCGGAGCTCCGGCACGGCAAGAGAGCCCCAGGTGGGCAGAGGAAACGCTTCAAGGACACCCTCAAAGCCTCCTTGCAAAAGTGTAACATCCCCACCGACACCTGGGAATCCCTGGCCCAAAGTGGAGGAGAAGCATCCGGGAAGGCGCTGAACGCCTCGAGCCTCTTCGCCGGGAGCAAGCGGAAGCCAAGCGCAAACAGCGCAAGGAACACACGTCAACCCAAGCACCCCACCCGCCCCTTAACCACCGTCTGCCCCACCTATGACAGAGACTGTAGGTCCCGCATTGAACTCATCAGTCACTTGTGAACTCATTTTTAATGTGGAAGCAAGTCATCCTCGGCTCCGAGGGACTGCCTAAGAAGAAGAAGAGAAACTTCACATGGACATTGGCTAAACCTCTCAAGTGCCCACCCTTGTGTGTTGTTAGTTGATATGTTTGCAGTAGGATGAGGGTGAGTGTGAGGGTTGGCTAGTGAGATGGGGAATTGATAATGTAGATAGAGAGGGATGGGTGGAGGTGCAAGGTAAGTTGGTGTGAGTAAGGATGTGCAGGAGTAGAGTAGGGAAGGCAGAGTGATGGGGATGTGTTGACTAGCACAGCAGGATGAGTTTGAGTGTGGCTTTGCAGTAATGTTTCGTGATCCACTGAGATCATTGAAAGGCTTGCGCCACTGCAGCCTGGGCCTCCTGACGCCATCCCTGTTTGTACCCACCTCTGCAATGTGCAACCAGGCTGTGTTGGTGTCCTGGGGAGGTCTCTTCCGCCCTTGGAAGGGAAGAGAACCTCCCTGCGTGCTGTGACTCTCTCCATAAGCATATGGAGGGAGTCATTGGAGAGCCTGGGTGCAAGCATTCACCTTTGTGCAGTGATTGTCAGTATTTGCAGCACCTCAATGCTGTCAAACACTGACAGAACAACTGTCAAACTCCATGTGGCCATGGTCCTTTTAAGGAAACCAGCTGATGACGCGTCATCAAATGACGTCATCAGACCCGCTTCCTGTTAATTGGCCGGGAAGCCAATCAAGGGAAAATCACGTTTACAGAGCAGCTGCAGCTGGGAGAGGGACCGGAACCAGGAAACCAGCTCTCCTGCCCCCATCCTGTCTCCTCCATTAAATTCGCGGCCTTTGTATCTATTCATGGGAAAGAAAAGGATTATCCTAAAATCCAACACCACCTCCCTCTATTCAGCCGGTTTATAGTGTAGGGTGGTCTCCAGCCCCAACAGTAGGGCTTCTAACACTTCAACATCAAAAGGAGCCATTTTGTCCACATATCTCCTTTGTGTCATTCTAAACAAACATCTTTCTGCCAACTCCCAGTTAATCATCAGCTGCAGTCCTTTGCGCATCAGACCAAGCTCTCTGGACATATTTTTCATCTGACAGGATCTTAATCAAATTAGATGTGGTGGGAACTTGCATCATAAACTTCGGTGCAACCCATCCCCCTTCAGCATGGAAGGTTGCTGCCTACATGCCTAAACTCTGCCACTGTAAATAATCAGTCCACATTTCTATCACCACATCTTCCCTTTTTATAGCGAGCTGTAGCCCTTTAAAATGCCAGGTTTTATGCTCAGCAGCCAAGTATGATTCAGGCCATTGTCTCTAGAGAAGCTTTTTCTGTGCACGTAGTCTATTCAAAATGGGGGTTGGCCTGTAAATTAAGTGTGGCTCCCGCTCTCCCCCACACACTAGAGGTGTAGGCCCATCGATTTCGGGGTGGGGAGGGGGGGCGGTCCTGCAGCCCCAATTGTTCCCCAGGATCACAAATTCAGAACTACTTTGTCCAGCTTCTTTTGTGCTCCCTAAACTGTTTTCTCAGACTGAACTGCCTCTCTTAGTTTGGTATCATCCCTGAGTCTGGCCAGCTTGCACTGTGCTTCTAAGCCCTCTTGGAGCCATTTAGGTTCAGGTTAGATATCCTGGCCTGGATTTTCCTCCAGTTTACCCTGTATTTCTGGGTAAGTTCAGAAGAGGAAGTGGGGTGGGGGAGACCTAGTACCGAATCACCGTCCTTAAAAAAACACCATGGTGGAATTCTCCTGCACATGGGGTGACAGAGAGGATGTGCCACCAGCTTGCTTCAGATCTGGAGGCCACTCCACAGAAGTTCGGCATTGCCAGCCGGTGGAAGTTCTCGCACCACTCAACCTTACCGCAACGGCTCTTTTCAGTCCGCAGCAGAGGGTAGGACAGATGGGCCAGACGGCTGGTCACCGATGTGTAAAGCAGATTAGAAATAGATTCTTTGGGTGAACTGCACAATTCATCTCTATTTCCAATGGGTCAAGCACATCAGGGTAAGAGGGGGGTGAGCTGTTACTCAATGGCAGGATTTTCTCAGGCAATTCTGTGCACCACATTACCATTCGGGAATGCACTCAGTCACTGAATCACACGTCAGTGCACGCTACCTGGGGAGCTGCCAACTTCTTTAATTTCACACCTCTACAGGTGAAAGACAGAGGTCAGATCAGATCAGATATCTGGGTTGCCCTCTGCAGTACTGGCTCATTGGCCTGCAGTTTGCTTCCCTAATCCCGCTGCTCAGCACCAATGCAAGTAGGCTTATGATGCCACCCACATTGCAGTCGAGCAGTCCATAGTACTGCTGAAGGCATGCAGCAGGTGCCTTGAAGATCTGGGGGTAGAACAGTCAGACTATTTGCTCCCTCACCACAAGCCTGTCCAACTGCAATAGTTGAGGGTTGAGCATAAAACTGAGATTTTAAAATCTGAATATTTAAACAATGGAAGGATTCTGCTGACAGGCCCAATTATACACCCAACAGCTCTGTACAGATCCCCAGGGAACACCAACACTGCACAGATCCCCACGGAACACCCCCAGGGAACACCCCCAGGGAACACCCCCAGGGAACACCAACTCTGTACAGATCCCCAGGTGTGATAAATCCATTAAGTGGAACAAGGACTCAAAGAGGCGATATCGTAGAATTAACACAAGTACTTTATTAACAAATGGGAAACACGTTTACAGACAGCCTGCATCAGCATCCTGGCATTCCACCTTGTGCTGACCTATACAGGAGGCAAACCTCTGACCTTAACAGGAAGCAAACCTCTGACCTTAGTAGCAGCATTGGCTACAGCACCACCTGGCAGATAACCTTAATCATAATATCCCAGATTATTATATCCCTCCCCCCTTAAGATTTCAGTATGAATTTCTTAACAAACAACCATTCCTGAGGGTCACATAAGGAGTCTCCATTCATCATGTTCCATGCTTGACGAATCTAACAGTTCAGTATCAATCTCTCTGGTGGCTTGCAAGTCCTTTGTGAACGTCTAACAATAAAGTCCCTGCTTGTTTGTGGTGAGGCCGCCAGCTGCTCCTGAGCAGTGCTCAGAGTATCTGGCTCTGCAACGATGGTTTCCTCTTGACGGATAGGTTCCTGTGGAATTATCTCTGTCCCTGGTGGTGGCACCACAGATGCACTTGGATAACTGGGGGCAACCCTGTCTTCAGTCATTGCATCTGGAACCTTCATTTCAATTTCCCCTTGTCTGGGAAGTATCTGATCTACATGTCTGCGTACTACCCTACCATCTCCCAACATGACCTTGTATGATACTGGACCTGTCATTGAGTCTATGAAGCCAGGAATCCACTTTGGTCCATACCTGAAATTCCTGGTAAGGATCGCATCTCCTTCTCCAAAACTTCGGCTCTTTGTTCTTTTGTCATGGTTCTCTTTTTGTTTGTTTTGTCTGTTTTCCATTTTCCTTTTTAGGTCGGGGTGGACGAGGTCAAGAGTGGAGCGTAGTCTACGACCTAATAACATCTCAGCAGGAGAGAGTCCTGTGGTGGATTGAGGTGTTATTCTGTAGCTGAACAGAACCCGTGACACTTTGGCTGCTAAACTCCCTTCTGCACTTTTTTTCATCATCTCCTTAAATGTTTCTATGGCTCTCTCCGCAAGTCCATTCGAGGATGGATGATATGGAGCCGAGGTCACCTGCACTATGCCATTTTTTCTCAAGAACTCTTTTGTCTCTGTACTCACAAAACAAGTGGCATTGTCACTCACCACGATCTCCGGTAGCCCTTGATTACTGAAGCTCCAACGCAGGCAGTCTATAGTAGTAGTGGCAGAAGCAGAATTTACAGGATAAACATCCATCCATTTGGAATGTGCTTCAATGATTATGAGGAACATCTTCCCCATGAATGGACCCACATAATCTAAGTGCAATCTTCTCCATGGTTTATCCGGCCACTCCCAGGAGTGGAGAGGAGCTGCTGCCTTCCGGTGTTCCTGACAAGTGCTGCATGTCTTGACTAGATTTTCTATCTCCTCATCTAGCTTTGGCCACCACAATTAACTCCTAGCCAAGGCTTTCATACGCGAGACCCTAGGATGACACTGATGTAGTTGCTCTAGGATAGATTGTCGTGCTGGCCGTGGAATAATCACTCGTGCTCCCCAAAACACGCAACCATCCTGCACACTCAGCTCTGTTTTCCTGACACTGTAGGGTGTGAAGTCAGCCTCTTCCGGAGGCCATGGCCATCCCCTCACCACATATTCTCGAACTCTAGACAGTACTGGATCTTTACCTGTCCATGTTCTTACTTGCTCTGCAGTCGCAAGTGCCGTGTCAGTGTCCTCCAACATCAAAACTCTGTCCTCTGGAGCTGCACGGATAGGTGTGCCTGGCAGTGGAAGACGGCTCAAGGCATCTGCGTTCCCATGGTACTTGCCCACCTTGTAGACGATGACATACTCATATGCCCTCAATGTCACTGCCCACCTCTGGATCCGGGGTGACACCATCTGTGGAACTGCTTTCATTTCATTGAAAAGAGAGAGAAGAGGTTTATGATCGGTGCATATGGAGAACTTCCTGCCATATATGTACTTGTGGAACCTCTGTAACCCAAACATTACTGCTAACCCCTCTCTGTCTAACTGGGAATAGTTTTTTTCCGCTGGTGTTAGAGTTCGGGACATAAACCCTATTGGTCTTTCAGTTCCATCTTCCATGCAGTGTGAAAGAACTGCCCCCACCCCAGAAGGTGAAGCGTCACAAGAGAGAATGATGTCTTTCTCTGCATTGTAGTGAACCAGCACATCCGACGACAGCATCAGTTTCTTGGACTGTTCAAATGAAACCCCCTGCTCCTCTCCCCACTGCCACTGTGTCTCCTTGCGCAGTAGTTTGTGAAGAGGTGCTAACACAGTTGACAAGTTTGGCAAAAACCTGTTATAATAGTTCAGCAGTCCCAGGTAAGCTTTTAACTCAGCCACATTTGTAGGAGCAGGGGCGTCCTGCAGTGCTTGTACCTTCTCCTTGAGTGGATGGAGCCCGGTGGCATCCACTCTGTGTCCCAGGAACACTGCCTCATTCCCCAGGAAAGTGCACTTACTCCTCTTGAGCCGGAACCCTGCCCTCTCCAATCTCTGTAGTACCTCTCTCAGAGTGCTCAGATGCTCCTGGTCGGTTCTTCCCGTCACCAGAATGTCATCCAGATAGATGGAAACATGTGGAATCCCTTGCAGTACACCTTCGATTGTCCTCTGGAAGATAGCTGGACTAGATGAGACACCAAACGGTTAAGCGGTTATATGTAAACAAGCCGTTGTGTGTATTTATGGTGACATACTTCTTTGATTCGTCATCCAGTGTAATCTGCAAGTAGGCATGACTCATATGCAACTTTGTGAATTTCTTTCCTCCAGCCAGGTTTGCAAAGAGATCCTCTGTTTTGGGAATAGGATACTGCTCTAGTTTGGACACCCGATTGTCAGTCAATTTATAGTCTCCACAGAGTCTTACCGAATTGTCCGGTTTTAACACAGGTACTATGGGAGCTGCCCATTCCGAACATTTCACCAGCTCCAGTATGTTCTCTCTCAATAGACGGTCAAGCTCAGCCTCTACCTTTGGCTTCATGGCATAAGACACAGGTCGTTGTTTAAAAAACCTTGGCGGTGCCTCCTTGTCCACATAAATCTTAGCTGGGGGGCCATTAAATGTGCCAAGTTCCTCCTTGAACACACTCTCATGTTCACTCAACACTTCTTGCAAAGTCCACTGTTTGCCCGCATCTATTTGATGTACTGCTCCCCAGTCTAATTTAAGTTCTTTTATCCAGCCCCGACCTAACAGGTTTGGTCCGGTACCCGATACTATAACTACAGGTAGCTGTTCCACTGTGTCCCTGTGTTGCACAGTTACCTTAGCTGTACCTAATGTCGCTACTCATTCACCTGTATATGTTTTAAGATGCAGGGAGCAAGGCTTTAACTCTGGAACTTTTGCACGGTTCCACAATTTTGAGTACTCTGCCTTGTTCATTATGGTCACGCCGCACCCTGTATCCACTTCAAAGTTCACCTTAGAGTCATTTACTGTCAGTTGCAATGTGATAGGAGCCACTTTTGGAATGTTCTCTAACATGCTATACATTATGAACATGTCCTCTTCTTCCTCAGCTTCCCTGCTGATGTGGTGTGCTCCATGTTTTTTCACTTCTCTCCCTTGGTTTTGCTGTCCTCCCCCTTTTGGTTTGGATTCCTCCACAGGTGATTTCGCCCTGCAAGCTCGTTTTATGTGTCCTTGTTTCCCACACTTGTAGCACTTTTCCTCCAGAAACCGGCATTCACTCGCCAGGTGATCGCCCTTGCATCTATAACATGCCTTCACATGCTCACGTTGTGGTTTCTGACGCATGTTCAACTTGTGCACAACAACCTGACCTGCAACTTGCGTAGCATTAGCCCTGTCTGAACCCTGTATTTCTTTTACATCTCGGTTCGCTGTCTCTATGGCTTGAGCAAGTTCCAATGCTTTTTCATAAGTAAGCCCTGTAGTGTATGTACCTTTAAGGGGAGAACTACTTTTTACAGCTCCTGTATACAGTAGTACCGGCAGTGACCACACCTGTATATAACCCTGAGTAGGGATCTGTACACTTAGTTTTAGAGTAACCCGCATCCAGTAAACACCTGTTGATTGTTCCCCTGCAGTCTCTGTCTAGTTATTGAAGGACACGCAACATCAAGATACACGGATTTAACATTGGCGACGAGCAGATTCGAACCTACCTTGCAACTCTGCAGAAGAAGGCCGATTCCACAAGCACGGGCGTCGACGATCCAACGGAGACTCCAGCGAAACGGGCTGGCAACAGGTACGGCGCAGACCCTTCCCGCACAGCGGCGGCTAGAGCCGACCGACGGCACAGGAAAAGGCCGAGCAGCATCGACGGGAGCAGAGAGAGGGTAGAGTGCACAGGACGCAGCCGCTGTTCAGGACCGAGCGGCGTCGACGCGAGAAGAGAGAGGGTAGAGCGCACAGGGCGCAGCCGCTGTTCAGGACCGAGCGGCGTCAACGAGAGAGAGAGGCGGTGTTCAGGGGGCGAGCAGCGTCAGCGGGGAAGAAAGGAAGCACGGGAGACGCCATTTGAGCTGCAGCGGAGAAGAAGGGAGAGCGCGGGAGATGCCATTTTGAGCCACAGCGGAGAAGAAGGGAGAGCGCGGAAAGAAAGGAAAGCGCAGGAGACGCCATTTTGAGCCACAGCAGAGAAGAAGGGAGAGCGCGGGAGATGCCATTTTTAGCCAGTCTAACCACACCCAGGGATGCCGAAGAGTGGCAGTGTCACAGCGTTCGACAATGAAGTCGAAGATTGGACGACATATGTCGAACGCATAGAGGTGTACTGCAAGGCGAATGAAGTGCCAGATGACAGGAAAGCGCTGGTATTGTTGAATTCAATGGGTGCAAAAACGTATGGCTTACTGCGAAACCTAGTAACCCCAGAGAAGCCAGTGGAAAAGGATTTTGAAAACATAGTGTCAATCCGACAGGACCACTTAGACACCACACCGCTGCTGATAGCGGAAAGATTTAAGTTTCACAAAAGGAACCAACATAAAGATGAAAGTAATGCTGAGTTTTTAATGGAACTGCGCAAACTATCGAAACACTGCCAGTTTGGAACCGGACTAGCAGATACTGTAAGGGACAAGTTTGTGTGTGGGCTTCAAAGTGAAGGAACCCAGAAACGGCTTCTATCAGAAAAGGATCTTACGCTGGACAAGGCTTTCAGCATGGCAGTATCACACGAAGCAGCAGCACGGGGCGCGGCAGAGATACAACGGAGACCGCAACAATATGGCACAAATGAAATGTCATACGGAACAGTGAAGTGCTATCGCTGCGACAAAACAACACACGACCATAAGGATTGCTGGTTCAAGGACCAAGTGTGCAGACAGTGTGGAAAAGTAGGACACATAGCAAGAGTCTGCAGGTCAGAAAAGAAAACCAGCAGCAAGAAATCCCCACAGGAGAATTACAAGAAGGTACATAAGGTGACGGAGAGTAGTGCAGACGAACAGAAAAGTGATACAGACTCCAGAAGCAAGGAGCTGGGTTGTCTGAAACTACATAATGTGATCAAAACGGAGGATCACCAAACTATCTGGGTCACGCTCAAGATAGCCGGAGTCCAAGTGAAAATGGAATTGGACACAGGATCAGCCCTAACAGTCATAAACCGAAGGGACTACAAGCGGCTATTCTCACATATACCCTTGAGAGATACAGAGATTGTCTTAAAGACGTACACGGGGCAAAAAGTCTACCCCACGGGAAAAATAAGGGTGAACGTTATATATAACGGCAAGGAAACACCAAAAATGGACATATATGTATTGCCAGATGGAGGACCACCACGACTAGGGCATGAATGGATCTGGAAGATACAGCTAGATTGGCATTCCATACAAGCACTGACTGTAGAAGCTAAAAAGGATGACGACGTCACACCTGGACGACTGTCAAAAATGCTAACTGATGCACAAGAAGTGTTCCAGGAGGGACTCGGAACACTAAAAGGCATAACAGCGACGATCAAAATAGAGGAAAATGCAAGCCCAAAGTTTTTTAAGGCCAGACCGGTACCTTATGCGATCCGCCCAGCCGTCGAAGCAGAGCTGGAAGGTTTGGAACGTTCAGGAGTACTGTCCAAAGTGGACTGGAGCGAGTGAGCTACACCCATCGTTCCTGTAATGAAGAGGTCGTTGAGTAATACGCCTGGAGAACCAAAGAAGGTTCGCATCTGTGGGGACTTTAAGGTGACAGTGAACCCAGTCCTTCACACGGTACAATATCTGCTTCCGCGGATTGAAGATATTTTCACCTCGCTATCTGGAGGGAAACGCTTCACTAAGATTGATCTGGCCCAGGCGTACCTGCAAATGGAGGTGGAAGAAGCCTCGAAACAGTACCTCACGATCAACACTCATAAAGGTCTCTACCAATACAACTGGCTGGTGTTCGGGGTAGCAAAGAGCAATGGATCAAGTCCTGCAAGGGATTCCAGGGACCCAGTGTTATTTGGACGACATCCTGGTCACGGGCGAAAATGACAGTGATCACCTCGCCAATCTGGAGCAGGTGCTCACTAGATTGAAGGAATATGGGCTCCGAGCTAATCGCCACAAGTGCGAGTTTTCCAGAAGCAGATCTCGTATTGCCGCCATGTTATTGATGAAGAGGGGTTACATAAGTCCCCTGAAAAGATTGAGGCAGTAGTCAAGGCTCCAGCACTGGAAAATGTGTCACAACTGAGGTCGTTCCTCGGGCTCGTGAACTACTACCGTAAGTTCTTGCCGAATTTGTCTACAGTACTACACCCACTGAACACCCTACTGCAAACGGGGATACCATGGAAGTGGAATGACAAATGTAAACGAGCTTTCCAGAAGTGCAAAGAATTGATCACATCAAAAGAGGTGTTGGCTCATTTCAACCCAGCACTACCAATTCGGTTGGCGTGTGATGCATCACCCTATGGCATTGGAGCGGTGCTGTCGCACAAATTCCCGGACGGCTCGGAGAGGCCAGTAGCCTTTGCGTCTCAGTCACTAACCTCAGCCGAGCGTAACTACGCCCAGATTGACAGGGAGGCCCTCAGCCTAGTGTGGGGAGTGAAAAAGTTCAACCATTATCTGCACGGGCAGAAGTTCACCTTGCTGACTGACCACCAACCACTTGTCTCCATCTTTAATCCAAAGAAGGGCGTTCCGGTGATGACTGCGCAACGGCTACAAAGATGGTCCCTTTTTCTAGGGGTGAACCAATATGAAATCGAGTATAAGGGCACGAAACAGCATGGAAACGCTGATGGGCTATCACGCCTGCCACTGCCTACTGCGGAGGAAGCACCAGCGGTGGACCCTGTCGAAATATTTTATTCGACTATAATTGAACGCTTGCCAGTAACTAACGCTGATATAGAGAAGGAGACCCGAAATGACCCGACACTGTCTCGGGTATATGACTTGACGGTGAAGGGATGGCCAACACATGGCGACTCACTGTTGCCCGCATTCTCATCCAGAAGAGAACAGCTGTCAGTATGCCAGGGGACCTTGATGTGTGGATCCCGAGTGGTAATTCCACCCAAGTTAAGGGAGAGAGTGCTCAATGAGCTTCACGAAGGTCATCTGTGAGGGGTGAAAATGAAAAGCCTTGCTAGGGCTTATGTGTGGTGGCCGGGGATCGATCAGCAAATCGAGGACCTGACAAAGAGCTGCTCAGGATGCCAGAAGATCCAAAATGCACCACCACATGCCCCTCTACACCCATGGGAGTGGCCCTCATCTCCATGGCAACGGGTGCATATTGATTTTGCTGGTCCATTCATGGACTCAATGTTTTTAATAGCCGTGGATGCGCATTCGAAATGGCCTGAGTTCATCAAAATGTCCTCCACCACCACGGAGAAAACTATTGCAGTCCTACAGACCATATTTGCCAGGAACGGCTTGCCAGAGCAGATTTGCTCTGATAACGGACCACAGTTTGTGCCCGAAGAGTTTCGAAGATTTATGAAAAGGAATGGGGTAAGGCATTACACATCCGCCCCGTATCATCCAGCCACAAATGGATTGGCTGAGAGGTTCGTACAAACCTTTAAAAAAGCAGTAAGGGCCATGTGCGATGACGACATTCCACTGCAGCATAAGGTGGACAATTTCCTGTTAGCCTACAGAAATGCGACACATGCAGTCACCAACCAGACCCCGGCCATGATGTTCTTTAACGAAAGGTTGAGATCTCGTCTGGATTTGCTCAGACCAAATGTACGAAGAGATGTTGAGAATAAGCAATTCCAGCACATCAATGAGAAGCCGACAAGGAGCTTCAATGTAGGGCAACCAGTCTTGGCCCGCGACTACCGAACAGAGAAATGGCAACCAGGAACGATATGCACACGGCAGGGGCCACTAATGTACACAGTGGATGTTGGGGAGAACATTGTGAGACGCCATGTCAACCAGATCCTAGAGTCACAGGAACGAGTCAACCCCATGTCTCGCGTACCTGGTGATGAACCCGACATACAGGTAGCATCTACCCCAGAAACAGTAGCATCGGAAGCTGATGAACCAACCGACGACAGGGGGCCAGAATCGCCTCCGCATAAAGAGCAAGACACTCAGGAAAGGCGCTATCCAGAAAGGATCAGGAAGCCTCCCCAAAGACTGAATTTATAAATAGACTATTTTCAGTTAATGTTGCATGTTAAAAGTGTTAATTGTAATTAGTTGATATTTAATTGTTAAATGAATGTTATGGTACTGTTAATCTAAAAGGGGAGGAATTGTAGTGTATGTACCTTTAAGGGGAGAACTACTTTTTACAACTCCTGTATACTGTAGCACCGGCAGTGACCACACCTGTATATAACCCTGAGTAGGGATCTGTACAGTTAGTTTTAGAGTAACCCTCATCCAGTAAACACCTGTTGATTGTTCCCCTGCAGTCTCTGTCTAGTTATTGAAGGACGCACAACATCAAGATACACGGATTTAACAAGCCCAGTCTCGGATAATAATCTACGCTGCATTCGGTTGTCCATAATTCCACAAACTAGCCTATCTCGCAGCATTTCCTTCAGGTTGTTCCCATAATTGCAATCTTGTGCTAATTTACGCAACACCGCTACATAGTCCATTGCGCTCTCTTCCTCTTTCCTGTTGCTTGAATTAAACTTGAACCACTGTACAATCTCACTAGGCTTAGGGTTGAAATGTTCTTTTAGCAAGGCCACTAATTCAACAAATGATTTGTCTCCAGGCTTTTCAGGACTGAGCAGATTTTTCATCAAACTGTAGGTTTGACTTCCCACTGAACTAAGCAGAATGGCTTTCCTTTTTCCAGCATCATTTATTTCATTTGCTTCGAAAAAGTAACCTAACACTTCACGGTATTCTTCCCAGGTTTGTGCTTGAATATCAATAGCGGAAACCATTCCTACCGTGGCAGCCATGCTCTCTTCCAGCTTGTGGCTAACTTTAGCTTGTGATTTTGTTGTTTAAACGTCCCGGCAGACTTTTCTTCTTTATGCAGGGTCCTTAAGTTGCCTCATCACCAAATGTGATAAATCCATTAAGTGGAACAAGGACTCAAAAAGACAATATCATAGAATTAACACAAGTACTTTATTAACAACTGGGAAACACGTTTACAGACAGCCTGCATCAGCATCCTGGTATTCCACCTTGTGCTGACCTATACAGGAAGCAAACCTCTGACCTTAACAGGAAGCAAACCTCTGACCTTAGTAGCAGCATTGGCTACAGCACCACCTGGTGGATAACCTTAATCATAACATCCCAGATTACTATACCAGGGAACACCAACTCTGTATAGATTCCCAGGGAACACCAACACTGTACAGATCCCCAGGGAACACCAACACTGTACAGATCCCCAGGGATCACCAACTCTGTACAGATCCCCAGGGAACACCAACACTGTACAGATCCCCAGGGATCACCAACTCTGTACAGATCCCCAGGGAACACCAACTCTGTATAGATCCCGAGGGATCACCAACTCTGCACAGATCCCCAGGGAACACCAACACTGTACAGATCCCGAGGGAATACCCCCAGGGAACACCAACACTGTACAGATCCCCAGGGAACACCAACACTGTACAGATCCCCAGGGAACACCAACACTGTACAGATCCCCAGGGAACACCAACTCTGTACAGATCCCCAGGGATCACCAACTCTCTACAGATCCCCAGGGAACACCAACTCTGTAGAGATCCCCAGGGAACACCAACTCTGTAGAGATCCCCAGGAAACACCAACTCTGTACAGATCCCCAGGGAACACCAACTCTGTAGAGATCCCCAGGGAACACCAACTCTGTATAGATCCCCAGGGATCACCAACTCTGTACAGATCCCCAGGGAACACCAACTCTGTAGAGATCCCCAGGGATCACCAACTCTGTACAGATCCCCAGGGATCACCAACTCTGTACAGATCCCCAGGGAACACCAACTCTGTATAGATCCCCAGGGATCACCAACTCTGTACAGATCCCCAGGGATCACCAACTCTGTACAGATCCCCAGGGAACACCAACTCTGTACAGATCCCCAGGGATCACCAACTCTGTACAGATCCCCAGGGAACACCAACTCTGTACAGATCCCCAGGGATCACCAACTCTGTACAGATCCCCAGGGAACACCAACTCTGTATAGATCCCCAGGGATCACCAACTCTGTACAGATCCCCAGGGATCACCAACTCTGTACAGATCCCCAGGGAACACCAACTCTGTACAGATCCCCAGGGATCACCAACTCTGTACAGATCCCCAGGGAACACCAACTCTGTACAGATCCCCAGGGATCACCAACTCTGTACAGATCCCCAGGGAACACCAACTCTGTAGAGATCCCCAGGGATCACCAACTCTGTACAGATCCCCAGGGAACACCAACACTGAAATGCTTTGATTTTTTTAGACCACCGAATTAACAAAATAGATCCAAAATATTTCATTTACTTTTTGCAGTATTTCTCATGGGATCTGACTCCTCTAACACAACAGGGGCCCAGTGCTTCACTTGGGCATTTCTGTTGTAAGGTGACCTCAGAACAGGTCATAAAGTAGGTCGGGGCTGTGACCCTGCCAAAAATCATTACAGATATTTGAATGTGGTACTGTCCTGGTGCATGCACCCACACAATAGGACCTTTTGTGCCACTCTCCAGATCTGGAGTCTCGGGATGAGACTGCAGTTTTTCAGCCCAGTTGAGCCAGCTAATAATACAAACATACATCACCACGGATACTGGGCAGAGGATGGCAAATCCCTTTACACTTGGTCACTACGCTGGTATTCTGTGAGGTGCTGTGTTATTTTGCATCACCACGCTGACCAATCCTCCCACATTCCCCTGGTGAGCAAGAGAAAGCCACGGAGCCTTCACAGCTGCACTGAGAGAGTAAAGCTGAAGCAAAATACAGACGTATAGATTTACTAGAAGGTGTGTGTGACAAATTTCCGTTGTGTTCTCCAGCCTACACAACGTGGCTTTCCAGCAGGAGTCAATGGATGACAATCAGGAGTGGGAATCCTGGCCGATTTCCCCCTCCCTAGCCCAGGACGCTGAGGTGAATTCTAGCTGTATTGTGACTTGCCTGAGACCGGTTAACTCAGCACAGACCGGAGAAGTGATAAATATTGGTCAGGACACTGGGGAGAACTGCCCTGCTCTTCTTTGTATATGTGGGACCTTTTAGTCTGAGTAGCTATTGTACGCCCTGTACCCAAACTAGTACAGAAATGTATTAATAGAAAGAACGTTTTTCATTCCTTCTGTGTTTAGTGTCATTCTGTGCAGAATATGAAGCCAGAGTAGCTGTCACACTGACAGAGGGGTGCTTAATGAAGATGTTAAGTACAAATAAAGGTAACATGCGCAAGGGGGAATGTAGCCTCTCAGAGAGTCACAGGAATCATGTTAATCGTTTTTCTTTTCAGTTTTTAAGTATTCCATTCAATAAGTTGATTCCCCTGCTGTACAAAAGCTTGCAGCATTTCTGAAATAAGTGTGCTCCTGGGGCAGGTTTATGTTGCATGTTTAGCTAAGTGACACAGTTTTATTACTGCTTTAATATAACTGCAAGTGATTCCAGAGTGCTCATAATGTGCACTAAAGGGCTGTTTTTTTTTTGACGGCTTCAGATGCAAGTAATGATACTGACAGCACTCTGGGACACAGTCAGCATTCAAACTGAAACACACAAGAAACCGGAAAACCCTGACCTTGAGTCTAGCCTGTAGAGAGGTTGAAGATCATCTATCTGAACAGGACCCAGGGGACATGACTCAAACTAGTTAATATTTTATAAAAGTCCTATGTGCTTAAAAAATCACAAAACTCTTGCATCATAGTGAATGATAACTGCCAGGAGGTTTATAATGTGCAGAAAGCTTGGCAGTGGGTTTACTCACTGACCACTGGGGCCACATAAAATTTAGGCTTACATACTTTTTAATTAGGAACTGAGAGCTTGCCATTATTGTACCAAGCTCAGAAATATTTTACGATAGCAAAATACTGCGGATGCTGGAAATCCGAATTAACAACAGAAAAAGCTGGAAAAATTCAGAAGGCCAGGGCAGCATACGTGGAGAGAGAAACAGAGTTAACGTTTCAGGTCGATGACCTTTCGTCCGAACTGGAAAAAAGCAGGAAATGGAAAGCAGGTTTAGGGGCTAGGAAAAGGGGGAGGGGATGAAAGAACAAAAGGGAAGGTCAGTGATAGGATAGAAAGCCGGAGAGATTAAGGGGGAAAAATTCAGTTGGTAGCACCACCCGTTAGCGCCTTAAGAGGGCGCTAAGTGGGGCGCAAAGCAACTAGCGCCCGGGCGCGGCGATATCTGCGCCTCTCGCGAAATTGACCGGACATTTTACGGCGGTGCTAAACAATACCGCCCGATCTCCTGCGCACGCAGCTCTTGACATCATTCGAGCGTGCAACGCCCTTGGGTCGCCCCGGACCGAAAATTGAGTGGCGCCCCCCTCCTTTCTGCCTGGCGCTACCAACGACAGGTTGACTGGAACGCATCCCAGTCGCTGTGGGGCTGGGGGGGGCGCTATTTAAAGGGGGCCTCTTCCTGGCTTTTGTGTGGTAGCCATTTTTGCACCACTCGTTCTGAGAGAGAGAGAGAGATTTTGAGAGAGACAAAGAGAAAAAGAGAGACTTCTGCATTGAGTCAACACTGTCTGAGGTAGTTTTGGCTTCTGACCATAACTTTGCAGGTACTTTGCTTTTTGACCTTCATAACTTTGATTGTCTAGATACTATGTGGGCTGCAATGAATGGGAGCGTCGTCCTTCTCCATCACATTCAGAGGGCACAGAGACGCAGAGAGAGAGTGGCAATCATGGCCAGACAAAGGAGGGCCAACAGGCCTCTGTACAGGAGACCTTATCCTCCCAGGATTTTTCGCCAACAGTTCTCCTACGTTAATATGTCTGAGGAGCAGTGTTTGTGAAGGCTGCGCTTCAGCAAGGAGGTGGTCACTGAGCTCTGCCACCTGCTTCAGCCAGATCTGCAGCCTCAACTGAGGAGCAGGGCGTCTCTGTCAGTGGTAGTGAAGATAACAGTGGCTCTCAACTTTTATGCCACCGGTTCATTTCAATCTGCTACTGGGGGCATCGCCAATATCTCCCAGTTCGCGGTGCATTGCTGCATCCATCAGGTAACAAATGCCCTCTTTAAAAGGAGACGAGAGTACATCTCTTTCCCCATGACCCCGGACAAGCAGCAAGAACGCGCAACGGGCTTTGCGATGATAGCGGGCTTCCCCATGGTGCAGGGCGCCATTGACTACACGCATGTGGCTTTGCGGGCGCCGCAAGAGAATGCCGAGGATTTCCGCAACCGAGGCTTCCATTCCTTAAACGTCCAGTTGGTCTGTGACCACAGACAGCTGATACTCGCTGTCAATGCCCACTATCCTGGCAGCAGCCACGATGCCTTCATCCTGCGCCAGACTTCTGTGGCAGACCTTTTCCAGGCACTGCATCACCCAGGAGGTTGGCTTCTTGGGGACAAGGGATATTCTCTGTGCACCTGGCTGATGACACCGCTCCGGTCGCCCAGCACCCCTGCTGAGCTGCGATACAACGAGAGCCATCAAGCTACCAGGAACATCGTTGAGCACACAATCGGCGTGCTCAAGCAACGGTTCCGCTGTCTGGACCATTCTGGAGGAGCCCTGCAGTACTCGCCTGAGTGAGTCTCCCACTTCGTTGTTGTGTGCTGCATGCTGCATAACCTTGCAATCCTCAGGACCCAGCCAATGCCACCAGGCATTGGAGCACCAGCAGAGGAGGAGGAGGAAGAGGAGGAGGAAGATGAGGAGGATGATCATCAGCAGCACCAAGGCAGGAGGGAGGCACAAAGTGGAAGGGCCGTCCGTCAAAGGCTCATAGCAAGTCGCTTCTCGGCCCCCTCTGAGGAAATGGCTTCTGCCATTCAAACAACCTGAATGAAAGCATCCCGCAACCCCTAAGCTTGTCAAGGCAACAATGAGTGCAAAGACCAAACATGTACATTTTGAATACAGACACTTCTTTATTTCACAAACTCTGTGAGTCTCATTTCCGCATGACAAACTAATAGAAAGAAACACAAAAAAAAGCAGTCATTCACATAACTGGCTCTCACAACCTGGAGACAATGTCCAAAACAGTAACAAAAATTTGACCACGAACCTCGGCCTTCAATAAAACAATGAAAAACATTTTGTCACACCTCCTACTTTTTGTCCTTCGAGGGTGATCTGCTTCCCTTGCGAAATTCCTCCCTTCCCACCCTACTGCTCCTCCGTAATGGGACCCCAGTGGCTGGAGCAAGGCTGGGGGAAGGCTGCTGAGTGTCAGAAACTGAGACTGCAGATGCCCTTGAGGGACGGCCTGGACCAGCTCTGGGCCTGGAGGGCCCGGCTGCTGACTGCACCAACTCTGCATGGGCGGCAGCAGTCTGTCCTACAGGTGGTGGCAACTGCAGTGGAGAAGTTCCAGTGGTGGCAGCAGGAATGCTGTCATCTTGAGAGAGGACAGCAACGCCCTGCTCGACCGACACACTGGCACTCCCACGGGGCAGCACTTCAGCATCCGGAGCAATCTGATGGAGCACAGATTGCTGGCCTGCTGCGGCGCAGTGAGAGGCCCGGGGAAATGTGCCCGATCCAGCGAGGGTGGCAGCAGTCAGTGCTCGCATGGCCTCAATCTGGGTCTGCATGAGACCAGCCACTGACTGCATTGCAGCACTAAGCATTTACGTGGCAGCCGCCTGTGCTACAGCGAATTGCTCCACACTCCTTGCCAGTGATTCAATGGATTCGGGCAACCTTGCCACTGCAGCCATGAGCTCAGTGTGCCTGTGCTCCGCCTGGGCGCTCATTTCAACGAGGACCCACTCCTCCTCTGCGTCCAGTGCAGCAGGACTCGAAGCCATACTCTCCCTCCGGGGAGAAGGCCCCCGAGCTTCCCTACCCCTATTGCGTTGCTGCAGCCCGCTGGGTCCTGGAGCTTCACCCTCATCAGACCATTCCCCCCTGCTCCCCTCCAGGGAAGGCGTGTTCCCAGTGAGGGCATGGGCTACCTTGGTAGAGGGTGGCGCTGATGGTCCGGCTTCCTCTTCCTCCTCGCCTTCAGCTTCACTCTCACTGGCAGCTTGAAGGCCCGTCTCCTCACCTGGTGAATCACCATCTGAAAGCAGGGAGGTACAAGAGTGGCTTTAGCGTGAGGTCAGGGTGGCAGCAAGGGAGGCATGAGTGCAGCGATTTAGTGATTTCGATTGAAAGTGTCAAAGGCTGCTGTTGTGAGGAACAAGTGGAAGGAGAGAGGACAAAAAGGTGATGACCTTACCATTGCTGTCCAGAACGGGGTCAGCGTCTCCAGTGGCGACGGGACCAATCACCCGGCTTGCCACAATCCTGTGGACGCGCTCCTCAAGATCGCTGAGGGGTTGCAGCTGAGGCCACCCTCCATCGGTCCATTGCTGCTGTCTCCTATTATGAGACAGCTTGGCCTGCAAGAAAAAGGACGGCGTCTGAGTAAATAGGCAGCCATGGTCTTGCATGAAATGCCTCCCATGGATGAATAGCCCTTACTGTATGCAGCCATGGTCTTGTGTCAAATGCCTCCCATGGTTGAATAGCCCTTACTGTATGCAGCCATGGTCTTGCCTGAAATGCATCCCATGGTTGAATAGCCCTTACTGTATGCAAAGTGTGGAATGTGCGTGTGTGTTTGATGAAAGGGCCATAGGTGTCAGATGAGTGTTGGGCATTGGGGCTTTCAAGTCCCTCTGGCCATAAAGTGAGGTTGAGATGGAGGGGTGAAGAGGTTTGAAAAAAAGGCACTCACCTTGACGACCCGAGTGAGGTCGTTGAACTTTTTCCTTCATTGCAGATGGGTCCTAGGCACCATGCTGCTTGAGGACACTCTCTGAGCCACCTCCCTCCACACTCTTCTGTACTTGAGTGGCAAAGGCCTCCTGCCACTCTCTGGGTACAGAATGGATCTTCTGCGCTCCACCCCGCGAACCAGAGTCTCCAAGGCCCGCTCGCAGAAGCGCTGCGCTCGTTCCCTGGCCCTCTCCATAGTGTCTGGCTGCTAGATTTAACCACAGGTCTGCCCAGGCCGAGGTTCAAGGCTCCAACGAGCAGGGTGTGGCTGCAGAGCAAGATCGACCCTCCCCTTTAAGAACTGACCGGCGCCAGTGTGTCTCTGTTCAATCGCTAACTGACAGCACATGCGCTGCGCCCGCGCTCTGAGGTAGCGCCTCGCTCCTCAGCCTTAGCACCTTAAGAGAGGTGTGTAGCGCCTGATTTAGCGCGCCAATCACCTCCAGGGGCGATAAAAGCCAAGTTTGCTGTCGGAGGCGATAATTAGCACCAGGCGCTAAACTTTGCGCACCGCCAGTAATGGCGCCCCATATGGGGCGAAACCGAATTTTTCCCGCAAGAGTAATTGAGAGACATTAAGAGATATTCAAGGTGAGAGGAGGTGGTAATGGGACAGGTTAAGAAACAAATGATGGCTCTAGATGGAGTGTGAATTGCGCTGGCAGAACGAAGGACAGCTGCCGTGTGGGAGGGTAGAAGGAAAAAAAAGCCAAACAAAAATTGTGGATTAAAAAAAGAAAAAATATATATATGTGATAGGGGCCGAGGTTATGATCTGAAATTGTTGAACTCTATGTTGAGTCCAGAGGGCTGTAGAATGCCTAATCGATCAGATTATAACCTCAGCCCCTTATCACATATATATTTTTTCTTTTTTTTATCCACAATTTTTGTTTGGCTTTTTTTTTCTTCTTCCCTCCCACACGGCAGCTGTCCTTCGTTCTGCCAGCGCAATTCACACCCCATCTAGAGCTATCATTTGTTTCTTAACCTGTCCCATTACCACCTCCTCTCGCCTTGAATATCTCTTAATGTCTCTTAGAAACATAGAAACATAGAAGATAGGAGCGGGAGTCGGCCATTCGGCCCCTTGAGTCTGTTCCGCCATTTAATGAGATCATGGCTGATCATCCAAATTCAGTACCCGGTCCCTGCCTTCTCCCCATATCCCTTGATCCCTTTAGCCGTAAGAAATATATCTAACTCCTTCTTGAATATATTTAATGAATTGGCCTCAACTGCCCTGTGTGGTAGAAAATTCCACAGGTTCACCACTCTCTGGGTGAAGAAATTCCTCCTCATCTCAGTCCTAAATGGTTTACCCCTTATCCTTAGACTGTGACCCCCTGGTTCTGGACTCCCCCGCCATCGGGAACATCCTTCCTGCATCTAGTCTGTCTAGTCCTGTTAGAATTTTATAAGTTTCAATGAGATCCCCTCTCATTCTTCTAAACTCTAGCGAATATAAGCCTAATCGACCCAATCTCTCTTCATAAGTCATTCCTGCCATCCCAGGTATCAGTCTGGTGAATCTTCGCTGCACTCCCTCCATGGCAAGAACATCCTTCCTTAGATAAGGCGACCAAAACTGCACACAATACTCAAGGTGTGGTCTCACCAAAGCCCTGTACAACTGCAGCAAGACATCCTTGAATCCTCTCGCTATGAAGGCCAACGTATAATTTGCCTTCTTAACTGCCTGCTCCACCTGCATGCTTACCTTCAGTGACTGGTGCACAAGGACACCCAGGTCTCGTTGCACTTCCCCTTTTCCCAATCTATTGCCGTTCAGATAATAATCTGCCTTCCTGTTTTTGCCACCAAAGTGGATAACCTCGCATTTATCCACATTATACTACATCTGCCATGCATCTGCCCAATCACCCAACCTGTCCAAATCATACTGAAGTTTCTCAGCATCCTCCTCACAGCACACACGCCCACCCAGCTTTGTGTCATCTGCAAACTTGGAGATATTACATCTAGTTCCCTCGTCTAGATAATTAATATATATTGTGAATAGCTGGGGTCCTAGCACCGATCCCTGCGGTACCCCACTAGTCACTGCCTGCCGCTCGGAAAAAGACCCATTTATTCCAACTCTTTGTTTCCTGTCTACCAACCAGTTCTCTATCCAAGTCAGTACCTTACCCCAATCCCATGTGCTTTAACTTTGCACGCCAATCTCTTATGCTGGACCTTATCAAAAGCCTTCTGAAAGTCCAAATACACCACATCCACTGGATCTCCCTTATCTATTCTACCAGTTACATCCTCAAAATATTCCAGTAGATTAGTCAAGCATGATTTACCTTTTGTAAATCCATGTTGACTTTGTCCGATCCTGTCACTGTTTTCCAAGTGCTCTGCTATTACATCTTTTATAATGGACTCTAGCATTTTCCCCACTACCAATGTCAGGTTTACTGGTCTATAATTCCCCGTTTTCTCTCTACCACCTTTTTTAAATAGTGGGGTTACATTAGCTACCCTCCAATCCATGGGAACTATTCCAGAGAATTTTGGAAGATGACCAACAATGCATCTACTATTTCTAGGGCAACTTCCTTAAGTACCCTAGGATGTAGATTGTCAGGCCCTGGGGATTTATCGGCCTTCAATCCCGTCAATTTCCCTAACACCATTTCCCTACAAATACTGATTTTATTCAATTCCTCCCTCTCATTAGACCCTAGGGGGAAAAATTCGGTATTGCCCCGTTTGGGGCGCCGTTATCGGCCGTGCGCAAAATTTAGCGCCTGGCGCTAATTATCGCCTCCGACGGCAAACTTGGCTTTTATCGCCCCTGGAGGTGATTGGAGCGCTAAATCAGGTGCTACACACCTCTCTTAAGGCGCAAAGGCCAAGGAGCGAGGCGCTACCTCAGAGCGCGGGCGCAGCACAGGTGCTGTCAGTTAACGATTGAACACAGACACACTGGCGCCGGTCAGTTCTTAAAGGGGAGGGTCGATCTTGCTCTCCAGCCACACCCTGCTCATTGCAGCCTTGAATCTGGGCCTGGACAGACCTGTGGCTAAATCTTGCAAGCAAGGTCTACGGAGAGGGCCAGGGAGCGAGCACAGCGCTTCAGTGAGTGGGCCTTGGAGGCTCTGGTTGGCGCGGTGGAGCACAGAAGATCCATTCTGTACCCAGAGAGTGGCAGGAGGCCTTTGCCACGCGAGTACAGAAGAGTGTGGAAGGAGGTTGCTCAGAGCATCTCCTCAAGGAGCATGGTGCCCAGGACCCGTATCCAATGTAGAAAATAGTTCAACGACCTCACTCGGGTCGTCGGGTGAGTGGCTTTTTTTCAATACCTCTCCATCCCTCCATCTCAACCTCACTCTATGGCCAGATGGTCTTGAAAGCCCCAATGCCCAACACTCATCCAACACCTATGGCCCTTTCATCAAACACACACGCACATTCCACACTTTGCATACAGTAAGAGCTATTCAACTATGGGATGCACATCAGGCAAGACCATGGCTGCATACAGTAAGGGCTATTCAACTATGGGATGCACATCAGGCAAGACCATGGCTGCATATAGTAAGGGCTAATCAACTATGGGATGCACATCAGGCAAGGCCATGGCTGCATACAGTAAGGGCTAATCAACTATGGGATGCACATCAGGCAAGACCATGGCTGCATACAGTAAGGGCTATTCAACTATGGGAGGCAAAGCAGGCAAGACCATGGCTGTATATTTACTCAGACGCCGTCCTTTTTCTTGCAGGCCAAGCTATCTCATAATAGGAGACAGCAGCAACGGACCGGTGGAGGGCCGCCTCAGCTGCAACCCCTCAGCGATTTTGAGGTGCGCGTCCACAGGATTGTTGCAAGCCGGGTGATCGGTCCCGTCGCCACTGGAGACGCCGACCCCGTTCTGGACAGAAATGGTAAGGTCATCACCTTTTTGTCCTCTCTCATTCCACTTGTTCCTCACAATAGCAGCCTTTGACACTTTCAATCCAACTTACTAAATCGCTGCACTCATTCCTCCCTTACTGCCACCCTGTCCTCACGCTAAAGCCACTCTTGTACCTCCCTGCTTTCAGATGGTGATTCACCAGCTGAGGAGACGGGCCCTCAAGCTGCCAGTGGGAGTGAAGCTGCAGGCGAGGAGGAAGAGGAAGCCGGAGCCTCAGCGCCACCCTCTCCTGAGGAAGTCCATGCCCACACTGGGAACACACCTTCCCTGGAGGGGAGCAGGGGGGAAGGGTCTGATGAGGGTGAAGCTCCAGGACCCATTGGGCTGCAGCAACGCGATGGGGGTAGGGAAGCTTGGGGGCCTTCTCCCCAGAGGGAGAGTATGCCAGCGAGTCCTGCTGCACTGGACGCAGAGGAGGAGTGGCTCATCGCTGAAATGAACACCCAGGCGGTGGACATGCACACTGAGCTCATGGGTGCAATGGGAAGGGTGCCCAAATGCATTGAATCACTGGCAAGGAGTGTGGAGCACTTCGCTGTAGCACAGGCGGAATCTAAGCAAATGCTTAGTGCTGCAATTCAGTCACTGGCTGCCGTGACCCTATCTCTGACTGTTCTCATGCAGACTCACATTGAGGCCACGCGAGCACTGACTGCTGCCATCCTTGCTGGTTTGGACACATTTCCCCGGGACTCTCACCGCGCCGCAGCAGGCCAGCAATCTGTGCTCCAGCAGATTGCTCCGGATGCTGAAGTGCTGCCCCATGGGAGTGCCAGTGTGTCGGTCGAGCAGGGAGTTCCTGTCCTCTCTCAAGATGACAGCATTCCTGCTGCCACCACTGTCACTTCTCCACTGCACTTGTCACCGCCTGTAGTCTAGACTGCTGCCGCCCATGCAGAGTTGGTGCAGTCTGCAGCCGGGCCCTCCAGGCCCAGAGCTGGTCGAGGCCGTCCTTCAAGAGCATCTGCAGTCTCAGGTTGTGACAATCAGCAGCCTTCCAGCAGCCTTGCTGCAGCCACTGGGGTCCCATTACGGAGGAGCAGTAGGGGGGGGGGAAGTGCGCAAGGGAAGCAGATCACCCTCGAAGGGCAAAAAGTAGGAGGTGTGACAAAATGTTGTTCATTTTTTTATTAAAGGCCGAGGTTCGTGGTCAAATTTTTTTCAGTGTTTTGGACATTATCTCCAGGTGGTAAGAACCAGTTATGTTAATGACTGCTTTTTTTTGTGTTTCTTTCTATTAGTTTGTCATGTGGAAATGACACACACAGTGTTTGTAAAATAAAAACGTTTTTGTGTTCAAAATGTACATGTTTGGTCTTTGCAATCATTGTTGCCTTGGCCGGCATAGGGGTTGCGGGTTGGTTTCATTCATGTTGTTCTCAATGGCAGGAGCCATTTCCTCAGCAGGGGCCTAGAAGCGGCTTGCTATCAGCCGTTGACAGACGGCCCTTCCAGTTTCTACATTGTGTGCCTCCCTCCCGCCTTGGTGCTGCTGATGATCATCCTCCTCATCTTCCTCCTCCTCCTCCTCCTCCTCTGGTGGTGCTCCAATGTCTGGTGGCATTGGCTGGGCCCTGAGGATTGCCAGGTTATGCAGCATGCAGCACACAACAACGAAGTGGGAGACTCGCTCAGGCGAGTACTGCAGGGCTCCTCCAGAATGGTCCAGACAGCGGAACCGTTGCTTGAACACACCGATTGTGTGCTCAACGATGTTCCTGGTAGCTTGATGGCTCTTGTTGTACCGCAGCTCAGCAGGGGTGCTGGGCGTACGGAGCGGTGTCATCAGCCAGGTGCACAGAGGATATCCCTTGTCCCTGAGAAGCCAACCTCCTGGGTGATGCGATGCCTGGAAAAGTTCTGCCACAGTAGTCTGGCGCAGGATGAATGCATCGTGGCTGCTGCCAGGATAGTGGGCATTGAGAACGAGTATCAGCTGTCTGTGGTCACAGACCAACTGGACGTTTAAGGAATGGAAGCCCTTTCGGTTGCGGAAATCCTCGGCATTCTCATGCGGAGCACGCAAAGCCACATGCGTGCAGTCAATGGCGCCCTGCACCATGGGGAAGCCCACTATCCTAGCAAAGCCCATTGCGCGTTCTTGCTGCTTGTCCGGGGTCATGGGGAAAGAGATGTACTCTTGTCTCCTTTTATAGAGGGCATTTGTGACCTGACGGATGCAGCAATGCACCGCGAACTGGGAGATATTGGCGATGTCCCCAGTAGCTGATTGAAATGAGCTGGTGGCATAAAAGTTCAGAGCCACTGTTATCTTCACTGCCACCAAAAGAGACGTCCTGCTCCTCAGTTGAGGCTGCAGATCTGGCTGAAGCAGGTGGCAGAGCTCAATGACCACCTCCTTGCTGAAACGCAGCCTTCGCAAACACTGCTCCTCAGGCATATTAATGTAGGAGAATTGTTGGCGAAATACCCTGGGAGGGTAAGGTCTCCTGTACAGAGGCCTGTTGGCCCTCCTTTGTCTGGCCATGATTGCCACTCTCTCTCTGCATCTCTGTGCCCTCCGAATCTGATGGCGCAGGATGACGCCCCCATTCATTGCAGCCCCCATAGTATCTTGGCAATCAAAGTTATGAAGGTCAAAAACCAAAGTACCTGCAAAGTTATGGTCAGAAGCTAAAACTACTTCAGACAGCGTTGACTCAATGCAGAAGTCTCTCTTTCTCTCTTTCTCTCTCTCAAAATCTCTCCCGGTCCCGCCCAGGTGCAAACTGTCCAGTTTGTACTGGTCCCACCTCCCCCAGAACCGATTCCAATGTCCCAGGAATTTGAATCCCTCCCCCTTGCACAATTCCTCTAGCCATGTATTCATCTAAAATATCCTTCTATTTCTACTTGACTAGCACGTGGCACTGGTAGCAATCCTGAGATTACTACCTTTGAGGTCCTATTTTTTAATTTACCTCCTAACTCCCTATATTCAGCTTTTAGGACCTCATCCTGTTTTTTACCTATATCGTTGGTACTTATATGCATCACAACAACTGGTTGTTCACCGTCCCCTGCAGAAAGCCCTGCAGCCGCCCCGAGACATCCTTGACCCTTGTACCAGGGAGGCAACATGCCATCCTGGAGTCTTGTTTGCGGCCGCAGAAACGCCTATCTATTCCCCTTACAATAGAATCCCCCATCACTATAGCTCTCCCATTCTTTTTCCTCCTGTCCTGTGCAGCAGAACCACCCATGGTGCCAGGAAGTTGGCTGCTGCTGCCTTCCCCCTATAAGCCATCTCCCTCAACAATATCCAAAGTGGTATATCTGTTTGAGAAGGGGATGGCCACAGGGGACCCCTGCACTACTTGCCTGTGCCCACTACTCTGCCTGGTGGTCACCTATTCCCTTTCTGCCTGTGCAGCCTTTACCTGCGGTGTGACCAACTCCCTAAACGTGCTATCCACGATGTCCTCAGCATCGCAAATGCAGCTCCAGCGCCGCAATGCGGTCTGTCAGTAGCTGCAGCTGGATACACTTCCCGCACACATGGTAGTCAGGGACACAGGAAGTGTCCCTAATTTCCCACATAGCGCAGGAGGAACATGCCACAGGGCCGAGCTGTCCTGCCATGAATTACCCTTTAATTAATTTAAATTAAATTAAATCAAATCAATACCACTAAATACACTGCAATTAAATGATATACTCAAGGGCCCTTGGTTACTAACACTCCCCGATACACAACAGAAACCTTAGAAACTGTAACCACAAAAATTAAGACCTTCTAAATGTTATAAACTATTAATGTTAACTGTCAAACTATAGAGTAGCATAAATACTCACCTGGCCGTACTCACCCAATCAGCTGCTTCCGCTTGCCAGCGTCACTTTTTGAATCGTGACGTGGCTCCGGAACGCCACCACCGGTCTGTGAGATTGGTAAGCCTCTGAAAGAAAGCTCGCGAAAGTGAGTTTAAGTACTCACTGTACCGCCGCTCTCTGCTCCTCTCGACACTGGCCTCTGAAAGAAAGCCTGCGAAAGTGAGTTTAGGTACTCACTGTACCGCCGCTCTCTGCTCCTCCCGACACTGGCCTCTGAAAGAAAGCCCGCGACAGTTAATCTCTCCCGCTTTCTATCCTATCACTAACCTTCCCTTTTGTTCTTTCATCCCCTGCCCCTTTTCCCAGCCCCTAAACCTGCTTTCCATTTCCTGCTTTTTTCCAGTTCTGACGAAAGGTCTTCGACCTGAAACGTTAACTCTGTTTCTCTCTCCACGGATGCTGCCCTGGCCTGCTGACTTTTTCCAGAAATCTTTTATGCTGTCTTTGTTTCTTGTGTTGGATAAGGTGAAGGTTTCCACATCCCTGGTGAGTATGTGGGCTCCACGACTGCCTTTAGATATTCTCCTGCCACAACAAAATAGTTTGTTTGCTTAAAGAAATAGCTTGCATTTATATATATATATATACAGGAATCTTTTTTTTATCCGGCACCGACGGGACCGACATGGTGCCGATTCATCAAAAATTCCGGATAACCGAAAGCTATAGTAAAAGATACGGAGCTGAGAGCTCCGTATAAAGCAACAAACCCTGTTGCTTAGCAACAGGTTCAGAACAATGGCCACAAGTTCCAAGCGTCTCTGTAGCTTAGCAACAGCTGCAGCTACACCCTTGCACAGCAACAGATCGAGGAAGGCAAGTAATAAAACTTACCTGAACCTACTCCTGAATTTTGCCGGTTAACCAAGATTTCCGGTTATTTAGGTGCCGGTAAATCGAAAGTTTCCTGTAGCACCTTTCAGGGCATCCCAAAGCGTGTCACAGCCCATGAAGTTCTTTCTAAGTGTAGCCACTGTTGTAATGTAGTAAACACAGCAGCCAATTTGTGCACAACAAGGTCCCAAAAACAGCAATGAGATAAATGATCACCTGTTTTAGTGATGTTGGTTGAGGGATAAATATCGGCCAGGACACCGAGGAAAACTCTCCTGCTCTTCTTCGAATAATGCCATGGGACCTTTTACATCCACCTGAGAGAGCAGACATCTCAGTTTAATGGCGCATCTGAAAGACGGCACCTCCGACAGTGCAGCACTCCCTCAGTACTGTATGTTCTCAAGTCTCTGGAGTGGAGCTTGAACCCACAACCTTCTGACTCAGAGATGAGAGTGCTGCCCACTGAGCCACAGCTGACACTTTGGGGATGCTTTTCAACTGCCAGCTGCCCATTTCTCGGCGGCCAACAGTTGAAAATATGGGGGGAGCCACCTTGGTCATCCCATTTTCCCCCAAGGCTTGCCTGATGTAATCTTCAGTCCGCCTGCATGTTTCCGGCAGTGGGCTTGCTTAAATATGTAAATTGGGGGCCTAATGTAGGGCTCCAATTTGAATTTTCATGTATAAATCGGAAGAGTGTTCCCATGCTCGCTCCGCTCCGCCCATTTGTACCCGGCATTGAGTGGCCTAACCAACGGTTCTTAAAGGGACCACTGGAGGCCAACCATAGATCGACCAAAGAAATTTATCATTTTTATTTTTGCGGTGCCAGGAGGAGTAGTGGTACCCCTGGGCTCACAAAAAAAATCCGTCCCGCTGCTGGCCTGTGCGAGGTCCCCTGGATCGCTTCATCACGCCAGGCCCGACCTCCGGCCGGCTCATTATGGAACTGGCCGATTTCCCACCCTCCGACAACCAGTGAGCTGCAGCAGGGCGCCCGCTTAGCGACCACAGCTTACCGGCAATATTTAAACGGCTCGGGCCTCCCGGCGCCGGCTTTGTGTGGGCAGCGTAGCCCCTCATCCAACCACACCTGTTTCAGGTGGCAATCTAAAACTGCGCCTTTAAGTAGATGTGTATTTTATTTGGGACCGTGCTAGTCATATTCCTAATAGGTGCATATTAGATGCCAAGTCCACCCAGGTAACAGAAGTAATTAATATTGATCATTGGGCTACCAATTGCTGTCTCAATGCAGACGACATCCCATTAACTGTATTGCCCACTCTGAGGGGTTTCATTATTTTGGAGTTGTTGTAAAGTACTGGTGAGAGATCAAGGGCTGGATTTTCATTCAGGAGTCGGGTTGGAGGCGGGACTAGAACTTTCGGGGTTGTAGTCCCGCCTCCATCGAGATGCGGCCAATCCACGCGCTATTAACTTGATTGACCTTGTTGTGCCCGCCCAGCGGGCTCAGCAGGCCAATTAAGGGCCACCCGGCAACAGGTGACGTCACAGACTGAAATTTCATCTGTCAAGATGTTTTGACAGATGAAATATCAGTGTTTCACAGCTGTTTGAAGCTGTCAAACGCTGACAGTCTTACTTCTAACATGAGTCCTTCTCCACAGACTCAGTTAGAAATCTCTCCTGCACAGAAAGCTGCAGGCTGTCACTTTTGACAGATCGCAGCCATTCTGCTTTCTGTGCCGGTGAGATGAGGGACTCCCCGAACCTAAAGGAAGGAAGGCTGAAAAGGTAAGAAAAGTTAATTTAAACTTCTTTAATCACTTTAGACACACCAAACACACTTACCTTTGCACTCATGCACCCATCACTCACCTGAAAACCGACATCTCGACCCCTCCAAGCCCTTCAACCCGACTCCTCCAACTTGGCGTGGTTTGGAGCCGTTGGAAATCCCACAGTTCAAGCTTAAAAATAGGGATTAGGCTAAAAACTGCCTGTTAACTACCTGTTAACAGGCAGTTAATTGGCACTAATCCCTTCCCACCTCGGGGAGGCAGGTCCCAGTGCGGGGCGGGTACCCGCCTCCTTTGAAACTGGCATGGAGGCGGGTTGGGGCGGGATGGGGTCGGGACCCTCGATTTCAGGAATTTAACCCCTCCGCACGCCTCCAATCCCGACTCCACACACAATGAAAGTCGAGCCCCAAGTATTTTATTACTGTACCCATTCCACTGAGAGGTACATTTCGATTCTTTGTTATTGCCATCTCTAAATAAAAGTTGTCCTAGAAGGACAAGGGGCAGCAGGCGCCTGGGAACACCACCACCTCCAAGTTCCCCTCCGAGTCACACACCATGCTGACTTGGAAATATATCGCCGATCCTTCATCGTCGCTGGGTCAAAATCCTGGAACTTCCCCCCTAACAGCACTGTGGGAGCACCTTCACCACACGGACTGCAGCGGTTCAAGCAGGTGGCTCACCACCACCTTCTCCAGGGCAACTAGGGATGGGCAATAAATGCCGGCCTTGCCAGCGACGCCCACATCCCGAGAATGAATAAAAAATAAATTAGGCGTTAACAGTCTGAGTCAGCGTGTTATTTTCTATCAGTTTTGGAGAGGCCAGCAGTTGGAGGGAAAAACCATTCTAGTTTCCAGTATACGTACCAATGGTAGAAGGTTCACTGTTCACCCTGGAATGCTACATCCTAGAGGAGGAATGGGGGCAGGATATGGGGAGAACCCCCTACTCGACAAATAGTGTCCTGGTATCTGAACATGAGGACAAGCAGATGGGACTCTGGTTTACCACCTAATCTGAGGCATTGTACCTCCAACAATGCACCACTCCCTCAGTACTGCATTGAAGTGTCAGCCTGGATTATGTGCTCAAGGCCTTGAACCATTAATCTGCAACACACCTAAAACTTTGTGATAAACACTAGCTGTGGACAAGCTATATGGTATGGACACAGACTCAGAAAATTTACCCTATAACGGCTGTTGTGAGAAATTTAAAATTCACATCGGTGCAGTAATGGGCACTTTCCAAAGGCAGGGGCTGAGTTCCGGGTTTCCCGTCTCCACTGCGCATGAGCGGCTGTGATGTGCACCCGAGTGACACGATTTCATCTTGACTATTTAAAGGGCAACTTCACAGATGCAATTTGGAGGAGTTGTGTGGATTGTATTAAGTGAAGTGGAAATTGCAAGATGGAATCAGGGAGGGCAAAGGCTGCGTCCCGATTTAATGAGAAGTCCCTTAAAGTACTGCTGGGTGCAGTAAGTGCAAGGAAGGAGGTGCCCTCTCCTAGCAATGGCAAAAGAAACCTGCTGCCCAAACAAGGAAGGGGCAGCATGTAGATGAGAAATAGCAGACCACGGTTCTCCTGGAGATCCTCACTGGTGAGTACTGAAGGGCCCCTCCAGACCTGCCCAGGCTCCTGAAGCACAACTTGAGCATGTCGATGGCTTGTTCGATGACACATCTGGTTGTGATATGGCTTGCGTTGTAGTGCTCTTGGGGTTCACTGGTGGGGTTCCTGAGGTGTCTTCAGACAGGATTGAAGAGGGTATCCTTTGTCATCTAGCAGCCACCCTTTAAGGCTGGTTCCAGGTCTGAACAGGTTGGACTGCCGCAGTAGGAAAGCTTCATGGCAGCTCCCAGGGAATCTGGTGCAGACCTGCACGAACCTTTTCTTGTGGTTGCACACCAGCTGCACACTGATGAAATAAAATTCCTTGTGGTTGATGAATGCTCCTGGTTGATCAGGGGGTGCTCAGATTGCCACGTGTAGGGGGTGGCGGGTGGCGCGTGCACCCAGTCAGTTATGCCCCTGACTGCCTGTGAGCGGTTCGAATCGCTCCCACGCCCCTGGGTTCTAGACACCGGACTTAGGTACAGGCGGCGATACAGAAAGACTCAAGTAGACAGGTGGTTCGGTGTAAGAAAAACCGATTTTATTAAAACAGAAACGAAAACACAGTCTTATGAGAAAATTACTGGTAGAGAACAATTACAGGCATATAACACTATAATTATACTTATACAGGGAATGGGGAACACACGGCACATCGAGGGAAAAACAACTACTTTAACAATCCCCTTATCCTTATCCCACCCCTATACCTAACTAAATTAAGCTATGAGGGGCCAGGAATTCATGCTCACCAATCCCAAGCAAAGCCTGTTGTTTTAGCAATTGCGATTTTGAGGTCTGATCTCTTGTTCTTTGGGGTACTCCGTCGCCACGTGGTCTCAGGGCGCGGTGCTGGAGCTGCTGCTGCGACACACCTTTCTTCTCCTCAGCTACCGTCGTCGTCTCGTCGCGATGGGTTCTCTTCTTCTTCTCCCTCGGGCGGTCGTCAGCAGTAACGTTGCGTCAACGAGACGGTTGGCAGTCTTTAATGCTTAGATTTTCCTACCCATTCTTTGAACGTTGGTATATTCGTTATGGCGTGGACACCTGCGTTTAATGCCAGTTCATTCGCAGTGTTCAACTAGCCAACTTAGTCTCACTGTCCTCAGATATTTTCTTCCCCAAGCGTTAGCTTATAACTCGGCGCTCGGTCTTAATTAATGCATCTTCTGTTGCCCTTCTCTGCTCTTTGTCGGGTTTACCTTACTCTTCGTCTCGGTTCGTTTTGCCTCGTTTCCTCTGCCCTCTCTCGTGGCCCGGGTGTCCTGCGTGACTTTGGACTCGGGTCTCGTCCCCCACCCGCAATTGGTATGGATGTCCTTGGCTGCTCACACAATGCGGGGAGCGAGAAGAGAACCCGCCACGAGGCCAGGGCACGAGTACGAGCGGCGGTAGCCCAAGACCAGGCGAGAGGTCAGAGTCAGGAGAAGAGAGCGAGAGAGCTACTAAGGGCCTACAGTTATACTCCTTTCGATGGCCCTTATCTGCGCGCCAAATCAGGTCAGTCCATTGTTTCACTTTTGGCGGGCTGTGTTAAATGATTGTACCAATCTAAAATAACTAGTTTTAGATGGCCGTTTATCGCACCTGATGGCCTAATGTCCGGGCTGTATTGTGATTAATGCATTTTAATCGGCCTGTCCAGCCTTGATGGCTTCCTTAAGCTGTTTCCGATTATTTATGCGGACAAACTAATGGCCTCATGCTTAGGCCTAACTGGGTTGATCTGTTCCAATTTGACGAAAATGCATATTCAATGTTTGCTTAGCTGTCTGACCCTTCAAACACAAAAGTTCTTTTCACAGAAATGCATTTTAAGTTTCGATTTCCCAAAGCTGCTTATTCTGTGCTGCAGAGTCCAAGCTTTTAAAATCTTACAGGCTTTTGGTCACGAGGTGCGGACGCCATCTTTGGGTACCCTTTTTTTAAAATTGTCCATAGGATCCCTTTTATTAATAACCTTGGGAGAATGTGGAAATTTTGCGAATCCTACACACGTGTGTGCAATCGATGGCACTCTGCTCCTGTGGGAAGCCAGCCAGAGACATGAATCGGATTGCTCACTCATTCTGGCTACTGTCATCACATGTTTCTATACCTCCCAGCCCTGGAAAACAATCCATCCGTCACCTGCCTTATGCATTTATGTGCAGCTGACTGCGAGACCCTAGCTATGTCTCCACCAGCGCCCTGGAAGGAGCCGTGGGCAAAGAAATTGAGGGTGGTGGTGACTTTGGCAGCCACTGGTAATCTTCTTCTACGAGGCTGCAAATGTCTGCCACCACCTGTCGTGATAATCTCAGCCTTCAGAAGCACTGCTCCTCCGACAGATCGATAAGCTGACACTCTGTAGACCCTGTTAGGTGGGTAGTGCCTCCTGCGATCTCGATCGCTCTGTTGTTCCTTTCTCTGCTCACCACCGGCAGCTCCCTCCACAGCATGCCCTTGCTGCTGGTGATGCTCATTCTCTTCCTTGTCCGAAGTCCAATCAAAAGAAGACACCCATCCTGTAAACACCTCCAAACTGTTCGAATAATTCTCTCACACCAGGTCGCTTGCCATATCGTGTCCCAGAGGGAACTGAGAAAGCCACTGTGAGCACTGGGCCTTCATTCAGATCGGGCCTCCTGACCTTTAACCATCCCCATAAAATGCCACGAAATCTCACCTGCATTTCACTGCCGAGTGTCCTGAACCTCGGGAAACCCGTGCAGGAAACGTTAATGTCAAATCGCTGGAAAAATCACACGACAGGAGCCTAATATAAATATACAACAACAACTTGTATTTATATAGTGCCTTTAATGTAGAAAAACGTCCCAAGGCGCTTCACAGGAGTATTACAAGACAAAAATTTTGACACTGAGCCACATAAGGAGAAATTAGGGCAAGTGACCAAAAGCTTGGTCAAAGTGGTAGGTTTTAAGGTGCATCTTAAAGGAGGAAAGAGAGGCAGAGAGGTGGAGAGGTTTAGGCAGGGAATTCCAGAGCTTAGGGCCCAGGCAACAGAAGACACGGTCAACACTGTTTGCGTGATTATAATCAGGGATGCTCCAGAGGGCAGAATTAGAGGAGCGCAGATATCTCGGGGGGTTGTGGGGCTGAAGGTGATTACAGAGATAGGGAGGGGCGAGGCCATGGAGGAGTTTGAAAACAAGGATGAGAATTTTGAAATCGAGGCGTTGCTTAACTGGGAGCCAATGTAGGTCAGCGAGCACAGGGGGTGATGGGTGAACGGGACTTGGTGCGAGTTAGGACACGGGCAGCCAAGCTTTGGATGACCTCAAACTTACGTAGGGTGGAATGTGGGAGGCCAGCCAGGAGTGTGTTGGAATAGTCAAGTCTAGAGGTAACAAAGGTATGGATGAGGGTTTCAGCAGTGGATGAGCTGAGGCAAGGGCGAAGTCAGGCGATGTTACGGAGGTCGAAATAGGCGGTCTAAGTCATGCTGTAGATATGTGGTCGGAAGCTCATTTCAGGGTCAAATATGACACCAAGGTATAGTAATGATGGACCCGCTTCTCCAGGATACGCGGACGCCCCGATATCTGCCATGGTAAAGATGGAAACTGGCGCGTGCTTGGTGGGTATGGGTTACATCTTGTGAATTTGACAATTTAACCCCCACCTCCCGACCCTCTCCCACTTGTCATGGGTGGTGGGGGGGGGGGTGGGTGGGTTGTGTGGTGGGTAGTTAATATTGAGGCCCTTGAATTCAAAGTTTGTAACTGACTTATTTTTCCCATATTAGGGCCTAGAAATTGAGTTGACGCCGCGCCAGGGCTTTAGTGCTGGAAATTTAGCGCCGGCGCTAATTCCCTTGCGCGCGCCAAAAATTCAGTAGCGCCGCGCCCAGACGGCTGCCGGCGCTACTGGCGGGCGTGAGTGCCTCCCAATGGGCGCTGAGTGCCGAATTGCGGCGCTAATCCGGCGCTGCGGCACCCGATGCGGTGCGGCAGGCTGGGGAAGTGCAGGCCTCCTCCTCCCGTTAAGGAGGCGCTGCCTTCACCCGATCGCTGGCCGTTTGTTTTTTTCAAAAATGAGCCCGGCACCTCGGACAAGTGCCGGGCTTGCAGGCCAGACGCATCTGTTCCGCGGGGGGGGGGGGTGGAGGAGTCCGGGGAGGGAGGTGCGGGCAGGCGGCCGGCGGGAAAGCGGCCGGCCGCCGCGCGACCTTAATGCGCCGGCGCTAACTTGTGTAAGACTCGGTTGCCAGAGTCTTAGTTGCGGCTGCCACGGGCGAGGCGGCCGCAACTGAATTTCGGCGCTGGGGCCCGTCGGCATGGCAACCGGGACGCTGCGCACACCGATGACGTCATCGGTGCCGGCGCAGCGCTACCGGTGCAACGCCGCTTTAGGGCCCCAGGGAATTTTTCAACTGGCCATAACTCTGGCGCTAGTCCCTCTAGCGCCTCAAAAGCGGCGCTAAGGCTAGTGAATTTCTAGGCCTTGGTGTATAACAATATACATTCAGCGAAATGCAACAGCAACAAAGACAGATGTTTCATGAGACTGACCTTGGCTGCTAGGAGTACAGAAAGATTGGACAAATTGTAATGGAACTCCAAGGAGCTAGAGATTTCCATGGCGAACTGCATGATCCAAAACCTGGCTCAGCTTGACAGTTAACTCTGCAAAACAGGAATGGAGTTGCACCTGTCGGGTAAGTCCTGGAAACCCCTCCCAACTCCCCGAGAAGGAAGAACAAGTGCACGTTGTTTGGCTCCACTTGCTACCCGCGTCCACACACCTCCCGTCAAACTGGTGCCCGCCGTTCACTAAGCTGACAGCTGCCCATAGACATTTTTCGGGCTTTTGAGCGGCAACTTGCTGTCATCGGGCATCTGAGCCAGCATCGCGCCCTCTACTGGGGATCTGTGGAGCACGTGAGCAGGTAGCATAGTGATTATGTTACTGGACTAGTAATCCAGTAGGCCTGGACTAATGATCTGGAGACATCAAGTTCAAATCCCACCACGACAACTGGGGAATTTAAATTAAGTTAATTAAATAAATCTGGAATAAAAAGCTAGTATCAGTAATGGTGACCATGAAACTACTGGATTGTTAAAAAAAAACATCTGGTTCACTAATGTCCTTCAGGGAAGGAAATCTGCCGATCTTACCCGGTCTGGCCTATATGTGACTCCAGACCCACTGCAATGTGGTTGACTCTGAACTGCCCTCTGAAATTGCCTAGCAATACTCAGACCCGCTTCCTACTAATTGGGCGGGATTAAGAAGTCCCATCATCGTAAAAGTTTGTTGCAGGCCGGGATCCAGACTGATACGAGGTCCCCGCCCGCCACGGACCCGCCGAGGTTTGAAAAATCTAGCCCCATCAGTGCAGCTGCCCCTGCCACTTCCCTTCCTTCTCTTAGCCCACCGGGCCAAACTTCCTCTAAAGCTTTCTGCTGCCCTAAACCAGAAGTCACATCTTTCTCTAGTTTCTCTTCTATGTCCCCTCATGCTCTCTCCGAGCTCAGCTCATGCATAAAACTCACCTCCTGCTCCCTCAACCCTATTCCCACTAAACTGTGACCACCCAACTTCCCTGGCACCCATGCTAGCTGGTTATGTAAACGATTCCCTCTCCTCAGTTGCACGCCGACTGAGGTCACACTCTGGATCATTTAAATATGCAAAGCGAGCGCAGACAACGGCAGCGCTGCCGACCTGCCTAAAATGGTGGCCAACGCGTTTTGCGCCGGAAGTGAGGCGGCTGCCATTTTCTCTTCCAAACTGGCCTGCGCTAACGGCTCCAATTTCCCGGCCGTTGGCCTCGGTCTGTCCAATATTTAATTGGAAGGAAATTTCTGCTCATCCAGTGCTGGATGTCGGACAAGCAGCGTGACAAATCAGAGACAGTGGAGGGGTCAAGACAGGTGGTGGTGAGGTAGAGCTGGGTGTCGTCAGCATTCATGTGGAACCTGACGCTGTGTTTTCGGATGATGTCGCTGAAGGGCAGCATGTAGATGAGAAATAGGAGGGCGACAAGGATAGATCCTTGGGGACACCAGAGGTAACGGTGCGGGAGCGGAATGAGACGCCATTGCAGGTGATTCTCTGGCTACGACCGGATATCATAGAATCATAGAAAGTTACAGCACAGAAGGAGGCCATTTCAGCCCATCGTGTCCACACCAGCCAACAAAGAGCTCTCCAGCCTAATCCCACTTCCCAGCTCTTGGTCCGTAGCCCTGCAGGTTAGAGCATCCCAAGTGCACATCCAAGTACTTTTTAAATGTGGTTAGGGTTCCTGCCTCTACCTCCCTTTCAGGCAGTGAGTTCCAGACCCCCACAACCCTCTGGGTGAAGAAATTTCCCCTCAAATCTCCTCTAAACCTTCCACCAATTACTTTAAATCTGTGCCCCCCTGGTTTTTGACCCCTCTGCTAAGGGAAATAGGTCCTTTCTATCCACTTTATTGATGCCCCTCATAATTTTATACACCTCAATAAGGTCTCCCCTCAGCCTCCTCTGTTCCAAGGAAAACAGACCCAGCCTATCCAGTCTTTCCTCATAGCTAAGATTCTCTACTCCCAGCAACATCCTTGTAAATCTCCTCTGTACCCTCTCTAGTGCAATCAATCTTTCCTGTAATGTGGTGACCAGAACTGCACGCAGTACACTAGCTGAGGCCTAACTAGTGTTTTATACAGTTGAAGCATAACCCCCCTGCTCTTGTATTCTATGCCACGGCTATTAAAGGCAAGCATTCCAAATGCCTTCTTAATCACCTTATCTACCTGGCCTGCTACCTTCAGAGATCTGTGGACATGCACTCCAAGATCCCTTTGTTCCTCTACACTACTCAGTGTCCTACCATTTAATGTGTATTCACCTTTCCTTGTTAGCCCTCCCCAAATGCATTACCTCACACTTCTCCGGATTGAATTCCATTTGCCACTGATCTGCCCACCTGACCAATTTATTGATATCTTCCTGCAGTCTACGGCTTCCTTCTTCAGTATCAACCACACAGCCGATTTTAGTATAATCTGCAAACTTCTTAATCATACCCCCTATATTCAAGTCTAGATCATTGATATATACCACAAAAAGCAAGGGACCTAGTACTGAGCCCTGCGGAACCCCACTGGAAACAGCCTTCCAGTCACAAAAACACCCATCAACCATTACCCTCTGCTTCCTGTCTCCGAGCCAGTTTTGAATCCAACACTTTGCCCTGGATTCCATGGGCTTTTAACTTCATGACCAGTCTGCCATGTGGAACCTTATCAAAAGCCTTGCTAAAGTCCATATAAACTACATCAAACGCACTACCCTCATCTACCCTCATTGTTACCTCATCAAAAAATTCAATCAAGTTTGTCAGACACGACCTTCCCTTAACAAATCCATGCTAACTATACTTGATTAATCCGTGTCTTTCTAAATGATGATTTATCCTGTCCTTCAGAATTCTTTCCAATAATTTTCCCACCACCAAGGTTAGGCTGACTGGCCTGTAATTACTCAGTCTATCCTTTTCCCCCTTTTTAAACAAGGGTATCACATTAGCAGTCCTCCAGTCCTCTGGCACCACACCTGAAGCCAGAGAGGATTGAAAAATGATGGTCAGGGCCTCTGCTATTTCCTCTTTTGCTTCGCTTAACAGCCTGGGATACATTTCAACCGGGCCTGGGGATTTATCCACTTTTAAAGCTGCTAAACCCCTTAATACCCCTTACAGATAAGAATGAAACCAGGCGAGGGCTGCACTATGGATGACAAAGAAGACCATGAGCTGCTCGCACTTGTTGTTGGAGGTGAGGGTGGAGGCAGGGGAGAGGGGTTTAAGAAGATGGTTTGTTGTGGAGAAGAGAAGCCGGGCATTATCTGTGCCATCCAGGATGATCCTGAAATAGTGAGCAGTTTTGGCCAAGGAGAGCAGGACCCGATAGTGCTTTATGTGGTCCAGTCAGGTCTGGTGATGAATGGCTAAACCAGTTATCCACCATAAATGTTCAAGTCTGCGTCCCTTGGACTTAAGGGAGCGGAAATGAGGGCCGTACTGGGAGAATGACCAGGGTGAGAGAAAGTAATGGTTTTAATGGGGCCAAGGGCATCGAAGATGGAGGTGAAGGTGTCGGTGAGCAGATCGGTAGCTGCAGAAATGTCGTGGTGAATGGAGGGCCAAAGACTAGACTTTTGGAAATTTGAAAGTGCAGTTGTAAGTGACTTGGCCGAGAGTTTTTTCCAGGGGCGGAACAGAAGGATGTTGGGTTGGGAGGGGGATGTGGGTGGAGAGTGATACAAGAAAGTGATCAGAGATGGCCTTATCTGTGATTGAGACAATGGGAGTAGAGAGGCCACGTGAGATGGCGAGGTCGTGGGGGTGGCCGTGAATATCAGTAGGGAAGTTTAAGGGAGGGTAGGAGGGCAGTGAACTCAGAGGAGAGAGCATGATGAGTTGAGATGGAGGTTGAAATCACCGAGGGTGAGAAGTCGCTCGCTGCAGAGGCTGAGGGAGGAAAGTAGTTAAGGTATCTTGGTGAGAAACTTGGCGTGGCACTTGGGTGGGCAGTAGAGAACAAGGATTTTAAATAAGAGGCGAGAGGGGTGGGACAAGGTGAGATGCTCAAAGGAGGAGAAGGTGCCAGAGGAGTAGGGGGACAGATCAAGGTGATGAGAGCTACACCGCTGGTGGAAGGTATAGCCAGGAGGGGAGGCTTCATTAAGGGGGAAGGTGCTGATACTGGGCTGAATGAATTTACAGCATGGAAATAGGCCAATGTAAAAAAATTATGTAGGCCACAGACTGCAGGCATTGCAAAAGTTTATTAAAGCTAGAGAGGCCAGTTTGTGGAATGTCAGAGCTCCCAGTCTATTCTAAACAGATAGAGGCTCAATTACCTTACCCTGTCCCATTTGCCAGATAGTCCTCATTTATTTTGAGTACATTAGGAGATGCCTCTTTTAACTTACACCAGAGCAGAGAGGAGAGAGAGAGCCAGTGTTACAACAGGTCTACTGGTGAATCACTGACCAGGGAGAAGGCAGCGTCACAGCCCCTGCCCGTGGCTAGGAACAGAGAGAGAAAGGACAAAGGGACATGTCTACAGTAATGTTTTACACAGGAGACTGTGACGGGTAAGTCTGGGGCCTGGAGCTAGAAGCTAAGATGCAGGAAGTCAGCTTTTGCGGTTAGAAATTGTCCCGAAAGAAAAGTAAGACCAAAAAACCAAGTGAGTCGATCTATGAAAGGACAGGGCACTAGGTTTATTACGTTCCCCCCCATGTTTTCAAGGTGAGATTGAGCTAAGTAAGTGTAATTTGTTTTGACTGTTACTCTACATGTTCACTTGCTGTGAAATAAAGTAGATTAATGATTCGAATCTGGCCTCATTTCACCAAATGTTTCTCAGTCTGCCTTCAAAAAGTGCGAATGAGGGCACGTGTGAAAGACACAATATCCAGTTCAAGGTTATCTCAAGGTTACACCCCTGTGTTATGCTATCATATTCCCTATGTTGCAATGGTGACTACGCTGCAAAAGTACTTTATTGGCTGTGAAGCGCTTTGGGACGTCCTGAGGTCATGGAAGGTGCTATTTAAATGCAAGATCTTTCCTTTTTCCTTTATATTGGGCAGCACAGGCACGCACGATGCTCAGACCGCTTATGGGAGTGGCCAGCACCACCCGAAAGAATATCAAAGACAGCACAAAACGTGTAACAATCAAATAGCCTCGTAAACTTGTCATTTCAACAGGTTTATCCAAGTCCTTTTGAAAATCTTTTGCTGCATCCTCTGTCTCTTCTATTTTCCTTTGTTGTCAAAGAAAATTTGACCAGTTTATATAGTCATTTATATATTTAGATTAAAGACAGTAAGAGGACAAGTACTAACTCCTGTGGAACTCCATTCAACACCCCTCCTCAGTCTGACCCAACACCTCTCTGTTTTTTATTTTTAACCAGTTTTTAACCAGTTTCTCATTGAATCTCATGCTCGATCCTGGCTTCCTATGGGTTTTAGTTTAATTGAACTGTCACGTTTTGGGGTTTTTATGCAAGATATTTCCTGAGGCTGAACATCACTGGTCACTCCCGTAAGCAGATCTCACGTCCCCTATGATGCAGAGGGCACTTTCTCTGCCCAGTATGTGGGTAACTGATAGTGAGACCCAGGAATGACGATGGAACTTCATTACGCTGAACACCAGCTACTGGAACGTATCACATGCCACAATGTGATTCTGTTCGCCTCAAAAGGTGGACTGAATATAAACACAGACCCAATTTTGGACCAGTTAAGGATTTTATTTATGTAAGATAAATAAATAGTAAACAGTAAAACAGAGTGAGATATATATTTCTCTGCCATCCTGATATGTAAAACAACAAATATGCAATTTACTTTCTTTCCAAACCTAGTTATTAAACAGATGTCTACTTACTATAGCCTCAATCCAGTCAAACTCCCTGGTTTACCAGCACTGACTTTCAAAACACATAGGGGGAAAAATTCGGTTGCTTTGTGCCTCCCATTAGTGCCCTAAGAGGGCGCTAACGGAGCGCAAAGCAACTAGCGCCCAGGCACGGTGCCGCCAACGCCTCCCGCGAAATTCAGCTTTCGGTAGAACTCTGCTTCCCTTGGGGCGCTACCACTCAATTTCCGTCACGGGGGTGTTAATTTTTCTGGGGCACTAAAAGTAGCGCCCCGGCGAAGTTAGCGCCCCAAAGGGGGCGCGACTCAATTTTTTGCCCATAGCTCTGTCGCGATTGGCTGTGGGACTGCAACTGATTCTTCGGTAAATAGGCTTCTCACGGAAATAAAATCCGGCCTTCTTTGAAGTACGCAGACGCAAAGGCAAAAGATGGTTGGATCGCTCATAATTACCTCAGATCAGCAGCCATTTACAGGTCATCAATTGCTTGGAATATGAAGGCTGGGGTCTTACTGTAGCCTGACTGTCTGTGTGCCATGTTGGGCGAATTGAATAGGAAGGCACCTCAAGAGGCAAAAGCAAAACACTGTGGATGCTGGAAATGTGAAATAAGAGCAGAAAATGCTGGAAATACTCCGCAGGTCAGGCAGCATCTGCGAAGAGGGAAACAGAGTTAACGGTTCAGGTCGATGACCTTTCGTCAGAACTGAGAGGCAAGGTGTCTCAAACTGTTGCTGAGGAACACAGTAGGAAACCTTTGACAATGGCAAGACTGTGGCCTAGAAATTCACTAGCCTTAGCGCCGCTTTTGAGGCGCTAGAGGGACTAGCGCCAGAGTTATGGCCAGTTGAAAAATTCCCTGGGGCCCTAAAGCGGCGTTGCACCGGTAGCGCTGCGCCGGCACCGATGACGTCATCGGTGTGCGCAGCGTCCCGGTTGCCATGCCGACGGGCCCCAGCGCCGAAATTCAGTTGCGGCCGCCTCGCCCGTGGCAGCCGCAACTAAGACTCTGGCAACTGAGTCTTACACAAGTTAGCGCCGGCGCATTAAGGTCGCGCGGCGGCCAGCCGCTTTCCCGCCGGCCGCCTGCCCGCACCTCCCTCCCCGGACTCCTCCACCCCCCCCCCCGCGGAACAGATGCGTCTGGCCTGCAAGCCCGGCACTTGTCCGAGGTGCCGGGCTCATTTTTGAAAAAAACAAACGGCCAGCGATCGGGTGAAGGCAGCGCCTCCTTAACAGGAGGAGGAGGCCTGCACTTCCCCAGCCTGCCGCACCGCATCGGGTGCCGCAGCGCCGGATTAGCGCCGCAATTCGGCACTCAGCGCCCATTGGGAGGCACTCACGCCCGCCAGTAGCGCCGGCAGCCGTCTGGGCGCGGCGCTACTGAATTTTTGGCGCGCGCAAGGGAATTAGCGCCGGCGCTAAATTTCCAGCACTAAAGCCCTGGCGCGGCGTCAACTCAATTTCTAGGCCTGTTTATCTCATCACCTTATTTTTTGTGATAACTGCAACTGAATGCCTCACATCCAGTCGACATTAGCATATGAGAACACACTTGTTGATGGGACCACCATCCTGATGCATATTGGCTCAAATATTGCGGCCGGCGGCGTAGGGTACACTGCCGACCTACGAAAAGATTACGAACCTACCTAGTGCGAGGCCCAGAATGGAGACTTGCTCTTCGGCGCTGCAGAGTTCTGCGCAGTGTATGACATCACGGAGGCCAGGAGTGCAGTGTAGAGCCTCTGCGTAAGGGACGAGCTGTCAAAATCAAGTCACGCCCACAGAAACGTCATTCAGTCTCTTCCATTGAAATTACATTTTAAAAACTCCTAAAAACTTTTAATTAAACTGGACTTATTTCATTTATCAGAATTTTGTTTTACTTTTTTCTTCCAAACTCACAATTTATTAGTCCCTATGTATACAACTTCCTGTTTTGATAGTCAGTAAAGGTCTAACAACGTTTTATATCTCCTACAAGTAATGTTGCTGAACTTCAGAAAGAGATTCCCTGCCATAAAATCAATGATAATTTTCAGGATTAAACTATATTATTCAGACCTCATTTAGATTAAATTTATTTTCCTTGTTATAGATGCAATGGCCCTGAAATTAGGATCGGGTGCTTGCCGCGCGTGCAAGCCCCCGATGTGCACTCACCCTGCGCTCCGACATCTGAAGCCTGGGCCTGCTTGCACTTCCTGTCACAGGCCCGGTTCAGATGTCGGCGCGATGTGCTTACCTGATCCAGTGCGATGTGCCGGCTGGGATCAGGTGAGCACTCTGCAGCCAATCAGGGGAGGGGAAACTCATTCATGAGTTTGATAGTAAAGACTGTCAAACTCATGAAAAGCACGGGTGCCCAAAAGACTACTTTAACTTTAATTAAAAATTTAAAAAACATCCCAATAATTAAATAAACTATAAATAACTTTTAAAAACTATTTAAAACAATTAATAAAATTTTTGAAAAAAATAATTTTTTACGAAATCGGGTCTAAAAATAAACTTACCTTACTGTAAAGCCCTTAAAAACAATGAAGCTGTGGAAAAATTGTCATAATTTTAAATAATAGACCACTTACCTGCAAGAATCCACTCCTTACACCTTTTTTCATTTCTAAAAAGTTCAGTCCCTTGCACACGCGCAAACCTGTCAAAAAGAAGGAAGTTCAACGCGTGCGCGCAGAGTCCTGTGCGCACGCGTTGGACCTCTTAACCCCTTGATTCGATGGAGAGGAAATGTCGGTTTCCCGCGCATGCGCTGTGCATGCTGAAATCCGACACTTCCAACGGGCCCACGCGTGAGTACACCGTCCGTACTCACACGTTGGGACCGGAATTACTGGCCTATTTATATTGTTTATGTTCTTCATTTTTTGAGTTGACAGGACAGGATTGGTCACTGAAATCTGATCGATGTTCACTTTATTTAACTTTCTTATTCAATTTCCCAAGTAACTAAAATGAAACTCGACCGACAAAAACAGTTTCCTCCACCAAAAACAGACTCCGACACCTGCTTTCACTAACAGTAAGAAAAACGTCCGTAATTGCTGGGCAGTTGGTGGGCAAACAGCCCAACCCTGTGTCATCAATTGGGATTTCCAAGGATCTCCTGTCAAGGTGTAACTTGACAGATCGCAAGTTCGAGTTTTAGCAGAAATCCCGAACCTGCGGTATATTTCAAAGGTGGTATGACTCTCAGAGTCTACCGTCATACCCACTGCAAAATCTGGGCCATTAGTTGATCTCTGTCTGCCATAATGTAATATATATTTTTGGATCTATGCTCACAGTAAACCACAAATAACTCCACGTGTGCTGTTTCTAGTAACAAGACTGTACAAAATAACAAATTTCAGCATAGACAAAAAGTACATTGTGCTTTGTCAGCAGTCTTCTGAAAGTCCAAACAAAATATATCATAGAGTCCCATGATCTACTTTGTTTATAACATCCTCAAAGGAGTCAAAGAAGTTTGTCATGATCAAGAAAATATGTTTTGGGAACCAGCACATCATGCAATCGTGTTCCAGTCAGGAGTTGAGAAAGGACAGCCCAGACACAGTGCTCCAGTATTACAGAGAATGGGTCACCTGCCAAATAAAGGTTCTATCACTGAGTGGGTATGGGAAAGTCAAAGCACTGAAACTATTGTCAATGGAAAATAGAGTCAATCTTACTCAGGGATACCCAACAACATTATATAGGCCTGACGTAAGAAAACTACTAGGCACTTGGTCTAAGCGTTAAACAAAGCTTAAATCAACTGTTTTACAACATGGAGGTCTAGTTGTGTCCTTCACTAGTTCCTGTTAAGAATGTTCTGTGCAAGCTGGGCCCATGCCCGAGTATTTATACTCTCCCTGGACAGCGCCACCTGTAGGCTGCTCAGTATCATTTCATAAGTCTTTCTTTCATGAATGACTGATTCATGTCAGTGCCTTTAATGTAATAAAATTAACGTAACTTCCAATTGAACAATACCTTTCAGCCAATGTCCCAAACTCCTCCATCACCATCCCTGGGTATGTCCTGTCCCACCGGCAGGACAGACCCACCAGGGGTGGCGGCACAGTGGTACACAGTCGGGAAGGAGTGGCCCTGGGAGTCCTCGACATTGACTCCGGACCCCATGAAGTCTCATGGCTTCAGGTCAAGCATGGGCAAGGAAATCTCCTGCTGATTACCACCTACCGCCCTCCCTCAGCTGTTGAATCAGTACTCCTCCATGTTGAACACCACTTGGAAGAAGCACTGAAAGTAGCAAGGGCACAGAATGTACTCTGGGTGGGGGACTTCAATGACTATCACCAAGAGTGGCTCGGTAGCACCACTACTGACCGAGCTGGCCGAGTCCTGAAGGACATAGCAGCCAGTCTGGGTCTGCGACAGGTAGTGAGAGAACCAACACGAGGGAAAACCTACTTCACCTCGTCCTCACCAATCTACCTGTCGTAGATGCATCTGTTCATGACAGCATTGGTAGCAGTGACCACCGCACAGTCATTGTGGAGACAAAGTCCCATCTTCACATTGAGGACACCCTCCATCGTGTTGTGTGGCACTACCACTGTGCTAATGGGATAGATTCAGAACAGATCTAGCAGCTCAAAACTGGGCATCCATGAGGTGCTGTGGGCCATCAGCAGCCAGTATTCCACTACAATCTGTAACCTCATGGCCCGGCATATCCCTCACTCTACCATTACCATCAAGCCAGGGGACCAACCCTTGTTCAATAAGGAGTGTAGAAGAACATGGCAGGAGCAGCACCAGGCATAGCTAAAAATGAGGTACCAACCTGGGGAAGCTGCAACACAGGACTACATGCATGCTAAAAAGCAGAAGCAACATGCTATAGACAGGGCTAAGCGATCCCACAATCAACGGATCAGATCAAAGCTCTGCAATCCTGCCACATCCAGTCGTGAATGGTGGTGGGCCATTAAACAACTAACTGGAGGAGGAGGCTCCATGAATATCCCCATCCTCAATGATGGCGGAGCCCAGCATGTGAGTGCAAAAGACAAGGCTGAAACGTTTGCAATCAACTTCAGCCAGAAGTGCCGAGTGGATGATCCATATCGGCCTCCTCCTGAGGTCCCCACCATCACAAAAGCCAGTCTCCAGCCAATTCGATTCACTCCACGAGATATCAAGAAACGGCTGAGTGCACTGGATACAGCAAAGGCTGTGGGCCCCGACAACATCCCGGCTGTTGTGCTGAAGACCTAACTCCAGAACTAGCCGTGCCTCTAGCCAAGCTGTTCCAGTACAGCTACAACACTGGCATCTATCCGACAATGTGGAAAACTGCCCAGGTATGTCCTGTCCACAAAAAGCAGGACAAATCCAATGAGGTAAGAGTGACTGCCCTTGACATCAAGGCAGCATTTGACTGAATGTGGCATCAAGGAGCCTGAGTAAATCTGAAGTCAATGGGAATCAGGGGGAAAACATTCCACTGGCTGGAGTCATACCTAGCACAAAGGAAGATGGTTGTGGTGGTTGGAGGTCAATCATCACAGCCCCAGGAGTTCCTCAGGGCAGTGTCCTAGGTCCAACCATCTTCAGCTGCTTCATCAATGACCTTCCATCCAACATAAGGTCAGAAATGGGGATGTTCGCTGATGACTGCACAATGTTCAGTGCCATTCGCAACTCCTCAGATAATGAAGCAGTCCATAGTGGCATGCAACAAGACCTGGACGACGTTCAGGCTTGGGCTGATAAGTGGCAGGTAACATTCGCGCCACACAAGTGCCAGGCAATGACTATCTCCAACAAGCGAGAGTCTAACCACCTCCCCATGACATTCAGCGGCATTACCATCGCCGAATCCCCCACTATCAACATCCACGGGGTCACCATTGACCACAAACTTAACTGGACCAACCATGTAAATACTGTGGCAACAAGAGCAGGTCAGACGCTGGGTATTCTGTGGCGAGTCTTCCCAAAGCCTTTCCACCATCTACAAGGCACAAGTGAGGAGTGTGATGGAATACTCTCCACTTGCCTGGATGAGTGGAGCTCCAACAACACTCAAGAAGCTCGACACCATCCAGGACAAAGCAGCCCGCTTGATTGGCATCCCTTCCACCACCTTAAACATTCACTCCCTCCACCACCAGCGTACTGTGGCTGCAGTGTGTACCATCTACAAGATGCACTGCAGCAACTTGCCAAGGCTTCTTCGGTAGCACCTCCCAAACCCGCGACCTCTTCCATCTAGAAGGACAAGGGCAGCAGGCGCATGGGAACATCACCACCTCCAAGTTCCCCTCCAAGTCACACATCATCCTGACTTGGAAGTATATTGCCATTCCTTCATCGTCGCTGGGTCAAAATCCTGGAACTCTCTCCCTAACAGCACTGTGGGAGTACCTTCACCACATGGACTGCAGCGGTTCAAGAAGGCGGCTCACCACCACCTTTTCGAGGGCAATTCGGGATGGGCAATAAATGCTGGCCTTGCCAGCGATGCCCACATCCCACTGACGAATAAAAAAATATATAGATAAGTGTGAGACGGTGCATTTTGGTAGGAAGAATAAGGAGGTCACATACTGCCTGGAAAATAAAAGAGGTAGAGGTGCAGAGGGACCTGAGGGTACAGATACACAAATCACTAAAAGTAGCAACGCAGGTTAATAAGGCCATAAAAAAAAGCAAAGCACTGGGGTTCATTTCTAGAGGGATGGAACTGAAAAGCGAAGAAGTTGTGTTAAACTTGTACAGAACCTTGATTAGACCACATTTGGAGTACTGTGAACAGTTCTGGTCTCCATATTATAAAAAGGTTATAGAGGCACTGGATAAGATGCAAAAAAGATTTACTGGAATGATACTAGAACTGAGAGGTTAGAAGATTGAACAGGTTGGGGCTCTTTTCTCTAGAAAGAGAAGATTGAGGGGTGTCCCGATAGAGGTCTTATAGGTTATGACAGGGTTTGATAGGGTAGACGAAGAGATGATGTAACCCCTGCGGGTGAGATCAGAACTAGGGGCCATAAATATAACACAGTCGCTAATAAATCCAATAGGGAATTCAGGAGAAACTAATTTAGCTAGAGAGTGGTTAGAATGTGGAACTCGCTACCACAGGGAGTGGTTGAGGTCAGTAGTGTAGATGCATTCAAGGGGAAGCTGGATGAGCACATGAGGGAGAAAGGAATAGAGGGATGTGTTGATGGGTGAGATGAAGAGGGACGGGAGGAGGCTCATGTGGAGCATAAACACCATCATGGAGCTGTTGGGCCGAATGGCCTGTTTCTGTGCTGTAAATGCTGTGTAATTCTATGACAAATGTCAAATATGCTTAATAAGAGCATTTGAAACAAAATTTGAGCCAAAGAAGGAGAAATTAGGACAGATGACCAAAAGCTTGGTCAAAGAGGTGGGCTTAAAGGAGTGTCCTAAAGGAGGAGAGAGAGATAGAGAGTAATAGCGGGGGGGGGGGGGGGATTTCAGAGTTAGGGATGAGACAGCTGAAGGCATGACTACCAATGGTGGGGTGAAGGAAGTGGGGAATGCACAAGAGGCCCAAGTTGGAGGAATCCCGACTTCTTGAAAAGATGGGCACGAATTTGGGAGACAACAACATGTTCAATTACTTTTATTGCTGGAGGAGATTACAGAGATAGGGAGATGCGAGGCCATGGAGGGATTTGAAAACAAGGATAAGAATTTTAAAATCGAGGCTTTGGTGGATGGGAGCCAATGTAGGCCAGTGTGCACAGGGGTGATGGGTGAACGGGACTTGATGCGAGTTAGGACACGGGGCAGTGAGCACAGGGGGTGATGGGTGAAAGGGACTTGGTGCGAGTTAGGACACGGGGCAGTGAGCACAGAGGGTGATGGGTGAAAGGGACTTGATGCGAGTTAGGACACGGGGCAGTGAGCACAGGGGGTGATGTGTGAACGGGACTGGGTGTGAGTTAGGACACGGGGCAGTGAGCACAGGGGTGATGGGTGAACGGGACTTGGTGCGAGTTAGGACACGGGGCAGTGAGCACAGGGGTGATGGGTGAACGGGACTGGGTGCGAGTTAGGACACGGGGCAGTGAGCACAGGGGGTGATGGGTGAACGGGACTTGGTGCGAGTTAGGACACGGGGCAGTGAGCACAGGGGGTGATGGGTGAAAGGGACTTGGTGCGAGTTAGGACACGGGGCAGTGAGCACAGAGGGTGATGGGTGAAAGGGACTTGATGCGAGTTAGGACACGGGGCAGTGAGCACAGGGGGTGATGTGTGAACGGGACTGGGTGTGAGTTAGGACACGGGGCAGTGAGCACAGGGGTGATGGGTGAACGGGACTTGGTGCGAGTTAGGACACGGGGCAGTGAGCACAGGGGTGATGGGTGAACGGGACTGGGTGCGAGTTAGGACACGGGGCAGTGAGCACAGAGGGTGATGGGTGAAAGGGACTTGGTGCGAGTTAGGACACGGGCCAGTGTGCACAGGGGTGATGGGTGAGCGGGACTCGGTGCGAGTTAGGACACGGGGCAGTGAGCACAGGGGGTGATGGGTGAACGGGACTGGGTGTGAGTTAGGACACGGGGCAGTGAGCACAGGGGGTGATGGGCGAACGGGACTGGGTGTGAGTTAGGACACGGGGCAGTGAGCACAGGGGTGATGGGTGAACGGGACTTGGTGCGAGTTAGGACACGGGGCAGTGAGCACAGGGGGTGATGGGTGAACGGGACTGGGTGTGAGTTAGGACACGGGGCAGTGAGCACAGGGGGTGATGGGTGAACGGGACTGGGTGTGAGTTAGGACACGGGGCAGTGAGCACAGGGGGTGATGGGTGAACGGGACTTGGTGCGAGTTAGGACACGGGGCAGTGAGCACAGGGGGTGATGGGTGAAAGGGACTTGGTGCGAGTTAGGACACGGGGCAGTGAGCACAGAGGGTGATGGGTGAAAGGGACTTGATGCGAGTTAGGACACGGGGCAGTGAGCACAGGGGGTGATGTGTGAACGGGACTGGGTGTGAGTTAGGACACGGGGCAGTGAGCACAGGGGTGATGGGTGAACGGGACTTGGTGCGAGTTAGGACACGGGGCAGTGAGCACAGGGGTGATGGGTGAACGGGACTGGGTGCGAGTTAGGACACGGGGCAGTGAGCACAGAGGGTGATGGGTGAAAGGGACTTGGTGCGAGTTAGGACACGGGCCAGTGTGCACAGGGGTGATGGGTGAGCGGGACTCGGTGCGAGTTAGGACACGGGGCAGTGAGCACAGGGGGTGATGGGTGAACGGGACTGGGTGCGAGTTAGGACACGGGGCAGTGAGCACAGGGGCCGATGGGTGAACGGGACTTGGTGCGAGTTAGGACACGGGGCAGTGAGCACAGGGGCGATGGGTGAATGGGACTGGGTGTGAGTTAGGACACGGGGCAGTGAGCACAGGGGCGATGGGTGAATGGGACGGGGTGTGAGTTAGACACGGGGCAGTGAGCACAGGGGGCGATGGGTGAACGGGACTGGGTGTGAGTTAGGACACGGGGCAGTGAGCACAGGGGGTGATGGGTGAATGGGACTGGGTGTGAGTTAGGACACGGGGCAGCGAGCACAGGGGGTGATGGGTGAACGGGACTGGGTGTGAGTTAGGACACGGGGCAGTGAGCACAGGGGGTGATGGGTGAACGGGACTGGGTGTGAGTTAGGACACGGGGCAGTGAGCACAGGGGGTGATGGGTGAACGGGACTGGGTGTGAGTTAGGACACGGGGCAGTGAGCACAGGGGGTGATGGGTGAACGGGACTTGGTGCGAGTTAGATACATAGAGATAGGAACAGGAGTAGGCCATTCGGCCCTTCGAGCCTGCTCCGCCATTCAATGAGATCATGGCTGATCTTCGTCTGAGATCATAGCTGATCTTACCAGTTCAGTACCCCGTCCCCGCCTTTTCTCCGTAACCCTTAATCCCCTTAGCCTTCAGAAATATATCCAATTCTCTCTTGAAAATATTTATTGAATTAGCCTTCACAGCCCTCTGTGGCAGGGAATTCCACAGGCTCACCACTCTTTGAGTGAAGAAATTCTTCCTCATCTCTGTTTTAAATGATTTGCCCGCTATTTTTAGACTGTGGCCCCTGGTTCTGTGCTCCCCGGCCATTGGAAACATTCTCTCTGAATTCAGCCTGTCCAGGCCTGCCATAATTTTATATGTTTCGATGAGATCCCCTCTCAATCTTCTAAACTCCAGTGAGTACAAGCCCAAACTATTTAATCTCTCTTCGTAGGTCATTCCCGCCATTCCAGGTATCAGCCTGGTGAATCGCCGTTGCACTCTTTCCATGGCAAGAACATCCTTCCGCAGATGGGGCGACCAAAACTGTACACAATACTCCAGATGCGGTCTCACCAGCACCTTGTACAGCTGTAGTAAGGTATCCCTATTCCTATACTCGAACCCCCTTGATATGAAGGCCAACATACCATTTGCCTTCTTAATCGCCTGTTGCACCTGCATGCTCTCCTTCAGTGACTGGTGCACAAGAACACCCAGGTCCCTCTGCACTTCCCCATCTCCCAATCTATTGCCATTTAGATAATAATCTACCCTCCTGTTTTTACCCCCAAAGTGGATAACCTCGCATTTATCCACATTATAGTGCATCTGCCACGTATCCGCCCATTCCCCCAACCTGTCCAAATCACACTGTAGCCTCCTGACATCCTCATCAGAGCCCACCCCTCCTCCTAGTTTAGTGTCGTCAGCGAATTTGGAAATATTGCATCCAATTCCCTGATCCAGATCATTTATATATATTGTGAACAGCTGGGGTCCCAGGACAGATCCTTGCGGCACCCCGCTGGTCACTGCCTGCCACTCCGAAAACGAGCCGTTTATTCCAACTCTCTGTTTTCTATCCGCCAGCCAGTTCTCTATCCACGTTAATACTTTGCCCCCAATCCCATGAGCCTTAATTTTGCATGATAATCTTTTGTGTGGAACCTTATCGAAGGCTTTCTGGAAGTCAAGGTACACCACATCCACTGGCTCTCCCCCATCTATTCTACCAGTTACCTCCTCAAAAAATTCCAGCAGATTAGTCAAACACGATTTACCCTTTGTAAATCCATGTTGACTCTGTCCGATCCTTTCCCCATTTGTCAAGTGCTCCGCTATTTTATCCTTAATAATGGACTCTAGCATTTTGCCCACAACCGAGGTAAGGCTTACTGGTCTATAATTCCCTGCTTTCTCTCTACCCCCCTTTTTAAATATTGGGGTAACATTAGCTACCCTCCAATCCACGGGTACTGTTCCCGAGTCAATGGAGTTCCGGAAGATGATCCTTAGAGCATCTGCTATCTCCAGGGCCACCTCCTTAAGTACCCTAGGATGTAGTTTATCAGGCCCTGGGGATTTGTCGGCCTTCAGTCCCCTCAACTTACCCAACACCATATCCCTAGAGATACTAATTTCTGTCAGCTCCTCCCTCTCATTAGTCCCTATGTTTGCCGATATTCCTGGGAGGTTATTTGTGTCCTCCTTTGTGAATACAGAACCAAAGTATGAGTTTAATTGGTCTGCCATTTCCTTATTCTCCATTATATATTCTCCCGAATCGGACTGCAAGGGACCGACTTGGGATTTTACCAGTCTTTTCCTCCTGATATACCGATAAAAGCTTTTGCAGTCTGTCTTTATGTTTGCTGCAAGTTTACTTTCGTATTCTATTTTCCCCTTCCTGATTAATCCCTTTGTCCTCTTTTGCTGTATCCTGTACTGCCCCCAATCTTCCGGTCTGGTGCTTTTTTTTGCCAGTAGATATGCCCTTTTTTTTGATTTTATGCTGTCCCTAATTTCCCTCGTTATCCACGGTTGAGTCACCTTTTTAGGTTTATTTTTATGCCAAACCGGTATAAACATGTTCTGGAATTCTTCCATTCTATCTTTGAATGCTTGCCATTGTCTATCCACTGTCAATCCCCCCAGAAACACCACCCAATCAATCTTACCCAATTCCCGTCTCATACCCTCGTAATTCCCTTTATTTAAGTTCTGGACCTTAGTCTCTGATTCAATTTCCTCACTCTCCATCTCGACTGAGAGCTCGATCATATTATGATCGCTCTGACCCAAGGGGCCTCGTACAAGAAGATTGCTGATAAGTCCCTTCTCATTGCACAATACCCAGTCTAAAATGGCCTGATCTCGAGTCGGCTCCTCGACATATTGGTCCAGATAACCGTCCCGAAAACATTCCAGGAATTCCTCCTCCTCAGAATTTTTACTAATTTGGGTAGTCCAATCAATATGTAAATTAAAGTCACCCATGATGACAGCTGTGCTCTTATCGCACGCTTCTCTAATTTCCCTTTTTATGCCTTCCCTCACCTCCATATTACTATTTGGAGGCCTATATATCACACCCACTAACGTTTTCCTCCCCTTGCTATTTCTCATTTCTACCCATACAGATTCCGTTTCATCCGAGTTAATATCCTTCCTTTCCATTGCATTAATCCCCTCCTTTACCAGCAATGCTACCCCACCTCCCCTACCTTTTTGCCGATCCTTCCTAAATATTGTATATCCCTGGATGTTAAGTTCCCAGCCTTGCCCACCCTGCAGCCACGTTTCTGTAATCCCAATCAAATCATACTTGTTTACCTCTATTTCCACAACTAATTCATCCACCTTGTTCCTAATGCTTCTAGCATTAAGATACAAAGCCTTCAGGCTTGCTTTTTTCACACTCTCATTATGAATTAGTTTGGCCCTTTGTGTTTCTCTCCTTTGCTTATTGCTTCTCACCTTTCTACCATCTATTTCTGACTTCATATGACTTCCCTCTTTTCCACTACCTAGGTTCCCATCCCCCTGCCAAATTAGTTTAAATCCTCCCGAACCGCCCTAGAACCGCCCTAGGACACGGGGCAGTGAGCACAGGGGGTGATGGGTGAACTGGACTGGGTGCGAGTTAGGACACGGGGCAGTGAGCACAGGGGGTGATGGGTGAACGGGACTGGGTGTGAGTTAGGACACGGGGCAGTGAGCACAGGGGGTGATGGGTGAACGGGACTTGGTGCGAGTTAAGACACGGGGCAGTGAGCACAGGGGGTGATGGGTGAACGGGACTGGGTGTGAGTTAGGACACGAGGCAGTGAGCACAGGGGGTGATGGGTGAACGGGACTGGGTGTGAGTTAGGACACGGGGCAGTGAGCACAGGGGGTGATGGGTGAACGGGACTGGGTGTGAGTTAGGACACGGGGCAGTGAGCACAGGGGGTGATGGGTGAACGGGACTGGGTGTGAGTTAGGACACGGGGCAGTGAGCACAGGGGGTGATGGGTGAACGGGACTTGGTGCGAGTTAGGACACGGGGCAGTGAGCACAGGGGGTGATGGGTGAACGGGACTTGGTGCGAGTTAGGACACGGGGCAGTGAGCACAGGGGTGATGGGTGAACGGGACGGTGCGAGTTAGGACACGGGGCAGTGAGCACAGGGGCGATGGGTGAACGGGACTGGGTGTGAGTTAGGACACGGGGCAGTGAGCACAGGGGGTGATGGGTGAACGGGACTGGGTGTGAGTTAGGACACGGGGCAGTGAGCACAGGGAGTGATGGGTGAACGGGACTGGGTGTGAGTTAGGACACGGGGCAGTGAGCACAGGGGAGATGGGTGAACAGGACTGGGTGTGAGTTAGGACACGGGGCAGTGAGCACAGGGGCGATGGGTGAACGGGACTGGGTGTGAGTTAGGACACGGGGCAGCAGAGTTTTGGATGAGCTCAAGTTTATGGAGGGTGGGAGGTGGGAGGCCGACCAGGAAAGCGTTGGAATAGTCGAGTCGGAGGTAGCAAAATCATGGATGAGGGTTTCAGCAGCCTATAGGCTGAGGCAAGGGCGGAGACAGGTGATATTACAGAGATGGAAGTCGGTGGTCTTTGTGAGGGTGAGGATATAGTCGGAAGCTCAGCTCTGGGTCAAATAGGACACTAAAGTTGTGAACTAGGAACATAAGAACAGGAGTTGGCCATTTAGCCCCTCGAGCCTGTTCCGCCATTCAATATGATCATGCCTGATCCGTGACCTAACTCCATGTACCCGCCTTTGGCCCATATCCCTTAATACCTTTGGTTAACAGAAATATATCAATCTCAGATTTAAAATTAACAATGGACCCAGCATCTAAACTTCTCCTACCCTTTGCGTGTAGAAGTGTTTCTGTACCTGTCCATGACATTTTAAGGATATACTGTATGTACATGGACCCCTAAGTCTCTTTGAACCTTTACTGTTTCTAGCTTTTCACCATTTAGGAAGTACTCTGTTCTATCCTTTCTAAGTCCAAAGTGGGAAGTGGATGACCTCATTTGCCGACATTGAAATCCATTTGCCACAGTTTCGCCCGTTCACTTAATCTATCAATATCTCGGTAATTTTATGCTTCCTCGACATTGCTCACAATGCCACTTATCTTTGTGTCATCGCAAACTTGGATATGTGGCTCTCTATCGCATCATCGAAGTTGTTAATAAATACGGTGAATGGTTGAGGCTCCAACACAGATCCCTGCGGGACACCACTAGTCACATCCTACCAATTAGAGTACCTGCCCATTATCCCCACTCTCTGTCTCCTGTCGCTCAGCCAATTTCCTAACCAGGTCAATGATTTACCTTCAATTCCATGAGCGTCAGCTTTAGCTAACCGTCTCTTATGAGAGACTTTATCGAATGCGTTCTGGAAGTCCATATAAATAACACTTGACATGAATCAGTCATTCATGAAAGAAAAACTTATGAAATAATACTGAGCGGCCTGCGGGTGGAGCTGTCCAGGGAGAGTATAAATACTCGGGCACGGGCCCAGCTTGCGCAGGACATTCTTAACAGGAACTAGTGAAGGACACAACTAGACCTCCATGTTGTAAAACAGTTGACTAAAGCTTTGTTTAACGCTTAGACCAAGTGCCTAGTAGTTTTCTTACGTCAACATCCATAGACATTACCCTGTCCACTAATTTAGTCAGCTCTTCAAAAAATCAATCAGATTTATTCAGGCATTACCCAATGTTCCCCGTAATTTTTTGTGGGATGTGCAACCCCTTTAACGGGGTGGATGGCCCATTCAAAAGACTGTGCATGCGCGTTTATTTTAATTTAAAATCTGGCTCACAGGCTGCGTGGGACCCCTGGAGCACGGTGCAGCCACGCAGCTTAAAGGGAGCACTGCATTACCTACCCTTTACATAAGAACATAATAAACGGGAGCAGGAGTCGGCCAATCGGCCTCTCGAGCCTGCTCCGCCATTCAATAAGATCATGGCTGATCCAATCTTGGCCTCAACACCGCTCTCTCCCCAGACCCCTCGACTCCCTTGTAGTTCAATGTCTGTCAATCTCCGCCTTGAATATATTCACTGACCCCGCCTCCACTGCTCTCTCGGGCAGAGAATTCCACAGATTCACGACCCTCAGAGAGAAGAAATTCCTCCTCATCTCCATCTTAAAAGGGCGACCCCTTATTCTGAAACTATGCCCCCTCGTTCTAGATTCCCCCACTAGGGGAAACATCCTCTCAGCATAAGAACATAAGAAATAGGAGCAGGAGTAGGCCAATCGGCCCCTCGAGCCTGCTCCGCCATTCAATAAGATCATGGCTGATCTGATCCTAACCGCCAATCCACTATCACAGAACCATCTCCTGAATCTAACAGAATTAGACACACGAAATAGGAGCAGGATCAGGCTACACGGCCCCTGGGCCCGCTCCGCTACCCACAGGGCCATGACCGATCCGAACCTAGACTCATGTCCAAATTCCTGCCCGCTCCCCGTAACCCTTAATTCCCTTTACTTCTAGGAAACTGTCTATTTCTGTTTTAAATTTATGTAATGATGTAGCTTCTACAGCTTTTTGGGGCAGCATATTCCATGGACCTACCATCCTCTGAGTGAAGTAGTTCCTCCTCATCTCAGTTTTGAAAGAGCAGCCCCTTATTCTAAGACTATGCCCCCTAGTTCTAGTTTCACCCATCACCGGGAACATCCTCCCCGCATCCACCCGATCCAACCCCTTCACAATCTTAAATGTTTCAATAAGATCGCCTCTCATTCTTCTGAACTCCAATGAGCAGAGTCCCAATCTACTCAACCTCTCCTCATACGTCCATCCCCTCATCCCCGGGATTGACCGAGTGAACCTTCTTTGTACTGACTCGAGAGCAAGTATGTCTTTTCTTAAGTATGGACACCAAAACTGTATGCAGTATTCCAGGTGCGGTCTCACCATTACCTTGTACAACTGAAGCAATACCTCCCTATTTTTATATTCTATCCCCCTAGCAATGAAAGCCAACATTCCATTGGCCTTCTTAATCACTTGCTGCACCTGCATACTAACCTTTTGAGTTTCGTGCACCAGGACCCCCAGATCCCTTTGTACTTCAGTACTTTCCAGTTTCTTGCCATTAAGATAATAACTTGCTCTACGATCTACCCTGTCAATCCCCCTCAGAATCTTATATGTTTCAATAAGATCACCTCTCATTCTTCTAAACTCCAATGAGTATAGGCCCGACCTGCTCAACTTTGTCATACGTCAACCCCTTCATCCCAGGAATCAACCCCGTGAACCTTCTCTGCACTGCCTCCAATGCAAGTATATCCTTCCTTAAATATGGAGACCAGAACTGTGCGCAGTCCTCCAGGTGCCCTGTAATGTTGCATCAAAACTTCCCTACTTTTATACTCCATACCCCTTGAAATAAAGGCCAAGATTTCATTAGGCTTCCTAATTACTTGCTGTACCTGCATGCTACCTTTTTGTGTTTCATGTACGAGGACCCCCAGATCCCTCTGTACCGCAGCCTTTTGTAGTCTCTCTCCATTTAAATAATAATTTGCTTTTTCATTCAGTCCTTCCAAAGTGGATAACCTCACATTTCCCGGATTATACTCCATCTGCCAAATTTTTACAAATCCTGTTCAGCCTCAGCCAGTGGGCAGGGAGAGGGGTGGCGTCGGTGGCCAGGGAGAGGGATGGCGTCGGTGGCTCAGAATCGGAGTTTGTTGGCCTCGATCTTCCCAATATTTAATTGGTGCAAATTTCTGCTCATCCAGAACTGGATGTCGGACAAGCAGTCTGACAATTTAGAGACCATGGAGGGGTCGAGAGAGGAGGTAGTGAGGTAGAGCTCGGTGTCGTCAGCATACATGTGGAAACTGACGCTGTGTTTTCAGATGATGTCGTCAAGGGGCAACATGTAGATGAGAAATAGGGGGGAGCCGAGGATAGATCCTTGGGGGACTCCAGAGGTAATGATGCAGGAGCGGGAAGAGAAGCCATTGCAGGAGATTGTCTGGCTACGATTAGATAGCTAAGAATGGAACCAGGCGAGTGCAGTCCCACCAAACTGGAACCCTCAGAGGCATCAGAGGAGGATGGAGTGTCAGAGACTGCAGAGAAGATGAGTAGTATAGGTTACCACGGTCACAGTCACCACCCCGCACCCTGGCCATCGCCCCAATCACCGCCATCGCCCCCAATCACCGCCATCGCCCCCAATCCCCGTCATCGCCCCCAATCACCGCCATCGCCCCCAATCACCACCATCGCCCCCAAACCCCGCCATCGCCCCAAACCCGCCATCGCTCCAATCCCCGCCATCGCCCCCAATCACCACCATCGCCCCAATCCCCGCCATCGCCCCCAATCCCCGCCATCGCCCCCAATCACCCCCATCGCCCCCAATCACCGCCATCGCCCCAATCACCGCCATCGCCCCAATCCCCGCCATCGCCCCAATCCCCGCCATCGCCCCCAATCACCACCATCGCCCCAATCCCCGCCATCGCCCCCAATCCCCTCCATCGCCCCCAATCACCCCCATCGCCCCCAATCACCCCCATCGCCCCCAATCACCGCCATCGCCCCAATCACCGCCATCGCCCCAATCCCCGCCATCGCCCCAATCCCCGCCATCGCCCCAATCCCCGCCATCGCCCCAATCCCCGCCATCGCCCCCAATCACCGCCATCGCCCCCAATCACCGCCATCGCCCCCAATCACCGCCATCACCGCCAATCCCCGCCATCGCCCCCAATCACCGCCATCGCCCCCAATCACCGCCATCGCCCCCAATCACCGCCATCGCCGCCAATCACCGCCATCGCCCCCAATCCCCACCATCGCCCCCAATCACCACCATCTCTCCATCTTCATCCATGCCTCTGTTACCTCTAAACTTGACTATTCCAACGCACTCCTGGTTGGCCTCCCAAATTCTACCCTACCTAAACATGAGGTCATCCAAAACTCGGCTGCTCGTGCCCTAACTCGCACCAAGCCCCGTTCACCCATCTCCCCTGTGCTCGCTGACCTACACTGGCTCCCGGTTAAGTAATGCCTCGATTTTAAAATTCTCATCCTTGTTTTCAAATCCCTCCATGGCCTCGCCCCTCCCTATCTCTCTAATCTCCTCCAGCCCCACAACCCCGCGATATCTGCGCTCCTCTAATTCTGCCCTCTTGAGCATCCTTGATTATAATCGCTCCACCACTGGTGGCCGTGCTGTTGCCTGGGCCCCAAGCTCTGGAATTCCCTCCCTAAACCTCTCCAACTCTCTCTCCTCCTTTAAGACGCTCCTTAAAACTTACCTCTTTGACCAAGCTTTTGGTCACCTGCCCTAATTTATCCTTATGTGACTCTGTGTCAAATTTGTTGTCTTATAACATTAAGGTGCTTTATAAATACAAGTTGTTGTTGTTGTGGGCGGGGCTGCGCGCTGACGCTAGGCTGTGGGCGGGGCTGCTCGCTGACGCTAGGCTGTGGGCGGGGCTGCGCGGTGACGCTAGGCTGTGGGCGGGGCTGCTCGCTGACGCTAGGCTGTGGGCGGGGCTGCGCGGTGACGCTAGGCTGTGGGCGGGGCTGCGCGCTGAAACTGGGCTGTGGGCGGGGCTGCGCGCTGATGCTGGTCTGTGGGCGGGGCTGCGCGCTGACGCTGGGCGGTAGGCGGGGCTGCGCGCTGACGCTGGGCGGTGGGCGGGGCTGCGCGCTGACGCTAGGCTATGGGCGGGGCTGCTCGCTGACGCTGGGCTGTGGGCGGGGCTGCGCGGTGACGCTAGGCTGTGGGCGGGGCTGCGCGCTGACGCTAGGCGGTAGGCGGGGCTGCGCGCCGACGCTGGGCGGTGGGCGGGGCTGCTCGCTGACGCTGGGCTGTGGGCGGGGCTGCGCGCTGACGCTTAGCTGTGGGCGGGGCTACGCGCTGACGCTAGGCTGTGGGCGGGGCTGCGCGCTGAAACTGGGCTGTGGGCGGGGCTGCGCGCTGAAACTGGGCTGTGGGCGGGGCTGCGCGCTGACGCTTGGCTGTGGGCGGGGCTGCGCGCTGACGCTAGGCTGTGGGCGGGGCTGCGCGCTGACGCTAGGCTGTGGGCGGGGCTGCGCGCTGACGCTAGGCTGTGAGCCGGGAGCGCGGTCGGTCGGACGGTAGGTCGGTTGGGTGAGCCGGCGGGGAGCGCGGTGTGTGCGGTAGTGGGTGAGCGGTGCCAGTGTGCGGTTTCCACAGCGAGCGGCGAGGATATGGAGCCGGGGCGGTGCAGCCCAGTCCGGGAGCAGTGAGCGACAAGCCGGCGAAGGCAGGTAGGATCCGTGCGGGGCGGCTGAGGGTGAGGGCAGAAACCGCGGGGCGACCCAGTGACCGCGGGCGAGGGAGCGCACTGGGAGTGATCCTGGAGCGCACTGGGAGTGATCCTGGCACGCACTGGGAGTGATCCGGGCACACACTGGGAGTGATCCTGGAGCGCACTGGGAGTGATCCGGGCACACACTGGGAGTGTTCCGGGCGCACACTGGGAGTGATCCTGGCGCGCACTGGGAGTGATCCGGGCACACACTGGGAGTGATCCTGGAGCGCACTGGGAGTGATCCGGGCACACACTGGGAGTGATCCGGGAGAGCACTGGGAGTGATCCGGACACCCACTGGGAGTGATCCGGGCACACACTGGGAGTGATCCGGGCACACACTGGGAGTGATCCGGACACACACTGGGAGTGATCCGGGCACACACTGGGAGTGATCCGGGCACACACTGGGAGTGATCCGGGCACACACTGGGAGTGATCCGGGCACACTCTAGGAGTGATCCGGGGCATGCTGGCCGTGAGCAGGGTGTATTCTGTATGATCCAGGGCGACAGGCTTTGTGCAAGACATGCAAAGGTTAAGCCAGATGTGTGTGTGCAGGGTGTGAGCCAGTTTGTGTAGGGTGAGAAGTCGGTGTAAGCAGGGTGTATAGGGCGTGTACATGATGTGTGTTGTGGAAAAGGCAACTGCATGGGATAATCCATGGGTGTGAGTCAGTTGTACAGTGGGAAGACTGTATTCATGTGCAGACTGAGGGTGCTGGTGTGTGTAACCTGCAATGTCAGTGCATTGATCCCTGTTTCTAATCTACATTAGTGGCTGTAATAACAAAACACATGGAAATGTAACGGCCTGCCGCTTGTCGGGTCGATGTCCCGCCTCCATCGACTTGTGGCCAACCCACGCTATTTTCCCTTGATTGACCTTGTTGAGCCCGCCCAGCGGGCTCAGCAGGTCAATTAAGGGGAAGCCGGTTACGGAGAACGTCAGCGTATGACGTTACATTTTGACAGATGAATTGTCATCGTTTGAACGCTCTGTGAAGCTGTCAAACACTGACATTCTCTGTTGTTTGATGAGTTCTTGTATTCAAGACTCACCAAACCTCTTTTGCAGAAATTAGATGGTTGTTGCATCGGAGAATGGAGCGGCCATCTGTCATCTCTGCGGTGAGATGCGAGACTCTCCGCATCCCCAACTGTTGAAGCCTGCAGGAAGAAACAAAGGTAAGTAAACATTTTCTATCACTTTCCACTCACCTCACATACTTACCTCTCCACACTTGCACCCATCACTCACCTCCACAGCGCACTTTTGCACCCCTCCGACCCCCGCAGACCCACTGCTCGCCTCGGTGACCCTGGCGGGGTTTCCCGACGTCGGGAAGCCCGTGCCTCTGTTGGTAAAATGGGGATAACCCTCGTAACTGCCTGTTAACTACCTGTTAACGGGCAGTTAAGTGGCTGTAATCCCCTTCCCGTCTCCAGGAGACGGGACCCGGCGCGGGTCGGCTACCCGCCTCCTGGGAAGATGACACGGGGGCGGGATGGGTACCCACCCCCAGATTCTGCCATTTTCCTGGCAGTCCCGCCTCCCCAGGGCAGGCAAAATCCAGCCCAGAGTGTACAGCAAAAGGATTTAGATCAGTAACAGCAAACAGGCACGTAAGAGGCAAATGATGAGCGTAATGCAATGTGCATTGACTGTGGATCGTAGGCACACTGAATGGAATTGAATTGAAAAGGACCCAGGTGCTTGCAATGCATTTGAATGCTAGAATGGGAGAGTTCGGCTCGAGAGATGAGCCTAATGGGTTGAATGGCGTTTCTCATCCTTGATTCTTGTACTCGTGCCGTAGTTGAAGTGCTCACTATGGGGGTTAAGACTCGCCAATGACCTTGAATCGCAATTTCTGTATGGGAGTTTCAAAATGTTTTATGAATTGCAGTGTATCTCCAGCTGTTTCCACTCCTGTTTGCAGATCCGACTATGCTGGGGAATTAGGAATGGATAATGATTTCTGGCTCCGAAATCTGCTTTTAGTCTCCTTCTTTCACAACCACAGCTTCTGTGAAAAGTGAACTCTGGAGAGAAGTCTCTTCTGAGGTGTCGGCGCAGAGACACCAAACAGTTCTGGGTGAATTAGTCACAACAACAGCTTACATTTATATACTGCAGTGCTGCTCACCGAATCTTACAGTCGGCCCATCCGATCTCTGCCCGCTCTTTGAAAGAGCTATCCAATCAGTCCCACTGCCCTGCTCATTCCCCGTAGCCCTGCAAATGGTTCCTTTTCCAGTAGTTATCCAGTTCCCTTTTGAAAATTACTAGTAAATCCAATGGGGAATTCAGGAGAAACTTCTTTACCCAGAGAGTGGTGAGAATGTGGAACTCGCTACCACAGGGAGTGGTTGAGGCGAATCGTATTGATGCGTTTAAGGGGAGGCTAGAGGGAGAAAGGAATCGAAGGATTTGTTGATAGGGTGAGATGAAGTTGGGTGGGAGGAGGCTCGTGTGGAGCAGAAACACCAGCAGAGACCAGTTGGGCCGAATGGCCTGTTTCTGTGATTTAAACTCTATGTAATTCTATGAATCTGTTTCCACCACCCTTTCAGACAGTGCATTCCAGATCATAACAAACAAACATTTAACAGAGGAAAATGTCCCAAAGCACTTCACAGGTTCGTTATCAGACAGAAAGTGACACAGAGCCAAAGAAAGAGACGTTAACCAAAAGCTTGGTCATAGCGGTGAGGAGGAGAGGCTCAGGGAGGGAATTCCAGAGCTTAAGGCTGGGACGGCTGAAGGCACGGCCGCCAATGGTGGAGCGAACAGATTCAGGGTTGAATAAGAAACCTGAGTTGGAGGAGCGCAGAGATCGTGCCGAGTAGGGCTGGAGGAGCGAACTGAGATAGGGAGGAGCGAGGCCATGAAGGGATTAGTAAATGAAGATGAGAATTTTAAATTCGAGGTGTTGCTGGACCGGGAGCCAGTGTAAGTCAGCGAGCACTGGGGTGATGGGTGAACTGGACTTGGTGCGAGTTAGGATATGGGCAGCAGAGGTTTAGATGAGCACAAGTTTATGTAGAAATAACAACAGAAAATGCTGGAAAAACTCAGCAGGCCCGGCAACATCCGTGGAGAGAAATTAGAGTCAACGTTTCGGGTGAACCCTTTTTCAAAATTGTTTTGAAAAAGGGTTCACCCGAAACGCCGACTCTTAATTTCTCTCCACGGATGTTGCCTGGCCTGCTGAGTTTTTCCAGCATTTTCTGTTATTTCGGATTTCCAACATCTGCAGTATTTTGCTATGGTACAAGTTTATGTAGGGTGGAAGCTGGGAGACCGGCCAGGAGAGGATTGGAGTAGTGAAGTCCAGAGGTAGCAAAGGCATGGATGAGGGTTTCAGCAGCGGATGAGCTGAGGCAGGGCGGAGACGGGCGATGTTACGGAGATGGAACTAGGCGATCATGGTAATGGAGAGGATTATTCTTAGGCTACTGTCAACAAGGGCAGCGGAACCGAGGATGACTTGCTTCCACATTAAAAATGAGTTCTCAGGTGACTGATGAGTCCAATGCGGGACCTACAGTCTCTGTCACAGGTGGGGCAGACGGTGGTTGAAGGGGCGGGTGGGTGGGGTGCTTGGGTTGATGTGCGCTCCTTGCGCTGCCTGCATTTGGCTTCCGCTTGCTCCCGGTGAAGAGACTCGAGGTGTTCGGCGCCTTCCCGGATGCTTCTCCTCCACTTTGTGCGGTCTTGGGCCAGGGATTCCCAGGTGTCGGTGGGGATGTTACACTTTTTCAAGGAGGCTTTGAGGGTGTCCTTGAAGCGTTTCCTCTGCCCACCTGGGGCTCTCTTGCCGTGCCGGAGCTCCGAGTAGAGCGCTTGTTTTGGGAGTCTCGTATTGGGCATGCGGACAATTTGACTCGTCCATCGGAGCTGATTGAGCGTGATCAAAGCTTCGATGTTGGCCTGAGCGAGAACACTGACATTGATGCGCCTATCCTGCCAATGGATTTGCAGGATCTTGCGGAGGCAGCGTTGGTGGTACCTCTCCAGTGCTTTGAGGTGCCTGCTGTACATGGTCCATGTCTCTGAGGCATGCAGCAGGGCGGGTATCACTGCTGCTCTGTAGACCATGAGCTTGGTGCCGGGTTTGAGGTCCTGCTTGTCAAACTCTCTTCCTCAGGCGACCAAAGGCTGCACTGGCACACTGAAGGCCGTGTTGGACTTCGTCATCGACGTCTGCCCTTGTTGACAGTAGGTTCCCGAGGTATGGAAAGTGGTTCACGTTGTTCAAGGCCTTGTCGTGGATTTTGATAATGGAGAGGATATGGGGTTGGAAGCTCATCTCAGGGTTAAATAGGAAGAAAAACTATGATGGGTATTTGTTTAGTTTTAGTTACAGTGCACAGACAGGGTTTTGTTTTAACAGGTGAACAGGCTGTCCAGCAGTTAAAGGGTTAAGGAGCAGTGGGTTTGTTGTTTTAAGACGGTGAGCAGCAGGTGGAGTGGGGCTGTGTGTTGTGGAATGTTGATATACAGGTTTCCTACGGCCAGAGGTTCAGACTGAGCTGTGAAAGTCTGGGAGTGTCACCATGTGCCTTGTGGCCAATTACAGAGGGGCAGAGGCCTGGAGCATGCCTTTGACTGTGGGCAGTACAGAAGATTGGGGAGAGCGACAGGCTGGGAACAAAATATAAATGGGGGAGTTTGTGTGTCTGGGCAGTAGGGTGAGATTGCTGGTTGTGCATGGCACAGAGTGGGTGGTTCATGGCTCAGTTTGCCCACTCTGCTCACTTGCTGACCTGGGCCCGTTTATAACTGCAGCGACTGCAAGGCTTCCTCGGAGGGGAAAAGAGGAAACCGGACAAGGGGTTTGAGCCTGGGCAGTAACCTGTATCTTCCACGTGGCATTGGCGCAGTGTTGGGTGCAGATCACTCCCTGCCAGGCGCACTGAAGGCTGGTGGTTTACTGGTGTTGCAAATTCTATTTTCTTTTCAGCATCAGTAACGGTCTGGAGGATTGGCGGTGGGTGTGTGCAGAGGATGTGCTCAGCTTCACTTTCGGCTGTGAGAGTTTTACAGACACCATCACATGGAAAATATAACTACTATTTGATGTGCTTAAAGCTGGGGGGGGCGGGGGTGGTGCGGGAGAGAGGGGGGTTTGAGCTTTTATGGGGGGTGGGAGGGGGTTAGGTTGTGTTGTGTTGCAGAGGTAGTTTGAGGTGGTGGGTGGTTGGGGGGGCGCTATCTGTCTTGTTTTGGGTAAATTATAAAATTTCTAAATTCTACATTGTGAGTGTCAGCTACAAATAGTCTGTATGAAGCTTGGTTTAAGATCCTACAACTATTGCCTCTAAATGGTGAGCAGTTGTTTGACGTGTTTAGAGGAAAAATGTTCTGTTTTTCTCCACTAACTGGAGGACAATGCAGAGTCCTGTGACCCTTGGCCTGTGAGCTCCATAGATGGGAGGGCGCATTGTCTGCAGGCTGGGAATGCTGCACATTCACACTGACCCGCCCGCATTACTCCTCTAAGTTTTCAGCATTTAATAATCTTGTTTTTTGTGAAGTTGCTTTGGGAAAGGATGTGCAGAACCTTGGTGGCACTCTGCATTGTAATAGTCAGTACCATGCAGACAGAGCTTCATGTTTGCTGTACTCTGGGCGTGTGTCAGTACAGCAAACGTTTAGCTGCCGATTATACTACTGGATGCGAGGATTCTGTCTTGACAACACAGTCTGAGCCCCCTCCCCCACACACTGGTCCTGCTCCCTCCCTGTCGTCCCCTAATTCCCTCCTCTGAGTTTCTTGCCCTTTCACTCACTCCCTTCCCCCTTGGGCAAAGCCCCTACCCCCCTGACTCGGTCTCATTACAACCTTGTTCCCACCCCCGCTCTCCCCCCTGCACCCCTGGGGGGCATTCACTTCTCTCTCCTCCCTCCCCCCAAGCCTGATTGAAAAGATGGAAGAAATTGTGTCATTATAACTTTCCAAAACGCTTTACAGCCAATGAAGTACGTTTAAAGTGTAGTCACTGTGGTAATGTAGGGAAGCACAATTCTTCCACTCAGTCTCCTTCCCTTCTGTCCTTTCCACCCTCCTCTCAGGCTTGTCCACTGCCCTCCTTCCCTTCCCCCTAACTTCCCAATGTCATTCTTCTCACCCTTCGCTACCCATCTCCTCGTCTCCTTTCTTTCTTCCCCTGAACATCCTTGGCCTCATTGCCTCCTCCTCCTCCTCCTCCGTCTCTCTTTCCCAAATCCCTGTGTCTTGTATTGTAAGAACATAAGAACATAAGAAGTAGGAGCAGGAGTAGGCCATACGGCCCCTCGGGCCTGCTCCGCCATTCAATAGGATCATGGCTGATCCGAATCTAGACTCACGTCCACTTCCCTGCCCTCTCCCCGTAACCCCTAATTCCCTTATCTGCTAGGAAACTGTCTCTATTGTAAGCAGTGGCAGCTTCATTTCCTGTGTGCTGTGAAACTTATTCCGTAAACTCCGAGTGGCACCTCCATTAACACTGGCTTCTTTTCCATTCCATTGGACTGAAGGTCTGTGCCGGCAGCAGTAGCAGAGCTGTCACTTCAGCCAGTTAAATGCGTGCTGCAGGCTCGGCTGGCCCATCTTGTGGGGCTGTTGGGGTAAAATCAGGCGGAGCGAAGGTCGAGAGACCTTGGACCTGAGCAAAGTCAAGTTTGGCAGACTTGGCCCCTAGATTTGACCGAGTGGGCAGATAGCTGCTGAGTTTAAACTGTTTGCTTGTCCGGTGTTTTAGTATGAAGGGTGAAGCTAACCAACGACAAGGGGAGAGCGTCCCTGATGCGCCAGCGAGTTTGGCCAGTCAGTAGCTGACAGAGTCAGTGGGGCGGACTGGGGAGCCCTGAGCCCTAGTTACCAGGCCCAAGTCCGAGAACGTTTCCTACAAACACGGTACGTCAGTCCCCTTAAAATGCTGGGTCAAATTAAGTAGCTGTATTCTCATATTAATCAAAATGAAAGGTAGACTTTGCTCTTGGTTTTGCCCTCTCATTGGTACTAACTGAGTGGATTAGTCGGTGAAGAGTTACATTAGAAGTAAAGAGTTTGTATTTATATAACGCCTTTCATGTCCTCAGGATGTCCCAGATTGCTTTTGGAGTGCGGTCACTGTTGTACAGGTACATGTGACAGCCAGCAATGAGAAAGGTGACAAATAATCTGTCTTGGTGGTGTTAATTGAGACATAAATGTTGGCCAGAACATCAGGAGAACCTACTCTTTCAGGCGTGTCAGGGTATATTTCACACCCACCTGGACAGCATCCATCTTGGTTTAATGCCTCATCCGAATGACGGCATGAGTGACACTGCAGCACTCCCTCGGTAGTGCACTGAAGTCTCGGGCAGGATTATGTGCTCAAGTCTCTGGAGTGGGATTTGAACCCACTTCAGAGGGCCACTGAGCCAAACTGACCCTTAAACCACAGAAAAAACATGTGGCTTTGGAGACTCCATGTGGCCATTCCTGAGCTAACCCCTGGTGATGTATCAATGAGAAATCTTCTTGTTGGCAGCCCACATGCCTATGATGCAATGCAGCTGATAATGGAGGACAGATATCTGAGACTCTCCTGACATTGCAGACAGAGGGAGTGCTCCAGAGACATGTCGCAGGGCAGTCCAATTCAGGTAGTCTATGCTCAACATAACACAGTCCATGAGGAAGGCAGTGCCGATGATCTGAAGCCAACCACGAATGCAACATGAAGCTGAGAACTGTGAGAATTTCCACTGCTATGCTGGTCATCACTGATGATGAAGTGTTTGCTATGGCTGTAACTCAAGAAGGCAGTGCCTTCAGGATGGGTACTTTGGATAGTGTGAAGATACTGAATCCCGTGCCCCTGAGTTGGGCTGTGATGAATCTGGAATCATTACCACTGAAGCTTCACAATGTTGTTACTGGTATCAATGTACTAAATAAGCACAATGTGCTATTGGAAGAATCACACTTCAGTGTTGTATGATGAGCTTTTAATTGATCACCTCAGCCACCACGAGCGCTTCCTACAGCTCAAAACTACTTTTCAGGCACAAGTTTTGAAGGACAAAATCTGTAACTTACTACTAGTTGTTTTTACATTTCGAGGGGAGCTAGTACGACAACTTCAAACACCCAACTTAATGTTCCTGAAATCTTAGCGACAACTTTTACAAGGTTGCCTGTCTCCCAGCCCCGCAGGCTTGTATTCACAGCAAAAAGGCAGTTTCCATAATCGGACCTGTGAACCGAAACCTGCCCCCTTATACGTGACCTGAAAAGGATAGCTCGCCAGGGGACTTAATTACCCTTTCCCACAGTACAAGGCACTGGAGACTGTGGGCTTCTCACCATGCTCCCTGGTCCAAGTGGTAAATGTCATGGTGTTATAGCATAACGAGCAGGCTCAAAGTTGGATTTAATTATAAGTAAGATAATTGCACAGAAAGAGAAACACAGATCAAGTAACTAATAGTACAAAACTTGACTTACATAACATTGAAACTATTCCAAAAACAGAGTCCTATTTTTGAGATCTTTCTGGAGTCGCTTAGCTTTATTGCCTTTTGAAGCATTGCAACAGTAATGACTACCACAGAGCCCTTCTTTACCATCTCAACGTGGAAAGAGAATGGGGAACGGAAAGTTTTAGGGCAGCTTTTCAGATAATAATGCGATTTTTCTTTCAAGTCCTTTTCAAGTATTCCCTTTTGAAAGTTACTAGTAAATCCAATAAGGAATTGAGGAGGAACTTCTTTACAACACCAACGTGCATTTATATAGCACCTTTACCGTAGTATAACGTCCCAAGGAGCTCCACAGGAGTGTTATCAAACAAAATTTGACACCGAGCCACAGAAGGAGATATTAAGGCAGATGACCAAAAGCTTGGACAAAGATAGTTTTAAGGAGCGTCTTAAAGGAGGAGAGAGAGGCGGAGAGGTTTAGGGAGGGAATTTCAGCGCTTAGGGCCCAGGCAGCTGAAGGCACGGCCACCAATGGTGGAGCGATTAAAATCGGGGATGCACAAGGGTCTAGGATTGGAGGAATGCAGAGATCTTGAAGGATTGTAGGGTTGGAGGAGGCTAGAGATATGGAGGTTAGGTTAGAATGTGGAACTGGCGAATAGTAAGGGGAAGCTAGATAGGTATAAGAGGGAGAAAGGAATAGACTGATAGGGTTAAATGAAGTAGGGTGGGAGCAGGCTTGTGTGGAGCATAGTTCAGTTGGGCCGAGCGTCCTGTTTATGTGCTGCAAATTCTATGTAATTATAGGCAGGCTTCATTGAAGAACAGTTACATTCTTTCTCAGTTTTCAGACAATCACAATATTAATCAATTCTACCACTTAAGTAGATGAGGTGTGCATAGCAGTCTCTTGGCTGCCTGTTGACATCTAGTCGTAGGAGATACTGGCCCAGAAATTGCTGGTAGAATATTGATGAATTCACGGCACCCGCCATTATTAGATCAGCAATATGTGACGAAGGGGAGCTACGCCTTGAGTTCCGATTCTCCACAAATTGCTGGACGATTTGCGCCGCTCCGCTGTGAGTCTCGCAAAAAACGGAAGAATGACAACTTCGCCGTGAGCCCTCTCCACTGAAATTAATTGCACGTCATGAAGTTGCTGGATTTGTGATATAAATATGAATGAATCTCGCCGCTGCCATTTAGGGCTGGTAATTCATGTCGTAAGGATTCTATTAATGATGTGACTTATGGTCCTGACATAAAACTCAACCTTGGAGGCCCAGAAAGGAACAAATGAAACTGGCGTCTCACTCTAGCAGGTAGTAAATTGTTCCTAGAGATTTGTAAACATTTTTTAAAATCTGTCTTGGCAGTATTTTTGTGCCAGTCTTGTTATCCACACCCCTGTTAGTGTTGGAAGGCAATAATTCTCAGGATGCAAAGCTGTTTTGACACTCAGAAATGCAAATGAGATAGATTTTGGGATACAGTATGAGTAACAATGTTTGTACATTTCACACACCTATTCACTCATTATTAACTTCTCAAGAACAACAATTCCCAAACACACTAAGGCTACAATGACCCTCCTGCTTGTTCTTTACCATTTTTTCTTTACTTTTCCTTTATGTCACTTTTTTCTTAATCCACTCTAATTTGACTCTAATTCACCTTATTTCCTTCTCCTTCATTCCTCTGTTTCTTTCTCTGTCCTTTGGTTTCATTGGTTAAGGTGATAGACCATTCGACCCGACATTCAGGAGGTCCCAGATGCCCGTTGATCTCACTGTGCCGTTATCAGCTCGCGCTTCAGCAATTTGCAGCATATAGAGCGATCTGAAGGGCAAAGAAAAATGTCCAATGCACGTTGCTCACCGGGAGATGCCCCACTCTAGCAATTTCTGGGCCAATATTCACAAGTCTGATAGAGTCTGCATGTTTGATACATTAACGATTAAAAAACACGAGGACTGACCAAACAATCTTGACTTGATTGCATTTAGAGTGCAGGCAGTGATACGACCAATGACTGACCATTTCATCAAACCAATTTCAGAAAAGTTTTGTGTTTTGTCTTTCTTCCCACACAGACCTAACTCGTAAGAATGCAACTCGCTGAAGCCAGCCTTTTGAATCACGTTGGTTTATCGTGAAGCTTATAGAGTACAGAAAGATCCTGATACATAAGGGAATTGCACTTTTGTCACAGCAGTGCTTAGTTTGTGTACAACATTAGTGTTTCAGGCCTTCTGGCGGGGAAGGGGAATTGCAGCTCAGAAAATGAAGCTGACTGCAATCTTGAACCCTGGGGAGTGATTGCAGGTTTGATACAGCCCTCCCAGGCCGATATAATGGAACATCTGTTCTTGTGCCACTGTTTCTGTGCCCATAGTAAACAGAAAGTGCTGGAAATGCGCAGAAGGTCACGGCATCTGTAAGAAGAAAAAACAGGTTATGACCAATGTTCCCCCTAATTTTTTTTTTGGGTGCCTGGCCCCTTCACAGTTTCGTGCGCCTGGCCCCTTCACAGTTTCGTGCATGCGCGAAATTTAACATTGAAATAGCTGGTCCCGGGCTGCGCGGGACCGGCGGAGATCTGCGCGGCCGCTCAGCTTAGAGGGGACGTTGGTTATGACATTTATGTTGTGTATACCAGAACGGATACACAGCCAAAATATAACTTGTCTCTTGCCTTTACTACAGATGCTGACTGACCTGTGTACTTTCAGCATTTGCAGTGTTTCCGACTGGTAGCCGATTTCTGTTAGTGGGAAATTCAGGTTCGTGGTCAGTAATTCCTCAGCCTTCAGGTACAGGCCGCTGTCAATCCAGACAGCGGAGATAATGGGTTCCAGTAATTCAATCTCGATAGTGACCCTGCACACTTGTAACAGGCAGGGTTGGCTGATGTAGTTCATTTTCACAAACATGCTGTCATGTTCAGGTTAGTTTAAGCCATATTTTCCCAATTGTAAGGCTTGAGATGAATACAGGATGACGAGGCGGCTGCTGATGGAATGAAGTGATCCCTAGCAAAACCTGCTACCACTGTAATAGAAACTGAAAGCATGCCTTGCTGTGCTTGTGTGCACAGGAGTGCTCGGGGACTGATTGTAAAGAGCCTACATGTTAAGCCTGCTGTTTGGGAGCACCGTGCAGTGAGAGGGTAATGATGTGTATTTTTTTAATTCATTGATGGGATGTGGGCGTCGCTGGCTGGCTAGGCCTGCATTTAGTGCCCATCCCTAATTGCCCTTGAGAAGATGGTGGTGAGCTGCCTTCTTGAACCGCTGCAGTCCATATGGTGTAGGTACACCCACAATGCTGTTAGGAAGGATTTTGGCCCAGCGACAGTGAAGGAACGGCGATACAGGTCCAAGTCAGGATGGTGTGTGGCTTGGAGGGGAACTTGTAGGTGGTGATGTTCCCATGCGTCTGCTGCCCTTGTCTTTCTAAGTGGTAGAGGTCGCGGGTTTGGAAGGTGCTGTTGAAGGAGCTTTGGCGAGTTGCTGCAGTGCATCTTGTAGATGGTCCACACTGCAGCCACAGTGCGCCGGTGGTGGAGGGAGTGAATGTTGAAGGTGGTGGATGGAGTGCCAATCAAGCGGGCTGCTTTATCCTGAATGGTGTCGAGCTTCTTGAGTGTTGTTGGAGCTGCACTCATCCAGGCAAGTGGAGAGTATTCCATCACACTCCTGACTTGTGCCTTGTAGATGGTGGAAAGGCTTTGGGGAGTCAGGAGGTGAGACACTCGCCGCAGAATTCCCAGCCTCTGGCCTGCTCTTGTAGCCACAGTATTTATATGGCTGGTCCAGTTCAGTTTCTGATCAATGGTAACCCCCAGGATGTTGATAGTGGGGGATTCAGCGATGGTAATGCCATCGAATGTCATGGGGAGATGGTTAGAGTCTCGCTTGTTGGAGGTGGTCATTGCCTGGCACTTGTGTGGTGCGAATGCTACTTGCCACTTGTCAGCCCAAGTCTGAATGTTGTCCAGGTCTTGCTGCATATGGACACGGACTGCGCCAGTATCTGACGAGTCTCGAATGATGCTGAACAGTGTGCAATCATCAGCGAACATCCCCACTTCTGACCTTATGATGGAGGGAAGGTCATTGATGAAACAGCTGAAGATGGTTGGGCCTAGGACACTGCCCCGAGGAACTCCTGCAGTGATGTCATGTGATTGAGATGAATGACCTCCAACAACCACCTTCCTTTGTGCTAGGTATGATTCCAACCAATGGAGAGTTTTCCCCTTGATTCCCATTGACTTCAGTTTTGCTTGGGCTCCTTGATGCCACATTCGATCAAATGCTGCCTTGATGTCAAAGGCAGTCACTCTCACCTCACCTCTTGAGTTCAGCTCTTTTGTCCATGTTTGGACCAAGGCTGTAATGAGGTCAGGAGCTGAGTGGCCCTGGCGGAACCCAAACTGGGCGTCAGTTAGCAGGTTATTGCTGAGTAAGTGCTGCTTAATAGCACTGTCGACGACACCTTCCATCACTTTGCTGATGATTGAGAGTAGACTGATGGGACGGTAATTGGACGTTTGGTCCTGGTGCTGACAGTCACCAATTGATAAAGGTGCTGGTCTTGGCCCAATGGAACAGTGTTTCTACCCTGGGGCGGGAGGATCGTCTGTGTCGGAATGTGTCACAAAGTAATATTTGGGAGCTCCCCCTACCTAGTGTGCAGTTTCATGTAGGAACATAGGAACAGGCGTAGGCCATTCAGCCCCTCGAGTCTGTTCGCCATTCAGTTAGATCATGGCTGTTGCGTATCTTAACTCCATTTACCCGCCTTAGTTCTGTATCCCTTGCCTAACAAAAAATCTATCACAAAGTTACCACATTGCACAAAGCCACGAGGTCCAGAAGGTTTGGTTCCTGGTTTGTGCTGTTAAATGATCTGAGTCGGGGCACTAGGATTGGCCTGGGCATTCCTAGGCTAGGGAGGGGGACCAGCTGACAGTTTTCCAGCTGGGAAATGCATTAGGTGGTGAATGGATTGGGTTTGGCTGTGATGCCCTCACTGAGTCCAATACTCACTGTCTAGGCTTACACGCGAAGGATGGCTACTTGGGCGAAGTACTAGCTGGTTGCCAATATCCGTGGAACGACACCCCAGCAAGAGTCGGCGCCTTTAGACGAGGAGGAGACAAAAGAGCAATTAATAATGTAAAGGTGTCTTCAGAGCACAATGATGGTGATTTCATCAACCTGGAGAATGACATTGCAGTAGTCTGTACTTTTTTTTAAAGGAACATGCTGACTTATTTAACTTAGGATCACTTTGGAAGTTTGGTGAATTTGTTATTGGTAAGATAATGTGGATGAGGTCAGTGTATTAGGGCTTCCGTTGAAATGTGTTTCTGGAATTCTAGAGGTCATTTCAGTATAAAGTAAGGAATGTGCAAGGTCTGTTTTAGATTTGGCTGGGCAGACGTTGGGAATGTGGAGCGGTATCGCTGAGCCTGGAATTTGACGTGTTAAAACAGTCATTGAATAAGGAAATGGAACTTTTTTAATTTTAAGGAATGTGGTTGGAAACAGACTCAGTCACATTGGACATGAGTTTTTTAGGGGCAACTTGGGGAGATTCTAAAGGGGAAAAATTGAGTCGTGTAGCGCCCCGAAAAAATTAGCTCCCCTGCGGCCGAAATTCATCGGTAGCGCCCCAAGAGGGAAGCGAGGCGCTATTGGAAGCGAGGGAATATCGCGGCGTTACGTGTCGCACCGCGATACTGCAGGCCTTCATCCCCTTCTTAAAGCTGGGCCACCGGGGACCAGAGTGCCTGCAAAAGAGCCCGGCACTCAAGAGAAGTGCCGGGCTCACGGAGCGCAGCCGGCACTCTGCGGGGTGGGGAGAGGGGGGGGGCGGGGGCGGTGCTCAGGAGGCCAGGGATGACAACGGAGGCAGGTGCTGGCAGGCGGCCAGCAACAAAAATGGCCGCCCGGCACCTCGCCTTTAACTAGCGCCGCCCCGGCCGCAGGTAGGCCCCACTGACCCCGTCGGACATAGCATCCGGCGGTAAGTCAGGGGGCGCTACCAAAGATCGCGAGCGGGGTGCTGTGCACGGCGATGACGTCATGCGTTTGCTAACGGTGAGCACCACCGCTAACCTCCCGCTGAATTCCGCAGGAGGTGTTGGCGGTGCCGCGCCTGGGTGCTAATTGCTTTGCGCCCCGTTAGTGCCCTCTTAGGGCGCTAACGTGAGGCGTAAAGCAACTGAATTTCTCCCCCTAAGTGTGCTTCATACAACTTAAGTGCTCTTGCTGTAAATACTGGTAGATGCAGACTGCAGTAGTAATAGAGAGCAATGAATAGTGGAAAGTGGTTTACAAGTCCCTAACTGAGGGTTTGGTGTCATAAACTGTGAAACAACTGTCACTTGGACCATGAGAATATATTCCTGCTCTGGATTCTGTCCTCGCTATATGCTCTAGCTCCTTACAGCATACACTGTCCCAGCTCAGGAAGATGGGAAGGCGAGTTAGTCTTCGGCTTCTGTTAATTTCACACTTGAGCGAGCCCCAAAGTGGATAAGTGATGCAGGCGTTGGCTTGTGCCTCTGGGGGCCTCTACCTGGTGCCGCTGAGATCGAGGGATCTATAGACTGAAAATCGAAGACAACGTAAATGAGGAATTAATGATCAGGTGATGATGAGCTTGGGCTTTGAAAGCCTGTAGGTTGCAGGAGGAAGGGAACACTGAGGGAGGAAAGAAGTTCCACAAGTTTAATATCATGGAAAGAATGAGTTAGTATCATAATCATAATCAACTTTATTGTCATTGTTAGTGCACAGGTGCAGTACAACGAAATGTAGGCTTGCGGCTCCCGAGAGTGTACATTTAGATTAAGACATTTAAACATTCAACATACATTTGGCTTGTAATACATTAACATAAACATAACCATAATAAAGTGCATTGGCAGATGTGCAGGCTTTAGAGTTTATTTGTGGAGTTCAGTAGGATGACAGCCCTGGGAAAGAAGCTGTTCCTAAATCTGGTCGTACGGGTGCGAATGCATCTGTAGCGTCTCCCAGATGGCAGGAGGGCGAACAGACTGTGGCTGGGGTGGGTAGGGTCTTTGATGATGGTCAGTGACCTCCGTAAACAGCGTTTCTGGTATATGTGCTCTATGGTTGGTAGCCGGGCTGCGAGCTGGTGACCTATGCCGGCATGTCTGTTTCTGACATGTTGACTCGGGATATTGATCCTCAGGCACTTGTATCCTTCCAGTGGCCATCTTCATGTTGAGTCTAGACAGTGTTTATTGAGCGGCTAAGGGATCTCACAGCGATGTTGAATCACATCATTATCTGACTGAAGGACTGGGTGCTTGAGAGCTAGCCAGATGGACTGCAGAGTTTTTGCAGTCCTGTAATTTCCCATGTTCCAAAGTACGCAAACCCCAACTCATCCAGAACTCTGCTGCCCTCATTCTATCCCATTCTAGCTCACCTATCAGCCCTGCCCTTGCCATCCTCTACTGGTTCCCCTCACCCCAGTGGATTGATTTCAGAATTCTCATCCTTGTCTATAAACCCTTCCATGGCCTTGCCCCACTCTGTCTCTCCAGCGGCTCCCCCCCCCCCCCCCCCCCCCGCTCTTCCCACTGGTTTGTGCTTCATCATTGGCAGAGCCTTTAGTGATGATGACCCAGCACTTTCAAACTCCCTTCCCAAAGCACTTCCCGGCACTGACTCCCGCCCGAAGAACATAAGAACCTAAGAAATAGGAGCAGGAGTCGGCCATTTGGCCCTTCGAGCCTGCTCCACCATTCAATAAGATCATGGCTGATCTTCTACCTCAACTCCATTCACCGGTTCTATCGCCATATCCCTTGATGCCCTTAGTCAGAAATCTATCGACTTCTGTTTTGAATATACCCAATGACTGAGCCTCCATAGCCCTCTGGGGTAGAGAATTCCAAAGATTCACCCCCCTCTGTGTGAAGAAATTTCTTCTCATCTCAGTCCTGAATGGCCTACCCTTTATCCTGAAGCTGTGGCCCCTGATTCTAGACTCCCCAGCCAAGGGAAACATTCTCCCAGCATCCACCCTATCAAGCCCTGTAATAATTTTGTATGCTTCAATGCGATCCCCTCTCATTCTTCTGAATTCAAGAGAATACAGGCCTAGTTTACTCAATCTCTTCTCATACGACAGTCCCGCCATCCCAGGAATCAATCTCGTGAACCTTCGTTGCACTCCCTCTATGGCAAGTATATCCTTCCTTAGGTAAGGAGACCAAAATTGTACACAGTACTCCAGGTGTGGTCTCACCAAGGCCCTATATAATTGGAGTAAGACTTCTTTACTCCTGTACTCAAATCCTCTTGTAATGAAGGCCAGCATACCATTTGCCTTCCTAATGATTTGCTGCACCTGCACATTCACTTTCAGTGACTCATGTACAAGGACACCCAGGTCCTTTTGAGCATCTGCATTCCCCAATCTTTCACCACTTAGGAAATATTCTGCCTTTCTGTTTTTTCTACCAAAATGGCTAACTTCACATTTATCCACCTTATAATCCATCTGCCATGTTCTCGCCCACTCACTGAGCCTGTCGAGATCCCCTTGAAGCCTCTTCACATCCTCTTTGCAACTGACACTGCCACCTAGCTTTGTGCCATCAGCAAATTTGGAAATGTTACATTTAGTCCCCTCATCCAAATCATTGATACAGATTGTGAATAGCTGGGGCCCAAGCACCGATCCTTGCGGTACCCCACTAGTCACAGCCTGCCAACCTGAAAAAGACCCGTTTATCCCTACTCTTTGTTTTCTGTCTGTTAACCAATTCTCAATCCATGCTAGTATATTACCCCCAATTTTGTTCACCAACCTCTTGTGTGGGACCTTATCGAAGGCTTTATGAAACATAGAAGATAGGAGCAGGAGTAGGTCATTCGGCCCCTCGAGCCTGCTCCGCCATTCAATGAGACCATGGCTGATCATCCAAATTCAGTACCCTGTCCTTGCTTTCTCCCCATATCCCTTGATCCCTTTAGCCTTAAGAAATATATCCACTCCTTCTTGAATATATTTAATGAATTGGCCTCTACTGTCTTCTGTGGTAGAGAATTCCACAGGCTCACCACGCTCTGGGTGAAGAAATTCCTCCTCATTTCTGTCCTAAATGGCTTACCCCTTATCCTTAGACTGTGACCCCTGGTTCTGGACTCCCCGACCATCGGGAACATCCTTCCTGCATCTAGTCTGTCCAGTCCTGTCAGAATTTTATGAAAATCCAAATACGCCACATCTACCGGTTCCCCTTTGTCTACTCCACTAGTTACATCCTCAAAGAACTCCAATAGGTTTGTCAAACAGGATTTCCCTTTCATAAATCCATGTTGACTCTGCCCAATCTTACTATTAGTTTCTAAGTGCCCAGTTATTGAATCCTTTATAATAGATTCCAGCATTTTCCCAACTACTGATGTGAGGCTAACCGGTCTGTCGTTCCCCATTTTCTCTCTCCCTCCTTTCTTAAATAGCGGGGTTACATTTGCTATCCTCCATTCTGCAGGAACCGTTCCAGAATCTGTAGAATGGCCACCTCTTTGAAAACCCTAGGATGTAGGTCATCCGGTCCTTGGGATTTATCGACTTTTAGTCCCATTAATTTTGCTAGTACTTTTTTTTTTACTAATAATAATTTCTTTAAGTTCCTCATTCTCGCCACACCCTTGGTTTCCTCGTATTTCTGGAAGGTTTTTTGTGTCTTCCTCCGTGAAGACAGAAACAAACAATTTATTTAATTTCCCTGCCATTTCCTCATTTCCTATTATAAATTCTCCCATCTCTGACTGTAAAGAACCTACAATGCCAGTGGGAGTGATGTCACCGCCAGCGTGAGGGAGTCAATGTCAGTGGGAGGGTTGGGGGGGCTCTGGGGAGCCATGGAAATGCTCCCCGACAAATTAAGGAATTGAGGGGTGGGGGCGGGTGCAGGTCGGAATGTCTACGATTGGGGGAGGTGAGGCCCATAGTATCCTTGTGGGGTCAGGAGGGACACTCCTGCTCCTTCTGGCGCACAAAGAACCGTCATTTTTTGTTAATCTCGTTTCTCTGGGCTTCCTGTGGCCAGGATTCCGGCTGCTGCCGGTTTTTGCAGGTGGCTTCGAGACTACGGGCTGTAGTTGGGCCTTTAATTAAAATGGCGTGCATGTCCCGATAAATGTCATTGGGAAGCGACTTTCCCATTGAAATCGGGACCCGCTCCTCTGGGGTGGACGGCCTTCCCCTGCCTGAACTCAGGTGAATTAAAGTGGTGGGGGGAGTGAATGCAGCCAGAACACCCCCCCTGACATTGGGTTAAAATAGACCTGTGTATATTTGGAGCTGTGGCATTGTGTAGAAATGCTTTGGTACTCTTTGTCAACATGAAGCTGCTTCTGATACTGTTGGGTGCTGTATTTCCTGTGACCTCGTCTACTCTTAGATCTGCTGACAGCCTGGGATATTGGAGATAATGATCTCTCTCCAGTTAGTGTTCACTGTGAAAAATTGGTAAGCTCATTTTTGTCAGTGGAAAGATAGTTTATTGTATCGAAGTGAATGGGCCATTAGAGAGCAAAGTATTTCACTGCAACTACAGGTACATTTATATTTGGAATGATATAGTTGGTGTAGGTTCAGATTGTTTGTTCTAGTTTTACTCTCCAAACAAAATATGAAGCTCAGCACGTTCCAAAGTGCCCCGTGTGCCGTTTGTTTCTCCTTTCCTCTCCATAGGCGTTGGTCTGGTAGCGGTGTTGTTCCACAGGGACTGGTCGCTCCAGTACCGTGCCCAAGTGCCGTTATCCATTTATGCGCCACCCCAGACGGGGACTGCTGGCACGTTATTCGACTGTGAAGGGCACCAGCGCTGAGCCTAATCCTGTCTTCACCCAATGTCCACACGGGCAGTTTCCAACAGGAGATATTGAGCAGTGATCAGGAGGAGTAGGAGCCCTTGTTGAAATTAGCATGAAAGTGGTGCACCAAATAAGTGCTGGAGTCCTAACTGCTTTGACAGTTCATTGCAATTGCATTGAATTTTGTTCAGGCTGTTTAAATATTCATGGATATATGACACAGGGGAGGAAAGAGGATTTCTGTGCTTCTAGCTTAGCGTAGGTGTAGTGTGACTCACAGTGAGGTTTCCTTTAGATACTCGAATCCCACGCAAACCCTTGATGTGTGATTTGACTTCTGCTACATGAGATAATCTCGACACTGTGAAGCTGGTGAGTTTACAATTCGTCTAACCGAGGAACTGCAAATGTAAAATCCGTGAGATCCATTTTCGAATGATTTGGAGACTACTGGAGAGAAAGAGCGTATCTTCGGCTCGCCACATTTCTCTACGGTTTTTAGATTGCCCTGTTACAGTTGATGTCCAGTTTGCTGTCGGTGCCGGGGTCCGGTCTGGAGCTTCCCGCTTGGTTTGGGGGCAGCAGAGGAAAGCCAACACTTGCATAAACATTTGTGTTGTTTATTGAAGTTTCAGTCTAAGCTAACTTTGTTGTATATAAAATAAAAACGGAAAATGCTGGAAACACTCAGCAGGTCCGGCAGCATCTGTGGAGAGAGAAACAGAATTAACCTTTCAGGTCTGTGACCTTTCGTCAGAACCATCGACCTGAAACGTTAACTCTGTTTCTCTCTCCACAGATGCTGCCTGACTGGCTGAGTATTTGCAGCATTTTCTGTTTTTATTTCAGGTTTCCAGCATCCGCAGTATTTTGCTTTTGTCTGTTATATATGTAGAATTTGTCTACAATTGTGGGTCCTTCCTTTACTGTTTCACTCTAAACAGCAATCTTGTTTCTCTGGCTTTCAGGTGCAGACTCTTAATTCAAATTTTCTGCTAATTTTTAGAACTAAATTCTCACTTTGCTGTGTTATTTATGTTCAAATGTTGGATAATTCTAATTTTTTAACACAATCAAATGGCTGAATTATAAGGAGCAGACGCTAGCTGTAACTGCAATCAAACCGTCAGAAGCTGTGGTTTAGTATCACAAACCGAAGAAACCATCGTGTAAACTTGTTAGAATCAAGGTTTAGTGTAGGATCCTTCACTTGAACTGCAAGCCCTGAGGTCGCAAGACTCAGGAAGCGTGCACAGTGAGTGAGCTGCTAGTCTGTCTTTTTCCATTCAATCTGCAAAACCTACTTACTAAAACGTTCTGCTTTGATCATACAGGCTGCTGAGACAAGGGAGGGCGTCTGGGGGGGACATGTGCAGAGAGAATGGCCTCCAGAGTTCGGCATATTTAACTTTACCAATGTTAAAGGAGAGGCAATATACACTTAATGGCACAGTTTTAAAGAGTGTGCAGGGACAGAGGGACCTGGGAATTAATGTGCATAGGTCCCTGAAGGTGGTGGGACATATTGAGAGAGTGGTTAACAAAGCATATGGGATCTTGGGCTTCATAAATAGAGGTATTGAGTATAAAAGTAGAGAAGTTATGATGAACCTTTATAAAACGCTGGTTAGGCCACAACTGGAGCATTGCGTCCAGTTCTGGTCACCACACTTTAGGAAGGATGTGAAGGCCCTTGAGAGGGTGCAGAGGAGATTTACCAGAATGGTTCCGGGGATGGGGGATCTTAGCTACAAGGACAGGCTGGAGAAGCTGGATTTGTTTTCATTACAGCAAAGGAGGTTGAGGGGTGATTTGATAGGTGTACAAGATTATGACGGGTTTGGATAGGCTAGACGAGGAAAGGCTGTTCCCACTAGTTGATGGTACAAGGACTAGGGGACACAGATTTACGGTTTTGGGCAAGAGATACGGGGGATGTGAGGAAAAACTTTTTTACGCAGCGAGTGGTGAGGACCTGGAACTCGCTGCCGACAGAAGTGGTGGAAGTGGAGACACTCAATGTTTTCAAGGGGCGACTGGATAGGCACTTGAGGGAAATAAACTTGCAGGGCTACGGGGATAGAGCGGGGGAATGGGACTGACTGGATTGCTCTACAGAGAGCCGGCACTGACTCGATGGGCCGAATGGCCTCCTCTGTGCCTCTATGACAAGAGGTGATTGATTGTAATGTGATTGATGAGGGGTTTTTCTGGTGTGTCAGGAGAATAATGGTTTTGACAAAGGTTGGCCAGGTTACCCTCTGAATGCTGAGACACGTTATCTGTACAGATAAAAAAAAATCGACGGCTGAGTCTGTGTGGTCATTTCAGTCAAATGGGCACTTCTAAGATGGTTTGTCTTGTTACACTGTTCAATGAAAGCCTTGCTTTCCTGGTACCCACACCGCTGATGCTTTTGCACTGAGAATATGGACAACTTTCTGTGAGACCTCGAGATGGCTGAGCAGATCCAGTTGCGTTACATCCCTTATGCAGGAAGTGCATGGCTCTCTTCAGAATGAGATTCCGATTTTATTTCCCAACATCCCTATTTGGCCTAACTCTGCGGTGAAGCTGGCATCCCTCATAGTTAAACCTTCTCTTGAAGAGGTGTCATCGCCAGTGGAACTGGATTCGCAATCTCTCTTTCTTTGTTTTTTTGTGGACGATTATTCTACATTTTTTCTGTGGATTTTCTCAGGCAAGAGATGTTACCTGTGGGAAATGGAAAGCTTACAGTACCTTTCACCCCACAAAAGAGCCCCCCCCCCCCCCCCCAGATATTTCACAGTGGAAATGGTTGACACTGAGCAGGAAGTAGAAGTTAGAGGAGCTAACTGAAGCTGGGGCGAGGTGAAGCAGCGTGGACAGGTTCAGGAGAATTCCAGAGGGCAGGGAGGTGGCTGTAGGCTGTGCCACCAATGGTGGAGGAGGGGTGTGCAGTCGACCAGCGTTGAGAAGAGAACAGAGGATGCGGGTGGGGATGTGGGGCTTGAGAAGATTGCAGAGGTAACGTGGAGCAAGGACAAGGACTTCAAAGTTGATGCCCTGGTGGATAGTGAACCAATGCAGGCTAGTGAGGACAGGGTGAAGGGTCTGTCCGACTTGGTGTAGGATAGGATATAGGCAGTAGAGTTCTGGTTGAGTTGAAGTTTATGGGAGTGGAGCTGGGGAGACTAGCAAAGAGAGTGTTGGATAAATGGAGCCCTGATGTGATTGATATAGGTGAGTGTATCAGCGGTGGAGACATGAGCTTGGGGGTTTTGGGGGGCTATACTCTGGCTGTGCAAGTATGCAGTCTTTGCGATGGACTAGATGTGGGTTTGAATAGGGTGCCGAGGCTGTGCGCCTGTCATTTCAGCCTGAGCAAGCAGCTGGAGACGGTGTTGGAATTGGAGTCCAAGGAGCAATGTTTCTAGTTGGGAGTTGAACAGAATGGATTCGAATGTGTCTGTGTTGAGCTGGAGAAAGCCTGGGCTCATCCTGGATTTGACCTCAGACAGACAGTAAAAAACCATTGGTTGGGGTCGTAGAGTTGAGGGTGGAGGCAGACAGTAAAGTTCGGTGTTGACCAATGTTCCCTCTCATTTTTTGTGGGCTGCGCGGCCCATTCAAAATTCCGCGTATGTGCGGTTTTCCATTTAAAAACTTGTCAGCCGGCTGCGGGGGACCATTAGACAGCTGTACAGCCTTGCGGCTTAAAGGGAACATTGGTGTTGACGAGTATGGAAGCCCCCTCAATGTTAGTGGATACTGTGGAGGATAAGCAGGGGCTAGGTGTGGAGCCTTGGGGCACAGTCATGTTTTGGGATTTTTTGATAATTTTCCACAGAAAAGTAGATTCACACAGCTTTAAAATTCTCCTTACAGTCATATGCTGCAACCGCTGAGACTGGTGGTTTTATGTTCACGAGCCAGACACTGAAAGTGTGTTTACACTGCGATTGTGGACAACAGTTCATTTATTTTGTCTCAGTCTTATCGTTTGGAAGGCTTTTTTTATTTGAGCTTAGCGTGTGGCGTCAGTTGGGAATTCACTTCTGGGGGGGAGTGCGGAGTGAAGAAACTCATTTTATTGACGGGGCTGCTGGGGGAAGATGTGGGCGGGACTTCTTGTAAATGCAGGGGGAGTAAAGGTGAAGTTGGGAAATCAGTCAGTCGGGATGGTCTGCTGAGAGAAAGGCTCAGGCAGTCTACTGTATGATTAGTGCCATCTGCCATGGTCTGTTTCAATGCTGAGACAGACTAAACGCAAGTGTATTTAGCTCACTAGCCAGGACAGGGCTGCATGGTTTATTATTTTCCTTATTCACGAGGAGGGGTTTGAAGGTAAGTGAAGTGAGTTTTGTTTATGACTCACTCTGTTCACTTGCTGTCTGTAAAATAAAGCAGCTTAATGATTCATATCCAGCCATGTCTCACTAAAATGTTAGCAGTCTGCTCGCTAAAAGGTTGGGGAAGCTCACGTGTGAAAGACACAATGGGGTCGATTTTCAGTGTGCTGTGAGGCGGGCTTTTAGGCGTGCGGGGGGCTAAAATCCCGAATTCGGGGGTCCCGACACCATCCCGCCCAAAACCCGCCTCCATGTAAGTTTCAAAGGAGGCGGGTACCCGCCCCGCACTGGGACCCGCTGACCCGAGGCGGGAAGGGATTAGTGCCAATTAACTGCCTATTAACAGGTAGTTAACAGGCAGTTTTTAGCCTAATCCCTATTTTGAGGGGTGTCGTTATGGATTCCCGACGGCTCCAAACCACGCCAGGTTAGAGCAGGCGGGCCGTCGGGTTGAAGGACTTGGAGGGGTCGCGATGTCGGTGTTCAGGTGAGTGATGGGTGCATGAGTGCAAAGGTGTGTTTGGTGTGTCTAAAGTGTGTAAAGAAGTTTAAATTACCTGTAATTACCTTAACAGCCTTTCTTCCTCTAGGTTTCGGGAGTCCATCACTCAGCCGGCAGTGAAAGCAAAATGGCTGCGAGCTGTCAAAAGTGACAGCCTTCAGCTTTCATTGCTGGTGTGAGTTCTAACTGAGTCTGTGTAAAAGGACTCAGGTTAGAAGTCAGACTGTCAGAGTTTGACAGCTTCAAACAGCTGTGAAACACTGATATTTCATCTGTCAAGACCTCTTGACAGATGAAATTTCAGTCTGTGACGTCACCTGTTGCCGGGTGGCCCTTAATTGGCCTGCTGAGCCCGCTGGGCGGGCTCAACAAGGTCAATCAAGGGAAAATCGCGTGGATTGGCCGGACGTCGATATAGGCGGGACTAAAACCCGAAAGTTGTAGTCCCGCCTCCTTCCCGACAGCTTAATGAAAATCGACCCCAATATCCCTTTCACATCCCAAGGGGGTACCATTGTTACGCCCCTGGATATCGCTGCCGTATGATTAGCTATTGAGCAGTACAGGCGCCCTCCGAATGTAAGATGCCGGGACTACTTACAGGAGTGACCAGCACCGCTGAACATGAAATAATATCTAAGGCAGACCCAAAATGTAATAGGCACACTGGAGGTGACCATGCGGGTTTGGAAGGAGAAACTATTGCTGGAGCTGAACTAATTGCACTGGGACTCGAAGCAAGAGGAGGGCAGTGTCACGGCGGTGAGGAGCTGGAGACTTTGAAGCAGAGGAAGATTATTGAGCTGCAGGGAGAGCGCGGTGCAGTGTGATCAGTTTTGGATTGCCTTAGCAAAGAGCTGGCACAGGCAAGATGGGCTGAATGACTTCCTTCTGTGCTGTAAGCCTCTATGGATGAAGAGGGTTAGTGCACTGCAGTCCCAGTTCCGTCAGATCATTTCAGTTTGGACACCCAGGGCTGGATTTTTATTGAGGAGTCGGGTTGGAGGCAGGACTACAACTTTCGGGGTTGTAGTCCCACCTCCACCGAGATGCGGCCAATCCACACGATTTTAACTTGATTGACCTTGGTGAGCCCGCCCAGCGGCCAATTAAGGGCCACCCGGCAACAGGTGACGTCACAGACTGAAATTTCATCTGTCAAGAGCTTTTGACAGATGAAATATCAGCGTTTCACAACTGTTTGAAGCTGTCAGTCTTACTTCTTAACCTGAGTCCTTCTCCACAGACTCAGTTAGAACTCTCTCCTGCACAGAAAGCTGCAGGCTGTCACTTTTGACAGTTCGCAGCCATTCTGCTTTCTGTGCCGGTGAGATGACTGACTCCCGGGACCTAAAGGAAGGAAGGCTGAAAAAGTAAGAAAAGGTAATTTACACTTGTCTAATCACTTTAGACACACCAAACACACTTACCTTTGCACTCATGCACACATCACTCACCTGAACACCGACATCGCGACCCCTCCAAGTCCTTCAACCCGACGGCCCGACTCCTCTAACCTGGCGTAGTTTGGAGCCGTCGGGAATCCCACACTTCAACCTTCAAAATAGGGATTAGGCTAAAAACTGCCTGTTAACTACCCGTTAACAGGCAGTTAATTGGCACTAATCCCTTCCCGCCTCGGGTAGGCGGGTCCCAGTGCGGGGCGGGTACCCGCCTCCTTTGAAACTGGCATGGAGGCGGGTTGGGGTCGGGATGGTGTCGGGACCCCCGAATTCGGGATTTTAACCCCCCGCACGCCTCCAATCCCGACTCCACGGCACAATGAAAATCCTGCCCCCAGAGTCAGCCTCAGCATTCCGGGGTCAGGTACAGTGTGGTTGGATGTAAAGCTCCTCCACATTGCTCCAATAATGTATCTCGGCCCCAGCGTGTGCCCGGTGTAACATTTTTCTGTTTCCTGCACCAGACATGAGTGAGATTGCCATTTTGTGCCAAGGCCCATGCTCAGGAGGAGCAGGATTGAGAGTGCTCAAACTCCAGCTCGCAGCCTTTCTTGCAGCCCTGGGCAGTGCCAGTGGGGATGGGTGGTTAAAGAACGTCCAGTGAGAGACTTCCAAGCGACCTAATTGAAGTTTACAAAATTGCCAAGGAAATTAACAAAGTTTATCTGGGCACATTATTCACCTTGATGAATGGTGGGAAAACTAGGGACAGAATATGGGAGGGGATGGGGAAGTCAGGCAGAATTTCCTCAGCCACAGTAGAGTTGTGGAATATGTTATCAGAGAGGGCTATTGAAGCAGTACAATCAGATTCAAGAAACAATCCGAGGCGTTTCTGGCGAGAGAGGAAATTGAGGTGAATGTGGGTAGGTCAGTCTATGAAAAAGTGACAGACTTGTTTCCAGTTAATATTCTTGTGCTGTAGCTGGGCTGTAGCGAGGCTGGGCTGTAGCTGGGCTGGGCGAGGCTGGGCTGTAGCTGGGCGAGGCTGGGCTGTAGCTGGGCGAGGCTGGGCTGTAGCTGGGCGAGGCTGGGCTGTAGCTGGGCGAGGCTGGGCTGTAGCTTGGCGAGGCTGGGCTGTGGCTGGGCTGTAGCTGGGCTGGGCTGTAGCTGGGCGAGACTGGGCTGGGCGAGGCTGTAGCTGGGCGAGGCTATAGCTGGGCGAGGCTGGGCTGGGCGCGACTGGGCTGGGCGAGGCTGTAGCTGGGCGAGGCTGGGCTGTAGCTTGGCGAGGCTGGGCTGTGGCTGGGCTGTAGCTGGGCGAGACTGGGCTGGGCGAGGCTGTAGCTGGGCGAGGCTGGGCTGGGCGAGGCTGTAGCTGGGCGAGGCTGTAGCTGGGCGAGGCTGGGCTGTAGCGAGGCTGGGCTGGGCGAGGCTGTAGCTGGGCGAGGCTGTAGCTGGGCGAGGCTGGGCTGGGCGAGGCTGTAGCTGGGCGAGACTGGGCTGGGCGAGGCTGTAGCTGGGCGAGGCTGTAGCTGGGCGAGGCTGGGCTGGGCGAGGCTGTAGCTGGGCGAGGCTGTAGCTGGGCGAGGCTGTAGCTGGGCGAGGCTGGGCTGGGCGCGACTGGGCTGGGCGAGGCTGTAGCTGGGCGAGGCTGTAGCTGGGCGAGGCTGGGCTGGGCGAGGCTGTAGCTGGGTGAGGCTGTAGCTGGGCGAGGCTGGGCTGGGCGAGGCTGTAGCTGGGCGAGGCTGGGCTGGGCGCGACTGGGCTGGGCGAGGCTGGGCTGGGCTGGTTGGCCTGTGGTTATTAATAGATGTCCGCTTATGCCTGGACAGGGGGTTTGCAGTGGGCTTGCTTTGAGGTAACGTGGCTGCAGTTTAAAAGCATGCTTTGCTGCGTGATGAAACTGCGGCAAGGTGTGGGTGTTTACAGCGTCTCGCTGTCCTTCACAGCTGGAGTGCAGCTTTAGGGAGTGCAGACAGACCTCTCTTTGTGGGATTCTATCCTGATGAAGATGAACAATTTTGGCAAGAAATATTCTGTTTGGTTTAAGATGGAGGAAAATGTGATGATGTATTCGTTGTGTGAATCAGGTGAGCTGGATAGGCCCATGGCCTGCTTCACCTGTACTTATTTTTGTGATCTTTGTGGGTATGTGTGTTAAGCAAACTGCACTGTACATTTCCTGAGTGTGATCAGGGGATCCTTTGTCATCCTGTGGCAAGAGGTTCATTTCGTTCGCATTTTACATTTTCTGTTTGGTAACTGTGTGCATCGATGGGAAGCTGGAAATAGATCGTTTTTCCTGTTTGGCCGCATATTGTGCGAACTCCTGAGTCAGATGCATTGTGACCAGCAGCACCATAAAGTTTTTTCTGCCCTGCCTCAGCTCGGCTTTGAAAAGCAGTCCCTGCTGTCCTAGAGTGATCCTCTCCCATTTCCTACACCAGCACTCTGTGGCCTTTCTGTGATGAATAATTTAGGGCAGTGCTGTGGTTCTATTGCTTACTGAGCTTTCATCTCATCGGCCCTGGCAGGATTGGTCCCCCGAGGTCAAAGAATAGTGCGAGTATACTGCGCCACCCAGGCAGCCTGTCTCTGCCTTTTGGTGGAACCATTCCCACAAACAGTCGGTGTGAAAGTGCGATGCTGAGATTTGTACAGGAAACGTTCCTGAACTCTGCTCTCTGGCCTGTGAGTGAATGAAAATGAATCTCACTAACATCTGTTGGAGCTTACGGCCTTAGAGTCTGAAATGTTATGTGGATTCCATGGTGTATCAAGACAGTGTGATGTGCTGTTGGTTCTTAATCTGCTGGGGAATCTGCTGCTTGTAATTCATTAACCTGTTAAAGTGAAATACGACTACGCTGGCTGCTGAAGCCACCCTACTGCAATTTACATTGATGCAGCACCTTTAATGTAGAATAAACATCTCAGGGTGGTGTGAGTACACCGCCAAAGTAATTCATAGTCTTTCGATGTGATAAGCCTCTATATAGATGCATGCATTGGTAGCTCTGGCTCAGTGGGCAGCACTCTCGCCTCGGAGTCAGAAGGTTGTGGGTTCAAGTCCCACTCCAGAGACTTGAGCACAAAATCCAGGCTGACACTCCCAGTGCAGTGCTGAGGGAGTGCTGCACTGTCGGAGGTGCCGTCTTTCAGATGAGACGTTAAACCGAGGGTCTGTCTGCTCTCTCAGGTGGACGTAAAAGATCCCATGGCACTATTTCGAAGAAGAGCAGGGGAGTTATCCCCGGTGTCCTGGGGCCAATATTTATCCCTCAACCAACATAACAAAAACTGTTTATCTGGTCATTATCACATTGCTGTTTGTGGGAGCTTGCTGTGCGCAAATTGGCTGCCGCGTTTCCCACATTACAACAGTGACTACACTTCAAAAAGTACTTTGAGATGTCCGGTGGTCGTGAAAGGCGCTATAGAAATGCAAGCCATTCATTCTATTCATTATTAAGTGACAGGAGTGAAGTGACTGATGTGTGTTATCTTTAAGCTTCACTCTGGCAGCTGTATGTATCCTTGGTGCAATGTGCTCTTTGACTCTTTCTGTGATTGTGCCAGTTCTGGTCACTGACCTATTTGCAGGTTGTGGTAAGATCTGAATATTTTACATTTGTTTCTCACAAAGTGAATTTGTTGCTTTCTCTCGGTGTTTAAAGGTACCCTGGAATGACTCTTGCAGCTGTTTTGTTTGTTTAGGGAGTTGGATAAGCGCACTTGTTATAGCCGCCTGCCATTCCTGTGTGAACGGCTGACTGCTCGCTCCTCACTTCACTGGCTGCTGCTTAGATTTTGTCAAAAAAAAACCCAACAAAACCCAAACAAGGTCATAATTCAGCTGCTGCGTTCTTGCAGAACAGAGTGTCATTGTAAGAATCGCTAAAAGATTAATATTACAATCCCTGTTCGCACCAGCGCACCTGGTAACAATCTTGGGGATTTTGAAGCTCTGTTTATAGACGTAAAATGGGGATGTAGGAGCAGCTGCAAGTTATTAGCACGGCAGCTTCTCCAGCCAACGCATTGACTGAATTACAGCAATACAGAGGAGATGCTGCAGATATTAGTCCGTTACACAGATGGATGCAGATTCACGCATGGACTTTCACGCCTCACTACTTTCTGGGGATTAAGTGTTGTTGATGGGTCTATTGTCACCTCTTTTCCAATTTTCTCCATTTCTTCCCTAAAGGTGCAGATTGATGTTGGGGTGTGGCTCCATGGAAGGCAGCGGCCCTCTTGGGGGCTTATGGGCCCACTCGTTATGTATGGGCCCAGACAGCGAGTGCCAGCGGGGTATTTAGTTGTGGAAGGTATCACAGCTGAGCCTCTTACTGCCCTGGCCAATGTGAAGGGTTGCTGGATAGCAAATGGGAGCTGGAACCATGGCTAATGTTTTCTTCCTTGGACTGGGCGCTGAGGCCTGTTGCATCGTCTTTACTGCTAGCCCAGTGGAAAGCAAACCTGACATCTTCTGATTTCTATGGCTCAATTGCATGAGTCACTGGGGAAAATTTGGCTATGTTGAAAGTGTAGTTGCTTTTGTATTGCTGCTTGGCCACTGCCTCCTGTAGCACTGGTCCTGCATGGCCTCTGACCATGCCAAAATTAGCCCATTGTTTTTTCTTAAGACTGGTGACCAGAAGCATTGATTTTTTTTCTGCTGGAGGTATTGTGGTGAGAACCTTGAGAAGCACTGAACCAAGGAGAAGCATAGGAGATCAATAAATATTGGAAAGGGAATTTACACTAGGAAAGAACATGAATGATCGATCGAACAAGAGGGGTGAGTATTTGTGCAGACAATTGGACATTGCGCCGACAGGAAATAATATCGGCTACGGGAAGCCAATATTTGCAGTGATGGTGCTTTAAGAACAACAACAACTTGCATTTATATAGCGCCTTTAACATAGTAAAACATCTCAAGGCGCTTCACAGGAGCGATTATCAAATAAAATTTGAGACCGAGCGACATAAGGTGATATTAGGACAGGTAACCAAAAGCTTGGTCAAAAAGGTAGGTTTTACGGAGTGTCTTAAAGGATGAGAGAGAGGTAGAGAGGTTTAGGAAGGGAATTCCAGAGCTTAGGGCCCAGAGAGATGAAGGCTCGGCCGCCAGTGGTGGAGCAATGAAAATCGGGGATGCCCAAGAGGCCAGAATTGGAGGAGTGCAGAGATCTTTGAGGGTTGCAGTGCTATAGGAGGTTACAGAGATAGGGAGGGGGGAGGCCATGGAGGGATTTGAAAACAAAGATGAGAATTTTAAAATCGTGGCGTTTGCCGAACCAGGAGTCAATGTAGGTCAGTGAGCACAGGGGTGAAGGGTGAATGGGACTTAATGTGACTTAGGCTATGGGGGCAGAGTTTAGGATGAGCTCAAGTTTACGGAGGGTGCAAGGTGAGAGGTTGGCCAGGAGAGCCAAATGTGTGGGGAGAAGAAGTGCAAAAACTTTAGGAGTTTGGAGTGCATGTGCGTAAATGCACGTAACGTGGTAAATAAGGTTGGTGAGCTGCAGGCACAAGTCACCATGTGGACTGTGATACAGTGGCAATAACAGAGACCTGGCTCAAAGAAGGATTGGGAACTTAATATTCCTGGCTACAAGGTATTCAGCAAAGATAGAGAAGGAAAAAAGGAGGGGAACGTGGCAAACTATTGCAGCACTGGAAGGGGATGATGTAGTTGAGGGGTCAAAGACAGAATCTATTTGGTTAGAATTATGGAACAATAGAGGAGTTATTATGCTACTGGGTGTATACTACAGTCCACCACATATTGGGAAGGAGATAGAGGAGAACATTTGCAGGCAAATTACAGAAAGATGCAAGAACTACAGAGTACTGATAATGGGAGACTTCAATTATCCTAATATAGACTGGGATAGTAACAGTGTAATGGGCGAAGAGGGGGAGGAATTCCTGAAATGTGTACAAGAGAACTTTCTTGATCAGTTTGTTTCCAGCCCAACGAGGAAGGAAGCAGTTCTGGGTCTAGTTCTGGGGAATGAAGTGGGGCAAGTGGAGCATGTTTCAGTGCGGTGAGCATTTGGGGAACAGTGATCATAATATCATCAGGTTTAGAATAGTTATGGAAAATGACAAGGAACAGTCAAGCATAAAAATACTGAACTGGAGGAGGGCTAACTTTGGTGAGTTAAAAAGGGATCTGGCCCAGGTGATTTGGAATCAAAAAGTGGTAGGCAAAACAGTAATTAAACAATAGGAGGCCTTCAAAGAGAAGATGGTTCGGGTACAGAGTAGACAGATTCCCACAAGTGGGGTGGGGGGGAAATGTTTCAGTCCTCCTTAGATATGGGAGTTGTGTCAGAGGATTGCAGGATGGCAAATGCTATGGCACTGTTTAAAAAAGAGGAGAGGGATAAACCCGGCAACTACAGGCCAGTCAGGCTCATGTCGATGGGGAAACTTTTAGAGACAATTCAGGACAAAATGAATTGGCACTTGGAACAGTGTGGTCTAATAAATGAAAGTCGGCCCAGATTTGTTAAAGGCAAATTGTGTTTGACTAACTTAATTGAGTTCTTTGATGAAGTAACGGAGAGGGTTGATGAGGATAGTGTGGTTGATGTTGTGTACATGGACTTTGAAAAGGTGTTTGACAAAGTACCACACAATAGACTTGTTAGCAAAATTAAAGCCTATGGGATTAAAGGGACAGTGGCAGCGTGGATATGAAATTGGCTGAGGGACAGAAAGCAGAGTAGTGGTGAACGGTTGTCTTTCAGACTGGCGGGAGGTATACAGTGGGGTTCCCCAGGGGTCGGTATTATGACCACTGCTCTTTTTGATATATATTAATGACCTGGACTTGAGTATAAAAGGCATAATTTCAAAAGTTGCAGATGACGCGAAACTTGGAAATGTAGTAAACAATGAGGAGGATAGTATCAGACTTCAGGAGGACATAGACAGACTGGTGAAATGGGCAGACACATGGCAGATAAAATTTAACGCAGAGAAATGTGAAGTGATACATTTTGGTCGGAAGAATGTGGAGAGGTAATATAAACTAAAATTTTAAAGTGGGTGCAGGAAGAGAGAGAGCTGGGGGTGTATGTACACAAACCTTTGAAGGTGGCTGGACAAGTTGAGAAGGCTGTGGAATAGCATATGGGATCCTTGGCTTTATTAATAGAGGCACAGGGTACAAAAGCAAGGAAGCTCTGTTAAGCCTTTATAAAATACTGGTTAGGCCCCAGCTGGAGTATTGTGTTCAATCCTGGGCACCGCACTTTTGGAAGCGATTTAATAGACTGGTACCAAGGATGAGGGTCTTCAGTTATGTGGATAGACTGGAGAAACTGGTGGTGTTCTTCTTAGAGCAGAGAAGGTTAAGGGGAGATTTGATAGAGATGTTCAAAATCATGAACAGTTTTGGTAGAGTAAATAAGAAGAAACATGTTTCCAGTGACAAAAGGGTCATTAACCAGAGGAAAGAACCAGAGACGACGGGAGGAAACATTTTTTACCCAGCGAGTTGTGATCTGGAACGCGCTGCCTGCAAGATCGGTGGAAGCAGATTCAATAGTAATTTTCAAAAGGGAATTGGAGAAATACTTAAAGGTAAATAATTTGCAGGGCTGTGGGGAAAGAGCAGTGGGACTAATTGGATAGCTCTACCAAAGAGCCGGCACAGGCACGATGGGCCGAAGGGCCTCCTGTGCTGTATCATTCTATGATTCTATGAACTCCATCAGATTCACTCCTGGAGCTGACCCAGGGGTCAGTCAAGAGCACCTGGATTGGTACAACTGAGCCGAATAATCATTTAAAAAGAGAGATAGCCACCTTCTATAATTGCCGTTTATGCAGGGTGAGAAAGCATCAATGTCTGTATCCGGAGAACTGGCAGGAACTTTGCCAAAAGTTGATAAAATATTCCATTCTCAAGTTTAATGAGACCTCGACAGGAAACCCAAATCCCAAAGCAGTGGGCTGGGTGCAGTAGAAACACGCTCTGTACGCTTGACTTCCTGCAGTATCGTAGCCCAACATAACCAAAGTGAGATAAGCTTGGAAGATAGGTGTGCAGGAGCCAGCTCTCCTGCATTCCTCTGACACATCTGTCCTCGCAGGTTGCTAACTGTGCAAGTTTGCTGGAGTTTGGCCGGGTAGCACAGTATGTGGGAGTTTTAATTGTCACAGAAGTTGCTGGTTGATAATCTAAGAGCCACAGACCACATAACCTTCCTTTGCTGATTTGACATTGTATGATTAACATACAGCTTTTGTGTGGTAAGGAAAAGTCAGATCTGAAGACGTCTTAAAAGCACCATCTTTACTTCTTCAGTTTTTCTTATCAAGGGGAGATATTGATGTTGGGGAATGGAGCATTTTCCATTTCAGGCACTCTTAAGTCAGGTAAAGCACGGTCAGGTGCAGATTAAATTTCCCTTTACTCTGTCCCAACAATGTCTCTCAGCCACTCTCAGACGAGCACCTTCATCGCACCAGTGATACATTTCTTTTCCATTTCCCACGCCAACAATCCTTAGGCCAGTCTGAGTAATAATGCCGAATTAGGCCACTTCTGGGCTGCACGCCCATGTATACTTGGAAGTGGGTTGAGACGGCCCAAGTGATTTCACTACTTGTAGCCAGCAGACAGAACCCTGATCCCAGAGGGGAGAGTGTTGAACCCACTGCATCACCCAGTTCCTCAGACGTCATCATCTTTAAGAGAATATTTGCCTTGTGGGAAAGGGAGACACTGGATTGAGTTGTCTTCGACAAAAGGGAGAACTGTGAATGCTCCAAATAGGGCCACTTATGGAAACTCGGCAGCAGTGAGGGAGAGGCAGAGTCAGACAGGCCTCGTGGCATCAGACATAGTGGCACATCTCTCGCCGCAACCATCTGACACACCCAGAACAAACAACAACAACTTGCATTTGTACAGCACCTTTAACGTAGTAAAACGTCCCAAGGCGCTTCACAGGAGCGATTATCAAACAAAATTTGACACTGAGTCACATAAGGAGATATTAGGGCAGGTGACCAAAAGCTTGGTCAAAGAAATAGGTTTTAAGGAGCATCTTAAAGGAGGAAAGAGAAGTAAAGTAGAGTGGTTAAGGGAACAGGGTGAGCCGTAACCATGTTGGGCCTAATGAGCACCCTCAAAAGGAATAAATACAAAAATAAAGATGTGTTTCACAGCAGACGCTTGAGCACAACAATCTCCGCTGACACTTCAGTGCAGTACTGAAGGAGCGCTGCACTGTCGGAGGTGCCATCTTTTGGCTCCATCTGCCCTGTCGGGTGAAAGATCCCATGGTACTATTTCGAAGAAGAATCAATGTCACCAAAAAAATGATTTATCTGGTCATTATCACTTTGCTGTTTGTGGGGTCTTGCTGTGCACAAGTTGACTGTCGCGTTTCCCTATATTACAACAGTGACTACACATCAAAAGTACTTCATTAACTGTAAAGCACTTTAAGACATCCTAAAGCGGGGAAGGTGCTATATAAGTGCAAGTTTTATTGATGAAACAATACCAGGGGGTGAGATCCCTTATGCCATCCCTGCCTATTGGTGTAGCAGGATTGTGCACTCCTAATTCATAAATATACTATTTTGAGACTTTTCAGATTCTCAAGGGCTCCTCCATGTCATAGGCTGTCCGGCAGTGTGCTGCCCCCTGGGCTGTCGCCATATCCCTGTGAGGAGACCTGAATTTGTTTTAGTCCTAGTCTGTTTTCTTATTTAAATCAGTTCCTGTGTTTTGAGTTGCCAGTTTAGACATGCTCTCTCATTTACAACTTCTGTAATTTGTTGTTTTTAAATTTCTTCTTGGCATATAGCTGACACTGAGTATTTATTGTCCATCCCTACTTGCTCTGAGGCCATTAAGAGTCACCGTGTCATGTGGAACCAGCTAAGGCTAACAGGTATCCTTCCCTGAACAACATGAGAGAACCAGTTTGGTTTTTACAAGTCATTCAGCTTTTCATGGTCATTTTCTGGTGTTAGTCAACAAATGATCAAATGGTCGCATTTGAACTTGTTCCCTGGGTTGTTAGCCCAGTAACACCACCCCTACACTGTCACACCAGTAACATCACCCCATCACTGTCACCCCAGTAACATCATCCCATCACTTTCACACCAGTAACATCACCCCTACACTGTCACACCAGTAACACCACCCCATCACTGTCACACCAGTAACACCACCCCTACACTGTCACACCAGTAACACCACCCCATCACTGTCACCCCAGTAACATCATCCCATCACTGTCACCCCAGTAACATCACCCCATCACTGTCACCCCAGTAACATCACCCCATCACTGTCACCCCAGTAACATCACCCCATCACTGTCACACCTGAACCACAGGCACTGCACTGTCTCATTTGTAACGTAATTCAGTTGATAGGGCAGTGACTTCTGTGTGTTGGCCTCATGTTGTTGCAGGTTTGTGACTCTGCTGGGTTAATGCAGCCTGCTTTGGAAATATAAACACTGGAGAAAAGAAAGCACTTATATTTATAATCACACCTTTCATGACTGCAGGACATCCCAAAGCACTTTACAGACAATTAAAGACTTTTTGAAGTGTATTTACTGTTGTAGTATAGGAAACCTGAGCGGGCAGACGGGGTCTCAGTTTAACGTCTTCTCTGAAAGACGGCTCCTCCGACAGTGCAGCACTCCCTCAGTACTGCACTGAGCACAGAAGGCCGGGGTGCGAACATTGCTCACCTGCATTCTGAACGACAGAAGCACCAAATGTAAAACTGTGGTGACTGTATTTGGACTCTGATCGGTATGTGGAAAGGGGGAGTGACTTGATGCGGGTTCCATCCTTGGAGTAATTCTTGTGACAAATTTTAAAATGAAATAATGGTTTAATGCATTATGACTGTATGGTAGCAATGGATTGAACGGCAGCCCGTTGTGGAGTACCCAATTCATTCCATTTGGGTGCGAGACCTATCATTTATTTTTATAACCTGGCCCCTCTGGCTCAAATATGTGCACAGGCAGCTCCCACTTGGCTCAGGCTAGTCCCCTGTAACTCAGAGAGTATTTCTAGTTACTGTGAAGGTGTGCAATCATATGTCACGTGTAACTGCGTTAATCGGAGTCGGAATGCTGATGAAAGCAGCACTGAGCTTGGTGTCTGAGAGCGCCTAGATTTAATTGCCCAGCTGTTGTCAGATGCTGCAGTAATGCTTGGCGTGCCTGTCCAGATACACAAGCGAAACACGTTGACGGGTTGCCTCGGCAACCAGGAGAAAGGGGGTAGCTGGTGCAGTGCAGCGGTTGTGCAGTGGGCGGTGTTCCGATTGCAGCGTGCCGCTCTCGCTGTTCAGTCCAAGTGCTTTTATTTTCCCCGTGCTGACAAGGCCCTCGATGAAGATGATTTCAGGAAGTAGGTGGTGGGAAATGTTAATTAGATTGTTGAGTGTGAATGTTAAACATTAAATATTCAGCTGACTGCATGCAATGAAATGTGGCTGCTGACTGCGGGGAGTCTGAATGCTGCTCAGCAATCGAACTGAAGGATTTCTAATTGATTTGAAGGAACAGATAATTCTGGCTGACACAAACCACCTCTTTTAATGAGGCATTTAATCCTGTTCAGGATTGAGTTTGCTACTCCTGGCTTTGTTCCACATGTACATATAGATGTATCTCTTAAGATTTTAATGAATCTTTAAATGGTTTTGTAACGTAGTTGAGCATGTCTTCGCTAAATAGTATCAGGGACAACCTGTTCAACGTAAAACTGAGGTGATTGGGTTTACAGTTCCAGCTTCTGGACTTCTGTTATTAGGATGTAAATTCCATGTCGCAGTTAAGGAAAGTCTCTGATTGGGATCGGCCTGTGGTGAGCGAGATGTTGGTATTAACCCTTGTAGAGTTTATCAGGTATAAATCAGTGCCTGAGTGTTCAGGTGTTTCCTTTTACTAAACCGTTGAAAACACATTGAACATTTTATTGACTGAGTTAAAAATTAGGAGTTCTTCCGTGGCAGATTATGGAAATGACGTGGGAGTAGAATTGTAAATTCACTGGGTCATCCCCCATTAATAAGTCACTTGGAAGTGTGAATGGCAGTCCAATTAAATACATACTTTGGTTCTGTCTTCACAAAGGAGGTCACAAATAGCCTTCCAGAGATGTCGGGGAACATAGGGTCCAATGAGAGGGAGGAATTGAATGAAATCAGTATTTGTAGGGAAATGGTGTTGGGGAAATTGACGGGATTGAAGGCCGATAAATCCCCAGGGCCTGATAATCTACATCCTAGGGTACTTAAGGAAGTGGCCCTAGAAATAGTAGATGCATTGCTGGTCATCTTCCAAAATTCGATAGACTCTGGAACAGTTCCCATGGATTGGAGGATAGCTAATATTACCCCACTATTTAAAAAAGGTGGTAGAGAGAAAACGGGGAATTACAGACCGGTAAGCCTGACATCGGTAGTGGGGAAAATGCTAGAGTCCATTATAAAAGATGTAATAGCAGAGCACTTGGAAAACAGTGACAGGATCGGACAAAGTCAACATGGATTTACAAAAGGTAAATCATGCTTGACTAATCTACTGGAATTTTTTGAGGATGTAACTGGTAGAATAGGTAAGGGAGAACCAGTGGATGTGGTGTATTTGGACTTTCAGAAGGCTTTCGATAAGGTCCCGCATAAGAGATTGGCATGCAAAGTTAAAGCACATGGGATTGGGGGTAAGGTACTGACTTGGATAGAGAACTGGTTGGCAGACAGGAAGCAAAGAGTTGGAATAAACGGGTCTTTTTCCGAGTGGCAGGCAGTGACTAGTGGGGTACCGCAGGGATCGGTCCTTGGACCCCAGCTATTCACAATATATACTAATGATCTAGACGAGGGAACTAGATGTAATATCTCCAAGTTTGCAGACGACACAAAGCTGGGTGGGCGTGTGTGCTGTGAGGAGGATGCAGTGAAACTCCAGTATGATTTGGACAGGTTGGGTGATTGGGCAGATGCATGGCAGATGCAGTATAACGTGGATAAATGCGAGGTTATCCACTTTGGTGGCAAAATCAGGAAGACAGATTATTATCTGAACGGCAATAGATTGGGAAAAGGGGAAGTGCAACGAGACCTGTGTGTCCTTGTGCACCAGTCGCTGAAGGTAAGCATGCAGGTGCAGCAGGCGGTTAAGAAGGCAAATGGTATGTTGGCCTTCATAGCGAGAGGATTCGAATACAGGAACAAGGATGTCTTGCTGCAGTTGTACAGGGCCTTGGTGAGACCGCACCTTGAGTATTGTGTGCAGTTTTGGTCGCCTTATCTGAGGAAGGATGTTCTTGCCATGGAGGGAGTGCAGCGAAGATTCACCAGACTGATACCTGGGATGGCAGGAATGACGTATGAAGAGAGATTGGGTCGATTGGGCTTGTATTCGCTAGAGTTTAGAAGAATGAGAGGGGATCTCATTGAAACTTATTAATTCTAACAGGACTGGACAGACTAGATGCAGGAAGGATGTTCCCGATGGCGGGGGAGTCCAGAACCAGGGGTCACAGTCTAAGGATAAGGGGTAAGACATTTAGGACAGAGATGAGGAGGAATTTCTTCACCCAGAGAGTGGTGAACCTGTGGAATTCTCTACCACAGAAGGCAGTTGAGGCCAATTTATTAAATATATTCAAGAAGGAGTTAGATATATTTCTTAAGGCTAAAGGGATTAAGGGGTATGGGGAGACAGCAGGGACAGGGTACTGAATTTGGATGATCAGCCATGATCTCATTAAATGGCGGAGCAGACTCGAGGGGCTGAATGGCCTACTCCTGCTCCTATCTTCTATGTTTCTATGAATTTAGCCCGTTTTGTGACTTGGCCTGAAGACCGAAGCCTGAGCTTACTTCAGTTTGGTATAGCTGGTCATTGGTGAGGTGCTATTGGGTAAAGAGTGGAGACTGTACAGAGGTGCCAGCACTGTCTGTCCAGCCTGCTGAACAGAAATGGAGCAGTAATTACGGGATTTTTCTGCTAATACCCACATCTCGCTCACCACAGGCCGATCCCTTCTGAATTGAAAGACATGAAGGGATTAACACGGAGAAGCCAGGATGAAAGTGCAGTGTAGGTTTCCTGGTGATGAGGTCAGAGAGTACAGCATTAAAACATGCTGCTTCCAGATCAAAGAAGAATGAGCCAATGATGAATTGAAACAAATAACAATTAAAAGCTTTGTGTGGCCCACAGGTACTCAGACGCCGCGCCTACATCACGTGGTTTGGGTGAGCGACCAGATGAGGTGTTCACTTTTCATCTACCCAGTCATCAGTTGCCTAAAAACAAAAGGGTCAGTGCACAGCAGCCTTTCAGCATCAGGCAGAGTACGGACTGGTTAACGTTTCGGGTTATAAACCTTTCCTAGACGTAACACAAAGGGTCTCCTGCCTCTCCCGCTTTCTCACATGCTGATGGATCTGCTGTGCATATCCAGCGGTTCCTGCTTTTACTACAGATTTCCAGCACGTGATTTGTGCCCTGTGATGTACGCCTTCCAGTTGCTTTAAGGATGACCTCTGTTCTGCAGAATATCGTGCAAAATCGGGTGCTGCTGTAAAGAGGGGAGGAAGCCTTGTCCTCTTGTTAAGAAACTGTCCTCGCTGATTGAGTGATGATAACTGGCCTTTGAATTTACGCTGTAACAGCCCGGCAGAATGATCATACAGGGCACGTCGCTCCACAATTCATAAATTATTAAAATCTATAATCTATTTAGGAAAAGATAGCTGTTTATTCATGTAGGAGTTCAGACAGAGGTCAGCTAAGGCAGACCTCCTTTCATTGCACTTCTCATTTCTAACGAACTGCACTTCAGCACAATACCCTCTCCACATCCATCAGCCAGCTGTAGAGACCAGGATTGATTGCAGCAGCCCATCTACTTGCCTTAGTCATTCCTACCAATTGTCAGTTGTTTTGGACTGAGATTGCATTTGTCCACAATTGCAGATGATGGGGGGAGGGGGGAAATCCTCCTGGCTCTGCTCCTCCCGCCTCTGCCCCTCGCCACCCCTCCGCCTCTGCCCCTTGCCGCCCCCCTGCCTCTGCCCCTTGCCGAAACCCCCGCCTTTGCCCATCGCCGACCTTAGCCGCCTTTGCCCCATGCAGCCACCCCACCTCTGCCCCTCGCTGCCGCTCCCGGCTCTGCCACTCCTGGCCTGTGTATCGCACTGTGAACCCAGAGATTGTCACTGCCCGTGTATCGCACTGTGAACCCGAGATTGTCACTGCCCGTGTATCGCACTGTGAACTCCAGAGATTGTCACTGCCCGTGTATCGCACTGTGACCCCAGAGATTGTCACTGGCTGTGTATCGCACTGTGAACCCAGAGATTCTCACTGCCCGTGTATCGCACTGTGAACCCCAGAGATTGTCACTGCCCGTGTATCGCACTGTGAACCCCAGAGATTGTCACTGCCCGTGTATGGCACTGTGACCCCAGAGATTGTCACTTGCCGTGTATGGCACTGTGAACCCCAGAGATTGTCACTGCCCGTGTATCGCACTGTGAACCCCAGAGATTGTCACTGCCCGTGTATCGCACTGTGAACCCAGAGATTCTCACTGCCCGTGTATCGCACTGTGAACCCCAGAGATTGTCACTGCCCGTGTATCGCACTGTGAACCCCAGAGATTGTCACTGCCCGTGTATCGCACTGTGACCCCAGAGATTGTCACTTGCCGTGTATGGCACTGTGAACCCCAGAGATTGTCACTGCCCGTGTATCGCACTGTGACCCCAGAGATTGTCACTGCCCGTGTATCGCACTGTGACCCCAGAGATTGTCACTTGCCGTGTATGGCACTGTGAACCCCAGAGATTGTCACTGCCCGTGTATCGCACTGTGACCCCAGAGATTGTCACTGCCCGTGTATCGCACTGTGACCCCAGAGATTGTCACTGCCCGTGTATCGCACTGTGACCCCAGAGATTGTCACTGCCCGTGTATCGCACTGTGACCCCAGAGATTGTCACTGCCCGTGTATCGCACTGTGAACCCCAGAGATTGTCACTGGCCGTGTATCGCACTGTGACCCCAGAGATTGTCACTGCCCGTGTATCGCACTGTGACCCCAGAGATTGTCACTGCCCGTGTATCGCACTGTGACCCCAGAGATTGTCACTGCCCGTGTATCGCACTGTGAACCCCAGAGATTGTCACTGCCCGTGTATCGCACTGTGAACCCCAGAGATTGTCACTGGCCGTGTATCGCACTGTGAACCCCAGAGATTGTCACTTGCCGTGTATGGCACTGTGAACCCCAGAGATTGTCACTGCCCGTGTATCGCACTGTGACCCCAGAGATTGTCACTGCCCGTGTATCGCACTGTGACCCCAGAGATTGTCACTGCCCGTGTATCGCACTGTGACCCCAGAGATTGTCACTGCCCGTGTATCGCACTGTGACCCCAGAGATTGTCACTGCCCGTGTATCGCACTGTGACCCCAGAGATTGTCACTGCCCGTGTATCGCACTGTGACCCCAGAGATTGTCACTGCCCGTGTATCGCACTGTGAACCCCAGAGATTGTCACTGCCCGTGTATCGCACTGTGACCCCAGAGATTGTCACTGCCCGTGTATCGCACTGTGAACCCAGAGATTGTCACTGCCCGTGTATCGCACTGTGAACACAGGTCAGTCAGCATCTGCGGAGAATACAGACAGTTGGCATTTTGCTCTGGTTCCTTTCAGATGAACCTGAAGCATTGACTCTTCTCCACACAGATGCTGACTGAGCTGCCCCGTGTTTCCAGCTTTGTCTGTTTTTGCTTCAGTATTTCAGCAGTTGTGGTATTTTGTTTTTTATTTTTCTGGTCGTAATACTTTAATGGGAGGCTTTTCACTTTGATGCCTCTTGAGAACTTTATACAATGAGGTACTTTGTGAACTGCATTTACTATGATAGTATTGCATTTGCAATGAAATGTGTAGCAGACTGCGCTCCTCTTGTGGCTGAACCTGCAGTGCAGTCTGTTACAGACTCCGTGCCCCCTTTCCTTTATGATCAAGATTCCTTTGGATATGTCACAAGTAAATTTTCTCTTGTGGCTGCTTCATTCACTCAGTGTATTGTGGACATTTTCAATGCCACAGGGAAAGCTTTTCGCTGGCTCACTGCCCCTTTAAGAGAACGTTGTTTTTTCTCATGGTGTGACTTTCCCTCATTATTGCCCAGCATCTCCAAGATGTGTTTGTTCCTTTCCTCCTGCCGGTTGGTATCAGCTTTCAGTATACAGCTCTCCCATGAATGAGAAGTTCCTCTCAACAGCACCTGTCCACATTCTGATTTCAGCCTGCAAAAACTGAGTTCGGTATTTTCACAACTGTTCACCAAGCATTCACCTTAAGTTTGGATTGCAAGTCAGAACACGTTATAGTGATACTGCAGAAATCAGTGGTGTGCCAGTTTCGGAGTACAATGTGCAGTGTTGATTACTCCACCTCAAAAAAGAAAGAAAGGATTCGAAAGTGTTCCGAGAGGAGTGACCAGGATGATTCCAGTCCTTGGGAGAAAGTCTGAAGCGACTAAACCTGTTTGTTGGAGAAAAGACTCAAGGGAGACCTGATCTATATCTTTAAACTGATGAAAATATAAGTAAGTTTGAAGGAAGCAAGCTGCTTGGCTTGGACTATAAACATCGGATAGAAGATTAATTTTGAAGTGTCCGAGCAAACCAGTGACTTATAAACAATTCCCATCAAGTTCAAAAATCAGGAGAAAAATCACACTTTTGTGGAGCACCGTCACCACGCGGACTGTAACGATTCAATGAGAAGACTCACCACCACCTCCTCAGGTCAACGAGGGATGGGCCATAAATGCTGGCCTGGCCTGGCCAGCATCACCCACATCCTGAGAAGAAATATATATAAAAAACCTTCAGTCTTCTCGAGTGTAAACAGATTTAGTTTCTGCAGTCTCCTTGTAGCTCAGTGTCTGATGCCAGGTATCAGATGGGGAGCCCAGTTCTGCTCCTTTCTCAGTGCCATGATGTCCTTCCTGTAATACAGTGACTGGAGCTGCGCACAGTCCTCAGAGGGGGGGTGAACCAATACCCTGTATGGGCTCAGTATCACACCTTGTGGTTTGTACTTCATTCCATCTGCGATGTAACTCAGCTGTTTTGCCTTATTTACTCCTGGCGCACAGGTGATCTGTCCACCATTACCGTCAACTCCTTTTATTGTGCTGTGGACAAACGCCGTTTAATCTAATCTCATCACTGCACTTGTTGACATATGGAATTTTATTTGCCTAATTTCTCAATCCATCTCGATCTCTGCACCTAATCCTGATTGTTTGCAGTCTTCCGCACTCACCACCCCCTCCCCACAAACCTGGTGTCAGCGGAAAGTTTTGACAGTTTGTGTCTTTATTCCCACTTCCAAATCATTGATATACAAAGTGAATAGCAAGGGTCCCAACACGGTTCCATATAAATTTAAGCTTTTTTCTGTATCTCTTTTGCAAAGACTAGCTGCCTAATACTGTCACAGGCAAGTGATGAAAATATCACTTTGTCAATTCAGTTGGAAAAAAAGCTTTGTTTTCTCGAAGCAGGCCCCATAGTGTTAGTCCTCATGCAAATAGCAGTTGACCTGCACTGTCTCCATGTTCTTCTGCACCTCCTCCCTCCCCTCCACTGCTCCCTAATAGTACAACAGCAGCGCGATGGCTGATCTTCCGGCTGTTGAGGTACAGGTCTATGGTGGAATGAATCAAACCGAGCATTTATGTGGGACTTTTTCATTTGCGAGAGAGAGCTGTATGAAATCTATTAGTGGTAATAGGATTTACAGAATTGTCCTTTTAACAGAACTGATGGCTGTGCTGGCAGTCTGCTGTGTCAGATTGCTGCCTGACCTCACTGCCAGCCTCTCACTCTCGCAGTGATTCATAGTTCAGCTTAGCAGTCCTTTATTCTGGAACGGTGGGAAATGTCTTTGAAGCTGGCTTCTCTTTCTGCTCGGATGTTTGTTTTGGATCTGAATGTGAAGTCTTGAATATTTCAACCTCCACATGTACCGACATGAGGAATCGAATACATTATGTGGGAATCAGCAAAATTCCTCTTGAGCGCAGAGGTAATCTGGGGGCAAGCAGAGGCCCAGGTGGATCCTCCACTGTTCTCAACGCCCGGGTATAAGTGGTTTCTTTGCATAAAAAAGTGCATCCAAATCGGCCTTTGTACAGCTGGGAAAAAATGGAAAGTTTGTATCTGCAGGATAATCTTTGCGTCTTTGTAAACATTCAGTGTATTTCTCCTAACCTTTAATGCTGTGTTTATCCCATTGTTTCTGTCTGTCCAGGCGTGTTTGGCCTTGGCTTGGAGGTTGTGTACACGTCCTGTTTAATGATCCGAGGGCTCTTCTGTTTTACCCCTTTGGCGGAAGCTTCCCTTTACCCCTGGGTTGGGATACTGTGCTTACCCAAAGAAAGACGAGCATTTCTATAGCGCCTTTCACGACCTCTGGACGTCCCATGGTGCTTTACACCCAATGAAGTACTTTTGCAGTGTAGACACTATTGTAATGTAGGAAATGCGGTAGCCAATTTACGCACAGCAAGTTCCAACAAACAGCAATGTGATAATGATCAGATAACCTGTATTTTAGGTGTTAGTTGAGGGCTAAGTATTAGCCAGGACACCAGCAGCACTCCCTCAGCACTGCACTGGTGTGTCACCCTAGATTTATGTTCTCAAATCTCGGGAGTGGGCCTTGAACCCACAACCTTCTGATTCAGAGACGAGAGTGCTACTCACTGAGCCACAGATGACACTTCAGATTAGTCAAACAGCTACTTCAACTAAACTGCTGACGTTGCTGGTGGCTCTATCTAATCATTTAATACATTAAGGATACTAAGCTAATGAATAGATTTTAAAAGTTGAAGCATGCTGAACACAATGATGGCAGGAATCGTGAGCAGTGATGTGCTGTTTCTACGGGGAGGAAACAGCAGAAATCGGGCAAGTATATAATTGGGGCGTTGACAGCAGATTATTTCAATATAATGCTTGTGGTTTATTGTGAAGCACTTTGGGTTGTTCTGAGGACATGAAAGGCGCTATATAAGTGCAAGTTCTTTCTTTGGTTCCCTCTTCAAAGATGAGTGATTGTCGAGTTGCAGCTTCTGATGACCCTGTACTGAGGGCTCTCTCCAGCAGGCTGAACATGGAACCTGCTTGTTTCTGGTCAGCTTTTTCTATCCTCCCTTCCTGACCTGGCCACAGTTCCATTGGTGTTGGTCACCATTAGTACGTCCCTAAGCGACCGTTCTTCACGTCTGAGCTGTACAGTGTGTTGGCAGGCTATTCAACTGTGGAAGGTTTTACAACCAAACCCATTTCTGTCCTTACCTGATTCTATCTTCACCTGACGTACTTACCTGCGGATTTATCAGTAGGAGTTGCTGGATAGTGACCCAGCTTGGGGACCTCTGCTGATTTCCCAGCCCTCACTCTGGAGCATTGAGTCCAATTACAGCTCCCCACCTGGTGCCCGAGCACATGGCGGGTTTTTAGTACAAATAAGAAGAAACAATGCTGGGAAATCTGAAATAAAAGCAGAAAGTTTCGGAAATGCAAAGCAGGTCCATTGGGTTTAGTGCACACTCGATGGGCCAGATGGCCTCCTCCTGTGCTGTACTGTTCCGAGTCTGTGAGAATTGAATGTTTCAGGGTTCAATCCTTTTGTCAGGTTGTGACGAAGGCTCAGTACCCGGAACAGTAACCTGTCTCTCCTCTTTACAAACGCTGATGGACCTGCTGCTGTGCATCTCCTGCACTTCCTGCTGCGATTTTCCGTGATGCGCTGAAATGACCGCGAGTTCAGGGCTCTCTGTGCCGAGGAGTATGTGATGAGACCTCAGCGTGTGTACGCTGCTTGGTAGATTGTTCCAGAGGGAGTTGTTTAGGCTTGTTAATCTTGTACTTCAAATTTTTAGTCTTGTTCTCATACATTGTTGGAATTGTGTTATGTTTGGGAGCAGTTCACAGAACCAGAACAACAGAATCTCTAGTTGTTTTTCTAATGCCTGCTTTGCAATTTAATGAAATGCTACTGAAGGTGATGATAATTGAGCCGAAAGGTTAGAGAGTTAGAGCAAATTTTACGAATGATTTAGCAATGGTTCAAATGGAAAAAAGCGGCTCGTTCCCCATGGAACAGAGGAACAGCAGACGCCATTCAGCCCCTCGAGCCTGTCCCTCCATTCAATCAGATCTTGGCTCCATCCACCTTACCTAGTTCCATATCCTTTTATACCCTAGTCTAGCAAAAACCTATTGATCGCAGATTTAAAATGATTAATTGAGCTAGCATCTGCTGCCTTTTGTGGGAGAGAGTTCCACACTTCGACCACCCTTTGCGTAACAAAGTGTTTCCTGACTTCTCCTGGGTTATGTCCCTTGTCCTAGACTCCCCCACCAGTGGAAGAAGATTCTCTCTATCTACGCTATCAATTCCTTTCAAATTCCTAGAAACCTCAGTCAAATCACCCCTTAACCTTCTACATTCCAGGGAATACAAGCCTAATTTATGTAATCTCTCCTCATAATCTAACCCATGGAACCCTGGTATCATTCTGGTGAATCTGCGCTGCACTCCTTCCAAGGCCAATACAGGAAACTTTGTGCTATCCGGCACCCACGGGACCGAGCTGCTGCCGTTGCCTCAAAACTTCCGTACTCTCCAGAGTTAATGTTGAGAGATACGGAGATTCTTATCTCCGTATTTGACAACAAACACTGTTGCTTAGCAACAGCTTCTAAACACTCGGGGTGTGGCCCTAAAGCTCTATAGCTGAAGCTGTTGCTATAGCTACAGACCTTGCACAGCTTGACTGTTCAAACAAAGCAAAAAAAACAAACAAAAAGAATAAAAAACGGCTGCTGATTTTTGCCGGTGGCTCCAGATTGCCGGCTAGCTCACCTCCGGATAGCACAAAGTTTCCTGTATATCCTTTCTAAGGTGCTGTGCCCGGAACTGAAACTACTCCAGATGTGGTCTAATCAGGGCTTTGCACAGCTGTGGAAAAACGTCCTCCCCTTTATATTCTAGCCCTCTAGTTATAAAGACTAACATTCCATTAGCCTTTTTGATCACTTTTTGTACCTTTCCACTGCTCCTAGCTTTTCACCATTTAGATAATACTCTAGATCTATCCTTTTTTGATCTAAAATGGATGACTTCACACTTGTGTTGATATTTGTCTGCCACAGTTGCGCCCATTTACTTAATCTATCAATGTTAAGAGAGAGCTCTGTACACTGGGTGCAACATGCACAGCGGAGCTGCATTCTGACACAATCTACTTAGCAGCAGTCTGCGCTGCCATTGAAAAGATTGGTTCTAAATCTTGTACCTCCACTGCCGCTGACAGTTCAACATCACTATGCTTCAAACCCCAGTTTTACTGTTTGTAAAACTGGACAGGAGGGGATGGGGGAAGCAGATTGCCTAGCTGTGGAGCGAGAGGGCAATGCGGAAGAGTGCTGTGCCGCAGCAGGCTGGGGCATAGTGGATAGCTTGTACTCTGGGCGGCAGAGGAAATCATTGAAATTGCATTGCAATTTCTTTAACACATTAATGCTGCATTAGAATGCACTAACATACTAAAATCTAGCCAATAACCCAAGTTTATTTAACATGGTTATAATATGATGGCTCCCAGGGGGAATAAACACACAGCCTTTCTTTGAATCACTTCCTCTACTTCCGAGCACTCAGTCCAATCGTTTGTTGTGGGATGTAAAATCTCCTCTGTGCAGCTTCTGTCTGCAGTTAGTTGGTAATGAAAAGCTGGCTCTCTGAGGGAGGATCCTGCTTAAACACTTCCTTGGCGCAAATCTGTGTTGAGGGCTTCGCTAACATTACCATGCCAATGGAACCATTACTGTTCCGTCAGGATTTGGTTCCCCTTTAATTGCGCACATGGGCTGTCATTACTGTCAAATATTTCCACATGCATTGTGCAAGAATCCCTGAAACCATGTTTTTCCTTCAGAGAGATTGCTTGCGATATTGGTTGCTGCTTTTGCAGCGTACATTCTATGATGCAGATGTGCCTCTGATGGAATTCTTAGTCGTGTTTCGACTTGCATGTTGCCAAACAATTTCTTGTACATTTTAAATGTACTCCCAGCCATCCATTGTTCTCAATTTCACCCGTTTTCACCTGACCTCTTCCCCACTGCTTCCCTCCCACAGCGTTCACACAGCTTGGTTCCGTGCACTAACTCATTCTAGGAGAAGGGACACACTCCACTATAATACTGCTCAAGTTACCAATCATGAAATCGATCTTGTTTTTGTATTCTTTCATCATTGAGTCCATGCTGCAAAACCAGCTCCGATGGGGGAATATAAGGATCTCTTCTGACTGCAGTGTGTCCCAGGGGAAACTGATTTTACTGGTGTTAACTCTTAGTGGGTACACCTGCATAGTGCAAAATTACCCAGTAATTCAGTGTCGGTGTCACTCAAGCTGGCGAGGTTGCCAGTGAGTGTGGTAATGTCATACTGCTTCAGTAGTCTATGCTCTTTTGACAAGACATATTTGAGGGGCAGAGTTGAGAGAGCTTTACCTGCATTTAAGCCATGCTGTACCTAATCTTGGGGGGTGAAATTGGGTGGCTTTGCGACTGGGCGCGGCGCTGACATCGACTCCTGCCATATTCGGTGGGAGTTTTGCGGCGGCGCTACAGCGTTGTGCCCCAATCTCCTTCGCCCAGAGATCGTGAAGTCATCGCCGTGCTTAGCGCCCCGGACCTGAAATTGACTTCAGCCCCCTGCAGCAGCGCCGGTCGAAAACACCGACACTTGCAGGAGGCGTGCATCGAGCGGCCGGCCGCTTCGGGGGGGGCGACGATTAAAGGCGAGGTGGCCGAGTTAAGTAAAAAAAAAAAAAAACTCCAGTTTTTTTCGCGGGTTCCTGCCCGTGATCAATCAGCTCGACACTCTGCAGGCTGACAGCTCTTTCCGTTTGCAGCAAGGTGGTTGCAGCCCAGCTTCATGGTCAGTGCACATGGGTAGAAGCTTGGTAATCCAAATAGGTTACATATTGATTGTGCATTGGGGTGGGCAAATGCTTCGAGGTTTGGTCCCCTTTTATAACATCACATTAACTCTAACTTGTAAGAGAACCACTCTCCCCTGTCCCAGATCTGGTGAACCTAACTTACTGAGATGACTTAGATGATGTGCATCCCGTTGTCCTGACTGAGACCGGTTAACTTGGCACCAGCAGGGAGTGAACATGGGACATTCACCTGCAGAGCCATTGGGGGAGCCTCCATCTGTTTAAGTATATGATGGCTGTACTGTATCTGATCATATTCAGAAGCAACTACAGAATAATTACAGGACAATTTCACCCCACCACCGTGCACCAGGATGTTTCAGTGTCTGGATCACTGCAGTCTGCCAATCCTCTGGATCACTGCAGTCTGCCAATCCTCTGGATCACTGCAGTCTGCCAATCCTCTGAATCACTGCAGTCTGCCAATCCTCTGGATCACTGCAGTCTGCAAATCCTCTGAATCACTGCGGTCTGCCAATCCTCTGGATCACTGCGGTCTGCCAATCCTCTGGATCACTGCGGTCTGCCAATCCTCTGGATCACTGCGGTCTGCCAATCCTCTGGATCACTGCGGTCTGCCAATCCTCTGGATCACTGCGGTCTGCCAATCCTCTGGATCACTGCGGTCTGCCAATCCTCTGGATCACTGCGGTCTGCCAATCCTCTGGATCACTGCGGTCTGCCAATCCTCTGGATCACTGCGGTCTGCCAATCCTCTGGATCACTGCGGTCTGCCAATCCTCTGGATCACTGCGGTCTGCCAATCCTCTGGATCACTGCGGTCTGCCAATCCTCTGGATCACTGCAGTCTGCCAATCCTCTGGATCACTGCAGTCTGCCAATCCTCTGTGATATTAGGCTCTTTTAAAGCTGAACATTTGTGACCTGTTCTTGGGCAAAATCCTAGTGCTCTCAGGAGAGCTATGTTGACCATGAAGTGAAATTTGGCTCTTCGAAATGCCATGTGTCAGACAGATAGACTGTGCGGCGTATTAGTGCTGCTCTGTACGGATGACCAGAGATGCGAGAGTAGAGTTGGTGAATTGAGCTTTCTGACCTTCCCGTTCCATTTCCAACCAGTCTCTGGGCCCCAGGTGAGGTGGTGGTGATTGGTGTTGGTTGCCAGCGCTCCATGCTGTAACTGGAGTGTGCATTGTGGTATTTTTCTGGTAAGTCTAAGTGCTGTATGAACATGGTTGCAGTGATGAGCTGGACCTGGGCATGAGACATGCGCAAGATGATAAAGGAGTGGGATTCCTTTATTTTTTTTACCTGTTGATATTTTCTACCCCCTTTCCTTTCCCAAAGGCGCTTGCAGAGTTAAGTTTCCATGAGCATCGGTATCTCACCTAGTAATTTCATGTATGAACCTAGATATTGAGTGTCAACAGGAGAGCCAAGCCTTGATCTGTCCTCACCCACCAATCACATGCAGGCATGTGCGTTTCAGAAGGGATTACTGGATAGTGATTTATGTGGGAACCCTGTTTGATATTTTTCCGAGCTTGTGGGCACTAAGGTCAATTGTACTGTTTTGTTCTCCTTAAGGAAGGCTATACTTGCCTTGGAGGCGGTGCAATGAAGGTTCACTAGATTGATTCCTGGGATGAGAGGGTTGTCCTATGAGGAGAGATTGTGTAGAATGGGCCGATACTCTCTGGAGTTTAGAAGAATGAGAGGTGATCTCATTGAGACATATGAAATTCTTAGAGGGCTTGACAGGGTAGATGCCGAGAGGCTGTTTCCCCTGGCTGGGGAGTCCAGAACTAGAGGCATGGGGCTCGAATTTCATCGGGCCGTTGAGGTGGGATTGGAGGCGTGTGGGGGGGTTAAAATCGCGAAATCGGGGGGCACGAACCCATCCCGCCCTCAACCTGCCTCCATGCCCGTTTCTCAGGAGGCGGGTACCCGACCTGTGCTGGGAGCCGCCTCCCCGAAGCGGGAAGGGGATTAGTGCCAATTAACTGCCTGTTAACAGGTAGTTAACAGGCAGTTTTTAGCCTAATCCCTATTTTTAGCCTAATCCCTATTTTTAGCCTAATCCCTATTTTTATCCCTGAAGTGTGGGCTTCTCAACGGCTCCAAACCACGCCAAGTTAGCGAGGCGGATCGTCGGGCTGAAGAGCTTGGAGGGTTCAAGATGTCCGGTGTTCAGGTGAGTAATGGGTGCATGAGTGCAGAGGTAAGTGTGCTTGGTGTGTGTAAAGTGTTTAAATAAGTTTTACTTACCTTTACTTAATAATGCAGCCTTCCTTCCTTCAGGCTTGGGAGTCCCTCATCTCACCGGCACAGAAAGCAGAATGGCCGCAAGCTGTCAAAATCTGCAGCTTCTGCTTTCTGTTCTGGGGAGATTTCTAAATCAGCCTGAGAGGAAGGAATTAACTTAGAGTACAGATTGTCAGTGTTTAACAGCTTCAAAGAGCTGTCAAACGCTGATATTTCATCTGTCAAAAGCTCTTTTCCGCAATTCCATGTTTGATTCCCTCCAATCAGATTTCCGCCCTTGCCACAGTACCGAAGCGGCTCTCATCAAAGTCACAAATGACATCTTTTATGACTGTGACAAAGGTAAACTACCCCTCCTCATCCTTCTTGACTTGTCTGCAGCCTTTGACACGGTTGACCACTCCATCCTTCTCCACCGTCGTCCAGCTGGGTGGGACTGCACTCGCCTGGTTCCATTCTTAGCTATCTAATCGTAGCCAGAGAATCACCTGCAATGGCTTCTCTTCCCGCTCCCGCATCGTTACCTCTGGTGTCCCCCAAGGATCTATCTTTGGCCCCACTCCCATTTCTCATCTACATGTTGCCCCTTGGCGACATCATCCGAAAACAGCGTCAGTTTCTACATGTACACTGACGACACCCAGCTCTACCTCACTACCAGTTCTCTCGACCCCTCCATGGTCTCTAAATGGTCAGACTGCTTGTCCGTCTGGATGAGCAGAAATTTTCTCCAATTAAATATTGGGAAGATCGAAGCTGTTGTTTTCGGTCCCCGCCACAAACTCCGTTCCCTAGTCACTGACTCCATCCCTCTCCCTAACGTCTGTCTGAGGCTGAACGTTGTGTTCGCAACCTTGGTGTCATATTTGACCCTGAAATGAGCTTCTGACCACATATCCGCGGCATAACTAAGACCGCCTATGTCCACCTCCGTAACATCGCCCGTCTCCGTCCCTGCCTCAGCTCATCCGCTGCTGAAACCCTCATCCATGCCTTTGTTACCTCTAGATTTGACTATTCGAACACACTCCTGGCTGGCCTCCCACATTCTACTCTACGTAAACTTGAGGTCATCCAAAACTCGGGCTGCCCGTGTCCTAACTCGCACCAAGTCCTGTTCACCCATCACCCTTGTGCTCGCTGACCTACATTGGCTCGTGGTTAAGCAACACCTCAATTTTAAAATTCTCATCCTTGTTTTCAAATCCCTCCATGGCCTCGCCCCTCCCTATCTCTGTAATCTCCTTCAGCCCCACAATCCCCCCGAGATATCTGCGCTCCTCTAATTCTGCCCTCTAGAGCATCCCTGATTATAATCGCTCAACCATTGGTGGCCGTGCCTCCTGTTGCCGAGGCCCTAAGCTCCGGAATTCCCTGCCTAAACCTCTCCGCCTCTCTACCTCTCTCTCCTCCTTTAAGACGCTCCTTAAAACCTACCTCTTTGACCAAGCTTTTGGTTACCTGCCCTAATTTCTCATTATATGGTTCGGTGTCAAATTTCTTGTCTTTTAATACTCCTGTGAAGCGCCTTGGGACGTTTTATTACGTTATAGGCGCTATATAAATACAAGTTGTTGTTACTAAAACAGGTGGTGTCTAACCCCTCACAGAGTTCAGAGCAGCTTGGAATCCCTTAATATTTTATATTAACGATATTTGATGAGCTGCCTGCCCCGCAGGGAGAGAATTGTTGAATTATTTGTGTCAATGCACCAATACCATGCGATTATTCCTGGTGCTTTGAACAATGTAGAAAAGGCAGGGTGTTGCCGTCATTCCCATCCTGGGGTAGTTAACTAAAGCGACACTGATTAGCTGTTCCTGTGATGTTGTTGCTAGGTCCAGGAAGCAGTGTACGTGACCGACATGGCTTCACTTCGTGCTCGCTTCGTGTGCTGCAGCTTCTACACTGACCAGGCTTATACGTAGAAGTTAGAACATAAAGCAGGCCATTCGGTCCAATCAGTCTGTGTTGTCGTTAACCCTCCACACGAGCAAATAGTTCTAATCGCACTTACACACCCCGTTCCCATATCCCTTTGTCCACCTTTCCACATCCATCTATCCAATCTAATCTTGAATGTTGACATTGTTTTTGCCTCAACCACTGACCCTAGATGTGAATTCCTCAGCCTCACAACTCTCGGAGTGTCAGCTGTGGCTCAGTTGATAGCACCCTCGTCTCGGAGTCAAAAGTTTGTGGGTTCAAGTACCAAAGGCAGAAAAATCTAGGCTGACACTGCAGTGCTGAGGGAGTGCTGCACTGTTGGAGGTGCTGTCTTTCAGATGAGGCGTTAATCCGAGGCCCCTTCTGCTCTCTCAGGTAGTTGTAAAAGATCCCATGGCACTATTTTGAAGAAGAGCAGGGGAGTTCTCCCCGGTGTCCTGGGGCCAATATTTATGCCTCAACCAACATCACTGAAACAGATTATCTGGTCATTATCACATTACTGTTTGTGGGAACTTGCTGTGCGCAAATTGGCTGCCGCGTTTCCTACATTTCAAAAGTACTCCATTGGCTATAAAGCGCTTTGGGAAGTCTTGAGGACATGAAAAGCGCTGTATAAATGCAAGTATTTCTTTTTTTCTTTAAAGAAGTTGCCCCTACCCTCTGTTCTAAATCCCTTACATTTAATCTTGTATCTATGGCCCCTCATTCTAGACCCCTGGAAACAGCCTGTTTCTATCTAGCCTGTCCCATCCTTTCATCATTCTAAGCCCCCGTGGTTAAAATTAATAATTTTCCTCTCGGCAAGTAGGGATAAGGCTGCCTTGTTATTAAATAGAGGTGGCAGGAGATACAGGATCAATAGATGAAGTATTCTGATTTAGTGTTTATTCACAGTCTGAGGCAATGACCCAGTTTTCTGTGTCAGGAGGATTGATGCTAACTTGCTCTCATTTGGAGACGGGATCTGAATACGCAGCTGCTGCTCTCCGCACTTTGCTGCTAATCTTCATCAATTTATAACCTAAACCATTTGTTCAGTTGGAGGGCAAATTTTCAGGAATGCAGCATCAATCCTAACCCATCCAGTAACAGGAGACCATTTCAGTGTGTGTGTGGTGTGTGTGTGTGTGTGTGTGTAGCTTTGCGTCATGACCACATTATCGAACTGTATTATGGGCAGTTTTATTCACTCTGGTTAGTCAGCCAATCTAATGCACTCTTGGGTGTAGATTGTAAACATGCACTGGGTAAGGTTCCATTCTCGGAGAATCCTTTGGCGGCTATTGGAGATGTTCTTGTGTTGAGCTCCCACAGTGACCAAGGTTACCTTAAAACTAGAAAGATCCAGCAGATCAGGGTCTTGAAAACACATGGGCCTAGAAATTCAGTCGCGTTTGCGCCCACTTATTGGCTAAAGAGTGGTTTGCGCTGGAAGTTTTTTAGTGCCCGAAATTCAGTTGGTCCCTAAAATCGGCGTTAGCCGGTAGCGCTGCGCCGGCACCGATGACGTCATCGGTGTGCGCAGCGCCCCGGTTCCAACGCGATTCCGTGCCGACGGCCAAATTCAGTTGCGACCGCCTCGCCCGTAGCGGCCGCAAGCAGCGTTTGAAAAACGGGGCCTTGCAGCTCCGAGAGGCCGGCGCATAAAGGTGGAGGGGCGGCCGGCCGCTTTCCCGGCGGCCGCCTGGCCGCACCTCCCTCCCCGGACTCCTGCACCACCCCCCCGCGGCATTGGTGTCTGACTCCCGCGAGCCCGGCACTTCTCCGTGGTGCCGGGCTCATTTGCCGGGGGAATCCAGCGGCGATCTCACGGCTGCAGGCAGCTCCTCCTTAAGAGAAGGAGGAGGCCTGCAGTACCCCAGCCTGCCGCACCGCATCGGGTGCCGCAGCGGCAGCTGGACGCCTGAAACTGACTTTCATCGCCCCAAGCGAGGCGGCCAAACCCTGCAATAGCGCCCGCCTCCGTCTTGGGGCGCCGCAACTGAATTTCAGGCGGGCGCTACGGGAATCCGGGCGAGCGCTAAATTTCGGGCGCTATAGACCTGGCGCGGCGATAGCGAATTTCTAGGCCATGGGCCCAGAAATTCGGGTCGGGGGCTCCCCGCGGGTGCAAGCCCCCGATCTGTACTTACCTTGCGCGCCGGCCGTTGAGCTCTGGGCTCCCGTGGAATTCCGATCCGGGGCCTGGTCCAGCTGCCGGCGCGCAGTGCTTGCGTATCCCAGGGGCGCAGTTAGTTCGATGCGTCCCCTGGGATCACGTGGGCCATGGGCAGCCAATCAGAGCAGGGAATGCTCCATTCATAAGTCTGACAGGAAGTGCTGTCAAGACTTATAAATACTACGGCCCCAAACTAGCACTAAATCTTCAAATAAATTTTTTTTTTAAATCACATTTTTTAAATAAACGATAAATTACATGAAATAACTATTTTAAACAATAATTTAAATTTTTGAAAAAAATAATTTTATTTTCTAACGGGGCTAAAATTAAACTTACCTTGCTTTAAAGTATTTAAAGTAATAAAGCTGTGGAAAAAATGTTTTAATTTTGATTAATTCACCACTTACCTTGTAAAAAGCAGGCCTTACGCCTGCTTTTTATATTTCTAAATTCTGTAGGCTTACATTCCTGGGAAAACCTGTAAAAAAAAACGAAGTTCGATGCGCACGCGCAGCCTCTCCCGTGCACGCGTTCGACCTCTGAACCCCTTCATTCAGGGGAACGGAAGTGCCGGTTTCCCGCGCATGCGCAGTGCATGCAGGAAACCGGCACTTCCATCGGGCCTACGGGTGAGTACCCCGTGCATACTCACCCGTGGAGACCCGAATTTCTGGGCCATGGTGATGCATAACCAACCCAGCTTATTACATTTTTATTCAGGCAGGCCTTGGTAGCTCCTAGTTTTAAGAGCAGAGCCATTTTGAATACAAGTGGGGTTAGGTGTTTGAAGCAGGCTATTCAGTTAAAAACTAATCCAGTCTCACTGCTGGAACCAGAGAGGATCTGATCCCAGAATGAGCCACAGCTGACACATGTGGGCAGGAATAAAGCAGGATTAGAATTTATGTTCAATTTTTAAGTTAATCTGAATTTTTGAATTGGCTTTTCTTTGAGTGGTGCTTTGTCTGGGTAGCTTCGATTCTTCCAGTCTCTGCAGTGGGAGCTTCCATTCTGTGCCATATCCTACCTTTTGCGGCCATAGCTTGGTGTTATTTTGCAAGTGGTAGCTGTGGCTCGGTGGATAGCACTCTCGCTTCTGAGTCACAAGGTTGTGGGATTAAGCCCCAGTCCAGAGACTTGAGCACAAAATCCAGGCCGACACTTCAGTGCGCTACTGAGGGAGTGTGCTGCACTAACTTTCAGATGAGATGTTAAACTGAGGCCCCATCTGCCCTCTCAAGTGGGTGTAAAGGATCCCATGGCACTATTCGAAGAAGAGCAGGGGAGTTCTTCTAGTATCTTGGGCAACATTTTTCCCTCAACCAATACCATCAAAACAGGTTCTCTGGTTATTATCACATTGCTGTTTGTGGGATCACATTGCTGTTTGTATGCAAATTGGCTGCCACATTTCCTACGTTACAGTAGTGACTTTACTTTAAAAGTACTCCATTGGCTGGGAAGTGCTTTGGAACATCCTGGGGTTGTGAAAGGCGCTATAGGAATGCAGCTCACTCTTCTATTTATGTAAGTTTTCATGTGTCTTCGCAGGAGCTTTAATGCATTACGGCTGCACACCTCTAGTCAAAGAGGTGTGGAATAGTCGGTGCCTGGAGCAGGCGGCCTGCTTCTCCTCTCATTTAGGGAGTGACGTGTCATATTAGAAAGGCAAAGAGAGAGCTTCAGTTGACCAGGTATACAGTTTGGAAGTAAAGAATTTACTGTAGAAAATCTATTTATCACAGTGTCTCGCTTGAAGGTTGAGTTTTGGTCCTGTCGTTGTGGCTGTGGCTCGGATTGATTTTAAGCATTTCATGGGTAATAAAAGCAGATCAAAAGTTACATGTTACCTCTGAATCCCAAGGAATACCGTTGTGCTGTATGGAGAGTGCCAATCGATGCTGGGTGTGTGAAATAGTTGCGTGTAACTGACCCAGAATCTTTCAAATACTTAAAAAGTTGTATCAGTTGCACAAAAGAAAGTGTCTGCAGAGACTGAATTTTTCCCTGCAATTTCTCCCCCTGTTGCTGGGATACAGTTCCAAGATATTAGGAGCCGTCTAGTACATTATCCAAGTGCTCATTCTTCAACAATGAGTGTCAGCAGGCTCTTCCATTGCGGGTGGTATTATAGCTGAGCTTAAGCCTGTTCCAACCGTGTCTCCCCACAGCCACACATACAGCACAGATCTGTGGAGAGCAGTCAGGAGCAGGAACCCTGGCTGATCCAGCCCAGGCTCTTGCAGCCTTTGTAGCACCCTAACTGTGATTGTGGTTGAAGTTAGCTAATCGAACCTCGGACCTTCCTGTACAGCCCAGTTACTCACTGTCTTTAGCATTGGGGAGCTCATTTCTTTAAATTCTTAGGAGTGAAGATCGCATTTATTTCTGTTGCAAAATGTTCAATATCTTTCCTGAACAGCAATATTTTTTTCTACGGCAGGATTTATTTGGGTGCAGCAGTTACATTTTATTTTTATCCTCTTCTGTGCCTGAACAGAGTATGGGTGGGTGAGCGAGAGCTGCTTGGAGCGAGTAACCAGTCAGCTGTCCCTGCCTCCCAGGGGGCATCATCCAGCCCCACTCACTCGATGCCTGTGTTGTGACTGTGACAGGAAGCTTGTATGGGAATCACAGGCACAGACGTGCATTCTGTCACTGTGCGGCACAGTAAATTAGATAGATCTGAGTTTTTTTTTAAATGGTGAAAGCTAGGAACAGTGGAGGTCCAAAGAGATTTAGTGGTCCGTGTGCACAGATCACTGAAATGTAATGGTCAGATCCAAAAAATAATTCAAAATGTTAATGGAATGTTAGCCTTTATCTAGAGGGCTAGAATATAAAAGGAAATAAGTTTTTCTACAGCCATACAAAGCCCTGGTTAGATCAGATCTCGAGCACTTTGCATAGTTCTGGGCACTGTGCCTTAGAAAGGATATTGGAAGGAGTGCAGTGCAGATTCACCAGATTGTTACCAGGGCTCCAAGGGTTAGATTATGAGGAGAGATTACATCAACTAGGCTTGTATTCCCTGTAATATAGAAGGTTAAGGGATGATTTGATTGAGGTTTTTAGGATTTTGAAAGGAATTGATAGGGTAGATAGGGAGAATTTAGGAAACGCTTCTTCACGCAAGTAGATGCTAGCTCAATTTATATAATTTTAAAATCTGAGATCGATAGATTTTTGCTAGCCAAGCGTATTACGAGATAAGGAGCCATGGCGGGTAAATGAAATTCGGATGCAGATCAGCTATGATCTCATTGAATGGCAGAATAGGCTCGTGGGGCTGAATGCCGTACTCCTGTTTCTGTATTGGGTTTAGTGGGGAGTTCCTGCCGCTAGCTCCCGCATTAACAAGATGGCTCCTGGGCAGGCAGCTCCCTAGGGAGCTCCTTGGTCATCCGTTGCCATCCTTTGCTCTTTTCCCCCCCCCCCCCCCCCCAGTCTCCTGTCTTCTGCTGTTTAAGTTCCCCTGGCTCTAATAGTGGGTGCATTTTATCCCTAACTGCAAGTTCAAGCTGCACGGTTAAAGTTACCTGAGCCCACTGCCCATCCCCCGACCATGCCTGTTCTTTGTTCTCAGTGAGCACTGGCTCGTCACTTAAACTTAGCTCCCAAATTCCCAGACCTCTCTGCCGTCAAGACTACGCTTCTCCACTAGACTAGTGATCTAGTGACTAGTGGATCGCGAGTGGAGTTCGGGGCCAGGGATTGCGAGAATATCAGTGCAAATTTGATCCTGTGAGAGCCAACATCATTCATCAAGTATTGTGTGCAGTTTTGGTCGCCTTATCTGAGGAAGGATGTTCTTGGCATGGAAGGAGTTCAGCGAAGATTCACCAGGCTGATACCTGGGATGGCGGGAATGACGTAAGAGGAGAGATTGGATCGATTGGGCTTGTACTCGCTGGAGTTTAGAAGAATGAGAGGGGATCTCATCGAAACTTATAAAATTCTAACAGGACTAGACAGACTAGATGCTGGAAGGATGTTCCCAATGGTCGGGGAGTCCAGAACCAGGGGTCACAGTCTAAGGATAAGGGGTAGGCCATTTAGGACAGAAATTAGGAGGAATTTCTTCACCCAGAGAGTGGTGAACCTGTGGAATTCTCTACTACAGAAGGCAGTAGAGGCCAATTCATTAAATATATTCAAGAAGGAGTTGGATATATTTCTCAAGGCTAAAGGGATCAAGGGGTATGGGGAGAAAGCAGGGCCCGGGTACTGAATTTGGATGATCAGCCATGATCGCATTGAATGGCGGAGCAGGCTCGAGGGGCTGAATGGCCTACTCCTGCTCCTATCTTCTATGTTTCTATGTCCGAGGCCGGGACCCAGGAATGAGAACGAGCCCAGCAGCGAGGTCACGGCCCAAGAGTGGCGCAGCGTGGACCAGCAGCGGGGTCGGGGTCCAGGGATGGTGCGGCACGGGCCAACAGCGAGGTCGGGAAGACCACAATACATCCTACAAAACCCAGGCAGAGAGGACCTGCGGGAAGGAGGGAGGAGGACAGTAGCAGTATGTGTGTGTGTGTGTGTGTGTGTGTGTGTGTGTGGCCGTTGTAGCAGAGCCTGGTCTCCAATTGTCTTGGATCCCCTTGCCATTGGACCAAGACCTTGCTCTGTCAAGCCCGTGTGGTAGCTGGTGTGCAATGGCCACCCCATGTTAAAATAATTCACGCACAGGCATCTTCCACCCTTTAAAATGAAGTTCGGGACCTGGAACGTCAGGACCCTGATGGACAACCCCAACAGTGACAGACCGGAATGCCGCACTGCTATCATTGCCCGGGAGCTCAGACGTTTTGACATTGATATCGCCGTCCTAAGTGAGACCCGGCGGGCAGGGGAAGGCCAGCTCAAGGAACAAGGTGCAAGGTGGTGGCTGTAACATTTGCATATTGATTTTTCATTGGCCCGCAGGCATATGTAAGGAATACCTATTATATTCACATGTGATCACATGCTGAGTTGTCATTGGCCTGCAGGCATCTGTAAGGACTCCATCTTGTCCACACGGTGCTGTACTGTTGTGTGTCAGATCAGACCTAATGCTTCATTAAAATAGTTTAAACTGTAATACTCCGTTGTCCTGCAATTTATTATTTTTGTACAAAGTGTGCAAAACAAGACAGTGGCTACACCTTCTTCTGGAAAGGCAACAACCACTGTCTGCCCCACCTGTGACAGAGACTGTAGATCCCGCATTGGACTCATCAGTCACCTGAGAACTCAGTTTTAATGTGGAAGCAAGTCATCCTCGGTTCCGAGGGACTGCCTAAGAGAGAGAGAAATTAGCGCTGCACTGTGATGTTGCACAGATCCAGTGTGTAGGTAACATTTAGAGGCAACTGCAGCTTTAAAATGGATTGCGATTAGTTAAGGAATAAACAGGTGGGAGTTTTGTAGAGTTCCTTATTACTACGGGATCTCACGGTGTAGTGTGCCTTCAGTGATGCTGGCCTGGACTGGGTGCTGCAGCATTACTCTTTAAGCTGTGAGGTAAGTGCTGCTTGTGTATTAGATTTGCATATGTAGGTAACCAGGGAACGGAGAGCTGAAAGCTGCTTCCGGTCTCTGGTGATGTAACTGTGCTGTGTGTGTGCAGGAGTTGTGACACAGTAAGGAGCTTTCTGGCACTGGACACACTGTGGCTGGATTCAGGTACGGGTGTGTAAGCTGTGTTGTAGCTGCTTGTACATAAAGGCAAGGTGCACAATATGCTGCTGTTTGTATTTGGATCGATGCATCTTTGAATCTATTGCTATGTAAGCAGACTGCCGGTCAAGCTGACTCCTGGGAGCGATCGAGTGGAGGAAACACAGTGTCGTGAGCCTTCAGTGATACAGCATTATTGAATTCTGAGTCTCGCTGCTCAGGTAGTTACGTGTCCCTTTACTGCTCTCTGATGTGGTGACCTATATTTTTAGTGGCTATAACAAGAAATGACAGAGAATGCAATTTATGAGTGCAAGCCTGACTGGCCGGACCTTCCCAGTTTGTCTTAAAGCCGTATGTTAGGTGAACTGTGAAACCAGTTTGAACAGGAGTGGAAGGAAAGCTCATTGCCCCAGAACCAACATCTGATCTGCCTCAGAACCAACATCTGATCTGCCTCAGAACAATGCTGCGAACCAGACAGGCTGCTTCCTTTGCAAATTACTTGTCAGCGTGTGTACACCTGTTCAGAGCCTGAACATGTGCAGGAGGTGCCAAAGATGCGGTAGGGATATCTCAATCCCCCCACCCCACTGCCTCTCCCAGGGACCATTCAAAATCCAGGTCCGTGCTGGTGTAAACTGCAGTGACCGGAATAATGGGTGTGCTTTTAGATTAAGCATTTGTTAAAGTTAAAAACTGCAAATCATTCTCATAAATAGGTTAAGCAGTAAATGTCACAACGTCGATGTTCTTTGCACATATCAGTATCTACAATTACTGTGCAAGGGCGATAAAACCCGTTGAAGCTGTGATCTGGCGCACTCCTGCTCCTGCGGTCACTGGCAGCGGATAGCAGTATATTTGGATATTTGGATATTTTTCAGAGTTTTATGCGTGCTCAAGGGTGTATTTAAAAAAAAAAAATTAAAATTAAAATGTGCCGGAACATTCCAGCAATGGCAACCGAAGAGTGTAACAGAAGTTTAAAAAACAACCCCTAGTGCATTGAAACAGTGAAGAGATTGTAGTTCAGGCAACCCTCCAGCCAACACGTTGCAGTGAGGTGGAAATGTTGATGCGGTGTGCTTCAGCTATCTGCTTGTTGCTATGGTGACTAATGTGACAAGTTGGAGTAGTTCTACTTAAAAAGCCAAGGCATGTTGTAGTTACAGGGATGGGAATGTGGCCTTCTGCCGTGAGGAGTTGACAGTGCGATCTTTTCAGTGCAGAGATCAGAGATTCTTAAAACAGCAACCTTGAAACTAGATGCTACTTTAGATTTGCATACGTGTAATGAGTTGAGGTGTGAGTTATTGTATTCATCCACTGCTGCAGATGCCCCAGCCTCTTAATTGCACTTTAATTTTAAACTGTTTAAAGATTGCTCATTCAGACTCCCCACCCACTCCCACCCCAATTTTCTGGTCCCCTATTTCCTGATGGATGTGACTCGTGCTGGAGTACAGTTTAAAGCTTTTGCACTAATGGTTGGTTGCTGGAGTCTCTTGCACTTACTGGCCCTGAAATTAGGATCGGGAGCTTGCCGCGCGTGCAAGCCCCCGATGTGCACTCACCCGGCGCGCCGACATCTGAAGCCTGGACCTGCTTGCATTTCCTGTGACTGGCCCGGTTCAGATGTTGGCGCGCTGTGCTAACCTGATCCAGCGGCGTACTTAGTTCGATGTGCCGGCTGGGATCAGGTGAGCACTGTGCAGCCAATCAGGGGAGGGGAAACTTCATTCATGAGTTTGATAGTAATAGCTGTCAAACTCATGAAAACTAAGGGGCCCAAAACACTACTTAAACTTTAAATAAAATTTTAAAAAACATCCCACTGATTAAATTAACTATAAATAAGTTAAAAAAAATATTTTAAACAATTAATCAAATTTTTGAAAAAAATAAATTTTTAAAAAATAGGGTCTAAAACTAAACTTACTTTACTGTAAATTCTTTAAAAATAATAAACCTGTGGCAAAAAAAATTCTAAATTGTTCTAATAGACCACTTACCTGTAAAACTAAGTACTTACGTCTGGTTTTTCCACGCGTAAAAACCGGAGGCCTTTACACTCGGGCAAATCTGGGGGAAAAAAAAGGAATTTCAGCGTGCACGCGCTGCTTCACAAGTCGCACGTGTTCTGCCTCTTAACCCCTTGGGTCAGAGGAGAGGAAATGCCGGTTTTCAGCGCATGCGCTGTGCATGCTGAAAACCGGCAATTCCTCCGGGCACACGCGTGTGTACCCCGTCCGTACTCACGCGTTGGGAGAGGAATTACTGGGCCACAATTGTGGGCTTGTTAGTAACACAACAACAACTTGCATTTATATCGCACCTTTACATAGATACATAGAAGATAGGAGCAGGAGTAGGCCATTCGGCCCTTCGTGCCTGCTCCGCCATTTAATGAGATCATGGCTGATCCTTTAATTCAGTATCCCGTCCCCGCCTTCTCTCCGTAACCCTTAACCCCTTTTGCCCGTAGAAATATATCTAATTCCCTCTTAAATATATTTAATGAGCTGGCATACACTGCCCTCTGTGGCAATGAGTTCCACAGGTTCACCACTCTCTGAGTGAAGAAATTCCCCCTCATCTCTGTCCTAAATGGTTTAGCCCTTATCCTTAAATTATGTCCTCTAGTTCTGTTCTCACCCGCCAAGGGAAACATTCCTTCTGCATCCAGTCTGTCTAGACCTGTCAGAATTTTATACACTTCTATGAGGTCCCCTCTCAATCTTCTAAACTCCAGTGTGTACATCCCTAAACTACATAGTCTCTCCTCATAGGTCATTCCCGCCATTCCTGGTATCAGCCTGGTGAATCGCCGCTGCACCCCCTCCATGGCAAGAACATCCTTCCTCAGATGAGGCGACCAAAACTGTACACAGTACTCGAGGTGTGGTCTCACCAGTGCCCTGTACAGCTGCAGCAAGGTATCCCTGTTCCTGTATTCTAACCCTTTTGCTATGAAGGCCAGCATACCGTTTGCCTTCTTGACCGCCTGTTGCACCTGCATGCTCGCCTTCAGTGACTGGTGTACAAGAACACCCAGGTCTCTCTGTACTTCCCCCTCTCCCAATCTATTGCCATTTAAATAATAATTTGCCCTCCCGTTCCTGCACCCAAGGTGGATAACTTCGCACTTGTCCACATTATAGTGCATCTGCCATTTATCCGCCCAATCGCCCAGTCTGTCCAAATCGCTCTGGAGCTTCCTGGTCTCTTCCTCTGAGCCCACCCCCCCTCCTAGTTTAGTGTCGTCTGCAAATTTGGAAATGCTGCATCCGACTCCCTGATCCAGGTCATTAATGTAAATTGTGAACAGCTGGGGGCCCAGGACAGATCCCTGTGGTACCCCACTTGTTACTGCCTGCCATTCAGAAAATGAGCCGTTTATTCCAACTCTCTGTTTTCTATCTGACAGCCAGTTCCCTATCCACGCCAAAACTTTCCCCTTTATCCCATGAGCCTCAATTTTCCATGCTAATCTTTTATGTGGGACCTTATCGAAGGCCTTTTGGAAGTCCAGGTACACCACATCTACTGGCTCTCCCCCATCTATTCTACCAGTTACTCCCTCAAAAAATTCCAATAGATTAGTCAAGCACGATTTACCCTTTGTAAATCCATGTTGACTCTGTCCTATCCTGTCCCCATTTGCTAAGTGCTCCGCTATTTCATCCTTAATGATGGACTCCAGCATTTTGCCCACAACTGATGTAAGGCTTACAGGTCTGTAATTACCTGCTTTTTCCCTACCCCCCTTTTTGAATAGTGGGGTAACGTTAGCTACCCTCCAATCCATCGGCACTGTTCCCGAGTCTAATGAATTCTGAAAAATCATCCTTAGTGCATCCGCTATCTCTAGGGCCACCTCCTTCAGTACCCTAGGATGCATGTTATCAGGCCCTGGGGATTTGTCCACCTTCAATCCCTTTAGCTTCCTTAACACCATATCCTTAGAGATATTGATTTGCGTCAGTTCCTCCTTTGCCAATGTCCCTATTTTTCCCGATATCCCAGGGAGGTTTTTTGTGTCTTCCTTCGTAAAGACTGACCCAAAGTATGCATTTAGTTGATCTGCCATTTCCTTATTTCCCATTATATATTCCCCCGTATCTGACTGCAATGGACCAACTTTGGTTTTCACCAGTCTTTTCCTTTTGATATACTTATAAAAGCTTTTGGAGTTAGTTTTTATATTTTCCGCCAGCTTGTTTTCGTAAGCTATTTTGCCCCTCTTGATTATGCCCTTTGCCCTCCTTTGCTCTATCTTAAACTGTTCCCAATCTTCCGCTCTGGCGCTTTTTTTGGCTATTTTATACGCCCTATCTTTGGATTTTATGCTGTCTCTAATTTCCCCTGTTATCCACGGTTGAGTCACCTTTTTAGATTTCCTTTTATGCCAGATTGGTATAAACAATTTTTGCAATTTTGTCATTCTATCTTTAAATGTTTGCCATTGTTTATCTACCTCCAGTCCTCCCAGGAACGTTGTCCAATCAGACCTACTCAGTTCCCGTCTCATGGCATCATAATTCCCCTTGTTTAAATTCAGGACCTTAGTCTCTGAGTCAATTTCTTCGCTCTCCATTTCGAGTGAGAAATCGATCATGTTATGATCGCTCTGACCCAAGGGTCCCCGTACAACAAGATTACTGATTAGTCCCTTCTCATTGCACAGTACCCAGTCCAATATAGCCTGTTCCCGAGTTGGTTCCTCGACATATTGATCCAGATAACCATCCCTCAAACACTCAAGGAATTCCTCCTCCTCATTATTTTTACTGATTAGGCTAGTCCAATCTATATGTAAGTTAAAGTCACCTATGATGACAGCTGTGCTCTTATTGCACGCTTCTCTAATTTCCCTCGTGATACTTTAACATAGTAAATGTCCCAAGGCGCTTCACAGGAGCGAAACCAGATTTTTAAAAAAACACCAAGTCAAAGAAGTAGACTTTAGGATAGGTGACCAAAAGCTGATACTAGCCCAACATCAGTCACCCCGGACTGGTTTATTTTCTACAGTGCTCTTTGTACATGTGCTGCCTGCAGAGGCCAGTTCTGCTCATCTCAGCAGAAGCTGTTGATGTTTGTGTGTTGTCTGCTAGTCTTGGGCATAAATAAGCCCTTAAAAAGTTCTATATTTTTGTGTGGAGGTATGCCTGAAAGATGAGTTGGTGACAGCGACACCCAATGTTGCTCTGAGCCATACAGATCAGGAGATCGTAGCTTCGATTCCCGGCCTTTGCTGAGTTTTAGAATCTGTCTGGGCTGGTCCATTCAGCCTCAGGGGCCTGGGCGAGCGAGGGGAAAAGTCAGCCTGGGTTTCCGCTGCTGATTGCTCTCCAGTAACTCGTGCTAGGAAGTGAGCTTGTGATAAAAGTGGACTGTGATACCTTTTCATGATGGGTTATCCTGCTGACACACTGTATAAGTCTGTCATATGAAGAGTGGCCACTGGTGCAAGCATTGGAGGGCTGCCAGATCCAGGCAGTGTAATTACTCCTGAATGTTGCTTTAGTTTATTTAGTATCTTTTTTAGTTTGCTGAAACTCTTTTTTTTCTTCTTAGCAAATTACTTTTCATGTGAATAGTGCAGCACATCTGTGGAATGTGAATCGGTTTCAGACGGGGAATGACATTGGCTGTCCTAGCTGAATGCAGATTAATGCTGCGTGCTGCGTTTTCACATCTGAAGTTGGTGGGAAGGCCAGTACTTTGTGTCACATCCTTTTGTGCCGCCCAGCTGCTGCAGGGTAAACTTTTAGCACAAACTGCCTTTTCATTTCAAATGAAGTGGAAAAGGGGCAGTTTGAAGAATGTTTTCCCATTGTGAAAAACGGAGTCTAGGACTAGGAGACATCGCATAAAAATTAGAGCCAGATCTTTCAGGAGTGAAGTTAGGAAACACTTCTACACGCAGAGGGTGGTAGAAGTTTGGAACTCTCTTCTGCAAGCGGCAGTTGATGCTAGGTCAATTGTTAATTTTAAATCTGAGATTGATAGATTTTTGCTAACCAAAGGTTTTAAGGGATATGAGGCAAAGACGGGTATATGGAGTTAGGTCACAGATCAGCCATGATCTCACTGAATGGCAGAACACGCTCGAGGGGCTAACTGGCCTACTCCTGTTCCTATAAACCAGAAAACAGATGCACTTTGTTCTGTGTTGGGCAAGGAAGAAGATACTGAAACACATACGATTGCATAGGATATACGGCACAGAAACAGGCCATTCGGCCCAACCAGTCCATGCCGGCGTTTATGCTCCACTCGAGCCTCCTCTCGTCTTTCCTCATCTAAATCTATCAGCGTATCCCTCTATTCCCTTCTCCCTCATATGCTTATCTAGCCTCCCCATAAATGTATCTATACTATTCATTTCAACCACTCCCTGTGGTAGCTGGCTCCACATTCTCACCACTCTCTAGATAAAGAAGTTCCTTCTGAATTCCCTATTTGATTCCTTGGTGGCTATCTTATATTGATGGCCTCTAGTTTTGCTCTTCCCCACAAGTGGAAACATTCCCTCTCCAGCTACTCTATTAAAACCTTTCATACTTTTAAAGACCTCTTTTAGGTCAAGAGAAAAGAGACCCAAAATAACAACAGAAAATGCTGGAAAAACTCAGCACGCCAGGCAACGTCCGTGGAGAGAAATTAGAATCGACGTTTCGGGTCTAACCCTTTTTCAAAACTGGAAAGGAAATGAAATAGATTGAAAGGCAGGGATGGGGAGGGAACAAAAGAAGTGAATAGACATTAAGAGGTATTCAAAACGAGACGAGATGGTGATAGGACTTCTCCTTTAACTCCAAATCAAAGGTGTTGCTATGGGTACCCGCATGGGTCCTAGCTATGCCTGCCTTTTCGTGGGATATGTGGAACACTCTTTGTTCCAGTCCTACTCAGGTCCCCTCCCTCACCTCTTCTTCCGGTACATTGATGACTGTATCGGTGCCGTTTCCTGCTCTCGCCCCGAACTAGACAATTTCATTCACTTTGCCTCCAATTTCCACCCTTCCCTCACCTTCACATGGTCCATCTCTGACTCTTCCCTTCCTCGACTTCTCCGTCTCCATCTCTGGGGATAGGTTATTGACTAACATTCACTACAAGCCCAATGACTCCCACAGCTACCTGGACTACACTTCCACCCACCCCACCTCCTGTAAGGACTCTATTCCATTCTCCCAGTTTCTCCGTCTCCGCCGCATCTGCTCCGACGATGCCACCTTCCACACCAGTGCTTCCGACATGTCTTCCTTTTTCCTCAACCGAGGATTCCCCTCTACTGTGGTTGACACGGCCCTCGACCGTGTCCGTTCTATCTCCCGCACTTCTGCTCTCACCCCTTCCCCTCCCACCCGGAACCACGATAGGGTTCCCCTTGTCCTCACCTTTCACCCCACCAGTCTCCACATTCAACGGATCATCCTCCGCCATTTCCGCTACCTCCAAAGTGATCCCACCACCAAACGCATCTTCCCCTCCCCTCCCCTTTCAGCATTCCGTAGGGACCGCTCCCTCCGAGACACCCTAGTCCACTCCTCTATCACCCCCAGCACCCCTTCCCCTTCGCCTGGCACCTTCCCGTGCAAGCGCAGGAGATGTAACACCTGCCCCTATACCTCCCCCCTTCCCACTGCCCAGGGCCCCAAACACCCCTTCCAGGTGAAACAGCGATTTACTTGTACTTCTTGCAATCTAGTATACTGTATTCGCTGCTCATGATGCGGTCTCCTCTACATTGGGGAGACCAAACGCAGATTGGGTGACTGCTTTGCGGAACACCTCCGTTCAGTCCATAAGGGTGACCCCGAGCTTCCGGTCGCCTGTCATTTTAATTCACCGCTCCATTCCCACTCGGACCTCACCGTCCTTGGCCTCTTGCATTGTTCCACGGAAGCTCAACGTAAACTCGAGGAACAGCACTTCATCTTCCGATTAGGCATTTTGCAGCCTTCCGGACTCGATGTCGAGTTCAACAATTTCAGATCATAACCTCGGCCCCTATCACATTTTTACTTACATTTTTTTCCCACCCCTTTGTTTTGGGTTTTCCCTCCCCCCCCCCTTTTCTCTTACATGGCAGCTGTCTCCCATTCTGCCAGTACATTTCACACCTAATCTGAGCCATCTTTTGTCTCTTTACTAGTCCTATCACCATCTCGTCTCGTTTTGAATACCTCTTAATGTCTATTCACTTCTTTTGTTCCCTCCCCAGCCCTGCCTTTCAATCTATTTCATTTCCTTTCCAGTTTTGAAAAAGGGTTAGACCCGAAACGTCGATTCTAATTTCTCTCCACGGATGTTGCCTGGCCTGCTGAGTTTTTCCAGCATTTTCTGTTGTTATTTCGGATTTCCAGCATCTGCAGTATTTTGCTATCAGAAAAGAGACCCAGCCTGTTCATTCTTTCTTGTTACCTTCACATTTCTGGTATCATCCTAGTAAATCTTTTTTGCACCCTCTCCAGTGCCTCTATATTCTTTTTATAATATGGTGACTAGAACTGTACGCAGTACTCCAAGTGTAGTCTAACCAAGGTTCAATACAAATTTAACATAACTTCTCTACTTTTCAATTCTATCCCTCTAGAAATAAACCCTTGGTTTGCTTTTTTAATGGCCTTGTTAACTTGTGTGGCTACTTTTTGTGATTTGTGTATTTGAACTCCGAGATCCCTTCACTGATTTACCCCATTTAGATTTGTATTTTCCAAGTAATAAGTGACCTCCCTATTTTCCTCACCAAAATGTAATACCTCACATTTATCTGTGTTGAATTTCATTTGCCAATTATATGCCCATTCTGCAAGTTTATTAATGTCCTCCTGTAACTTGTTGCAGTCCTCCTCAGTATTGACTACCCACCGCCCCCAGTTTGGTGTCATCCGCAAATTTAGAAATTGTGTTTTGGATTCCAAAGTCTAAATCGTTAATATAAACTGTGAACAGCAGTGGTCCCAGCACTGATCCTTGTGGAACACCACTACCCACCTTCTGCCACTCTGAATAGCTACCCTTCACCCCATCTCTCTGCTTTCTGCCTTGAAGCCAACTAGTTAGTCATTCTGCTACTTGTCCCCAGACTCCGAATTCTCTGACCTTATTCATTAGTCTGTTATGTGGTACCTTATTGAAGGCCTTTTGAAAATCTAGATAAATTACATCTACTGCATTACCCTTGTCTATTTTCTCTGTTACCTCTTCAAAAAATTCAATGAATTTGCTCAAACAACTCTTTTGAAATCCATGCTAACTATTCATTATTATATTTTTAGTTTCCAGATGTTCTTCTGTTTTCTCCTTTAGTAGGGATTACATTATTTTTCCTACCACTGATGTTAAGCTGACTAGTCTATAGTTCCCTGGAAATGTTTTATCTCCCTTCTTTAATATAGGTATTACATTAGCTATCCGCCAGTCCTCTGGCAATACACATTTTTCTAACAAATTATTAAATATGTGTAGTAAGCTTCTGCTATCTCTTCTCTAGATTCTTTTAAAATGTGTGGATGTAATCCGTCCGGACCAGTAGTTTTACCCTCTTTGAGTTTGATTAGTTTATTTAATATTTCTCCTCTTTATTTTAAATGCAGTTATCTCATTTTTAACCTCATCATCCAATGTCATGTCCACCTGTTCTGTCTCCCTGGTAAATACTGGAGCAAAGTAATTATTTCATATTTCTGCCATCTCTCTATTGCTGCCTGTGATATTATCCTGTCCATCCCTTAGTGGCCCTATTCCTATACCGACTTGCCTTTTTTTTATTTATGTGCCTGTAATATATTTTTCTATTTTGTTTTATGTTCCTTGATAATTTAATTTCATAGTTCCTCTTTGCCTTCCTAATTTTTTTTGGCTTCTCTCCTAATCTCTTTGTATTCTCTCTTGTCATGCTCTCCCCTGCTGTCCATGTACTTAGTGTATGCCTCTTTCCTTACCCTCAAATTTTCCTATTGTCTTTATTCATCCACGGTGTTTAGCTTGTTCTTGTCTTTTAGCGGAATATATTTTTCCTGGACTCTGTTGAACACTGTTTTATAGGTTTCCCACTGCTGTTCTACATCATTGTTTGTCAATATTGTTGTCCATTTTATTTTCCCATGTTCTATTCTCAGCCCCTCAAAATCAGCTTTTCTCCAATCTGTTACCCCTCTCAATTATTATCTTAAAGCATATTATATTATGGTCACTATTGCCTAGATGTTCCCCTGCTTTTACTTCTTTTATCTGCTCTGGTTCATTCCCCATTACTAGATCCAATAGCAAATCCTTCCTTGTTGGGCTTTTTACATATTGGGTTAGAAAGGAGTCCTGTACACATTGTAGGAACTTTTCCCCTTTACCTACCTCTTCTGGCCAATTAATATCAGGGGAGTTGAAATCCCCCATGATTATTATTTTATGTTTTTTACTAATTTTCCTAATTGTTTGCATATTTCTTCCTCCACCTCCCATCCACTATTAGGTGGTCTGTAGACTACCCCTATTCGTGTAATTGATACTTTATTATCTTTTATTTCTACCCACATGGATTCTATTTTTGTCTTGCTGATAGCTGTGTCACTTTTTTCTACTGCCACTATGTTATCTCTAATAAGTACAGCTACTCCACCTCACCTTTTTCCCTCTCTATCTTTTCTAAATATGTTATATCCTGCAATGTTTAATTCCCAGTCTTGATCTTTTTGTAGCTATGTCTCAGTAATCCCTATTATGTCTGGTTCCTTGCAACTTCTTGTTGCTGTGTGCATTACATTGTTTAGCTCATTATTAATACCAGTTCCTCTCACTTTATTTTTAACCATAGTTTTACACTCCTGGGGGGAAAAATTCGGTGGGCTGCGCCACCAGTTAGCGCCTAAAGAGGGCACTCAGTGGCTTTAGCGCCACTGGGCACGCCTCCTGCGATATTTAGCGGGGCGCTAATGGCGGCGTTAGCCTGTAGTGCTGCGCCGCCACCGATGACGTCATCGGTGTACGCAGCGACCCGCTACCGCCCCGATTGCGATATATCTTCGCGCCCGCCTCTGTAACGCCGGTCGCAAATCTCACCTGGTTCACGGGGCCTACCTGTGGCGGCAGTGGGGCAAATTAAGGTGGCGGTGTGGGGCGGCCATTTTTTCTGGTGACCGCCTGCCAGCACCTCCGTCCCCAGCCTCCTGATCCCCCCTCCCCGCCCACCCGGGCAGTGCCGGCTGTGTCCTGAGTGCCCGGCACTTCTCCTCGGTGTGCCGGGCTCTTTTGCTGGCACTCGCGATCGGTCATCGTGCTGGTGCCGGCCCCTCCCCCTTAAGAAGGGGAGGAAGGCCTCGCTGCGGCACGTTGTGCTGCGATATTCAGTTTCAGCGCCCTAAGAGGGATGCGGGGCGCCTTGAGCAGTGCCCCGCGTCCCTCTTGGGGCGCTCAAGATGAATTTTCGGCGGGCGCAATGGCTCCGATCGCAGCGGTAATTCCAGTGCCAAGGCGAGCTGGGCGCCCCGTTTGCGGCGCCACCGAATTTCTAGGCCCTGTTCTATTACTCTATTTATTCCCTGGCCATCAATGTTCTCCCTTACTTTATTCTTTCCTATGCTCTCCTTTCTTGTTTTGTTTCTTGTAGATCCCTCCCCCCGTCTTAATAGTTTAGAGCCTTTGCCACCTCCTTATTTGGCAAGAGTTTTAGTTTCATACAGTTTATATGTAGTACAGTATTGCTGAATCAAGCTTTACTCTCCTGTACATTTTTCACTGTATTTCCTTGCAAATAGTGTGAATCCTTCGACTGTAATCACCTCGGCACGCTGCGAACAATGGGCATCCTGATATTGATGACACCACATTAAAACAACTGAGGTGGTACTACTACCTGGAGAGGCCATACATGCCACCAAGAGCCCGTTTCCATATGTGCCTCAGAAGGCAACGTGATGGAACTGTACCTGCTGGCGGAGACCGCTGTGTTTTCTGCCCACCGGTGGTTTGAATGGCTCACTCTGCCAGTACAAACCAGCGAAAAGGTTTTGCATTTGTTGACTGTTCAGTCAGCAAGGACCCGCCTGTGCCTGCTTAGAGGAGAGAGTGGGAGCCATCGCTCGACTGATTGTGAGCGTCTCTGGGTGATCACCACCGAGCAGCAATGGTGGAGGTCTGTAGCCGGTAACCTGCCGGCCTTCCTGGCCGAGAGCGGACGCATTTCATACACTTCCAAAAATATAGAATAAACCAAACTTATAAAACCATGCTAATTTATCAGAAGAAAATAAATGAACAAAATGGAGTCAAAAATAAAGGTGTTGGACTAGAAGCTAACTTCAGTGGGATAAAAGATTAATTGGTCAGCGAGCAGACCTGCAATGGGAGATACTTTGAGACAAATGAAGCATCGGAAAAATCCATTCTGACTGGGAGTAGCTGGGGTGTGTCGGAGGTTGGGGATCCGTGGATAGGTAGACAGGTTAGAGCAACAGTGACGTTTTAAAAGAGATATATGAGATAAATAAAGGGGTGATGATATCGAAGAAAACTTAAGAAATATACAAATCATAGAAGGGAAGGATAAAGGGAGGTTAAGAAGGGCACCAAGGCGTGTGGCGGAAATAGCAAGGGATTGTCTAAACCCATAACTGAGAGGACAGTCAAATAAGGGGTGGGTCAGGGCCCTGATGATTTGCATCCCAGAATATTAAAGGAGGCAGTTAAGGTTTTAAGAAGGCATACGGGATGCTTGCCTTTATTAGCCGTGGCATAGAATACAAGAGCAGGGGAGTTATGCTTCAACTGTATAAAACACTAATTAGGCCTCAGCTAGAGTACTGCGTGCAGTTCTGGTCACCACATTACAGGGAAGATGTGATTGCACTAGAGAGGGTACAGAGGAGATTTACAAGGATGTTGCTGGGAGTAGAGAATCTTAGCTATGAGGAGAGACTGGATAGGCTAGGTCTGTTTTCCTTGGAACAGGGGAGGCTGAGGGGAGACCTTATTGAGGTGTATAAAATTATGAGGGGCATAGATAAAGTGGATAGAAAGGACCTATTTCCCTTAGCAGAAGGGACAAAAACCAGGGGGCACAGATTTAAAGTAATTGGGGGAAGGTTTAGAGGGGATTTGAGGGGAAATTTCTTCACCCAGAGGGTTGTGGGGGTCTGGAACTCACTGCCTGAAAGGGTGGTCGAGGCAGGAACCCTAACCACATTTAAAAAGCACTTGGATGTGCACTTGGGATGCTGTAACCTGCAGGGCTACAGACCAAGAGCTGGGAAGTGGGATTAGGCTGGATAGCTCTTTGTTGGCCGGCGCGGACACAATGGGCCGAAATGGCCTCCTTCCGTGCTGTAACCTTCCATGATTCTATGAGGCTGAGGAGGAGCTGTCGGAGGCATAATTAAACATGCATTTTGAAAAATCTTTGGAATCTGGCCTCGTGCCAAAGGACTGGAGGATGGGGATGTTGCACCCTGTTCAAAAAGCGGCATGGGATAAGCCAGGAAATTACAGGCCAGTCAGTCTTTCTTTGGTTGTGGGTAAACTCCACTAATTTCATCCCGTCTTATGAACTCTGAACACTTGGGGAGGCATGGACTGATCAGGGACAGACAGCATAGATTTGTAAAAGGCAAGTGGCGCTTTACTAACTTAATAGAATTGTTTGAGGAAATCACTTTGTGCCTATATAAAGGGAATGTGGAGGATGCTGTCTACATGGATTTGGAAAGCATTTAATAAGGTGCCACATAAAAAGCTTGCTACAAAAATTAAAGCATACGGAGGGAGTTGGCTAAAGGCCAGAATACAAAGAATAGGGGTAAATGGAAGGTTATTTGGAATCCGTGGGATGCCCCAGCAATTTGTGGTGGGGCCTCTTTTGTTTTCCATTTATATATAGATAATCTGAACGTAGGCACGTGGAATGATACTGAAGTTTTCTGAAGTAAATTAGAGGAATCACAAATTGAGAAAGAATAAAGGAAATGACAGGAGGATACAGATAGGTTAGCAGATAGAAACAGTCATAAAAAGGCAAATAAGATTCTGGGTTTTATATATGGGCATTGATTATAAAAGTAAGGAAGTATTGCTGAATTTGTACAAGACATTGGTTAGCGGTATTGTGTGCAGTTTTCAAGGATATGAAGACTATTAGAGCCCTGAAAAGGATACAGTAAAGATTCACCAGAACGCTACCCGGAATGAGAGGTCACAGTTACGAAGAGAGGTGTTTTTCACTAGGATAGAGATAGTTAAGGGAAATCTAAAATTATGAAAGGTTTTGAGAAGTTAAACAATGAAGAATTCTTTCCTTGCTTGGAAGGTTGATACGGGAGGAGAGGAGGGGCACAGACTAAGGATTTACATTTCTTTAATTCTCGGCTTGTAGGTGTCGCTGGCAAAGCCGGTATTTATTGCCCATCCCTAATTGCCCTTGAGAGGTGGTGGTGAGCCGCCGCCTTGAACCGCTGTAGTCCAAGTGGTGAAGGGGCTCCCACGGTGTTGTTAGGTAGGGAGTTCCAGGATTTTGACCCAGTGACGATGAAGGAACGACCGATATATATCCAAGTAAGGATGGTGTGTGACTTGGACGGGAACTTGAAGGTGATGGTGTTCCCATGTGCCCGGTGCCTTTGTCGTTCTAGGTGGTGGAGGTTGCAGGTTTTGGAGGTGCTGTCGAAGAAGCCTTGGCGAGTTGCTGCAGTGCATCCTGTAGATAGTACACTCTGCAGCCACGGTGCGCCGGTGGAGAGAGTGGATATTTGAGATAATGGATGAGGTGCTGATCAAATACAGGAAACTTTGTTATATCCGGCACCGACGGGACCAAGCTGTTGCCGATCTATCAAAACTGCCGGACATACAAAGTTAATGTTGAAGCATACGGAGGTTTTCATCTCCGTATCTGACAACAAACACTGTTGCTTAGCAACAGCTTGTAAACAGTCGGCCCGTACCTTGGAAGCGTCTCTGTAGCTTAGCAACAGCTTCAGAGAGACTTTCCAGAGCCCGACTGTTGAAAACAAAGCCACGAGAAGAAAAACAACCTAACAAAACGGCTCCTGATTTCTGCCGGTAGATCGAGGTTTCCGGACATACAACCTCCAGATAAACCAAAGTTTCCTGTAGATTGTATTGTCCTAGATGGTGTCGAGCTTCTTGAGTGTTGTTGGAGCTGCACTCATCCAGGCAAGTGGAGAGTATTCCATCACAATCCTGACTTGTGCCTTGTAGATGGTGGAAAGGCTTTGGGGAGTCAGGAGGTGAGACACTCGCCGCAGAATTCCCAGCCTCTGACCTGCTCTTGTAGCCACAGTATTTATGTGGCCGTTCCATTTCTAGTCAATGGTGACCCCAGGATGTTGATGGTGAGGGATTTGACAATGGTAGCGCCATTGAATGTAATGGGGAAGTGGTTAGACTTTCTCTTGTTGGAGATGGTCATTGTCGGCACTTGAGTGCTGTATGTGGGCATGGACTGCTTCATTATCTGAGGAGTCATAGAGTTATACAGCACAGAAAGAGGCCCTTCGGCCCATCGTGTCTGCGCCAACCATCAATCCCTGTCCAGTCTAATCCCATTTTCCAGCATTTGGTCCATAGCCTTGTATGCAATGGCATTTCAAGTGCTCATCTTGAATGTTATGAGGGTTCCTGCCTCTACCACCCTTTCAGGCAGTGAGTTCCAGATTCCAACCACCCTCTGGGTGAAAAAGTTCCTCCTCAAATCCCCTCCAAACCTCCTGCCCCTTACCTTGAATCTATGCCCCCTTGTTATTGACCCCCCTACTAAGGGGAAAAGTTCCTCTTTATCTACCCTATCTATGCCCCTCATCATTTTGTACACCTCAATCAGGTCCCCCCTCAGCCTTCTTTGCTCCAAGGAAAACAACCCCAGCCTGTTTAGTCTTTCTTCATAGCTGAGGCGCTCCATCCCAGGTAACATCCTGGTGAATCTTCTCTGCACCCTCTCCAAAGCAATCACATCCTTCCTATAGTGAGGCGACCAGAACTGCACACAGTACTCCAGCTGTGGCCTCACCAGCATTTTGTACAGCTCCATCATAACCTCCCTGCTCTTATATTCTATGCCTCGGCTAATGAAGGCAAGTATCCCATATGCCTTTTTAACCACCTTATCTACCTGTTCCGCTGCCTTCAGGGATCTATGTACATGTACACCAAGGTCCCTCTGACCCTCTGTACTTCCTAGGGTCCTACCACTCATTGTGTATTCCCTTGCCTTATTTGTTCGTCCAAAATGCATCACCTTGCACTTTTCAGGGTTAAATTCCATTTGCCACTTTTCCGCCCATCTGACCAACCCGTTTATATCGTCCTGTAGCCTGAGGCTTTCCTCCTCGCAATTTACCACCCCACCAATTTTCGTGTCATCTGCAAACTTACTGATCATACCTTTTACATTCTCATCCAAATCATTTATGTAGATCACAAACAGCAAGGGTCCCAGCACCGATCCCTGAGGTACCCCACTGGACACAGGCTTCCAGTCACAAAAGCAACCTTCGACCATCACCCTCTGCCTCCTGCCACTCAGCCAGTTTAGGATCCAACGCGCCAAGGCACCCTGGATCCCATGGGCTCTTACCTTCTTGACCAGTCTCCTATGTGGGACTTTGTCAAAAGCTTTACTGAAATCCATGTAAACCACATCCACAGCATTTCCCTCATCCACACACCTAGTCACCCCCTCGAAAAATTCAATCAGATTGGTCAGACATGATTTACCCTTGACAAAGCCATGCTGACTCCCCGATTAATCCTTGCCTCTCCAAGTGGAGACTAATTTTGTCCCTCAGAATTTTTTCCAATAATTTCCCTACCACAGATGTTAGGCTCACTGGCCTGTAATTCCCTGGTTTATCCCTGCTACCCTTCTTGAATAATGGTACTACGTTAGCTGTTCTCCAGTCCTCTGGTACATCCCCTGTGGCCAGAGAGGTTCTGAAAATTTGTGTCAGAGCCCCTGCAATCTCCTCCTTTGCCTCACACAACAGCCTGGGATACATCTCGTCCGGGCCTGGGGATTTATCCACTTTTTGGCCTGCTAAAACCGCTAGTACCTCCTCCCTCTCGATGCTAATATGTTCAAGTATGTCACAGTCCCCTTGCCCGATTTCTATGTCTACATCGTCTTTCTCCATAGTGAACACAGATGCAAAAAATTCATTTAAAACCCCGCCTACATCATCTGGCTCTACACACACATTGCCACTTTGGTCCCTAATGGGCCCTACCCTTTCCCTGGTTATCCTCTTGCCCTTAATATACTTATAAAACATCTTAGGATTTTCCTTTATTTTGCTTGCCAGTGTTATTTCATGGCCCCTCCTCGCCCTCCTAATTTCTTTTTTAAGTATGCCCCTGCACTTTTTATACTCCTCTAGGGCTTCCTCCGTCTTTAGTCTTTTGTAACTGCCAAAAGCCCCCCTTTTTTTCCTAATGCATTTTTGTATATCCCTTGTCATCCAAGGTTCCCTTTGCTTGTTGGTCCCACCCTTGACCTTTACAGGAACATGTTGGCGTTGTACTCTCTCTATTTCCCTTCTGAAAGTCTCCCACTGCTTTGATGTGGATTTTCCTATAAGTAGCTGCTCCCAGTCCACTTTGGCCAGACCCTGCCTTATCATGTTACGAATGGAACTGAACACTGTGCAATCATCAGCGAACATCCCCACTTCTGACCTTATGATGGAGGGAAGGTCATTGATGAAGCAGCTGAAGATGGTTGGGCCTAGGACACCGAGGAACTCCTGCAGCGATGTCCTGGGGCTGAGATAATTGACCTCCAACAACCACAACCATCTTCCTTTGTGCTAGGTATGACTCAAGCCAGTGGATAGTTTTCCCCCTGATTCCCATTGACTTAAATTTTACTCGGACTCCTTGATGTCATACTCGGTCAAATGCTGCCTTGCTGTCAAGGACAGTTACTCCCATCTCTGGAATTCAGCCCTTTTGTCCATGTTTGGACCAAGGCTGTAATGAGGTCTGGAGCCGAGTTGTTCTTGCGGAACCCAAACTGAGCATCGGTGAGCAGGTTATTGGTGAGCAAGTGCCACTTGACAGCACTGTCGATGACACCTTCCATCACTTTGGTGATGATTGAGAGTAGGCTAATCCCTATTTTGAGGGGTGTCGTGTGGGATTCCCGACAGCTCCAAACCACGCCAGGTTAGAGCAGGCGGGCCGTCGGGTTGAAGGAGTTGGAGGGGTCACGATGTCGGTGCTCAGGTGAGTGATGGGTGCATGAGTGTAAAGGTAAGTGTGTTTGGTGTGTCGAGAGTGTGTAAAGAACTTTTACTTCCCTGTACTTACCTTCACAGCCTTTCTTCCTGTAGCCATCGGGAGCCCATCACTCAGCCGGCACTTAAAGCTGAACGGCTGCGATCTGTGAAAAGTGACAGCCTTCAGCTTTGAGTGCTGCTGAGAGTTCTAACTGAGTCTGTGCAGAAGGACTCATGTTAGAACTCAGACTGTCAGTGTTTCACAGCTTCAAACAGCTGTGAAACATTAATATTTCATCTGTCAAGAACTCTTGACAGATGAAATTGCAGTCTGTGACGTCACCTGTTGCCGGGTGGCCCTTAATTGGCCTGCTGAGCCCACTGGGCGGGCTCAACAAGGTCAATGAAGGGAAAATCATGCGGATTGGCCGGACGTCGATGTAGGCGGGTCAAAAACCCGAAAGTTGTAGTCCCGCCTTCTTCCCGACAGGTTCGGAAAAATCGACCCCATGGTGTTTGTGGAAACGTTTTGCATGGAGTACTTGGACAGCAGTTGGAACACTGCACGTGGCTGCAGTGTAGAAGAGGATTCATCCTAAATTGCTGGTAACTGAGTAGCACCGTGGGTTATGCACTGCTCTTTCACCTCTCGGGCCTAGGTTTGAATCCAGTTCAGACTTGGGGGCAAGAGAATGGTGATTGAGACCAGGGGAGTAGAAGTAGTCCAGAGCGAGTGCCTTTAAATTGCTTTTATATTCTTTAGCCGCCAGCTCCCACCAGATCTCCTGCAGCTGCAGGCTGCCAAGTGAGGCGATATAAAACCTTAATCAGACTTCAGTTCACACTACAGGAAGGACAGTGAGGCTTTAGAGAGAGCAGCATGCAGATTCACCGGGGTGCTGCCTGCTATGAGGAAATACAAATATGAAGAAAGCCTCGAACAATTGTTCTATTTTTGTTGGGACAATGCAGATTATGGGGTGATATAACAAGTGTTTCAAATTATGGACGGATGGGGCAGGGTCGACAGAAGCAGACTGCTTCCCGTAGTCGAGGGGCTCCAGAATGAGGGGCCAGAGATACAAGATTAAATATAAGAGACGTAGAACAACGAGCAGGCAAAACTTCTTCACAGAGAGTTGTGAGGCTGTGGAATTCACTGCCAGGGTTAGTGGGTGAGGCAGAAACTGTGCCAACATTCAGGATTAGATTGGAGAGGTGGATGAAGGATCAGGGTGGGGAAATGCGACGAGGACTACTTGCTGGTGTGGAGGGTAAACACCGCCATGGGCTGGTTGGGCCGAATGGCCCGTTTCCGTGTTGTATTTTCTGTGCATACTGAATAGCTGAGAGACACAAAAGCTGCGATCGGCCAAACAAGCAATTGAAAAAGGCTTTGTGGATAGGTGCGGCAGTGATAGCAATGCTTGTCTTTAGTTATGGTTGGAGTCAGATCAAAGACTACGGAGAGCCTTTGAGATCCTCCAGGGCATATTTATGTGAAGCCCCAAGATACTGCTGAGATGCCAAATAGTTAACTTTGCACCTGTTCTGAGAGCTGAAAGATAGATATGATGCAGAAATTGAATGCGTTGAAGTTGATGCCGAATTCGCCTTGGCAGATGGAGCTGCTGGCCCTGATGGTATTGACCTTAAAGTGCCAAAAGAAATGGCGACTGTGGTGTGTTTTTGGCTGGGTCATATATTCAGCTATCTGTTGAAATCTAAACATCGGTGAGCTCTGCTCTGAGCGCACAATGTACAAAACAGATCAATTCCAAATCTGATCAAAAACATGAAATTTAGTCGAGTGCCCCACGAACATTTACCTCATTATTTTATGAACTTTTATGCTCTTCCTCCCTCTGCTGACAAACTGTCAGAAATCCTCCTGCGCTCTGTTCACCCCTCGCCTCCACATGGTACAGTCATCTCTCGCATCGTGTGAAGATCATCTGTTGATTCCTGGAGTCTGCTCACACATTGCCATACAAATAATGAGCTGCAGCCTCCTACCCACCCACGCTCATACCGTGGGTGGAACAAGTCAGCCTGTTGAATCCTAAATCTATTGGTGTTCATTTGTTTTTGAGCCAGTGAAAATATGATCAGTGGAACAGGAATTAAGGGCTAGTAACAAATGTTAACCCTTTAACCCTCTGAGTGTCAGAGCAGTGCTTTACAAATAAAGTTGGTGTCTTGCTACAATGATCAGGAGCAGGAACTCTGGCTGTTTCTCCCCATCTTAACCCAGGAGTACTGATTCCAATTGTAATGTCCTTACCACTACTCTGGTTGAGATCAGGTAACTCACCACTGACTGGAAATTGAACCGTAAACTGTCCTGGTCTGTATGGCTGGGTTATCCAATGTATTGCCCAGCTGAACTATTGAGAAAATAGCTTATTTGATATGTTAAATTTTCTGCTTCGTTTTGTGGTTCCCAGTGAAGTCAGCTGTGGAGACCTCGTGTCACAGGTTTCCCAATATTTTTCCAGCTTAACCAACACCTTTTGTCAGACATTAAAATGCTCACAACCCCATCACATACGAGAAGGTTCAGACAGACCTCTGCCTTTATCATGGCCGTTCTGCCTAATTAGAGTTGGGTATGCCCTGTAAAGGATCTTAACCTGCGTTGTGTTGCTACATCTTACATGGCTGTTGGTAGGAGCTGCCTTCCTGAATATATGCAATATGATTTGTAAGCCCCTCATTTACATCTTGAATGAATCTCGCATCTAGCTGCTTTAGTCTGCGTAGTTGTACTGCAGTTAGTCAGGTGCTTGTCGGACTTGTAACTGAAAGAAGTGATTATTAGATTGCGAGTTTGCACTTGGCTCTGACAAGGAGTGAGTGCCAACTTCCCCATTTAGCTGGATTGCTGCTCGGACCCCGGCATTGGTTGATGGATTTACAGCCAAACGCTTGGGTCTCTTTAGTGATTGCTATCAGGTGTGCCCCTCGCTTGCTCAGACACTGAGAATGCCAGGTGAGGTGGAGGAAGGTTGTAAAATTGTTTTGATTAGGTCTTCTGTACTTTGATGTTTGCTGGGTATTTTGACCCCGTTTGGGATAGCATGCGTCACTTTTTCCCATTACATTCCAGCAGGTGCCAGTCTCTGAAGGTGTGCTGTCTACAGAGTACCAATGCATCGCACCGGCTCGCTGCATTGACTTTGCAGGAACAGGCAGATGAACCTGACAATACATTTGTCAAGCTACATTTGCATGGGACTGCACTGTGCTTGGCTCCCTATGTTTAATGCAGCTGTGGGAGAGTCATATGTCTGTAACTCCAGTAATGTAAAAAAACAGCAGTCATCTAAAAGAGTATTGCATTTATATAGTGCCTTTCACGGATGTCACAGGTAGGCCAGACTGGGTAAGGAAGGGTGTCAGGTTCTCTTCCCTGAAGGGTGTTGGTGAACCAGTTGGGTTTTTTAAGCAAACAATAGTTTTTGTTCATTTTTCCGGTGATGGCAGCCCACAAATGACGATTTATTGGGAGATGAATCATCTGCGGTAATCATCACTGCTGAACAAACCATCCTCCGATTTATGGAATTCAATTTCACAACTTCAATGGTGGGATTTGAACTCTCAGCCTCTGCTTGCTAGGCCAGTGCCATAACCATTAGACTACTGTACCTCTGATTATATGGACACATGGGGAGAAAGGTGGATTTTTGTCTGACCTCTGTAGTAACTGTATATGTGGAATGATTATTTGTGACATTCTGTTTACCAACCCTCTCGCACTCTTACAGACAGCGGTGACTGTACTTCCTCAAGGTGCGAAATTGAGCCGTGTTGCTATTTAAGATCTGTGGTATCTGCTGTGGTATTATCAGGAAGCAGGATGTCCTGTTTGTGGCTGCAGTGGAAACAGCAGTGACTGAAATCTCTTTGTATCTTCTACTTTGCTGAAAAGGTCACCAGACTTCACACCAGATTAGCAAAAAAGCCACACATACCAAAAACTTAAAATATATATACACGGTGGAGGTGCACATCAGGCCCATCAGCATCTGAGAGAGCTGTTCCATGCCGATCATGTTGTGATGAAGATTTCCCTGTTGAACGCTTAATCTATTTATATTTTAGATATTGACTGAAATCCACATATAGATAGAAAATTGTCTGCACCCCAGGGGAGAAAATTAGCCATTAAGAAATGTGGTAAACCACTTTTATCGTTCACTATCGTTACACTATAGTTATCATTGTTATATCGTTACTCTATGGTTATCACTGTTCACACTGTTGTATCACTATACGAGGTCGCCTCTTGTCACGCTGCTATACCTGGGCTGACCACTGCTGACTCCGCCCATGACTCCTCCTACCTGCCCAGGCATAAAGGTAGTCGACTGGCTGGCATTCCTCCTTGTTGTATCCGATCACCCACGAGGGTGGGCTCTGTTATTTAGCCAATAAAAACCTATAGTTACTTTCTTAACTCGTCGCTTTTCATTGGATGAATTGATAGGTATATTGGCTAAATTTTAAAATGTCGACACCTGAGCAGTCAAACGACCAGCCAAGCGACCAGCCAGACGCCCAGCTACAACAGCCACAGCAGCCGGCCTGGCTGCGAGCCCTCAGACCACCGTACCTGGATCTAAACCCACAGGCAGCAAACTCAGCCCTCGACTTCGAACACTGGCTGAGCTGCTTCGAAGCTGACCTGGGAGAATCCGGCGTGCCTCAGAAATCCATGCTAAGAGTTCTGAACGCCCAAGTGAGCCCTAAAGTATTCGCACTCATCCGGGACCTTAAAACATACGAGGACGCCATCAACCGGCTGAAAAGACAGTACCAAACCCCGGTAAATTCCATGTATGCCAGACACCTCCTGAGATCCCGCCCGCAACAGCCAGGAGAGCCCGTGGAGGAATTTTTACGGGTGCTACAAGCACTCGGCAGAGACTGTAACTTTAAAGCAGTAACGGCGGCAGAAAATACTGAAGACAATGTCCGCGATGCCTTCGTGAAAGGCCTGCGGTCCGACTAACGGCAAAGACTACTGGAAGCAAGGGACCTCGACCTGGACAAAGCTGCAGCCCTCGCTCTCTAGAGGTGGCCCATCGGGACCTCGAGGCATACTCAAGGTACTGTAACTCGCGACCCTGGGACTTGGGACCGACCCCGACCGCGATACCCCCCGCAGCAACCCCCCTGGGACCTACCTCAGCGTCGGCGTCCCGGACCCGATCGAGACCGCCACCCCCGGTACCGGCTCCGACATCGGACCCCCGCGATCGGGCCGCCGGCTGCTTCTTCTGCGGCCAGGCGAAACACCCGAGGTCGCGCTGCCCAGCCAGGAACTCTACCTGCTCTAACTGCATGAAGAAAGGCCACTTCGCTAAGGCCTGCAGAGGTGGATCATCAGAGGCCAGCAGTGCCTCATGCGAGCTGTGGGGGCGGCCATCTTCCTTCAAGGCAACAGAGGCCAGCATCCCCACATGTGAGTCATGGGGCAGCCATCTTTGATACAGGCAACCGACACCAGCAGTGCCTCATGTGAGTTATGGGGGCAGCCATCTTCTCCGCCATTTTGTCCAACCTCGTGGGAGATGCCATTTTACCCACCACGCCCGACCGCCACCGTGCCTCTAGACCCGACTACCGCCTCAACCGCAGACTACAACAACTCGCTCAGCTATACACTAGCCTCCGTCACACTGGACCAGGCCCGCCCGCATCACCTGTCCAAGTCGATGATGGACATCAAAGTAAACGGCCACGCCACGACCTGCCTGTTCGACAGCGGAAGCACGGAGAGCTTCATCCACCCAGACACGGTGAGCCACTACTCCCTCCCTGTCCTGCCAACGCGCAACCGGATCTCGATGGCATCGAGGTCACACGCCACAGACATCAGCGGCTACTGTGTTGTGACCCTGTCGGTTAAGGGTACGGAGTATAAAAATTTTAAACTCCTCGTCCTGCCCCAGCTATGCGCTGCCGTCCTACTAGGCCTAGACTTCCAATCCCACCTCCAAAGCGTCACGCTAGCATACGGCGGACCCCTCCCCCCACTCACAGTCGACAACCAGCAGATTTTAAACCGCCCACCGCGTAACACCTGCGGCCTATCCACCCTCAAGGTCCCGCCACCTTCCCTGTTCGCTAACCTTACCCCCGACTGCAAACCCGTCGCTACCAAGAGCAGGCGGTACAGCGCCGGGGACAGAGCTTTCATTAGCTCTGAGGTGCAGCGCCTCCTGAAGGAGGGCATCATCGAGGGGAGCACCAGCCCCTGGCGTGCCCAGGTCGTGGTCGTTAAGACCGGCAATAAAAACCGCCTGGTCATCGACTACAGCCAGACCATAAACAGGTACACCCAGCTGGACGCATACCCCCTTCCCCGCATATCTGATATGGTCAATCAGATTGCGCAGTACCGGGTATTCTCCACCATCGACCTTAAGTCAGCCTATCAACAACTCCCTATCCGCCCTGAGGACCGCCAGTATACAGCCTTCTAGGCGAACGGCCGCCTCTACCACTTCCTTAGGGTTCCCTTCGGCGTCACCAACGGGGTTTCGGTCTTCCAAAGGGAGATGGACCGGATGGTTGACCAGAACGGGCTGCACGCCACGTTCCCCTATCTAGATAACGTCACCATCTGCGGCCGCGACCGGCAGGACCACGATGTTAATCTGGAGAGATTCCTCCGTACGGCCCAACGGCTGAACCTCACCTACAATAAGGATAAATGTGTGTTTAACACCTCGCGCCTTGCCATCCTCGGCTGTGTAGTAGAGAACGGAGTCATCGGCCCCGACCCCGAAAGAATGCGCCCCCTCATGGAGCTACCCCTCCCCCACTGTCCAAAGGCACTGAAGAGAACCCTGGGGCTCTTCGCCTACTATGCCCAATGGGTGCCCAATTATGCGGACAAAGCCAGACCCCTCATGAAGTCCACATCCTTCCCCCTTACGGAGGAAGCGTGCGCAGCCTTCTCCCTCATTAAGGGAGACATTGCCAAGGCCACTATGCACGCAGTGGATGAGTCCATCCCCTTCCAAGTCGAGAGCGATGCATCCGACTTCGCCCTAGCCGCCACCCTTAACCAGGAGGGGAGACCGGTGGCCTTCTTCTCAAGGACCCTACAGGGCCCTGAGATCCGACACTCGTCGGTCGAGAAGGAGGCCCAGGCGATTGTGGAGGCGGTACGACGCTGGAGGCACTACCTGGCAGGCAAACGATTTACCCTCCTTACCGACCAACGTTCGGTCGCTTTTATGTTTAATAACAAGCTGAGGGGCAAAATCAAGAATGACAAGATCTTGAGGTGGAGAATCGAGCTCTCCACCTACGATTATGATATCTTGTACCGGCCAGGTAAGCTGAACGAACCCCCCGATGCTCTGTCACGAATTACATGCACCAGCGCGCAAAGTGATAGACTTCAGACTCTCCACAACGACCTCTGCCACCCCGGGGTCACCAGACTTTACCACTTCATTAAGGCCCGCAACCTGCCCTACTCCATCGAGGAGGTCAGGACCATGACCAGGAACTGCCAGACCTGTGCCGAGTGCAAACCGCACTTCTTTAGGCCGGACAGAGCAAGCCTGATCAAGGCCACCCGCCCCTTCGAGCGCCTGAGCATCGACTTTAAGGGGCCACTCCCGTCCTCTGACCGTAATGTGTACTTCCTCAACATTGTTGATGAGTACTCCCGTTTCCCCCTTGCCTTCCCCTGCCCAGACATGACCAGTACCACGGTCATTAAATGCCTGAACGACCTCTTCGCCTTGTTCGGGTTCCCAAACTATATACATAGTGACCGGGGCTCCTCCTTCATGAGCGAGGAACTCCGTCAGTTCCTACTAGCGAGAGGTATTGCTGCAAGCAGGACCACCAGCTACAACCCCCGAGGGAACGGCCAGGTAGAAAGAGAGAACGCGACGGTATGGAAGGCCGTCCTCTTAGCCTTAAAGTCTAAGGGCCTCCCAACCTCCCGCTGGCAGGAAGTCCTCCCGGCAGCGCTGCATTCCACCCGGTCACGTACTTTGCACTGCCATCAACGCCACCCCCCATGAACGAATGTTTGCTTTCCCCAGGAAGTCGACTACGGGAACCACGCTACCAACCTGGCTAACCTCTCCGGGGCCCGTCTTGCTGCGAAAGCACGTGAGGGCCCATAAAACGGACCCCCTGGTCGAGAGGGTGGACCTCCTGCACGCCAACCCCCAGTATGCCTATGTGGCATACCCAGACGGGCGGGAGGACACAGTCTCCTTACGAGACCTCGCACCCTCTGGCACTCCGGAGACACCACCTTCACCCCCCCCCCCCCCACCACCCCCCCAATTCCAGACCAGGTAGACGGCATGCCGGAACCCCACGAGCCTTCGCCGACCACGCAGACACCAGCATTAACACCGGATAATGCAACACCGCCGCTGCGACGATCAGAAAGGCTTACGAGGCCTCCGGACAGACTGACATACCAGAACTGGTAGTACACTTCACCCCGCCGGACTCAAATCTAAACAAGGGGTGAATGTGGTAAACCACTTTTATCGTTCACTATCGTTACACTATAGTTATCACTGTTATATCGTTACTCTATGGTTATCACTGTTCACACTGTTGTATCACTATACGAGGTCGCCTCTTGTCATGCTGCTATACCTGGGCTGACCACTGCTGACTCCGCCCATGACTCCACCTACCTGCCCAGGTATAAAGGTAGTCGACTGGCTGGCATTCCTCCTTGTTGTATCCGATCACCCACGAGGGTGGGCTCTGTTATTTAGCCAATAAAAACCTATAGTTACTTTCTTAACTCGTCGCTTTTCATTGGATGAATTGATAGGTATATCAAGAAAATCATGCCCTAAATGCTCAGATAAAAGTTACACCTCATCAGTGGATCGCTTGTCTCCCAGACCAGAGAAATGTGTCATTTTGTGTTTATTGGTTTCTGCTTTTTGAGCAGCACTGTTCTATCTCCCAGACAGTGAGTGCCATATCGCCTGTTCCTGCATTACGTAAATCCCCAGGGCCTGCACTGCTGCCCCAGTTTGTTTTCTCCAGCTAAGGATTTTGTTCAAACATCATTGCCAAAGGTTTGACACGAAGTCGCCAGCCTTGGTACAGGAATGGGTTAGATTAGAGGAGAAAAAATCTTGTTAAACCAATCTGGTCTGTTCGTGTTTTTCAAGTTTCCCTGGAGTCCAACGCTTTGGCACTGGGCAACGGCCCTAATTATTCTAAGCTATCTTTTTTTTCTATTCATTCATGAGATGTGGGCGTCGCTGGCAAGACCAGCATTTATTGCCCATCCCTAATTGCCTTTGAGAAGGTGGTGGTGAGCCGTCTTCTTGAACCGCTGCAGTCCGTGTGGTGAAGGTGCTCCCACAGTGCTGTTTATGTAGGGAGTTCCAGGATTTTGACCCAGTGATGATGAAAGAACGCCGATATATTTCCAAGTCAGGATGGTGTGTGACTCAGAGGGGAACTTGGCAATGGTGGTGTTCCCATACGCCTGATGCCCTTGTCCTTTTCGGTGGTAGAGGTCGTGGGTTCATAGATATACATGTGAGGAGAAGCTATGATGTTTGGTCTTATATAGCTTATCTCCTTATATGGCTGGGTGTCATTTTGTTTTTTTTGATAACACTCCTGTGAAGCGCGTTGGGACGTTTTATTACGTTAAAGGTGCTGTATAAATATAAGTTGTTATATGATAATACCAATGGCCAAACCCTGGGTGATCATGGTGAGAGCCAATAAACCATGCAAAAAGGAAAGGGCAGAATTAGAGTATAGGGGCTAAGCCACGAATTGGAACTTTACGCTCAGCACAGAGCGCATGCCCCAGCTTAGTGCCTTTACTCAATGAGTAAAGAGCTTGTTGTAGAGCGTCTCTAGAATAGCCACAGACTTTGGTGCTTGTTGAAGATTCCTGAGGTTGCCTTGACCTAGTTGGCAAATAAGCTGTTCCCTGAAAAGGGCAACTCTCCATCAGCTTTTTCAGTAAATCAGGTGGAAAACCTGCGGTTCTCAGCCAAGCCTAAGCACAACAGTGCAAACTGGCCTTTGTGAAGAGGACCCCCATCGTTGATTGCTACCTGGCCAACGTGGTCCACATTAGCTCAATTCTTGAGTGGAGCAGGATCTTGGATATTAGCCAAATCAATTCAGTGGGCTATTTGTACACAGGTTTCACTGTTTGGCAAGAGCTCAGATGAAGCTGGTGTGTTCTCTTGAGTGAAACACTTCTCCTTGTATGCCAAGTGTTTTTTTATTCCTATTCTGGAGGACCTGAAGAGTATGGGGAGAAAGCAGGAAAATGGATCATTGTAAAATCAGTCCCAGAGGGGGGCCTCAATTCAGCTCGAGGAAGGCCAGAATGGCCTCCTCCTGTGCTAAAAATCGATATTTCTGTTTCTACATTTCTGAAAGCCTCTGCACTTCATTTGGACTTTAGATTACCACTGAGTCAGTGGGTGATTGTGTAAAAACAAATGTTTCTGGAGTTTGAGGAACTTCAAGAATCTGGCTGTTGCTACTGCCTGCTGCGATCTTGGATAGTTGAAGCCTTGCAGAAACGTGATTAGCAGAAATATCTACCATGCCATTAACGCTGATCTTGTTTGACCCAGGATTAACCTTTGGCTGGACCCACATTGAGAGACAATGCAAGTCAAGGGTCGTCAATAAATCAGCGCATACCAAAGTGTTTCACAGCGAATAAAATACTTTTTAAGTGCAGTTGCAGTTGTACTGTAGGGAGATGCAGTAGCCAATTTGTTCACAGCAAGATCCCGTAAACAGTAATGAGATAAATGACTGGATCATCTGTTTTTTAGTGATGTTGGCTGAGCGATATATATTGGCCAGGACACCAAGAACTACCCCGCTCTTCTTTGAATAACGTCATGGGATCATTTACGACCCATGAGGTTTAATGTCTCATCAGAAACACAGCACCTCCGACAGTGCAGTTTGAGAGCAGTGTCCTAGGCTCAACCATCTTCAGTTGCCTCATCAATGACCTTCCCTCCATCATAAGGTCAGAAGTAGGGGTGTTCGCTGATGACTGCACAATGTTCAATTCCATTCGCAACTCCTCAGGTAATGAAGCAATCCATGCCCGCATGCAGCAAGACCTGGACGACATCCAGGCTTGGGTTGATAAGTGGCAGGTAACATTCGCGCCACACAAGTGCCAGGCAGTGACTATCTCCAAAATGCGAGAGTCTAACCACCGCCCCGTGACATTCAATGGCATTACATTCGCCGAATCCCCCACCATCAACATCTTGGGGGTAACCATTGACCAGAAACTTAACTGGACCAACCACTTAACTACCGTGGCGACAAGAGCAGGCCAGAGGCTGGGAATTCTGTGGTGAGTGTCTCACCTCCTGACTTCCCAAAGCCTTTCCACCATCGACAAAGCACAAGTCAGGAGTGTGATGGAATACTCTCCACTTGCCTGGATGAGTGCAGCTCCAACAACACTCAAGAAGCTCGACACCATCCAGGACAAAGCAGCCCACTTGATTGGCACCCCATCCACCACCTTAAACATTCACTCCCTCCACCACCGGCGCACCGTGGCTGTAGTGTGTACCATCTACAAGATGCACTGCAGCAACTCGCCAAGGCTTCTTCGGCAGCATTTCCCAAACCTGCGACCTCTACCACCTAGATAACGAGGGCAGCAGGGACCTGGGAATACCATCACTTGCAAGTTCCCCTCCAAGTCACTTGCCATCCTGACTTAGACATATATCGCCATTCCTTCATCGTCGTTGGGTCAAAATCCTGGAACTCCCTCCCTAACAGCACTGCGGGAGTACCTTCACCACACGGACTGCAGCAGCAATTAGGGATGGGCAATAAATGCTGGCCTCCACAGAAGGAGGCCATTCGGCCCATCGTGCCAGTGCTGACTCTTTGGTGGAGCTCCCCCGCTCTTTCCTCATTATCCTGCAAATTTTTCCCCTTCCAAGTATTTATCCAATAAACTTTTGAATGTTACTGTTGAATCTACTTCCATCATTCTTTCATTCCATTTCATTAGTGCACTCCAGATCACAACAACTCACTGTGTAAAAAGAATGTCGCCTCTAGTTTGTCAGGGGGCTGGGAACCTAAGTGTGGGCCCAGAATAGAGAGAAACAAAGCTGGAAGTGCAAGTTAGAAAAGTAGTCAGCAAAACTAGTAGGGAGCAGAAACAAAGGCCAACAGTAAAGAGGGTCAAAGTGCAGAAAAATATTAAACAGGCAAAGTTGAAGGCACTTTATCTAAATGCACGTAGCATTCGCAACAAGGTGGATGAATTAATGGCACTAATAGAAGTAAATTGGTATGATGTAATTGCCATTACAGAGACATGGTTGCAGGGTAACCAAAGCTGGGAACTGAATGTTCCAGGGTACTCAACTATAGGAAGGACAGACAAAAAGGAAAAGGAGTTGGCGTAGCGCTGTTAATAAGGGATGAGATCGGTATGGTAGAGATAAAAGATCTTGGCTCGGCAAATCGTGATGTAGAACTGGAATCAGTTTGGGTGGAGCTAAGAAACAGCAAAGGGCAGAAAACATTGGTGGGAGTTGTGTATAGGCCACCAAACAGTAGTGGTAATGTAGGGCACAGCATCAATCAAGAAATTAGAAGTGCATGTAACAAGTGCAATACGATAATTATGGGGGACTTTTATCTCCATATTGACTGAGCAAATCAAATTACCACTAATGGTGTGGATCAAATTACCACTAATGGCTCTACTCAGAGCTCCGGCACGGCAAGAGAGCCCCAGGTGGGCAGAGGAAATGCTTCAAGGACACCCTCAAAGCCTCCTTAAAAAAGTGTAACATCCCCACCGACACCTGGGAATTCCTGGCCCAAGACCGCACAAAGTGGAGGAGAAGCATCCAGGAAGGTGCCGAACACCTCGAGTCTCTTCGCCGGGAGCAAGCAGAAGCCAAGCGCAGGCAGCGCAAGGAGTGCACGTCAACCCAAGCGCCCCGCCCACCCGCCCCTTCAACTACTGTCTGCCCCACCTGTGACAGAGACTGTAGGTCCCGCATTGGACTCATCAGTCACCTGCAAACTCATTTTTAATGTGGAAGCAAGTCATCCTCGTTTCCGAGGGACTGCCTAAGAAGAAGGAGGAGGACGAATTCTTGGAGTGCATGCGAGATGCTTTCCTGGATCAGTATGTGGAGGAACCAACCAGCGAACAGGCTACGATAGCAAAATACTGCAGATGCTGGAAATCCAAAATAACAACAGAGAATGCTGGAAAAACTCAGCTTCGATCTTTTTATTTTCTTTCCAGTTTTGAAGAAGGGTTTCAACCCGAAACGTCAACTCAAATTTCTCTCCACGGATGTTGCCTGACCTCCTGAGTTTTTCCAGCATTCTCTGTTGTTATTTCAGCGAACAGGCTATTCTGGCTCTGGTACTGTGTAATGAGAAAGGGCTAATCAATAACCTTGTGGTAAAGGGGCCTTTAGGGACAAGTGACCATAATATGATGGAATTTTATATTAAGTTTGAGAGTGATGTAGTCCAATCTGAAACTAAGGTCTTCAATCTAAACAGAGGAAACTACAATGGTATGAGGGACAAGTTAGCCATGGTAGATTGGGAGACTGCACTAAAAGGTATGAAGGTGGACATATAGTGGCTAACATTCAAGGAAATAATGCAGAACTTGCAATGAATATATATTCCTCTAGGGCATAAAAACCCAAAAGGAAAAGTTATCCAACCATGGCTAACAAAAGAAATTAAAGCTAGTATAAAGTCAAAGGAGGAAGCTTATAAAGTTGCCAGAAAAAACGGTCAGCCTGAGGATTGGGATATTATTAGAAATCAGCAAAAGGGGACCAAGAAATTGATAAAGAAAGGGAAAATGGAATATGAGCACAAACTAGCAAAAAATATAAAAACAGATTGTAAAAGCTTCTATAGGTATGTGAAAAGGAAAAGACTGGCGAAGGTAAATGTAGGTCCTTTACAGTCAGAGACGGGAGAATTTATAATGGGGAATGAGGAAATGGCAGAGAAATTAAATCAGTACGATAGCAAAATACTGCAGATGTTGGAAATCCGAAATAACAACAGAAAATGCTGGAAAAACTCAGCAGGTCAGGCAACATCCGTGGAGAGAAATTTGAGTTGACGTTTCGGGTCGAACCCTTCTTCAAAAATTAAATAAATACTTTGTTTCTGTCTTCACGGAGGAAGACACAAAAAACCTCCCAGAAATTCGAGAAAACCAAGGGTGTGGCGAGAATGAGGAACTTAAAGAAATTATTATTTGTAAAAAAAAGTACTAGCAAAATTAATGGGACTAAAAGTCGATAAATCTCAAGGACCTGATGACCTACATCCTAGGGTTTTGAAAGAGGTGGCCATTGGGATAGTGGACGCATTGGTTGTCATCTTCCAAAATTCTATAGATTCTGGAGCGGCTCCTGCAGATTGGAGGATAGCAAATTAAGAAAGGAGGGAGAGAGAAAATGGGGAACTACAGACCTGTTAGCCTCACATCAGTAGTTGGGAAAATGCCGGAATCTATCTATATCTCTATCTATATATATATAAACGGGTCGTTCTGTCTGTCTGTCCTTCTGTCTGTCCTTCTGTCTGTCCTCGGGTGTGCGTCTGTCCGGCTATGCGCTCGAAAGTTATACGGCATACCTACGCGCGCGTTGCCTCCGAAGAAAGCTTACGCTTCCGGGATGCTCGTAAGCGTATTTACTTTTCGGTCGGACGAAAATTGTTCGCGCCTTATGCAAAAAACCTTCAAAATTAAACTCATTATCTGCTAGCATTGATTGACTGACGTCAAGGTTCGACCAATCCTGTGCTGTCATGATTGACCAATCCTACAGTACGGTCCCCTGATGGTTGGCCAATCGGGGTGTGTGTGTGTGGGCGGAACTAATCGTTTTCATCTCGGGGATCTGGCAGCCATTGTTTCACTGCCATTACTTCAGCTTCCAGCTCAAACTACTTTGATCATCCAGCTTTGAAAAAGTTAGTATCTCTTTTAAAAATAACATAAGATTTACCAAAAACGTTTTATAAGTACTTTCACTTTCATCTTTCAAGGTATTAAAAGGTAGAAATGTTGCCCGGCAGCAGATTCACAAAGGGACACAGACAGGGCCCTAAAGCCTGGGACTCGATTTAAAATGTTGCCCGGCACCAGATTCACAAAGGGACGCAGACAGGGCCCCAAAGCCTGGGACTCCATTTAAACCGCCCGGCAGCAGATTCACAGAGGGACACAGAGAGGCCCCAAAGCCTGGCACTCGATTTAAACCGCCCGGCCCAAAACAGCCCTGGCAAAGCCGGGCTCCCCCCAGCTAGTATATAAAGGAATCGATCTGTCTGTCTGTCTGTCCTTCTGTCTATCCTCGGGTGTGCGTCTGTCCGGCTATGCGCTCGAAAGTTATACGGCGTACCTACGCGCGTGTTACCTCCGAAGAAAGCTTACGCTTCCGGGATGCTCGTAAGCGTATTTACTTTTCGGTCGGACGAAAATTGTTCGCGCCTTATGCAAAAAACCTTCAAAATTAAACTCATTATCTGCTACTTAGCATTGATTGACTGACGTCAAGGTTTGACCAATCCTGTGCCGTCACGATTGACCAATCCTACAGTACGGTCCCCTGATGGTTGGCCAATCGGTGTGTGTGTGGGCGGGACTAATCGTTTTCATCTCGGGGATGTGGCAGCCATTGTTTCACTGCCATTACCTCAGCTTCCAGCTCAAACTACTTTGATCATCCAGCTTTGAAAAAGTTAGTATCTCTTATAAAACGTTTTTGGTAAATGTTATGTTATTTTTAAAAGTACTTTCACTTTCATCTTTCAAGGTATTAAAAGGTAGAAATGTTGCCTGGCAGCAGATTCACACAGGGAGAGAGAGACAGGGCCTGAAAGCCCTCTGATCATCCAGCTTTGAAAAAGGTAGTTTCTCTTTTAAAAATAACATAAGATTTACCAGAAACGTTGTATAAGTACTTTCACTTTCATCTTTCAAGGTATTAAAAGGTAGAAATGTTGCCCGGCAGCAGATTCACAAAGGGACAGAGACAGGGCCCAAAAGCCTGGGACTCGATTTAAAATGTTGCCCGGCAGCAGATTCACAGAGGGACACAGAGAGACCCCAAAGCCTGGCACTCGATTTAAACCGCCCGGCCCAAACAGCAGATTGAGAGAGGGACACAGACAGGGCCCAAAAGCCTGGGACTCGATTTAAAAGGTTGCCCGGCAGCAGATTCACAGAGGGACACAGAAAGGCCCCAAAGCCTGGCACTCGATTTAAACCGCCCGGCCCAAAACAGCCCTGGCAAAGCCGGGCTCCCCCCAGCTAGTCTATCCATCTATCTATCTATCTATATATATAAATCGGTACATCTGTCTGTCTGTCTGTCTGTCATTCTGTCTGTCATCGCCTGTGCGTCTGTCGGGCTATGCGCTCGAAAGTTACAGGGCGTACCTACGCGCGCGTTACCTCCAAAGAAAGCTTACGCTTCCGAGACGGTTTTAAGCGTATTTACGTTTCGGCCGGGCTAAAATCCCGCCCGCGGTATCCCAAAAACCTTCAACGTTCCGCTCATTAGCATCTCATCCGCTCATTAGCGACAGAGTGACCTCGAGCTCGACCAATCGTACGCCGGGTTGCTGGCGTGTGCCGCCGGGCCAATCGGTGCGTGTGTGGCCGGGCCTTATCCTTCTGAACCGAGGTGAGTCGCCGCCATCTAGATTCCAAACTTTTCCTTTCTTTTTCCCGCTTTCTGCGTCTTAAAAAAAAACGTTGCTTTTAAAACACATATTGTTTTTTAAAAAAATGATTTAGAAAGTAATTAACTTATCTAATCTCATTAATTTTCCTACCTTTCCCCGTTTTTCCAGGTAGGCCTAGAAGCCTCGGCGTCTCCTCCGCACCCACGCCCGAGCTTGGCACCTCCCGGCCCCACTCGAAGGCTGGAGGGCCGACCTCAGCCCAGCGCCGCTAGGGTGCGCGCGCAGCAGGAGCTGAGACGCGGCATCTCTCTCTGGCTCGGCCGGGGGGGCGGGGCTTGCGGAGCATCAAGCGTTACCCTGGCAACCCCGGCCGGCCGTCTCGCACAGCCGCAATCGGCGGTCTTCACCTCGGGCGGGGGGGGGGGCCGCGACCCTCGGGGGGGGGGGTGGCCGCGCGCGCAGCAGGAGCAGCTGAGACGCGGCGTCTCTCTCTCTCTGGCTCAGCCAGGGGGCGGGGCTTGGTCAGCGTCACGGTTACCCTGGCAACCGGGCCCGCCAGCCGAGCCAGAGAGAGACGCCGCGTCTCAGCTCCTGCTGCGCCCGCAATCGGCGGTCTTCACCTCGGGGGGGGGGGGGGGGGGGGGGGGGGCTGCGACCCTCGGGCGGCGGGGAGGGCGCGACCCTCGGGCGGGGGTGTGGGGGGCGCGACCCTCGGGGGGTGGGCGCGACCCTCGGGGGTGGTGGGCGCGACCCTCGGGGGGGGGTGGGCGCGACCCTCGGGGGGGGCGCGACCCTCGGGGGGGGGGGGTGGGCGCGACCCTCGGGGGGGGCCCCCGCCCTCCCTCCCCCCCGCCCTCCCTTCCCCCCCGCCTTCCCCCCCTCCCTTCCCCCCTCCCTTCCCGCCCTCCCTTCCCCCCTCCATTCGCCCCCTCCCCCCTCCCCTCCCTCTCTTCCCCCCAGTCGCTCTCTCTCTTCCCCCCCAGTCGCGCTCTCTCTCTCTTCCAACAACAACATTCCCTCGAAAAAGCCTCGGCACCGCCGGGCACTTCAGCTAGTATATCTATATATATAAACGAATCGATCTGTCTGTCTATCCTTCTGTCCTCGGGTGTGTGTCTGTCCGGCTATGCGCTCGAAAGTTATAGAGCGTACCCAAGTGTGCGTTACGTCGAAAGAAAGCTTACCTTTCCAAAACGGTCTTAAGCGTATTTACGTTTTGGCCGGACAAAAATTGCGCCCGCGGTATCCGAAAAACATTCAAAATTCCGCTCATTAGCATCTCATTATCCGCTCATTAGTGACAGAGTGACCTCGAGGTCGACCAATCGTACGCCACGTTCCTGGCGCGTGCAGCCGGGCCCTCCTACGGTCGAGTGACGGGACGATTGACCAATCCTACGCTTTGGTGACCTGACGGTCGACCAATTGGTGCGTGTGTGGGCGGGCCTTATCGTTCTGAATCGAGGTGAGTAGCCGCCATCTTGCTTCCATTCTTTTTCCCGCTTTCTGCGTCTTTCTTTTCAAATATACATTTCCAGCAAAAAAAAATTGCATTTATTAAATTGTTTTTAAAAAAACTTCATTCATTTGTAAATATTTTCTCTAACCTGAAGATTCTTTTTCCTACCTTTCCCCGTTTTTGTAAGGCCTCAGAACCTAGGCTCAAAGCCTGGGCCTCTCCTGCCCAGCCACGCCCGAGCTATGTAATTGTCCCACGGCTTCTGCTAAACTCCCCCCCACCCCCCCCCCCCCCCCCCCCGTGTCACGTTACCCGGGGCAACGGCGTCAGCCACGAGGGTCACGGGACATAAAGGGTGCGCGCGCAGTAGGAGCAGCTGAGACGCGGCGTCTCTGTTCCCCGCTCGGCTTGGGCGAGGGGGCGGGGCTCTCGGGAGTGCGGCTCTCGGGCGGGGCTTGGAGAGCGGGAAGGGTCACCCCGGCAACCGGGCCCGCCGGCCGTCTCTCACAGCCACAATCGGCGGTCTTGAAGCCAGCTCGGGAGGGCAGGCCTCCGGAGATCGGGAGGCGGAGAGGGGAGGAGGGTTACCAGGACAACTGGGCCCGGCCAGCCGCAATTGGCCGTCTCAAGCCGCCTCAGGCCCGGCCTCGGGAGGGCGGGGCTCGGGCTCACCGGGGCACTGCGCTCGGCATGTCAGTGCGTGGGGCGGCACGGAGCTCAGCGGAGCCATCGCCGGCAGAGGGGAGAGGGTCTGCTGGCTCCCCCCCTCCCTTTCTCCCCCCCCTCCCTTTCTCCCCCCCCCTCCCTTTCTCCCCCCCCTCCCTTTCTCCCCCCCTCCCTTTCTCCCCCCCTCCCTTTCTCCCCCCCTCCCTTTCTCCCCCCCTCCCTTTCTCCCCCCCTTCCTTTCCCCCCCCTCCTTCCCCGCCCCTCCCCTCCCCCCCTCCCCCTCCCCCCCTCCCCTCCCCCCCTCTCCCCCTCCCCTCCCCTCCCCCCTCTCCCCCTCCCCTCCCCCCTCCCCACCCCCCTCCCCTCCCCTTCCTCTCCCCCTTCCTCTCCCCCCTTCCTCTCCCCCCTTCCTCTTCCCCCTTCCTCCCTCCTTCCTCCCCCCTCCCTCCTTTCTCCCCCCCTTTTCTCCCCCCTTCCCTTTCTCCCCCCTCCTTCCCCCCTCCCCTCCCACGCCTCCCCTCGCCCTTCCTCTCCCCCCTCTCCCCTCCCCCCCTCCCCCTCCCTGCCCCTTCCCTCCCCCCTTTCCCCTCTCCCCTCCCCTCCCCCTCCCCTTCCCTCCCCTTCCTCTCCCCCCCACTCCCTCCCACTGTTCCTCCCCTCCCTCCTCTCCCCTCTCCCCTCCCTCCCCTCCCCCCTCCCTCCCCCTCCCTTCCCCTCCCTCTCCCTTCCCCTCCCTTCCCCCCAGTCGCGCTCCCTCTTCCCCCCAGTCACGCTCTCTCTTCCCCCCAGTCGCGCACTCTCTTCCCCCCAGTCGCGCTCTCTCTTCCCCCCCAGTCGCGCTCTCTCTTCCCCCCCCAGTCGCGCTCTCTCTTCCCCCCAGTCGTGCTCTCTCTCTCTCTCTTCCAACAACAACATGCCCTCAAAAATCCCTCTGCACCGCCGGGCACTTCAGCTAGTCTATTATAAAGGATGCAATAACTGGGCACTTAGAAACTAATAGTAAGATTGGGCAGAGTCAACATAGATTTATGAAAGGGAAGTCCTGTTTGACAAACCTATTGGAGTTCTTTGAGGCTGTAACTAGTGGAGTAGACAAAGGGGAACCGGTAGATGTGGTGTATTTGGATTTTCATAAGGCCTTCGATAAGGTCCCACACAAGAGGTTGGTGAACCAAATTAGGGCACATGGAATTGGGGGTAATATACTAGCATGGCTTGAGAATTGGTTAAGAGACAGAAAACAAAGAGTAGGGATAAATGGGTCTTTTTTAGGATGGCAGGCTGTGACTAGTGGGGTACCGCAAGGATCGGTCCTTGGGCCCCAGCTATTCACAATCTATATCAATGATTGGATGAGGGGACTAAATAAAACATTTCCAAATTTACTGATGACACAAAGCTATGTGACAATGTCAGTTGCGAAGCGGTTGTGAAGAAGCTTCAAGGGGATCTCGACAGGCTCAGTGAGTGGGCGAGAACATGGCAGATGGATTATAACGTGGATAAATGTGAAGTTATCCACTTTGGTATAAAAAACAGAAAGGCAGCGTATTTCCTAAATGGTGAAAGATTGGGGAATGCAGATACTCAAAGGGACCTGGGTGTCCTTGTACATGAGTCACTGAAAGTGAATGTGCAGGTGCAGCAAGCCATGAGGAAGGCAAATGGTATGCTGGCCTTCATTACAAGAGGATTTGAGTACAGGAGTAAATAAGTCTTACTCCAATTATACAGGGCCTTGGTGAGACCACACCTGGAGTACTGTGTACAATTTTGGCCTTCTTACCTGAGGAAAGATATACTTGCCATAGAGGGAGTGCAGCGAAGGTTCACAAGATTGATTCCTGGGATGGCAGGACTGTCGTATGAGAAGAGATTGAGTAAACTAGAAACATAGAAGATAGGAGCAGGAGTAGGCCATTCGGCCCCTCGAGCCTGTTCTGCCATTTAATGAGATCATGGCTGATCATCCAAATTCAGTACCCTGCCCCTGCTTTCTCCCCATATCCCTTGATCCCTTTAGCCTTAAGAAATATATCTAACTCCTTCTTGAATATATTTAATAAATTGGCCTCAACTGCCGTCTCTGGTAGAGAATTCCACAGGTTCACCACTCTCTGGGTGAAGAAATTCCTCCTCATCTCAGTCCTAAATGGCTTACCCCTTATCCTTAGACTGTGACCCCTGGTTCTGGACTCCCCCGCCATCGGGAACATCCTTCCTGCATCTAGTCTGTCTAGTCCTGTTAGAATTTTATAAGTTTCAATGAGATCCCCTCTCATTCTTCTAAACTCCAGCGAATATAAGCCCAATCGACCCAATCTCTCCTCATACGTCATTCCTGCCATCCCAGGTATCAGTCTGGTGAATATTCGCTGCACTCCCTCCATGGCAAGAACATCCTTCCTCAGATAAGGCGACCAAAACTGCACACAATACTCAAGGTGTGGTCTCACCAAGGCCCTGTACAACTGCAGCAAGACATCCTTGCTCCTGTACTCGAATTCTCTCGCTATGAAGGCCAACATGCCATTTGCCGCCTTAATCGCCTGCTGCACCTGCATGCTTACCTTCAGTGACTGGTGCACAAGGACACCCAGGTCTCGTTGCACTTCCACTTCTCCCAATCTATTGCCGTTTAGATAATAATCTGCCTTCCTGTTTTTGCCACCAAAGTGGATAACCTCGCATTTATCCACAATATACTGCATCTGCCATGCATCTGCCCAATCACCCAACCTGTCCAAATCATACTGGAGTTTCTCTGCATCCTCCTCACAGCATACACGCCCACCCAGCTTTGTGTCGTCTGCAAACTTGGAGATATTACATCTAGTTCCCTCGTCTAGATCATTAATATATATTGTGAATAGCTGGGGTCCTAGCACCGATCCCTGCGGTACCCCACTAGTCACTGCCTGCCACTCGGAAAAAGACCCGTTTATTCCAACTCTTTGCTTCCTGTCTGCCAACCAGTTCTCTATCCAAGTCAGTACCTTACCCCCCAATCCCATGTGCTTTAACTTTGCACGCTAATCTCTTATGCGGGGCCTTATCGAAAGCCTTCTGAAAGTCCAAATACACCACATCCACTGGATCTCCCTTATCTATTCTACCAGTTACATCCTCAAAAAATTCCAGTAGATTAGTCGAGCATGATTTACCTTTTGTAAATCCATGTTGACTTTGTCCGATCCTGTCACTGTTTTCCAAGTGCCCTCTCCTATTACAGGCCTGCATTCTCTTGAATTCAGAAGAATGAGAGGGGATGTCATTGAAGCATAGAAAATTATTACACGGCTTGATGCTAGGAGAATGTTTCCCTTGGCTGGGGAGTCTAGAACCAGGGTCCACAGCCTCAGGATAAAGGGTAGGCCATTCAGGACTGAGATGAGAAGACATTTCGTCACACAGAGGGTGGTGAATCTTTGGAATTCTCTACCCCAGAGGGTTGTGGCGGCTCAGTCATTGGGTATATTCAAAACAGAAGTCAATAGATTTCTGACTTGTAAGGGCATCAAGGGATATGGCGATAAGGCTAGTGAATGGAATTTTGGCAGAAGATCAGCCATGATCTCATTGAATGGCGGAGCAGGCTCGAATGGCCGACTGCTGCTCCTATCTTATGTTCCTATGGTTCTTTTGCCAAACAACTTAAATCTGTGTCCTGTGGTTACTGACTTTTCTGCCCCTGCTTTTTGTGGACAGGACAATCTATGGCAATTTTCCACTTTTTCGGCTAGATGCCAGTGTTGTAGCTGTTGTGGAACAGTTTGGCTAGAGGCGTGGCTAGTTCTGGAGCATAAGTCTTCAGCCGGAATGTTTTCGGGGCCCATAGCCTTTGCTGTATCCAGTGCGCTCAGCCATTTCCTGATATGAAATGGAGGGAGTCAAATTGGCGGAAGACTGGCATCTGTGATGGTGGGGGACCTCAGGAGCCAGGTCTCTGGACTACTATGCTACTGTACCTCATGGTGAATGTACTGCCACAGTGCTGTCATGCAGGCAATTCCAGGATTTTGACTTGGCGACAATGAAGGAACAGCGATATATGTCCAAATCAAGATGACGTGTAACTTGGAGGGGAATTTGGAGGTGCTGGTGTTCCCATTGCCACTGCTGTCGCTCTCCCTCAAATCTGCCATCTTTACCCCTCTCCTCAAAAAACCGAACCTTGATCCCTCCATCCTTGCAAACTACCGCCCCATCTCCAACCTCCCTTTCCTCCCCAAAGTCCTTGAACGTGTTGTTGCCTCCCAAATCCATGCCCATCTTTCCCGCAATTCCAAGTTTGAATCCCTCCAATCCGATTTCCGCCCTTGCCACAGTACGGAAACGGCTCTCATCAAAGTCACAAATGACATCCTTTGTGACCGTGACGAAGATAAACTATTCCTCCGCGTCCTTCTTGACTTTTCTGCTGCCTTTAACATGGTTGATCACTCCATCCTTCTCCAATGCCTCTCCATCGTCGTCCAGATGGCTGGGACTGCACTCGCCTGGTTCCATTCTTATCTATCTAATCGTAACCAGAGAATCACCTGCAATGGCTTCTCCTCCCGCTCCCGTATCTTTACCTCTGGTGTCCCCCAAGGATCTATCCTTGGCCCCCTCCTATTTCTCATCTACATGCTGCCCCTTGGCGACATCATCCGAAAACATAGCGTCAGTTTCCACATGTACACTGACGACGCCCAGCTCTACCTCACTACTTCTCTCGATCCCTCCATGGTGTCTAAATTGTCAGTCTGCTTGTCCGACATACAGTTCTGGAAGAGCAAAAATTTTCTCCAATTAAATATTGGGAAGACCGAAGCCATTGTTTTTGGTCCCCGTCACAAACCCCGTTCCCTAGACACTGACTCCATCCCTCTCCCTAACGTCTGTCTGAGGCTGAACCACACTGTTCGCAACCTGGGTGTCATATTTGACCCTGAAATGAGCTTCCGACCACACATCCGCGGCATAACAACGACCGCCTACTTCCACCTCCGTAACATCGCCCATCTCTGCCCTTGCCTTAGCTCATCCGCTGCTGAAACCCTCATCCATGCCTTTGTTACCTCTAGACTGGACTATTCCAACGCACTCCTGGCTGGCCTCCCACATTCTACCCTACGTAAACTTGAGGTCATCCAAAACTTGGCTTCCTGTGTCCTAACTCGCACCAAGTCCCGTTCGCCCATCATCCCTGTGCTCACTGACCTACATTGGCTCCCAGTTAAGCAGCGCCTCGACTTCAAAATTCTCATCCTCATTTTCAAATCCCTCCATGGTCTCGCCCCCCCCATATCTCTGTAATCTCCTTCAGCCCCACAACCCCCTGAGATATCTGCGCTCCTCTAATTCTGGCCACTTGAGGATCCCTGATTATAATCGCTCAACCTTTGGTGGCCGTGCCTTCTGTTGCCTAGGCCCTAAACTCTGGAATTCCCTGCCTAAACCTATCTGCCTTGCTACCTCTCTTTCCTCCTTTAAGACGCTCCTTAAAACCTACCTCCTCGACCAAGCTTTTGGTCACCTGCCCTAATTTATCCTTATGTGGACCGGTGTCAAATTTTCTGTCTTATAATACTCCTGTGCAGTGCCTTGGGATGTTTTACTACGTTAAAGGCACTATATAAATACAAGTTTTTGTTGTTGTCCTTGTCCAAGATGGTGAAGGTTGTGATTTCAGGAGAAGAAGCAGCCTTGGCGAGTTGCTGCAGTGCACTCTGTAGATAGTACACGGTGGTGGAGAGGATGGATGTTTAAGCTAGTGAATGAGGTGCTGATCAAGCGCACTGTTTTCTCCTGGATGGTGGTCTTCCTGTTGAAAGTGTTGTTCCAGGTGCATCCCTCCAGGCAAGTGACTCAAATGAAACTGGGAAGCAAACTTAGGTAAAAACTCCAGGTGTGTAATGTCAGAATGCCAAATCAAACATGGCTAATTTACAATAAAGCCTTGTACCCTGTAGTTCGTTCCCTCTGCAACCTAAAACTAACACTAACACTGTAGTTTTCTGTGCAAGAAACAAAACTTGCATATTTCAAGAGGGTTGAATGGTTGACACATTAATTTGTGAAGCATTACATTTGGTCTCCTCTGAGAACCAGTCTACCTGGGCACAATTTCCAAATAGCTCCTATAAAATGAAACGCCAACCGCTCATTCCCCTTAATGGTACAAATATAAGTGAGCTATGAAAGGCTGAAACAACCACAACGTAAACCTGGTCAGTGTTGGACAGATGCTGGAGATATTGCAGAATATGCAGGACATCGGTGGAGATGGGACTGACTTCTAACTGAACCACACAAATATTTTCCATTTTGTGTTAGAAGGTGTGTTTGTGGCTATCCTGTGGGAATTAATTGAACTAGCTCACTCGGAGTGAGACACCTGGTCTTTCAATAACCAGGTGTCAACCAGACTTTGGATACAATATTTGACCACTCCCTCCAACTGATAAAGGAGATCGCTCTTTTGAGTGGAATCATGGCCATTGTGCCTGAGAACCATGATTTATAGGGGCAGTGAAGGCTTACCACTATAACATTTGCTCAGTATGCTCAAATCTTCTGAACTTCCTGTGGGATTGGGAAATGGAGGAAACACATGAAGAAACCTTTGTGCCCAAGGAAAAGAGAGACCAGGGAGAATGACGCCTCTGTCACTGAACAGAAGCATGGGGGTCGTGGTCCTTGGAAGAGGCAAACCGGTCCATTTCCAGATGCCTCCAACTCTTGCTGTAAACTGCTTCTGGCCGGATATCCCGCTGCTGCTGTGCTAACTAATTGCTGAGCTGTAAAAGTAATCCTTTGACTCGCGCGAGTGTACTAGTATGATCACATCTTTTCAAAAGAATGGAAGCGAGGCTCTTTCAAACTACACTCTCCCCTCCCACCCCAGTCCTCAGCTTGTTGATGGAGCAGGCCATCGTAGTGTCAGGTTGACGCTGCACCTGGTCTGCGAGTGCTGCAAGACTTGTTTTACTGCCCTTGTTGATGTGCCGGTAGACTGCTGTATTGCCCACTTGCTCTGAGCCAGTTACCTTGCAGGCTTCTGCCCCACCCTGTCAGGGACATTTCTATTACACCTGTCAACTGTGTATGGCACTAACCTGTAAGACACGAAGGTCCCAGGTTTGATTCTAGGTCAGTGCGGAGTTGGTTGATCTTAACCTGGCAGCAGTTGGAACCCTCTGGTTTGCTGCATCCTCCCTGAGCTGGGGAGGAGAAAAACCAACAAGGATCCCCCTCCTGATTTCTAACGTGTGGCCCCTGCTGGAAAGTGCATGTGTTTATTAACTGTCCCATCAGGATCCCATACAACAGCTAAATGTGGCTGAGGGTTACCTGATGTACATCTCACCCTCTTCAATGGCTTTCAACACACTTGCTGACCCATTTGTGTGATGGCCTGTATCCAACTGGGGGGTCTTTGCTGCAGAGTGAGAGAGATACTGGGGTTGCTTTGCTTGACCGGAGAATTGCAATTGAACTGGGCTCATTAATCCATTAATACTGGATTTCTCTGGTAACTGCGGAATGAGCATACAGCTGTAACCAGTCTGATGTTTAAAAAGGATAGACCAAATAATTACAGGCCAGTCAGCCTAATCTCGGTGGTGGGAAAATTATTGGAAAGAATTCTGAAGGACAGAGTAAATCTTCATTTAGAAAGACACGGATTAATCAAGGATAGTCAGCACGGATTTGTTAAGGGAAGGTCGTGTCTGACAAACTTGATTGAATTTTTTGAGGAGGTAACAATGAGGGTAGTGCATTTGATGTAGTGTTTATGGACTTTAGCAAGGCTTTTGATAAGGTTCCACATGGCAGACAGGTCACAAAGTTAAAAGCCCATGGGATCCAGGGCAGTGTCAAGTTGGATTCAGAACTGGCTCGGAGACGGGAAGCAGTGGGCAATGGTTGATGGGTGTTTTTGTGACTGGAAGGCTGTTTCCAGTGGGGTTCCACAGGGCTCAGTACTAGGCCCCTTGCTTTTTGTGGTATATATCAATGATCTAGACTTGAATAGAGGGGGTATGATTAAGAAGTTTGCCGATGATACTAAAATCGCCTGTGTAGTTGATACTGAAGAAGGAAGCTGTAGACTGCAGGAAGATATCAATAAATTGGTCAGGTGGGCAGAACAGTGGCAAATGGAATTCAATCCGGAGAAGTGTGAGTTAATGCATTTGGGGAGGGCTAACAAGGAAAGGGAATAAATATTAAATGGTAGGACACTGAGGAGTATAGAGGAACAAAGGGACCTTGGAGTGCATGCCCACAGATCCCTGAAGGTAGCAGGCCAGGTAGATAAGGTGGTTAAGAAGGCATACGGGATACTTGCCTTTATTAGCCGTGGCATAGAATACAAGAGCAGGGGGGGTTATGCTTCAACTGTATAAAACACTAGTTAGGCCTCAGGTAGAGTACTGCGTGCAGTTCTGGTCACCACATTACAGGAAAGATGTGATTGCACTAGAGAGGGTACAGAGGAGATTTACAAGGATGTTGCCAGGAGTAGAGAATCTTAGCTATGAGGAAAGACTGGATAGGCTGGGTCTGTTTTCCTTGGAACAGAGGAGGCTGAGGGGAGACTATTACGTCCGTGAATGATTGAGACACGGACAGCAGGAGTTGAACAAAACAAGTCTTTACTGATGGAAGTCAATAGTGAAACTGAAAACAACAGAGGCTCACTAGCGCCTTTTATACAGGGGTGGTCACTGCTGGTACTGCAGTCTGAGACCAGTTATTCTCTTAAAGGTACATACACAACAATTCCTCCCCTTTTAGATAAACAGTACATAACATTCATTTAACAACTAAATGATAACTAATTACAATCACAATTACGGTTGCTAGATACATTGGTTAAGTTTAAGCAATTATAAGTTCAGTCTTTGAGGAGGCTTCCTGATTCTGTCTGGATAACGCCTCTTTGGGGTATCAGGTTCTTCTGGCAATGCTGAGTCGGGATCAATGTCGTTGTTTGGTTCATCTTCCAATATTACTGGTTCTGCGGTAGCTGCAATTGGAACGTCGATTTCATTACCAGGTGTATCAGATCGTGGTGTGGAGTTGACGTTTTCCAGTGACTCTAGAATCTGGTCAGCATGGCGTCTTACAATGCTCTCCCCAATGTCCATGGTATACATGAGAGGTCCTTGTCGTGTACAAATCGTTCCTGGCTGCCATTTCTCAGTGCGGTAGTCCCGGGCCAAAACTGGTTGACCTATCTTAAAACTCCTGGTCGGCCTTTCATTCATATTCTGAAACTGCCTGTTCTCCACATCTCTTTGGACGTTTGGCTTAACCAAATCCAAGCGGCATCGTAGTCTTTGATTGAAGAACATCATGGCTGGAGTTTGGTTGGTAACCGCATGTGTCGCATTCCGGTAGGCAAACAAGAAGTTGTCCACCTTGTGTTGTAGGGGTATATCTTCATTACACATTGCCTTGACAGCCTTCTTGAATGTTTGGACAAACCTCTCGGCCAATCCATTAGTGGCTGGATGATATGGGGCAGATGTGTAATGCTTAACACCATTGTTCTTTAAGAACCTCCGGAACTCTTCAGACACAAACTGTGGTCCATTGTCAGAGCAAATCTGTTCAGGCAGCCCATTCCTGGCGAATATGGTTCGTAAAACTGTGATAGTTTTTTCCGTGGTGGTTGAGGACATTTTTATTACCTCTGGCCACTTTGAATGTGCATCCACCGCAATTAAAAACATCGAGTCCATGAAGGGACCAGCAAAATCAATGTGCACCCTTTGCCATGGAGATGAGGGCCACTCCCATGGATGCAGAGGAGCTTGTGGTGGTGCGTTTTGGACCTTCTGGCATCCTGCACAGCTCTTGGTCATCTCTTCGATTTCTCTATCGATTCCCGGCCACCACACAAACGCTCTGGCTAAGTTCTTCATTTTTACCCCACCCAGATGACCCTCATGAAGCTCATTGAGCACTCTATCCGTCAACTTAGGTGGAATTACTACTCTGGATCCACACATCAAGGTTCCTCTGCACACTGACAGCTGTTCTCTTCTCGGTGAGAATGCTGGCAGCAGTGGTTCGCCATGTGCTGGCCATTCCTTCACCGTTAAATCATAGACCCGTGATAGTGTCGGGTCATTCCGTGTTTCCATTTCTATGTTTGCATTCGTCACAGGGAGACATTCGACTATGGTCGAGTGGAATAACTCCATTGGACCCACTGCAAGGTCTTCTTCTTTCACTGTCGGAAACGGAAGGCGTGACAATCCATCAGCATTTCCATGCTGTTTTAGTTCCTTTGTACTCGATGTCATATTGGTGTGCCCCTAGGAAAAGGGACCACCTCTGCAGCCGTTGTGCTGTCATTATCGGTACGCCCTTCTGAGGGTTGAAAATGGAGACAAGAGGTTGATGATCGGTTAGTAGAGTAAATTTTTGACCGTGCAGGTAGTGATTGAACTTCTTCACCCCCCACACTAGGCTGAGGGCCTCTCTGTCAATCTGGGCATAGTTACGCTCGGCAGAAGTTAGCGAGCGTGACGCAAAAGCTATCGGCCTCTCTAAACCATCAAGGAATTTATGTGACAGTACCGCCCCAATGCCGTAGGGAGACGCATCACACGCCAGTCTGATCGGCAGTGCTGGGTTGTAGTGAGCCAATACTTCCCTTGAAGTGATTAAGTCCTTACTCTTCTGAAAGGCCCGCTTACAATCATCGCTCCATTTCCATGCTACCCCCGTTCGTAGCAGGGCGTTCAGTGGGTGCAGAATTGTCGACAAATTCGGCAAAAACTTATGGTAGTAATTCACCAATCCGAGGAATGACCTCAGTTGCAACACATTTTCAGGCGCTGGGGCCTTAACAACCGCTTCAATTTTGTCAGGGGACTTATGTAACCCCTCTTCATCAATCACGTGGCCACAATACGATATCTGTTTCTTAAAAAATTCGCACTTGGGGCGGTTGGCTCGCAGCCCATGTTCCCGCAGTCTAGTGAGCACCTGTTCTAGGTTGTTAAGGTGTTCACTGTCATCTTCACCTGTCACAAGGATGTCGTCCAAGTAACACTGAGTCCCCAGAATCCCTTGCAGGACTTGTTCCATCGCTCTTTGCCATATCGCCGGAGCCGATGCTACTCCGAATACCAATCGATGATACTGGTAAAGACCTTTGTGAGTGTTTATCGTGAGATACTTCCTGGAGGACTCTTCAACCTCCATCTGCAAATATGCTTGTGCTAGGTCAATTTTTGTAAAACGCTTCCCTCCAGACAGTGAGGCGAAGATGTCTTCTATCCTTGGAAGAGGATATTGTACTGTGTGAAGGACTGGGTTCACCGTCACCTTGAAATCCCCACAGATGCGAATCTTCCTTGGCTCCCCGGACTTATTGCTTAACGTTTTCTTCATGACAGGAACGATGGGTGTCGCCCACTCGCTCCAATCGACCTTAGACAACACGCCTGCCTTCTCCAGATTCTCCAGCTCTGCCTCGACGGCTGGGCGAATTGCATATGGTACCGGTCTTGCTTTGAAAAACTTGGGAACTGCATTCTCTTCTATTTTTATCGAGGCGGTTATGCCTTTAAGCGTGCCCAGTTCTTACTGAAATACCTCTTTGGCGTTAGCTAAGATTGTTGACAATCGCCCAGGAGTGACGTCTTCATCTTTTTTACCGTCCACCGTCATTGCATGAATGGAGTGCCAATCTAAGTTTATCTTCCTGATCCATTCCCGTCCCAATAACGGTGGTCCACCATTTAGCAGTATGTAGAGATACAATTTCCGTATTTTCTTGCCGTTGTATTCGACAGGCACCCTTATTTTTCCTCTGGGGTATACTTTTTGCCCCGTATACGTCGTCAAGACGATGGATGTCTCTCTCAAGGGTATGTGTGAAAATAGCCGCTCGTAGTCTCGTCGATTCATGACGGTTAGCGCTGATCCTGTATCCAATTCCATTTTAACTTGGGACCCTGCTATCGTGAGGGTGACCCAAATGGTTCGGTGATCCTCTTTTACGATTACATTGTGAAGTTTGAGACAGCTTAGTCTCCTGTTCCCGGATTCCCTATCGCTCATCTGGTCTTCGGAACTACTGTCCGTCATCTTTTGTACTTTCTTGTACGGTTCCTTGGTAGCCTTTTTGTTGTCGCTGGTCTTCTTCCCAGACCTGTAAACTCATGCAATGTGTCCCATCTTCCCGCATTGCCTGCATATTTTGTCTTTGGACCAGCAGTCCTTCTGGTCATGGTTAGTTCTGCCGCAGCGATAACATTTTGCAAATCCCCGTGTCATTTCGTGGGTGCTGTATTCCTGTGGTTTTTGTTGAATTTCTGCAGCTCCCCTGGCTGGTGCTTCATACGATACTGCCACGCTGAAAGCCTTATCTAGCGTCAGCTCTTTCTCTGACAGTAACTTCTTCTGTGTTCCTTCACTCAGGAGTCCACAGACAAATTTGTCCCGTAGGGTATCTGCCAGTCCTGCTCCGAACTGGCAGTGCTTTGATAGCTTGCATAGTTCCGTAAGGTACTCAGCATTGCTCTCATCTTTATGCTGAGTTCTCCTGTGGAATTTAAATCTTTCTGCTATCAACAGCGGTGCAGGGTTTAGGTGTTCCTGTAGGACAGCAACAATTTCGTTAAAACTCTTTGCCTTCGGTTTGGCTGGAGTAATCAGGTCCCGCAATGGGCCGTACGTTCTAGCGCCCATTAAGTTTAGCAATATCGATGCCTTTTTCTCCTCCGCTATTTCGTTTGCCTCGAAATATACCTCGACTCTTTCCACATACGTGGTCCAGTCCTCTATTGTATTATCAAAAGCAGTGATACAGCCTTCGGCATCTTGCAAATCTAAAATGGCTCCTCCCGCGCTTTGCCTTCTTCCCCGATTTAACAAAATGGCGCCTCCCGCGCTTTGCCTTCTTCCCCGCTGTTGTTAGCGCTGCTTTCCGCGGTTCCCGTTGTAACCTGCAGCTCCTCGCGGTTTCTTGCGCGTTTAATATTTCTTTTTTATATTATTTTCCCGTCGTGGAACAACCCTGTGGGACTCTTGCCTCCCTCTTCGCGGGTCTATACGCAGCCCGGCTTCGTAGCAGCGGCCGCGCCCTGTGTGCTCCACCCTCTCTCTTCCCGACAACGCTGCTTGGCCCCGTTGCAAACCACCCGCTCGAGTTCGCGACCGCCGCAGCCCAGGAAGGATCAGTGCACTACCTGCCACCAGCCCGATTAGCTGAAGCACCGTCGACAGGAACCAGGCCCCGCTTCCGACAGCTTCTCCAGCAATCTTCAACTCCGCAAACACAGGGGCGGATGCCCACGGTCGACGCCCGTTTCTACTGCCTCTTACTTTCTTTTCTTTCTGGCCTCGACCTCTGCTCACTTTGCTGTAGGAATGGATCCCAGGAGGTGGTGCAGACTGTAGGTAGGTTCGTATCTGCTCGTCGCCAGTATTATGTCCGTGAATGATTGAGACACGGACAGCAGGAGTTGAACAAAGCAAGTCTTTACTGATGGAAGTCAATGGTGAAACTGAAAACAACAGAGGCTCACTAGCGCCTTTTATACAGGGGTGGTCACTGCCGGTACTGCAGTCTGAGACCAGTTATTCTCTTAAAGGTACATACACAACAGAGACCTTATTGAGGGGTATAAAATTATGAGGGGCCTAGATAAAGTGGATAGAAAGACCTATTTCCCTTAGCAGAGGGGTCAAAACCAGGGGGCACAGATTTAAAGTAATTGGTGGAAGGTTTAGAGGGGATTTGAGGGGAAATTTCTTCACCCAGATGGTTGTGGGGGTCTGGAATTCACTGCCTGTAAGGGTGGTAGAGGCAGGAACCCTAACCACATTTAAAAAGTACTTGGATGTGCACTTGGGATGCTGTATCCTGCAGGGCTATGGACCAAGAGCTGGGAAGTGGGATTAGGCTGGATAGCTCTTTGCTGGCCGGCGTGGACACGATGGGCTGAAATGGCCTCCTTCCGTGCTGTAACTTTCTATGATGTGGTGTAAGTAGAAGGCTGGCGGGTGGGGTGGGGGTTCGGTGTTGAATTCAAGCAACCCATTGAGCCCCGCTTAATTTTCGCATTCAAACTCTTCTCTAAATTGTATACATGTGTGCTATGCCTGTCTGCCGTGTTCTGCCTTGTATACAGAGGTGCCCAGGACTCGTGAGAAGTCTACTCCATCCTTAATATGGGCCGATTGGACGTGGTTTTGGGAAAAATTCACAGGACTAAATGATTTTGAATGACACTAATTTGCCAGAGGAGCAGTGTTTGAGTTTGGTGGTGCTGATAGTGTGGGTCATGTAGCTCAGCTAGTGGAGCAGGTCAGTAATCAGGCCAGTGCTGTTCCTCATCAGAAGGTGGGACTCTGTGCACTTGGGCTCTGTGTGTGTACACAGCTTAACCACACAGAATCTGATAGAATAATGGAGGATCATTGTGAAACTCAGCATTTTCAAATGTTTGTCTTTGAAGACTCGGGTATAAAGTGATCCTAAAATGCTTCTAAACGGTGATGTGCTGTGGGATACCACTGCTGCAGTCAGGGTTTTTGCCCAGTTTTTTTCATAGGGATGTTACAACACCTGAAAAGAGCATTGAAGTCCATCTTTTGTGTTATCATTTGTAAATGAGAAGGTTTCCAACATTAACTGCGCTGCAGATTGCAGTTCACAATATAAAGTGTGATCACTGCTGGGTTCCGTGAATCAGGCAAACTGGAGCCATCCCAGAGCTTAGCACCAGTAGGCTGTATAAATGTGGCATTTGATCAGTAACGGAGCAGAGATAAGGTAACACCCTATTCCACCCGAGTCTTGGCCGCTGCTGGTGTAATCGATGGATCGACTACAGTCCTTTCATCTCTGGGCTTGTAGTTGCAGCTTGACTGTGTCTGCAGTCTGGGTGACACACCCAAACCCTTCCTGAGGGAACCCACTTCATGGTGAAATCATTGTTTATCACTAAAATTCCCGTCATGGCACTCACGCTACAAGTGAAGCTTTTAGTCGGAGCTCCTGGAGAGACGGAGTCTGAGCTTTCACTACTGCGTGAAAGGTATGCGGAGAATGTTCTTTTCTAATTTTCCATTATCTCTCCTGGGGGCACTATTTTTATATCAAAGCTTTAAAAATAGTTCTTTCCGCTCATTGTGGCTCAATGAGTCCCACCTCGCCTGACCTGTGTCAGGTATGGAGGGATGTGGGGTATTGGGGTTCCAGCATCCCCCTGATCTAACTGGCCCCACCCGTTTCCGCGCACAGTAAGAGGTGAAAGATGCACCCTCACCTTTCTCACTCTCCCCTTACTCCCAGTAGTCTATGAGCAAGGTTACGTGGCGGACACTATTTTTTGTTTTCGGGTGATGCTGGCAAGGCTGCATTTTTTTTATCCATCCCTTTTTGCCCTTTTTAAATTTAAATTTAAATCAGCGGGCGTTAAGCATCATCCACATAGTGGAATCCCATGCAGATTTGGCCGGATCCCTTCCCCGGAGGACATTAGTGAACAATTCTGGCAGCCTTCATGCCACCTCTTGCTGGCTGGGATTTGAACATGCAACTTTTTTCCTACATTACAACACTTCAAAAGTACTTCATTGGTTGTAAAGTGCTTTGGGATGTCCTGAGGTTGTGAAGGGCGCTGTATAAATGTTAGTCTTTCTTTGGTTTGGGTTGCTAGTCCACACGACCGTACTCCATTGTATGTGTGTCTACAGACTTGCCTGAGAAATGGTGTCAGACTGCAGCTGCGTGAGAATACTAAGTGCCCATTCCTACTGCAGAGAAGCAGCGTTCTTCCACGCCTGTCTTTGTAAAAAATGATGAGCACTAATGGTTTGATGGGTTGCTAGCAGTGCAGTGGCATGTTAAAGGTTCTGGTGAGCTGCCCAGTGTGCAGCACTCCTGCACAATTCACTGCCAACTTCCATATGAGCAGCTCCACTGAATGAGCTCGTTGGTTGAAGAGAATGCCAGGGGCAGAGGATTTAACTCAGGACATCGGTTTGCTGCGTAGCAGCAGCCACTGTGCCACACAGAATCTTTCCAGAGCTGCATTGTGCACTGTGTTTCGGGATATTCTATATGGGGATGGGGCAGGAAAGTGGAGTTGAGGTCGATGATCAGCCATGATCTCATTGAATGGCGGAGCAGGCTCGAGGGGCCGTATGGCCGACTCCTGCTCCTATTTCTTATGTTCCTTAGGTGATTAATTGTATGCAGCGTTTTGAAATGTTTTGGCATAAGACGCTGTATATAACTGAACACATTGCGTATTAACACTTAACTGATTGTTGGATGAATATTTATAGTTCTGATTTTTTGCACATTTTATTTAAGGATTTTCAAAGATAAATCTGGTAATAATTACATAAACACAAAATGCAACAGATGGCAAGTTCTCCCATAACTGTGTGATCCACAGCAAAGGAGCGCACTGGGAAAGAAAGCCACACTGGAATGAAATCTTTCCAGAGCTTCAGTGTGCGTGGTGTTTAGTCCGGAGTGCTGTGGACCAGCAGCTGAGAGAGGGGGCTGAGACCCTCAGAACTCCTGTGATACATAAACTTGTGATTCTCCCACTCCTTCTTACAAACAGAGCAGGTTAAAAAGGTCACAGTGCTAGGCTGTGAGAGGATTCCTACAATAAGGAACCAGATTTAACACCATCTATAGAAATCCATAATTGTGTTAATTTAACACTTGGAATAATGGTTCTACCAACAAGAGACTCGGAGGGGTGGGGGAAGAGGAGAAGTTGAGAGGAGAGAGAAAAAGCAGACAAAGCAATATGATGGACTTCACTGCCTTCAGAAGATTATTTTTTTTAAAGTTGCCGTGGGATTTCTTTTATCCCTTTCGTGGCTCCTCGTTTAATTATGTGTGACTGATGGGTGTTACTGCTGCGTTGAGTTTCAGTACGAGCTGGCTGTACCGGGTGTGACACATTGCAAAATTTCTATGTCATATACGCCCAGCTCTGCGTGACGGGGTCTCGTAGTTTAGCACACACTGGGTACGATGAATAAGGATGACGATTTCACCATTTATGTTATAGCCCTGCCTTTGGGCGCAGCGTGTAATATAACCAAAGTGGTGTACACGCCTTTGGAAGTAGTTTTGCTTGCTGCCTCTGGAGGAGCAGTGCTGGCAGGAGTAAATGTATGTACCAGCAGCGGGCAGTGGGGGCACTATTGTCCTTGACCGTGTATTGGCTGAAATCCCATCCCACCGTACGTGGCAGCGCTGCAGTTTTCATATTAAAGCCCCAGCAGCACCTTCCCCAACATCAGGAAAGACCCTGGCCAGAAGTGGAAAGTGTTACACGGACTTACACTTCTTCAGTTGTGCTGTTCTGCCTCTAAAAACACCCACTGCTTTAAAAATGGGTCAACGTAACTATTGGATGCAGTTCTGCCGTATAATTGAGGGATTAAATCTGCTGAAAGGCTGCTGACTTCTCTCATGCTTGGTGCTCAGTGAGTGATTTGGAGAGCAGTCCTTCAGCTCAGATGGCTGCAGAGTACTTTACAATGACTCGCTGTGAGGCGATGACAGGGTGATAAGTGTTGGATATGGGGTGGCATGGAGACAGCTGACTTTGGCATCTGGTAAAGGTTACAGTGTGCCTGTTCTTGGCTCGTTCCCCTGTACAAAAGGGACTGATGGTATGCCTTGGTACAGTGTTCAAGTTCTATAGACTAACTAGGAAAATACAGGAACTTTTGCAGACCATTATGAATTAAATACTTTCAGACTTTCCTCCTCCCATATTTCTAGGCTGTGTTCCTGGCATTGCGTCTCAAGCGCTCATGGCAAAGGGCAGTGCTGTAATTTTATAATGTAACAGCAAGTAAAACCAACTGTATGTATCTGGAGCATGAACTGATCAAGGTGTGTGAGGTGTTCACTGTGCCTTGCCTTGCTAAACATTGCTACATTCTATTTCCTTTCTTGGCTATTTGTGAGCACTGAACCACCAGTTCTAACAACCAGTCCACTAAAATCACCGTACCCCTTCTGCCCCGTTACCTTTTAACGTCTATTCCACATTCTCGCTTCTACCTGGCCATTCTTAATGTGAAATCTAGACATCGCGTTCAATTGTGGTGGTATCGCAGCTGATGAGCCTGATCCTGTCTCGCCCAGTGCCCACAAACATGGGAGATTATAGTATCCAGTAAACACAATGAGGGGCGTATCTTTACGGTATTTGGGTAGCAAAGATGCTCTCCAGATGTGGAGGACACAAACTTCGCTTATTGGTGTGACCGGTGACGCTGAACTTGAGAGGAAATCAAGTGCTGGCCTGAAATTTGTAACAGCTAGTAATAAAAAAGGCAACCTCCCGACTCACAGTTTGTCAGCTGCCTGGGGCACTGAGATCGCACATGCCTGGCGTGCCCTAAAATATCAGGGGGAAGAGCCCAAGGGGGAAAAGTTTGGTTGATTTGCGCCTCCCGTTAGCGCCCTAAGAAATTCAGTGGGAGGTTAGCAGTGGCGGTAACCGTTAGCGCCCCGCGGCGCTACGCCTCCGGCAATGACATCATCACCGTGCGCAGCGCCCTGCTCGTGGCTTGTCCACGATCTTCGGTAGTGCCCCCTGACTTACCGCCGGACGCTATGTCCGACAGGGTCAGGGGGGCCTACCTGCAGCTGGGGCGGCGCAAATTAACGGGGAGGTGCCGGGCGGCCATTTTTGTTGCTGGCCACCTGCCAGCACCTGCCCCCGCAGTCGTCCCCAGCCTCCTGTGAATCCCCCCCCCCGCCCCGCGGGTGCCGTCTGCGCTCCTTTTGCCGGCACTCCGATCCCTGGCGGCCCAGCTGGGCCCCGGGTCGCGCTGCGCAAGGTCCCTCCCCTTTAATAAGGGGAGGAAAGCCTGTAGTACTGCGGCACATAGCGCCGCCATATTCACTCGCAGCGCCCCAACAGGGAGGGGCAGCACTTCCAGTAGCACCCTGCCTCCCTCTTGGGGCGCTACCAGTGAATTTCAAGCGCGGGGCGCTAAAAGTAGCGCGAAGTTAGCACCCCAAAGGGGGCACGGCCCAATTTTGCCCCCCCATGTTCCAGCAATGGAGCAGAAGGCAAGTCTGAGAGCCCTGTAAGAGGCCAAGCCTGTGTGGGGAAGGGTCCTGGATAAGGTCGATGATGGAATGGATATGCTTTCTGATTTTGTTTTTAGATTGGTTGAGTTTTTACATGTTCTGTTTGTGGATGGGAACCCAGCGCAGCCGCCCATAGGACTTTGACTTAATTGGTTGCTCTTGTTATTCTTTCGTTGCTTTTTAGTGTTTGGTTCCTTTTATTTTCAATAGACCAAGGTAGTTGAAGGCTTCGCCACCAGCGGTGGGATTAAGGGAGGAGGAGATGTATAAAAGGCCAGAGTTGGAGGACTGAAGGCTGTGAGAGGGGTTGCAGGGCTGGAGGAGGTTGCAGAAACCGTACGAATTATTAACTTAAAAGTGGCCAGATGATATAGAACAGAGGATGCTTGAGGTACTGTGTGGAATGCTTCATGATTCACAGGGGGAAGGGAAGTAAGAATAGCACGGTGGCATAGTGGTTAGCACTGTTGCCTCACAGCACCAGAGACCCGGGTTCGAATCCGGCCTCGGGTGACTGTCTGTGTGGAGTTTGCACATTCTCCCCGTGTTTGCGTGGGTTTTCTCCGGGTGCTCCGGTTTCCTCCCACAGTCCAAAGATGTGCGGGTTAGGTTGATTGGCTATGATAAAAATTGACCCTTAGTGTTAGGGGGATTAAATACGTGGGGTTATGGGGATAGGGTGGGATATGTGTACGGGTTACGGGGATCGGGTGGGATATGTGTCGGTGCAGGCTCGATGGGCCGAAATGGCCTCTATCTGTACTGTGAGGTTTCTGTGGTTTCTGTGGTTTCTGTGGAGTGATTGCAGGATAATCTCAAACTGCAGGAGTAAAGCAGGACTTTGAGATGATTTCGCTGCCATTATCCCTGCTATTTCTTTTTACATTGAGTGCTCTCCGATGTGTGTGATTATTTAAGTGGATGTGTTGTGTACAATCTCTGCTCTTTCTAACGTGCTGTGTAGTCTCTGCTCTTTCTAACGTGCTGTGTACAGTCTCTGCTCTTTCTAACGTGTTGTGTACAATCTCTGCTCTTTCTAACGTGTTGTGTACAGTCTCTGCTCTTTCTAACGTGCTGTGTACAATCTCTGCTCTTTCTAGCGTGCTGTGTACAATCTCTGCTCTTTCTAACGTGTTATGTACAGTCTCTGCTCTTTCTAACGTGTTGTGTACAATCTCTGCTCTTTCTAACGTGTACAATCTCTGCTCTTTCTAACGTGCTATGTACAGTCTCTGCTCTTTCTAACATGCTGTGTACAGTCTCTGCTCTTTCTAACGTGTTGTGTACAATCTCTGCTCTTTCTAACGTGCTGTGTACAGTCTCTGCTCTTTCTAACATGTTGTGTACAATCTCTGCTCTTTCTAACGTGCTGTGTACAGTCTCTGCTCTTTCTAACGTGTTGTGTACAATCTCTGCTCTTTCTAACGTGTACAGTCTCTGCTCTTTCTAACATGCTGTGTATAATCTCTACTCTTTCTAACATGTTGTGTACAGCCTCTGCTCTTTCTAACGTGCTGTGTACAGTCTCTGCTCTTTCTAACATGCTGTGTATAATCTCTACTCTTTCTAACGTATTGTGTACAATCTCTGCTCTTTCTAACGTGTTGTGTACAGTCTCTGCTCTTTCTAACGTGTTGTGTACAATCTCTGCTCTTTCTAACGTGCTGTGTACAGTCTCTGCTCTTTCTAACATGTGTACAGTCTCTGCTCTTTCTAATGTGTTGTGTACAATCTCTGCTCTTTCTAACGTGCTGTGTACAGTCTCTGCTCTTTCTAACGTGCTGTGTACAGTCTCTGCTCTTTCTAACGTGTTGTGTACAATCTCTGCTCTTTCTAACGTGTTGTGTACAATCTCTGCTCTTTCTAATGTGCTGTGTACAGTCTCTGCTCTTTCTAACGTGTTGTGTACAGTCTCTGCTCTTTCTAACGTGTTGTGTACAGTCTCTGCTCTTTCTAACGTTTTGTGTACAGTCTCTGCTCTTTCTAACATGCGCCGGTATTTGTCAGAGTGTGTGCTCTGTAACAGGTTATTATTTATGGTGTGGAGATGCCGGAGTTGGACTGGGGTGGACAAATGTAAGAAATCACACAACACCAGGTTATAGTCCAACAGCTTTATTTGAAATCACAAGCTTTCGGAGCGCTGCTCTTTCTTCAGGTGAAGTGGAGAAATGCATAAAGACACAGCTTATATAGTCAGAGAATCATGTCAGATGTTTACAGGTAACCTTTCCAACTGCCATTTATCGCACCTCGGCAGAGAGATAATCACAGCAGTCAAAGGTGTGAATGGTGTCCAAACAGGTCAGTCAGGGAAACATATCTGCAATATTTGACCCCTTGTGACCCCACCTCATTGTTCTTTGATGTAAGACCGGGCAGCACGGTGGCATAGTGGTTAGCACTGTTGCCTCACAGCGCCAGAGACCCGGGTTCGAATCCGGCCTCGGGCGACTGTCTGTGTGGAGTTTGCACATTCTCCCCGTGTTTGCGTGGGTTTTCTCCGGGTGCTCCGGTTTCCTCCCACAGTCCAAAGATGTGCGGGTTAGGTTGATTGGCTATGATAAATTGACCATTAGTGTTAGGGGGATTAAATATGTGGGGTTACAGGGATAGGGTGGGATATGTGTTGGTGTAGGGGTTACGGGGATCGGGTGGGATATGTGTCGGTGCAGGCTCGATGGGCCGAAATGGCCTCTATCTGCACTGTGGGGTTTCTGTGATTCTGTGATTCTCTGACTATATAAGCTGTGTCTTTATGCATTTCTCCACTTCACCTGAAGAAGGAGCAGCGCTCCGAAAGCTTGTGATTTCAAATAGAGCTGTTGGACTATAACCTGGTGTTGTGTGATTTCTTAGGTTATTATTTATTAGTGTGTGCTCTATAACACGTGCTTCTGTAGTGTGCACTTTGACATGCCTTATTATTAGTGTATACTGTATAATGTAGTTATTTTTCGTGCATGATTTATAACACATACCGTTATTTTCACAGTGTGAGCTCTATGATGCGTCCTGTTTCCGGTGTGACCTCCAACATGTGTATTTTTTACACTTGCTATTTGGGACCTTGATGAAAGATTGAACTTGTGACATCAGCACAGCTCTTTCAAAGAGCTGGCACAGGCGCAACGGGCCGACTGACCCCCTCCTGTGGTTCTATTACAGGTTAAAGGAAGTTAGTCTGTGGTGAATGAGTACAGCAGGGGTGAATTGGGAGATTAAAAACTGAGTATGCATTTTAACCAAGATTAATCCGGTTCTCCTGCGGGGACCAGCCTTGTGTTGTTGTACTAATCATTTCTTGCACTGATGTCAGAACTGCTCCCTTGATGTGATGCGAGCACAGCATCATTTTAAGCATCATATTCCCTTGTTCTGTGCAGCTCTTCCACTTCAATAACTGAACTAGTGTGTCTTTAATGACTTTTATCTCTGCACCTAATCTGGCGTCTGGCTCAATTTCTCTATATCCATTTGGAGTTCACAGTAGTGCTTTTTTGAAAGTTTGTCATGTGATATTCAAGTAACATGATCAAACCATTTCTGCTGCAGCATGGAAACATAGGTGGTTGTCGTGCCCCTCTACCCTCTCGCTGTGCCCTCTGCCCTCTCGCTGTGCCCTCTTCTCTCTCGCTGTGCCCTCTGCCCTCTCGCTCTGCCCTCTCGCTGTGCCCCTCTTCCCTCTCGCTGTGCCCCTCTTCCCTCTCGCTGTGCCCCTCTTCCCTCTCGCTGTGCCCCTCTTCCCTCTCGCTGTGCCCTCTGCCCTCTCGCTGTGCCCTCTGCCCTCTCGCTGTGCCCTCTGCCCTCTCGCTGTGCCCTCTGCCCTCTCGCTGTGCCCTCTGCCCTCTCGCTGTGCCCTCTGCCCTCTCGCTGTGCCCTCTGCCCTCTCGCTGTGCCCTCTGCCCTCTCGCTGTGCCCCTCTGCCCTCTCGCTGTGCCCCTGCCCTCTCGCTCTGCCCTCTGCCCTGTCGCTCTGCCCTCTGCCCTCTCGCTTTGCCCTCTGCCGTCTCGCTGTGCCCTCTGCCCTCTCGCTGTGCCCTCTGCCCTCTCGCTGTGCCCTCTACCCTCTCGCTGTGCGCTCTGCCCTATCGCTGTGGCGCTCTGCCACAGTAACTAGTGGTGTTCCGCAGGGGTCAGTGCTGGGTCCCCAACTCTTTACAATCTATATTAACGATTTGGAGGAGGGGACCGAGTGTAACATATCAAAGTTTGCAGATGATACTAAGATGGGAGGGAAAGTAGTGAGTGAGGAGGACATAAAAAACCTGCAAGGGGACATCGACAGGCTAAGTAAGTGGGCAGAGATTTGGCAGATGGAATACAATACTGGAAAGTGTGAGGTTATGCACTTTGGCAGGAAAAATCGTAGAGCAAGTTATTATCTTAATGGCAAGAAACTGGAAAGTACTGAAGTACAAAGGGATCTGGGGGTCCTGGTGCACGAAACTCAAAAGGTTAGTATGCAGGTGCAGCAAGTGATTAAGAAGGCCAATGGAATGTTGGCTTTCATTGCTAGGGGGATAGAATATAAAAATAGGGAGGTACTGCTTCAGTTGTACAAGGTATTGGTGAGACCGCACCTGGAATACTGCGTACAATTTTGGTGTCCATACTTAAGAAAGGACATACTTGCTCTCGAGTCAGTACAAAGAAGGTTCACTCGGTTAATCCCGGGGATGAGGGGATGGACATATGAGGAGAGGTTGAGTAGATTGGGACTCTACTCATTGGAGTTCAGAAGAATGAGAGGCGATCTTATTGAAACATATAAGATTGTGAAGGGGTTGGATCGGGTGGGTGCGGGGAGGATGTTCCCGATGATGGGTGAAACTAGAACTGGGGGGCATAGTCTTAGAATAAGGGGCTGCTCTTTCAAAACTGAGATGAGGAGGAACTACTTCACTCAGAGGGTGGTAGGTCCATGGAATATGCTGCCCCAAAAAGCTGTAGAAGCTACATCATTACATAAATTTAAAACAGAAATAGACAGTTTCCTAGAAGTAAAGGGAATTAAAGGTTACGGGGAGCGGGCAGGAATTTGGACATGAGTCTAGGTTCGGATCGGTCATGGCCCTGTGGGTAGCGGAGCGGGCCCAGGGGCCGTGTAGCCTGATCCTGCTCCTATTTTGTGTGTCTAATTCTGTTAGATTCAGGAGATGGTTCTGTGATAGTGGATTGGCGGTTAGGATCAGATCAGCCATGATCTTATTGAATGGCGGAGCAGGCTCGAGGGGCCGATTGGCCTACTCCTGCTCCTATTTCTTATGTTCTTATGTTCTACCCTCTCGCTGTGCCCCTCTGCCCTCTCGCTGTGCCCCTCTGCCCTCTCGCTGTGCCCCTCTGCCCTCTCGCTGTGCCCCTCTGCCCTCTCGCTGTGCCCCTCTGCCCTCTCGCTGTGCCCCTCTGCCCTCTCGCTGTGCCCCTCTGCCCTCTCGCTGTGCCCCTCTGCCCTCTCGCTGTGCCCCTCTGCCCTCTCGCTGTGCCCCTCTGCCCTCTCGCTGTGCCCCTCTGCCCTCTCGCTGTGCCCCCTCTGCCTTCTCGCTGTGCCCTCTGCCCCCTCGCTGTGCCCCTCTGCCCTCTCGCTCTGCCCTCTGCCCTCTCGCTGTGCCCTCTGCCCTCTCGCTGTGCCCTCTGCCCTCTCGCTGTGCCCTTTGCCCTCTCGCTGTGCCCCTCTACCCTCTCGCTGTGCGCTTTACCCTCTCCCTGTCTGCCCTCTCGCTGTGCCCTCTACCCTCTCGCTGTGCCCTCTGCCCTCTCGCTGTGCGCTCTGTCCTCTCGCTGTGCCCTCTGCCCTCTCGCTGTGCCCCTCTGCCCTCTCGCTGTGCGCTCTGCCCTCTCGCTGTGCGCTCTGCCCTCTCGCTGTGCCCCTCTGCCCTCTCGCTGTGCCCCACTCTGCTCTCTCGCTGTGCCCCTCTACCCTCTCGCTGTGCCCCTCTACCCTCTCGCTGTGCCCCTCTACCCTCTCGCTGTGCCCCTCTACCCTCTCGCTGTGCCCCTCTACCCTCTCGCTGTGCCCCTCTGCCCTCTCGCTGTGCTCCTCTGCCCTCTCGCTGTGCCCCTCTGCCCCCTCGCTGTGCCCCCCTCTGCCCTCTCGCTGTGCCCCTCTGCCCTCTCGCTGTGCGCTTTACCCTCTCCCTGTGCCCCTCTGCCCTCTCGCTGTGCCCTCTGCCCTCTCGCTGTGCCCTCTGCCCTCTCGCTGTGCCCTCTGCCCTCTCGCTGTGCGCTCTGTCCTCTAGCTGTGCCCTCTGCCCTCTCGCTGTGCCCCTCTGCCCTCTCGCTGTGCCCCTCTGCCCTCTCGCTGTGCCCCTCTGCCCTCTCGCTGTGCGCTCTGCCCTCTCGCTGTGCGCTCTGCCCTCTCGCTGTGCCCCTCTGCCCTCTCGCTGTGCCCCACTCTGCTCTCTCGCTGTGCCCCTCTGCCCTCTCGCTGTGCCCTCTGCCCTCTCGCTGTGCTCCTCTGCCCTCTCGCTGTGCTCCTCTGCCCTCTCGCTGTGCCCCACTCTGCCCTCTCGCTGTGCCCCACTCTGCCCTCTCGCTGTGCCCCTCTGCCCTCTCGCTGTGCCCTCTACCCTCTCGCAGTACCCCTCTACCTCTCGCTGTGCGCTCTGCCCTCTCAATGTGCCCCTCTATCCTCTCGCTGTGCCCCACTCTGCTCTCTCGCTGTGCCTCTCTGCCCTCTCGCTGTGCCCTCTACCCTCTCGCAGTACCCCTCTACCTCTCGCTGTGCGCTCTGCCCTCTCAATGTGCCCCTCTATCCTCTCGCTGTGCCCCACTCTGCCCTCTCGCTGTGCCCCCTCTGCCCTCTCGCTGTGCCCCCTCTGCCCTCTCGCTGTGCCCCTCTGCCCTCTCGCTGTGCCCCTCTGCCCTCTCGCTGTGCCCCTCTGCCCTCTCGCTGTGCCCCCTGTGCCCTCTCGCTGTGCCCCCTCTGCCCTCTCGCTGTGCCCCCTCTGCCCTCTCGCTGTGCCCTTCTGCCCTCTCGCTGTGCCCCTCTGCCCTCTCGCTGTGCCCCTCTGCCCTCTCGCTGTGCCCCCTCTGCCCTCTCGCTGTGCCCCTCTGCCCTCTCGCTGTGCCCCTCTACCCGTCCCTCTGACTCTAGCCTCTTGTGCATCCCCCACTGTCTTTGTTCCCCTATTGACGGCCGTGGCTTCAGCCGACTCGATGCCACTCTGTAGAATTCCCTGTTCCACTCTTCCTTTAAGACCTTCCATAAAACTCAGCTCTTTGACCAGGCTTTTGACCATTCCTCCTAATTGTTCTCTTCAGTTTGGTGTCCATTCTTTCCTTGTATCTGTGAAGCACCTTCGGACGTTCCTCCATGTTAATGGCACTGTGCAAGTGTGAAATTCTAATTCTGCTGAATTATGCAATGAAGAATTGATAAATTGATGGCAAATAAATATCCTCCATTCCCCTGTGTGACGAATAATCGGCAACGGAGCAGCATGGTGCTGTGGCTGTGGAGAAGAATGAGGCTATTCCGTAGGTCAGTCTGTGAGGAAGCTGGTTGTCTTCCTTTTGGTTTGTTGTGTTTGGACAATGTGGGACAAACACCCCTCGGCCTGTGAACACTATGAATATTTATGGAACTGAATTTGAAAGCCGTGTAGGGATTCTGACCAGCACAGAGGAGAGGTTTTTGTCTTGGAGAATCAGTGGGCTGGTCTGTCGGGAGAAGGATGTGCTCCGCTGACACTGACGCAGGCTCCCAAATAACAGCTTTACTCTTTAATCAAGCCAGAATGATAGAGGAAGAAAGTGCTGCTTTTGGTAAAAGTTTAATTTAATCTATCTCTGTGCTATTAATAACTGCTCAGTGATGGTTTCATCATCTTTATCTTGCTGTACTGTGTTACTGTTGCACAAAGTGCAGCCGTTCAGCATTTTGCAGAGCTGTGTGTTTCACACTGTTATCAGTGCCGTTGAAGGATATCTTCCCTGGAACATGCTCCTTGGCCTGAGTGTATAGAGCGCAGGAGCACCACTGAAAAGCCTTCACTTTCACTGTCTTCAACATGACCCGTTCTGCTCAGAGTGTTGCAATGCCCTCGCTCCATTCGTGATTTGGATCCCTCTCTTGCTGACCGGCACGTTCGATGCAGTAATTGGGACTTGCCCGCAGCGAGTGACTGAAGGTGGGCTGTGCTGTGTAAGCAGCATCCAGCTGGATGAGGACGTGCAGCTGCTCCAGTTGAATTTTAAGCTCTCTTTTTTTCACTGTGATTTAGCATCAGTTGTATTTTGCACAAACAAGCAGTTGCCAGCTAGGCTTCAATGCGCGTGTGTTTGAAGTTGTGTTGTGTGAGCAATGTGCTGATTTGTAGATGGAAATATTTTGTAATTTAATCAAGCATTTGATAGTCCGAGACTGTGCATTGGCTGGGCTCGTCGCTGAGCTGTGGGCTTCCCAGTGCTGTCTTGTTATAGACTGTTGGATCGAGAGGAGGAAAATATCGTGTTAGCCCTGAAGGATGTGATGTGAAGCTGGCTATCTTGGTGGTAAAGTCAGTAACTGCTGTTTCATGAGATGAGTTATTAATCTTGGAATAATTTCTTGAGCAGTGGGTACTGAGAGTCAGTCAGGGTACTGAGATATGCGGGACTGCAGTACTGGCTTCTGTCCAAGACTGAGAGGCAGAGGTTGCGTCAGTCTTCAGTGGAGCTACCTTACCTGCCTGCCCTGCTTAGGGGCTGGGGGTGTTGGGAAAGCATGCAGCGGTGAGTGCAATGGACTCGAAAGCTCTTCACTGCCGAGGTGGGGGTGGGGATAGGAAATTACTTAGTTTGTTATCTTTCAGGAAATCCAAATTTGTTGTGTAAAAAGCTGCAATTGCTTGGCATTAACCCTAAGCACACTCTGGGTTTAGATACATTCCACATGTCGAGAATAAGAGCTTTACTCATTTTCCGTTGCAGTTCATCCTTTATCTAGATCTTGACTCATGCTTTGTATATGATGGGCATTTTTCTGTCGACTATAGAGCTCGATTTTGGCAGTGAGCTCACTTGTTGGCCTCTTTCGATGTACAGACAGACAACCCCGGGCAACGCACTGAGTGAGAAACAGAAGTTTTGCATTGGAAGCACTCAATCAGATGGTGACATAACAGGAAATGAGAGCAGAATGACCCGTGAGGGGCAATGGTGCAGGAATGTTTGGGGTGCCTTGAATCGAGCCAGTTAATTATTTACAGTACTTTGAACAGTGAGCTGAGGCCCTACTAACTTCCAGCTACTGAGTGAGGGATTTAACTTGCTGGTGGATTTCAAGAACTGGGGTTTGTTCCAACTGGATAGTGGCTTCCTTGGCGGGTCCTGTTTTCTCTCGAGATGTTCCTTTGTGATACCAGCTCCTTTTGTAGTTGCTGCCCTGTCCTTGGTTCAGTATCAGTGGAGTGTAGCACCAGCACCAAGTACCATTGTTTAGACACCATGTAGTCTCCTGGGTCTTGACCAAGTACTCTCCAGTTGCAGTCTCGTGGAGCCTTGCATGCTTTTCTCATGTTCACATCTGTTGTACAATTTCATTGCATGGAGCTTGTGGGAGAAATATGTTGATGGATTAAGGTTTCTTGGCATGGCTCTGCCTATGCTGGGAGCAGTGTGGGTTTAAGGGTTTGTCGCATTTTGGTATTGGTTTTTGGGGTCAGGAAGTGGCCATCCTACCTCCTAATACTGTAGTTGTGGTTGCTGGATCACTGCTGCTCGTTTGCATTTCTCCTTCTTCGAGGGTATTTCAACATGGTTACATTGAGTGAGCTTCCAAGAAATGGCACCAGGCTGCTTGGTATGGTCTCCAGGTTCAGATAGCGGTTGACCATTGTTTGGATTGGGACATATTCCACAGGCACTTGTTTGTGTGGGGAAAGAAAGACTTGCATTTATATAGCGCCTTTCACGACCACCAGACGTCTCAAAGCGCTTTACAGCCAATGAAGTACTTTTGAAGTGTAGTCACTGTTTGTAATGTGGGAAACGCGGCAGCCAATTTGCGCACAGCAAGCTCCCACAAACAGCAATGTGATAATGACCAGATAATCTGTTTTTGTTATGTTGGTTGAGGGATAAATATTGGCCAGGACACCGGGGATAACTCCCCTGCTCTTCTTCGAAATAGTGCCATGGAATCTTTTACATCCACCTGAGAGAGCAAACGAGGCCTCGCTCCTAAAGTCTCATCCGAAAGACGGCAACTCCGACAGTGCAGCGCTCCCTCAGCATTGCACTGAGAGTGTCAGCCTAGCTTTATGTGCTCAAGTCCCTGGAGTGGGGCTTGAACTCACAACCTTCTGACTCAGAGGCGAGGGTGCTGCCCACTGAGCCACAGCTGACACTTCCAACCTCCCACAGTGGTCAGATGCAACTCCTCGCAGTTAGTACCGAAAGCTTTGCCAGCCTGAATTTTGACATGCCTCTCTCCCCAGTAGGCTTTGGGCTGTTCCCCCTCTGACCGGCAGACCTGTCCTGGTGTTTATGATCCCATGGACTATTGTTCCAGCTGGACCATTACACCAAGGCAAGTTGTACTGATTGAATTGAGTGAGTCCGATCATAACTCTTGCTTTGAATGTTCACATCGTGTTTGAGAAATAAAACCGCTTAATGTTTCATTCTGGCCTCGACTCTGAAGTGTAAACAATCTGCGTACTTGTAGGGGGTTTCTCTTGCTCGTTCTGGTCTCCTGCCAGGCTTCGTGCAATAATTACCCTTGAGTGGTTCAACCCACTCCCCCTACGGTTCTAGACCTTGGACTTAGATGCAGAGAACAGTAGTGCAGAGAAAGGACTCAATAGACCAGGTTGAATAGCACGAAATGGATGCTTTTATTTTTAAACAGTTTGAAGCATTACAAAATACATGTCATAGGCACAGATTAAAGTAACTACAATCATGCACAAATTTATGAATTTGACTCTATGGAAATGGGGAACACACGGCACATCGTAAAAGGGAAAACACATTACGATTACCCTTAACTCCCTCCCCTATACCTAAACTAAGTTTCGACCTGGGGAACTTGGGATCATGCTCACCACTCTCGAAATCGCGAAAAAGGGGGTTCGCAGCCTTTTGGCACCGCTTTCCGTCGTCACGTGGATTTGGAAACTTCTGGCGCAGTCGATATTCTCTCTCTCTCTCTCGAGGTGGCGGGGTAGACACAGCCTCGATGAGCGCTCGTCAAGGTTGAAGATCAGCTACAAGCAGTTGAAGAACTGCATACAAATGGGAGAATCTGAAGGTCTCTGGCCGAATGGTATGCCGAGGACCTTCCTCGCTCCCGCCTGGCTCGGTGGCTTTCCAGAGGGTTTCTTCTCCTTCGGCCTGGGTCGTCGATGATCTCCAGACCCCAGTACCCGGGCCACCTTCGTCGTCTTCTCGTCGTGGCCGAGCCTTGTCTGGCTGAACACCGACCACGTTGTCTTTTCACCGAAATTGTCTGTCCGAAGCGTCTTTAAAAAGACGAAGCGTCTTCATCGATTCCGAAGCTACCGAGGTAGAAGAGGTGCCGATCCTGGCACCGTCCGTCCTTCGTTCGTCCGTTCGTTCCGTCGATCACTCCGATAACGTCGATCGTGTTTCCTCCGAATGTTGATCGCCCTCCGAGTTTCCTCCGATCGTTCCTTGTAACTTTTGATGGACTTTCAATCCATAGTTATACCCTTTTGGGACAGTCTTATCTCCCGCCAAATCATAGTCCTGTCTTTGTATTAATTTTGGCGGGCAGAAATCTCTGCAGGGGCGCTTTGTCTTGTAACGGGAGCCGGTGATAACTTAACTGGCCTTCCTGGCCGATAATGTCTTTTTAAGTCTTTTACATTGTCATCGCGACTCGGTTCGCATATTGATCGGTCCGGAGATTTTCCTTGATGGCTGTTAAACGGTTTCTCCTTTGTACAATAAATGGGTATAAGTGTTTTTGCATTGTCCGCCCATATCTTGATGGGCCCCATCCTGTACTTAGAATCCATTGAATATGTATGCTGTTTCCCTGAGTTTCGGTTCCCAGATACTGGCTTTCGCGGGCTTACTGTCTTCAATCCACAAGCCTGTCTGGCTTGCAGTAACAGAAATAAAATGGTCCAGAAAACTGATCACGAGGCCCGGTGGCCATTTTGTACGCCCTTTTATCAAAGGTTTTTCTGTGCAAGCTTACTTTGGTCAATAAACAGTCTTATTTTATCCGGTTTTCTTGCGTGATTATTGCTGAAAATTTCGAATCTTACAACTGGAGGATTGGAGAAGCAGACTTGAGGGCATGTTCTGACGACACAATATCCACTTAGTGGGGCGGAGGGGGCGGTGGCACCTTGTTACATCCCCTGCGTTATACTATTTTATAAGGTATTGGGCAGTGTAAGTCAACTCCATCATGTAAGGTAGGAAGAATGAGGAGAGGCAATATAAAGGAAATGGCACAACTTTACAGGGGTGCAGGAACAGAGAGAGCTGGGGGTGTACGTACACAAACCCTTGAAGGTGGCAGGACAAGTTGAGAAGGCTGTTAAAAAGGCATTCGGGATTCTTGGCTTTATTAGTAGAAGAATAGCGTACAAAAGCAAGAAAGTTATACTAAACCTTTATATAACACTGGTTAGGCCCCAGCTGGAGTATTGTGTCCAATTCTGGTCACTGCACTTTAGGAAGGATGCCAAGGCCTTGGAGAGGGTGCAGAAGAGGTTTACTTGAATGGTACCAGGGATGAGGGACTTCAGTTATGTGGAGAGACTGGAGAAACTGGGGTTGTTCTCCTTAGAGCAGAGAAGGTTAAGGGGAGATTTGATGGAGGTGTTCAAAATCATGTGTCCAGTGGCAGAAGGGTCAACAACCAGAGGATACAGATTTAAGGTGATTGGCAAAAGAACCAGAGACGACATGAGGGGAAAAAAAATGATGCAGCGAATTGTTGTGATCTGGAATGCGCTGCCTGAAAGGGCGGTGGAAGCAGATTCAATAATAACTTTCAAAAGGGAAATTGGATAAATACTCAAAAGGAAAGATTTGCAGGGCTGTGGGGAAAGAGCGGGGGAGTGGGACGAATTGGAGAGCTCTTTCAAAGAGCCGGCACAGGCCGATAGACCGAATGGCCTCCTTCTGTGCCATGTCACTTCCTTATAGTTGAGTGCACAGGGATGATGCTTTTTCGGAATGTACTGTGAGGATGCTGTGACTCCATTTGAACATTAAGCGAATGACCATCCTTAGTGAGCATTGCCTGAGAAACAGATGAATTCTTTGGAGTGTTTCTAGTTGCACAAAAAACTGCATTTAATTCCAGTGGTAGCTCACGCAGAGGGATTATTGGACAGCTCAAATCCTGGGACTAGTGCAGGATTATTGGACAGCTCAAACCCTGGGACTCGTGTAGGATTATTGGACAGCTCAAACCCTGGGACTAGTGCAGGATTATTGGACAGCTCAAATCCTGGGACTAGTGCAGGATTATTGGACAGCTCAAACCCTGGGACTCGTGCAGGATTATTGGACAGCTCAAATCCTGGGACTAGTGCAGGATTATTGGACAGCTCAAATCCTGGGACTAGTGCAGGATTATTGGACAGCTCAAATCCTGGACTCGTGCAGGATTATTGGACAGCTCAAACCCTGGGACTCGTGTAGGATTATTGGACAGCTCAAACCCTGGGACTAGTGTAGGATTATTGGACAGCTCAAACCCTGGGACTCGTGCAGGATTATTGGACAGCTCAAATCCTGGGACTAGTGCAGGATTATTGGACAGCTCAAACCCTGGGACTAGTGCAGGATTATTGGACAGCTCAAATCCTGGGACTAGTGCAGGATTATTGGACAGCTCAAATCCTGGGACTAGTGTAGGATTATTGGACAGCTCAAACCCTGGGACTAGTGTAGGATTATTGGACAGCTCAAACCCTGGGACTAGTGCAGGATTATTGGACAGCTCAAATCCTGGGACTAGTGCAGGATTATTGGACAGCTCAAACCCTGGGACTAGTGCAGGATTATTGGACAGCTCAAACCCTGGGACTCGTGTAGGATTATTGGACAGCTCAAACCCTGGGACTTGTGCAGGATTATTGGACAGCTCAAACCCTGGGACTTGTGCAGGATTATTGGACAGCTCAAACCCTGGGACTAGTGCAGGATTATTGGACAGCTCAAACCCTGGGACTCGTGTAGGATTATTGGACAGCTCAAACCCTGGGACTTGTGCAGGATTATTGGACAGCTCAAACCCTGGGACTTGTGCAGGATTATTGGACAGCTCAAACCCTGGGACTCGTGCAGGATTATTGGACAGCTCAAACCCTGGGACTAGTGTAGGATTATTGGACAGCTCAAACCCTGGGACTAGTGCAGGATTATTGGACAGCTCAAATCCTGGGACTAGTGCAGGATTATTGGACAGCTCAAACCCTGGGACTAGTGCAGGATTATTGGACAGCTCAAACCCTGGGACTCGTGTAGGATTATTGGACAGCTCAAACCCTGGGACTTGTGCAGGATTATTGGACAGCTCAAACCCTGGGACTTGTGCAGGATTATTGGACAGCTCAAACCCTGGGACTCGTGTAGGATTATTGGACAGCTCAAACCCTGGGACTTGTGCAGGATTATTGGGCAGCTCAAACCCTGGGACTAGTGCAGGATTATTGGACAGCTCAAATCCTGGGACTCGTGTAGGATTATTGGACAGCTCAAATCCTGGGACTAGTGCAGGATTATTGGACAGCTCAAACCCTGGGACTAGTGTAGGATTATTGGACAGCTCAAATCAGGGTCAGGGCCTTTGGACTACATTCTGCCTCAGAAGGGAGTTTCAGGGTGCTGGTGTCCAAGACTTCACTGTGATGACTACAGGTGATATGGTCAGGAGGTGAAGCGAAATGGCATTTTATTTGAAAATTAATCTTTCCGAATATAGACTTTGTGTCATGTGTGTCAAGTATCACAGTACAGACCAAAGTTACTTTTGAAGTGCACTGAGTACAATCTCCCTGTGCAGTGGGTTTATTTACCAGTTGGTCACTGTTTTCCAGGATTCATATTTTATTTTTTCTAACTATTTCCAAATGTTCGCTTTCTGTGGGGAAACTGGAGCTTTATTGGGGAGAGGTTAAAGGTCGTGCTGTCATTCCTTGGATTGACCTCCTGTTGTTTGCTAGCTTCCCTGTGGGTGTGTGACCTGAGGGCAGGCGGTCTATCTGCAAGTCGGCTGGATTCAGCAACTGTCTGCTCCTAGGCAGAGACTCCCCACTCTCCTGGTGCAGCACAGCTGGTTTCCATAACACTGTCAGCCTGGAGCTTTGATCCAACAGTGCTGCAGGTTCAGAAAATGACAGGTTTCTCCCCTGTGCTGGGTATTACCAGAAGCAAAAGATCCTTTACTTTTGCACTTGTTCTTTGATCCTGTTTGGAAGAGTGGCCTCCAGGCACTGCTGTTCCCCTTTCGTTGCTCTCGCGCACTGTTAGTCCTGCCAACCTCCATTGGAGACCCAGAGTGTAAATTAAAGGATCTGCCATTTTTTGTGGGTTTACAATGCAGTCGGCTCTGCAAACCTTGGCTTTTTTTACACAAAAGAGTGCAAATGGTGGAGGGGCCTGTCTCCAGCTGCACTCTTGTAGCATCTGACGAGACTTCACCACCCAAGACTTTAACCTGCCTTCTCTCTCCCGGGTGCTGCCGGCGCTGCTGTGCAGTCTGAGTGGGTTCTGATTTTCTTTCGATCGGAGCTGGAGCTTTTCCCAGTCCTGTTGCCACCCAGTGGTGTCTCTGGGGGTTGGTTGTGTGAGATGCCCCTGCTGTCAGTAAAGGAGGCGAGCTCTGCTTTTTTGTGGGTCCAGAGAGTGGCTGTTGGAGGCAGCAGTGCAAGCGCAATCACAGGCACGCTGGTGAAGAAAGACCTGTGGTGCCAAGGGACACAAAAGGAGTGCTTTCTCGGTGTCAGACTGTACAGAATCTCATGAGATTATGGCGTGGAACACCATAACCTGACAGCAGGCTGAGGAAAAATCTCTCATCTGATTGGATGTACAAACTTTAAACAGTCCAATCGGTCATCACCACAACTCCAGGTTTCTGATTTGAATATTCTGAATCTAAAAGGCAGTTTCTTTGCTGCCTACTAATCTATTACAGGGTATTGTACTGAATCAGGGATGTGTGGTGATGTGGACTGAGCATCGACTGGGACCGACCGACCGCCTGATATTGAAGTTGCCCGCGTCGCATCATCTGAAATCCTTACAGCAATAAGAAAAAAGATGTGGTGAGGAGACGGGGGAGTTTGTTTGGGTGGGATTCGGACTCTACAGCGGGTGCAGGTTTTAGGCGCTGCACCATCCAATCCTGTGTAAACGGCACCCTTGTCCAAACCCAATAGGGCTTGCTGAGTTACCATCATGAAATATTCAGTACACCACTAAAAATGCCAGCCTGTGTGAGGGGTAGTTAATCACTGGTGCCTGCCTGGGCCACCTGACTGCCGTTGTTTGTCGGCAGGGTCACCTTGCCGTTGTAAACTTGCTGTACGGAGATAACAAGAAGAAAGGAATTTTAATTTGCTGCTCTCGGTAGATGGCTCCTTCAGAATACCAGCCAAGTGTTGAATGTCCTGTGCAGGTGCGACAGTTTTTGGATATCGTAAAGCTGATTTGCCCCTGTGGTACTGACCTCGGTCTGTGAAGCTGGCTTGATGTTTGGCTTCAGTGTGCTGGAAACTATGGCCCAATTGTGGGCTTTAAATCACTCTTTTCAACGAGTAAAAATCATTTGTTAAATTGGTCAATAAAACTCCTGCTGGTAGCTTCCCAAAGGGCAGTGTAAAGGTGTAGCACTGAGACGTACAGACCAGAAGCTCCCAGATTTGATTGCCCTCTGTGCTGAATTAGGTGGTTTCAGCTGGGGCAGTAACGCATTCCAGCTTGTTCCAGTGCCCATGGGCTGGGGAAGGAGAGTCAGCCAAGGTTCCCACTCATGGTTGTTGTCCAGTGACGCCTGGTAAATGCTTGTGTGAGGATTAGCCTTGGCTATGGTACCTCCCACAGTGGAATAGCCTGCCAGTGCACGCTACCTTCACTGGCCATTTGGGGTTAGTGCCTGAGCAGGGCTGTCACCTGTGAGTCAGTACCAGCAAGAGCTGCCGCTTTCGGGGGGAGGGGGCGGGGGCGGGACATTGGCAAATATCTTGTTGCACTCAGGGTTTGGGGCTAGGGCGGGAATGGTGTAAGAATTATTTTCTGAGATTTCTACTCTCGTTACCATGAATTGACAAAGACTTGTAGCGTCTCTCATTGTATATGGCAACTGATAGGGTGAATCACCCTTCTTTCACTAAGTCCCCTCGTGAGGATCATTGGGAAGTTTTGCAAAATGGTTGAAAGATTTGACTTTCAAACTTTCGCTTCCACAACTGACCAGAACTCCCTCACTCAGCTCAGCTCAGTTGTGGGATTTAACTCACATCCACGAATCAGGGTGATGTATCCTCTTTATGCCTTGCATTAGACGTTGGACAAAATACTGGGGTGAAGTTACCTGGGTCGAGGTGCAGGAAGTGGGTTTTCATTGTGCACCATGTCCCTTGGTGCTTTGGTTCCAGTGCAGTTGGACATGATACGAGTGCTAATCCCAGCGGCTGTTCAATGTGGGTTTACCATGTTTATACTTTCTTCAAAGTTTCAGTCATTGAAATACGATATTTCAGTGGACTTGCTGAAACATTTCCTGGGATTACTTCAGATAGGAACTTCTAGTATTTGGAATCTGTCACATCATCATCATAAACATCAGCGTGTGTCGGCGATTTGAAGAAAAGGAACCAAACCAGCCCGAGGAGCCGCGAAGGTGAATGGTGTTAGCTGTCTATCCTGGAATCAGCGGACTGATGATCTGATCTGTGGGTTCTTGTGACAGAATGCAGGTTTAGATTTGTGGTTATAACCGTTTGCACCCCTTGATTGAATGACTTCCCTAGAATAATTCCAATTCCCTCATTATTCTGCCCAGTAGTGTTCAGTATATAAGTACAAGATACGTGTGCTGAGTTGTAATCACATCCTAATATTTAACTTGTGTGCCCTAGAATTTGAATCCTTTACCATAGTGAGTAATTTGCCTGGATAAACTTTCGTCAATCCCTTTAGTAATCTTAAAAACTTCAATTAGGACGCCTCGAAGTCTCCTCTTTTCCAAAGAGAATAATGGCGTCACTGTTCTCTGAATCTGTTACACTGTTGAAACCTATCCCTAGGCAGCTGTTCTAGATGTAATTGTCACGGTGTTTGAAATAACCAGTAACTGGTTGTTTGCAGAATGACTTTCATGTACATAGATTCCAATTATAAGGGTCAAATGTTCCACATTTATTCTAAGATAAGACAAGTCTTGTTGAACAGCATCAAAGTGAAGTGACATTTTGTGAGATTCCGCCGCCCCGGCTCCCCCTTAAACACTCTTCTCCCTCCCTCCCTCCACCAGATTGGTGGTGACCTGGTTTGGTCTCTCCTTTCTGAACCCCCAGGTTGCCAGTGGCGAGTGTTCAGGCTCTCCCTGTCCTCTGTTGATGCTTTCACCTGTTGCTCGAGTGTATTGAGTTTTATTTTAGTTTCAGCACACTTTATGTACAGGTATTTTGCCAGCGATGGCGTCCATTGATTTAATGTTCTCAGGAGACTGGCACAGAGAGAGAAAATCAACATTATAGAAACATAGAAGATAGGAGCAGGAGTAGTCCATTCGGCCCCTCGAGCCTGCTCCGCCATTTAATGAGATCATGGCTGATCATCCAAACTCAGTACCCTGTCCCTGCCTTCTCCCCATATCCCTTGATCCCTTTAGCCTTAACAAATATATCTAACTCCTTCTTGAATATATTTAATGAATTGGCCTCAACTGCCTTTTGTGGTAGAGAATTCTACAGGTTCACCACTCTCTGGGTGAAGAAATTCCTCCTCATCTCAGTCTTAAATGGCTTAACCCTTATCTTTAGACTGTGACCCCAGGTTCTGGACTCCCCGGCCATCGGGAACATCCTTCCTGCATCTAGTCTGTCGAGTCCTGTTAGAATTTTATAAGTTTCAATGAGATCCCCTCTCATTCTTCTAAACTCCAGCGAATATAAGCCCAATCGACCCAATCTCTCCTCATACGTCATTCCTGCCATCCCAGATATCAGTCTGGTGAATCTTCGCTGCACTCCCTCCATGGCAAGAACATCGTTCCTCAGATAAGGTGACCAAAACTGCACACAATACTGAAGGTGTGGCCTCACCAAGGCCCTGTACAACTGTAGCAAGACATCCTTGTTCCTGTACTTGAATCCTCTCGCTACGAAGGCCAACATACCATTTGCCTTCTTAACTGCCTGCTGCACCTGCATGCTTACCTTCAGCAACTGGTGCACAAGGACACCCAGGTCTCGTTGCACTTCCCCTTCTCCCAATCTATTGCTGTTCAGATAATAATCTGCCTTCCTGTTTTTGCCACCAAAGTGGATAACCTCGGATTTATCCACATTATACTACATCTGCCATGCATCTGCCCAATCACCCAACCTGTCCAAATCATACTGGAGTTTCTCGGCATCCTCCTCACAGCACACACGCCCACCGAGCTTTGTGTCGTCTGCAAACTTGGAGATATTACATCTAGTTCCCTTGCCTAAATCATTAATATATATTCTGAATAGCTGGGGTCCTAGCACCGATCCCTGCGGTACCCCACGAGTCAGTGCCTGCCACTCGGAAAAAGATCCGTTTATTCCAACTCTTTGCTTCCTGTCTGCCAACCAGTTCTCTATCCAAGTCAGTACCTTACCCCCAATCCCATGTGCTTTAACGTTACACGCTGATCTTTTATGCGGGACCTTATCGAAAGCCTTCTGAAAGTCCAAATACACCACATCCACTGGTTCTCCCTTATCCATTCTACCAGTTACATCCTCAAAAAATTCCAGTAGATTAGTCAAGCATGATTTACCTTTTGTAAATCCATGTTGACTTTGTCTGATCCTGTCACTGTTTTCCAAGTGCTCTGCTATTACATCTTTTATAATGGACTCTAGCATTTTCCCCACTACCGGTGAGGCTTACCGGTCTGTAATTCCCCGTTTTCTCTCTACCACCTTTTTTAAATAGTGGGGTTACATTAGCTACCCTCCAATCCATGGGAACTGTGTCAGAGTCTGTAGAATTTTGGAAGATGACCAGCAAAGCATCAACTATTTCTAGGGCCACTTCCTTAAGTACCCTAGGATGTAGATTATCAGGCCCTGGGGATTTATCGGCCTTCAATCCCGTCAATTTCCCTAACACCATTTCCCTACAAATACTGATTTCATTCAGTTCCTCCCTCTCATTAGACCCTATGTTCCCCGACATCTCTGGGAGGTTATTTGTGTCCTCCTTTGTGAAGACAGAACCAAAGTATGTATTTAATTGATCAGCCATTTCTTTGTTCCCCATTTTAAATTCCCCTGATTCTGACTGTACGGGACCTACGCTTGACTTCACCAATTGTTTTCTCTTCACATATCTATAAAAGCTTTTACAGTCAGTTTTTATGTTCCCTGCAAGCTTACTCTCATACTCTATTTTCCCCCTCTTAATTAATCCTTTTGTCCTCCTTTGCTGAATCCTAAACTGCTCCTAATCCTCAGATTTGCTGCTTTTTCTGGCCAATTTTATATGTCCTCTCCTTGGATCTTATGCTATCCCTAATTTCCCTTGTTAGCCACGGTTACGCCACCTTTTTTGTTTTATTTTTACGCCAGACTGGGGTGCACAAATTCTGAAGTTCATCCATGCGATCTTTAAATGTTTGCCATTGCCTATCCACCATCAACCCTTTAAGTAACGTTCCCCAATCCATCCTAGCCAACGCGCGCCTCATACCATCGCAGTTTCCTTTATTTAAATTCAGGACCCTAGTCTCTGAGTCAACTACTTCGCTCTCCATCTTAATGAAGAATTCTATCATATTATGATCGCTCCTCCCCAAGGGGCCTCGCACAACAAGATTGCTAATCAACCCTTTCTCATTACATAATACCCAGTCTAAGATGGCCTGATCTCTAGTTGGTTCCTCGACATATTGGTCCAGGAAGCCATCCCGTATACACTCCAGGAATTCCTCCTCCACAGTATTGTTACTAATTTGGTTAGCCCAATCTATATGTAGATTAAAGTCACCCATGATAACTGCTGTGCCCTTATTGCACGCGTCTCTAATTTCCTGTTTAATGCCATCCCCAACCTCAGCATTACTGTTTGGGGGCCTGTATACAACTCCCACTAACGTTTTCTGCCCCTTGGTATTTCTCAGCTCTACCCATACAGAATCCACATCATCAGACAGAGCTAATATCCTTCCTTACTATTGTGTTAATCTCCTCTTTAACCAGCAATGCTACCTTTTTCCTTTTTGCCTGTCCTTCCTGAATATTGAATACCCCATGATGTTGAGTTCCCAGCCTTGGTCACCCTGGAGCCATATATCTTGGTGACAAGAATCAATGCTTTGGTATTTTTATTGATTTGTTAGCTTAACCGGCACAGCATCAATTATGCTAATGTGCAGCATTGCCTTGTCTCTGCGACAGCTGTGTATTATAAATGATGGTTTATAAGATTCAGGGATTCCAGATTGCAGCATTTGTGTTTTAATTCTTTTGATGGGAGGCGCAAACTCGCAGCCGAGCTTCAGGAGCAGTATCTCACCTTTCTCCTGGGTGCTCAGCAGCCCTCTGTTCTGAAGATGGACTTCAGCTAGTGACTCCCCTTTCTTTACAGCAGGGGCTGATAGGAATGCACGGTTCATCAGTTGGCTTTTGGGAGAGGGCAGGCGGGTGGGCCCATCAGAGTGTCTATTCAAGAAAGACCCAATAGGTTCCCGTTGCTGCACCAATTGTTTCTTAAATAGTTCAAGCTTTCATCCCCACTACTCCACCCAGAAGACCATTCCATGTGTGACGAGGAGCTTCTGGACAACAGTCCTGAATTTTCTTTTCACTAGTTTCAGCCGGTTTCACCTTGTCTTACGCTCTCGGTTTACTTTTAGAAGGGCTCAAAACAAATAAATCACCTTTCGTAATTATCTTGTGAAGCAAGACTAGTGGGTCTGAGGAGTTTGCTTTGTCATCCTTTCTGAAAAAGGGCATCACCATAGCCTGTTTCCAACCTACTGGTACCTCCCCAGTTCCAGTCACTCGCTCAGAATGATAGTTGATGACAGACACAAATCTCCACTAAAGCCTCGCAGTACTCGGGAATAAATTCCATCTACTCTCGGGTATTTGTTTGTTTTGAGGCCTTTTATCCTATCTAAGACTTCCAGCTCATTTATATCAGTCTTTAATGCAGCTTGGTTATCTGTACTTGGGGTGAGAGCATACTAGTTACATCTCCTCTTGTGAATACCTGGCCCAACTATCTTCAGCTGCTTCATCAATGACAGTCCCTATAAGGTCAGAAGTGGGGCTGTTTCCTGATGATTGCACAGTGTTCAGTTCCATTTGCAATTCCTCAAATAATGAAGCAGTCCCTGCATTCAGCAAGACCTGGACAACATCCAGGCTTGGGCTGATAAGTGGCAAGTAACATTCGATACACACACGTGTGCACCATCTGCAATATGCACTGCAGCAACTTGCCAAGACTTCTTCGGCAGCCCTTCCCAAACCCACGACCTCCACCAGCTAGGACAGAAGATGCATCGGAACACCATCACCTCCAAGTTGCACAGCATCCCGACTTGGATATATATCACCGTTCCTGGAACTCTCTCCCTAACAGCACTGTGGGAGCACCTTCACCACACGGACTGCAGCGGTTCAAGAAGGTGGCCCACCATCACCTTCGCAAGGGCAACTAGGGATGGGCAATAAATGCTGGCCTTGCCAGCGACGCCCAGATCCTGTGAATGAATAAAAAAGTGATCATTCAGAATATTAACTTGTGCTTGGCTTCAACGCTGATGCACTGGGCCATGAGGCCATCAACCGTTGCATTTAACAACTCGGACTCTGAACCGCTTGGGAATTTCCAATTTATATTTGCTTGATTGAAGTCACCCATTAAAATAGCCTAACAGCTCTCGTATACCCTCCCTATCTCTTCATAGAGCACTGGCTCCTTTCATATGCTGACCTGGCGGTGTGCAGCATGCCTATAATGTTATCTTTGTCTTTTTTGCTTTAAATAATTAATTATGCAACTTTGCAGCTCCTACAGAATCAACATCTGGAACCACTCGTGCCCCTGACATTTAGGGCTGCACCCCACTCTTTTCCTGCCCACTGTATTGCTCTGAGCACTCTATCCCCCTGGATGTTGTATTTTATTTATTTGCAAAGGAGCAAGTGGTACAATAAAGATTGAGGTAAAACAATTCAAAATCCAAACACCAGAGCAGCTCCATTCCCACAGTAGCCGGGATCTGGGTTGTCCAGTTTTGGTCTGCTGTTTGCGGCTTTGGTTTCTACGGAAGGGTAATCGTCGGGAGCACAACGAGAACGCAGCAGCAATGGGCTGCCCCAAAGCAGACTCCAGTTTCTGAATCTTACTCCTGTATCCAATCAGTCTGCTCAGGGATCAAATGACCTTCGTGCCACCTCTCCCTATCCCATCTATTGTAAATGATCTTTGGTAAGAATGCAGTTCTGGTGGCGTGTTGACCTCTCTCACAGGGGCTGGTGGCCCTGCTGTGGCATTTTCTGTTTATATTTTATATTTCCTGCCTTGCAGTAGGTCCAAATTTTCTATACATCCCGCCATGCTTCTTGCAGCTTGATGAAACTATTTTTGCACCCTTTGTTTTAATGGCATTTCATCGACTTGCTGAGGTCTTTATTTATCACACACCACTTTTCGCCTCTTTCCAGCATTTCAAAAAGTAATTTGCTGAATTCCTAAAAGCTGCTTTAGATTGGGGGAAACACCACTATATAAACAGCTCCATGAATTAGTGCAGCTTCCCCACTTTTTGGTACCAGATAAAGGCCTAGAAATTCACTGGCGCCCCGTTTGGGGTGCCAGCCTCGCCAGGGCGCCGGAAGTACCGCCCCGGAAGGTGTTGCGGCTGTCCGCCGCAAATTCAGTTTCAGCGCCCCAGACGGAAGCGTGGCGCTACTCGAGGCGCCCTGAGTCCCTCTTGGGGCGCTGCAACTGAAAATCGCAGCGCAACGTGCCGCAGCGCCACACGCTGCGGCACGGCGCGCTGCGGTACTGCAGGCCTTCCTCCCCTTCTTAAAGGGGAGGGGCCTGCTGCAGCGCGCTCAAAGAGCGCGAGTGCCGGCAAAAGAGCCCGGCACCGAGGAGAAGTGCCGGGCTCTTGGGACACAGCTGGCACTCCGCGGGGTGGGTGCTCAGAAGGCCGGGGACGGCGGCGCGGAGAGGTGCTGGCAGGCGGCCAGCAAAAAAAATGGCCGCCCCGCACCTCAGCGCCTCTACCACTGCAGCTAGGCCCCCCTGAACCGGTCGCAAATTGCGACCGGCGTTAAAGCAGGGGGCGCTACTAAATTTCGCGATCGGGGCAGTAGCGGGGCGCTGCGCACACAGATGACGTCACCGGTAGCGGCGCAGCGCTAATGGCTCGCGCCGCCATTAGCGTCCCGCTAAATTTAGCGGGAGGCGTGGCCAGTGGCGCAAAACCCACTAAGTGCCCTCTTAGGGCACTAACGGGTGGCGCAGGCCACTGAATTTCTAGGCCAAATAGTTTAGTGAACGGTGTTTGTGTTCAATAAGCAGGTTTCGTTCAACCCGTGAGCATTAACTGCATTTTGGCTCATCCTGTCATTTGCCAATCTGTCCTGTGAAGGGTTCGCCTAACCCTAACCCTAACTCTGATCCTAACCCTAACCCTAACTCTGACAATCGTCCGTCTCATCACTGTCATTCTGTCCATCTGAGAATTCTTGCTTCAGTGTACACAACTGTTTACTGTGTAAGTGAGCTGTAACATCAACCTTCCATTGCGATAAAATGGTATTTAAAAAAAATCACATGACGAGCTCTGTGTTCGACGGATTGAATGCTGCGGAGTCTGGGACTGTATTTATTGTATGGTCTGACTGGCAGCCTCTGGGGTGCTGTATCATTTAAAAAAAACATACTAAATGTTTTAAAAACCTGATCTGCCATTTGTTTTTCTTCCATTTAATTTTTATTTTACCATATCTATTTTGTAATATTTAAATTTTAGTGATTATTTGGATTGAGGTAGAAACTGGGCAGTAATGAACCAGTATACATGAAGCATGCAGCATTATTTACAAGGTTTTCAGAGCTGCTGCTACCAGCGTGGGCGTTTGAAATCATAAGCATGGATTAAAATTACTGGGTTTAGGAGGAGGCGATGGCATCAAGGGATCAGAATCGTGAGTGTCTGGGCCTGCTAACTGGCAGTGTTTCTGCATCAAAGCCTCCTTAAAGCTCAAGGATACATTCATCTCCTGACCGGCCGGATTCAAATCCTGACCGGCAGGATTAAAATCCCGACTGGCCGTATTCAAATCCTGACCGGCCAGATTGAAATCCTGACCGGCCGGATTGAAATCCTGACTGGCCGAATTGAAATCCTGACCGGCCGTATTCAAATCCTGACCGGCCGGATTGAAAATGAGTCTTTCCCCCTGTATTTCTGCCTCCAGTGTTCTCCCCTTGCACCTCCTGGTTTGCAGTTGATGACTGATGGGGGCTGGTTCAATGGGTGGCAGCTCTGGTGTCTTGCCCAAGTGCTCACCCTTCATATCTGTCAGCCTGCAGATTGGCCCGGCAGTTTGAACACTGGGGTCGTTAATGACCTCAGACCTGTCCTCACCCAGAATGTGCACATAAACACTTACAGCAATGATGAACAACAATGGGTGCCTTTCTCCCATCCCCATAAACCTGGGGGACATTGAGGCTAGGTAACTCTTCCCTGCCTGAGGAGATAACAGCACTGACCAGCCATGGAATCGGGGAGCTTTGTGATCTGTGTGAATCAGCACCCTACTTGGGCATTTACTCTGAGCTGTTGAAATATATTTTAATCCGATCAGATTTAACATTAAGAAATAATTACCTTGAATGAAGTGGCAGTTAGCACTCACTCATCCTGTGACTCAGCCAAGTATCAAAGTATCGCACACTAATATTTCGGTTATCATCCAGCTTGTTTACTTGGAGAGAGAAATGCTTGTACGCCTGTACCAAGTCCAAGTGTTTATTCCAACGGACAGAGTAACCAAACCTCCTGTAAACTGCAGCAAGTGTAGTGAGAACTGCTCAAAGTGAATGATTTATTACAAAGTGAATATTTTTAAGTGGAAACTTCTTTGCTGTGGAGGTGCTATTGAAGTGAAGCTTCAAAAGACAGGGAGGCTGCAATTGAAGACTCTGACCCGATATGTGCTGCCCTTACATGCTGTGTCATGGAGAATTCAGTAAGGGGTTTATGTCTGTCAACTTGCAAAGGAAATAAAGCTAGAATCCTGCCATTAGAGATTGTGTGTACACTCGATAGATGGCTTCAACCCACGCCCGTGCTGACAGCTTACATGTGCAGGGCGCACCATTGGAGACAAAGGCAGCCAAAAAACATGGGCAATGGCGGCCGGAGTGGTCCTGTATAGATTTTCCCGGTCTGTTGGGGAATATCTAGCACTGTATATACAAATCATGACTTTAACACAAGCCGTTACACTGAATATGTTATGGTGTGGAGATGCCGGTGTTGGACTGGGGTGGACAAATGTAAGAAGTCACACAACACCAGGTTATAGACTTCGCCTGACGAAGGAGCAGCGCTCCGAAAGCTTGTGATTTCAAATAAAGCTGTTGGACTATAACCTGGTGTTGTGTGACTTCTTACATAAAAACACAGTTGTCAAAGGTGGGTATGGGGACCAGTGGAAAAGTAGGGCCATCTCGTAACGATTCTGTCAGCTGCCTCACCTTGATGAACAACAAACAGTAAAAGGCTGTCTTGCCTCATTCTTTAAAGGAGCATTGTCTTCATGAAAAGGTATTGGCAAATCTTTCTTTCTTGCATTTGTATGGGGGAGGGCAGGATCCATGTGTTATTTTTATTCCAGTGATGGCATGTGTAAATGATGTAAGGTATTGAGATATGATTTACGTCATCACCTACACCTCTAAGTAAATGAGAGAGTTTGCTAAACACTTCTAATAGTGTTGGCAGATTAGTGGAGGAGCTGGATTTTTTTGGTGTTAGAAGCAATTGAGGTTATGAGAGGAATGAATGTAGGAATTGATTGAGGAGTATGAGAGGTATTGAAAGGAAAGATCTTGCATTTCTATAGCATCTTTCATGACATCAGCACATCTAAAACCATTTCATATCCAATAAAGTACTTTTTGAATTGCAGTTAGTTATAATGTAGAAAACACAGTGGCCAATTTGTGCACAGCAAGGTCCCAATAACAAATTGAGATAAATGACCAGATAATCTGTTTTAGTGATCTTGGTTGGCTAGGACATTGGGAGTACTCCCACCTTCTTCAAATAGTGCTATAGGATTGTTTACATCCACCTGAGAGGGCAGATTGGTTTAATGTCTTATCTGAAAGATGTCAGATCCAACTGCAGCACCCTTTCGATACTGCACTGAAGAATCAGTCTAGATAATGTGCTCAATTCTCTGAAGTGGGGCTTGTATCCATGAACCTCTGATTCAGAGGCAAGAATGCTACCACTGAGCCAAGGTAAGAGTGTAGGATGGGATTGAGAGAGTGTAGGATGGGATTGAGGAGTTTGAGAGAGTGTAGGATGGGATTGAGGAGTTTGAGAGAGTGTAAGATGGGATTGAGGAGTTTGAGAGTGCAGGATGGGATTGAGGAGTTTGAGAGAGTGTAGGATGGGATTGAGGGGTTTGAGAGAGTGTAGGATGGGATTGAGGAGTTTGAGAGAGTGTAAGATGGGATTGAGGAGTTTGAGAGAGTGTAGGATGGGATTGAGGAGTTTGAGAGAGTGTAAGATGGGATTGAGGAGTTTGAGAGAGTGTAGGATGGGATTGAGGAGTTTGAGAGAGTGTAGGATGGGATTGAGGAGTTTGAGAGAGTGTAAGATGGGATTGAGGAGTTTGAGAGAGTGCAGGATGGGATTGAGGAGTTTGAGAGAGTGTAGGATGGGATTGAGGGGTTTGAGAGAGTGTAGGATGGGATTGAGGAGTTTGAGAGAGTGTAGAGTGGGATTGAGGGGTTTGAGAGAGTGTAGGATGGGATTGAGGAGTTTGAGAGAGTGTAAGATGGGATTGAGGAGTTTGAGAGAGTGTAGGATGGGATTGAGGAGTTTGAGAGAGTGTAAAATGGGATTGAGGAGTTTGAGAGAGTGTAAGATGGGATTGAGGAGTTTGAGAGAGTGTAGGATGGGATTGAGGAGTTTGAGAGAGTGTAAGATGGGATTGAGGAGTTTGAGAGAGTGTAAGATGGGATTGAGGAGTTTGAGAGAGTGTAGGATGGGATTGAGGAGTTTGAGAGAGTGTAGAGTGGGATTGAGGGGTTTGAGAGAGTGTAGGATGGGATTGAGGGGTTTGAGAGAGTGTAGGATGGGATTGAGGGGTTTGAGAGAGTGTAGGATGGGATTGAGTGGTAGAAGAGTATAAAATAGCATTTTCTGCATTTTTGAACAGGCAAGATGGATCTCGATCTTTCTGTCTTGCATTCATGGATCTTCAGTAATCAACAAAGTGAGCATAACGCAGGTGATTATGGAGTGAAATGCGCTGCTGCAGGAATGGAGAAATCTTGACTCACTCTGTTGTGCTCGACAATATTACAGGATGAGATGATGGAATTTGTACTTCTGATACACTCCTCGAGTATTTCTGAAGGAAGTCTGGAGGTTGTAGTGTTGTATGGAAGTGTTGAGGCTGTCGAATGTAGAATGTGTGCAGCCTTCCCAACACCTAGAACTGGTGTAAATAAAGCGTCTCAGGAGCTGATGAAAATGAAATCTGGTTCCCCTGTACCATCTCCTGGTGAAATGAAGAACGTGGGATGTTTTTCTGCACTAACTAATTACAGATGTAATGCCTCTCACCCCAATTAAACTGGTTCATTTAATCTGAATACATTCAGTTTGAAATGCTGGACTCGCGCAGCCCTCATAAAAATGCAAGAATGCGAGTTTGTCTGGAGAGGAACAATTTAACCGTTGTGTGCCCAGCCTTGTTTTTTTGTGTCCCCTGAGTGTGTGTCGAGTGTGAAATTACCCAATGTGATTCACTGCAGAATGCAATTGCATAGCTTAAGAGAATTCTTGAAATGTTTAGCAACAGCTGTTGTGTGTTCTGGCACATTCTTGCTGCAATAGTGAAGTATTGGAGAACATTCCGGCAGTGATCAGCAAAGAGGTCAGCTGCCTGTTTGGGTCGAGTGACATCTCGTTGAGTCCTCAGTTTGGTTTCTGAATGAAAGGGCTGTCCAGAAATCTCGAAGGTAAACCAGATGGTAAAAGTCTGTGGTTTTTTAGGTAAAAGTCTGTGTTTTTAAATAAAAGTCTGTTATTTTTGATGTGAAACAATTCATTATTGAGATTATTAAGCTTTTTTAATGTGTTTTTAATGGAAAAAAGCTGAACATCAACTCTGCTCCTGCCCCTGGTCTGCAGCTGGGCTGTGCTGAGCAAGCTGGATGAGAGGCCAGTTTTTCCCTTTTTAAAATTTTGTGTGAACTCTTTGTTTATTAAGATGACGATGCTGTGAATAAAATGTTCCCAGTTTTTGAACCCAACATCAGCATCAACTGCTCCCAGACCAGGCATAGAACGGAAGCTGAAGCCACTACCTCAGAAAGGCACCCCTACTTGCGCCAGTGAGGATTTTTCCACCTCTCACACCAGCTCTCATGGGCTCTGAATGTTCGTGTCATTTTAGACATTTCCTGTTCATAGTCACTGGGGGACTTGCTCAGACTGGGAGGGAGGGAGACTACAACCATCCCATCAGCCTGGACTGGATCCAGACCAGATTGTAGAAGTAACAGAACATCATGACCCAACCCAGTCTTAAAAAGTTCTACGGCCAGCATGACATTCAACATGTCGGCAAAGTCTGACTGGTCTGCATAACCGTGAAGAAGGATTGAACCTTCCAGTAGGGATTGACTGGTCACTCCCCGTAGGATCACACTGAGGCCTTAAAGTGGGTAAGGACATTAGCCGGTGCCCAGTAAAGGCACTGCAGAATGTGAGACGCAGGACTGAAGTAGAAATTGTTCTGGATGCTGTGTTTGTGTTCAGAATCTTGTTGCTGGGCTCTGCTGAGTTAGCTGATCTCAGTGGGATGGCAGTCGGGAGGCTACGCTTGTCCTTAGGGCCCCTGGCCGAGGGAGGGAAATTCAGCCAGGGTTCCACTTTCACATCACTGTCCACTGGCCCCGCTGGAAAATGCCTGTGGGTTTTGGGTGAGGACAGGATTAGGTGCGATGGTCTCTATGGTAGAATAGCCTCCCAACACTGAGCATCAAACCTCAGTCATGCTTTCAAGTACTTTTGGCTTTGGCAGAACCTTTTGGGTGAGCTGCTGCCTTCTGTGACACTGCCCAGCAACAGTCGGCACCTTGAGAGGAGGAGGGGGGGGAACTGGTCCAACCGAGGCAGATGGGCTCGTTTCCCTCACATTCTGATTCAGTTGTGGCTAGTTTGGGTCGCTGGTTACTGAGTGGCTTGGACTGTACACCAGCTGTCCCCGTACAGTTCCGTTGTCAATTCCGTTGTTTAAGTGCATGGGAGTTGTGCAACTGTCAGGTGACCAGCCGACTGTAGTGAATCGGGCATATTCATCTTGGGATGACCGCTGGCTGTGAGAGACCAGAATATAATCATAATCATAATCAACTTTATTGTCATTGTTAGTGCACAAGTGCAGTACAACGAAATGTAGGCTTGCGGCTCCCGAGAGTGTACATTTAGATTAAGACATTTAAACATTCAACATTAATTTGGCTTGTAATACATTAACATAACCATAATAAAGTGCATTGGCAGATGTGCAGGCTTTAGAGTTTATTTGTGGAGTTCAGTAGGATGACAGCCCTGGGAAAGAAGCTGTTCCTAAATCTGGTCGTTCGGGTGCGAATGCATCTGTAGCGTCTCCCAGATGGCAGGAGGGCGAACAGACTGTGGCTGGGGTGGGTAGGGTCTTTGATGATGGTCTGTGACCTCCGTAAACAGCGTTTCTGGTATATGTGCTCTATGGTCGGTAGCCGGGTGCCGGTAATGCGTTGGGCAGTTTTGACTACCCGCTGCAGGGCTTTCCGGTCATAATAGCTACAGCTGCCATACCATACTGTGATACAGTTCGTCAGGATGCTCTCTATTGTGCAGCGGTAAAAGTTAGAGAGGATCAGGGGTGACAGGTTACATCCCTTCAGCCTCCTTAGGAAATATAGGCGCTGCTGGGCCTTCTTCACCAGAGAGGAGGTATTGAGGGACCAGGAGAGGTCTTCCGTGATGTGGACTCCGAGGAACTTAAAGCTGCCCACCCTTTCCACCACAGCCCCATGGATGTGGATGGGGGTGTGACTTCCGCCTTTAGACTTCCTGAAGTCCACAATGATTTCTTTGGTTTTCTTGATGTTCAGGGCCAGGTTGTTATCGGCGCACCACTTCACGAGATGCTGGACCTCCTCCCTGTAGGCTGACTCATCGTTGTTGGTGATCTGGCCTACCACCGTGGTATCATCCGCAAACTTGATGATGGTGTTGGAACCATGAACAGCCACACAGTCGTGGGTGAAGAGGGAGTAGAGGAGGGGGCTCAGCACACATCCTTGTGGGGCCCCCGTGTTCAGTGTTCAGTGTTGAGAGCCAGTGGCACTGGCATAAGTCCCTCCGAGCTTTAACATGGCACGAGACCCACACTACAACATCAACAACTTGTATTATATCGCGTTTTTAACGTAGTAAAACATCCCAAGGCTCTTCACAGGAGCGTTATTAAACCAGATTTGACACCGAGCCACATAAGGAGATATTAGGACAGGTGACCTAAAGGCTGGTCAAAGAGGTAGGTTTTAAGGAGCGTCTTAAAGGAGGAGAGAGAGGCGGAGAGGTTTATAGAGGGAATCTCAGAGCTTAGGGTCTAGGCAGCTGAAGGCACGGCCGCCAATTGTGGATTGAATAAAATCGGGGATGCGCAAGAGGCTAGACTTGGAGGAGCGCAGAGATCTCGGAGGGGTGTAGGGCTGGAGAAGGTTACAGAGAAAGGGAGGGGCGAGGCCATGGAGGGATTTGAAAAGAAGGATGAGAATTTTTAAATCAAGGCATTGCCGGACCGAGAGCCAATGTAGGTCAGCCAGATTGGCGGGGTTCAAAAATGGAGTTGCGGGAAAGATGTGTGTGGATTTGGGGGCGACAGCATATTCAAAGACTTTGGAGAGAAAATGGAGGTTGGAGATGGGGCAGTAGTTTGCAAGGACAGAGGGGTCAAGGGAGGTTTTTTTGAGGAGAGAAGTGATGATGGCAGATTTGAAATGGAGGGGGACAGTACCCGAGGAGAGGGAGCCATTAACAATAACAGCGAACACCAGTGCCACCACTTCCTGGGAGCCTCCAAGCTGAACGTAATATGTCTGGCACCTGCAAAGACCAGCACCCGGAAACCTGGTTTTCGTGAATCTGGCTAGTTTGGTTTGGGATTCCCACCATTAGCAAGACCTGTGTATTAGGAGCCTGGATACTAACACGGGTCCCGTGCAATATAAAAGGAACTTTTATTGGTTATATATGTAATGTATATACCTTTAAGGGGAACTATCTTTTACAGCTCATGTATACTGCAGTACCGGCAGTGACCACACCTATATATAGCACTGAGTAGTAATCTGTACAGATCAGTTCCACTGTGAGCCACGTTGAGTAAACACCTGTTGTACCGTTTCTCCTGCAGTCTGTGTCTTATTATACACGGACACAACAATATACTTGTTACATTCTCTACAGCAAGAGAAATGGAAACGGTGCCCACAATACTGAGCTGGGTTCATGGGTTGGGATGGGGGTTAATGCAGTGCTGCAGCTGATCAGTGTAATTCAGGGTTCATGTAAAAGCAGGCCAGAACTCGCCAGAGGAACAGTGCAGTTCTGGAGCATTTGGAACTAATGATCAGTGCAGGTTTGGTCTGAGGATTGTTCATTAATTTAAAGCGCTGTGTTTCAACTTGGAGATTAGCGACACTGGGTGAATAGATACCTTTGTTCCAGCCAGGGCAATCTATTATCAAACTATTTGTAGATGGTTGAGCTGCTTCCTGTTAAGTCCGCCCTTTGTGTTTACCCTACAAACAGCCTGGGAACTATCAGAATGCTTTTCATGTCCTTACACCTGTGAAGTCTTTACTTGTGGGAGCTGAGATTGTGTTTGTGCCAGTCTGACAGTTTGTGCAATTTCCTCAGACGGGAAGGCACAGTTTTAAATATTTCATTTCAATGTACAGTAGATTAAAACAATTTCGGGTGTGGACTGTGTCTGTGTTCTCTCACCCCCTGTTCCAGATCTCATGGAGAGACTTCAGGCAGAGGCACGCCCCACGGGAAGGGAAGGGAATTTGAATGTAGTTAATATGAGGCTGTGCTCCCGCGTCTCCTAGCGGCTGTCTCCAGACTCTCACTGGCACGTGACTGGGCACAGGCCAGCTGCTCGCCCTCTCACTCATACAGTGATGGATGAAATGGAATAAATAAGTGACATAAAAATAAGGGTATTGGTGAGGAGGTATGCAATGACTTGAGGTTGGCCAGGGTGCGACTCCCTCATTGCTGGTCCAGCATTATCTGGTGATCCTGTCTTGTGGAGCTCGTTACCTCAGTGCAGGGGGAGAGGAATGGTTCGATTTGGGTGGGGAGGGTATGGGAAAGGATTGGAAGGCATGGGGTGGAGGAGCACATGGGGAGAGAGGAGGGGAAACAATGGAGTAAGGTATAATGGCAGAGGATTGGCAGGAGAAATGTTGCCTGTTGGTGGGAAGTGTAGGTGTGAACAGTATCTGGAGTTACCTGTGCCACTTCACGGAGGAATTACTCATCCCTGGGGAATCAGGAAGACTTGTGTTTGTGGTGACAGATTGTGGTAGTTCAATAACCTGTTCGGGGAGGGACTGTATGCAGGAAGTGGAAGATTCCAAAATGTGTAACAAACTGGCAAAGCGGTGCATTCCCAAAATAAAGCTGGCCAGTGACTCAGTGCGGAGAGAGGGGCAGGGCTCACTGCACACTCACTGATGGTGGGATTGTCCCGTCTGTGGGGTCTACTGAAACTTCAAAATGACCAAACTGATTGTCAGAATGGGCAGATCCCACTCTGATGGACAGCCTGCAATGATTCAAGGCTGCAGAGTTTCACTTGCAGTGCTTTACTTATTGTTGCTGCGAATGAGCTGCAGTGTCCTGGTATCAGACCACTGAGGGCACCGGCAACCGACAGGGCACCGGCAACCGACAGGGCACCGGCTGGGCACGGTGCTGAATGGTTCAGTGAGAGGTTTAGACAAGCAGGCAACGAAAAATCATTTCACCAGCCAGATTTTAAAATATGTATCACAGCTTGATTTATCAAATGTTTCTGACACTGCAATAAAATGGTGGTGGTGCCTAATTGCTGTGTGCCTAATAGCTCACTCTCTCTCTCTCTCTCTCGTCTCTTAGGCCATTGCTGCAGTGTAACATGGAGGGCGCTGCGGGTGCTGGAGGGGCTGCAGATGATTTTGTGAGGTGAGTTTAAGACACTGGCAACGAAAGTCTCTTCAACAAGGGCTACAAGAATGTAGGACAGGAGAGAAAGAATCCCATAAGATGATGCAGCATTATTGAAAGTGCTGCACAGGTGTGGGAGGTGATGTTACAGGGGGCGGTGTGGGAGGTGATGTTACAGGGGGCGGTGTGGGAGGTGATGTTACAGGGGGCGGTGTGGGAGGTGATACGGGGGGCGGTGTGGGAGGTGATGTTACAGGGGGCGGTGTGGGAGGTGATGTTACAGGGGGCGGTGTGGGAGGTGTTGTTACAGGGGGCGGTGTGGGAGGTGATGTTACAGGGGGCGGTGAGGGAGGTGTTACAGGGGGCGGTGTGGGAGGTGATGTTACAGGGGGCGGTGTGGGAGGTGACGTTACAGGGGGCGGTGTGGGAGGTGATGTTACAGGGGGCGGTGTGGGAGGTGATGTTACAGGGGGCGGTGTGGGAGGTGTTACAGGGGGCGGTGTGGGAGGTGATGTTACAGGGGGCGGTGTGGGAGGTGATGTTACAGGGGGCGGTGTGGGAGGTGATGTTACAGGGGGCGGTGTGGGAGGTGATGTTACAGGGGGCGGTGTGGGAGGTGATGTTACAGGGGGCGGTGCGGGAGGTGATGTTACAGGGGGGCGGTGTGGGAGGTGATGTTACAGGGGGCGGTGCGGGAGGTGTTACAGGGGGCGGTGTGGGAGGTGATGTTACAGGGGGCGGTGTGGGAGGTGATACGGGGGGCGGTGTGGGAGGTGATGTTACAGGGGGGCGGTGTGGGAGGTGATGTTACAGGGGGCGGTGTGGGAGGTGATGTTACAGGGGGCGGTGTGGGAGGTGTTACAGGGGGCGGTGTGGGAGGTGATGTTACAGGGGGCGGTGTGGGAGGTGATGTTACAGGGGGCGGTGCGGGAGGTGATGTTACAGGGGGCGGTGCGGGAGGTGATGTTACAGGGGGCGGTATGGGAGGTGATGTTACAGGGGGCGGTGTGGGAGGTGATGTTACAGGGGGCGGTGCGGGAGGTGATGTTACAGGGGGCGGTGCGGGAGGTGATGTTACAGGGGGCGGTGTGGGAGGTGATGTTACAGGGGGCGGTGTGGGAGGTGATGTTACAGGGGGCGGTGTGGGAGGTGATGTTACAGGGGGCGGTGCGGGAGGTGATGTTACAGGGGGCGGTGTGGGAGGTGATGTTACAGGGGGCGGTGTGGGAGGTGATGTTACGGGGGGCGGTGTGGGAGGTGATGTTACGGGGGGCGGTGTGGGAGGTGATGTTACAGGGGGCGGTGCGGGAGGTGATGTTACAGGGGGCGGTGCGGAAGGTGATGTTACAGGGGGCGGTGCGGGAGGTGATGTTACAGGGGGCGGTGTGGGAGGTGATGTTACAGGGGGCGGTGTGGGCGGTGATGTTACAGGGGGCGGTGTGGGCGGTGATGTTACGGGGGCGGTGTGGGAGGTGATGTTACAGGGGGCGGTGCGGGAGGTGATGTTACAGGGGGCGGTGTGGGAGGTGATGTTACGGGGGGCGGTGTGGGAGGTGATGTTACGGGGGACGGTGCGGGAGGTGATGTTACGGGGGGCGGTGTGGGAGGTGCTGTTACAGGGGGCGGTGTGGGAGGTGTTGTTACAGGGGGCGGTGTGGGAGGTGATGTTACAGGGGGCGGTGTGGGGGGTGTTGTTACAGGGGGCGGTGTGGGAGGTGATGTTACAGGGGGCGGTGTGGGGGGTGATGTTACAGGGGGCGGTGTGGGTGGTGATGTTACAGGGGGCGGTGCGGGAGGTGATGTAACAAGGGGCGGTGCGGGAGGTGATGTTACAGGGGGCGGTGTGGGAGGTGTTGTTACAGGGGGCGGTGTGGGAGGTGACGTTACAGGGGGCGGTGTGGGAGGTGACGTTACAGGGGGCGGTGTGGGAGGTGTTACAGGGGGCGGTGTGGGAGGTGACGTTACAGGGGCGGTGTGGGAGGTGTTACAGGGGGCGGTGTGGGAGGTGACGTTACAGGGGCGGTGTGGGAGGTGTTACAGGGGGCGGTGTGGGAGGTGACGTTACAGGGGGCGGTGTGGGAGGTGACGCTACAGGGGGCGGTGTGGGAGGTGTTACAGGTGGCGGTGTGGGAGGTGACGTTACAGGGGGCGGTGTGGGAGGTGATGTTACAGGGGGCGGTGTGGGAGGTGATGTTACAGGGGGCGGTGTGGGAGGTGATGTTACAGGGGGCGGTGTGGGAGGTGATGTTACGGGGGGCGGTGTGGGAGGTGATGTTACGGGGGCGGTGTGGGAGGTGATGTTACAGGGGGCGGTGTGGGAGGTGATGTTCCGGGGGCGGTGTGGGAGGTGATGTTACAGGGGGCGGTGCGGGAGGTGATGTTACAGGGGGCGGTGTGGGAGGTGATGTTACAGGGGGCGGTGTGGGGGGTGATGTTACAGGGGGCGGTGTGGGAGGTGATGTTACAGGGGGCGGTGTGGGAGGTGATGTTACAGGGGGCGGTGTGGGAGGTGATGTTACAGGGGGCGGTGTGGGAGGTGATGTTCCGGGGGCGGTGTGGGAGGTGATGTTACAGGGGGGCGGTGTGGGAGGTGATGTTACAGGGGGCGGTGTGGGAGGTGATGTTACAGGGGGCGGTGTGGGAGGTGTTACAGGGGGCGGTGTGGGAGGTGATGTTACAGGGGGCGGTGCGGGAGGTGATGTTACAGGGGGCGGTGCGGGAGGTGATGTTACAGGGGGCGGTGCGGGAGGTGATGTTACAGGGGGCGGTGTGGGAGGTGATGTTACAGGGGGCGGTGCGGGAGGTGATGTTACAGGGGGCGGTGCGGGAGGTGATGTTACAGGGGGCGGTGCGGGAGGTGATGTTACAGGGGGCGGTGTGGGAGGTGATGTTACAGGGGGCGGTGTGGGAGGTGATGTTACAGGGGGCGGTGTGGGAGGTGATGTTACAGGGGGCGGTGCGGGAGGTGATGTTACAGGGGGCGGTGTGGGAGGTGATGTTACAGGGGGCGGTGTGGGAGGTGATGTTACGGGGGGCGGTGTGGGAGGTGATGTTACGGGGGGCGGTGTGGGAGGTGATGTTACAGGGGGCGGTGTGGGAGGTGATGTTACAGGGGGCGGTGCGGGAGGTGATGTTACAGGGGGCGGTGCGGGAGGTGATGTTACAGGGGGCGGTGTGGGAGGTGATGTTACAGGGGGCGGTGTGGGCGGTGATGTTACAGGGGGCGGTGTGGGCGGTGATGTTACGGGGGCGGTGTGGGAGGTGATGTTACAGGGGGCGGTGCGGGAGGTGATGTTACAGGGGGCGGTGTGGGAGGTGATGTTACGGGGGGCGGTGTGGGAGGTGATGTTACGGGGGACGGTGCGGGAGGTGATGTTACGGGGGGCGGTGTGGGAGGTGCTGTTACAGGGGGCGGTGTGGGAGGTGTTGTTACAGGGGGCGGTGTGGGAGGTGATGTTACAGGGGGCGGTGTGGGGGGTGTTGTTACAGGGGGCGGTGTGGGAGGTGATGTTACAGGGGGCGGTGTGGGGGGTGATGTTACAGGGGGCGGTGTGGGTGGTGATGTTACAGGGGGCGGTGCGGGAGGTGATGTAACAAGGGGCGGTGCGGGAGGTGATGTTACAGGGGGCGGTGTGGGAGGTGTTGTTACAGGGGGCGGTGTGGGAGGTGACGTTACAGGGGGCGGTGTGGGAGGTGACGTTACAGGGGGCGGTGTGGGAGGTGTTACAGGGGGCGGTGTGGGAGGTGACGTTACAGGGGCGGTGTGGGAGGTGTTACAGGGGGCGGTGTGGGAGGTGACGTTACAGGGGCGGTGTGGGAGGTGTTACAGGGGGCGGTGTGGGAGGTGACGTTACAGGGGGCGGTGTGGGAGGTGACGCTACAGGGGGCGGTGTGGGAGGTGTTACAGGTGGCGGTGTGGGAGGTGACGTTACAGGGGGCGGTGTGGGAGGTGATGTTACAGGGGGCGGTGTGGGAGGTGATGTTACAGGGGGCGGTGTGGGAGGTGATGTTACAGGGGGCGGTGTGGGAGGTGATGTTACGGGGGGCGGTGTGGGAGGTGATGTTACGGGGGCGGTGTGGGAGGTGATGTTACAGGGGGCGGTGTGGGAGGTGATGTTCCGGGGGCGGTGTGGGAGGTGATGTTACAGGGGGCGGTGCGGGAGGTGATGTTACAGGGGGCGGTGTGGGAGGTGATGTTACAGGGGGCGGTGTGGGGGGTGATGTTACAGGGGGCGGTGTGGGAGGTGATGTTACAGGGGGCGGTGTGGGAGGTGATGTTACAGGGGGCGGTGTGGGAGGTGATGTTACAGGGGGCGGTGTGGGAGGTGATGTTCCGGGGGCGGTGTGGGAGGTGATGTTACAGGGGGCGGTGCGGGAGGTGATGTTACAGGGGGCGGTGTGGGAGGTGATGTTACAGGGGGCGGTGTGGGAGGTGATGTTACAGGGGGCGGTGTGGGAGGTGATGTTACAGGGGGCGGTGCGGGAGGTGATGTTACAGGGGGCGGTGCGGGAGGTGATGTTACAGGGGGCGGTGTGGGAGGTGATGTTACAGGGGGCGGTGTGGGAGGTGATGTTACAGGGGGCGGTGTGGGAGGTGATGTTACAGGGGGCGGTGCGGGAGGTGATGTTACAGGGGGCGGTGCGGGAGGTGATGTTACAGGGGGCGGTGTGGGAGGTGATGTTACAGGGGGCGGTGTGGGTGGTGATGTTACAGGGGGCGGTGTGGGAGGTGATGTTACGGGGGGCGGTGTGGGAGGTGATGTTACGGGGGACGGTGCGGGAGGTGATGTTACGGGGGGCGGTGTGGGAGGTGCTGTTACAGGGGGCGGTGTGGGAGGTGTTGTTACAGGGGGCGGTGTGGGAGGTGATGTTACAGGGGGCGGTGTGGGGGGTGATGTTACAGGGGGCGGTGCGGGAGGTGATGTAACAAGGGGCGGTGCGGGAGGTGATGTTACAGGGGGCGGTGTGGGAGGTGTTGTTACAGGGGGCGGTGTGGGAGGTGACATTACAGGGGGCGGTGTGGGAGGTGCTGTTACAGGGGGCGGTGTGGGAGGTGTTGTTACAGGGGGCGGTGTGGGAGGTGACGTTACAGGGGGCGGTGTGGGAGGTGACGTTACAGGGGGCGGTGTGGGAGGTGTTGTTACAGGGGGCGGTGTGGGAGGTGACGTTACAGGGGGCGGTGTGGGAGGTGACGTTACAGGGGGCGGTGTGGGAGGTGTTACAGGTGGCGGTGTGGGAGGTGACGTTACAGGGGGCGGTGTGGGAGGTGTTACAGGGGGCGGTGTGGGAGGTGATGTTACAGGGGGCGGTGTGGGAGGTGATGTTACAGGGGGCGGTGTGGGAGGTGATGTTACAGGGGGCGGTGTGGGAGGTGTTGTTACAGGGGGCGGTGTGGGAGGTGATGTTACGGGGGGCGGTGTGGGAGGTGATGTTACGGGGGGCGGTGTGGGAGGTGATGTTACGGGGGCGGTGTGGGAGGTGATGTTACAGGGGGCGGTGTGGGAGGTGATGTTACAGGGGGCGGTGTGGGAGGTGATGTTACAGGGGGCGGTGTGGGAGGTGATGTTACAGGGGGCGGTGTGGGAGGTGACGTTACAGGGGGCGGTGTGGGAGGTGATGTTACAGGGGGCGGTGTGGGAGGTGATGTTCCGGGGGCGGTGTGGGAGGTGATGTTACAGGGGGCGGTGTGGGAGGTGATGTTACAGGGGGCGGTGTGGGAGGTGTTGTTACAGGGGGCGGTGTGGGAGGTGATGTTACTGGGGGCGGTGTGGGAGGTGATGTTACAGGGGGCGGTGTGGGAGGTGATGTTACAGGGGGCGGTGTGGGAGGTGATGTTGCAGGGGGCGGTGTGGGAGGTGATGTTACAGGGGGCGGTGTGGGAGGTGATGTTACGGGGCGGTGTGGGAGGTGATGTTACAGGGGGCGGTGCGGGAGGTGATGTTACAGGGGCGGTGTGGGAGGTGATGTTACAGGGGGCGGTGCGGGAGGTGATGTTACAGGGGGCGGTGTGGGAGGTGATGTTACAGGGGGCGGTGTGGGAGGTGTTACATGGGCCGGTGTGGGAGGTGATGTTACGGGGCGGTGTGGGAGGTGATGTTACAGGGGGCGGTGCGGGAGGTGATGTTACAGGGGGCGGTGTGGGAGGTGATGTTACAGGGGGCGGTGCGGGAGGTGATGTTACAGGGGGCGGTGTGGGTGGTGATGTTACAGGGGGCGGTGTGGGAGGTGATGTTACAGGGGGCGGTGTGGGAGGTGATGTTACAGGGGGCGGTGTGGGAGGTGATGTTACAGGGGGCGGTGTGGGAGGTGATGTTACAGGGGGCTGTGTGGGAGGTGATGTTACAGGGGGCGGTGTGGGAGGTGATGTTACAGGGGGCGGTGCGGGAGGTGATGTTACAGGGGGCGGTGCGGGAGGTGATGTTACAGGGGGCGGTGTGGGAGGTGATGTTACAGGGGGCGGTGTGGGAGGTGATGTTACAGGGGGCGGTGTGGGAGGTGATGTTACAGGGGGCGGTGTGGGAGGTGTTACATGGGCCGGTGTGGGAGGTGATGTTACAGGGGGCGGTGTGGGAGGTGTTACAGGGGGCGGTGTGGGAGGTGTTACATGGGCCGGTGTGGGAGGTGATGTTACAGGGGGCGGTGTGGGAGGTGTTACAGGGGGCGGTGTGGGAGGTGTTACATGGGCCGGTGTGGGAGGTGATGTTACAGGGGGCGGTGTGGGAGGTGTTACAGGGGGCGGTGTGGGAGGTGTTACAGAGTTGTTGAGTTTTCTATCTGGAATTAATGCAATACATATTGAGGAAATGTTAGAAAAGATGCTGCAGGGGGCAGGTGGAAACCCAGTGGTGGCAGCCTACACAGGAGTAAACAACATGTTCACATACGCGAGGATTGCTTCAAAGCTCAAAGATAGCGGGTGCCAAGGCATGCTTTCTGGGTGGAAAAATTGGGTATCGCCCATTTTGGGGCGGTAATATCGGCCTGGCGCAATGTTTAGCGCCCGGCACTAATTATCGCCTCTCACTGCAAAATTCGCCTCTATCGCCCCTGGAGGTGATTTGAGGGCTAAATCTGGCGCTACACACCTCTCTTAAGGCACAAACTTCGGAGAGCGAAGCGCTACCTCAGAACGCTACCGAAGCTCAGGCGATGTCGGTTACCATGGAATCCAGACAGACTGGCGCCGTCCAGTTCTTAAAGGGGTGGGCCCATCTTGCTGGCCAGCCACTCCCGGCTCATTGCAGCCTTGAATCTTGGCCTGGAGGGTCCTCAGAAGCAATTGTGTTGGCCGCACTAATGGATAGGCCCAGGGAAAGAGCTCGGTGCTTGGGAACCTCAAAAGTGGTGCTGAGGGCCAAAACACCTTAGGACAGCGTTAAAACCAAAAATTTTGCCAACAAAAAAAGGCAGGAAGCACCCGCCTTTAAATAGCGCTCCCCCAGCCCCTTCCCGACTTGAAAACGTTTCCCTCTACCTGTCGTTCCTAGCAGCAGGCGCTAAGGTAGGGGGTGCGACTCAATATCCGGTCTGGGGCTCTACTGGAGCGTTGCACGCTTGACTGACGTCACGATCTGCGGGCGCAGGAGATTGTGGCGGTAGTGTTTAGCGCTGCCGCAAAACGACTGGTTAATTTCGCGAGTGGCGCTAAAATCACCGCGCTCGTGCGCTAAGTTCCTAGCGCCCCGATAGCGCCCCCCCCCCGAGGCGCTAACGAGAGGCGCTGACCAACCGAATTTTTCCTCCTTGCCATTTAGAAAAGGAGGGGAGTTCGCTCAGAAAATTGGCAGTGTGATGTGAGAACAACAATGTTATTATCTTCATAAATAACTAAGAACATTTTCAGAACAAAAAGCAATGAAATAGAGACGGGCTTTACCATAACCCAGTCGGAACAAAGACTTGCGAGGAACATTGGGCAGCAATCAAAAATCATTTAAATTAGATAGGTCCGGGAGGTCACAGGGAATACCGTACCCCAGACAGGACAGATCATAGATGTAGAAAGTAGTCAACAGGTTGGTATGGACGCAGATACCCAGAGAGGTATCCATGAACTGGAAACCAGGACGAAGCAGCTGCTGGGAGACATGAAAGTAGGTACATCTATAATTAAATGTGTATACATGAATGCTGGAAGGATGAGAACCGAGATGCCTGAAATCGAGACTCTTGTAGCAGTAGCAGACTATAATGCAATGGGAATTTCGGAAACATGGCTTAACATAGGAGATGGAAATGAATAAATTCTTAATCAATATGTCTCCAGTCGAACAAAGAAGGAAGCAGTGTTAGATCTGGTTCTGGGAAATGAAGGTGGTCAAGTGGAGTGTGTTACAGTAGGTGATCATCTAGCTAACACTGACCACAACATTCGGTTTAAAGTAATTATGGAAAGAGACCAGAAACTATCGAAGGTAAAATTGTTCAACTGGGGAAGAGCTCATTTCAGTGATTTAAGAAGGGCCCCAGCACAGGTAGATTGGAAAAGACGATTGCCGGGTAAAGCAGTAGCAGAGCAATGGAGGACATTCAGGGAAGAGATCATTCAGTTACAAACTGGGAAGATTCCTTTGAAGGGAAAAGGTAGAGCATCAAAAACTAATGCGCCATGGATGACAAAGGAAATAAAAGTTAAAACAAAACAGAAGAAGGAGGCTTATGACAAATGTCAGGAGCAAGATTCGGTTAATAACCAGGAAGATTATGGAAAGTACAGGAGGGAATAGATGTTGCATGGACTTTCGGAAGGCATTCGATAAAGTGCCACACAGGAGGCTTATTAAGGAGATGGAGCCCATGGAATTAAGGGGAAAGTGGCGGGATGGATACGAAATTGGCTCAGTAACAGGACGCAAAGTGTGGTGGTGGATGGGTGTTTTTCAGACTGGGAGATGGTGTTCTCCAAGGGTCAGTTTTTGGTTGATTACTCTTTGCAATTTTTATAAACAACCTAGACTCTGCTGTAGGGAGCAGCATTATAAAGTTTGCAGATGATATGAAACTTGGCAAAGTAGTAGATAGTGATGAGGATAGTTATAGGCTTCAGGGTGACATAGAGTAGAGAGAGAAAATGTATTCCCTCTGGCGAGTGGGTCAATAACTAGCAGTCATAGATTCAAAATCATTGGCAAACGATCGAGAGGGGAGATGTCGGATCTGGAACGCTGCACCTGAAAAGGTGGAAGCTGATTCCTTCAATAATTTTAAAAGGGAGTTGGACGGTTCTGGAGGATGAGAAACTTACAGGGTTACGGACATAAAGTGGGGATGTGGAACTGAGCACAACTGCTCGTTCAAAGAGCCAGCACAGGCACGACGGGCCAAATGGCCTCCTGTGCTGTAAGTTTCTGTGATCTATGATTGTATAATACTATATAACATTCAGAGGGATGGAATGCTCAGTAAAGCCAATACAAAACTTCAGAAAGACTTAGACAGCTGCAAAATACAGCTTTGTGTGGATAAATGTATGCGTGTTCATTGTGTGAGGAAAACACGGAATCGGAATATACACTTGTATCGGTGTTTACTAAGGAGGTGCATGCTGACAAAATATCGGTAGAAGTGGAAAAGGTAGAAGCAATGGAAGGGGTGAAAATTGATAGACAGAATGTACTAGAAAGATTGGGTATGCTTAGAGTGGATAAGCCACCTGGCTTGCATCCCAGGTTGCTAAGGGAATTGGGGGAGGAGATAGCGGAAGGGCTTGCCATAATTTTCCAATCTTCCCTAGATGCGGGGGAGGTGCCTGAGGATTGGAAAGTGGCAAATGTGACATCATTGTTCGAGAAAGGGTGTAAGGACAATCCTAGTAACTACAGGCTGGTCAGTTTAACATCAGTGGTGGGTAAAGTTTTAGAATCAATAATCAAGGAAAAAATGAACGGGCACTTGGAGAGGTTTAAGCTAATTAAGGAGAGCCGACACAGGTTTGTAAAAGGCAGATCGTGTTTGACTAATCTAATTGAATTTTTTGATGAAGTAACAGAGAGGATTGATGAAGGGAATGCAATGGATGTTGTTTACATGGATTTTCGGAAGGCGTTTCATAAAGTACCACATAGAAGGCTGTTAACAAAATTGAGGCTCATGGAATAGGTGGGTCAGTGGCAGCTTGGATAAGGAATTGGCTTAAGGACAGAAAACAGCGAGTTGTGGTAAATGGCTGTTTTTCAGACTGGGGGATGGTAGACAGTGGTGTTCCCCAAGGGTCAGTGCTGGGGCCACTGCTTTCTTTGATATATATTAATGACCTGGATATTGGAATACAAAGTAGAATTTCTAAATTTGCCGATGACACCAAACTTGGGGGTGTGGCAAACAGTGAGGAGGATACCAATCGACTGCAACAGGACATTGAAAGGCAAGCAGAATGGGCAGACAAGTGGCAGATGGAATTTAATAGAGAAGTGTGTGGTGATGCATTTTGGCAGAAGGAACAGGGAGAGGCAATATACATTTAATGGCACAGTTTTAAAGAGTGTGCAGGGACAGAGGGACCTGGGAGTTAATGTGCATAGGTCCCTGAAGGTGGCAAGACATATTGAGAGAGTGGTTAGCAAAGCATATGGGATCTTGGGCTTCATAAATAGAGGTATTGAGTACAAAAGTAGAGAAGTTATGCTGAACCTTTATAAAGCGCTGGTTAGGCCACAACTGGAATATTGCATCCAGTTCTGGTCACCACACTTTAGGAAGGATGTGAAGGCACTTGAGAGGGTGCAGAGGAGATTTACCAGAATGGTTCCGGGGATGGGGGATCTTAGCTACAAGGACAGGTTGGAGAAGCTGGATTTGTTTTCATTAAAGCAAAGGAGGTTGAGGGGTGATTTGATAGAGGTGTACAAGATTATGACGGGTTTCGATAGGCTAGACGGGGAAAGGCTGTTCCCACTAGTTGATGGTACAAGGACTAGGGGACACCGATTTAAGGTTTTGGGCAAGAGATACAGGGGGGACGTGAGGAGAAACATTTTTACGCAGCGAGTGATGAGAACCTGGAATTCTCTGCCAACAGAAGTGGTGGAAGCGGAGACACTCAATATTTTCAAGGGGAGACTGGATAGGCACTTGAAGGAAATAAATTTCAGGGCTACGGGGATAAAGTGGGGGAATGGGACTGACTGGATTGCTCCACGGACTCGATGGGCTGAATGGCCTCCTTCTGTGCCGCTATGACTCTATGACTCAATGCAGCAACACTGAATGGTGTGAATGAACCGAGACCCAAGAGTTTAAATTCCCTATGAGCGTGAGTGCAGGTAGATAAAGCAATGAAAAAAACAGCAGGATTTTGAGTTTTGTAAATAAAGGTGTAGAGTGCAAGAGGAAAGAGCTAATGATTATTTTGTACAAATATTTATTAGGCCACAGTTAGAGTGCTGTGTGTAATTATGGGTGCTTGATTGTAGAAAGGACATTAAAGCTACAGAAAGCATAAAGCGGGATGATGCCAGGGATGGGAAACTATTGTCATGAGGAGAGGCTTCAGATAATGGGGCTATTTCCAGTGGAACAAAGAAGGTTAAGAGGTGAATTAATAGAGGTTTTAAAATTATTTAAGATTTTGATAGTGAACGGGGGAAGACAGTTATCTCTGATAGGGTCAGTGATGAAGTGTTATCAATTGAAAATTGTGAGGGGAAATGTCTTTACGCAGAGGTTTGTTAGAGCATGCTTTGCCAGAGGGAGTTATTGAGGCAGAGACCACAGCATCATTTAAGGGAAAATTGGATAAATATTTGAAGTAGAGGAAGACGCAAAGGTATGGGGACAGAGCAGGGCTGTTGGATTAGTTTTCGATAGCACTAACAAAGAGTCAGTACAGACACGATGGGCTGAACGGCCTCCGTCTGTGCTGTAAATGTGTATTGTTCTAATTGTACAGCAGTATTCTGTAGAATTGCCTGTAGATGTGGTCACATGTAGTTAGGTTGGAACATTGTTCTTGGTTGCCAGAGGCTGCAGGCTGCGAGTGTCATTGCTGCAAGCTACAATGTCACTAAAAATGATAGAAATCTTGGAACAGTTTACTATCTGTGATTAAAAGCAAATGCTCTGAACTTCATTGTAAAGCTTATCTAGGATTGCAGCAGCCCTTAAGATGCTGCAAACATATATGTTCTGTTGTTTTATTAGTTTAAAATTTGAATGTTTCTGATAGCAAATCTAAATGTAAGTTACAAGGCAGCTTTTGAACTTAAGTCACTTTGAGTTTTATAAATGTGAAGCTGATTTAAATGCAGAGGATATTAAGTACCATCGCTTGGATACTGTAAGGCGGAGGAAACTGGAATGGAGTAGATCAGTGTACTGGTTTAAATATTTATATACTCTAAGTGTGGAGAATTCCCTATAAATAAGATGGTACGGAATGAAAACAAACATTCACATAACTGTGGGAACAGGCTCTCCGAGCACCAGGAAATGGGGAGTTCGTGAAACCACTAATGGAGTGTGTGGCTTTGGCAGAGGCTGCTGGCAGCTGCTGCTGTCATCTCAGTGTTGTTCGAGCAGTAGTCTCCATGTGGGCATGAGCAAACCCAGGTTTTCATAAGGAAACTTGACTTCCTTTAAAGGCCCCTTTAGCTGGTGGTTTGGTGTGTGTCAGACACTAAAATTATGACCTTGCATCACCCTACTGTAGATTTGTCTGTTGCCAGTCTACTGTCTTGGCATCTGAAAGAATGCATGGAAACCAGTTCTTCTGTGCATGTGTGGAACCATCCAGATTTCCAATTAACTTTTTAAGCTTTCCTCCTATGATCTGTGTGTATTTTTTTGCACTGAATAAATTCTCTTGTGGGAGATGTCTAATGAAAATGTGCTTAGTCACTTTGGGAGAAAACAAAATCTGCCAACCCTTTTCCACAAAATTTTCTGACATGGCACTAAAAACTCAGCTGGTGGAACGAGGCATCTAATGAGCCTGGGAATTGCTGCTCAGCTGTTTCCGTATGTCTGAACGAGGCACGGTGCTTGCATTATGACAAAGCATTCAGACAAAGAACCAGCTCGTGTGTTTATCGGACTGGAGGAAGATGCAGTTGTTCCGTCAGCAGATTGCGAGTCTCACGGTAAAAATGGGTCCCTGTGGCCATCGGCTATATGGAGCTCGGGCCATTAATGCTCAGCGGGGTCGTCAACAGCATGGGGAACACTCCTCTGCAGTCGATGGAACTACAAGAGTGTATGACTCCCGTAAGATGTAGGATAAATGGGGTATGGAGTGTTCCTGGAGTAGATGGCACCCACACTTAGTTCTGCTCAGCTGCCGAAGCCATTTTTCTGACAGCAGCAAATTTAAATGAAGTGAATTCTGTTTGTTGGTTTATAAGTTTCCAGAAGTTTAGTGAAATCTTTCAATAATTAGAATGCTGTCACTTTGGAGCGGTTTTAGGAAATATAAAAATTGAACCTAATATCCTTTGCTAGTTCTACAGTCGCATGTAAGAATTGAGGTCGGGTTTAATGAATGCATGATTTGAACCTGTAACGTACTGGATTACCTTCCAGCAGTTGAAGAAAGGCAGGGAAATTCATGAAGTAAAAACAGAAAATGCTGGGAATACAGGTGAATTCATTCCTGATGGTGGGATCCGTTGGCTTGCTTTGGCGTATGTGGGTAGATGAGATGTTTAATCATTCTGATAGAGTGCAAATGAGATGACAGAAGGGAGCTGATTCACAGTGGGACTGAGAGGGAGCCTGCTGAGACCTCATTAATATAGTACTTCCTCCATCACCGAGGAAGACTGCAAAGCTATGACTAACAGGCCTCGAGTCAGGTATGCAAATAATCTGTTCCAGTTGGAATTCTCAGTGCCTCTGGGCTGTTGGCCTGTTCTCTATTGACATCATAGAGCCAAATCTCATGATTGCAAATGGCAACTAACAAAGTGATGCTTACAAGGGAATTATGAATTATTTGCGTTGCACCTCTGACCTGGAAAGGCGACTCAATGAAGAACGAAAATGAATGACGAGGGTTTCATAAAGAAGCGCTTCCGTTTCCCTTGGCTTCTGGTGCTTTGGAACTTGTCTTGGCAGAAACACAATATATTCTGAGTGTTTTGATGGCCTGTATAGGCAGGTGACACACTCGGAGAATGATGGCTGGCGACAGCCATTTATATATGGGGCCAGTAATTCCGGTCCCAACGCGTGAGTATGGACGGTGTACTCAACACGTGGGCCCATTGGAAGTGCCGGATTTCAGCATGCACAGCGCATGCGCGGGAAACCGGCATTTCCTCCAAGGGTTTCAGAGGTCCAACGCGTGCGCGCAGGACTCTGTGCGCATGTGTTGAATTTCCTTCTTTTTGACAGGTTTGCCCGTGTGCAAGGGCCTGAACTTTTTACACATATAAAAAGGAGGCGTAAGGACTGGATTCTTGAAGGTAAGTGGTCTATTATTTAAAATTATAACATTTTTTCCACAGCTTTATTGTTTTTAAGGACTTTACAGTAAGGTAAGTTTATTTTTAGACCCGATTTCTTAAAAAAATTTTTTTCCAAAAATTTGATTAATTGTTTAAAATAGTTTTTTTTAAGTTATTTATAGTTTATTTAATTATTGGGATGTTTTTAAAAATGTTATTTAAAGTTAAACTAGTCTTTTGGGCGCCCGTACTTTTCATGAGTTTGACAGTCCTTACTATCAAACTCATGAATGAAGTTTCCCCTCCCCTGATTGGCTGCACGGTGCTCACCTGATCCCAGCCGGCACATCGCACTAACTACGCTGCTGGATCAGGCAAGCACAGCGCGCCGACATCTGAACCGGGCCAGTGACAGGAATTCCAAGCAGGCCCAGGCTTCAGATGTCGGCGCGCCGGGTGAGTGCACATCGGGGGCTTGCACGCGCGGCAAGCTCCCGATCCTAATTTCTGGCCCATTGTGTTTGGGTTGAGCGCCTTGTTTGCCTTTCAGCACCTGTTGCTGAAGTTGTGCTATCAGTGGGAGCATTGTAATGTAAATGTAACATTGTCTCGGCGGCCATCTAGAGGGATAAGTCTGACCTCGAACCTTGTTTTGTGCTCCATTCCATTTTATCTCTGTCTTTTCTAATTTATTATAGCCCTCTTGTTGTCTGCATACTTGAGAAAATGTCAAGTGTATTTGGGAGAACTTATTGTGCAATATTACAATATTTTGAATTTTTTATACAATAGTCTAGTTTCTATTACAGTTGTGCTGCGACTAGGGAAGTTTGTGTGTGCAAAACCTCGACAATCTTTGTACTGGTGGAAAAAATTGGAGACTTAAAATTATTAAAGCATTTTAAAATATATATAAATTGACTGAATTTTTTTTTAGGGGCACCTTCTTATTTGGCCGTCACATTAAGGCCCCATCTAAGTTACAGTACATTTAGAATGGTTACAGCACAGTTGGAGGCCATTTGGCCTGTCGAGTGTGTGCCGGCTCTCTGCAAGAGCTCTTCAGCTAGTCCCACACCCACGCCCTTTCTCCATAGCCTTGCAAAATGTTTTCCTTCAGATACTTCTGAAAGCCACGATTGAGTCTGCCTCCACCATCCTTTCAGGCAGTGCATTCCAGATCATAACCACTTGCTGCGTAAAACAGTTTTTCCTCATGTCGCCTTTGGATCTTCCATCATTAGCCTTAAATCGGTGTCCTCTGGTTCTCAATCCTTCCGCCAATGGGAACAGTTTCTCTCTACTCTGTCTAGACCCCTCATGATTGTGAACACCTCTATCAACTATCAAATCTCCTCTCACTCTTCTCTGCTCTAAGGATAACAACCCTATCCTTTCCAGTCTACCCACGTAATTGAAGTCCTTCATCCCTGGAACCATTTTTGTAAATCTTTTCTGCATCCTCTCAAGGCCTTCACATCCTTTCTAAAGTGCGGTGCCTAGAATTGGACACAATACTCCAGTTGTGTCTGAATCCGTGTTTTATAAAGGTTCATCATAACTTCCTTGCTTTTGTACTCTGTGCCTCTATTTATGAAGCCCAGGATCCCGTATGCTTTTTTAACCGCTTACTCACCTGTCCTGCCACCTTCAACGATTTGTGCACATATACCCCCAGGTCTCTCTGTTCATGCACCCCCTTTAGGATAGTACCCTTTAGTTTATATTGCCTCCCCTCGTTCTTCCAACCAAAAAGTATCACTTCACATTTTTCTGCGTTAAACTTCCTCTGCCACATGTCCGCCCATTCCACCAGCCTGTCTATGTCCTCTTGAAGCCTATCGCTATCCTCTTCACTGTTCACTATACTTCCAAGTTTTGTGTCATCTGCAAATTTTGAAATAGTGCCCTGTACACCTAAGTCCAAATCATTAATATATATCAAGAAAAGCAGTGGTCCTAGTACCGACCCCTGGGGAACACCACTGTATACCTCCCTCCAGTCCAAAAAACAACCGTTCACCACTACTCTCTGTTTCCTGTCACTTAGCCAATTCCATATCCATGCTGCCACTGTCCCTTTTATTCCATGGGCTTCAACTTTACTGGCAAGTATTATGTGACACTTTATCAAACGCCTTTTGGAAGTCCATGTACACCACATCAACCGCATTGCCCTCATCAACCCTCTCTGTTACCGCATCAAAAAATTCAATCAAGTTAGTTAAATATGATTTATCTTTCACAAATCCGTGCTGGCTTCCTTTAATTAATCCACACTTGCCCAAGTGACTGTTAATTTTGTCCCGGACTATCGTTTCTAAAAGCTTCCCGACCACCTAGGTTACGCTGACTGGCCTGTAGTTGCTGGGTTTATCCTTACACCCTTTTTTGAACAAGGGTGTAATATTTGTAATTTTCCAGTCCTTTGGCACCATCCCCGTATCCGAGGAGGATTGGAAGATTATGGCCAGTACCTCCGCAATTTCCACCTTTACTTCCCTCAGCATCCCATGATGCATCCCATCCGGTCCTGGTGACTTATCTACTCTAAGTACAGCCAGCCTTTCTAGTACCTCCTCTTTATTGATTTTTATTCCATCCAATATCTCAACAACCTCCTCTTTCACTATGACTTTGGCAGAATCTTCTTCCTTGGTGAAGACAGATGCAAAGTACTCATTTAGTACAATAGCCATGCCCTCTGCTTCCATGCGTAGGTCTCCTTTTTGGTCCCTAATCGGCCCCACCCCTCCTCTTACTACCCGTTTTCTAAATATATGCCTATAGAAGACTTTTGGATTCCTTTTTATGCTAGCTGCCAGACTATTCTCATACTCCCTCTTTTGAAGTTAAAGGGAGGAAGTTCCTTGATATCTAAACAGACTATGAGTGTGGTGTTTGCAAGGAGAAGCTCCTTGATGCAGATGTATTGAAGGATGCATTTGCAGAGAGAAGCTCTGTAATGCAAGGTAGATTGGAGTGTGCTGTTGGAAGATTGGGACCCTGATCTCTTTCCCCGCCCCCCCCCCCCACCCGATCAATTTCCCCCCCAACCCCGATATTTCACCGCACCCTATCATCCCCCCGCCCCGATATCTTGCCCCACCCAGCCCTGTCCCGATCTCTTTCCCCCCCCCCCCCCGCCCATGCCGATCTCTGAACTGAGACGAGTTTTCCATGTGCCCAATTCATCATTGCCTGTGGTGCACAGCGCCAACTAGGGACAGGGTGACATTACACACGGCCTCCCGTGGGACAGGGTGACACGACACACGGCCTCCCCTGGGACAGGGTGACATTACACACGGCCTCCCGTGGGACAGGGTGACATGACACACGGCCTCCCGTGGGACAGGGTGACATGACACACGGCCTCCCCTGGGACAGGGTGACATTACACACGGCCTCCCCTGGGACAGGGTGACATTACACACGGCCTCCCGTGGGACAGGGTGACATTACACACGGCCTCCCGTGGGACAGGGTGACATTACACACGGCCTCCCGTGGGACAGGGTGACATGACACACGGCCTCCCGTGGGACAGGGTGACATGACACACGGCCTCCCCTGGGACAGGGTGACATGACACACGGCCTCCCGTGGGACAGGGTGACATGACACACGGCCTCCCCTGGGACAGGGTGACATTACACACGGCCTCCCGTGGGACAGGGTGACATGACACACGGCCTCCCCTGGGACAGGGTGACATGACACACGGCCTCCCGTGGGACAGGGTGACATGACACACGGCCTCCCCTGGGACAGGGTGACATGACACACGGCCTCCCGTGGGACAGGGTGACATTACACACGGCCTCCCGTGGGACAGGGTGACATTACACACGGCCTCCCGTGGGACAGGGTGACATGACACACGGCCTCCCGTGGGACAGGGTGACATGACACACGGCCTCCCCTGGGACAGGGTGACATTACACACGGCCTCCCGTGGGACAGGGTGACATGACACACGGCCTCCCCTGGGACAGGGTGACATGACACACGGCCTCCCGTGGGACAGGGTGACATGACACACGGCCTCCCCTGGGACAGGGTGACATGACACACGGCCTCCCGTGGGACAGGGTGACATGACACACGGCCTCCCCTGGGACAGGGTGACATGACACACGGCCTCCCGTGGGACAGGGTGACATGACACACGGCCTCCCCTGGGACAGGGTGACATGACACACGGCCTCCCGTGGGACAGGGTGACATTACACACGGCCTCCCGTGGGACAGGGTGACATTACACACGGCCTCCCGTGGGACAGGGTGACATTACACACGGCCTCCCCTGGGACAGGGTGACATTACACACGGCCTCCCCTGGGACAGGGTGACATTACACACGGCCTCCCGTGGGACAGGGTGACATTACACACGGCCTCCCCTGGGACAGGGTGACATGACACACGGCCTCCCCTGGGACAGGGTGACATGACACACGGCCTCCCCTGGGACAGGGTGACATTACACACGGCCTCCCGTGGGACAGGGTGACATGACACACGGCCTCCCCTGGGACAGGGTGACATGACACACGGCCTCCCCTGGGACAGGGTGACATGACACACGGCCTCCCGTGGGACAGGGTGACATTACACACGGCCTCCCGTGGGACAGGGTGACATTACACACGGCCTCCCGTGGGACAGGGTGACATGACACACGGCCTCCCCTGGGACAGGGTGACATTACACACGGCCTCCCCTGGGACAGGGTGACATGACACACGGCCTCCCCTGGGACAGGGTGACATGACACACGGCCTCCCCTGGGACAGGGTGACATTACACACGGCCTCCCCTGGGACAGGGTGACATGACACAGCCAGGGGCAATGAGATGCTACATACCAAGTCACTGTAGGGCAGTAAGTATACACCATGTCAGCTATTGGCAGCGGGGTATTACACACCTTGGTGCACTGGATCTTTCAGTTCTTGATGGTTTAGGTTTTTCGTATTGGATTTGAGAGTATGGATGGAAAAGAAAAGCTGTCAGAAAATGTTGAAACTATAGTATGCAGTTAGGATATGCTGATGTGGTCATGTGAGTTTTACCCCATGACAGAGTAATGTTCAGTGTTTCTGAATCCACCCTCCACTATAAACAATGCAAATTCAGCTGTGTTCTATTACAGAGCTGTTTCCATTGTAATATAAATGGGCCATTAGAGACCAACAATGCTGAGTGAAAAGGCCATTTACTGATGCCAAGATGACTACAGAATTTGTCAGTCTGACATCCTTGCCATTTTCTAACAAACGGCTGAATCAGAGTTCATCACCCAGCTCAGTGTTGCTGTTGCAGTTACCCACTTGCCTTTGGCAGGAAATGTGATTGAAGAATGTTGCATCGGATCCAGATTCAGAAAGGACTTGCCTTTGACAGGAATACTGGGGGGCACAGTGGCATAGTGGTTAGCACTGTTGCCTCACAGCGCCAGGGACCCGGGTTCAAATCTGGCTTCGGGCGACTGTCTGTGTGGAGTTTGCACATTCTCCCCGTGTCTGCGTGGGTTTCCTCCGGGTGCTCCGGTTTCCTCCCACAGTCCAAAGATGTGCAGGTTAGGTTGATTTGGCTATGATAAATTGACCCTTAGTGTTAGGGGATTAAATACGTGGGGTTACGGGGATAGGGTGGGATATGTGTCGGTGCAGGCTCGATGGGCCGAAATGGCCTCTATCTGCACTGTAGATTCTGTGATTCTGTCTGTGATACTTAAAAACTGTTCCTCTGCCAACATCTGGTATCAAAGCTGTTTAAGCCGATGGTGAATTGTAACCATCGGATTCTTGCACTTAGAGCGGTTGGTATGGTGTCCGGGCAATTTAACTGCAGTATCTTTCCCAGCACTTGAATGGGGCATTTCCGCTTCACAACCCTGAACCTGGGCTCTCTTGCCCTGCTGCCTTGGCTTATATGGAGGGTTTTTATTGTGTGTATGTAGTGTATCATGTTAATTATCGTCTGTGGACAAGAAACCAAAGCTCATCAATCTTCAAGCTCTTCCTTCTAACACCAGGGATCTGCCTGTTTGCCTGCACTGCACTGACTTTCGGGCCTGAATGGCCCCTTTATATTGCACTGCCTGAATTGTGCACAGTACAGATTAAAAAAAAAAAATACTCCTTTTCCTCACCTGGATATTGCGGCTTGGTGACGTTCTCCAAAACCATGGGGTCAGTTTCAACATGAATGCCTATGATACCCAGTTCTAACTCTCCACCACCTCTCTCGACCCCCTCCGTTGCCTCTGTGTTGTCAGACTGCTTGTCAAGCATTCAGTCTTGGTTGTGCCAAAACTTCCTCCCGCTAAACATTGGAAAGAGCAAAGCAGTTGCCTTTGGCCTCTGCCACAATCTTCGTACCCTTGCCACCAACTGCACCCCTTTCCCTGGCCATGGTCTGAGCTGAAACCACAATCTTGGTATCCTCTTTGACCCTGAGCTGAGCTCCTGACCTTATATCCTCCCCATCATAAAGACCGCCTAATTCCATCTCACTAACACTGTCCGCCTCCATTCCTACATCAGCCATCTTCCGCTGAAACTGCATTTGTGTCTTTGGCGATTACTCCAACGATCTCCTGTTGGCCTGCCATCCACCACCCTTCGTAAACCCTACAACCTCTCTTCCCCTTTTTCATTCCTCTGATTCCGGCCGCGTGTACTCCCCTACTCCCGTTACCCCACCGTCGGAAATTGTTCTGCCTCTCCACCCCCTTCTCCTTTAAGATCCTCCCTAAAACTCATTCTTTGGTCAAGCTTTTCGTCACCACTCGTAATCTCGCCTTCTTTGACTTGGAGTCCATTATGGTTACAGCAACTTGCATTTATGTAGCACCCTTAAGCTAGAAAATGTCCCAAGGTGCTTCGCAGAATCAAAAAAATGGGTGCTTAGCCAAAGTGGGAGATTTTACGCCTCTGTGAAGTGCCTTAGGACATTACTGGTCTTGTTCCCCACACAGCAATGCATGAATGACCAGTTCCTCTCTTTTGATGGTGTTATTTGATGGATAATTGTTGGCCAAGACACTTGAAGAGCTCGCTGCTCTTTTATGTCGACAGGTACAGGACGATTTTTAACATTTCATCCGAAGGACGGCATCTCAGACAATACAGCATTCTCTCTCTACTGCACTGAAGTGTTATCCTGGATTACGGCACTAGTCCTGGAGTTGGAATTAACTGTCAACTTTCTGACTGAGTCGAGAGTGCTACCACACTCGATTTATGTAGATCAGAAACAACAGGGGCCCCAGCACTGATGCCGGGCACACTATCCTGAGTACTTCTCTTCAGCTCACCCAGCATCACTCTCTAACTCATACCAGCTGCTGCTTCTCTTGATCAATTCATTAGCCACCTCCAAGGATGCCCACTGCCTTATGCTTGTCTTTCATGTGGAACTTTATTAAAGGCTTTCTGGAAATGTAGGTACACTACATCACGAGAGCTTTGCAGCATCCACTGGGATGTCGCTCCCTCCGAAAAAGTCAGGTTGGTCAGGCAGAATCTGAAACTGTTGGCTGTCTTTTACCAAGTTTCTTTCATTTAGATTGTCCCCGCATCATTGTTCGTAATGATCGGTTCCATTATTGTGCCAGTTACTGATGTAAAACTAATGAGTCCGCACTTACAAGCATTTGGTATGTACTATTCTGCATGCTCAGTAGAGTATCCCTACTGTCCTCAACTGAAGTTTTCTTGTGTACGACCCCATTTTATCTGTTTAATTGCTTTCCTTATTGACTTAAAATTGTCCCTTTTTAAATTTGTATATCGAACTTGATTTATCACAGTTCTTATCAGCTTTAATTATTTTCTGGCCACTGGTCACTTATTATTACAGGTACAGTTACTTCTTGTGGCATACCTAATGCTCCAAACAGAAAGCAGTCATGCATTGCCATTTATTAGCTCAGATCCAACTTGGGGATTCCCAGTTTTTGGGTTGGTTATTATCCCTTGTTAGTCTGATCTTTCTGCTTTCACATACTTTCCTTTTTGCTTCATGGATTAATCTGCTCTCTTTTTTAGAGTCCCGATGCACCCCACTTACTACCTCCTCGTTTTCAGCCCTCCATCCCCCCATTTTAACCATGCTTCCCCTGCTGTTTCCTTCCCTTTAGCCACTTACACATCCATTTCCATGACTTGCTGTTCATACTCACTGACCACTTTTGAGTTTTTAAAAACATTCGATTTATGGGATGTGGGTGTCGCTGGCAAGGCCAGCATTTATTGCCCATCCCTAATTGCCCTTGAGAAGGTGGTGGGGAGCCGCCTTCTTGAACCACTGCAGTCCGTGTGGTGAAGGTACTCCCACAGTGCTGTTAGGGAGGGAGTTCCAGGATTTTGACCGAGTGACGATGAAGGATCGGCGATATATTTCCAAGCCAAGATGGTGTGTGACTCGGACGGGAACTTGGAGGTGGTTGTGTTCCCATGTGCCTGTACCCTTGTCCTTCTAGGTGGAAGAGGTCGCGGGTTTGGGAGGTGTTTGGCAAGTTGCTGCAGTGCCTTCCAAACCCGCGACCTCTTGTAGATGGTACACACTGCAGCCACTGCTGGTGGTGGAGGGAGTGAATGTTTAAGGTGGTGGATGGGGTGCCAATCACGCGGGCTGCTTTGTCCTGGATGGTGTCAAGCTTCTTGAGTGTTGTTGGAGCATAGAAACACAGAAAAATAGGAGCAGGAGTAGGCCATTCAGCCCTTCAAGCCTGCTCTGCCATTCAATATGATCATGGCTGATCCTCTGTCTCAGTACTATATTCCCACTCTCTCCCCATATCCCTTGATGACTTTTGTGTCTAGAAATCTATCTATCTCCTTCTTAAATGTATTCAGTGACTTGGCCTCCACAGCCTTCTGTGGTAGAGAATTCCACAGGTTCACCACTCTCTGAGTGAAGAAATTTCTCCTCATCTCAGTCCTAAATGTCCTACCCCGTATCCTGAGACTGTGACCCCTCGTTCCAGACCCCCCAGCCAGGGGAAACATCCTCCCTGCATCCAGTCTGTCTAGCCTTGTCAGAATTTTATACGTTTCAGTGAGATCCCCTCTCATTCTTCTAAACTCCAGTGAATACAGGCCTAGTCGACCCAATCTCTCCTCAAACGACAGTCCTGCCATCCCAGGAATCAGTCTGGTGAACCTTCGCTGCACTCCCTCTATGGCAAGTATATCCTTTCTTAGGTAAGGAGACCAAAACTGCACACAGTACTCCAGGTGTGGTCTCACCAAGGCCCTGTATAACACTAGTAAGACATCCTTGATCCTGTACTCAAATCCTCTTGAAATGAAGGCCAACATACCATTTGCCTTCCTAACTGCTTGCTGCACCTGCATGTTTGCTTTCAGTGATTGGTGTACAAGGACACCCAGGTCCCTCTGTACATCAACATTTTCCAATCTATCACAATTTAAATAATACTCTGCCTTTCTGTTTTTCCTACCGAAGTGGATAACTTCACATTTATCCACGTTATACTGCATCTACCATGTATTTACCCACTCACTCAACTTGTCTAAATCGCCTCTTTGCATCCTCCTCACAACTCACAATCCCACCTAGTTTCGTGTCATCAGCAAACTTGGAAATATTACATTTGGTTCCCTCATCCAAATCATTGATATATATTGTGAATAGCTGGGGCCCAAGCACTGATCCCCGTGGTCACCGCCTGCCACCCCGAAAAAGACCCATTTATTCCTACTCTCTGTTAACCAATTTTCAATCCATGCCGGTATGTTACCCCCAATCCCATGTGCTTTAATTTTGCACACTAACCTCTTATGTGGGACTTTATCAAAGGCCTTCTGAAAATCCAAATACACCACATCCACTGGTTCTCCCTTATCCATTCTACCAGTTACATCCTCAAAAAATTCCAGTAGGTTTGTCAAACACGATTTCCCTTTCATAAATCCATGTTGACTTTGTCTAATCCCGTTGATATTTTCTAATTGTCCTGTTATCACATCCTTTGTAGCATTTTCCCTACTACTGATGTTAAGCTAACCAGTCTGTAGTTCCCTGTTTTCATTCTCCCTCCTTTTTTAAACAGTGGGGTTACATTTTCCACCCTACCTCTTTTAGTACTCTGGGATGCAGATTATTAGGCCCAGGGGATTTATCGGCTTTCAGTCCCATTAATTTCTCCCGCACTATTTTTTTACTAATACTAATTTCCTTTAATTCCTCCTTCTCACTAGACCCTTGGTTCCCTAGCATTTCAGGGAAGTTATTTGTGTCCTTTTTCGTGAAGACAGAACCAAAGTATTTGTTGCTGCACTCATCCAGGCACGTGGACAGTATCCCATCACACTCCTGACTTGTGCCTTGTAGATGGTGGAAAGGCTTTGGGGAGTCAGGAGGTGAGACACTCGCTGCAGAATACCTAGCCTCTGACCTACTCTGTTGCCACAGTGTTTATGTGGCTGGTCCAGTTAGGTTTCTGGTCAATGGTGACCCCCCAGGATGTTGGTGATGGGGGATTCGGCGATGGTAATGCCGTTGAATGTCAAGGGGCGGTGGTTAGACTCTCGCTTGTTGGAGATAGTCATTGCCTGGCACTTGTGTGGTGCCAATGTTACCTGCTACTTATCAGCCCAAGCCTGAACGTTGTTCAGGTCTTGTTGCATGTGGGCATGGACTGCCTCATTATCTGAGGAGTTGTGAATGGCATTGAACACTGTGTAGTCATCAGCGAACATCCCCATTTCTGACCTTATGATGGAGGGAAGGTCATTGATGAAGCAGCTGAAGATGGTTGGGCCTAGGACACTGCCCTGAGGAACTCCTACAGCGATGTCCCAGGGCTGTGATGATTGACCTTCAACCACCACAAACATCTTCCTTTGTGTTAGGTTTGACTCCAGCCAGTGGAGAGTTTCCCCCCGATTCACATTGACTTCAGTTTTACCATGGCTCCTTGATGCCACACTCGGTCAGAGAGAGAGTGGTGAACCTATGGAATTCTCTACCACAAAAGATAGTTGAGGCCAATTCATTAAATATATTCAAGAAGGAGTTAGATATATTTCTTAGGGCTAAAGGGATCAAGGGATATGGGGAGAAAGCAGGGACAGGGTACTGAATTTGGATGATCAGCCATGATCTCATTGAATGGCGGAGCAGGCTCGAGGGGCCGAATGGCCTACTCCTATGTTCTAAATGCTGCCTTGATGAGAAGGGCAGTCACTCTCACCTCACCTCTGGAATTCAGTTCCTTTGTCCATGTTTGGACCAAGGCTGCAATGAGGTCGGGAGCCGAGTAGTCTTGGCGGAACCCAAACTGGGCATCAGTGAGCAGGTTATTGGTGAGTAAGTGCCACTTGATAGCACTGTCGATGACACCTTCCATCACTTTGCTGATGATTGAGAGTAGAATGATGGGGCGGTAATTGGCCAGATTGGATTTGTCCTGCTTTTTGTGGACAGGACATACCTGGGCAGTTTTCCACATTGTCGGATAGATGCCAGTGTTGTAGCTGTACTGGAACAGCTTGGCTAGAGGCGTGGCTAGTTCTGGAGCACAAGTCATCAGTACGACAGCCGGGATGTTGTCGGGACCCATAGCCTTTGCTGTATCCAGTGCGCTCAACCGTTTCTTGATATCACGTGTTGTGAATCGAATTGGCTGAAGACTGGCTTCTGTGATGGTGGGGACCTCAGGAGGAGTCCAATATGGATCATCTGCTCGGCACTTCTGGCTGAAGATGGTTGCAAACGCTACAGCCTTGTCTTTTGCATTCAGGTGTTGGGCTCCCCCATCATTGAGGATGGGGATATTCATGGAGCCTCCTCCTCCCGTTAGTTGTTTCACGACTGGATGTGGCAGGACTGCAGAGCTTTGATCTGATCCATTGATTGTGGGATCGCTTAGTCCTGTCTGTAGCATGCTGTTTCCACTTTTTAGCATGCATGTAGTCCTGTGTTGCAGCTTCCCCAGGTTGGCACCTCATTTTTAGGTACGCCTGGTGCTGCTCCCGGCATGGTACGCCTGGTGCTACACTCCTCATTGAACCAAGGTTGGTCCCCTGGCTTTATGGTAATGGTAGAGTGAGGTTACAGATTGTGGCGGAATACAATTCTGCTGCTGCTGATGGCCCACAGCGTCTCGTGGGTGCCCAGTTTTGAGCTGCTCGATCTGTTCTGAATCTATCCCATTCCTCACGGTGGTAGTGCCACGTAACACGATGGAGGGTGTCCACCTTTTGAGTCTCTTAAGCAGGACTTCAAAAGTACAGTACCCTGTACATCATATGGCCCCTTCCTCCTCCCCCGGCCCCCAATCAATTTGGGATGTTGTCCTCTCTTCAAAAACCGTCTGAGGTTGGTCAGCAAACATTTACCCTTTCGAGGCCCATGCTGGCTAGCATTTATTCGATTATGCAGGTACTCTTCCATTTCTGCTTCTTGAGGTTGGGCTCCCCACTCTGTGGGTCTGGTAAATGACAGGGTAAGCTGGGTGGGCTGATCCATGCTCTCCTTGCTAGGATACAGTTGCACGGTTCCACAGGTGGCAAAAACCATTCAGTAGCTCAGACAAGTGGCCATTCTTCACGTGCAAGCCTGCACAGTGAGTGCTGATGGTATCATAGCCAAGTGTGATCCTGTCCTCACCCGATAGCCACACATGCTTACTTTCCAGCAGGGCCTGCTTGATAATGTTCAGGCGTGAGAGCCCTGTTGGATTTTCACCTCATCCACAGCCTGGTGACAGGGCGATGAATCGTAGCACCCCTCCCCCAGGCCCCCCCGCTACTGCCGTCCCCACTCAGCTTGGCTTGCATTGCTCAATACCACAGTATCCAGTGTGTTTATCCCTTGAACCATTGGGGGAGCCAGATATCGTAGAATCATATAAATTTACAGCACGGAAGGAGGCCATTTCGGCCCATCGTGTCTGTGCCGGCCGACAAAGAGCTATCCAGCCTAATCCCACTTCCCAGCTCTTGGTCCGTAGCCCTGCAGGTTAGAGCATCCCAAGTGCACATCCAAGTACTTTTTAAATGTGGTTAGGGTTCCTGCCTCTACCACCCTTACAGGCAGTGAGTTCCAGACCCCCACAACCCTCTGGGTGAAGAAATTTCCTCTCAAATCCCCTCTAAACCTCCTACCAATTACTTTGAATCTATGCCCCCTGGTTGTTGACCCCTCTGTTAAGGGAAATAGGTCGTCCTTATCCACTATATCTAGGCCCCTCATAATTTTATACACCTCAGTAACATCTCCCCTCAGCCTCCTCTGTTCCAAAGAAAACAAACCCAGCCAATCCAATCTTTCCTTGTAAATAAGATTCTCTACTCCTGGCAACATCCTCGTAAATCTCCTCTGCACCCTCTCGAGTGCAATCACATCCTTCCTGTAATGTGGTGACCAGAACTGCACGCAGTACTCTAGCTGCGGCCTAACTAGTGTTTTATACAATTCAAGCATAACCTCCCTTGTTGCTTTATATTGCCAGATTCAATGACAGAACGACACATCCTGAATGGCCTTAGCCACAGGTTGCCTTATCCAGGTGTGTGGGTTTTAAAGTGTGTCTCTGGGATAACTCAATTCAGAAGTACTCAGTAGGGAGTGCCCTTTGAGCTAGGATTGAGCTAGGATCTGATGCCCAGTGTTAAATTAAGAATCCAAACGGGTAACAAATTCCTGCAGCAGTGATCCACACCTAGTTGTGTTGCATGTTTTGTTTAAATACTGTTTGCGAAACGTACTAGTGGCAGAATATCAGGGTATCACGAACCTGCTGACAGTCTGTCCATTTTGGACATTTTTGATAGTCTGGGTAAATTAATTGGCTGGAAAATGGGATCTAACACCACTGGGGACAGAGGTAGCTCCTGATAAAATTGAATCGTTAAAGTCGAAGAGGGAAAACTTCGGTCGAGCCCCCAGCTGAATTTCGTGGATATACTTGCCATAGAGGGAGTGCAGCGAAGGTTCACCAGACTGATTCCTGGGATGGCAGGACTGTCTTATGAGGAGAGATTGGGTCGACTAGGCCTGTATTCACTAGAGTTTAGAAGAATGAGAGGGGATCTCATTGAAACGTATAAAATTCTGACAGGGCTAGACAGACTGGATGCAGGGAGGATGTTTCCCCTGGCTGGGGGGTCTATAACGAGGGGTCACAGTCTCAGGATACGGGGTAGGACATTTAGGACTGAGATGAGGAGAAATTCTTCACTCAGAGGGAGGTGAACCTGTGGAATTCTCTACCACAGAAGGCTGTGGAGGCCAAGTCACTGAATATATTTAAGAAGGAGATAGATAGACTTCTAGACACAAAAGGCATCAGGGAGTAAGAGGAGAGAGCGGGAATATGGTATTGAGATAGAGGATCAGCCATGATCATATTGAATGGCGGAGCAGGCTCGAAGGGCCGAATGGAGGCACAAAGCTACCCACTTTTTCCCCCTAATTATCATCCAGGTCCTCTGCTGCTTGTGGTGCTTTAGTTCAGAACTGCTTGGCTAACCCTTCACAACAGCAGAACATATAAAAGATGAATCTCGTTCAGAGTGCAAGTGAACTGGGTGTGTGATGGTCCTGCCCTCTGTTCTAAGTAACCACATCATGTGATGGGAATTCTCTTTAGTACATGTGGTTATTTTTGCTTCATACAAAAGTTGTTTTGAAGCTGCTAAAGAACAGGGAGTACTTTAAGGATGATCACAAGGACATTTTAAAGATATGACTGTATACGTAAATGATTGATTCAAGTTTCCAAAGGACTGTTAAATGAAATACATGAAGATCATTTAAGCCATCCTGAATTTATTTCTTCCTGATGTTTAAGTATCAGCTACTCTTCACTGCTGCATTTAATCACAATTTTCCAGTCCCTGTCTGATTTCCACTGGCGTTTAAACCTGATTATCTTTCCTGTTATCTATTAATTACAGCAACATTTGTTCAATGAGATTGGATTGGTTTACATCATTGACAACAATTCAGTGCTTTGATCGCGCCCATATATGGACATTGACGATTCCTTGGATAATTGCCAAATTAACTCCATTTGGCAGGGAACCTGCCACTGGGATTTGCATGCACAGCAAATTAAAATGGATAATTAAATTAATATTTAAAAACACATTCTTCCTCATTCGTTCAAATTCCAAAGAAGGTTAAGATTTGCCACAATCAAGGGACACTGTTCCTTTAAGAAATGTTCCCTGGCACGGTGATCTTTACATTCTGTTATATTGAAGGCCTCATTTTAATTTAAACCCTTCATTCTTTTTCTCCTCTATCGGCTATCTGAAAACAAAGGAAATATCAAACTGATAGGGTTTATGGCGTCCTGTGCTGTAAAGTCGTGTAGGATCAAGTCCCTATCGTAAACCTGTAAATGTAAATTGGAAGTTAATTGTGAGGTGGATGTGGTTAGAAACGATGTACAGGATTTAAGGCAATACATATGCAAGTTACTCCTGGCTTCACACGGTGCCCGTAGCAGCAGTGCTTCTCCAGAAGTGGTTCTGAAATTCTGTCTGGCTGCGGGTGGGAATCTGAGGCCTCACATTCAAATCAGGCCCTGCCGTTAAAGTCGACCGGACCTGTGGAAAACCTGGCCTCCCGGGTTTCCCGCCCACCTCGGAAGCCCCTCCCGCCCCCAATCCGCCTCCCTGGAGAAAATTTCTGGCCATTATTTCTTCACCCAGAGAGTGGTGAACCTGTGGAATTCTCTACCACACAAGGCAGTTGAGGCCAATTCATTAAATATATTCAAGAAGGAGTTAGATATATTTCTTAAGGCTAAAGGGATCAAGGGATATGGGGAGAAAGCAGGGACAGGGTACTGAATTTGGATGATCAGCCATGATCTCATTAAATGGCGGAACAGACTCGAGGGGCCGAATGGCCTACTCCTGCTCCTATCTTCTATGTTTCTGTTATGTTTGGTATTTTTTTTGAACAGACATTTTGAGATATTTGACTGCTGGTACACTGGTCTTGAAGGTAATTTTGCTGTAGTTTCTGTATTACATTAGCCCCAACAGTAGATCTGAGATTCTTCGACCGTTTCAGAACCAATCCCAAAGGTTTGCCCGTTCTTGCTGTTAGCAGTGATGTTGCGGTCCCCTGAGCTCACTACTGTCTGCTTTAGACGGCCGGGAAGTCATACTGGAGAGAGCTACTGCGTGTGAGGCGGGGTAAAAGCAGCATCATGGAACAGTAACTGGTACCATTGTTAGCTCTTAATGCTAATTGCTGACACAGGAAGGACATGAGCTTCTGACATACAGAGCTGCCATGGTTGCACAGACTGACGCATTGGGCCATGCTTACAGGCAAGCCAGTCCCAAAATTCAGGAATGACTGGAACCTGCCAAGTTTCAGCTCCAGATCAGGAGTTGCAGGAAACACCTGCTTGTTTGTCAATGTTGCTACACTCAGGATGTTAGGGAGATGGACACGAGAAAAACTGAGATGTCTGCTCATGTATATACTGTATCATTCTGGCTTTTCAAAGTTCATCAGTGGTGCTTATTTTCTTGCTTATGCTGTTGTTTTTTTTGAGAAGATACCTGTTTCAGTGCTACAGTGCAAAACAAACCCAGCTCTCCCGGCAGGTCAAATGCGGGTCTGTCTAACTACAGTCTGCACCTCATGTCGGTTCTGCAACAAGTCTGTCCAAGTTTTGCAAACATCTTTTTAGATTAACTGGGGATTTTAAATTGCTCACTATGCTCAGCCTCTTAAGTTGAGCCTGTGCTGCTTTACTGTCGACAATAATAACTGCTTCTTAACACCTAATTGTCTTAACCTGACTTTCCACCTTGCCAGGTGAGACATTTAGCTGTTCAGTGGCAGCGAGCTGAACCGCTGGCTCTTTGGGTTTAAGCACTGTCCTGGGAGATACACTGTTGTCATTTGAAATAGGAAATGTTATTGCTGATGGCTGCATTCACCTATAATTTTAAGTACAGACACTTTAAACATTTGGAACACTGAGGCTCAGCACAACATCAAGGTCTTCGATAAAAACAGAAAATGCTGGAGATTCTCAGCCTCTGTGGAGCTGCCTGACCTGCTGAGTATCGCCAGCATGTTCTGTTTTTATTTCAGATTTTCCAGCATCTGCAGTATTTTCTTTTTGTATCACGGTCTTAGAGATTGGACTGAGATTCTGCAAAACTGTCTGATTTGGGGGCTGAGATCAGTAAGGTTAGATAATTGACTTGCATTTCACACCTTCCAAAATCAGCTGTTAAACTGAACACCCAGCCTCTGCAGTGGCAGCTCATTAAGAGGTTTATTTACATTTAGGGGTTCTCCAGTTTGGGTTGTTGGAGATCATTGTTTGTTTGCTAATTTCCCATGTTTATATTGCTTGCTGAACTGCTGGCTTTTTATTTTAAGCACTATATTAGGAGATACACTGTTGTAATTTGAAATAGGAAATTGTAATGCTGATACTGCATTCACCATACTCTGACATTGGTATCGGTGCACCGGAGATTGGTATCGGTACACAGGAGATTGGTATCGTTGCACCGGAGATTGGTATCGGTGCACAGGAGATTGGTATCGGTGCACAGGAGATTGGTATCGGTACACAGGAGATTGGTATCGGTACACAGGAGATTGGTATCGGTGCACCGGAGATTGGTATCGGTACACAGGAGATTGGTATCGGTGCACCGGAGATTGGTATCAGTACACAGGAGATTGGTATCGGTACACAGGAGATTGGTATCGGTACACCGGAGATTGGTATCGGTGCACAGGAGATTGGTATCGGTGCACAGGAGATTGGTATCGGTGCACAGGAGATTGGTATCGGTGCACAGGAGATTGGTATCGGTGCACAGGAGATTGGTATCGGTGCACCGGAGATTGGTATCGGTACACAGGAGATTGGTATCGGTACACAGGAGATTGGTATCGGTACAGGAGATTGGTATCGGTGCACAGGAGATTGGTATCGGTACACAGGAGATTGGTATCGGTGCACAGGAGATTGGTATCGGTGCACAGGAGATTGGTATCGGTGCACCGGAGATTGGTATCGGTACACAGGAGATTGGTATCGGTACACAGGAGATTGGTATCGGTACACAGGAGATTGGTATCGGTACACAGGAGATTGGTATCGGTGCACAGGAGATTGGTATCGGTGCACAGGAGATTGGTATCGGTACACAGGGGATTGGTATCGGTGCACAGGAGATTGGTATCGGTACACAGGAGATTGGTATCGGTGCACAGGAGATTGGTATCGGTACACAGGAGATTGGTATCGGTACACAGGAGATTGGTATCGGTGCACCGGAGATTGGTATCGGTGCACCGGAGATTGGTATCGGTGCACAGGAGATTGGTATCGGTGCACAGGAGATTGGTATCGGTGCACAGGATATTGGTATCGGTACACAGGAGATTGGTATCGGTACACAGGAGATTGGTATCGGTACACAGGAGATTGGTATCGGTACACAGGAGATTGGTATCGGTACACTGGAGATTGGTATCGGTACACAGGAGATTGGTATCGGTACACAGGAGATTGGTATCGGTGCACAGGAGATTGGTATCGGTACACAGGAGATTGGTATCGGTACACTGGAGATTGGTATCGGTACACAGGAGATTGGTATCGGTACACAGGAGATTGGTATCGGTACACAGGAGATTGGTATCGGTGCACAGGAGATTGGTATCGGTACACAGGAGATTGGTATCGGTGCACAGGAGATTGGTATCGGTACACAGGAGATTGGTATCGGTACACAGGAGATTGGTATCGGTACACAGGAGATTGGTATCGGTACACAGGAGATTGGTATCGGTACACAGGAGATTGGTATCGGTACACTGGAGATTGGTATCGGTACACAGGAGATTGGTATCGGTGCACAGGAGATTGGTATCGGTGCACAGGAGATTGGTATCGGTACACAGGAGATTGGTATCGGTACACTGGAGATTGGTATCGGTACACAGGAGATTGGTATCGGTACACAGGAGATTGGTATCGGTACACAGGAGATTGGTATCGGTGCACAGGAGATTGGTATCGGTGCACAGGAGATTGGTATCGGTACACAGGAGATTGGTATCGGTGCACAGGAGATTGGTATCGGTGCACAGGAGATTGGTATCGGTACACAGGAGATTGGTATCGGTGCACAGGAGATTGGTATCGGTGCACAGGAGATTGGTATCGGTGCACAGGAGATTGGTATCGGTACACAGGAGATTGGTATCGGTACACAGGAGATTGGTATCGGTACACAGGAGATTGGTATCGGTACACAGGAGATTGGTATCGGTGCACCGGAGATTGGTATCGGTGCACCGGAGATTGGTATCGGTGCACCGGAGATTGGTATCGGTGCACAGGAGATTGGTATCGGTGCACAGGATATTGGTATCGGTGCACAGGATATTGGTATCGGTACACAGGAGATTGGTATCGGTACAGGAGATTGGTATCGGTACAGGAGATTGGTATCGGTACACAGGAGATTGGTATCGGTACACCGGAGATTGGTATCGGTACACCGGAGATTGGTATCGGTACACCGGAGATTGGTATCGGTACACAGGAGATTGGTATCGGTACACAGGAGATTGGTATCGGTACACCGGAGATTGGTATCGGTACACAGGAGATTGGTATCGGTACAGGAGATTGGTATCGGTACACCGGAGATTGGTATCGGTACACCGGAGATTGGTATCGGTACACAGGAGATTGGTATCGGTGCACAGGAGATTGGTATCGGTACACAGGAGATTGGTATCGGTACAGGAGATTGGTATCGGTGCACAGGAGATTAGTGTCGGTACACAGGAGATTGGTGTCGGTACAGGAGATTGGTATCGGCGCACAGGAGATTGGTATCGGCGCACAGGAGATTGGTATCGGCGCACAGGAGATTGGTATCGGCGCACAGGAGATTGGTATCGGCGCACAGGAGATTGGTATCGGCGCACAGGAGATTGGTATCGGCGCACAGGAGATTGGTATCGGCGCACAGGAGATTGGTATCGGCGCACAGGAGATTGGTATCGGCGCACAGGAGATTGGTATCGGCACACAGGAGATTGGTATCGGCACACAGGAGCTTGGTATCGGTACACAGGAGATTGGTATCGGTACACAGGAGATTGGTATCGGTGCACAGGAGATTGGTATCGGTACACAGGAGATTGGTATCGGTGCACGAGATTGGTATCGGTACACGAGATTGGTATCGGTACACGAGATTGGTATCGGTACACAGGAGATTGGTATCGGTACACAGGAGATTGGTATCGGTACACACGAGATTGGTATCGGTACACGAGATTGGTATCGGTACACAGGAGATTGGTATCGGTACACAGGAGATTGGTATCGGTACACAGGAGATTGGTATCGGTACACAGGAGATTGGTATCGGTACACAGGAGATTGGTATCGGTACACAGGGGATTGGTATCGGTACACAGGAGATTGGTATCGGTACACAGGGGATTGGTATCGGCGCACAGGAGATTGGTATCGGCACACAGGAGATTGGTATCGGCACACAGGAGATTGGTATCGGCGCACAGGAGATTGGTATCGGTACACAGGAGATTGGTGTCGGTACACGAGATTGGTGTCGGTACACAGGAGATTGGTATCGGTACACAGGAGATTGGTTTCGGTACACAGGAGATTGGTATCGGTACACAGGAGATTGGTATCGGTACACAGGAGATTGGTATCGGTGCACGAGATTGGTATCGGTGCACAGGAGATTGGTATCGGTACAGGAGATTGGTATCGGTACACAGGAGATTGGTATCGGTGCACGAGATTGGTATCGGTACACAGGAGATTGGTATCGGTGCACAGGAGATTGGTATCGGTACACAGGAGATTGGTATCGGTGCACGAGATTGGTATCGGTACACGAGATTGGTATCGGTGCACAGGAGATTGGTATCGGTACACAGGAGATTGGTATCGGTACACAGGAGATTGGTATCGGTACACAGGAGATTGGTATCGGTACACAGGAGATTGGTATCGGTACACAGGGGATTGGTATCGGTACACAGGAGATTGGTATCGGTGCACAGGAGATTGGTATCGGTGCACAGGAGATTGGTATCGGTGCACAGGAGATTGGTATCGGTGCACAGGAGATTGGTATCGGTGCACAGGAGATTGGTATCGGTACAGGAGATTGGTATCGGTACACAGGAGATCGGTATCGGTACACAGGAGATCGGTATCGGTACACAGGAGATCGGTATCGGTGCACTGGAGATTGGATCGGTGCACAGGAGATTGGTATCGGTGCACGAGATTGGTATCGGTACACGAGATTGGTATCGGTACACAGGAGATTGGTATCGGTACACAGGAGATTGGTATCGGTACACAGGAGATTGGTATCGGTACACAGGAGATTGGATCGGTACACAGGAGATTGGTATCGGTACACAGGAGATTCGTTCCAGTACAGTTGCAATGGGGAAAAGTCGGGACATGAACAAGTGCATAATTGGCGGAGATTAAATCTGCAGCAGTAGCCACATAGCTGGGGTGGTGGAACTTCAGGACTGTAGAGTTAGCTCATCTCACTGCAACATCGACAGCCAGCTGACAGTCACAGCCACAGGAACCCACCTGTGAACACACAGGTGCGCCCATACGCACAATGGTATTTGTGTTCTCAACAATCAGCAGGTGAGACTGGTGTTTTGAAAACTTCTGTGGGTTATATCAGCACCCGGTGAATGCTGTCGGTGGTTTGATATTCCTGTCGCCTGTAATACATGAAATTCCCTTCGCATCCAATGCTAGTTGTTGAGGTGTGGGCGTCATTCCATGGGACTTCCACTTAACTCGCTGTAATGCTATAAGGGACCTTGGGGCAAAAATTCAGTTGCTTTGCACCTCCCGTTAGCGCCCTAGAGGACGCTAATGGGGCGCAAAGCAACTTGCGCCCGGGCGCGGCGCCACCAACGCCTCCTGCGAAATTCAGCGGGAGGTTAGCGACAGCGGTAACTGTTAACGCCCCGTGGCGCTGCTCCACTGGCGATGACATCATCGCCGTGCGCAACGCCCCAGCCACGATCTTCGGTAGCGCGCCCTGACCTACCACCAGACGCTATGTCCGACGGGGTCAGGGGGGCCTGCCTGTGGCCGGGGCGGCTCTATTGAAAGGAGAGGTGCCGGGTGGACATTTTTGTCGCTGGCTGCCTGCCAGCACCTGCCTCCGCTGCCATCCCTGGCCTCCTGACCACCACCCCCCCCACCCCCCCGCAGAGTGCCGGCTGCACTCCATAAGTCCGGCACTTCTTGAGTGCCAGGCTCTTTTGCTGGCACTCCGATCCCTGGGGGCCCAGCTGTGCCCCGGGTCGTGCTGTGCAAGGCCCCTCCCCTTTAAGAAGAGGTGGAAGGCCTGCAATACGGCGGCACGTAGCGCCGCGATATTCCCTTGCAGCACCCCAAGAGGGAGACGGGACGCTTCCAGTAGCGCCCCGCTTCCCTCTTGGGGCGCTACCACTCAATTTTGGCCGTGGGGGCGCAAATTTTTCCAGGGCGCTAAAGGTAGCACCCCGGCGAAGTTGGCACCCCAAAGGGGGCGTGACTCAATTCCCCCCCCTTGTGTCTAGAACTTGTTGTAAAAGAGGGTAAGGTTTAAATTTGTTTAGACGAGAATTTAATTCAAAGAACACTATGCTCCTTTCTTCCTCATTCATTCAGCCTCCCATACTAAAACAATGCCCTCAACCCATAGAGAATCACTTAAAAAAGCCACCCCTTTAAGAAATTTGTGCCATTGTGCTGTCAGATAAACCTCTCCCTCTCACTTGTACAGAGGCTGGTGTTGAGACCAGAACATGTTTTGTTCGCATTCACTGGTATTTTAATGTAAAGTGATACGATTAAGTGTAAGCTAAGCAAACAGTCCCCGAGATGGGAATGAAGAGAACCAAACAGTGCAGAGGTCACAGGGATAAAGGAGGGGAGAAAACTCTGCGAGGAGTGCGGGAATCTGCTGAAACATCATAATTGATTAGAGCTGTGAAGAGAACCTTGGTGATGAGGATAGCTAAAAATGTTAAACACAACATTAAACCACCCTCCAGTAACATAACAGCAAAACTATTGGAGAGGAAATGTGGAATTCAGAAAGGTGGACGTAGTGGAGAAATGAATGAAGATAACACTAACTTACTGCCCAGCTTCTGGGGTACACCGGTCTCTGAGGGTTTTGAAGTTAGCATGATAGCGCTACCTAATCAGTTAGGAGGACTTGAGACTAATACCCCAGGCCAGATGGTACATACCCCTGGATGCTGAAGGAGACCAAAGAGGAATCTGCCGGGCACTGGACATTGTCATGGAGGAATCATTGTTGAGGTACTGCAAGTGCGGAGGCAAGCAAATATTTTTTAAAAAGTTACAAATTTGGCCAAGACATCTTGAAGCCTATTAGCCCAACTTCATTGGGAAATAATAGTGTATTGTAAGAGGTAGGGTGAGTAACAACTTAAAACAACTGGAATGCCTGAGAAACCTTGACTTCTTTGAGGATGTTATAGATAAAGTTAATTTGGACATTCAGAAAGCTTCCAACAAGGCTACACATGAAAGGCTTTTAACTGAACTAAAAGCCACAAGAATCCAGGGACTGGATAGGAATCTGGTTAAAAACCAGGAAGCCGAGTACTTGTACACTTGTATGAAACATTGGGAGGACCGGAACAGATGTACAGGGTGTGTGAGCAGTGATACCCAATGCTGCTGACAACTGCACCTCAAAATTCTTACACAAAGTAGAACCATAAAAGTTAATATAACACAAAACCGTGCACCATTTGAATTTGTGCATTTGCTCTAGCATTCTTGCTCCTTCCCAAATACACTTATTTATTTTTCTCTATGCAATCTCTGTTTTTACTATTTTCTTCTTTTTGTCCTGTTTTGCACGCTTGTCCCCAGTTTCAATCTCTCGCCATGATTTTAAGCACACTGAATTTATTTAATCTAATCCAGGTTGCCAGAGGATCAGCGACATATATTGCAGCGTTGTCATTGTCAGTGAATATTTGGTCATTAGTTTCTTTCCTGTTTTCCAGAACCATTAAGCTTCTTTATCTTGTATTCTTGATTGCACTGACTTTGAAAAAAGGATCAATTACTTGTGCCACCTACAAGGTTGCATTGTGCTAGTCGATGCCCAGGGATTACTGCAGTGAAAGAGTTGCTTTCTGTATATCTCGAACTGTTAACCTTGATCATGGAGAGTGTCCTCGATGATAGCCCAGCACACGGGAGATTCTTAAACTCATTTCCATTCACTGGAAAGTGCTTGTGTGGACTGTACATGAGGACAGGATTGGAGTTGGGTTGTGACACCCTCCACTGTTGCATTGCCTACTGATACTCACTATCTATGCTCAGACAGGAAGAATGAGTATTTGGAAGGGGCAATGGAGGCCTTGTACTCTTGGAGCTGGTATGGGCAACCTTCAGAACGTGTGTGTGTGTGTGTGTGTGTGTCAGAGACTACAGCACCATGTGGGCAGCTGGTGAGTTAGTAGAATCCTGCTTGAACAGTGATAGTGTTTCCTGTGTTATATTGTATTTGCGGGGAATGTGTTAAGGTGCTGAATTTAACAATGATAGTGTTTCCTGTGTTATATTGTATTTGTGGGGAATGTGTTAAGGTGCTGAATTTAACAGTGATAGTGTTTCCTGTGTTATATTGTATTTGCGGGGAATGTGTTAAGGTGCTGAATTTAACAGTGATAGTGTTTCCTGTGTTATATTGTATTTGTGGGGAATGTGTTAAGGTGCTGAATTTAACAGTGATAGTGTTTCCTGTGTTATATTGTATTTGTGGGGAATGTGTTAAGGTGCTGAATTTAACAGTGATAGTGTTTCCTGTGTTATATTGTATTTGTGGGGAATGTGTTAAGGTGCTGAATTTCCTCATTGGACTGAAAGCTCTTGCAACACTCACGTCTGCACCGGGACTTCCAGCTCAAGTTAAATTTTTACACATATGATCGTGGACCTTCCCTGATATTTGGCGAAGGTCTCAGCAATGCACAAGCTGTATTGGTCGTCTCTGTGGGCAGCTGTGAGCTCAGGTGGCCAGCGTGTGATTCCCTCCCCCTGTTTGTCATCACCAGTGCATTGTCCCTGGCAGTGTGAGGAGAAGCCCCCTGTTGAGGTGGATCTCCAGGCTGCTAGAGGTATGAGTGCCACCTTGTTTATATTACAGCACAACCACTGGAGTACACAATATAAACAGGCTCTCGATTGCTCCACCGTTCTGTGCTCACGGAAACGCCCCATGGAATTTATTTTCTCTGTCGCAGAATTTCTCTCTGCAGTTTTTTCATCTTGAGCATTGTGTGCAGTTTTGGTCACCTTATCTGAGGAAGGACGTTCTTGCCATGGAAGGAGTGCAGCGAAGATTCACCAGACTGATACCTGGGATGGCAGGAATGACGTATGAGGAGAGATTGGGTCGATTGGGCTTATACTCGCTGGAGTTTAGAAGTATGAGAGGGGATCTCATTGAAACTTATAAAATTCTAACAGGACTGGACAGACTAGATGCAGGAAGGATGTTCCCGATGGCGCAGGAGTCCAGAACCAGGGGTCACAGTCTAAGGATAAGGGGTAAGCCATTTAGGACTGAGATGAGGAGGAATTTCTTCACCCAGAGAGTGGTGAACCTGTGGAATTCTCTACCACAGAAGGCAGTTGAGGCCAATTCATTAAATATATTCAAGAAGGAGTTGGATATATTTCTTAAGGCTAAAGGGATCAAGGAATATGGGGAGAAGGCAGGGACAGGGTACTGAGTTTGGGTGATCAGCCATGATTGCATTGAATGGCGGAGCAGGCTCAAGGGGCCGAATGGCCTACTCCTACTCCTATCCTCTATGTTTCTATGTTACCCTTTGCTGACTCCCAGTTTTTCCCATTGTAATAATATTGGAGTGAATACTTAGGTGTCAGCCGTGGCTCAGTGGCAGCACTCTCACCTCTGAGTCAGAAGGTCGTGGGTTCAGTCCCACCCCGGAGACTTGTGTGCAAGATCTAGGCTGACACTCCCGTGCAGTACTGAGGGAACACTGCGCTGTCGGAGGAGCCTTCTCTTGGATGAGACATTACGCCGAGGCCCCATATGCCCCCTCAGGTGGATGTAAAAGATCCCACGGCATTATTTTGAAGAAGAGCAGGGGAGTTCTCCCCGGTGTCTTGGCCAATATTTATCCCTCAATCAACATCACCAAAACAGATTATCTGGTCATTTTCACATTGCTGTTTATGGGAGCTTGCTGTGCGCAAATTGGCTGCCGTGTTTCCTACATTACAACAGTGACTACACTTGAAAAAGTACTTCATTGGCTGTAAAGCGCTTTGGGATATCCTGAGGTACTACACAATAACTGCAAGCTCTTTCTTCCTTCTTACCTGTTTTTGGCTATCGATGTGATACCGACTAATATCTGTCTTCTAATCCCCAAGTGTCTCACACCTTGCACACTGCCAGATAGGCGAAATGTGCCCCCGCTTGGTCCTCCCTCCCCCGCTCGGTCCTCCCTCCCCCGCTCGGTCCGTCCGTCCCCCGCTCGGTCCTCCCGCCCCCGCTCGGTCCTCCCTCCCCCGCTCGGTCCTCCCTCCCCCGCTCGGTCCTCCCTCCCCCGCTCGGTCCTCCCGCCCCCGCTCGGTCCTCCCTCCCCCGCTCGGTCCTCCCTCACCCGCTCGGTCCGGTCTTCCCCCGCTCGGTCCTCCCGCCCCCGCTCGGTCCTCCCTCCCCCGCTCGGTCCTCCCTCCCCCGCTCGGTCTTCCCCCGCTCGGTCCTCCCGCCCCCGCTCGGTCCTCCCGCCCCCGCTCGGTCCTCCCTCCCCCGCTCGGTCCTCCCTCCCCCGCTCGGTCTTCCCCCGCTCGGTCCGCCCGTCCCCGCTCGGTCCTCCCGCCCCCGCTCGGTCCGTCCTCCCCCGCTCGGTCCGTCCTCCCCCGCTCGGTCCTCCCTCCCCCGCTCGGTCCTCCCGCCCCCCGCCCGGTCCTCCCGCCCCCGCCCGGTCCTCCCTCCCCCGCTCGGTCTTCCCCCGCTCGGTTCCGCCCGTCCCCGCTCGGTCCTCCCGCCCCCGCTCGGTCCTCCCGCCCCCGCTCGGTCCGTCCTCCCCCGCTCGGTCCTCCCTCCCCCGCTCGGTCCTCCCTCCCCCGCCCGGTCCTCCCGCCCCCGCCCGGTCCTCCCGCCCCCGCCCGGTCCTCCCGACCCCGCCCGGTCCTCCCGCCCCCGCCCGGTCCTCCCGCCCCCGCTCGGTCCTCCCGCCCTCGATCCGTCCTCCCGCCCCCGCTCGGTCCTCCCGCCCCCGCTCGGTCCTCCCGCCCCCGCTCGGTCCTCCCTCCCCCGCTCGGTCCTCCCTCCCCCGCTCGGTCCTCCCTCCCCCGCTCGGTCCTCCCTCCCCCGCTCGGTCCTCCCGCCCCCGCTCGGTCCTCCCGCCCCCGCTCGGTCCTCCCGCCCCCGCTCGGTCCTCCCGCCCCCGCTCGGTCCTCCCGCCCCCGCTCGGTCCTCCCGCCCCCGCACGGTCCTCCCGCCCCCGCTCGGTCCTCCCGCCCCCGCTCGGTCCTCCCGCCCCCGCTCGGTCCTCCCTCCCCCGCTCGGTCCTCCCGCCCCCGCTCGGTCCTCCCTCCCCCGCTCGGTCCCCCCGCCCCCGCTCGGTCCCCCCGCCCCCGCTCGGTCCCCCCGCCCCCGCTCTGTCCCCCCTCCCCCGCTCGGTCCCCCCTCCCCCGCTCGGTCCCCCCGCCCCCGCTCGGTCCCCCCGCCCCCGCTCGGTCCCCCCTCCCCCGCTCGGTCCTCCCTCCCCCGCTCGGTCCTCCCTCCCCCGCTCGGTCCTCCCTCCCCCGCTCGGTCCTCCCTCCCCCGCTCGGTCCTCCCGCCCCCGCTCAATCCTCCCGCCCCAGCTCAGTCCTCCCGCTCGGTCCTCCCTCCCCCGCTCGGTCCTCCCGCCCCCGCTCGGTCCTCCCTCCCCCGCTCGGTCCTCCCGCCCCCGCTCGGTCCTCCATCCCCCGCTCGGTCCTCCCGCCCCCGCTCGGTCCCCCCGCCCCCGCTCGGTCCTCCCTCCCCCGCTCGGTCCTCCCTCCCCCGCTCGGTCCTCCCGCCCCCACTCAATCCTCCCGCCCCCGCTCAGTCCACCCGCACTCTTGCCTGCCTGAATCCGTGAAAATGGCCCAGGTGCATTGCACAGCCAGTGGAATACTAGTCTCTGTGCACTGAACACTCACTATGCGTTTATACTACTGTTCACAGTGGAGAAGACTTCACGGGTAAGACTGCGCCTAACAGATCAGTTCAGGGTTGCAGATGGTAGATGTTTGCAGGAAATGAATTTTTTCCTTAGAAATCTACCTAAGGCTAATATGAAGGATCTCACATGGGAGAGGAACGTGAGGATTGATATTGGAAACGCTGCTGCAGTGCACACCCTGTTGTCAGTCTGATATTCTGAGAACAAAATACTCCACCTGCAAATTAATCTTCTTCATGATGCGTGACACTTCTCCATGCCGTGTAGTCTTGCCCCTCTCTTTGTATTCCTCCTCTCACCCTTTCTGCGGGGGGGCTTGTGTGGTTTTCTGTTTTGGAGAAATGCTGTGGGTATTGGGGTCCCTCCCCCCGACGGCGTGAGTGTTTGTGGCTGTAACCAGTGTGTGTCAGGCTGTTGGACGACGGGTGCTGCTGAAGAGTTTATTAAAACATCAACAAAAAACATTTCAACATGGAATTGCTCAATTCCTGTCAGAAATGCATGAAATCTTGTCCTGCCCTTGGTGACCTCGGCCTGGGCTGTGGGGTTTTGGTTTTGCCACGATGCTGACATTTGTGCTTCTGGAGTGATTGTGCGGCCAGGCCTCGCTTGGGGCCCCCCCCCCGGTATCCTGCCACCCACCCCTCCTCCCCACACACACAGACACCCACACATCCTCCTTGGTCCAACCCAACCCTGTTGCATTTCTTCCTCGTCATGTCTGGCCCTGCGCCTGCCGCACTAGGTTCTATCTCTGACCTTTTCCCGGTCCCGCAGGGCTGTTCTAAGTGTTTTGTACTGCATTTGTCCGAGTGCTCCCAGACAAAGCGGTGACTCATGAGTAACATCATGGATAGGAGTACTATATATAAAAAAACACTTCTTTTCATTGCATTTCAGATGTCACAAATGCAAATTTCTGTCATACTTTTAAAAAAAAGTATAAAGAAGCAAAGCCAGGCTCTGTAGCTGCAAAAGCAATTAACCATTAAATGATAGCAAAATACTGCGGATGCTGGAAATCCGAAATAACAACAGAAAATGCAGGAAAAAACTCAGCAGGCCAGGCAACATCCGTGGAGAGAAAATAGAGTCAACGTTTCGGGTCAAAACCCTTTGTCTGATTTTTATGTTTTTAATTTGAAAGCTTATTGTTTGGAGTCTGGAATCTTGAATTTTCCACTTGTGATACTATCAAAGCTTTTAGGGCCTTTGCATTCTGCAGCTAGCGCATTGTGTGAGCAAATCACTAATGTCTAGTGCAATGAATCAAATACGCTAACATTACAATGAAGCGCTCTTCACTGGTCGATTGGTCTTCAGATAATTATTTTGTGGTCTAACTCATGGATAAGTGGAATTTTCACAGCATCTGAAAAGAGGATTGATCAATAAAGAATGGGAAATGGCCTTCTGCTCCTCACTTAAACCCTGCTCTTTCCAGATTATCTCGTGAACCCATTTGATTTATCCTCTTCAGTGGCCTTCCCTGGTGAATTACTACACAACTCGATCACCCCTTGGGTGAAAGTGTTCTGCTTACTTTCCCTATTCCTCCTGACTTATTTCCCATCAGTTTACTTCCTCACACAGAATTGAACCTGGGACCTTATGGGCCTATTTAATTTGGGAACGCTAGCCTACAATAATTTCTCATTGTACAATCCAGCAAAACAGATCACATGATGAATATGCATAAGGATGGCCATTGAGCTCATCCTTGCTCATCGTAGCATCCAGCATTTAGTTCCAGTTGCAATGTATGAGATCTGTTTCAGTCTCGGTAAAGAAGGTCGGAAACCCAGCCGGAGGGGGCAAGACTTTCCCACGGCCCTGTTGGCAGGCTGCCTGAGGAGTGATGGTGTTGATGTGTGTGGGTGGGGTTGACCAAGGTGTAGGTGTGTGGAGAGGGGGGCAGTGGGAGGAGTCAGGGGAGAAATAAGGAACTTCAAGTTGCGACACAGAAGCAGCAATGCCACAGGGTATGTGCCGATTGCATGTGACTGAAAGTAGTGAGTGAAACCAGTTTGTCTGGTGATGTGTCGAGCACTCTGCAGCATTTTACAATGTGTGTGCAATATGATATTTCAGGGATTTTACTCAGCTTCAGCACTGGAGTATTTCTAACAGTTACGCTTACACTGCAATATAACTCCATTTTCTCTCCTGGCCCCAGCCCCAGCGAAGAAGAGGACGTGGCTGTGTTTTTGCCCAGGGATGTCTCGAGGGAAGGTTTGGCTTGGTGGGTGAAGGGAAAGGGGGAAACAGCAGAGGCAGCTAAACGGATGGTCGCATTGTTAGTGATAAAGAAGTCCATGAGCACCTTGCACCTGCTGTTGGAGGTGAGTGTGGCCGAGACTGGAGAGGGGTTTGAGGAGACGGTTAGAAGTGGAGGCAGGATGCTGGGAGTTATCTTTGCTCCCCAGGATGATCCTGGACTCGTGGGTAGTATGAGCAGCCGAGTGTTGGATGGACTGAAGTTTATGGAGGGTGAAGGATTGGAAGCCACCCAAGAGAGCATTGGAGTTCCCCCCACTACTTCCTTCCCTTTGGAGTCGGTAATCTTTGTAATGGAAAGGATATGGGGTCAGAGACTCGGCTCAGGGTCAAGCAGAATGTTTAACTGAGCAGGTTATTTAACTTAGGCAGTGAACACAACTCGAGAACACGATTCACAAGATGAGATTAGAATCGGAATATGGCCACAGAACAGAATCCCAGAGAAAAGAATTAACTCTGGGTCAGTTGATACCTTTAAAAGAATCTGGATCAGTAACTGTCGAGGAAGGGGTTTTGGAGATAATTGATTTGAATCACCTGGGAGTTCGGAAGAGAGCAGCACATTCTCGGTTGGGGAGCGGGAGTATCTGTAATTGAGGTAGTCATGCATGGAGTGTAGCAAAGCCCTTTTGTCCCAAACCTTCTCATGTTGGCTTGTTCAAGACAAAATTGTCCTGTTGAGTGTATCCCGACCGTTTTTATAAACAACCTAGACTCTGCTGTAGGGAGCAGCATTATAAAGTTTGCAGATGATACGAAACTTGGCAAAGTAGTAGATAGTGATGGGGATAGTTATAGGCTTCAGGGTGACATAGAGTAGAGAGAGAAAATGTATTCCCTCTGGCGAGTGGGTCAATAACCAGAGGTCATAGATTCAAAATCATTGGCAAACGATCAAGAGGGGAGATGAGGAGACATTTTTTTCACTCAGTTGTCGGACCTGGAACGCTCGGCCTGAGAAGGTGGAAGCCGATTCCTTCAATAATTGTAAAAGGGAGTTGGACGGTATTTGAGGATGAGGAACTCACAGGGTTACGGACATAAAGCGGGGATGTGGGACTGAGAACGACTGCTCGTTCAAAGAGCCGGCACAGGCACGACGGGCTGAATGGCCTCCCTCTGTGCTGTAAGTTTCTGTGATCTATGATCTACCATGTGACATTCCTTTTTGTTCATTTAATCTCCTGTGTGTTTTTATAACGTGGAACATGTAAAACTAGCCTTGGATCTTACCAGTGATCTAATACATGTCTGTTCCAACTAGCAGCAAGATGTTCTTGCTGGGAACATGAAGAAAAATCAATGCTGGTCTCAAACACCAACATGTTTTGTGCTTCTACCAAAGTATCTGCTGGTGTCTGTACACGATATTCTTTCTGAATGGCATTCACTCATTGTTATGCCAAATATCTTGCAGTAATATGTATCGTCACTCCATTGTTCTGTAGTTATTAATAGCACAAGCTCATCATGAGTAAGGTTTTTACATAAAAACCTGTTAAGAGCCAGAGTACTGTAATTACGAGTGCAGTTAGTGTGGGAAGAGAATGAATAGATTTTGCATGTATTCCACCTGCTGTACTCTATAACTAACACTGACCATGCACTTGTTGAAGGTGCGTTCTGTTAATTGCAGTGTGATTTAGTCTGGAGGTCAGGCTGTGTACAGGACTTCAGCAGAGCATCAACTGATCTGCCATCTGCAGGATGCAGTGCTGGCTGATGACAACTGATTAGTCCTTAAAAACTGTTACTTAAATGTCCACATTGCCATGTGCTCAATTAGAGGTCAAGTGCTTGTCCAATGTTACGAGCATTTTAATCAAGAGGTGTTTAAGGAGCATTGTCTGTAATTTTGAGTTGGTACAATGGATGTGTTGTCCAGTGCTGATTCTGGCTAGGACTTGAAGCACAGCTTTTAACTGATAGGCATTTTGTTACATCAATGCATTATTGAAAACTATTGCTGGTTTCCTGCAGTGAAGTTTGCTCATTGGGAACAGGGTTAAGTTCCCTGAACAGCACTCTGGTTAATCCCAGATACCCAGTTCAGTTTGCTCCTCTAAACGGTTCAAACTACAGGCTTTGAATTGGCACCATGTAGCCAAACAGGTTCCAGAATAAAGCGACAGTGACATGGACTCTGGATCCAGGTGATTCCTCCTCCTCCACCTGTCTCGCTGACTGGATGAATTCCTCTTTTTCTCGTGCACCCCCTGTTTAGTATCAGTTTGGCTCAGTGGTAGCAATCAGAAAGACGTGGTCTCGGGTCACACTTCAGAAACCTGAGTACATAATGTAGGCTGGCAATCCACTGCAGTACTGAGGGAGTCAGAAGTGCTGTATTTCAGATGAGATAGTAATCTGAGGTCATGTCTACCTGTTTAGGTTGGCATAAAAGTTGCAATGACACTATTGAGAGAAGAGCAGGGGAATTCCCCTGGTGTCCTGGTCAACATTTCTCGCTTAATCCATCAACACTGGTTATTTATCTTTGCTATTTTTGGGGCCTTGGTGTGTAAACCGGCTTCTCTAACTGCGCTTCCAAAGTTATTCAGTGGCTGTGAAGCGACTATGAGGCATCCTGAAGACCTGCAGGGTGCTATATAAATGCAAGAAGGAAGCCATTAGCCAGTTAGGTCTGTGCCGGTTCTTTGCATGAACATTCCAAAATGAATGTCTCTGCCCCTCTGTATCTGCCTCTGCTTCAAATACTTATCCACTTTTCCATTAAAAGATACAATGGCCCCTGCCTCAGTCATGCCCTATTATGAGTCATTGCATGCTTCAAAAAAAACCCTGCTTAATTTCTCCTAACCTCTCTTAATGACCATTTTAAATTGATGACCCGTCGCCACTGACTCCCCAACTAGAGGAACTATCCTTTCCCTATTCACTCTATTAAAATCCTTCATAATTTAAATCATCGCCGTTAAATCTCCACTTAGCCTTCTATGCTCCAGTGGAAACAGTCCCACTATCTCAAGTCTCTCCTCATAACTATAGCTTCCCATCCCTAGCATCATCCCGGTGAATCTACACTGTACGCTCTGACTTTAATGTCCTTTCTGCAATTAGGTGCTCCAAATTGCTCATGGCACTCTTAACTGTGTCCTAAACAATGGTTTTGTACAAGTTGATCATTACTTCTTTACACTTGTATTCTGCGCCTCGATTTATGAAACCCCAAACGGTATTCATTATTTCAGTTTTTGTCTACCTGCTCTCGTGATTTCAGGGAATTATGTATTTGAATCCTTGGGTCTCTCTGTTCATCCACATCCTGCTGTGTCATTCCATTGAGTGATTGCTCCCATTCCTGGTTTTACCTGCCAAAATGTATGACCTCAGACTTATCCATACTAAATTGTATCTGTCACCTCTGCCCATTCTGCTAACCTCTCTGTCTTCCAGTAATCTTTTCTAGTCCTCTTCATTATTTGCTAAACATCCTACTTTTGTCTCATCAGCAAATTTTGAGACTATGCTCCCTACGCTGTTGATAAATCCATTCATGGCTGTCCTTGTTTAACCCAGCGTTTCTAAATGCTCATTAATTTTATCTTGAGTTATGGATCCGAGAAGTTTGCCCACAACTGACATTAAACTAACTGCTCTGTAGTACCTGGTTTATCCTTCTCTCCCTTCTTGATCAAAGGTGTTATTTCTCCAGTCCCATGGCACAATTTACATATTAAAGGAGGATTGAAAGATTGGGGCCAGAGCTTCTGTTATCTCCTCTCAGACTTCATTCAACAGCCTAGGATGCAGCCATCAGGGCCCCAGTAACTCATCCACCTTGAGTTCTGATCCTTTTTTTTCAACCAATTCCTTTTTTACAGTTATCGCTAACAATTGTTCCATCTCCTCCTCCAATGCACCTGCCCCTCTCACAGACCCGACCCTTGGACACAGCTGTCAATTAGAATCACTGCTCCAGGATGCCCGTCACATAGGGTGTTTGGAATTGAGTTAATGGCTTGAAGTATGTCAAGTGTTTTAAATTACCTGTTCGATGGGACCCCGTCCAGATACAGTAACATCTCTTAGGCTGTGTCTGTAACCAGCCAAGGTGTAAAGCTAACCAAATTGAATGGAATGACATCTAAACAGGTCTCGGGCTATGCTCCTAAAGAATAACGCTTTTGCATCCCAGACTGTGGAACATGTTCCTGTAAATTGCAGAAACTGCCACCAATAACCATCATGAACTTGTGTGTACAGTGGCCAGCAATAAAGTGATACATAATCTACCACAGACAAAAGACTTGTCACATCCCCTGTGCCTTGCCACCACCCTTGCAGTTTTCAAAAGCTTCAAGCATTTTTGTTGGGCTCTGCCTTTGGTTCCCCATCCCTAGCCTCTCCGTCTCTCTGCCCATATCCTCTGCTCAACACTCTGGGCAGGCATTGTATCACTTTCTTTCTTGTTGTAAGTGCTCTAAGACATCTCCCACAATGTGCGGAGCATTATATAACTACACATTATTGTTGATGGAAAAATAAATACTACACCTTATTATGCCTGTCTCAAAGTGCATCACAGACTGGGGGAGAAATTGGGTGGAGCCGCGAACGGGGCGCCAAGCTCGCCTGGGCGCCGGAATTACCGCTGCGATCGGAGCAGCAGCGATCGCCGGAAATTCAGCTTGAGTGCCCCAAGAGGGACACGGGGCGAGGCTTGAGGCGCTCCGCGTCCCTGTTAGGACGCTGAAACTGAATATCGCAGCGCAACGTGCCACAGCGCCACATGCTGCGGCACGACGCACTGCGGTACTGCAGGCCTTCCTCCCCTTTTTAAGGGGGAGGGGCCTGCACCAGCGCGATGAGTGATCGCGAGTGCCGGCAAAAGAGCCCGGCACCGAGGAGAAGTGCCGGGCTCTCGGAAAACATCCGGCACTGCCTGGGGGGGGAGAACAGGAGGCCGGGGACGGAGGTGCTGGCAGGCGGCCGCCGAAAAAAATGGCCGCCCCGCACCTCCACCTGAATTTGCGCCACTGCTGCCACAGGTAGGCCCCGTGAACCGGGCGCGATTAGCGAGCGGCGCTACAGAGGCGGTCACTGCCAAATATCGCGATCGGGGCGGTAGCGGGGCGCTGCGCACACCGATGACGTCATCGGTGGCGGCGCAGCGCAACAGGCTAACGCCGCCATTAGCGCCCCAGCTAAATATCGCGGGAGGCGTGGCCAGTGGCGCTAAAGCCACTGAGTGCCCTCTTTGGGCGCTAACTGGTGGCGCAGCCCACCGAATTTCTCCCCCACTATCTTTAACATCTAAGAACATCCCAGTACCACACTGAAGTGCCAGCCTACATTCTGTGCTCAAGCCCATAGTCAGGCTTGAACCAACAACTTTCTGACTACCAACTGAGCCAACGCTACACTGCTATTGCACAGGTTCTGTCTGGAGCTGGGTGAAGCAGTAAGGATATGGGTCCAGTGTCTGTGGAATACTCTACTCCACCCTCACCCAGAGTCCTCACAGCTGAAGGGAGCCCAGAGCCACCTAGGAGCCCTGACACCCCACACTGATCCCTTAAGTTTCCAAAGGCACTTTGCTCTGATTAAACGGAGTGTTCACTGAGCTCACCACCTGACCTAAGCCTACACCAAGCATCTTTCCTTGATAAGAGTCTTGGGGGGGGGGGGGCGGGGGCGGGGGGGAATTCGGTGGCGCCACCTTTGAGGCGCTACTTTTAGCGCCCTGAAAAAGTTAGCATCCCCACGCCAGAAATTCACTGGCAGTGCCTCAAGAGGGAGGCGTGGCGCTCCTGGAAGCGCTCCCCCTCTTGGGGCGCTACCAGTGAATATCGCAGCGTAACACGTGGCGGCATGTTGCGCCGCGGTACTGCAGGCCTCCCTCCCCTTATTAAAGGGGCGGGGCTTAGCACAGCGCGACCCGGGGCCCAGCTGGGCCACCAGGGATCAGAGTGCCAGCACTTGAGGAGTGCCGGTCTGACGGAGTGCAGCTGGCACCCCGTGGGGGGGCTGCACAGGAGGCCGGGGACAGCAGAGAGGGCAGGTGCTGGCAGGCGGCCAGCAACAAAAATGGCCGCCCGGCACCTCCCCTTTAAATATTGCCGTCCCGGCCGCACGTACACCCCCCTGACCCTGTCAGACATAGCGTCCGGTGGTAAGTCAGGGGGCACTACCGAAGTTCGCGGCCGGGGCACGAGCGGGTCGCTGCGCACGGTGATGACATCATCGCCGGAGGTGCAGCACCACGGGGGCGCTACCGGTTACCACCGCCGCTAACCTCCCACTGAATTTCGCGGGAGGCGTTAGCGGCGCCACGCCTAGGCGCTAGTAGCTTTGCGCCCCGTTAGGGCGCTAACGGGAGGCTCAAAGCAACCAAATTTTGCCCTCTTGAACCCAGCATCTCTCTCACCTGTTGGACATTACCCTTGACCCCTCTGTTCTTGCAAACTGTCGCCCGATCTCCAACCTCCCTTTCCTCTCCAAAGTCCTTGAATGTGTTGTTGCCCAAATCTGTGCCCATCTTTCCCGCAACTCCATGTTTGAATCCCTCCAATCAGGTTTCTGCCCCTCCACCAAAACGGCTCTCATCAAAGTCACAAATGACATCCTTTGTGACTGTGACAAAGGTAAACTATCCCTCCTCGTCCTTCTTGACTTGTCTGCAGCCTTTGACACGGTTGGCCACTCAATCCTTCTCAAACGCCTCTCCACCGCCATCCAGCTGGGTGGGACTGCACTCGCCTGGTTCCATTCTTATCTATCTAATCATAGCCAGAGAATCACCTGCAAAGGCTTCTCTTCCCGCTCCCGCATCGTTACCTCTGGTGTTCCCCAAGGATCTATCATTGGCCCCACTCCCATTTCTCATCTACATGTTGACCTGTGGCGACATCATCCGAAAACAGCGTCTGTTTCCACATGTACACTGACGACACCCAGCTCTACCTCACTCCCACTTCTCTCAACCCCTCCACGGTCTCTAAATTGTCAGACTGCTTGTCCATCATCCAGTTCTGGGTGAGCAGTAATTTTCTCCAATTAAATATTGGGAAGACCGAAGCCATTGTTTTCGGTCCCCGCCACAAACTCCGTTCCCCAGTCACTGACTCCATCCCTCTCCCTAACATCTGTCTGAGGCTGAACCACACTGTTCGCAGCCTTGGCGTCATATTTGACCCTGAAATGAGCTTCCGACCACGTAACCGTGGAATAACTAAGACTGCCTATTTCCACCTCCATAACATCGCCCGTCTCCGCCCCTGCCTCAGCTCATCTGCTGCTGAAACCCTCATCCATGCCTTTGTTACCTCTAGATTTGACTATTCGAACACACTCCTGGCTGGCCTCCCACATTCCACCCTACGTAAACTTGAGGTCATCCAAAACTCGGCTGCCCGTGTCCTAACTTGCACCAAGTCCCGTTCACCCATCTCCCCTGTGCTCGCTGACCTACATTGGCTCGTGGTTAAGCAATGCCTCAATTTCAAAATTCTCATCCTTGTTTTCAAATCCCTCCATGGCCTCGCCCCTCCCTATCTCTGTAATCTCCTTCAGCTCCACAACCCCCCGAGATATCTGCGTTCCTCTAATTCTGCCCTCTTCAGCATCCCTGATTATAATCGCTCCACCACTGGTGGCCGTGCCTTCTGTTGCCTGGGCCCTAAACTCTGGAATTCCCTCCCTAAACCTCTCCGCCTCACTACCTCTCTCTCCTCCTTTAAGACGCTCCTTAAAACCTACCTCTGTGACCAAGCTTTTGGCCACCTGCCCTAATTTCTCCTTATGTGGCTCGGTGTCAAATTTTCTGTCCTATAATACTCCTGTGAAACGCCTTGGGACGTTTTTCCACGTTAAAGGCGCTATATAAATACAAGTTGTTGTTGTTGTTGGTAGGGATCTTGGATAGTTTCAGTGGGCATGTTGATTTAGGACTGAGGTGGCCTTTGCTTTGGGTTGAACATTAAGCAATGCCTCAATTATCACAAAACATTGTCTGAATCTTTGCTTCAGGTTTGCCCTGACCTGGAATTCAAGGATATATCACTTCCCGTACTAACACTAACCCTTTAAACAAAGGCAGCTGTATCCCTCTACAGATGCAGTCCACCTGGACCTTTGTGTAAGCTGTGGGTGGAGCGCTGGCTTCAGGCAGCAGCCCACCCACCTATATTAGTTTATATATGCCGGTCCTTCTGCCTACCTGCACCACACACCATTATTGTAGAACTAATCAGACTGCTTAAAGCTTGAGTTATCATCTTGCCAAGCAGCTTGTTGCTGGGCTCACATACCTTTCGTGTCCATCTTTATCAAAGCCAAGCTCCAATCCTGTGAGTGAAGTGTTGATCGCTCTTTGTATGACGAACTTACTGATATGAATCCTAAAATTACTCTGTATTGTCTGAACTGCTCTGGTATGTTTTTCGTTGAGTGTCTGATTTTTGTTTCCTCTGCTGCTGATTGCAGGTTGACGAGAGGCTCTCCACAGCTCGAGGAAGATGATTACGTCCCAGAATTGCTGCTGACACTGCCTCCTCGGGATCGTCTCGATTGGGAAGAGACAATCAGCGCTATGGTAATGCCTCCTTGCAGAGTGTTCTTGTGGACGAGTTGAGATTCTCTCTTTTCATTTGTTGCTATACATATTAAAACCACCATGTCCGATAATTCGAATGACACCTGGCACCCCTTGGAGAATTGCTGAACCCAGAGTAAGCAAAGTGATTTGTGCGCTTTCAAACCTCATTACATTGATGTGCAAAATCCGTAGCTCATCAGTGATGTCCTTGCAAGCCATGTACAGTTTAACTGGCATAACACATGCAAATCTGTGGCTGTATTGGGCTCTACCACCCCGATTATTAGTTTTCGCAGGAGGCAAAGCCAAATGTCATGGTTGTTAAAAAACAAGTGTGCACACACCTTCAAATTCATTATTCCTTGGCAAAAATCAGTGCTCAAACTGATTTACTGATACATAAGACTGATACCGTTGGACAGGACTGATGCTGTCAGCAGATACAGTATATAAAGAGAGTGAAATATGCTGCCAACACTCTCAAATTCTAATGAAGCGTTCCACCTGATACGTTAACCTGCCTTTTCTCTTGCTGACCCTGACTGACCCGTGTATTTACAGCATTTTCTGTTTCTTATTTCTGACATCTGTATTTTTAAAAAAATGCTGAACGCAGCAGGTCAGTCAGTATCTTAACGCGAAAAGACAGGGTGAAAATGGATGTCTTTGCAGCATTTTCTGTTTTTGCAGCCTGATTCTGCTGACTAACACATTACTGACACTGGATTGAGTTGTTTCCCCACTTTATGGCCATGGTGTTTTCAGTATCAAACCGGGTAAAATTGCACTGCTTGTTGAAATACATGTGCCCATTGTGAATGTCAGCTCCGTTGAAGTGGCACTGAAACTGTTCCTAGATCGTTAAAAGATTTTATTTTGAACCAAGCTGTCTCATGTTTGTGGAGAAGGTTTAGGGTACAGCATGGAGGTGAAACAGATTGAAGCCCGAGTGCACTGCACAATGGATTGGTGGCAACAGGTCATCCTTCACACACTTTAAATGAGACTGCCTTATTGCAGTAGAGGAACCAAGAGCCACCTCAGCAGTTTGCTCTGCTCAAAGAGTTAAGTGTATGTACACCGTGAGACTGTATCAGACAGATCAAATGCTGTGTTACATGTGTTAATAGTGTCAGTTTGGTCCGTTGATAGCACACTCTTCTAAGTCAGAAGGTTATGGGTACAAGACCATCTCCAGGATTTAAGCTCATAATTCACCCTGAACTCCAGTGCAGTACTGAGGGAGTGCTGCACTGTCGGAGGTCCACCTTTTGGATGCGACGTTAAAATGAGCCCCCTCTCCCTATTCTGGTGGGTGTCATAGATCCCATGACGCTGTTTGAAGAAGAGCAGGGCAGGCCTTTGGTAACACAGTCAACATTCCTCCCTCAACCAACACCACCAACTTATTCCCATTTGCTGTTTGTGGGACCCTGCTATTAACAAAATTGGCTGCTGCACATGTCTACAAAACAGTGACAGCATTTGAAAAGTAATTAATTGATTCTGAAATGCTTCGGGATTTTCCTGAGGATGTGATGAAGCAACTTTGTTCTTTACAAGGGTGAGGATGGCGAAACTATACAAGGTCATTAAAGTTGCTGTTGCTCGTTAATGGTTTAGCTGTTATAATGAAAATTGTGAGTATTTTTCTGCTAGACATTTGCTGCTAATTTGTTTCTATATTGCACGAATATGGTAATTTATGCCATTCTGAATCTTAATGCGGTTCCAGTGAGAAAAACAACATTTAGCGTCAGTTGTCGAGATGCAGAACTGTCAGTTCCAGGAAATGAATGAGTTGCAAGTTACCATGGTGATTTAAGTACTGAGATTTGTTTGCTGTTCTGGAATCAGCACAGTGGATTACTGTGCATGTCTCCTGTGCACTGTTGATCACCTCCTGTGAGAATGTCTGAGGGCTTAAAAAAAAATCATTAAGACTTTTTATAGAAATTGTTCATTTCACAAAATGGCCAAAGTGATCAATGAGATATCACATGGTCCCAGAAATTGCTGAAAAAATAGTGGCGAACTAACGACAGCTGCCATTCTAAGTTTGCAAAAAATCCAGCAATTTGTGATGAAGAAGAGCTGCGCCATGAGTTCCGATTCTCCACAAATTGCTGGACGATTTGCAGTGTTCAGTTCCATTCGCAACTCCTCAGATAATGAAGCAGTCCGTGTGTGCATGCAGCAAGACCTGGACAGCATTCAGGCTGATAAGTGGCAAGTAACATTCATGCCACACAAGTACCAGACAATGACCATCTCCATCAAAAGAGAGCCTAACCACCTCCCCATGACATTCAATGGCATTCCCATCATTGTACTACTACCATCAACATCCATTGACAAGAAACTTAGCTGGACTAGCCACATAAATACTGGTCAGAGGCAGGGTACTCTGCAGCGATTGACTCACCTGCTGACCAATGTTCCCTTTAGTGCAGTAATGGGAAAGGTCCCGTGTAGGCCACTCACCAGCTTTTACATTGTAAATACCGCACAAGCACAGAAATTTAAAGGGACCACACATTAAAAGAAACCGGCCGTGCAGAACAAAGTGCAGCTTACAGGGAACATTGCTCCTGACTCCCCAAAGCCTTTCCACCACCTGCAAGGCACAAGTCAGGAGTGTGATGGAATACTCTCCACTTGCCTGGATGAGTGCAGCTCCAACAACACTCAAGAAGCTCGACACCATCCAGGACAAAGCAGCCCGCTGGATTGGCACCCCATCCGCCACCTTAAACATTCAAGGCTAGAAATTGGGGCGCTAACGGGGTCCAAATGCCCTAGCGCCCAGGCGCGGCGCCGCTAATGCCTCCCGCGAAATTCAGCGGCGGTCGCGCCCTGCTCTGCTGCACCAGCGACGATGACGTCATCACTGTGCACAACGCCTCGGACGCAAATTTCCCTTGCGCCCCCATACCTATCGCCGGGACGGTTTTGCAGCGGCGGTAGTGGGCGTCGGCGCAATTTAAAAGGCAGGTGTCGGGTGGCCATTTTTATTTTGGCTGACTGCCAACACCTGCCCCCTTTCACATTTGTATGCAGGGTGCCGGCCGCAGTTGTTCAGCCCGGAACTCCTCTTGAGTGCCGGGCTGTTTCCACGGCACCCCTTTAATCTGGGAGGAGGCCTGCAGTGACGCGGCACTGCTGCACGTAGGGCCGCGACATTGAGTAGCGCTCTACCTCCTTCTTGGGGCGCTACTACTGAATTTACGGGGTAGGGGCCTTAACTTTATTGGGGTGCTGAGGTTAGCGCCCCAAAATGGGCCATACCCAATTTTTCCCCCTCATTCTTTCTGCCACTGGCACATTGTGGCTGCAGCGTGTACCATCAGCAACGCGCAAAGACTTCTTCAATAGCACCTACCAAACCCGCGACCTCTATCACCTCGATGGACAAGGGCCGCAGGTGCATGGGAACACCACCACCTCCAATAACACACCATCCTGACTTGGACATTTATCGCTGTTCCTTCAATGTTGCTGAAATCCTGGAACTCCCTCCCTAACAGCACTGTGGGAGCACCGTCAACACATGGACTGCAGCGGCTTAAGAAGGCAGCTCGGTGGCATAGTGGTTAGCACTGTTGCCTCACAGCGCCAGGGACCCGGGTTCGAATCCGGCCTCGGGTGACTGTCTGTGTGGAGTTTGCACATTCTCCCCGTGTTTGCGTGGGTTTCTTCCGGGTGCTCCGGTTTCCTCCCACAGTCCAAAGATGTGCGGGTTAGGTTGATTGGCTATGATAAATTGACCCTTAGTGTTAGGGGGATTAAATACGTGGGGTTACGGGGATAGGGTGGGATATGTGTTGGTGTAGGGGTTACGGGGATCGGGTGGGATATGTGTCAGTGCAGGCTCGATGGGCCGAAATGGCCTCTATCTGCACTGTGGGGTTTCTGTGACTGTGACTTCTGTGACCACCACCATCTCAGGGGCAATTAGGGGTGGGCAATAAATACTGGCCTTTTTCTAGCGATGCCCACTCTCTGTGAATGAATGAATAACATTTTTTAAAGTATAATCAATATGTTAGCTGACACATAAACAGGTTGGAACCTTGACTGGCACAATTTCAGGCACAAACCCAGAATCAATCAGCTTATCTGTGGCTGACGACACTACAGGAGTCTGTTACATCATCTCCTTGGGTCCTATGAAACTACTAATCAGCTACTGCTCAAGGAACCAGTCAGTGGTGATCTTTGCTGGGGTGAACAATAGCAGCCAATGCAGGCCGCCGAACCCCTATCCTTATTGGTGAACAATTCAGCTGGAAGTTGATGTGGACAGTTTTCCAGACCAGACCCATCAGTAGCCCTGTTTGCACTGATGGGCACTCACCAATTTCCCTGCTCATGCTAAGGACCTTGGACAGATCAGCTTGGAGGCTGGAGAGTTCATCACTGTTGTGGGGCTGGACATTTCTGTGCGTGTTTCATCCATTCCCTCTCATCTCCATAGCCTTTCAAAAGATCCAAGTAGAAAGTTTGACGGTGATCTTAGAAGCTCTCTATTAGCTGCAGAAGTTATCCTCAATCTCAGTTGGCCACAGTAGAATATCTTTGCTGAGCTGCCTGGCCAGTGCTCATTTTGATCTGGTTATTGAGGAGTATTTTCTTAGACTCAATATCTTTCTTTACTATTGGAAATCCTTCAGCACTGGGGCTTGTAACATTAAATGGAGCAAATTTGTCCAGTGCAGCTGTTCTAAACACATTAATCACATTGTGTGACATCTCTGTATTTTGGTGCATGTTCAACATTTAGCATTCCTCTAGCTGAAGTGAGTTGCATGAAAGTTCATGGGAATATTTTATCGTAGCTCTCCACAGATTTATCCAAACTAGCTCCCTTGGAGCCCACCCTCCTCTTGCTTTATGAAAAGGGTGCAGCAACTGAACCTGATGTGTGGTCTTCACAAGCTGCTGCAGTGGTAGGTCAGTCTTGTGCAGTATGTGGAGAATGCTTAGAATAAAGAACTTATCTACTTTTGGGGGTTGTCTTCAATTGGAGGCGTTTTGTGCACACTCAATTCCTACCTAACCATCCCCTCGGGCCTTTATTCATTCCTACATCTTCAGGTCGGACCAAGCAGAACGTGTTGGCTTTGGAATGCACCTTTAATACTGCTTGAGGAGAAGGTCATACGGGTGAAATTGTGATGCAGCAGATGTCAAAAACAGCTGGAAATAATGCTGTTCTTTGAGGTTTTCCCATAAACATTGTGACTCCCTCCTGCAGCATGTAGGGTATGCTTCACCGCGAGGAATAACAACGAAATAACGCATCTTTATCTGGCACACAGATAATGGCAAGTCTTCATTTGTTCATACAAAGTATTCATTTGAAGAAAGGTGATGCGGACGTGTCTCATCCATCAATAGTGATCACACTGTGTTATACTCTTCATGGTTTTTGTGAGTGTCAGGATGACCTGTTTCACAAGGAATGGTTTTCAGATAAGTCTGTTACAGTTCAGGCTTTTTCTGCACACCGAGCCTCCCATGAACTGAAAGATGTATCTATACTCACTGCAGTTTTTGGGTTAGCAGAGCCCAGGTGTCTCAGTTAACCGTGAATCATGGTAAATTCCTCACTGGAGAATATGTGGGATGCCAACCACATTTTGTAGTCATCTCAGACAGTGGAAAACACCCCACACCCCACCAGTAGACCACTGCATACAGGCTAAACATTGTCCTGATTAATTTACAGACATAATACGCTGGCAGCAAAAAGACACAAGCAAGATGCTAATACTGCACAAAATTCGAACTTACACTGCATAAAATTTGGGTTAACTGTTTTAAAATAGCGACTTGATAATTCTTAAGCTTCCCTCTGTAAAAGACATAGGGCTGGATTTTGTCAATGGGGACGAGATGGAGGCGGGACTCCCACTTTTTGGGTTGTAGTCCCGCCTCCATCGATTTGTGGCCAACCCACGCGATTTTCCCTTGATTGACCTTGTTGAGCCCGCCCAGCAGGCCAATTAAGGGACACCCGGTTACAGGTGACGTCAGGGGTTGACATTTCATCTGTCAAGAGCTTTTGACAGATGAAATATCAGCGTTTGACAGCTCTGTGAAGCTGTCAAACACTGACAACCTGACTTCTAACTTGAGTCCTTCTCCACAGACTCAGTTAGAAATCTCTCCAGAACAGAAAGCAGAATGCTGCAACTTTTGACAGCTCGCGGCCATTCTGCTTTCTGTGCCGGTGAGATGAGGGACTCCCGAGACCTGAAGGAAGGAAGCCTGCATTAGTAAGTAAAGGTAGGTAAAACTTATTTAAACACTTTACACACACCAAACACACTTACCTCTGCACTCATGCACCCATCACTCACCTGAACACCGGTCATCTCGAACCCTCCAAGCCCTTCAGCCCGACGGTCCGCCTTGCTAACTTGGCGTGGTTCGGAGCCGTCGGACAGCCCACACTTCAGGGCTAAAAATAGGGATTAGGCCAAAAACTGCCTGTTAACTACCTGTTAACAGGCAGTTAATTGGCACTAATCCCCTTCCCGCCTCGGGGAGGCGGCTCCCAGCACAGGTCGGGTACCCGCCTCCTGGGAAACGGGCATGGAGGCGGGATGGGTTCGTGCCCCCGATTCTGCAATTTTCCCCCCACTCCCGCCTCCAAACCCACCTCCACGGGGCTTGGAAATTCGAGCCCATAGTCTGCGGTGGTATATACATCAGATTCTTTTTCTTAATCTCTTTCCACCCATCGTCCCATGATGAGTAGAAAGCAAATGACTACGTGGCCCGACTTTTATACGTTGGATTTCTTTGAAGTGGAAAGAGTGTCTAAGCAGACTATCATTCCAATAAAAAAATGGGGGAATAGCTTACAAATGACGTGTCCTCTCAGTGTTGCTCACTAGCCAGTTTCAATAACTGACAACAGTTGATAATTACATTTTTAAACTATTATCACAAAAATCATTTCACATTAAATAGCCGAGCTGTGGAGGAGCCCATGGAAACGGTGAGCTGTGTTTTGGGCCAGACCTAGATATGGAACAAGAAGGCGGCAGTTAGGTCAGGCATTCACGCTGAATAAGTTAAGCATTGGGGGGGGAAAAATGGATTTAATTACATTGCAGACAACCTCATGTGTTGGCTATCGACAAGCTAGCTTCAGGCGCACAGTAAAGGAAATATTGTACATTCCAGACACACAGCTGGCTGATGCTATTTCAAATAATAAAACACCAAAGGCACATGCCGACGTAACAACAGAAAATGCTGGAAAAACTCAGCAGGCCAGGCAACATCCGTGGAGAGAGAAATAGAGTCAATGTTTCGGGTCGAAACCCTTCGTCAGGACTGAGAAAAAAGGCAGGAAATGAAACAAAAGGCAGTTTGGGGGCTGGGAAATGGGGGAGGGGATGAAAGAAGAGACATTAAGAGATATTCAAGGCGAGACGAGATGGTAATAGGACAGGTAAAGAGACAAAGGATGGCTCTAGATGAAGTGTGAAATGCGCTGGCAGAGTGAGAGACAGCTGCCTTGTGGGAGAGAGAGAGAAAAAGGAAAAGTCACAAAGCAAAAGTGTGGATAAAAAATATAATAGGGGCCGAGGTTATGATCTGAAGTTGTTGAACTCGATATCGAGTCCGGCAGGCTGTAAAGTGCCTTATCGGAAGATGAGGTGCTGTTCCTCGAGTTTACGTTGAGCTTCTGTGGAACAATGCAAGAGGCCAAGGACGGTGAGGACCGAGTGGGAATGGAGCGGTGAATTAAAATGACAGGCGACCGGAAGCTCGGGGTCACCCTTATGGACTGAACGGAGGTGTTCCGCAAAGCGGTCACCCAATCTGCATTTGGTCTCCCCAATGTAGAGGAGACCGCATCGTGAGCAGCGAATACAGTATACTAGATTGCAAGAAGTACAAGTAAATCGCTGTTTCACCTGGAAGGGGTGTTTGGGGCCCTGGACAGTGGGAAGGGGGGAGGTATTTGGGCAGGTGTTGCATCTCCTGCGCTTGCACGGGAAGGTGCCGGGCGAAGGGGAAGGGGTGCTGGGGGTGATAGAGGAGTGGACTAGGGTGTCTCGGAGGGAGCGGTCCCTACGGAATGCTGAAAGGGGAGGGGAGGGTAAGATGCGTTTAGTGGTGGGATCACGTTGGAGGTGGTGGAAATGGCGGAGGATGATCCGTTGAATGTGGAGGCTGGTGGGGTGAAAGGTGAGGACAAGGGGAACCCTATTGTGGTTCCGGGTGGGAGGGGAAGGGGTGAGAGCAGAAGTGCGGGAGATAGAACGGACACGGTCAAGGGCCGTGTGAGCCACGGTAGAGGGGAATCCTCGGTTGAGGAAAAAGGAAGACATGTCGGAAGCACTGGTGTGGAAGGTGGCATCGTCGGAGCAGATGCGGCGGAGACGGAGAAACTGGGAGAATGAAATAGAGTCCTTACAGGAGGTGGGGTGGGAGGAAGTGTAGTCCAGGTAGCTGTGGGAGTCAGTAGGCTTGTAGTGAATGTTGGTCAATAACCTATCCCCAGAGATGGAGACGGAGAAGTCGAGGAAGGGAAGGGAAGAGTCGGAGATGGACCATGTGAAGGTGAGGGAACATGCCCCTGTGTAAAGGCACATGCCCCTGTTGTGGTCACAGTGGCTATCCCTGCGACTTCCTGACATACTTACCCAAGTGGCTGCACAAACGAAAAGTGGCACCAATGTATTTATTGCACAGAATTCTTTTGGAGAATGGTTGAGGATATCGATGGAGCTTTTACAAACAAGGGATGAGCTCAGCAGCTATGATAACAGCTTCAGTTTAAAACACTCTGGGGTCTGCATGAAGCCGACTGGTTCTTTTAAGGCGTTAATGACTGCTTCTCTAACACTCTCTAAAGTGGACAGCATAGAATTGGGCTGAGAGAGGTCTCTGCTACTGTGTATATCCACCTACATACATCACTGAGCTGCTGGACACAAACTAGAAGAATATAATAGTAGTGTGCACATGATGTCACACTTAGATTGCATGGAACAAGATTGCATTCTTGCATTATTGTTAAACGTTAGTATGCTTTAATAAGAATCACTGCAACTGGTAACATTTTGGGAGGAAAGTTTTGGAGCCTACAGGGCAGGGGATGGCAGGGTCATCATCCCCCCCCCATCAATCCTGCCACCCTGCTCTCCACTCTGCTCCCCAGTATGCTTGGCTGCCCTCATCTGTTTGCGGTGACAGTTTTATTAGTTTATAATGGCCCAGAAATTCGGGTTGGGGGCTTCCCGCGGGTGCAAGCCCCCGACCTGCACTTACCTACCGCGCCGGCCGTTGAGCTGTGGGCCCGCGTGGGATTCCGATCCTGGGCCTCCTCCAACTGCCGGCGCGCAGTGCTTGCGTATCCCAGGGGCGCAGTTAGTTCGAAGCATCCCCTGGGATCACGTGGGCCATGGAGAGCCAATGGTAGCAGGGAATGCTTCATTCAGAAATGTGACAGGAAGGGCTGTCAAACCTATAAATACTACTGTATAAGCCCCAAAACATCACTAAATCTTCAAATTTTTAAAAAAATCACATTTTAAAAATAACTATAAATTGCATGAAATAACTATTTTAAACAATGGGGCAGAAATTCCTCCCCAAACGCGTGAGTACGGAAGGGGTACTCACGCGTCTGGCCGGAGGAAATGCCGGTTTTCAGCATGCACAGCGCATGCGCTGAAAACCGGCATTTCCTCTCCTCCAACCCAAGAGGTGAAGAGGCTAGCGCGTGCGCTGTAGGGGGCAGCGCGTGCGTCTTGGATTTCCTCTGTTTTGGGGGATTTGCGCATGTGTAAAGGCCTCCGGTCTTTACGCTTGTAAAAAGCACACGTAAGTATTTATTTTTACAGGTAAGTGGTGTTTTAGTGCAATTTAGAATTTTTTTTCCCACAGGTTTATTATTTTAAAGAATCTACAATAAGGTAAGTTTAGTTTTAGACCCTTTTTATTAAAAAATTATTTTTTTCAAAAAAAAAAATTATTGTTTAAATTATTTTTTTAAACTTATTTATACTTAATTTAATGATTGGGATGTTTTTTAAAATGTTATTTAAATTTTAAGTAGTGTTTTGGGGTGCAGTACTTCTCATGAGTTTGACAGTTCTTACTCTCAAACTTATGAATGAAGTTTCCCCTCCCCTGATTGGCTGAACAGTGCTCACCTGACCCCAGCCGGCACATCGCACTAACTACGCCGCTGGGTCAGGTTAGCACAGCGCGCCGACATCAGAACCTGGCCACTGACAGGAAATCCACTGCGGGCCAAGTTTCAGATGTCGGCGCGCAGGGTGAGCGCACATCGGGGGCTTGCACGCGCGGCAAGCCCCCGACACCAAGTTCTGGGCCAATAATTTAAATTTTTGAAAAAAATAATTACATTTTCTAACAGGGCTAAAAATAAACTTACCTTCCTTTAAAGTATTTAAAAATAATAAACCTGTGGGAAAAATGTTTTAATTTTAATTAATTCACCACTTACCTTGTTAAAAGCCGGCCTTGTGCCTGCTTTTTAAAAGTGTAACTGCTGAAGACTTACCCTCCCGGAGAAACCTGCAAAAAACACCTAGGTTCGATGTGCACGCGCTGCCTCTCCGACGCACGCGTTCCACCTGTCAACCCCTTCGTTCAAGGGAACGGAAGTTCCAGTTTCCCGCGCATGCGCAGTGCATGCACAAAACCGGCATTTTCGTTGGGCCTACGCATGAGTACCCAGTGCGTACTCATGCGTTGGGACCCGAATTTCTTGGCCAATGTTTTTGGGCTCTCGCTGGTTCCTCAGTTCTCACTCCTGCTTTCGTTGGGCAAGGAGCTATGGGTCTGCTGCAGATTGAGGTTGTGATGCAGCAGTTGAAAAGATCACCTCACTGATCAAGATGCACAGTTTCTTAAGAGAATAGGGCCCAGATGATTTTCCTACCATGGGATCATTGCAGTTCCTATTTATGTGTGAGATTCGAACTTTGGAATCCTGGAGTTTGTAACCAGGCCCTCAGATCTTATCATAGAATGAGACAGCAGAGAAGGAGGCCATTCGGCCCATCATGCCTGTGCCGGCTCTATGGTGGAACTATCCAGTTAGTGCCCCTGCTCTTTCCCCGTAGCCCTGTGATTTTTTTTTCCTTCAAGTATTTATCCAATTCCCTTTTGAAAGTTACTATTGAATCTGCTTCCAGCACCCTTTCAGGCAGCGCATTCCAGATCACAGCAACTCGCTGCGTAAAAGAACGTTTCCTCGTGTCGCCTCTGGTTCTTTTGCCAGGCACCTTGAATCCGTGTCCTCTGGTTACTGACTCTTCTGCCATTGGAAACAGCTTCTCCTTATTTACTCTAAAACCATTCATGATTTTGAACACCTTTATCAGATCTCCTCTGAACCGTCTCTGCTCTAAGGAGAACAACCCCAGCATCTCCAGTCTCTCCACATAACTGAAGTCCCTCATCCCTGGTACTGTTGTCCTAAACCGATTCTGCACGGCCTTGACATCCTCCCTAAAGTGTGCTGCCCAGAATTGAACAAAGTACTCCAGCTGAGGATTAACTAGTTATCTATAAAAATTTAGCGTAACTTTTGTACTCTATGGGCTTCATTTTGCCCATGTGGGCGGGCTGGGGCGTGTCAGGTGGGATTCGTGTCAGGACCCCGACTCCGAAGTGAAGTGTTGAAAAATTGCGATTTTCCCCTAATTAGGCAATTGATTTCCAGCGCGTGGGAACCCACGGCCCAATGAGTCTTTTCATACAGAAAGTCGCCTCCGATGACGTCATCAATGCTGCTGGATTTAAAGCCTGCAAGCAGCCTTGCTTCTTCTGGAGACTGGAAACACTTTGGACATTGTATGAAGGACTTCATTTACCGACCATGTCCACCAGCAAGCAAAAGTGTGCACCTCGCTTTGATGAGCCCTCCCTCCAAGCTCTGGTGCAGGGAGCAAGACCTAATAAGGAGGTGCTCTTTCCTTCCTCAGGGAGAAAAAGCCATCCCAGCAGACTAAAGCTGTATGGCTGCAAGTGGCCTAGGAGGTCAACTCCATATCAATGAGCCGCAGAACCTGGCTGCAGTACAGGAAGAGGTTTCGTGACCTTCTCTGCACAGGAAAAGTGAGTATGACTTTCCCATCACCCTCAATCTGATCCTCATCGCCTCTCACCAGCACTCTGCTTTGCAAACCTCTTCCTCCACATCCCACTTTACACTTACATCCCTGCACCCTTACCCATTCCCTCTCTCTCTATGGTCACATTCACTTAACTATTCGACCATGTAGCCCTCACACTCTCTATCACTGTGATGCAATGACAACAACCTACAACACACAGAGAGGGCCCTTTGTCTCCTAAGCATCTATGCTGTGGATTCTCTACACTCACTGCTTCATTCTCACTCAAACTCCACTTGTGTCCCTCATTGCAGCAAAAGAGAGCCCACAATAAGAGGGAAAGAGCGAGGACAGGAGGAGGGCCACCCTCAGTAGGCCAGCTCACCACCTCGGAGGAGGCAGCCCTGGAAATTGCCGGGATCGAGGAGGATTCGCAAGTGGGGGACGGACAGACGGGCGCATCACAGCAAGCTGGTGACAGAATAGTTTGGCATCTCTCTCATTGACATTGCATGAGAGACTGATAATGATTCTGATGCTCTAACAGATTGACTTATGATCATCTGCACTATTCAATGTGCATGCAACCTTGACCTCATACCTCTAACTCTTTCCTTTGCTCCCCCACAGGACCATCGAAAACCCCCGTCCCCACTGTCCAGGAGGAAGAGCCTGAGCTTCCAGACTCCTCAGAGGAAGCTGCAACTTCTTTGAGGGCACAACGTCAGCAGAATTCAGCGCACCCAGCACCAGTGCAGACACTCACACCTCGGGGGGACCTTCGCGAGATAGAGTAGTGTTGGCACCTGGTGTATCACAGCTCACAAGTGAGCATCAGCAGATGGTGGAGACAGGGTCATCAGTGGAGAGTTCTCGTCGGAGGGCGCAGGACTCTGCCAGCTCAGCTCAGCTGCATGTCGACCCTGTGCCGTCGGGTCCATCCAGAAGGAGAGCGGTGCTGGAACTCCAGGAACAGGTGCAGGAGTCCCTGGCAGGTTTTGTCTCCAGGGTCGCTGCGAGTGTGGAGCGAATGGAGGAGTCCATTGCGAACATGAGCAGAGCCTTTGTGGAGGCATTGGCGCATGAATGCATCACTGTGGAAAGGATGGCAACCTCCATGGAAAGAATGGCTTACTCCGTGGTAAGGCTGGCTACCGTAGAGGAGAGGATGGCTACGGCCAGGGAGGAGCTTAGTTGCCAGGGTATGGAAAACATGGTAATTGTTCAGAATAGAATGACATCCCTTGAGGAGCGATGGTCGGCTATTGAGCATACAAACCAGACCTTCATGGAAGTCCTCTGGAGTAGGACTTCCAGTGTAGAAACGGGTCCTCATGGCCCCCCTGAAGTGCAGCAAGGTGCTGTCAAGCCACTTGCTAGCTCTAAAGTGGGGCTGACCCATGATAGGGATGTTGGTGGCAGAGAACAAGGAAGTGGGGGCTCCTCTCCAAGCGGTCACACGACCATGCCACCGCAGATCCCTCGGTCAGAGCCCCACCAGAGTCCTCACCCAACTGAGATGGGCGTCTCAGCCCCTGCACAGCCGCAGGAGCTGCATACTGTTGGCGAGCCCGCACAGATTCACCACCCCAGAGGACGGCTGCCAAAGGCATCGAGACAGGAGCAGCAAGAAAGTGAGCAAGGGGCCTCCACATCTGCTGATGCCACAGGGGAAGCACCATGTAGGAGCACGCGTAAGAGGAAGATAAAGCACAAGTAGTCACAAGGGTAGTCACTTGGGTGCTGTGATGTTTTGTATTTGTACCAGGCATCATTGTCATTGTATTATAAACAGATTTGATGGCAAACTGTTGAAGTTGTGGCCTGTGTCATTTCGCAAATGGGACTTTCACATTGAGGGCTTAGGGCGCCTTGCAATTGTCAGTATGGTGGTCAGAGTGATAGGAATCCGCAGGTTCTTGTCCATTGTGGATGCTCTGGTAAGAAGGTGCGAGACAAAAGCATTTGATTGTGCAGGCTCACCAAATCTGGTCAAGATGAGTGCATCCCGGGCAGCAATGTTGTCGCGCGCTAGCGCCTTCTGGCCTGTGCAGCTTCAGGTGGGTGACTAGCAGCTTGGCGCTCCTGTTGATGCTCCTGCTGTTGTTCAGGGTTCTGCTGCTGCCACGGCTGGTCTTCGTCCGAATCCGATGTCCAGGAGGAAAATAATTAAATGGTTGCCATGCTTCTGGTATATGCCTCAGTTGAGGAAGCGCTCAGTCCAAGTGGGGAGAGTGGTTTCCCAGCGGGTCACACTGGAGATGGGTGTCAGGCTCCAAACTTCCACAACAATGAGTAGGCCTGCTAAAAGACCTGAGACAACAACATTCTGCCACCTGCAAGTGATCATCGGTGAAAACTCCTTTGTAATGGTGGAGCTGCAGCTGTTAGTAAGCAATCCAGTTGTGAGGCCGCCAGGATTACCTGGTGTGTTCCAGAGGAGGCGTGTAGGACGGGGGAAATGTCTAAAAATCATAAAGGCCTCTCAAAATGGGATAATAGAGGCAATTAAGTGGTTGTTAAGGGCCTTAATGGCCAGAAAACACACAGGGTCAGAAAACACACGTGGGAAAATTGCATAGAGGCAGGATTGGGCCCGCCCGCCATTTTTTGCGATTTTACCACCTCACACGCCTCCAATCCCGCCTCCTCATGCTTGGCAAAATCGAGCCCTGTGCCTCTGTTTATAAAGCCAAGGGTCCCGAATGCCTTTTTAACAGCCTTCTCAACTTGTCCTGCCACCTTCAAAGATTTGTGTACGTGAACCCCCAGCTCTCTGTTCCTGCATCCCCTTTAAAATTGTACCATTGAATTCATATTGCCTCTCCTCATTCTTTGTACCAAAATGTATCACTTCACACTTCACTGCGTTAAATTTCATCTGCCATGTGTCTGACCATTTCACCAGCATGTCGATGTCCTCCTGAAGTCCGCTTCATTGTTTACTACATTTCTGAGTTTGTGTCATCTGCAGAATTTGGAATTATGCCCTGTATTCCCAAGTGCAGGTTATTAATATTATCAAAAAAGCAGTGGTGCAAACACCACTGTATTCCTCCCTCCAGTCTGAAAAACAACCGTTCACCACTACTCTCTGCTTTCTGACCCTTAGCCAATTTTGTATTCATGCTGCCACTTCCCCTTTAATCCCATGGGCTTCAATTTTGCTAACATGTCGATTGTGTAGTATTTTATCAAACGCCTTTTGAAAGTCCAGATACACAACATCAACCGCACTACCCTCATCAACCCTCTCCGTTACTTCGTCAAAGAACTCGATCAAGTTAGTCAAACACAATTGCCTTTAACAAATCCGTGCTGGCTTTCATTTATTAGCCGACACTTTTCAAAATGCCTTTTAATTTATTTCCGGATTATTGTCTCTAAAAGTTACCCTACCACCGACATTATGTTGACGGGCCTGTAATTGCCGGATTTAACTCTCTCCCCTTTTTTAAACAGGGGTGTAACATTTGCAGTCCTCTGGCACCACTCTCATATCCAAGGAGGATTGGAAGATTGTGGTCAGAACCTCTGCAATTTCCACCCTTACTTCTCACAGTAACCTAGGGTCAGTGTTCCCCCTAAGGTGCGCAGCCCAACTGGGAGGTCCTACGCAGGCCGCTCACCAGCTGCTGCCACTGGAAAAGGTACCGCGCATGCGCAACCGTGCGGCAAATTTAAAGGGACTGCGCACCAACAAAAAAATTAGAGGGAACATTGCTTAGGATGCATCCCATTAGGACCGGACTGGATCTTCTGGCTTGAACATAAATCAGTCCTATTGGATCCCACACAAACAGGGTCTTCTAAAACAGGTTGAGGGCAAAGTGGCTCAGTGATGTGCAGAATTCCTATTTGATGATATTCCTTTTGTGAGGAGCTGCTTAATGAAGCAGAGATTCTCCTCAGCGTAGCTGAAACACTCCGGGGACCTTGTTGCAAAGAGGGTTAGACACTGACCGTTTAACTCTGGGACCTGAGGCCAAATTTGCGGTGAAGGTTTCCCTCTGCTGTCTGTAATAGTGCTATGTGAAATGAATTTGGGCAGTCTTAGTCCAGTTCTTCAAGGATATGAACCTTAAGCACAAAACTGGCTCAAATTCATTAATTGGCAATCACTTACCAAAGCTGCAGAATGGCTCTTGTGGGAAATGGAAAGATGGGTTTTCTGACACATTAAGGGGTACTCTTCTGAGGTCGGGGCCAGGTCAGATACAGCACAGCTCAGATACAATATTTCCTTGTGTTCTTGATTCCAAAGTCTAAATCGTTAATGTAAATTGTGAACAACAGTGGTCCCAGCACTGATCCTTGTGGAACACCACTACCTACCTTCTGCCACTGTGAATAGCTACCCTTTACTCCTACTCTCTGCTTTCTGTCCTGAAGCCAGCCAGCAATCCATTCTGCTACTTGTCCCCTGACTCCGCATTCTCTGACCTTGTTCATCGGTCTATTATGGAGTACCTTATTGAAGGACTTGTGAAAATCCAGATAAATTACATCTACTGCGTTACCATTGTCTACTCTCTCTGTTACCTCTTCAAAAAATTCAGTAAGGTTGGTCAAGCAAGACTTTCCCTTTTGAAATCCAGGTTGACTATTCATTATTATGTTTTTGGTTTCTAGATGTTCTTCTACTTTCTCCTTTAGTAGGGATTCCATTATTTTTCCTACCGCTGATGTTAAACTGACTGGTCTATAATTCCCTGGACATGTTCTATCTCCCTTCTTAAATATCGGTATTACGTTCGCTATCCGCCAGTCCTCCGGCACTACACCTTTTTCTAACGAATTATTAAAAATGCATAGTAATGTCTCTGCTGTCTCTTCCCTAGGTTCTTTTAAAATGTGTGGATGCAATCCATCCGGACCAGGGGTTTTATCCTCTTTGTGTTTGATTAATTTATTTAATATAGCCCCTTTTTTATTTTAAATGCACTTACCTCATTACTAATCTCATCATCCAATGTCATGTCCGCCTGTTCTATCTCCCTGGTAAATACTGAAGTAAAATAATGATTTAATATTTCTGCCATCCCTCTATCGTTACCTGTAGTATTATCCTGACTATCCCTTAATGGCCCTTTTCCCATCCCAACCTTCCTTTTTTTATTGATGTGCCGATAAAATATTTTACTATTTCGTTTTATGTTCCTTGATAACTTAATTTCATAGTTCCTCTTTGCCGCCCTAATTTTTTTTGACTTCTCTCCTAATCTTTTCGTATTCTCTTTTAGCATGCACTCCCCTGCTGTCTATATACTTAATGTATACCTCTTTCCTTACCCTTATGGCTTTATTCATCCATGGAGCCTCATTAGTGTTTAGTTTGTTCTTTCCTTTTAGCGGAATATATTTTTCTTGCACTCTGTTGAACACCATTTTAAATGTTTCCCATTGTCCTTCTACATCATTGATTGCCAATACAGGAAACTAGCATTTAAACAGCACCTAAATATCCGGAATTCTCTTAACCGGCAAAATTCTCACTCCGAAAACAACACCTCAATAACCGGAAATGTTGCCGAGTCTGAGTCTCCCGCGGTGGCCGAGTTAGTCAGTGGGGGTAGTTCTCCAAGCTGCCGCTACTCAGCTTCTTGGCGCTGTCGGAAGTCTGAACACCTCAATAACAGGAGTCTGACTCTCCCGCGCTGCCGGTAATTTCTTCCGATCCGCCATTTTTCTGTTTACTGTATAAGTTTTGTTTTACTGTTAAGTAATTAAAGAGTTATGGATTACCCTCAACTGGCAATACTGTATTTAATCAAGCACCTTCCACCATCCATTTAACACAACATTCTGTAGGTGAGTACCCAATTATTGTATACTGCACATTTCTTGACTTTTTTATTTTTGTTTGTTAAAAATAGCCTTGGTAGATAACCCTCTCCGTCATCCGGAATTTTTAATCAACCGGCACCATCCCGGTCTCGTCGGTGCCGGATACCAAAGAGTTTCCTGTATTGTTGCCCATTTTTTTTTCCTAAGTTCTATTCTTAGGCCCTCAAAATCAACTTTTCTCCAATCTATTAACCTGGTTTTCGCCATACTTATGTCCTTCCCAGTTATCATCTTAAAGCGTATTATATTATGGTCACTATTGCCTATATGTTCCCCTACCTTTACTTCTCTTATCTGCTCTGGGTCATTCCCCATTACTAGATCCAATCGCGAATCTTCCCTTGTTGGGCTTTTTACATATTGGGTTAGAAAGGAGTCCTGTACACATTGTAGGAACTGCATTCCCTTATCCCCTTTACCTACCTCTTCTGTCCAATTAATACCGGGGTAGTTGAAATCCCCCATGATTATTATTCTATGTTTTTTTACTCATTTCCCTAATTTGTCTGCACATTTCTTCCTCCACCTCCCTTCCACTAGATGGTCTGTAGACTACGCCTATTAGTGTGATTGATCCTTTATTATCTTTTATCTCTTTCCATATATGGATTCTATTTTTGTCTTGCTGATATCTGCGTCACTTTTTTCTACTGCCATTATGTTATCCCTAATAAGTACAGCTACTCTACCGCCCCTTTTTCCCTCCCTATCTTTTCTAAATATGTTATACCCTGCAATGTTTAATTCCCAGTCCTGATTTTTCTGTAGCCATGTCTCAGTAATCCCTACTATGTCTGGTTCCACGCAACGTATGATTGCCTCCAGCTCCCCTGTTTTATTACGGACACAGTGTGCATTGCTGTACAGACAGTTTAACTCATTTTTAATAGGATTTCCTCTCACTTTATGTTTAACCATCTTTTTAGACTTCTGTTCTATAACTCTATTTATTCCCTTAGCACGAATGTCCTCCCTTACTTAATTCTTTCCTATGCTCGCTTTTCCTGTGTTGTTCATATTTAGGCTGGTTACGTCTCTTGTAGATCCCTTCCCCCATCTTACTAGTTTAAAGCCTTTGCCACCTCCCTATTTACCCTTTCCACTAGGACACGGGTCCCATCTCGGTTCAGGTGGAGCCTGTCCCATCGGTACAGCTCCTTCCTATCCCAGAACTGGTGCCAGCGTCCCATGAAAAGGAACCCCTCTTTCCCACACCAGCCCTTTAGCCACGTGTTAATTCTCCTGATCTGTCTGCTTCTATGCCAATTTGCACGTGGCTCGGGGCAATAATCCAGAGATTATTACCCTCGAGTGCAAACCACCAGAATATCGTAGCCTCTACCTAGTTACCACTGGATTTATGTTGCTTCCCATTTTGGAATCCCATCTCCTAACGTTTGTCTTTTATGCTTTTCTACGAAAAATATTTATTTTTGGTGATTTGAAGTTCATTTTCTCAGCAGTTTGTGAACGTACTGCATCTGCCTCTATACCTTTGGAATAGGATCATGTTGGGGAGGGGTTGGAATGTGCAGCTGGAGTATTCTTACCAGCCAAGAATTAAACAGGGGATTTACAGGAAGAGCAGGAATGCTTCTCATTGTTGGCTTTGGTTTAAAAGATGGGGTTTTGATTGAAATAATACATCTGCTTTAGGCAAGTCATGACCAAATCACTGGTCATAGAGACTCATAATATGGCACCGTGAGGCCTGTCTCCCCCATCCTATGACATAATGGCAGTAGAAAACAGGTAAAACTACTTGTTATAGTACCTTTTTCTCATTGCTTAATAACTGTTTACATTAACAGGCCATGCCCTTATGAACTGAAGCCTGTGTCTTTTATTCTGCCACGCCGAGTTAGTGTAGCCAGGACTACTGATTAACGATTGTGGTCAATTGCAGACTGGAAAACATGTCCCGCCAACCATGGAAAATATGATGCACAGAAATAAAAACTTAGGCTAGCGAGTGTAGTACTGCATGAGTGAACTGAAATTAGTCCCTAAGGGATTAATATCCCCTTTCCAGACAACTGCCCTTTTTACAGTTAATTGGAATGGAATAGTTTGTTTGGATGAATGAGCTGAACTGATTCAGTTCATAGTCTCCAGTATCTTTCAGGATGAGATGTTAATACGCAGAGTACATGAGCCACAAACGTTTGTGGAGTTTGCTGTGTTTTTGCCAGATTGGGATAATTATCCCGTGGAATCTCTGAGCTCTTGATGCAGGCAAACCTAAACAATGTTAGCAGTCCGCACACCTTGGTAGACGTTGGTCTGCAACAGGTATTTTTCTGCATTTTCCACCAATACTGTTTTCACTTATGATTAGAACTGGCAATTACATGTCAAAAGCTTGCATCAATTAACATTTTAACCATCCTACCTTTATTTCACGTTTATTTAATTCTAACTTATTTCACGTTTGTGCCTGTCTGTGACCGGCTAGTTGTCAGGTATTGCCTCTTTCCCTTCCTACTTTCCTCCTCACTGTCTCTTGCAGTAAGAATCCAGTGGGAAAGAAGACTTGACTTCTCTGGTTTCCTTTACCCCGTCAGTAGCTCTGCCTCAGGGTAACTGACTATTCAAATTACTTGTTTCTTTCCCTTGCCCTCTTTGGGGGAAGTATCTTGGCTCAACTTAGAAGCTAACTATTGAGTAGGGAGCTCATTGTGTGAGAATTGTAGGCACAGTGCCATGCTCTATCACTCCATGGAGCTCGCGTGGTCCTCCAGCAAGGTGCTGCAGTAGATTACGGCCGTTGACAGAAACTGAGTAATGCTGCTAACCAGTCCCAACCCAGGGCTTCCCAGAACTGGCACCACAAAGCAATGGTGGCAAGGTTCAACACAGGAGCTTCAAGCTTCTTGACCCCACCATTTAATGTGAGCAAGAGAGAATGTGAGCGCTTCACACCCCAACTGATCCAATTTCTGCATTAAAAAAAAAAAGAATATTTATTTATACTGATCCACAAATTAGAATCATAGCTTCTGGAAGAACCATTAGTTATTTCCTGTTTTGTACCTGGTGTCTCATCAGGGATCTGTAACTGATTTTACTTCCATTCAGTTTCTATCTTTGTTTCCTTTACACACCGGTTTAACATAATATAAGTGTGAGTTGAACTGGTCACAGTGATGGCAATGAGGGTGTTCCAGTGTGTCAGTAAAATTCTTTGCTGATTTCTTCCTGGATTAGAGCCACATTGGCGACACCCACTGTGCGAAATGAGAGGGCGGGTTCATCACCGTTAGCCGAGAGTCAGGATGGACCTGGCTCGGTGAAGTACATTCCTTGCTCCCTTGGGTTAGATTTTTGAATCTTTTGCACCGTGTGTCTATGCTGCTCTGCATCTCCTATTTTAGTATTTATCTCCTTGCTCTTCACTGTACACGCTTTCCCTGCCAAAGCTTGGGGAAGGTGCATATTGTAACAGCAGGACAACCCTGGGCTTCCTTCAGCCTTACCGACCGTTCCTCCTCTGCTAGGAAGAGCTGTACAGCCCCAGTACATTTCCCATTGCAGCACGAGTGATTACAGAGTTACAGACGCTCCTTACACTCCCTGAGACTAGGGGAGGGATCGCGGGTCACTGTGGCTGTGGAGAACATGGAACTTCACAGAGTGACAAATCACTGTTGGTAAAGATGGGCAGAGATTGTATTCCAAATTTCAAGTCCCACAGGCTGAGAAATTGTATTGGTGATGTGGTGGAGGCAATCCTTCTTGGTCCTGAGGGGTCTCTTTTTAAAGCTCGGAGCGGGGCATGAGGGACACGGACTCTTTACTAGAGAACTACTTTATACTCCCAAGTTGTTTTCAGCTTCCTCGAGGTGATGTAACGTTGTCTTTTGTTGAGTTCATTTCCTGTTTGTGTGATCGCCACAGATGTTTAGTGAAAGAGTGTTTGTGTTTGGAAATGTGGGTTACAAGGAGTTGTTGGTGTGGTTGTCGTGGAGACATCAGTGCTTCAGTAAGAATTCATGACCTCACAGTCCGGTTGTCCTTTCCTAAAGAGCATGCATTGTGTTTTAAATATAATGCCGAATCAAACCTCGGACACAGGCCTGCACATGATGGTACCAGGGTACCGGGGGAAATTCATCAGGTTCCAGGATATCAGGGTGATTTTCAATATGGTGCCCGGGTATCAGGGAGTCTCAGTGACTGGTGCCTGGGTATCGGGGAGTCACAGTGACTGGTGCCAGGGTATCGGGGAGTCACAGTGACTGGTGCCCGGGTATCGGGGAATCTCAGTGACTGGTGCCCGGGTATCAGGGAGTCTCAGTGACTGGTGCCCGGGTATCGGGGAATCACAGTGACTGGTGCCCGGGTATCGGGGAGTCACAGTGACTGGTGCCCGGGTATCGGGGAGTCTCAGTGACTGGTGCCTGGGTATCGGGGAGTCTCAGTGACTGGTGCCCGGGTATCAGGGAGTCTCAGTGACTGGTGCCCGGGTATCGGGGAATCACAGTGACTGGTGCCCAGGTATCGGGGAATCACAGTGACTGGTGCCCGGGTATCGGGGAGTTACAGTGACTGGTGCCCGGGTATCGGGGAATCACAGTGACTGGTGCCCGGGTATCGGGGAGTCTCAGTGACTGGTGCCTGGGTATCGGGGAGTCACAGTGACTGGTGCCCGGGTATCAGGGAGTCTCAGTGACTGGTGCCCGGGTATCAGGGAGTCTCAGTGACTGGTGCCCGGGTATCGGGGAATCACAGTGACTGGTGCCCAGGTATCGGGGAGTCTCAGTGACTGGTGCCTGGGTATCGGGGAGTCTCAGTGACTGGTGCCCGGGTATCGGGGAGTCACAGTGACTGGTGCCCAGGTATTGGGGAGTCTCAGTGACTGGTGCCCGGGTATCGGGGAGTCTCACAGTGACGGGTGCCCGGGTATCGGGGAGTCTCACAGTGACTGGTGCCCGGGTACCGGGGAGTCTCAGTGACTGGTGCCCGGGTATCGGGGAGTCACAGTGACTGGTGCCCAGGTATTGGGGAGTCTCAGTGACTGGTGCCCGGGTATCGGGGGAGTCTCACAGTGACTGGTGCCCGGGTATCGGGGAGTCTCAGTGACTGATGCCCGGGTATCAGGGAGTCACAGTGACTGGTGCCCGGGTATCGGGGAGTCTCAGTGACTGGTGCCCGGGTATCGGGGAGTCTCAGTGACTGGTGCCCGGGTATCGGGGAATCACAGTGACTGGTGCCCAGGTATCGGGGAATCACAGTGACTGGTGCCCGGGTATCGGGGAGTTACAGTGACTGGTGCCCGGGTATCGGGGAATCACAGTGACTGGTGCCCGGGTATCGGGGAGTCTCAGTGACTGGTGCCCGGGTATCGGGGAGTCTCAGTGACTGGTGCCTGGGTATCGGGGAGTCACAGTGACTGGTGCCCGGGTATCAGGGAGTCTCAGTGACTGGTGCCCGGGTATCAGGGAGTCTCAGTGACTGGTGCCCGGGTATCGGGGAATCACAGTGACTGGTGCCCAGGTATCGGGGAGTCTCAGTGACTGGTGCCTGGGTATCGGGGAGTCTCAGTGACTGGTGCCCGGGTATCGGGGAGTCACAGTGACTGGTGCCCAGGTATTGGGGAGTCTCAGTGACTGGTGCCCGGGTATCGGGGAGTCTCACAGTGACGGGTGCCCGGGTATCGGGGAGTCTCACAGTGACTGGTGCCCGGGTACCGGGGAGTCTCAGTGACTGGTGCCCGGGTATCGGGGAGTCACAGTGACTGGTGCCCAGGTATTGGGGAGTCTCAGTGACTGGTGCCCGGGTATCGGGGGAGTCTCACAGTGACTGGTGCCCGGGTATCGGGGAGTCTCAGTGACTGATGCCCGGGTATCAGGGAGTCACAGTGACTGGTGCCCGGGTATCGGGGAGTCTCAGTGACTGGTGCCCGGGTATCGGGGAGTCTCACAGTGACTGGTGCCCGGGTATCGGGGCGTCTCAGTGACTGGTGTCCGGGTATCGGGGAGTCTCAGTGACTGATGCCCGGGTATCAGGGAGTCACAGTGACTGGTGCCCGGGTATCGGGGAATCTCAGTGACTGGTGCCCAGGTATCGGGGAGTCTCAGTGACTGGTGCCCGGGTATCGGGGCGTCTCAGTGACTGGTGCCCGGGTATCGGGGAGTCACAGTGACTGGTGTCCGGGTATCGGGGCATCACAGTGACTGGTGCCCGGGTATCGGGGAGTCTCAGTGGCTGGTGCCCGGGTATCGGGGAGTCTCAGTGACTGGTGCCCGGGTATCGGGGAGTCTCAGTGACTGGTGCCCGGGTATCGGGGAGTCACAGTGACTGGTGTCCGGGTATTGGGGCATCACAGTGACTGGTGCCCGAGTATCGGGGAGTCTCAGTGACTGGTGCCCGGGTATCGGGGAGTCTCAGTGACTGGTGCCCGGGTATCGGGGAGTTACAGTGACTGGTGCCTGGGTATCGGGGAGTCACAGTGACTGGTGCCCGGGTATCGGGGAGTCACAGTGACTGGTGCCCGGGTATCGGGGAGTCTCAGTGACTGGTGCCCGGGTATCGGGGAGTTACAGTGACTGGTGCCCGGGTATCGGGGAGTCTCAGTGACTGGTGCCCGGGTAGCGGGGAGTTACAGTGACTGGTGCCCGGGTATTGGGGAGTCTCAGTGACTGGTGCCCGGGAATCGGGGAGTCACAGTGACTGGTGTCCGGGTATCGGGGCATCACAGTGACTGGTGCCCGGGTATCGGGGCATCTCACTGTGACAAGTGCCAGAGTATCGACAAACAATTAATCGTGCGGCTCTTTCATGGTTGCAAATTTCTGGCTCGCAAACCTTCCCTGGATCAGTGCAGGTTGATGCTGTGAAAGCGGTGGCCTGCATGGACACTGAGTGAGCGAACTGCCTGTGGCCAGAGAAACGACAGCCTCATCCATATACTTGAGACCTGGTGTTCCTACCCCACGAGGTACATGGAGCCACCTCCTCAGTGACTGTCTGTAGCCTGTGTCCATCTCTATTACATTAATCCCTGTGGCTCGCTGCCAGTAGCATCATAACATCAAAAGCAGTGAGCTGGATGGGAAGGGTCAATACCAGGAGCAGTGGGTGACTGACCAGCTTATGTAGTGCAGAATAAGTTTTTGTTAATGGGGACAGAGAGCAGAACTCATTTACCAGATAAAAAGGGCATGGGATTCGGAAGCAAATCTCATGTGTTTTCCTCACGGGTGTTGTTTTCCTTGGGTTTTTCCTGACGCCCTTTTTATACACTGAAAAAGGGTCCTCTAAAGTTTGATGCAATGTGAGGAGGTGATCAAAGCAGCACGATTGTAGGGAGCAGAACCACATCTGCGTACTTCAGTTCCACAGTTAAGTGAAGCTGCCTCTGACAAATGACAACAGTGCTGGTGTGAACCCGGACTGTGTCTCTGGGATATGATACCTGCTCCAATCTAGTGTCTTCAGAACGTTACGTAGACTGGAGTGGGACAGTATAGTTTACACAGAATAGACTGGAGTGGGACAGTACAGTTTACACAGACTAGTCTGGAGTGGGACAGTACAGTTTACACAGACTAGTCTGGAGTGGGACAATACAGTTTACACAGAATAGTCTGGAGTGGGACAGTACAGTTTACACAGACTAGTCTGGAGTGGGACAGTACAGTTTACACAGACTAGTCTGGAGTAGGACAGTGCAGTTTACACAGACTAGACTGGAGTGGGACAGTACAGTTTACACAGACTAGACTGGAGTGGGACAGTACTGATATACCTATCCACCCTCGTGGGTGATCGGATCCAAGAAGGAGGAATACCAGCCAGTCGACCACCTTTATACCTGGGCAGGTAGGTGGAGCCATGGGCGGAGTCGGCAGTGGTCAGCCCAGGTACAGCAGCGTGACAAGAGGCGACCTCGTACAGTGATACAACAATGTGAACAGTGATAACGATAGGGAAACGATCTAACAGTGATAACTATAGTGTAACGATAGTGAACGGTAAAAGTGGTTTACCACAAGTACAGTTTACACAGACTAGTCTGGAGTGGGACAGTACAGTTTACACAGACTAGTCTGGAGTAGGACAGTGCAGTTTACACAGACTAGACTGGAGTGGGACAGTACAGTTGACATAGACTAGGCTGGAGTAGGACAGTACAGTTTACACAGACTAGTCTGGAGTGGGACAGTACAGTTTACACAGACTAGTCTGGAGTGGGACAGTACAGTTGACATAGACTAGGCTGGAGTAGGACAGTACAGTTTACACAGACTAGTCTGGAGTAGGACAGTGCAGTTTACACAGACGAGACTGGAGTGGGACAGTACAGTTTACACAGACTAGTCTGGAGTAGGACAGTGCAGTTTACACAGACTAGACTGGAGTGGGACAGTACAGTTTACACAGACTAGTCTGGAGTGGGACAGTACAGTTTACACAGACTAGTCTGGAGTGGGACAGTACAGTTTACACCGAATAGTCTGGAGTGGGACAGTACAGTTTACACAGACTAGACTGGAGTGGGACAGTACAGTTTACACAGACTAGTCTGGAGTGGGACAGTACAGTTTACACAGACTAGTCTGGAGTGGGACAGTACAGTTTACACAGACTAGTCTGGAGTGGGACAGTACAGTTTACACAGACTAGTCTGGAGTGGGACAGTACAGTTTACACAGACTAGTCTGGAGTGGGACAGTACAGTTTACACAGACTAGTCTGGAGTGGGACAGTACAGTTTACACAGACTAGTCTGGAGTGGGACAGTACAGTTTACACAGACTAGTCTGGAGTGGGACAGTACAGTTTACACAGACTAGTCTGGAGTGGGACAGTACAGTTTACACAGACTAGACTGGAGTGGGACAGTACAGTTTACACAGACTAGTCTGGAGTGGGACAGTACAGTTTACACAGACTAGTCTGGAGTGGGACAGTACAGTTTACACAGACTAGTCTGGAGTGGGACAGTACAGTTTACACAGACTAGTCTGGAGTGGGACAGTACAGTTTACACAGACTAGTCTGGAGTGGGACAGTACAGTTTACACAGACTAGTCTGGAGTGGGACAGTACAGTTTACACAGACTAGTCTGGAGTGGGACAGTACAGTTTACACAGAATAGTCTGGAGTGGGACAGTACAGTTTACACAGACTAGTCTGGAGTGGGACAGTACAGTTTACACAGACTAGTCTGGAGTGGGACAGTACAGTTTACACAGACTAGTCTGGAGTGGGACAGTACTGTTTACACAGACTAGTCTGGAGTGGGACAGTACAGTTTACACAGAATAGTCTGGAGTGTGACAGTACAGTTTACACAGACTAGTCTGGAGTGGGACAGTACAGTTTACACAGACTAGTCTGGAGTGGGACAGTACAGTTTACACAGACTAGTTTGGAGTGGGACAGTACAGTTTACACAGACTAGTCTGGAGTGGGACAGTACAGTTTACACAGACTAGTTTGGAGTGGGACAGTACAGTTTACACAGACTAGTTTGGAGTGGGACAGTACAGTTTACACAGACTAGTTTGGAGTGGGACAGTACAGTTTACACAGACTAGTCTGGAGTGGGACAGTACAGTTTACACAGACTAGTCTGGAGTGGGACAGTACAGTTTACACAGACTAGTCTGGAGTGGGACAGTACAGTTTACACAGACTAGTCTGGAGTGGGACAGTACAGTTTACACAGACTAGACGAGTGGGACAGTACAGTTTACACAGACTAGTCTGGAGTGGGACAGTACAGTTTACACAGACTAGTCTGGAGTGGGACAGTACAGTTTACACAGACTAGTCTGGAGTGGGACAGTACAGTTTACACAGACTAGTCTGGAGTGGGACAGTGCAGTTTACACAGACTAGTCTGGAGTGGGACAGTACAGTTTACACAGACTAGTCTGGAGTGGGACAGTACAGTTTACACAGACTAGTCTGGAGTGGGACAGTACAGTTTACACAGACTAGTCTGGAGTGGGACAGTACAGTTTACACAGACTAGTCTGGAGTGGGACAATACAGTTTACACAGACTAGTCTGGAGTGGGACAGTGCAGTTTACACAGACTAGTCTGGAGTGGGACAGTACAGTTTACACAGACTAGTCTGGAGTGGGACAGTCCAGTTTACACAGACTAGTCTGGAGTGGGACAGTACAGTTTACACAGACTAGTCTGGAGGGGGACAGTACAGTTTACACAGACTAGTCTGGAGTGGGACAGTCCAGTTTACACAGACTAGTCTGGAGTGGGACAGTACAGTTTACACAGACTAGTCTGGAGTGGGACAGTACAGTTTACACAGACTAGACTGGAGTGGGACAGTACAGTTTACACAGACTAGACTGGAGTGGGACAGTACAGTTTACACAGACTAGTCTGGAGTGGGACAGTACTGTTTACACAGACTAGTCTGGAGTGGGACAGTACAGTTTACACAGACTAGACTGGAGTGGGACAGTACAGTTTACACAGACTAGTCTGGAGTGGGACAGTACAGTTTACACAGACTAGACTGGAGTGGGACAGTACAGTTTACACAGACTAGACTGGAGTGGGACAGTACAGTTTACACAGACTAGACTGGAGTGGGACAGTACTGTTTACACAGACTAGTCTGGAGTGGGACAGTACAGTTTACACAGACTAGACTGGAGTGGGACAGTACAGTTTACACAGACTAGTCTGGAGTGGGACAGTACAGTTTACACAGACTAGTCTGGAGTGGGACAGTACAGTTTACACAGACTAGTCTGGAGTGGGACAGTACAGTTTACACAGAATAGTCTGGAGTGGGACAGTACAGTTTACACAGACTAGACTGGAGTGGGACAGTACAGTTTACACAGAATAGTCTGGAGTGGGACAGTACAGTTTACACAGAATAGGCTGGAGTGGGACAGTACAGTTTACACAGACTAGACTGGAGTGGGACAGTACAGTTTACACAGACTAGACTGGAGTGGGACAGTACAGTTTACACAGACTTGTCTGGAGTGGGACAGTACAGTTTACACAGACTAGACTGGAGTGGGACAGTACAGTTTACACAGACTAGACTGGAGTGGGACAGTACAGTTTACACAGACTAGTCTGGAGTGGGACAGTACAGTTTACACAGACTAGTCTGGAGTGGGAAAGTACAGTTTACACAGACTAGTCTGGAGTGGGAAAGTACAGTTTACACAGACTAGTCTGGAGTGGGACAGTACAGTTTACACAGACTAGTCTGGAGTGGGACAGTACAGTTTACACAGACTAGTCTGGAGTGGGACAGTACAGTTTACACAGGCTAGTCTGGAGTGGGACAGTACAGTTTACACAGACTAGTCTGGAGTGGGACAGTACAGTTTACACAGACTAGTCTGGAGTGGGACAGTACAGTTTACACAGACTAGTCTGGAGTGGGACAGTACAGTTTACACAGACTAGTCTGGAGTGGGACAGTACAGTTTACACAGAATAGTCTGGAGTGGGACAGTACAGTTTACACAGACTAGTCTGGAGTGGGACAGTACAGTTTACACAGACTAGTGTGGAGTGGGACAGTACAGTTTACACAGACTAGACTGGAGTGGGACAGTACAGTTTACACAGACTAGACTGGAGTGGGACAGTACAGTTTACACAGACTAGTGTGGAGTGGGACAGTACAGTTTACACAGACTAGACTGGAGTGGGACAGTACAGTTTACACAGAATAGTCTGGAGTGGGACAGTACAGTTTACACAGACTAGTCTGGAGTGGGACAGCACAGTTTACATAGACTAGATTGGAGTGGGACAGTACAGTTTACACAGACTAGTCTGGAGTGTGACAGTACAGTTTACACAGACTAGTCTGGAGTGGGACAGTACAGTTTACACAGAATAGTCTGGAGTGGGACAGTACAGTTTACACAGACTAGACTGGAGTGGGACAGTACAGTTTACACAGACTAGTCTGGAGTGGGACAGTACAGTTTACACAGACTAGACTGGAGTGGGACAGTACAGTTTACACAGACTAGTCTGGAGTGGGACAGTACAGTTTACACAGACTAGTCTGGAGTGGGACAGTACAGTTTACACAGACTAGACTGGAGTGGGACAGTACAGTTTACACAGACTAGTCTGGAGTGGGACAGTACAGTTTACACAGACTAGTCTGGAGTGGGACAGTACAGTTTACACAGACTAGTCTGGAGTGGGACAGTACAGTTTACACAGAATAGTCTGGAGTGGGACAGTACAGTTTACACAGACTAGTGTGGAGTGGGACAGTACAGTTTACACAGACTAGTCTGGAGTGGGACAGTACAGTTTACACAGACTAGTCTGGAGTGGGACAGCACAGTTTACACAGACTAGTCTGGAGTGGGACAGCACAGTTTACATAGACTAGATTGGAGTGGGACAGTACAGTTTACACAGACTAGTCTGGAGTGTGACAGTACAGTTTACACAGAATAGTCTGGAGTGGGACAGTACAGTTTACACAGACTAGTCTGGAGTGGGACAGTACAGTTTACACAGACTAGTCTGGAGTGGGACAGTACAGTTTACACAGACTAGTCTGGAGTGGGACAGCACAGTTTACATAGACTAGATTGGAGTGGGACAGTACAGTTTACACAGACTAGTCTGGAGTGTGACAGTACAGTTTACACAGACTAGTGTGGAGTGGGACAGTACAGTTTACACAGACTAGTCTGGAGTGGGACAGTACAGTTTACACAGACTAGTCTGGAGTGGGACAGTACAGTTTACACAGACTAGTGTGGAGTGGGACAGTACAGTTTACACAGACTAGTCTGGAGTGGGACAGTACAGTTTACACAGACTAGTCTGGAGTGGGACAGTACAGTTTACACAGACTAGTCTGGAGTGGGACAGTACAGTTTACACAGACTAGTCTGGAGTGGGACAGTACAGTTTACACAGACTAGTCTGGAGTGGGACAGTACAGTTTACATAGACTAGTCTGGAGTGGGACAGTACAGTTTACACAGACTAGTCTGGAGTGGGACAGTACAGTTTACACAGACTAGTCTGGAGTGTGACAGTACAGTTTACACAGACTAGTCTGGAGTGGGACAGTACAGTTTACATAGACTAGTCTGGAGTGGGACAGTACAGTTTACATAGACTAGTCTGGAGTGGGACAGTACAGTTTACACAGACTAGTCTGGAGTGGGACAGTACAGTTTACACAGACTAGTCTGGAGTGTGACAGTACAGTTTACACAGACTAGTCTGGAATGGGACAGTACAGTTTACATAGACTAGTCTGGAGTGGGACAGTACAGTTTACATAGACTAGTCTGGAGTGGGACAGTACAGTTTACACAGACTAGTCTGGAGTGGGACAGTACAGTTTACACAGACTAGTCTGGAATGGGACAGTACAGTTTACACAGACTAGTCTGGAATGGGACAGTACAGTTTACATAGACTAGTCTGGAGTGGGACAGTACAGTTTACACAGAATAGTCTGGAGTGGGACAGTACAGTTTACACAGAATAGTCTGGAGTGGGACAGTACAGTTTACACAGACTAGTCTGGAGTGGGACAGTACAGTTTACACAGAATAGTCTGGAGTGGGACAGTACAGTTTACACAGAATAGTCTGGAGTGGGACAGTACAGTTTACACAGACTAGTCTGGAGTGGGACAGTACAGTTTACACAGATTGTCTGGAGTGGGACAGTACAGTTTACACAGACTAGTCTGGAGTGGGACAGTGCAGTTTACACAGAATAGTCTGGAGTGGGACAGTACAGTTTACACAGACTAGTCTGGAGTGGGACAGTACAGTTTACACAGACTAGTCTGGAGTGGGACAGTACAGTTTACACAGACTAGTCTGGAGTGGGACAGTACAGTTTACACAGACTAGTTTGGAGTGGGACAGTACAGTTTACACAGACTAGTCTGGAGTGGGACAGTACAGTTTACACAGACTAGTTTGGAGTGGGACAGTACAGTTTACACAGACTAGTCTGGAGTGGGACAGTACAGTTTACACAGACTAGTCTGGAGTGGGACAGTACAGTTTACACAGACTAGTCTGGAGTGGGACAGTACAGTTTACACAGATTGTCTGGAGTGGGACAGTACAGTTTACACAGAATAGTCTGGAGTGGGACAGTACAGTTTACACAGACTAGACTGGAGTGGGACAGTACAGTTTACACAGACTAGTCTGGAGTGGGACAGTACAGTTTGCACAGACTAGTCTGGAGTGGGACAGTACAGTTTACACAGACTAGTCTGGAGTGGGACAGTACAGTTTACACAGAATAGTCTGGAGTGGGACAGTACAGTTTACACAGACTAGTCTGGAGTGGGACAGTGCAGTTTACACAGACTAGTCTGGAGTGGGACAGTACAGTTTACACAGACTAGTCTGGAGTGGGACAGTACAGTTTACACAGACTAGACTGGAGTGGGACAGTACAGTTTACACAGACTAGTCTGGAGTGGGACAGTACAGTTTACACAGACTAGTCTGGAGTGGGACAGTACAGTTTACACAGACTAGTCTGGAGTGGGACAGTACAGTTTACACAGACTAGTCTGGAATGGGACAGTACAGTTTACACAGACTAGTCTGGAGTGGGACAGTACAGTTTACACAGACTAGTCTGGAGTGGGACAGTACAGTTTACACAGATTGTCTGGAGTGGGACAGTACAGTTTACACAGACTAGACTGGAGTGGGACAGTACAGTTTACACAGACTAGTCTGGAGTGGGACAGTACAGTTTACACAGACTAGTCTGGAGTGGGACAGTACAGTTTACACAGACTAGTCTGGAATGGGACAGTACAGTTTACATAGACTAGTCTGGAGTGGGACAGTACAGTTTACATAGACTAGTCTGGAGTGGGACAGTACAGTTTACACAGACTAGTCTGGAGTGGGACAGTACAGTTTACATAGACTAGTCTGGAGTGGGACAGTACAGTTTACACAGACTAGTCTGGAATGGGACAGTACAGTTTACACAGACTAGTCTGGAATGGGACAGTACAGTTTACACAGACTAGTCTGGAGTGGGACAGTACAGTTTACATAGACTAGTCTGGAGTGGGACAGTACATTTTACACAGACTAGTCTGGAGTGGGACAGTCCAGTTTACACAGACTAGTCTGGAGTGGGACAGTACAGTTTACACAGAATAGTCTGGAGTGGGACAGTGCAGTTTACACAGACTAGTCTGGAGTGGGACAGTACAGTTTACACAGACTAGTCTGGAGTGGGACAGTCCAGTTTACACAGACTAGTCTGGAGTGGGACAGTACAGTTTACACAGACTAGTCTGGAGTGGGACAGTACAGTTTTCACAGAGTAGTCTGGAGTGGGACAGTACAGTTTACACAGAATAGTCTGGAGTGGGACAGTACAGTTTACACAGACTAGTCTGGAGTGGGACAGTACAGTTTACACAGACTAGTCTGGAGTGGGACAGTACAGTTTTCACAGACTAGTCTGGAGTGGGACAGTACAGTTTACACAGAATAGTCTGGAGTGGGACAGTACAGTTTACACAGAATAGTCTGGAGTGGGACAGTACAGTTTACACAGACTAGTCTGGAGTGGGACAGTCCAGTTTACACAGACTAGTCTGGAGTGGGACAGTACAGTTTACACAGAATAGTCTGGAGTGGGACAGTGCAGTTTACACAGACTAGTCTGGAGTGGGACAGTACATTTTACACAGACTAGTCTGGAGTGGGACAGTACAGTTTACACAGACTAGTCTGGAGTGGGACAGTACATTTTACACAGAATGGTCTGGAGTGGGACAGTACAGTTTACACAGACTAGTCTGGAGTGGGACAGTACAGTTTACACAGACTAGTCTGGAGTGGGACAGTACAGTTTACACAGACTAGTCTGGAGTGGGACAGTACAGTTTACACAGACTAGTCTGGAGTGGGACAGTACAGTTTACACAGACTAGTCTGGAATGGGACAGTACAGTTTACACAGACTAGTCTGGAGTGGGACAGTACAGTTTACATAGACTAGTCTGGAGTGGGACAGTACATTTTACACAGACTAGTCTGGAGTGGGACAGTCCAGTTTACACAGACTAGTCTGGAGTGGGACAGCACAGTTTACACAGACTAGTCTGGAGTGGGACAGCACAGTTTACATAGACTAGATTGGAGTGGGACAGTACAGTTTACACAGACTAGTCTGGAGTGTGACAGTACAGTTTACACAGAATAGTCTGGAGTGGGACAGTACAGTTTACACAGACTAGTCTGGAGTGGGACAGTACAGTTTACACAGACTAGTCTGGAGTGGGACAGTACAGTTTACACAGACTAGTCTGGAGTGGGACAGCACAGTTTACATAGACTAGATTGGAGTGGGACAGTACAGTTTACACAGACTAGTCTGGAGTGTGACAGTACAGTTTACACAGACTAGTGTGGAGTGGGACAGTACAGTTTACACAGACTAGTCTGGAGTGGGACAGTACAGTTTACACAGACTAGTCTGGAGTGGGACAGTACAGTTTACACAGACTAGTGTGGAGTGGGACAGTACAGTTTACACAGACTAGTCTGGAGTGGGACAGTACAGTTTACACAGACTAGTCTGGAGTGGGACAGTACAGTTTACACAGACTAGTCTGGAGTGGGACAGTACAGTTTACACAGACTAGTCTGGAGTGGGACAGTACAGTTTACACAGACTAGTCTGGAGTGTGACAGTACAGTTTACACAGACTAGTCTGGAGTGGGACAGTACAGTTTACATAGACTAGTCTGGAGTGGGACAGTACAGTTTACATAGACTAGTCTGGAGTGGGACAGTACAGTTTACACAGACTAGTCTGGAGTGGGACAGTACAGTTTACACAGACTAGTCTGGAGTGTGACAGTACAGTTTACACAGACTAGTCTGGAATGGGACAGTACAGTTTACATAGACTAGTCTGGAGTGGGACAGTACAGTTTACATAGACTAGTCTGGAGTGGGACAGTACAGTTTACACAGACTAGTCTGGAGTGGGACAGTACAGTTTACACAGACTAGTCTGGAATGGGACAGTACAGTTTACACAGACTAGTCTGGAATGGGACAGTACAGTTTACATAGACTAGTCTGGAGTGGGACAGTACAGTTTACACAGAATAGTCTGGAGTGGGACAGTACAGTTTACACAGAATAGTCTGGAGTGGGACAGTACAGTTTACACAGACTAGTCTGGAGTGGGACAGTACAGTTTACACAGAATAGTCTGGAGTGGGACAGTACAGTTTACACAGAATAGTCTGGAGTGGGACAGTACAGTTTACACAGACTAGTCTGGAGTGGGACAGTACAGTTTACACAGATTGTCTGGAGTGGGACAGTACAGTTTACACAGACTAGTCTGGAGTGGGACAGTGCAGTTTACACAGAATAGTCTGGAGTGGGACAGTACAGTTTACACAGACTAGTCTGGAGTGGGACAGTACAGTTTACACAGACTAGTCTGGAGTGGGACAGTACAGTTTACACAGACTAGTTTGGAGTGGGACAGTACAGTTTACACAGACTAGTCTGGAGTGGGACAGTACAGTTTACACAGACTAGTTTGGAGTGGGACAGTACAGTTTACACAGACTAGTCTGGAGTGGGACAGTACAGTTTACACAGACTAGTCTGGAGTGGGACAGTACAGTTTACACAGACTAGTCTGGAGTGGGACAGTACAGTTTACACAGACTAGACTGGAGTGGGACAGTACAGTTTACACAGATTGTCTGGAGTGGGACAGTACAGTTTACACAGAATAGTCTGGAGTGGGACAGTACAGTTTACACAGAATAGTCTGGAGTGGGACAGTACAGTTTACACAGACTAGTCTGGAGTGGGACAGTACAGTTTACACAGACTAGTCTGGAGTGGGACAGTACAGTTTTCACAGACTAGTCTGGAGTGGGACAGTACAGTTTACACAGAATAGTCTGGAGTGGGACAGTACAGTTTACACAGAATAGTCTGGAGTGGGACAGTACAGTTTACACAGACTAGTCTGGAGTGGGACAGTCCAGTTTACACAGACTAGTCTGGAGTGGGACAGTACAGTTTACACAGAATAGTCTGGAGTGGGACAGTGCAGTTTACACAGACTAGTCTGGAGTGGGACAGTACATTTTACACAGACTAGTCTGGAGTGGGACAGTACAGTTTACACAGACTAGTCTGGAGTGGGACAGTACATTTTACACAGAATGGTCTGGAGTGGGACAGTACAGTTTACACAGACTAGTCTGGAGTGGGACAGTACAGTTTACACAGACTAGTCTGGAGTGGGACAGTACAGTTTACACAGACTAGTCTGGAGTGGGACAGTACAGTTTACACAGACTAGTCTGGAGTGGGACAGTACAGTTTACACAGACTAGTCTGGAATGGGACAGTACAGTTTACACAGACTAGTCTGGAGTGGGACAGTACAGTTTACATAGACTAGTCTGGAGTGGGACAGTACATTTTACACAGACTAGTCTGGAGTGGGACAGTCCAGTTTACACAGACTAGTCTGGAGTGGGACAGCACAGTTTACACAGACTAGTCTGGAGTGGGACAGCACAGTTTACATAGACTAGATTGGAGTGGGACAGTACAGTTTACACAGACTAGTCTGGAGTGTGACAGTACAGTTTACACAGAATAGTCTGGAGTGGGACAGTACAGTTTACACAGACTAGTCTGGAGTGGGACAGTACAGTTTACACAGACTAGTCTGGAGTGGGACAGTACAGTTTACACAGACTAGTCTGGAGTGGGACAGCACAGTTTACATAGACTAGATTGGAGTGGGACAGTACAGTTTACACAGACTAGTCTGGAGTGTGACAGTACAGTTTACACAGACTAGTGTGGAGTGGGACAGTA